>NW_026947499.1:3015103-4356258 GCF_034190915.1 Cavia porcellus | reverse complement strand
ATCAGGGTCTCAAATCTCAAGGATATCACTGGCAGTAAACCCCTCCCTCCCAACACTGTCTGCCGCAGCAGGCAGGGCTACTGCTCACCCTTTGCAACTGAAGAACCAGCACAAGAGATATTTGAGGCACTGGGCCAAGGGTCATGACTGACAAAATAAAAGTGAGAGCAATAAACTTACTTATGTGTACTTTGTCCAAGAGCATATTGGGGGAATAGGTTTCCTTCCCCATCATGAAGCTCTTGCTTTGGTCATGCATGGGGTGAACATGGGTAGTGTCGATGAACAGACAGTACTACCTGAGGGCAGCATACTTTTCTAGGATGAGTGAGAGAGAAAAAATTCACACACACACACACACACACACACACACACACACACACACACACACAAACCTGCACATATATAATACCTGTCTTCTATATTAATCTGTCTATAAACAGTCTATAATATTTATCTATCAAATATATATATATAATATATATATATATGTATATTATCTCTTATCTACCTACCTAATATGCCTCTATATCTGTGTCTGTCCATCCATCCACACACTCACCTATCTCTCTCTCTCTTTCTCTCTTCGTGTGTGTGTGTGTGTGTGTGTGTGTGTGTGTGTGTGTGTGTGTTAGTCTGGCTTCCCCTGCTAAGCTACACAGCTGAGAAAAACACTCACCATCTCTTTGCACACCATGTGCCCTGCACTATCTTAGCAGCAGAGCTCTCTGTGCATTTGTGCTGAGCTATTATTTGCTTTAAGACCATATAACAAAGATGCTAGAACAGTGGAGATCAGCAAATGTCCAGACAAATGAACTTGTATGTGTACACAAGAGACCACGTGGTAGGAAAACACTCATGTTGGCTTCACTGCAGCTTAATACTAGTTATTATTATTTTTGGACCAACCATGAAATGATAAACTAATTTTTTAATTGTAAAAATAAAAGTCATCTAAAATTTGACCATAGGAACTCCAATAAGAGACAATTAAGACATGATAGGGAATACTTTTGTGTATAATTTCTACCATTAGCACTTTATTTAGAAACCATTCTTAAATCAATAGCTTTGTTGCTTCAGAAAGCAAGACTCCGGGAATTACGATTTTCTTTAATTAGATTACGGAGTGGCTAAATTAAAGTTTTGTTCTAAGGAAATCTCATCATTTGTTTACGGAAGGCCAGTATTGAACAGTAGGATGAGACAAGCGTTCTAAACCCATTTTAAATAAATTGAGGGCACTGTGATTCATAACAGATTATTCCGCTGTGCATGGTAAATAGCTCCAGTGTGACGTGCTGCGTGGAAATGCAAGAATGAGAAGTGCAGGCATCTGGGCAGCCGGGGATGATGACGGTCCATGTGTGAGACACTGTGAAGTGTTAACATGCCTAAGCAGGAGTGAGGAAGGGGAGGAGGAGATGGGAAGGGATTAAGATGTGGTGTGGACGTGCGCCAGCTCTCCACCGGGAATGTAATCACGGCGCACTGCCCACACGGACAAGAGAAATTAAAATTACAGAATGTGGCAGTCAGGCTTTTCCTGCATCTTTTCTGATGTGTGTTTGTGCCCTTCAGTTCACCACATTGTTGTGGAGATTAATAGAGGGAGGTTGGCCCACAGGGAAACAGAAGAACCAGCACCTGAGATATCGCTGTTGCCTGTGTGCAGGGAAAGCTTGGTTCCCTCCAAGCTGAAACCTCTCAGTGATGTATCCACAGTGGCTCCAGCAGTGATCTTTATGTGCTGCACCAAAACAGGCAAAGCAGAGCGATCCACCCACGCTCACCACAGCCTGCATCAATAAGAGGAGGTGATTTTGTCGCATGATGTTTTAAGCCTTTGTTTTGTTAGGAATTTATTAGAAATCTGTTTCAGGTTGGAGTAAATACAGAGCAGCTTTTTATGCATGGACTTGGATTTAAGCCCTGTCACTGGTTGAACTGATGTCCTCTGACAAATCGTTAGATATCTGAACCTCATACTCCTCATCTGCAAAACGAAGCTCAGGTCTCATTCAACTTCTATGATGCTTCAGCTCACAACACAGCAGCAGGGGCTCTGATGGCTGTTTCCTGACCTGTGTCCTTTTTCATGAGATATCATTGATACCTCTCCTTGTGACTCTGCTGCTGCTCCAAGTTATAAGCGGTGAAGGCCCATTAATTAGCAAAATCCACACAGTCCCTGATCCCCAGCACCAAGTGTTTCCCCTCATGCTGTCTTTCAATGGTTTTCTGTGTCCATGTTTATTACCTAGGTCTGTGATTCATTCTGATTTGAGTACTTTGCAAAAATAAATATTGTTTGTGATACAGATTTCATTTCAAATTTTTAAAAACACAGCATTTTTGTTGGCCCCTTGCCCTTTGTAGCTCTAAGTCCCTCTTCAAGAATGTTTCCAGGACACTTTTCACATGAAGAGCTTTGGTCTGCAGACCTGCCTCGGGGTTCCATCGTGAAGGACTGGCAGATAGAGCAGCATCTAACTTACTCCCAGCTCACAGAAAGAAGAAAGAGCTGGCTCAGGGAGGAGAGGACCTTAATTCCCTGCACCTCATTTCCTCCCAGGAAATTCTTTCTGACACACAGCCTCCTGAGGCTAAAGTGTTTCTGTGGCTTCAAGATACACAATGACCGTGGCCTGTATGTGGTTCTCAGTGGTGACCCAGAAGCTCCTTGTGAGCTTAGCTCCCCATTTCTGTGATGAACTATGAACTTCTTCCTTAGGATACCCTATTCAAATTGGAAGGTATTGCAGAACAGTTTTAAGGATAAAATATTCCAGTACTGTTGAAAATTTGTGGGGCTCCCTTTGTCTTTCTCCCCTTGGTGTGTTTGCAACCCTGAATCTGGCACTAATCATGTTTTATAACCTGTTAAACTTTGTTTGTGGTTTGGTGTGTTTCTTCGCATATTGTTGAAATAAATCACTCACAGTAGGAAGTGAGAGAACCCATAAAGGAGAGATTTCAGGTTTCAGCTTACAATTACCAGGCCTCATGCACTTTAAACTTTAATAAAAGAGCATTACAACCTAATTTATTGGACCTAAAAAATCCTTATTCATAGCCTATGCTGACAAATTCATCAGACTTTATAAATCACTGGTCAATATTGCTTGTGATAAATTCTCTCCGTGTTTGGAAACAGGCCCAAGAGCTGATTTCATATTTCTTCTTGAAAATGCTTAACAATTCAGAATTATGACTTCCCTTAAAGGTGACAGGCATTTGATTTGGTAAAATGACAAAGTCTGTGAAGCACACGGAAGTGTGTGTGGGCATGCAAATACATATGACATAAACATTTCACACTACACACGGGTGTGCTTGGGTCAAAGTTTGCTGGCAACACTTCTAAGGTCATGTTAGGGGAATCAAGGCAAGGTTTGGAGAGACAACAGTGTATTCTTTCCAGGAGCCACATTGCGAGGGAGAATTCCCTTTGTTTATTTCAGCAAAAAGATGTTAGGTTAAATTTTATGAGTGTTGGTGGTTTGTGAGCTAGAAAAACTTTTTCTGTCAGAAGCTAAAATATATTTCAGGTGTTCCGGTAGGTAAATTGAGAGTGCTGGGAATTTTTAATGCCATAAATTCCTAACGGGTCTCTGAAGTGAGTGTTAGTCTGCTGACTTCCGTCCTTCCTTTCCATCCCGGGAGCTTATTTACTGTGTGATGGCATAATGCATCTTGATAGCCAGGCTGTGATCACAGTGGAGAGAAAACCTGTGCTACCCCGTTGGGACACTCTACTTTACCTCCAGTATGTGGAAATATCTTAATAAATATGTCACTGTCTCTGGAACTCAAAAGGGAGCAAATTAGTTAAGCTTCAGAAGCTATAGCAAGTGCTTCTTTGTTAAAAATGCAGCACTAAAACCATTATCCTCTCTGGAAGTTGGAAGGCTGACAGGTAGGGGATTGTTTTTGCAGGAACTTTGTTATTTGGCTACTGAAGGAGACAGAGAACATTTAACCAGTTGATCTCTGAATCAAACAATCATGATCCATGCTGCTGTGGTTCTTTTGCCTGTTAAGAAGGAATCTGGCCAAATTCTCAGTCAAGTCCTCCAACCTTGGAAATGGTATCTTTATTTAAACAAATACATGAATATCTCCACCCAGCAGCAACTGTGGAATCTGCTGATGGCTTCCAGGCTAAGAGTTACTTTTGAAAGCCACCATGGTGAGTACTCTGTTCATTTGACATGGTTATTGTTTCTAAGAGGGACCAAGCTTCTTCCTAATCAAGTAGAGCTCACAAAGCATAGGGGCCTGTGAGTGGGTGACAGTGTGGAGGTCAGTGAGCAAATGGGCTGCTGGGGTTGGGGGTTTGATGATGGCTCCCTGTGCTCCGGGGCCCTGCCTGGCAGGTATGTCCATGGCCACCAGCACAGGGTTTCACAGCTGTGTCCAGAGGTCCGCTGAAGGCCGGTGTCCTCAATGGACTGCTGCCAAGGGGAGTAGCCCTCTGTACATCTGTTCTGCAGGGCTCTAATGCCCCAGTCTCCCCCCTTACCTTTGTGAAACAGAACAGGAGGCTGTTTCCTGTGACTGGAACTCAGCATCTCTGCAGGAGAGAAAGGGGCAGTTCTGTAGGAAGGGGGCTTGTGGCAGCTGTCCTGGGCCAGCACCAGGAGTCTGCAGGGCTGCATGTCCTGTTCAGGGGCTCCCGAGGAGGGGATCCTCCTAGCCTCTTCCAGGTCTGGGGAGGTTCCCCACCTTCCCGAGGCTTCTGTGCTCTTCTAACCCCTCCCATAGCCACAGACAGCTTTCTCGGTCTCCCCTCTTGAAAGTTTCTCCTCTTTCAAGGATTTATTGGTCTCACTTGGGAATCCCAGGTCTTCTTGTCTCCAGGTCCTAAACACAAATCACACCTGCGGAATCCTTGTTGTTAAATAAGGTTAGGTGTTATAAGTCCAGAGATGTGGGTGCAGACTCCTGATTCGCGGGGCGGGTGGGGGGTGTGATTCCACCTACCCCAAGCTGTAAACGCTTTTGGGTGGAAGCAAAATTCCATGGCTGAATGCTCCATGCTCCTGTCCTGAGTGGGGACAAATCATCACCAGCACATCTGACACAGAAAGCCCCCACATGGCTGAGGCCAGGGGGTGCCCATGCTGGCAGCAATGCCAGTACCCAGGTTTCCCATACTTGTTCTCTCTGTTGTCTCTCCGTCTCCCTCTACCCATTCCCGCTCCTTGGGACAGCTCCACGTCAGTGTGTTTCTGAGTAGCAGTCTCAGGCTCTGTCTGAGTGAGTGCCAGCCACCTGTGTGCAGGCAGGTGGAGGACTGTCCTCATTCCTAGTGGGGACTCCTGCCGTGCAGCCTGATCTATGCATCCAGAGGAGTGTAACCCAGGAACCAGAGTGCCTCCGGCAAGGACAGGGGATGAGGCTGGGGAGCATTTCTAGGTGGCCGTCAAAGTGCTTCCAGATCAGTGTGATATCCCACTCCCAAGCCTTTGAGGAAGTTTCGCTCTTGATCTTTTCCATCCATTCAGACTCATCTTCACATAAGCCAAACCTCGTGACTGCTTTCGTTGCTCGTACCTCCCAAAGATGCTCACGGAAAAGGGTTTCCAGCACTTCTTCAGAAAGTGATCATTACAGTGTGATGAATGTTTTTAAAGTGGAGGGGAGTATTTTGAGAGAGATTCGTGGCCATGTGTATCTTACTGTAACAAATGTCATTTCCATTTACATATTTGCCATTTCCTTTGATTGTACTATACAAATGAAGAAAGGAAATATGAAAATATCACAGGTCTGTGTTCTTCATTCCAAAACCTCAGCATCTTGCACGGAATGATGTGGCACCATTTAACTGTTTATTTATTTGTCATTTATTTATAGCTCAGGCTTTCAGCTATGTGTGTCAATAATCAGCTAGATTTCATGCTAATCATCAGTCTCCAAACTCTCCCGTATCTCTAAGGCCTTGTTGTTAACAGCACGTATTTGTGATGAAAAATGATGTTTTCAGAGTGTAAAGGATGACGCCTGGACTCAGATTCCTGTGTTTTCTCCACCTCAGCATTTCCATTCAGTCACCAAAAAGAAAGGAAAAAATTATGTTTACTTGGAGAAATTTGAATTGATGTAATTAGCTGTGATATTACAGCTGATATTACACCAAAAGTTTCAGGTATGAAAACGTTTACTGATGTCAAGCACCGAAAAACAAAACCAGTAAAACGAAAATTTCTGGTAACCATGTTTCCGTAAGCACTGTTTTCTGTGTCTGTCCACAAGAGGAAACACAAGCACGTGAACCAGTGACTTGAGGAGTCTCCTGAATGCAGTGGAACTTTGGCTCAAGGACAATTTGCTCCACATTTCTGAGGGAGATGAGTGTGTTCATGTCAGCGCTGAGGAAACGGCCCGGCCAGCATTCATCACCAAATGTGGAGTTCACAAATGGAAGCAAGATTTTGCTGAATGCTTCTGTTCGAGAACTGAACTATTGAGGGATGGACATGTTTGTGAACTGAATCATTACTGAACAGAGGCTGAAGTCCAACAAACAACCTCACAGAGAGGAATTTCCTGAGAAAAGTGGGAAGTTGTGTGACACAGTAAAAGTGTCCATGACGTGCACCTGAGATGACCAATAAAATAAAAAGAATTCCTATCAGAAAGAGAGATTACACTCACAGTTGGAGATAAAATAAGATAAAATGATCTCCTAGGAGTACCACCTAAGACAAAGCAAATAGATAGGGCTCGGAAGAGATTTATGCCTTAAAAGGCTACCCTTTTTAGGATACACTTCTTCATGTATAATAAATCCTTTTGGCTTCTTGGGAACCAATTTTACTATGCTGCACAGTTAGATCAATACAAAAGCTTATTGATCAACTATGAGCATGGCACCACTGAACTAGAGATGGGCTAGATTTCTTGTTTCAAGATGCCTAGCCAAGAAGTCATCTGACTTCCCAGACAAAATTATTAACATCAAACAAATAAGATCTGTGCCCAGGTGCTGGAAAAGTAAATCAAACACCAAAGATCACTATCATGGTTTATGTTGGTGGCTCCCAGGCTTCATGCATTTGTGTTGTGCATTTGTGATTGGTTCAATGTCTGGGGCTTGAATTGGGGGTGTGAGTGCTACACTGGCCCAGGGGAGGAGCCAGGATGTAATGTAATGGCAGGAAGAATGTGTGTCTTGCTCTCTTTTGCCTGTTTCCTCTTTGCTGTTTGCAGCCGCTATGAACTGCAGCCCAGCCATGCCACCCTGCCTTGGAGCCAACTGAGTATGGACTGAAACCTCCAAAAACTGAGAAATAAACCTTTCCTTTCACAACTTTGAGCTTCAGGTATTTTGTCTCAGCAAGGAGTAAAAAGTAACTAACACAATCACTGAGAAGTGACAGGAGACAGCAGGCAGCCAAGGCTGCACAGCTCACGGAAGAACCACCAGCAGTGTTTTCAGTTGTGTTCAACAGGATGCACGACAGATCTCAGAAGTATTCCTCGGGTCCAGCTGGACCTTTGTGATCTTTGACTGACAACTTCTTTTCCTTTGTCACCCCATGCCTCTGGTAATCACCCCCAAAATAAGCACAGGTAATGGATGCACTGATCAGCTTATTTTAATTGTTCCATAATGCATACATACACCAAAGGATCACAAAGTCATCCTTTGTCAATAAAAATAAAACAAAAAGAGTGAGACATAAGAGACCTTTTATATTTGGTTCCTTAACAAAGAGACACAGAGCCTGAGACCCACAGCCCACTGTAATGCACAGCATACTATTCCACAGATGATCACCCAGGGAATGTGCCCTGGCTCCCATTACACACATACCCACTAGCCTGTGGTCTCTCTACATCACTATTATAAGTAAAAGCAAAGCATTGGGGCAGAATCCTCACTAAGACATAATTTTGATGAAGAATTAGTTTTCAAAAACATATTTTTGATATATACAGTCGCTTGATTTTAGAATTCCTGGAAACAAAAATATTTTTGATCATACATTACCTGACTAATTATTGGATCTCACAGCATCCTGATTTAAGGAGCACAATTTATTTTCCATCTGACATGATCTGTGACTTCAGGAGACAGAGAAATAGAGAGAAAGAGACAGGAATAGCGACAGAGACAGAGACAGAGACAGAGACAGAGGTAGAGAGATCCAAAATGTCTCACTCATCAAGGACTGTAAGGTTTAGAGGACAAAGGCTGTGATCCAGCCCGTCCACTCCTGGCTGGCCATGAAGCTAATGCATGGCCATCGTGTGGAGCACAAAGGGTCCTCAATTATTTCGGTTCTGCAGACAGCATTGAGGATTCAGCGACAGCAAAGAGCATGTGCCTAGGAACTCAGGGCTCCACCCCGGAGTAGGTTTCTGGCTGAAATCTTCAGGACCTTCGTTTTGTGGGATTCCATGTGAAAGTCAGTTTCACTAAATGTAATTCCAGGAGCAGAGCCACTATTATTTTCTAAATTGTGGCTGGGGACAAACCTATGGTCCAGGGTATACTGAATGCCACCATTGTCCTCCAGAACAAAAGGTTCTGAAATTAGAATCTGTGAATAGCCAGGCAATCACCAGAGCCCACTGTTACAATATGTGCCATATTATTTCATTTTCTGAAATGTGAGCTGGGCTGAAATCAGTCTCCATGATGCTCCAAAGAGACATAGGAAATGAACAAATTCCAGCCCAGAGTGCAGGCTTCCCAGTCTACCTCCCAGTCATAAAGGATGTGGATGCTGGGGAGGCAGATATCTGACATCTCCACAGCTGGCCTGTCCACACATCTTTGGGTGTGTGATAGTTAGCTTCCTCCATGAGATTCCCTTACCTTCCCTTTATCACCAAATACTCGCTTAAATATGTTTCCCTTTGGGGAAGTGTATGGCCATCACCCTGAGAATCCCTGAATGTTTTCAGCTTTCAGGACTCTTGTCCTGAAAAAAGGAGACTCTTGTCACCCCATTGTTGCACATAGAGTGAAATAACCACCTGTCACCTTTAAGGTTTGTAAATATTACACTACACATTTAAAAAGAAGGCTGCTTTGTCACATATGAGGGTCAGTAAGCTGAATAAAATCAAGACTGTCATTCCTTCTTTCTTTTCTCTATCTTTTGCATTCTCAGAAGGAAACCAAGTACCAAAGTGTAGGGGAAGGAAGGGAAGAAGAGAAGAGGAGAAGACAGGATAAAAGTGAGACAGGTCTCCCCCCTGGAGTATTTTGCTTTTAAATTTGTCAAAACACAGCTCTAATCCCTTCAGGGAAATAATTAGCATAAATCTTGTGAACCCCACCAAAATCCACCTCCTTGCAGGAGTAGATTGTTTCACACTTTGAGAGTATAATTTTTCATTAATCTTGACCACAAAAGTGGTAATACAAGAAAAGATGGAAAGATGGAACAGCATCAGGATTGTCATGATCCAATGAGCTGCTTCTCCCCTGGAAATGCTGCACATTTATGTAATTATTTAAGATTTTAATGCTTTAGTTTATACGTAGTCATTGAAATGATAGCTACGGATATGTGATTTCATATATCTGAGCTTTTTATAATCACTAATTAAGTGGTCTACTTTTCTCTAAGATGATTCTTTGTGGACAACACAAATTCATGATATTTAGAGTGCACGTACACACACAGAAAGCTGATGATCCACCCGGGCTGTGGGCCTGAGTAACTGAAATAAGTGAACGGGAGTTTTGGCAGTGGAGTGCAAAGCCATTTGTTCTGCAGCATAGAGAAAGAACAAAGGTGTATCAAGGAGGCACACTTGGGAGGAGCTTCCCCCTGGACACACAGACAGCACATAGTGCATGGAGGAGCAGTGAGCTGTGAGTTGTGAGGCCCTGGATTGTCGTGCCTGCCACCTCTAAGCTCTTCCGGCTCCGGACTACTGCCCTGAGATGACACTGTCAGGATCCCATCAAGCCATTTGCAAGAGTATCCTGCTGCTTCTATGCTGGGCTTTTCTCAAAGGGTCCACAATCCTTCAACTTGTAAACCCAGCCTTTATTCCTTTTTAGTCTCCTCTTCTTCATGGCACAGGTATAACTTCACACAGTCACTTACAAAAACAAGAGAAAAAGAAGCTAGAGTTAGGGTTCCATTTTTTACAAGAAGATTTGCTTTGCTGCCAGCTAAGAGGTTTTCATTCAGTTTTGCTCTGTGTAGTCACAAAGAGTCAAAATCTGCCCGTGCAGCAGATCACCCATGCTGAAGTTGTAAATATCTTCCACCTGGATCTCTCTTGATGCATGAAAAACAATTATTTTTAATTGTCTTTAGAAATGCATTTGCTGGTGTATCACATTAGAATGAGCTTGTTTATCAAATCCACTGATTCAAGTAATTTGCGTCTCTGCTAAAATTATTTTTCTGAATTAATAATGGGATTTTGGAAGGAGGAGGCTTCTTTACACAGCACCCATGAGGAAAATGACACAGGAAGTGTACAGAGCAGCTGAAAGTGAACATCGGGATCGGACTCTGGTAAGAGAGGCAGCCCAGCTGGCAACCCAGGAGCATCTCTTTATTTTATGGTAAACTAATTAATCAGGGGGCACCAGAGGGAAAGTTGCAGGGACTAGAAATCTACAAACCACTAAGATATCACAGACATCTGAACATTATACGGAGTTTCTGCATTTTTCATTATTGGGGGCTTACTCACCTTTATTTTAGTGTTTTGCTAGGCAAAGCGTTCAGTTCTTGGGTTCCTTGTCCTCTCCAGATCACCCTCTGTTCACTGTCACTGGTATCTGTATGATACCTAATAACTACACTATTCAGAGTGCTGGTGGCAGAAGGTGTTGTGGGCTCCCCTGGTCCAGGGGCTCTGTTGTCTGGGGAAGAAGCAGTGATGGCTGTTTCTGGGCACAGCACTGCCCAGGGCAGGCAGGGCCTGGCTGCTCAGAGTCAGGGCCCAGCTTCCTGCCATCTGCGTCTCCATTCATGCTGATGTTTTCTTTGTCTGTGACATCAGCCGATGGGTGAGACAGACTGAGAATGCGGGCCCTCACTCAAGTTCACCTCAGGGCCATCATGCTGAGACCTGTGGATGTTTCATGGTGAGAAAATGTTTTGTATTTCCTGTGACACAGGGGCAATGGGGGAAGGTGATCGTGTGTGCTTCTGAAGGAAGTGCAGACTTTGGTGAGCGCTGAGAGAATCTGCCACCGTGATGCACAAGATGACACAAGCAGTGCACTGAGGGCCTAAGAGTTATAGAGGAGGCCTGATTTAAAATCCCCACAAAAATAATGGGCCATGGGCAGAGCATCAGAGGATTTCAAAATATGATTTGTAAAATTTTGAATGAAAAGACATTTGGCTAACTATTATCCACAGGTTTTCTTATCCTTTTGGGGGTGCTATCTAAAAACTGTAATTAGATCAATGATTGATTTAAATACAAGGATTTTGAAACATTGCAAAAGAAATGCAGCTTTCAGTGAGAAGGAAAAGCGATGCTACTCTCAGGGAGAAGGCAGCACCTGTGGCGGGCACCATCTCCCTTCTCCTGCTCCGCTCCCAAAGGAAGCCACAGGTGTTGGCAGGAGACAACACGCCTTGGGGTGCAGACTGCACTTCCAGCCTCATCACAGCTGGGCTTGGGCGTGGGCTTGGGGCCTGCCATGGGGACATAGTTTTAGGGGGCTCCCTTTAAAATTGGCACCAGACCCTGAAGATGCAGCTATGGTAATAGCTGGGGAACAGCGCGCTTATCAGAGACAATAAGAGGGAGAGAGGATGAGAGGGAGGCAGAGACGGTTACACAAGAGGAAGTCTTACACTTCTGGGGGGTGTGGTGGTGGCCTCTACTTCCCAGACCATACTGTGTTTTTAACAAGTGCATAATAATCAGCTGTTTAATCCTTTCATTTAGACATTTATATGATTTCAACATTTGTATTTTGTGATTAGTAAAGATATGTCAGGCAAGCTCTCCACACATACTGAGCATACCTCTATTTTCCTAAGATAATTCAAAATCAACTAAATCACTCCGCTTAGGATATTCTCTATTTTAAGTATACTCTCTTTGAAGACTGCAGAAGCCTGCCTGCCAGCCAAAAGAGTTGAAATTCACTTTTATATTTTGGGAAAATTTAGCTATGTGGTTTGCATAAACTGATCGCTGGTAATTGGTTTCAAGTATTTCCTGTCCATTGTTACTAAAGTTGACTTTTAAAAATCCTTTTGAAACAGGGTCTCACTGTGCAGTTAAGGCTGGCTTTGAACTCACTTTGTAGACCATGCTGGCTTCAAATTCACAGAGATCCTCCTGCTTCCAATTCCTAAGTGCTAGGATTATAGGCATGCACCACTACCCCTAGCACATTTTTTTTAAACTTTTTTTTTATTTTAAAAACAGCAAAATAGAAAAAAGTATAGAAATGATACAGAGTATTTAAAAAACATTAAGAAATCACTTGTTGATATGTTACATATTGTTATCTTAGAAGTAGCTGTTCAAGTCACAAATCAAAGCATGAAAACTGAATAGACAATTTAAAAAGTTGAAAGTAATAAGATCCAACATGTATAATAGATAATTGTAATAATGAAAGGGAAAGTGCTCCAAAGGAAACACCAATTTGTAGATGTACACTTAGAACTGTATGTATGTGTAAGTGTGTGAGATAGATACCTGACCTACTGTTTTCAATAGTTCTCTAAACAGGATAGTTTGTGCTGTCTCTCTCTGAACTTTTAAAATGTGTCTTTTGCATTTGCCCTTTGCCCTTGCAGAACGCCTATTCAGGTCCTTTGCAATTTTGTTCACCTTCCAATTGTGGGAAATACAGCAAAGTGTTGGGGTTATTTCCTTCCGACTGTGTCTCAGTCCTGCATGAAGTGCTTTCTGCAGGGTGTGATATCTGCAGCCATTTAGCACAAGAGAGGAAACCCACGTGTTTCCCAACACTGTGTGGAGGACAGACGATTTGAGCTTAGAATCTAAACCCCGTAGTCACTCTTCCGGAGCTGCTTTTTCTGCTGTGTCACTCCTCTTCTACAAACCACTCCAGCCAAATGTGGGGCCAGATGGTGAGTACAGGGAAGACACAGGAAGTAGGGCAGCCCTTGTGCTTGCATTGTGGGGGGTCAGAGGTGTGCATGGGGTGGTGCTAGGTTCTGTGCCTAGACCCCAATCTCCCAAACAAGTGCATGGCGAAGGCCCAAAGAAATGAGACTTGCAGCATGATCTTTAGGGCTCCTAGAGGACTAAAATCCCCTGCAGAGTTTGTAACTCTGCTAGCTGGCTGACCAACTGATGCTGGGAAGCCTGTATTTAATCAAAACAAGCAAGGAGCTGAGTGGACAGGGGAAGAAACTGGAGCAGAACTTTGGGAGGGGTTCAAGGACCCCTCAGAGCAAGTCACGATGCTAATTAAGGAAAACTACCCAGAACATCTCCAGGTGGCCTCAGCTGTGGTGTATCTTGCCCCCTGTGGTGTCTCCTCCTTCTCAATTCAACCATGCCCAGGCCACGCCACAGCCCTGTGTATGTATTCAGCTTTAATAGCCCCAACAGGGTGACACGGGGTGGTGGGCAGCATTGACATGGGACAGCAGTCCTGACAGGACTCTCTACCTGAGCAAGCCCTGACCTCTCTACACCTTCCTGCCCTCAGCTCCAAGTGGAGGAAATTACATCGTTCTTGCTTACCTCGTCCTGGTGACAATCAGACCAGAGCGTCAGCAGGCCAGGAAAACAGCAACATAGAGGTGTGACCATAAAACTAGGGGTCATTATGAGGAGGAGTGAGGCTTTTTTTCCTCCACGTTCCAGGAAATGACATACTGCATGGGAAGTGATTTGGAAAATACGAATGCCCGGTGTAAATACACAGGTGCCTTGATTATTACCTCTGCAGGTGACTGTGCTGTCAGGCTTAATGACACTAGTGAATCTGTGCATGGCATAAATGGATTACATCCAGTAACCTCATCTTCAGAGGCCAAGTTTCTCTGAAGTCGAGTAACTGTGTGAACTCAATGCTCTTGGAAAGTGAGAATTCCGTCAGTGTTGAAGGTTTTCCTTGGCACAGTGTACACAAATACAAAGTGTCATATTAAACTGAACACACATATGTGACTGCTATGCTCCCATAAAACCAGAGTTTCAAGAAACTCAACTAGGAGGACACACAGCATTGAAACACACTCATCCAGCCTTAGATGGGACTTCTCTCTGTGATGACAGAGAAGTGCTCCAGCTCACCCGCCATGCAGCCATGTGGGGACCCTCCTGGGCATTGAGGGTCAGGGATTCCTGATTGAGAACTCTCTAGTGTGGTAGTGCATAGCTGCAATGATGGGAAACCCGTGTTTTCCTCAGGTGGCAAAATATGTCCACGAGGAATCATCCCGCCAAGCCGCATCTCTTAACCTTGTCTTGGAAAGAATCTGTTCATGTTGTTGTTGGTGCATGTGGTACCGCAGAGCATGAGTTTCCCCCGAGGAAATGGAGGCATAGTGTTGGTGTTTGTGATGACACTCTGGTAATCTGTGATGATCTACTGCTGAATTGTGATCTTTATAAGTACATAGTGTATGGGCTGCAAAGTACAACGTTGTCTCTAACCAAAATTCCTTCAAAAATTTTACAAAGAAAATACACCAAACTCTGTTTGTTACCTGCCCTGTTAGGTATCAAAAGGCTTGAGTATTTTAAACCTTTCATGGGAGATGAAATAGTTCTTCCTTCTGGATCGTTTGCTTCATATTTTAAGCCAGTGAAAAGCAAACCAATCTGATCTCACCTCCAAGGAGCTCCACGAAACAAATACACATGAGTCTCATCACAGCTCCTCTCTGGTGACGGCCTGGGTGAGAGCAGGTTTTCCTCCTCAGGGTCAGCCAAGGTCATTGTTAACATCTGTGCAACAGTGCCCTTCCCTGTCGGGAAATTTCTAACTGAATTATGCTCACCATCACCGCACACACACAAATCTCTTTTGCCATTCTCCTCGAAGCAAAAGGAAAATCGTGAAAATTTGAGAAATGTTTAAAATATTTATTAGCTGTAACTGGTGTTTCCTAAAGTGAAATCCGGGAGGATGAGGAAAAATCTCTCAGTGAGAGGGCTTCTGACCTTCTCTTGGGGGGGTAATAGGGAGAGAAAGTTGCACGTGAGTCTTATTTCCTTCAACTTGCCTTTGACTGACACCTGTGTTTATGCCTGTTTATGAGACTCGGCACCCATGCATACACTGGGTGGTGACCAAACCTGGGTAGTCAGTGTCTCCCTGGCCTCAGGCTGTCACCAATTCCCAGTGGTGTGCGCATTCTGGTTCCTCTCTTATTATCCTGAGAAAAGTCTTGGGACATGCCAGGGGTGTAGCTCTCAGGTTGTGTGTCTGTGTGGCCCCCCTGGATATCTGCCTCCCTGATTTAGGGGGAATGTCTTGCACCCCACAGTTGGCCATAGGGTTGCCGCTCACTCAGCATACCTGGGTGGACCCCTCTCAGACCCTCCTGCTGCCTGCAGCTCCAGGACAGATCTCTAGGTCACCTGTGGCCCCAAGGTTAGAGGGGAAGATGGGAATACTCAGGGCTGGCAGCACAAGTGTCCCCACTGTAATGTCCTTGTGACTACATCTGTTGAATGCTTAAAGCACATGCCCCCCTCCTGTTTCCTCCTCATTCTCTGAGCAATAGGGTAGTGTGTGTTTGTGTGCTTGTGTGTGTGCATTCTGAGAGTCAAGTTCCCTTTCTAAACTACTTTATTGCAAGTCCTTCTGTTCAGAACACAAGCAACACCCACCAAAAGGCACCAAGCCTTGCTCTTCCTAAATCTGGTTTAGACAACCTGGAACCTTTCAGCTAAATCTCAAGGCCACAGCAAGGATTTACACTGAAATCACTGAACATTTCAATGTTGGCCCTAAGTTCAAGTTACCAAGAAAGGAACAGAAAGAAGAGAAGGAAATTAATAAAAATGATAGGCGCAGATGAGCACAGGAACACTCAGCACAGTGGAGCTAGGTTTGAGCATTGGCTCCAGTAGACCAAGGCAGGATCAAGTGTCTTTGCCAGACCAGGGGGACCAGGTATGATCTGCTCATCCAGCAGCCCTCTGTGCCTCCTACGGAGCCTGGAACAGAGAAGTGCTCAGTGGCACACATTGAATATATGAATATGAGAACAATGAGGAATCTAGATCCATGCAAGGCAGAAATCTAAGCACATTAATCAGCAGCCCTCCTCGAGAGCGGTGTATGTCCCGATTTCTGTACACTGCTTTTCTAGCTATTGATGGCCAGGACAGAGGCTCTCTCAAGGGCATCACAGCTCTGTCTGGCATTGAGTCATTTCACTTATTTAAATTTGTTTTGCATTTTGCCTATTGAGCCAGAGCATATTCATAAGGAAATCAATATACAGATGTCTCTCAGTGCAGAAGAGCTTTAATTCTTCACACAAATTTAATTTTATTTTTGTGTTTAATACTCATCAGTAAATATTGCAAAATAAAGACCAGCCCAAGCAATCCAATTTCACTGAAAACTGCAGAGCTGAGACAGAGGAAGGATCCAATGGACTAAACTCCACATCCATACGGCCACAGTTTTAAATTTGTCCTCTGGCCAAATGATGATTGAAAAAATAATCTAAAGAAAACAAGGTTTTCAGAAAGAAACTTTTGGCAACTCATACAAGCACAGAAGATCAACAAGAACAAGAAAGGCCCAGTGTTGACCTTGGTATGACCTTGACCCTGCCCCACCAGCAGTGCTCAGGGAAGGCAGGAAACAGTCCTGCCAACTCTCTAGGCTGCACACTGTGTCCACGTCCACCAGTTAACAAACTTCTAGGTCCTCATGTGAATCCCTGCAAGGCAAGGACGGCACATAAACGTGTGAACCACGCTGGAGCAGTTCCTCAGGGCAAGCTTCCTGGTTTACTAAACACACAGCCATATCCTTTGTGTTCTCAAAGAAACAGGAAATACATGATCCTCTTGGTCTAACCATTGTTTATCAGTGCTCAATTAAATAAGACTAAGACTTACTTCACTTCTCTTGGAATGGTAGTGCCAAAAATAAAACAGAAAAAAAAAAAAATCACAAGATATACACAGGTGCACTGTGGGTTTCTGACAACTAGGAGATTGAAACAAGATTATTTGTATCAGCTGCTTGAAGCTAGAATGGGTGACCTAGAGGGAAGCTAACAAAAAAGAAAAGAAGGAAGAAAGGAAGAAAATGAAAAAGAAAGAAAAAGTGAAAGAAAAAAGAAAGAAAAATAGAAAAAAGGAAGAGAAAAATCCTTCATGACTCAGAAATTCATATTCCAGTCCCCTCACCAGTGTGTTAGCCAAGGGCATGCAAGGGCTGCGTTGTAAAGGAAACTGAGCTTTGCTCCATTTAATGACGGAGGAGAAATGGGCTCTGTGTTGCATACATGGTTTCCTGTGAAGGTTCACTTGTTTTTCTTTAAATTACAAGCCCAGCCTCTCTCTCCCTGCACCTCACAACACAGTGTGCTCTCAGAGCCAAAGCATGTGTGTTCTTTCTTCTTCAGCTCTGTCTTCTTCTTCAGCTCTGTCTTTGGAAAACTCAGATTTGAATTCAGTTTGTAGTTATGTCGTTTAGACCAATCAGGCTGCCCCATTTGGGGGAACGTGGCCAGATGAATGTGGGATGGTCCTGTCCCAGATGCCTGTATTCACTGGTTTTTTGAGAATGACAAGACACATTGCTGGCTGTGTTGTGATACACAGCGGTCTCCTCAGAATGGCCCTGGGAGACTCATGGACTCACTGGCTGGCTTCCCTGTCCTACACAGGAAGTGACTGGAGAAACCTTTCACTTTGCTTCAACATTCTTTCAACATCAGTTATAGCTTAGCACAGACCTGGGCATTCCCTTCCCTCTGGAGGTGGCGATGGGCATCACTCTGCCTCTCTTTGTTGATAATCCTAGGAGTCTGGTGTCTTCCAAGCTCAGGGAGGAGCCCAGTGCTGGATTCCTGCCACCTTCCCTACCTCAGTCTCCCCACACACCCTCATTTAACCCCATGAGCCATACATTTATCTCAGGCGTTTCTTTCTGAGTTAAATGCATTTAACTCAATATTGCTCTGAGGCTGTAATATTTTCAGTTCATATCCTTGCTTTTGTTTCTGTTTCCTCGGTTTATTTAGCTCCAGTTTTGATTGGCAGAATCTCTCAGCACTCAGAAGAAATAGGGAAAATCCCACAGACACCCCTCAGCAGACCTTCCTGCTCTGCCTGTCACACCACAGCAGCAAAACAAACACAGTTATTTCTACAAATAAACCCTGAGTGACAGCCTCCCTCACTCAGTGAGCTTCGCCTTGGTTTACTTTTCCTCTCTGTGCTCCCCGCCACTAATTCTCTGTGCCGGTGGACTTCTTAAAACAAGCAGATATTTAGGAAGGAAAATCTTTCAGTGTTACAAAGTCATTTGATGCCACCTTTTGTTTATAGTTTGAGGGTTGCTTGGTCAAGGGACCTCTCTGGGCCGATTTATTAGGAAGAAATTATTAATCATCCCTCACTCCCTGAGTCACTGCCCTGAAACAGAAAGACTGCCATGGCCGTTCTGCAACACTGGCTGGAGGTTTTCACTTACTGTTCTCTGACACAGAGAAACCCTGGAGTAGGCTGGCTGCCTTTCCTCTTGGGAGGAGCAGGGTGGGGATAGATATCCCTCGGCCACACCCTAAACTAACAGTAGCACTCAGGTTTACAGGGTATTCAGGCTTGACACTGACCATGATAGCCTAGGAGAGGGTTCTGTCACTGGGCCAGGGTTCTGGGTGCCTCTAGTTACCATCAGTAGGAAGGATCACCCTAAAATGAAGGGAAAGATGAAGGGCCCGGTTGCATGGCCTTCTTCCTCTTTTGTTACACTGACACATTTGTGCAGCACACTGGCAACTGTGGCCATTTAATAGAGGTCATTTTGTGACATTCAGTGTACTTGTGATTGTTTTCCCCAGGCCTTACTACGATCCCAAACTTCCTCAGGGACAGCGGAAGCTGTTTCTCCCTTTCTCCTGCCTCCCCAGGCCTTGGCAATCACTAGGCTGTTTGGTGTTTTATGGGTTTACCTCCTAGGAAAACTTCACATCCACAGGCTGGTGCAAGAAGGTATGGTGCCTGGCTTCACTGGCTTAGCACCATGTTTGCAGGGTCACCATGTCATAGCAGCCTCAATCTCTGTCTCTGTGTGAATACCATACCACCTTATGAATAAGCCACTTTAATCCCACCACTCGCTGGCAGACACCTGGATTTTCCTTTGTGCCATCTCTTTGAGCCACAAACACTGGAAGCTCTCTAACCACCAGGTTCTTCTCAGTGGGTGAGCCATTCCCAGCCAGTGTGGACTAATTCTGATTTAGTGGAAGGGAACAAGAGCTCCTATTTTGAGCCAATCAGAACAAAACACATATGACAATTTTTAATTCTACTCTTTTGTCCTACACAAATGTCAATCTAAGGCTAGACCAGTGTCTGCCTTTCATTAGCACACAATGCTCTTGTTCACTACTATGAACAAAATTTCCAACATTACATAGTACATTCTAGTTAAATATTTGACGTATTAGAGGATGAAGCAATGTCGATCTAGAATTTATTTTCTTTCCTTTATTGCAGATACTAAGCCATGTGTTTGCTCTTTCATTTGTGTGTGTGTTTGTGTGCATGCATGCATGTGATATGTGTGTTTCTGATCAGATTCAATCCCAAAAATACCAAAATGCTTAGATGGCTCCTACCTTCCTAGTCTATACTTCTGGAGCTGCATTCTGAGCAGATTCTAAAACATAGTTCAGATTTATGTGGGCAAATGGGCGATGCTGCCTTGAGAACCAAGCACAGAATTAGTAACCACTACGTGTTTGGAATAACCAGACCCAGACAACAGACCATAAGATAGTGTGGTTAGTAAGGCATGCGTTTATCAGCAGTGACAAATTCTGATTGTGTTCCCTTGAGTCAGGAGAACTTTTTAAGATATATTTTTGTCAGTGTGGGGATGTACATGATTATGAGTGGTCATCAAGGACCTAGCTCTGCTCTTTATCGCATTTGTTTATTTTATGTAATATTGTTATTGTGTAATTGAAAGAGGGTCATCACAACTGCAGTTATCTCCTTCTTCTGGAAACTCTCACAGAACAGGATGAATGACGAGGGGAGAAAAGGAGATCATGTTGCTTTGATATTATTTGGTTGAAAAATGTAAGCTGTACCCTGAAACACGCATAATGCTTATTCTTAAACCTCGTTGGCCAGACTCTGGACACTTGACCCGGGCCTAAGCCAATCATAGATGCATGGGGATTGCACATAGAAATGTAGACATACTGTGATTCTGACGAGTGTGAGCCCATCAAGTTCTGTCTCCAGTGTCTGGAGGAGGGGGGGACAGCATGCTGTTCATCATGTATCTGAACAAAATAAAGGGTGCATGAATTGGGTGAGCATCCAACAACGCTAGTGTTACAAATACTCCTCTGGGAGGAAATAAGGTCATTTTACATGATGAGACAGAGGGTTTTCATTGTTTTAGTCTTAAAGGAAACTGAATACATTTAAATATTGTAGTGATAAATCTGTTCTTTTTTCAATGTTTTCTGAGCTTCTCTGATTGTGTTAAAACAATCTCTATTGCTGGAAATTTTTTCTTCTTTTTAATGCTAACCAACCTTTTTAACAGCATGCACCTCTTCTTGGTTCAAAGCTGTGCATAGGTGGCAGCTTCAGATCCTGTCTCCATGTTACTGTGCTTATTTTACTATAAAGACTCGTCATAATGACTGTAGCTTTGGAAGGTTCTTAGTGATAATAGAAGTTATTTTAAATGATGTATTTCATAAGTCAAGTATTATGGTATCATGAAATTTCTCACACAGTTTTCAGGAAATCTGAAAATGTCTTAAAATTGTTGATCATTAAATAACAAAAGAGAAGATTCCTATAACAATTGAGAATCTAGAAGAGACAGCTGAAAGTTGAATCTAGAATCATTTTAAAGCAGAATCAATGGAAAATTTAAAAGTGCTACTTTGCTATTTCTTGTCCTTTGATGTGCCAACTGCTGCTGCTTCAGAAAAAAACCTGAGGTATTCAAGGCATGGATGAAAAACCTATGGATCTCTTGCTTCATGAATTAGCGTTAAATAGCATAGGAAGTTGCAACTTGTGAGCAGAGAGAGATAGAAAAATAGATGGTATATATATATATATATATATATATATATATATATATGCACAAAAACGTGATCAATTCTGAAAACATACAGATAGAAAAGGCAGGTGTCCCTCTTCCTGAATGGACGTGTTAATTACTGATTCAAGCACTTAGTTAGACCTGCACCTAGAAAGAACTCTGTGCTGTTATCTGCAATATTTCCGCCACTAGGAAAACTAAAAGTTCCGTACCTCTACAGGAGCCCCGCAGCACCAATATCGACTTTGTGCACCACATATTATGGCAGTGTTATTGTCAGCATGGAGAGAGTGCTTGGGCACTGTGGCCAAGGGGAACCTGGTGTTAGGTGGTGTGAAATCGGGCACTGAGTAGCAGAGATTCACATAGCGAGAAGCAGTATTTTCTTCATTTTTTCAATCATTTCTATTATCTCCGAGAAAGGGATGCCTGAATGGAGATCTTTTAAGCCTTGAAAATCCCCCATGTCTCCTTCAACAGCAAGGGTGTGAGGAGTCTGCAGATGGTAGCTCCCTGGAAGCTGAAGGATTCTTGTCCATTCTGGGTACAGGCATGGATCAAGCTGTGTGATGACAACCTGGATGTCCAAACATCTTGTCACATCCCCAATCCCACACAGCCTCACAACTAGGAGGAAGGCATACAAAACTCAGTATTCCTTTTTTTTTTTTTTTTTTTTTGTCTAAAATTTTCTTATTCCTTAGATTTTATCTCCAAAAGCCCCAGCCCTTACTCTCTGTGAGGTCTGAGGACCACACAGGGTCTCATGCTGTTCAGAGACCTGGAGCCCCCCTAAGTGGATCCAATGTAATTTCTTAGACCTGACATAAATTTAGGCTTGGCATCAAGGATGGGGCAAGGCTGGAATGGAGCAGTGGAGGATTCTGCTGCACTTATTTGTAACATTTTTCTAGGTGTACAATGTGTTTTCTCTAATTTTCACCTAGAGCAGTGATTTAAAGCCAGAAACGGTGAATTCTATTAAAGGACAACCATCAGTCATTCCCAGGCAGTATCGGCTAGCATATGTAGGGTGAGAGGCGATGTAAAGTTAATGAAGGGGGTGTGGATATACCTCAGCAATGTCAGTGCTGTGACATTCCATCTTGTCACTGAGGATTGAAATCCTGAGAGACACAGCCTGCAGCATAAAGAGGTTAGAAGTCTAGAAATTATGCTACTTCTCAAAATCTTGAATTCTGATTGGTTGTGGGGGGTGCAACTCGGTCACACAGCATTTGCCTAGCATGCGTGAGGCCTGCACTCCATCCCCAGCACGGCAAAACCAAACAACATAATAACAGATAATGACAAATAAAACATAGTTTTATGTGACTCAATACTCATTCTGTGAGGGTGCGCTTGTAGCGGGTCCCTGTGGGGTCGGGCTGCAGCCTGACTCATTGGTTCTGTACATGGTTTTCCATCTGCCTATCAGCTGGAGCCCACCCCGGGGACCAACCTTCCATTGCTTTACTCTCCCCTAGTTGCTTCCTCCACCTCATTAGCCCCACAGAAACTCCCAGGAGGAATGAGGCTGGGGAATGAGACTACAAGAACATGGTGATGAAGAGCTTGGTGAGAGACCTCTCCCCAGAGACCCAGGACTACATGGCTTCGTTGCGAGTGTCCAGCAGCCCTTTCCTCTCCTCTCAGGGACAGAGGCCACGCCCAGCATGACTAGCATCCAGGTTTCCCAGGGTGCTCTCGTCTGTAGATGAATCCCCTCACCTAGGGACTCCCTCAAACTGGATGGCCAGGTCACCTTATCCACCTTCAAGCATGGAGGTAGCCTGACAGATTTTCATGATCTTGGACTCCTCCACGAACAGCTGGCAACCCCATTCTGACCCAAGAGATGTGAGGAGACTGTTGATGACCTCTCCTCTAAATGCTTTCTACTGACAAGTACAGACTCAGCCTGTCTTCAGGGTGAGGGCATACTTTTCAAAACACTAGGAATCATCTTGTAACTGTAGAGAAGAGATTACAGGCTAAGATAATGTGTTGTGTGTAATAGAAAACCAACACAGAAAGAGCCTGGAGCCTCTAAACCAAGCAGAAATGGCCCAGCTGAAGGTCTTAGGGAATGTGGACAAGCACATGCCCTCCGCTCGCACATCCAGCCATGTGGAATTAGTGCCAGCAGCGCTTAGTGACAGATGATCTCCAAGAAAATGATTTTCAAGTCCTTAGAAAGGCAGTGGAATGACAGTGAAATCTGGGGATGAATTTATCTTCTCTGGGGTCAAATTTATCAATCTGAAAGAGAAAGCACTGCACATGACATCATCCTTGGCAACCACCCCCACTTAGCACAGCCTCTGAAGTCATCCCCTTGAATGTGCAAGTCCTTGGAAGCATCACATATGGCCCTACAGCCCCAACCTCCAGACAGGGCAGATGCAGTCAAAGCCTCTGTTTACAATCAGCCAAAGTCATGGGGTAGATGCAGCCAGTGAAGAAAGAAGTCAAATGTGGGGAAAACACAGGGACATATTCTTGAATGACAGAGCCAGGGGACTCATTCTGGTTTGTCTCTGCTCTTCGTGAAGAGGACAATGACTCAACTTCCCCACTTGTCAGAAAGATTCACGTGGAAAATACACAGGTAACAGTACATTCTGTTTGCTTAATCAATGTCCATACAAAAGCCCCAAGTCCCCTTAGCAGACCGAAAATATTAAAGATTATTTTCCAGTTCAGATCTCTCTATTGTTCTCCAAACCATGGCTGAATTCAAGCTCATTTTGCTAGGTTTGGTCCTGCTTCTTTGATGGTCTCAGATCTCCCCACCGGACCCATCTGTCTGACAGCAATGAGAGCTCCCTGAGCCACTGCTCCATCTAAGGCTGAGTGGATGCAGCTCAGTGAGAATAAATGGGCCTGAGTTTAGATGTGCATGGTGTTTACAGTAGTGAGCAGTATCACAGAGGCAGGAAATGATGCTCCGCAGACGCCAAGCCATTTCTCAGTGAGAGCCCTGCTCACTGAGGGGAAGAGGAAGCCCTTTCTTCTCCCCACCAGGCAGCAGATACATAGTTTTTGGGATGATAAGTTGCTAACAATTGGTCAGTGTCCCCAGGTCATCCATGAAATAAAGTTGACTTAGGACCTTGGTCTCAAACCTTTCCACAGGAACTTAAGGAGCTTTCATTCCTAGGGAGTGGATCACACTGCGCAAACTGTGACTGCAGAAATTGCAAGGAAGAGCTGTCCCTGGTGTTGGTTGTCATTGTTTTCCTGTGGCCTTGGGACGAACCTGATGATGTATTTTAATTTTCCATGCCCCACTTTGCTCTGCGAGCTGTCCTCCCTGAACCATTAGAAATGGCAATGTTTGTGTCTGTCGTTTGAGCTGAATGGAACATTCCAACATCAAGGCTTGGAAAATATGTTGCATTTCACTGCTTTCCACAGCCACAGTTGCTGTTTCCCCAGCTGTAAGCCTTTATAGTGGGTCCAGGGAGGCTCTGGAATTACTGAGTGCTTTTAATCCTATGATCACAGCAGCCTCATTCCCCGTATTGCTTTGGGCAGCAATAGTACATCAGTATGGGACTGGAGAAATGGGCGGTGATGTGGATTAGCCCCTAAGCCATGGCATTGCTCATGGTCAGCAGTGGTTGGCTTTTTTTTTTTAATTTTATTTTGAAAGTATTAAAAATGCAATAGCACAAGACAGAACAAAGCCAATCGAGACAATGCAGTGAAATTGGTACAGGATTTCATGGTAGGATACTGGGATAGTAGTAATAGGTACTATGGTATATCTCTTTAACTTTAAAATGGTTGTCCAGTCAATTAGGTATAGCAAAATCAAACCAAAAATAGAACATTATAAAACCAATTGAGAATACTGAAAAGAGCAAAAGAAATATAACAAAACAGTGGAAGCAACTTTGACCTTCAAATAGAAGATAGAAGGAAATCCCCCATATTTGCTATAATGCATATGGTCATCCTCCCAAGAGATGCTGAGACATCTATCCGCAGTAGCCCCTGCTCCCCCAGTAGTAGGGGGAGCCGGGAAGGGGAAGGGTGCTTGATTTTCAGCCCGCATGGCAGTAGGATCACAGGTAATGGTTCTCCTCCTGGCCCTTGTCAGGGACCTTACCAAGAGGACAGGTGAATAAGCTGCCCGAGTCCTACCATGGCCAGATCTCTGGAGAACTGTTTCTCCTCTTGGCCCATGCCACAGGCACTTACCAAGAGGGCAGGTGAATAACTGCCTGAGCCCCACCATGGCCAGATCTCTGGAGTTCTGGTTCTCTTCCTGACCCTTGCTGAAGGCGCTTACCAAGAGGGTAGATAAAAAAGCTGCCTGAGTCCCACCATGGCCAGATCTTGTCTTTCTCTCCCATAAAATGAAGACGATGCCTCTCCTCTGAGCCTAGGAGTCATGCAGGTAGCATGTGAGTGAAATGAGTGACTGACCTAGTATGGAAACACAGTGCATATTCCTTTCCCCTACCTGGGTTCAAGGTCCCTTCTTTGTCTTTGGTCCCAGGACTCTGAGGTTCAGAACAGATGGAGTCTTGTCCCAGCCCTGCTTCAACCTCACTGGGACAGGGTACTACGGAGAGGATAGAATGGAGAAGGAAACACTCAGTGATATCTTCAGTGTAGTGTGGCCTCAGCACAAGGCCGTCTTCAGCCTCCCACATCCCTGTGCACACAACACATTGACTAAGGAAATGGCCTGGTCCCCTGTCTCTGCATGCCAGTGTGCATAATTCCTAAGTTACTTCAAATGCAGGCCATCTCCCAAGTTGTGTGTGCCAGGAGCATCCTCGGGTCTTAAGGTGATGGCCCCTCCTGGAAAGACCACTGTGCTCGCTACACGCTACAAAGTGAGAGGTGCCCTGGGCCCAGTCAACTCGGCTGCAGCACAGGCCACACACACAAAAGTGCACACTTGGGTCTACTGTGCTGCACTTGAAGCAGTTGGGGTCTGGGAGCCAAACTGAACTGACATGGAGCTCATGCTTGCTGTGCTGTAAATGGGAAACCCATTGTCTCTGACCCTGCAGGCCCATGACTTCTGCTGGAGTCCATAAAATCACAGTGGACTCTTCTATTGGTTGGACAGTAGGGTAAACTCCCAGATGTTTTGAAATTCTTGATAGTAGTTTGTGATAAAAAAAAAAAAAAAAAACTTGACCTAATTTTTATCTCTCTAATATTCCTTCTGAATTTATTAAGTAAATGTATTAAAGCTTCAGTCAATCCCAGGTCTTTCTGCTTGCCTCTAAGTACTACACTATCTTATGATGAGTTAGGGCTATGAACACAGCCTCTATTCCTAATTAAAATATGAATACTTGAGACTGTAAATACTCACCATTTAGCATTAATAATTCCCCCACGATTGTCACCGCTCAGGCTGCCTCAGGTTTCCCTGTGCCCTCAGGAGACACCAAACCTTTGCCCTTCCCAGAGCCATGCTCTTCATATGGCCAAGGATCTTTGCATCTTTCTTATCCCCACTGTAGAGTGAAGCCACACTGTGTCAACACCCCCACCCCATTCAGTCACACTGGACCTTGCAGTCTTACCCTGTGCTTAGCAACTCCCGGTGTGTTACCCTGTTGCAGTAAGACTTTAGTTATATGTATATGGGTTTGTTTTCTATCTGTCTGCTCTTGTAGCTTTGAAGCACAAGAATATTGTCATTATTTGACTCTTCTGTTCCCAGCACCTAAATCTGTGCTTGGGTCACAGTAAGTGTTAATAAATATCTGTTCAGTGATGGAGGCTTTCATGTAACAAGGCCAGCCTTCTGTGATCTCTTTTCTGAATATGATCATTAATTGCAAACTGAATTCCTTCCCCTGTTGAGGAAAAGAAGTACTTAAGGATACAGATCAGTGACAAGGGTAGCTAAGTACACCCAAAAGCACAGTATATGTGACTCTGTGTAGGCACACGTACACAGGTACATGTACGAAGTCACATGAAACGCGAGTGCCAGGGTAAGTACAGATGACCAGGTGATGCAGGGTCCACTCCTGAGTGAGTGAACTCGGCAGTGGCTTCCAGTGGGCAGACCCAGCAGGGGCTCTGTGTACATCCAGGGAAAGCACTCATTCTGGCACAAGTACAGAGCCAGCCAACCAGCTATCGGGTTCAAATCAAATTCCCTCAGCATCAGTCCCATAACTAAGGTAAGGGAAGATCCTCAGGCCAACCAAGGCCTAACCATGAATTCATTCAGTGTCTACATCCTTGAGTACTTTACATGGGTTGGAGACTATCCAAGCAGGTAAGGATAAAGAGGAAAAGTAAAACAGATAAAATTTTTCTTCCCTGTGGACTGACATTCTGATAACATGCATGCATACATGCACACACACATGTATATTCACACACACAGACACACCTGCACACACAGAGAAGTCTTGGATCAGATAGCAATGCAGTCTGGGCAAACACTGGACACTGGCAAAGCAGAGCAGACTTCAGAGGGCAGTAAAATCCTACTGAGGTGGTGAGATCTGTTTCACTGATTGGTGGAAGGAACAAGAAAAATCATGTGAGAATAAGGACAGGAAATAAGCCCTGTGCATTTTGGAGGGAAATGCTGATGAGTAACAGAAACAGAAGAGAGTCCACATTGAGAAGGAGATTATATTTCAAAAGACAGGAAATGCCATGAAATTAGTTATGCTGAGAGCAATGGGTGAGTGGGGAGAAGGAAGGGAGGAGAGCAAACAGTAAATGGAGAGAGCCAGGTAGTGGAGAATCTTGTTCATTATTGTGAGTAAAACAGAAGGTAACTAAAGGGTTTGAAGAAGAAGGATAGCATCACATTGTAATTTGAAATAATTATTCCCGCACATGTAGAGAGTGGAGTGTGAGAGGAGATGGGCGACAGTGAAGACTCTGATGTCCTGAGATAAGAGAGAGATGAAAGAGATCTGAATGGGAAGGTGATGGGGCTATGAGGAGGAGCAGTCCAGGTTCAGAGGGTTTCTTGCTGCAGAGTTCAGCAAGGTCAGCAGGCACTGGCTTGGCAGAAGGAGAGGCCAACACTGAGGTTGGCCTCGACCTGGAGGACTCAAAAGCAGAGAACACTTTCAATGAAGCAGTCCAAGCGTAGTAGTGGTGAACTGTGAGACACAGCTAAGTGGGGAAGCAGATGAATTTGAGTTCCTGTTGAAGAGTCAGGCTGAGCAGGTACATTCATGGGTCATCAAAAAATGTAAATTCTTGGAAAACTAGAAAACATAAAAAAGAGAATATAGAGGACTGTCCATCAAATCAGTTGACACAAGGGTGCCCAGGACGGTTAGTAACAGAGAATGAATGAGAAAGGTCAGCCAGAGAGGTAGACAGGAATCCTGGAGGCAGCAACTCAGACATCAAGTTGAGAAACAGGAGCCAAGTTAAGAGGGTGAATGATCCCACTGTAGAGTCCATGAGCAAGTGCAAAGACAGTGGAGACTGGACCATGGGCTAACAGTGTGCTGACAATAATGCCGTCCAAAGAGACTGAATCCAACTGAGGTCACCAGGGTGTTAGCAGTAGAGGTAAGGGTCAGGCTCCATAGCTGATCCATGGTCTCCTCGCTTCCACAGGCAGGAGAAGAATATCATTACACTGCCCACGAGATAAGGCAAAGCACACATTTCATGGCTTAGTTGCCTCAGACACTTGCAGAAATAAATGATCATTGCTCTTTTTCTGGTGATTCCAGCAGTCATGCCAGCCAGGGAAAAATACTGAAATTGCTACTGTGCTTATCATTAAAAGTCTCATTATAGAAAAGTGTTCCCAAATGGCATGCTGATGTGAATAACAATATAAGCAAAGTATTTCTATAAGAAAATATTTCCAGGAAAAATGGGAAATAAGTAAGGTGTAATTCATCCTCAGAGAAAATGTCATCATCGCCAGCACTGCCATCATCTATCTCCACCATCAATATCATTGCCATCACTATCATCATCATCACAGTCACCACCATCAGGTCACCATCATCATCACCACCACCATCACCACCATCACTACCATCACCACTATCACCATCAGCACCACCACTATCATCATTATAATCAGCTCTTCACCTTCACTGTCATCATCACTATAACCATCAATCACTACCGTCACCATGGTTATCACCATCACATCGTCACCATCATTGACATGCAACCATCAATACCATAATCACTGTCATCACCATTAACATCACCATGTTTACCAGTACCACCCTCATTATCACCTCATCATCTACACCACCATCACCATCACCATCACCAGCATCATCAGTGCCATCTCCACCACTAACACCATAATCACTATCATCACCTTCACCACCACTATCATCAGCACCATCTTCACCATCCTCATCATCGACCTGGAGCTCCAGGGCCCATGGTTCTTTCAGGTTCCCTGAGGAACCTGGAGCTGTAGTCCTCTGGCCAAGGTTCATAAAGAACCACTCATCTCCATGTCATCCAGCCCTGTGAGCATCCTCCGCACTGTCAGCTCTCCTTGGACTAAGGGAAATAAGGCAAGAGGTGAGATGTATTTCCTCATTAAGTATCAGGACTTCCTGAGATGATCTCTTCTGTAGGATTCAACTAAAACAAAAGATATGTTGGATGTTAAATCATCTTTAGGAGGTGAGGAGCTATGAGAAGGAGCCTGAGGGGTCTCAAGATGTAGAATACAGACTTAGCTACTGGTCCAATAGACTCTACCCATGATGCCAATCAGTGAGCAAGCATCTGGCACCACAGTTATTCAAACTTCTGCTTCCTTATCTCTGAGTGACACCTCTGGGAGTAAGTATATTTTCCCAGAAAGAAGGAACCCTATTGCCACCTTTCTGTCACTTAAGATGAGACCCACAGTTAGAAAGCGTATGCAGGAAAGAGGGTACATTCACAGATAAACCCATATTTTCTGAAAGGAGTAGCTACCAAGGGCAGAACTCATCCTCAAAAATAGCCTACCCAAGAGGCACATTGTTAGACCTGAAGCCCAGACCCAGGAGCAGAAATTACTCAGAGGGTGGCATGCATTTATTCATGCTGTGAGCCCACACAAAAACCTTAGTAAATTTTTAATACTTTGAAACAGCATACTAAATTATACATGTGCAGATCAGCAAACAGGCACGGGAATGTTTCACAAGCTGAACACCACACAAATGTTCGCTAGGCACATAAGGAAAACACAAGCAGGGGCATTTTTTCACAGTGAAATCAGATACAGCTGTGCAGATGAGTGAACTAGAAATGCACACGGTGATATAAATGTACTCAGGAAAATCATATCGAGTAGCAGAAACCAACACAAGTGGCTCTGTTCAGCGTGGTTCATCTACACGAACTTCCAAAACTGCTGAAATTACTCTGTGCTGCTAGAAATCAAATCAGCATTCAGGGGCAGAGTGTGCTTGTGAGCGACAGAGAGCCTGTGAGGGAGAAGGGCACTTGGAGCACCTCCTGGCCAGGAATACAGCATGGCCTGCATTTTTTTTGTCTTTTTTGAGATGGGGTCTCTATGCAATTTGGGCAGGTCTTGAGCTCACTTTGTAGTTCAAACTGGTCTCAAACTGGAAATAATCCTCCTGCCTCAGCCTCCCGAGTGCTGGGATTATAGGCGTGAGCCACCACACCCTTCTGTATGTGTGTGACATGACAAAAAACAAGAGGAAAAGTTAAACTGTCGAGACAGCCACATGCATGGGGCAACACAAGCAATCCACACCTTCATACTAAAGGTGAAGCCTTCAGTAGAAAGGGTAGCAGACCTCCAGGGCTGAGTTTCTTTCTTTCTTTTTTTTTTCTTTTTTTTTTTTTTTATTAAAGAGAAAAACAAAACAAAACAAAACAAAGCAAAACAGTAAAAGGCAACAAGTAATACAGAATTTCAAGAGAAAAATATATAGTAACAATTCACTAGTTAATAGATTACATATTGTCATCTCAGAAAAAATTGTCCAGGTTACAAAATTAAAGCATGCAAACTGGACATTAATACAGTGAGATTGCAGACAGTTTTTTTCAATGATCCAATAAAAACTCAGTAATACAGTTTTCTATCCTGCACACTTAAATACACTTGCAGTTATATCCTTTAGATCACTTTCTTTCCTCCCTTTTTTACACTAACAATCACACATTTTCGGTTCCAATCCTCCCACAATTCTTATAACTTTTTTTTTTTTTTTTTTTTTTTTTTGTCTTTTTCCTTTTTACCGGTACCAGGGATCGAACTCACGACTGCCTGCTTGCAAAGCAGGTGCTTATGCCGCTGAGCTAAATCCCCAGCCCCTAACTTTTTCTTTAAAGAGGAAAAGAAAAAAAGAAAAAAAAACATAAAACAAGAAACAAGACAAAACAAAACAGAACAACAACAACAAAAAAAAAACCAATGTGACAAAGCAAAACAGAGTCAGTTAGAACAGGAGGATGGTCATAGTATATAATGCAAAAAGAGATTACTAGGTGATCAACAATGGTTAACATTATGCCCCTTGTTATCCTAAAAACAGTTGCCCATATCAGCTGGTATAAAATAATTGAACAAAATAGTACAGAACAAGACCAATAAAACCCACATTGGAGAGCTTACAGGACTTCCAAAGAAGATAATGGGACTGAGTTTCTTTAGAAATGTACTGATGAATGTAATCACTTGATCAATGAACTTTGTTGAGGTCAGGGGTTGTGCAGAGAACAATTAAATTCAGGACATAGAGTTTATATTATTTTATGATGGTCACTGGAAATTAACACCAGAAAATGCAGGAAATCTATCCACAACACCAAAGATAGAATATTTAGTCAAGGGCTTAAATCCCACAGCAATGTCCCACATGAGTCCAGATGAAAACCCAGAGTTCACAACAATGCCTCCCATGAGTCCAACTGGAGGTCCAGAGCCCACAAGAAGGACTCATGCCACTCTCTTTGATGGATCTGTGCTGGGAGGGAACAAAGTTGAGTGGTGGAAGCCAGGAAGTCTATGCCATCAGGGAGAAGGAGCTGTGCTGGTAGGTTGAGGGTTCTATGCTGGAGCCAAGAAGTCAAACTACAACAAAGACCAGGGCTATTCTGAAAAGCACCACAGCCATCCTCAGTGACATGGAGGCCCCGAGCTCCTCTGACAATAAGCACAGTCGAGTACATGCCAGGAAGCCAGCATGACGAGTTCATTCTGGAGACAAAGTGGAACTTGTCTTCCGCTCCGGAGCCAGGAACCAATGCTCGGTGTGAAGACCAGAGCTTCTCCAAGAGAACCAGTGACTCAAACAGCAACTTGTAGAAGAACTCAAAATGCCTTAATGGCTCAACGCAATAGCTTCTCATCTTCTACATCTCTATTTACACTGGCAGCTTTCCTCAGGTGAAACATCTACACTCAGCTCCATGCTGATATAATCCAGCTGGTGTTAAGTTGACCACCAGTTCTTAATCCATAACAAGTTTCTAATACCTGAGGCCATTGGGAAGATGTCTCTAGGTTCTCCGAGGAAATTGCCTTACAATGGAGACATTCGCCCAGCCAGGAGGTATTTTAAGCTGACAACGCAAGTCAAAGTTTGTGCCTAGAAAATACTGCTCAGGAAGACCCAAGGAATAAGCTGTGCGTTTTTCAGGATACAGCATACACCACAAGCTTCCCATGACAATTGAGGAGCTTGGTGTGAGAAGGCAGGCAAACCCGGGGGGCTCTGGCTCTCGGGGTGGCTCAGATCTCCAGTCGCCCCTGCTCCTGCAGTGACAGAGCCCACTGCCAATGCTGGGCTGGGCTGCTGCGAGGCACCACACACGTGTATTGGCACATGCTCCCACCTTGTGGCTTTGCCGTTTGTCCATCTGGAGTCTGTTCTTTGATTTTGTGATCTGTGTGGTCCTCCTCCTTCCAGTGACTCAAGGCTGCATCTAGTGCCAGCACCACAGAGCCTGTGGTCTCTCCCTTCACCGTGCTGGACTGCTACCTTGGGCACAGGAGCACCACACCGTACATGGAGGCCCAAGTCTCCTGGAGGATGGACGGCCAGGAGGAGGAGACTCAGATGACCCTGCCAACAGCCGCAGCCAGAGTTTGACAACAGATAGTCTTGGGCATTTCGGACCAGCTGACTTCCCAGCTGAGTGTGTCCGAAGAGTGGTGCGGGTGGACCAGCACAAGAGCGGCACATCCACCAGGCTGGCAGCACTGGGACCCAAGAGTCACGGACTCCACCTACGGAGTTCTGAGCAGTGCTGTGACAGTGTGCCGCCTGGTGTGCTCCCTATCAAATGGATGGACCATGTGAGCTGACTGCCTAGCTGGTGTGAGAATGAGCCGAGGCCTCCTTTCAGGATGGAGAAGAGGGCTTTGGACTTACATCGTGACAAAAGCATTAGTGACTGACCATCTGCTGACTGCAGGAACCCCTTTTTCTCATCTTGTCGCTGGAGCTCTGAGAGCTGGAAACGGAGACAGATATGAGGAGAGGAGAAGCACAAAGTCAATTCTGTTTGTGTCTGTTGGAACCTTAAATCTTTGGGTGAAATCCCTGCTTGGTGCTGTACTGAGAAATGCTAGTCACTTAGGAAAAATTGACAAAGCAAGGTGCATTCACCCTAAATTTACTTGCTCTTCAAGACTAAACCAGTAAGACAAGAGTAATTAAAATGAATTTGAGGGTGTATGGAGACACCTCAGTGCCAGATTCCACTTCAGATTTCCCTGGAGCATCACCTAGAAGTTTCCAAACCTACAGTTACTCGGGTTCCAGGAGAAGCAGAGCCTTACAACCTCTCCAGGATGCCATGTCCTCCTCCCAAGCAGAACCAGTCACCCCATGACAGGACCAAGACAAGGACAATTGCCCTGCAGGAACCAAAAAGGCCTGCAGACAGAAGGGTTCAGCTGGATAAATGGAAACCAGAGCTCACACAGCAGCTGACCGGATCCTGTCCAGTCCCACCCAAGGAACATGAATCTGAGTGCCATGACATCCATGGGCCATGGTTCCTGCAACACCACAGGATGTGGGGGCCATGTGGCTGACCTCTGACCTCTGCAGTGACCCCAACACTGCCGCTGCTCTAAAGGCAACAAGGACATTTTGTTCCCAGATAGCACAGCTTGTTTTTTTAGTGGTGATGAACACTTTAATCAGGAATGAAACATGACTCATTTTTTACTAGGGAGAAGAGAGCTGCTCCCGTGCTGGGCTGTCAGGCTGGCACCCGCCCCCCATGACTCTGGCACTGACAGCACACCCCAGGGAAAGCAAGAGGCATCTGTCAGGAGATGCACCCCATGAGGAGGTAATGTGAGGTGCGCAGATTTCAGGACCCCATTAATCACTGGAGAGAAGGCACAGGGCTGCAGGTTTGGTGTCCTGCAGGATTCCTCACTGGTTGTCTGCAGGAGACCCCACAGAGATGGCCTGGGCCTCCCTGCCTGCTTTTCCCTTTGTGTCTGCACCTGGTCCAGCTCTGCCTGGGCTGAGGGCTCCCTCCCTCAGTGGGAGGGAGTGAAGGGCTCTGGCTACCTGCAGAGGAGAGGGGTGAGAGTCCCTATGGCTGACATTGCCCCCTGGACAATTTATTTTGTTTTTTTAAAAAGAAAAACAGAAAAAAGGACAGAAATAATACATAATTTCAAAAAATAACAGTAAGAAATCAACACTAGTTAATATATTATACTTAGAAGTAGTTGTTCAAGTTATAAGATCAAAGCATAAAGAAAGAACAGACAGTGACAGCACAAACTATTCTTTTTGATGAACTAACAGAATTAGCAGTGTGCTTATCTATCTTGCACACAGAAGCATACACAAAGTTATATGTGTATACCTACAAGTTGTTCTTTCCTTTCAAGTGCTTTCTTTCCATTTCATTGTTATGATATTTATTGTACATTTTGATCTTATTATTCTTTCAGTTTAATATTATTATCATTATCATTAATATTTATTTTATAATAGACTATGATATTTACAAATGTGAGTCTGATTTATTTCACTTAGCATAAAAGCCTCAGGATCATCCTTTTATAGCTGAGTAATATTCTGTTGTATAAAAATATCACATCTTTTTCATCCATTCTTCGGTTGATGGGGATTTTGGTTGTTGCTGAGATCTGGCTATTACAAATTGTGCTGCTATAAATGTGGGTGCACATATATCACTGTGATGCTTCTCCGCTGTTGGTTGGAGGGTAGACTGTTGCAGCCATTGTGGAAATCAGTATCGAGATTCCTCAGAAAACTAGGATTGGAGGTCCTGTTCAATCCCTTCTGTATATTTTCCCAGGAAAAAGTGAACATTTATTTGAGAAGAGCTCCAGTGTCTGAGATTCATTCTAACAGTTCTCTCTTCAGCTCGATAAGGTTTCCACAGGTGCTCCCTCTGGAAAACAGCTGGATTCATCATCTGAGCCTCTGACCTCCATGCATTCTCAGTCCCTTTGTGGCAGAAGCTCCCAGGTTTCTCTGAATTTATGTGCACTATAGATGCTAACCACCCATTGTCTGTCTAGTCCTCACTGTGGGACTGGTTTTGCTGAAATAATTAATTTAAATCTTATGCAAAGACTTTCAGGCTTCAAAGAATTCAGACAACACCAGTCTTGCTGGGAAGAAAAATCGACAAGAATGGAGAAGCTGTGGAGTCAGATCCCAAAGCAGTTTACTCCCTCTCTTTCAGTGGGGTGAGGACCCAGCAGGAATGGGTGATGGAGCAGATTCATTTCTGCCATGGCCTGGCAGGCCCAGCATAGATGAGGAACAGAGGTGGAAGTAGAGGGAAGCCCTGAAGTGAGGGGGCCCTGGAATTAGGGTGACACAGGAAGGCAGGGCCCAGGGAGCATCAGTCATAAAGGGGAAAGCTGGGCACTCATTGGAGACGCAGAGTCCAAGGCCCTATGGGTATGGGTGGTGGTGCAGGGTCCTGGAGTCTGTAGAGTGCCTGGTGGATGAACAGGGATGCATAGCCAATCCAGGAGGAAAGAGGCCCAGACCTCACCTACCAGGCAAGTCAGCACATGCAAAGGGGAAGAGGTTGCCCTAGTTAAAATGAAAAGGAAAAATCTAGACATTCAGGTAATTTCTCAGAAGCAGGCACTTAGGATAGAAAGCCACGCCTTACCGAGACACTGCTCCACACTCTCTCAGGGCTCCCTGAGCTCATTTAGCAGATCCAGAGGAGGACAACACCACTGTCACCTCCAGCCCCAGAATGCTCTCCAGGGACATAGGTGCAGTGCCAATACCTGCGTGCTGGATAACCCAAAAGAGAGTGAGAATGCTGGAGACCAGGGAACCCCCCAAGGAGCCCAGTGTCCTGTATCCTATGGGGAGGAAGAGAGGTAAAGGCAAAGGTGGATGCTTGTACCAATGCTTCTGAGAAACCTCTGAGCTGCCCAGAGGCTGTGGGGACCTGCAGACGTTGGCTGCCTGTTGACACTGACAGTGGTTGCAGAGGCCGAGGAGGTCGGAGAGGGCAGAAGAACCATGAGTCAAAAAAGGACATGGAAAAGCAAGGACAGGGACTGCTGCGGGAGGACGCATGGACCAGAGGGAAGGTGGGGTCAGCCCAGTGCTGATCCAGGCTGGGGCCACTGGAATAGGACCTGGCAGAGCTTGCCAGCTCCTGGAAGGGAAGCTGTGGCCCCAGGGAAGGATGCTTCTGAGGCCAACGCCATTGAGCTGCCTGCTCCCTCCAGCGCTGGGAGACCAGGGTGGCTCAGGACGCAGCATGAGGTGTGACCCTGTCCCCTGCCTTCTGCTCTGGGGCAACAACACTGTGTTTGCAGAGACCCAGGCTATCTCTGGGTACAGGATCTCTCCTGGTTTCCTAGCGGGTACTGACTCTCTGTGACATCTGTCAGTCACAGACCTGAAGGAAAGGCCAAAAAAGGCAGAGGACTCAGCCCACAAGGGGGCCGTCAGGGTCCCCGGCAGCCAACCAGGGATGCAGCAGGCACTCTGTTCCCCATATCTGTCGCTCTCTCTCTGCCACCATTGCCACATCCATTTCAATGCATAATTTATGGGTGCCAGTAATGGCAACCAATCAAGCAAGACTGTACACAGTGCTGTGTTTAATCCAGTAGGGATTATGTTAGAATAGTAACAACACGGGAAAATGCTTGTCATCAATACTGCGTGCTAGGTGCTAACTAGACAGATGGCCTCCCCAGGCGTGCTGCCCAAGGGCCAGGAAGGAGGGAGCTCCCCTGGGCTACAGCTGCTGCCTCTCTCCTCCCACTGCAGGGTCAGAACTGTCCCCTCTGTGTGTCTCTGTTCCAGTTGTTCCCAAGGCAAAATCCCATCTAGGAGAACTGCTCCATAGGCAGACCTTAGAACAAATCTCATTAGCATGTGTCACTGGTAATGGCCACATTTATCGTGGGAGATTGGTGTTAAATCATGTCTGCATCATTTCTGAAGCCTTTGCTCCCAGCCCTCCCTTCTCCCTTCCGCTCATCACTTTCCCTGTCCCAGTGTCTGCCTCCCTGCTTCCTAATGTTTCCCTTAGTTCTACTCTTTATTTAGACTTTTAGTTACTTTTATAAGGGAAGCCATGCCGTATTTCAGTTCTGACATCTGATTTATTTCATGAAACATCAGGGTCTCAATTTCCATCAACTGTCCTCCAAATGATGTGACTGTGATTCTCTTTATGGAGAATAATATTCCCCCAGGTCTTCTTTTTCCACTCTTCTGCTGATTGGCATCCAGGCCATTTGCAGAGCTTAGTGACTGTGAATTGCATGACTATGAGCTTGGTGTGAAGATATCACAAAAGCGTGATGTCTTCATGTCTTTCTGGACTATACCCAGGACAGGAATTGCTGAGAAAAATGGAATTTCTACTTTTAGGTTTTTGAGGACTCTCCATACTGGTTTCCACAGTAGTTGTATGGGTTCACATTGCCACCAGGGTAGCAAGATTCCACATCTTGGTTACTTTTCTCTTGTTGTTGAGACAAAATACCCTACACTCAAAATGAAGAAAGGAAAGGTTTATTTAGCTCACAGTTTGCAGAGGTTTCAGTCCATAATCAGCTGCTCTAAATCAGAGTGGTATGGGCAAAGGGGCAAAACTTCAAGGCAGCAGCCAGCAAAAGCAGCCAGAACAAAAGGCAGGGAGAACAAGCCTCTTCTCCTCCCTTATATTGTACGTAGACTACTCCACACACCAACCCCACCATGGCAGGTGCAGCACTCACAAAATCTCCCTGTCCTCCTCTTGCACAAGACAAGGATATTTACACAGTAAGGATCCTGGTTGCCTGCTGTCTCCTAATTAAATTTCTGAAGTTGACACAATGTATCAACCATAACATTCCTGTTCCCACACAGTCATACCAGTGTGCATCCTCTTTAGTGTTGTGGTAACAGCCATTCCCCTGGAGTGAGTGGGATCTTGGGGATAGATGCTCTTGAAGGCTTTGCACCGATCTGCAGGCTCCTGGGTCTAGGATGGAATCCCCTTGGCAGCTTCCAGTGGCTCCCAAACTGTGGAAGCCCTATCTATTCCACTGGAAGCTCAGTGGAAACCCTATCTATTCCCCAGCAGAGCCGCCCTACGGCTCCAGGGAAGAAGTGCGTCCACCTCCTTACCATATTCAGCCTCTGCGGTGGGCAGGGGGATCTGCCTGTCTCCTGTTGCTCCGTCCAGTTTCTTCATCAGCAGCAGACCCTGAGGCCAAGGCTGCGGTGAGGGTGGATCAGGTGGAGCACTCGCATGGTGCAGAGCCCACAGCAAGGCTCTTAGTCACCTCCTGAAGCCTCCCTTTGCCTCTATAGCAATGAAAGGCAGGACCCAGGCCCATTCTCCACAGGGCTCAGATGTCCTCTTTGCACAAGTCTGATTCATGCTGCGATGTTCTCTCCTGAGGAGTGTCAGTTGCAGCGACCTTCACTGGGAAGTTGGTTCATCTCACTGCATGAAACCCTGATGAGCCCAGGGTCCAGCTGAGCATCTCCAGCACATTTTTTTATTGTAACCTTTGCACTGGAAAAGCGCACGTGTTCCTTCTTAACAGAGAAAACATGGTACTCATTTGATGGTTGATTCTGGCAATTTATCACATTTTTATGTAAACAGGATCCTGAATAAAACGCAAAACAAGTAAAAACAAAAGATACATTATGTTGCTCAGTCATCTCATCCAAGAAGCTCTGCTAGCCCAACAGTGCACCAGGGTCTTTGGGAACGAGGAGCAGCAAGATCAGGGAAGCCTGACCCTTGGGCCTGACTTCTGTGCATGTACACTGATGCATTGCGCATGTGTGCTGTGTGTGTGTGTGTGTGTGTGTGTGTGTGTGTGTGTGTGTGTGTGCGCGTGTGTGTGCGCGCGCACACAAGCATCCATCTGTCTGGAGATTCCATTCTGTGTGGTGAACGGAGGGAAAGAAACAAAGTTGGAAAAGGGAAAAGAAAAGAACACAAACGCGGGGAGAAGGCAGCGCTTGGAACGGGGCTGTGGTTGCACCAGGATGCTTGTTCCCAAGTTTGCGGTCCCCTGGTCTTCAGGTGTCTGGTCCCCACCTCAAGGAGCCCTGAGTTCCCCACCTCCGGTACTCTGGCCTGGGCTTCACTCTTCCAAGACGGGCCGACAGGGGGCGCTCTGACAGGGCCTGCGGGAGCTCCAGGGCTTCCTGCTCAGATGGCTGCAGAGATGCTGCTTCTGAGACAGCTAGGCAGGGCCTGTAGGACATGCAGGTTCTGAAGTGATCTCACCTCTTGCAGATCCCGACGATGCCTTTTGTTTGGGGACGTTCCTGGGGACGTCTCTCAGGATGTCTGAGGGTCACACATGTCTGAATTGGAGGCTCGCCTCTTTCCTTTGCTCTGTGACCTGTACAAGAGACTTCCCCTCAATGACTCTTGGTCCCGTCACCTCTGAGAGAAGACAAGGAGTGGGCATCCCTGGGTTACTCAGCTGGAGAGAGGATGAAATAAATCCCCTTCTCCATAGCCCACAGAGAAGTGCCCCTGGAGCCTGGTGGAAGTCCTCTTCCAGATGCTCAGGGCTGTGACAATTTAATGACTGTGCTCTGCTGTTCTAGATGCTGAGCCCTGCTGTCCCACTGAAAGTTCTCGAATGTTTTGGTCTCAGGGCCCCTTTTACCATATTAAATACTATGAATGAGCCCAACATGCCCTGGGAATGAGGTACATATTTCGTGTCCAGAGGACTAAAATGATTTGGTAAATAGATCATTCAGATAATATTTCAGGATTCCTGGCTGTTTTATATTTCTTACACAACAGGGAGAACCCAGCCTCCCTGTGCTTGGAGTTGGGAAGCAAACATGGGTCTGAAGGAAAGAGGCGCCCTGGCCTCCAACTTGCCATCCCAGTCACCCTAAGAGGACGTGGGCATACATCATTCTGAGGCCAGGCTTAGCCACCATCCTCTGAATGACCTGGATCAAGCCTGTCCTGCCCGGCATCAGTGTAACCTTTGACCTGCTCTTCCATCTGGGTCCCGTACTGAACACCAAGATCTGAGGGGGCAGAGGCACCTGTTGTCCTTGGATCCCCGGAGCTGAAGGCTCTCAGGTCAGGTGAGGTCTCCTTGGGGATTCTCAAAAGTGTTAGGAACTCAGTGCTCTCATCAGTCCCATTCTGCAGACACAAAAGCTGTGGCCCAGAGTAGTTAACCTGATGTCACAGACACAGCCAGGTGGGAAGGCAGAGCTGGGCCTCCAGCCAAAGCCTACAGCTCTGCAATCCTACACTGGAACTGCATAGTGTGTCACCTCTACCTGTCTCCCTCATCACTGGAGATCCCCAGAGTCCTGACATGGCCACCTGCAGGGGCTTGAGGGGCCAGGTGTGGTCACAGGCGAAGAGCAAGCAGGTGGGCATGAGGACAGGGCGACCATCCCCTGACCTCCCTTGCACACGGCCACACACTCCCCATCTCCGGCTCCCCAGGTGACTTCCTGTGGGGCTGTGTTACCTGTCCCTGAAGTGGTGGAGGCTGTACTTGGGATTTTGTGGAAGCATCGGGTCTCCTGGCGGCCTGTGCATTTTCTACCTGGGAAGTGTTTTCTCAGTGTGGGTGTTCTTGGCTCACACTCTGAGTGGCTCATTTATCTGATTTGGCTCAGAAACATGCAAGGATTTCCTGCCTTGCTCTTTCTAGGGTCTGGAACCTTCCCTCAGCAGCAGCCATCAGTTGCTGCGAAGTGGCTGCTGTCAGGTCATCCATTGGGTCCAGTCTTCCCCTCTCATCTCAAGTCACCCCCATTCCATGTCAGCATGTCAAGAAGGAGGCAGGAGAAGGTATGCCATTCTCCAGGCCACTGACCCTGAGCCAGGCTGCCCTCCTGCATCACATGGAACCAGGCTCCTTCTGTGCACACGACTTCTCTCAGTTCCTGATCATCTGTTACTCCTTCCCTCAATTCCTGAGCTCATGCTGAAGCAGTTTTAGACTTTTCTGGAGAGCAGAACTTCTCCCTATTGAATCCTTTATCATTTTTATTTTTGAGGTTCCCTTGGTGTTCTGAACTGGATCTAAAGACTTCTTGTATTTCATCTCATGAAGCTGCAAAGCAGGGCTTTTGCTGCTTATGAGAAATTGTATTCATCTTTTGAATTACAGCAATAATCAGACTTTGAATAAAAGCCCTTGGGTTTTCTTTGTACTTCTTTCTGAGTAGGTCTTTTTGTTAGGAAATAGATATGTGATATTGTTTGCTGCCAAATTTAGTGTTTGTAAGTTTTTCTTAGAGCCTAAGATTATTTCAGTCTTCTTCACGCTTTTGTGATCAAAACTATGCTTTCAGAGCTGTTATCTTTCTTTTATTCAGATTTTAAAAAAAAAACACCTCAACATTTTAGCTGTTTCATTTTTTCCTTCTCTCAGTCAACTGACTTACTACAAAACCAGTGTGAGAACTGAGTGCCTAGGATCCTGGTGAAATCTTTGCCCCCATGAAGGTTCCATCACTTTTCCCAGGAGAAGCTGGAAGTGGAATTCACAGCTGTGGAAGGGCCATGCATGGTAACCAGTTCCTGCAGGTCCACCCCTGGCTGATGCTGCCCTGCTGGGCTGCAGAAATGTTGCTCAGGGCCAGGGAAGGTGCTCATCCAGATACCAGCAGGTGCCTGGCACCCAGGTTCCACCACAGTCTGGAGAGGGAGAAGGTAGCCCATGTTTCCTGTGGTCCAGGCAGAAGTTGGACCAGTTTCCCATCACTTGAGAAAAACATGTGAGGCTCTTGGGAAGCCAGAGGTGACCAGTTAAAGCATCAGGCCACTCCAGGCTCTAGCAGCGTGACAGGAAGCAGGAGATCTAAGTTAAGTTGGGTCTGGTGATCTGTGTGGACAAGATGCTTTGTGGTATTGGGCTCTGTGTCCACATCTATCTGAAGCTTCTGTTCTCTTCATTTACAATCATCCTCCCATGGTCCCAGAGGCCTACAGTTTCCAGCAATCTCCCAAGAAAATTCTCCATCATCTCATGAAACAGAGTCTCAGTCTAAGCAATTATCCACACTTGTGTGTTTCCTGCTTCTCATTCCTGGTTTCCACTCAGTACAGCAGCCCCACGGGAGCCCAGGAAGAGGAAGTGCTGCCATCACTGCTGCAGGAGGAGGGTCTAAAACTTTGGCTTACTCACCTGGGCCACCTAGCGTGGGGATGAGTTAAGTGAGTGGGGCTCTGGGGATCCTCACTCCCTGCAATGCCTCATCTTCAAGTCACCCGTAGCATGAGACAGGCTGAGAAAGTGCCCCCTCAGCCCCCTGCATTGTCCCCACAGTCCCCTGGGCATCACTTAGCCTAGGTGCTCCATGGTGAAGATGAGCTGGTCACCTGGAGGTGTCCACAGCACAGAAGCACGCAGCCCTGAGTTTCTCCACCTCTAGGACTCTTGCCGCACATTAAACAGCTCTCAGCTTAGGCAGGAAAGGTTGGCTTTGGCACAGAACAGGCTAGAACAGAGAGCTCGCTGTGAGGGGGTCAGGGCTGAACCACACACAGCTCCGCTTATGATTTCCCCTCCTGGTGGGCTCCAGGGACAAAGTGAAGGTTCACACAGGTTCTTCAAACCCCTCAGCTGTAGCGTCTGTGTTCTTGAGAGCTGACTGCCTTCACTGTGTAAAAGAAGTGTCACCTTCTACAAATGCACGTTTCTCTTCCATTGTAAGAGTGCTGGTCCCACAGAAAGGAAATAAGAGGTCAGAGGCTGAGTGGAAAGTACAGCCTGCCCCTTTGCCTTTGTAAGAGCCTCTAATGTGTACCATGTCCTCTGCCCCCTCCAGATATATGAGATAATTTGCTGGGAAGGATGCAGTCAAGCCAAGGTCCCTGGGCTCTCAAGGAGAAGCTTACAAAGCAGTCCTCTTCTTTCCCATTAAACATCAGGAGAATTTCCGGCATGCCTCTGCCAAGCTGGGTCCTGTTCATCTCACCTTCCAAGAGGCTCTGAGCATACCCTTTTCTTACAAGCACCTACTGCACAGAACCTCATCAAACACTAACCAAGAGACCCAAATGCACACACCCTCCACGGGAAGAGCAGAAGAAATAAGAAGGAGCTGCTCTAAAGACAGAAGCCCAGGAGGCTGCCCTGACTGTAAGGATAAATGTACGTTCTCTGATGCAGGATGCAGGAATGGAAGCCAAGGCACAGGCTGATCACTATGGATTCACAATCCCATTATCCACTTATTCTTCCAAATATATGGAAAGCCCCCTTAATCAGATTACCTGTGTGTATCTCCCCTCCACCTCTCTCCTTGGCCAAACCCTGACTTTCATTAACTGTGAAGTTGGGTGATCTCATCGCTGGTCAGCTGGCCCATTACTTACTTTGGTTGAAGGCAGTGGGAGGGACGCGAGGATGTTCCCCACCACTGCCTTGCTTCTCCCTGAGGATGTGGGAATGTCCATCAGCAGGACAGTTAGCAGCTCTCAGCGAATGCTTTCCAAATGGCCCACAGCTGTCTTTCTGGTTTTACATGTTAAGGAACTGGAACCCTCTCTGCAGCTGTACAGCAGTCCTGAGGTTTCAAGGGTGTCATGGTTTATGTCTGTGGCCCCAGGCCTCATGACTCTGAATTGTGCATTTGTTATTCATCATTGTCTAGTGCTTGGATTGATGGTGTTAGTGCTCCACCCACAAAGAGGTGGAGCCAGGATGTGATGTAATGGCAAGATAAATGTATGTCTTGCTCTTTACTGGTTCTTGCTTGCTGTTTTGCAGCCACCATGAATTGAAGCCTAGCTATGACCGCCTGTCTTGGAGCCAACTAAGTGTGGACTGAAACCTCCAAAAACTGTAAGAAAGAAGCCTTTCCTTTCCCAACTTTGGGCTTCAGGTATTTTGTCTCAGCAATAAGTAAAAAGTAACTAAGACAGAATTTGGTACCAAGAGTGGGATTGTTTGCTGTGACTATACCTGACCATGTTTCTCAAAAGGCTTTGGAAATGGCTTGTGGGCAGAGTTTGGAAAGGTTTTGACATGTCGCATGGATGCATAGAGCTGGAGCAGCTTAGGCTGTTCGGTAGAGGAGATTCTGGTCAGAGCTCAGGAGATCAGAAGGCTGATGATGAAAAGCCTCATGGTAAAGACCAGGCTTGTTGGGCCTGGAGATTTAGCTCAGCAGCATAAGCATCTGCCTTGCAAGCAGGCAGTCGTGAGTTCAATTCCTGGTACCGATAAAAAGGAAAAAGACAAAGGAAAAAAAAAAAAACAGGCTTGTAAGGTTTCTGCTGGGAAAAAGGACTGCATTGGTTGTTGGACTCCTCATGATATGTGTTATGGCTTGGCAAAAAGTTTGTCTGCATTTTGCTCTTGCCCAGAGACTTGGCCTGAGACTGAGACAAAGGGAAATGGAGTGATTAATTTGAAAAGGAAATTAAAAAGCAATCAAACATTGAGGCTGTGACATGGCTAATGTTGGGGGCTTTTACACAGCTTTATGTTGCTAATCAACAGCAAAGAGCCCAGCAGGATAATTTGCAATACTGAGAGTTTGACCAGAATGAAAATTCCAAGAAGGCTGTGAATTGTAAAGACAGAGTTGAGATTTTGATTGTTGATCAGAAACAGAGAGATAAGAAAGATGGCCCCGGGGCACCCCGAGAAGCAGGTTCCCACCCTTTGCAGCCTCATGGCAAAGGTGAAAGAATTTGTTCAGAGGAGAAGGCTGCAGAGCATCAGGTTCCAGAATGGAGACAGAGGCCACATGAGGTTCCAAAATGGCGGCAATGTAGATAAGTTTTTCTCACAATCAGGCAAACAGAGCACTGCGATTCAGGCAACTGACTCATACAGCCAAGAGACAAAAAAGCCTGGCTACTGCTTCAGCTGGCAGTAGACCTTGGCGCCATCCACAAGGTGCTGATTTTAGGTTCAAGGAAAATGCACAAATTCTGAGGATAAAACAGCTTCCACCTCGATTAAAAAGGGCCTGGGAGGCCAACCAGTGTGCCCCTGAGAGGGCAATTTGTGAAGATGTAAAGGTGAAGCCAAAGGTTCATTGGAGACCCCAGAAGTTTGGAAAAGCCAGGAACATAGGTGATTCAAGGAAAGCTGAAAAAAGCGAGCAGAGAGGATTTAAGAGAGAAGCTGCGGGAGCTGATATTCCTGGAAGTGCCCTGGGGGTGGAATCACCCAAGCCTTTTGGAGCTTGCAACCAGATTGCTTCAGATGCTGAGCATAGAACTCTAAGATTTAATGTTTGCCCTGCTGGATGTTGGACTTGCTATGTTTCCAATGCTTTATATTCCCCTGTTTGTAACTTTGGGAATGGTAATGTTTACTTGTGCCTTTGGATTTCAGAAATGTTAAACATTGTTTCATTTGTACAGGGGGTACAGTTAAGAGTTTGCCATAGATCTTGGAGGACACTTGGGACTTGGACTTTTCAGCAGTGGTGAAGCTGTTAGGACTTTGGCAACTCTTGGAGGTGGACTAAATGTCTTTTGTATAAAGGATGTACATGAGTCCTGGGGACAGGGGTGTAATGTTATGGTTTATGTCTGTCCCCCAGGCCTCATGAGTTTGCATTGTGTACTTGTGATTGGTTCATTGTCTAGTGCTTGGATTGATGGTGTCAGTGCTCCGCCCACAAAGGGGTGGAGCCAGGACGTGATGTAATGGCAGGAAGAAGGTGTGTCTTGCTCTTTGCTGGTTCTTGCTTGCTATTTTGCAGCCACCATGAACTGAGGCCCAGCCATGCCCGCCTGCCTTGGAGCCAATTAAGTGTGGACTGAAACCTCCAAAAACTTTAAGAAAGAAACCTTTCCTTTCCCAACTTTGGGCTTCAGGTATTTTGTTTCAGCAACAAGTAAAAAGTAACTAAGACAGAGGGTTTTCAGATTCTATGCATGGAGCAACTAATTTGTGCCCATCCCTCAGCCACCACAAATGAACCTGTGATATTTAAATGCACAAACTCAGAGTTTGGGACATGTGTCTACCAGTGTGTCTGCCTCCCACTCAGCCAGGCCACATGTTCACATTTGTTACAAGGACTTACATTAGTGGACAAAAGTGAGAAGTCTTTCTGTTCCAGCCAGACACACGCACATTTACAAGAGTTACAGTTCTGAGGCTAAAAGATCACTAAAACCTCACACTTGCCTTGCATTGTAATGTAAGTCTCAAGTGAATTTCTACCTGTGAGGAGGAAAATCCTACCAAATTCTCTGAGGCAGTGAAGGAATGTGTTCTAGATGCTACCTTGATGTTTCTCTCTCCATTTCATCAGCCACAGCAGAACAAACACCATAGGCTTTTATGAAGCCCTGCAACTAACCTAGTAAGTGAGAGCAGTCTCTCATCCTTGACTGTGTGTATTCCTTTTCTACTATGTTTTTCCCACCATTATTTGAATCATGAATCCATTGAAACAAATACACCTGGGAACCCGGAATGTATCAGGATACCCTCTCCACTTATCAGGAGAGAATACCCACTCCTAGTGCTGTTTCTGCTGTCACTTTAATCTGAAAGCAAACACAATATTGGATTCAGGACAAATAAAGGCAAACACAAAAGCTTGACAGCAATGCTCAGCCCTTGTCCAAGAGGTACGTTACCTCCTGTCTGTCCTCACATTTGGGGAAGTGCACAAGTCATATTTCTGTTTTTATCTTGGAAGGAGTGGTGCAGCTATGTTCTCTGCAGAAATCTAATTCAGAAATAAAATATATATCCGTGGAACACTTTTATCTTAAAACATAAAATTATAATATGGGCAAGGCTCAGTTCCTGAAAATAGTTTGCTGAGGTCCCTATGCCAACCTGAAGCATGAGCTGGTATCTGCAGAGAAAAGGAAGATTGGGGGGGGCAAACTCAGAATCCCATCACCTCTAATTCCTAAGTGCTGACGTGTACTCAGTCTCCACACCCTTCCTGTAATCTCAGAGAGGCACCTAAAGGTACCAGAAACTGGTGCTTCTGATGTGTAAAGATTGCCAAGGCGACAGAAACAAGAGGGACATAAGTGGGAATGTGGTGCAATTATTCCTTTTCTATCTTAATTTTTAACACTTTTTTGTCACCCCATTCCATACTCATTTGGTGACTTCTACATAGAATGAGAAAAAAGCTAAAATTAATAAGTGTAACCTCAGGGGTGCTGGGAAGTTAGAGTTGTGTTACTGTGCATGTGTTTAGCTGTAAGTAAGGTTTTTCTCACTAGTCTTCAGAGAGTGGGAATACTTGATATTTGTTCAGTATGATGTCTCCAGGTACACTCTTTGCCCGTTCTGAAGCTCAGAAATGTGACCAAGTTCTCAGAACTTTTCCAGCTTCTTAATTCTGTCTATAAGTCATCAACTGACTCAGAAGGCACATGCCTCCTGGTAACCACCACTTCAGGTGTCACATAATACACCAAAGCAGGCAGAGAGGTGATTCTTACATCTGTTTGCTTCTTTCACAGAAGAAAGCCCCTCCCCAGAACTCCTCGGCAGAGCCCTCTGACTCTCAGTGCTCATAATTGGGAGGCACGCCTCACCTCAAGTCCAGTCACTGGCCAGGCACAATGCAGTCCTGTGAGTGTTTAAAGCAGTCAGTGCAGATCCCGTGGACCTGGAGCTGCCCATCCCTGTGGTCTCCAGTGAGTTCAGAAGCAAAGATGGAGGCATTATATTTCCAGACCTGGATGTGATATGAGGAGAGCTTAATACTATTGAGAGGCATTATATTTCCAGACCTGGATGTGATATGAGGAGAGCTTAATACTATTGAGAGGTGCAGTCACATTTCTGCTCCCTTCTGAAACCAAGTAGACCTTCAGGATCCAGGTACTGGTGCCCAAGTACAAGAGGTGACTTCGGTTGTGTTTAACAACTATCTTCTACTCAGGGCAGTAAGGTGAAATGGTTCCTTCATTTCTGGTGTTTCTGCTGTCTCATCTCGAAATGCACTGATTTAAATTTGTTGAAAGGACAATCTAAATAAATAGCATTGTGCATGTTGTGATGACTTTGGCATTGTCACGGGATTGCACAAAAGCTGCAGGTTAGGAGAAGTCTTATTTGTAGTAGGTGAGACAAGAACAGGAGCCAGCGCGACTCCTCTAACCAAAACCACAGTGGCAGCAGATCCCTCCTGAAGGCTTATTATTTCACTACTATAGAAGACGAGTGTGTACTTTCCACGGAGTTTGGTTGACAGTTGTATGTAGTTTTTGCTTCTGAAGTAAACTGAGATATTAGAAGTGATGACTGATAACAAAACATTTTCCTGACTTTAAATTTAGTACTAAAGTGTCAGAAAAACCTAGCAGCTTGTGAGCACCTGTGTGTTTCATGTTTCCTGAAGTTCTGCTTCACTGAAGTTACTATTTAATTGCCGAGTCATCTGAAATATTTCACGAGGGCCCAATGACATAAAAATGCCTGTCCCATTCTCTGTACTACAGCAGCGTTTGTCAAACTGCGCGGCTTGTGGGCTTAGGTGGCCTCCCTCTGATATCAGAGCAGGCAATCACAAGGTGAGAAATTTTATTTCCACTTCAATTACCTCTCAATCCTTCCCATTACAGCAAGGGGAATTCTCATTTTGAAGAGGGAAAGCTTTTTCCACTCTGACACTTGTTAGACCCCTTTTTCACTGGAGAGTCCTGAAATTCAGTCCAAAACCCTGGACAAAAATGAGAGGCTCAGGACAAGAGCTGCATGTGCTGCTGACAGTAACAGCTGATCCCTCCCTGTCCACATACAGAACCCACCAGAGAGGGAGGCCCCTCCACCCTCACTCGGGAGGGCCACACTGGGGCTCTGAGATCATCAGGAAAATGCAAAGTGAAGCACAGCTTCCACACAAAACAAAGCCATGGCTCCTGCCTGCACTGGGAGGGGCTGGTGCCGAAATGCACAGCACAGGGTCAGTGACTTAGAAGAGCCCCATGGCACTGTGGTGACACCTGAAGAACTATTACAACCATACAACTCTGAAGAGCTGAGAGCAGCCCAGATGCCAATTGACAGACGGATGGATGAAGAAAATGTGGTGCATAGCAGTCTTCGGTCACAAGTGGGAATGTAGTTATGTCACTGCAGGATGCTGGATGGGACTTGAGACCCTGGTAATTGGTAAAAGAAGTCAGACATGGAGAGTTAAATATCACATGGTTTCCTTGATACAAGAAACCTAAATTTATATTATGTGCAGCAAACTTCAGTAAAAGAAAAATGGTGGACACAAAAGGCAGACATTTGGAGATGAGGAAGAGGGAAGGTAAGAGAGGGAGCCACAGGGGTGGGAATGACCAAGGTGTGCTGCCTGTAGGTCCCAGTTCTGCAGTATGAACAGGACTGCTACACTTTGTAAACATACAGTTTTAAAAAACCCAAAAACTAAAGACTCAACTGCTCAATCATGACTGCTAATGTCTATTTATTTCAGAAACAAAAATAATACAACAGTCAACCGAACTCTGTGGAAAGTACCAACTTGAGCAATTGATTATCCCTAGAACCAAGAGCCCCTGGGGAGCTTCCTGACCCTTCCACCCTGCGAGGGCAGGGTGAGAGAAGAAGCCACCATGACCTCCTGCCCCAGCCTCTGGAAGTGTGAGCCATGCATTTCTGTGGTTCATAAGACTCTCGGCCTGCAGCAACTTGTGACAACATTTGAACAGACCGAGCCCTGATTCCTGGCTCCTCACATGGTTCTCCAACAACAGGCATCATGTAGCAGAGGGAGGACAGGTCCCCGAGAGACAGGACAGGTGCAGGGTATGTGTGAGGATGAGCGCCTCGCAAATGGTTTGAACTCATCTCTTGCTAGGCTGTCTTACACATTTCTCTTCTAAAACAAACTTCGTAGACTCTGAAGTTTAGCTAAATCATTTTGATGCTGATTCAATAAGGAAAATTCAAGATCATTTCTAATTCTTAAATAAGGAAAATTTAAGACATTTTGAAACAGAATATGATTTTGTTGTAAAACACAACAGCTCCAACAAATAAGCTGGTTCTGTATCAGATCACCCCCAGTGATTTTTAGCTCTGTCATTTAGCCATCTGAGTGGCTTTGTGGTTAGGGCTGAAGTATAACAGACTACATGGTTATAAGGTCCAATCTTAGTAGTGAAAGCACCAGGATCAGGAAAAAAATGTTTCCTGCTTCCAGTTTCAGGGTTAGGACTTCCAATTCCAGGGATTATGAGTTGCCCTTAACTGTGTGGGTCAGTGTAGAGGAGGACCTGCTTCCAGGACCTGCTTCTCGGCATGTTACTGTCTCTGGTGTAATAACGTTCTTCACCTCACTCCTGTCTGTACCATGATTCATTCTGTCCGTCAGATACTGGAAGCTTATCATGTGGCGCTCTTAAATATGAATTTAACATCAGGTCACCTGATTTGGTACACTCAGGGCACCTGGAGGAACAAATAGAGGAGTCTTCGAGTAGCTGCGTGGTCAGCTCACCAGTGGCCCTCCCAGGGCCCTGACTGGGCCTGAGCTCTGTGGTGGGGCCTCTGCCCATGGTCACACCTTGGCCATCACAGCTGTATAGTGGGCACAGCTCCCATCCCATTCATGACTTCCAGCTAGAAGACTAAGTATTCAGCACAATGCTGGACACTCCAGCGCTGGCCACACTCACCCGCCTGAGGCCAGAACCTGAAGCCCATGCCCATTGTGTCCTCCTGTGACTCCACTGCCTCCAGCTCAGCTTCCTCCCCTACAAATCAGGGACCTCGAGGGGTTCCCTCACAGGGACACACTGGTCAGTGCTGTGGTTGGGGAGCATCCTGTTAATTTTGTGGGGGACCCATCTCTGCTCCCTTCTACAGAAGCTCCTGGAAATGATGACAGGGAGCAGCTAGGGTCCTGCTATACAGTCCCTGCTCTTCTCCTCCTCCAAACACAGCCCATTGCAGCTCACACAGCCCTGAGCTGCAGCCAGCAGAGATCCCGATGCTGCATGAGTTCCACAGTCAGGAGATGGAAGCTGAGCAGGTAGGGTAGGATGGTGGCATTACCAGGAGCCCAAGCTCCATCTGACACCATCCCAGGGCTGCCCCAGGACACCACCCCATCTCCTGACTTCCATCTTTGTCAAACCAGCCTTGTTATGGTTTAGAATTAAAGCGTCCCCCAAAAGTCTCAAGTGTCAGAGGTTGAAAACTGAGTGAATCATGGATTAATCACAGATTCATCCATTGATAAACTCATAGGTGAGTGTGCTCATGGGAGCTGAGGCCTCGATGGTGGTGGCCTCGGGGAGTGTGACCTGAAACGGTGTGCTCTTGTCTCCAGATCCTTCCTTTTTCTTTTCTTGTGTGCCAGGGTCAAACTCATGACCTCGCACTTGCCAGGCAAGCGCCTGTGCAACTGAGCTCCCACCGTCCCCAGATCCTTCCTTCTCTGTCTGCTTCCCAGCTGCCGTGGGTGAGCAGGTCCCCTCTACCAGCCTCTTCTGCCGTGCTGTTTTTGCCTTGGAGTCAGCCAAACATGGACTGAACCCTCTGACCCTGGGAGCCCAAATCTACCCCTCCTTCTTTAAATTGCAGGTGTTGACTATTCTGTCCCATTGGTGAAAAATAACAAATATAAGATTACAAGGTGGTATTTAGGAGTCCAAAGAAGCTGCAGCTCAAATTATGAAATTCCCGGAGTTGGGATGTGTCAGTATAGGAAATATTCTTCATTGTATGAAATCTCTTGGGAGAATATAAAATTTTAAAATAGAGAACACTACCCTTGCAGAGCTACAGAGTAATTTGACTTTAGCTTAACTCTCCTGTCTTTTGTCAGGAAACACTTTAACAGCTTTGGCTATGCAATTATTTGTGAACATTACTATGAATTCTTCTGGCCTCAAGCCATGTAAGGAAACAAATGACTCTAATGCTTTTATTTCAGGGTAGAGTCTTCACCAGCAATTAAAGATTAGACAGGTTCAGTAAGATGTCCAGGCACACCAAATCCTGATTGTGTGGAAACTTAGAAGGGTGGACATATTTAGGTCCCAGGTGAGAAGCACAGGGCTCTGCACCACCGCCTGCAGGAATTCATAGGAAACAGAGGGGCAACTCCCTTCTCAGCCTGACAGGTGAGCCCATAGAAGCCCTAAGCACCCTCAGTCAAATGTACATACAAACAATGGGTTTCCAGTTCTGAAATGTTTGCCTTTTCTCCGAACCCGGGATGATTGCTAGGCTTTGTTGGTTAGATGGCCCCTGCCCAGTTGGATCTGTCCTCCTGCAGTCTCTCTCTGGTGCCAACTTGGTTTCCCTCCCTGATCAAATTCATGATTGCATTAAGCAATCACTCCACAGAGGACTGATGGCATGTACTTCGGGGAGATTAAAAAAAAAACACAGATTTTAGTGTTCACAGCAATGATTAATGTCAAAATAGACAGAAAATGATGCATGTCTGACCATGACCATTTCTCATCTGAGCGGCTGGCAAGCACTCCTACCAAGCTCCTGTTATGAGCATCTTCTCCAATAGCAGGAGCTAAATATAACACGTGTTTCTTTCTCCCTGAGTGAGGAATGAAAGGCCCACTGCCCCCAGGCCTTCTGGGGGAGGGAGTGTTGCTATTTATCTTGAAGCAGTTCAACCATAAAATAAATATAATATACTCATTATTCAAATGAAATTGTAATTAAGTGCCCCCAAACTTTGGAGGTAGCTCCCAGAAAGGCACTCTCAGCAGGATTCTCCCTGTACAATGTGATGTCATGCTAAATGAACCTCGGCTAACAACCTTGATGGACCACAACTTCATTAAGGCTAAACTGTAGTCTGCCTCTGTGGTTTCAGGGACCTGCTAGCACACCTGAATTCTCCTCTTTCCAATTTGTTTCTCCTCTCTCCTTCTGAATTCAATTTTATGCATGTTGGCCCAGATTAAAATTTTACAAAGCTTTGGATTGCTGTAAAACCAGATGCAAATGACAGCTGTTCATTTAACATGTAAACCTGATTAGATGAAGCTATGGAAAGAAAGAGTTCAGTGGAACAGCAGGGCCTATGAAACTCAGCTTCATAATAATGGTCTTATTTAAATATGAAAGAGCCCTTCTGTGAGGTCTCCCTGGGAACTGGCTGGTACTTTGGTGATGCCAATGACCAGGAGAGCCTTGGTTAGTGGTTTGGAGGGATCCTAGTCCCCTGGAAAATGCTGGTAGATGGATAAAGGGAAGAGATCAGAGGAGTGTAAAGGAAAGAGGGAGAGAGGAAGAGGACAAGGAGGCGGAGTCAGATTACAAAGACAATAGATGGTGGAGAGGGAAATTTAAATGAAAAGGAAAAAAAATATTAATATAATGAATTAAAGGGAATGTGTGACTTCAAATGAAGCCAAAAAGTGACTCAGAGAAAAATGGAGCAACAAACTAAGGAAAGACACAATGGCAGAGAGACTGGGGGGAGAAAGGGGGTGCTTAGGAGATAGCAGGGGAAGGCAAACAGCCAGGGCAGAGCAGCTGCTGAGACACAGGAGGACAAACAGAAAGCAAGCCTGGAGGAACAAAGACGGGTCTTTCCTCCTTCAGGATCCTCCCTGCTGTGCCCCAACTGAAGGGCTCCAGTGCCTTCTCCCAGAAATGCAGGGGTCAAAGCCCATTGCCAGGAATGCTTTGTGTGTTTCCAGGTGAGTTAAAGCCACCATGGTTCATCATGGAGACTCAGTCACAAGGACAATACCTGAGGGAGACCACCCTTCCAAATAGGATGCACACATGAGGGACGGGCCAAAGGGCCATGACCATCAGGGGGTCAAACCCTGATGGTCAACACCAGACACAGGGGGCAAAATTCTATCAGGAACAAAATCTGCAATGAAAACCCAAGCAAAGCAAATCACCCAGCAACAGAAAAAGAGTTAACCACCATGGCTGAGTGAGGTTTATCCCAGGTATGCAGAGCCAATTCAACACTCAGGAAGCATTTCGTGTAAGAGTTACAAAAACAAGCTAAAAATGAAAATCATACACTCCTATAAGGAGACAGAGAAAAGCATATGAAAAATTCAACACCCATTCAGGATGCAAAATTAAAGCAAAAATCTTCTAGTAAACTAAGTACAGAGGAAAACTTCATCAATTTGATAAAGTATAGCTACCAAAAGTCTACGGCTCACATCATCCTGAAGGGTGGTAAACTAGAATCTTCTCCCCTAAGTCAGGAGCAGGGCAAGGATGTGCCCTCTACACAATGGTTTTCAACTTTCTATGGAAATTGCTATGAAATGTTATAAGAAAATAAAATAAATTAGATTGAGACAGTTTCAAAGTTGAATCTATTCACAAATGCTATATATTTCTTTATAGAAAATCTGAAAGAATTGACGGTTAAAACATTCTAGGAGGTCAGAGATAAGAGTTCAGTCACACAGTCCTGGCAAGCATAAGATCCTGAATATGATTCTTAGTACAAACAAAAAACCAAAAAAACAAAAAACAAAAAAAAAAGGGGGGGGGAAGGAATAATGTTAAAAGAAATATAGCTGAATACTAGAATATCACATTTTATCTTTTATGAGAAACTCAAAATATACACAAAGAACAAAATGAAAGGAAACAGGAAACAGGGAGATGGACCTTTTTACAAATGGGAGGGGACCCAGAGGTTGAGGGAGTGGGAGGGAGAGGCCGGGAAGGAGAGGAGGAAAGAAGGAAGCTGTGCTGTGCACCTGTGCCGCGTTCCCGTAAGGAGCGCAGTCACTGTGTGCTGCGAACCTGTACAAAGAAAACTACAAAAATTCTGAGTGCAAGGTTAGTATACAAGAGTCAATAACTGCTATATTATGGTAGTGAAGAAATGAAACAGAAAAATTAAAACAAAATGTCATGTATATGACACCCAAGAATGAAGTGTTGGGTACAAGTCTAACAGTACATGAACAAAATCTATGAAGAAAACTAAAAAAAATACTAATGTGAGAAATATTCATGGATGACAGGAAGATAATTTTTAAGGTGCCAGTTTTTCCACAATTGGTCTTCAGATGCAACATAATCCGAATCAGAATTCCAACAAGACATTTTCTGAATGTCCAAACATCAGTTCTCCAGTTTACGAGTGAAAAGACCCGCAGTTGGGAATATAGTTATGAAGAGCAAAGGAGGAGATCTTTGGAGTACTTGTAAAGCCGTGCTAGGCAAAACGAGGGGATGCTGACACAGTTATAGGCAACTTTGCCAAGGCTACAGAACACGGAGTTTCAAAATAGAGGCACATAACTGTATTCAATCTGTCTTTGATCAAGTAGGAACAGCCACAGAACAGAGGAAAGACAGTCTTCTCAACAAGGGGTCCTGGAACAAGTGAGCACCCGTGTGCAAAGTTTAGCTGGACACGGGCTTCACTCCTGTCACAGCATTCACCCCATGTTAGTGAGAAATATGAGTGTAAAATGCAAGACTGCAAAAACCCTGGAAAAGAGTACAAAAGAAAATCCAGATGACCTCACAATTGCCAGTGATCCTTTAGGTACAGCATCATAGGATGACTCATGAGAAAAAAATTAATCAGTTAATGTCATTATACTTTTAAAAACTGTGTGACATACTAGGGATTTCTTACTGGTTTTAGAAATTCTGTATTATTTCTATCCTTTTTCTGTTTTGCTTATTTTTCGCTAAATAAAAAGAAGAAGATAAGCAGCTGTCACAGAGAAAACATTTGAAAAAGACAGCAATGTTCTCTAAAACATACAAAGTACTCTTAAAATTAAAAACTCTTAACTCAAGAGTAAGGGACAATCCAGTTAAAAATGGACCAGTGATTTTAAGAGATGCTTTACCGAAGATGTACAGATCATCCATAAAAGGTATGTTCCAGTGCTACTTAAATTTTAAAAACTTCATTACAATAAAATACATTATTCCACTAACACCCTCAAAATGCTCCCTACGCCTCAGATCCACTGATCTCACTGTTGGTTCCACTCTCTGAAGCGGTTCTGGAAGTCCTCTTCCCCGCTTTAGTGGTGTTTTTGTAGGTACCTCAATGTCCTGAACCAGCTCAAAACGTGAACCTCGCATGGTTATTTGGCTCTGGAGAAGACCCAGAGGCTACATTGTGCCGTGTCTGGTGAAGACAATGGACAAGAACACAGCATGAGGATTTTAGGACCCTGCCTTTCTGCTGGATGGTGCCTGGCAGCATCATTCATATTTTTTGTCACACTTTGTAAAGACACTCACAAAAGATGCCTTCCAAGAATGCTCCACAAAGTGATGGGAACAGTGGATTCATGTCTTGTGAGTGACGGGAATATTTCAAGAGGAAGTTAGTGGTGATGTGTTATTTACTGTGTTTTTCTATTTACACATGCAACGTGTTTTGACCACACATGATAAGCATATGCAGAGATGCTCCCCATCAAATGTCAGCATGATTTACACTAAACAACAGTGGGAAACCTCTGCACATCTATTAGAGTGGCAAACATTTACAGCGTCCCAGAGAAAGTGAAGAGTAATGGAAACTCTCACTCATTGTTGGTGGAAATTCAAAGTGGTGCTCCTGCTCAGGAGGACATCTGGATCACCTTACCATAGGATCCAGAGCATGCAATTCAGTCAAAGGAGTTGCGAATTTGTGCCCCAATAAATACCTGCACAAGGGTGCTTATCGCAGTTTTATTTACAATGGTCGTAGATTGGAAGTAACAGCAGTGCCTCTAGTAGGTGAATGGAAAAATGGGGAAACTTCCAGACAATGGAATAATATTCAGCTCTGTAAGGAAACCAGCCATCAAACCGCATCTGCCCATCTGAAGGAGATACAAGTGCAGAGTATTAAGTCAAAGAACCTGTCCTAAAATTCTGCACAACTTTAACTGCATGGCATTCAGCACAGGAAAAACTATTTGGATAGTAAGGCGATCTGGATGGTAAAGAGATCAGTAACTGTCAGGGTCTTGGGGAAGGAGGGGTGAGCAGGCTGGAGGTTTTAGGGCAGTGAAGATACATCATATAATGATATAGTGGTAGACATGTGTCATTATGTTTGTCCAAGCCCACAGAACTCACAATGTATCAAGATAAATCCTCATGGGAAATTGTGGCTTTGGATGCAAGTGGTGTACCCATGTAGCTTCAGCAGCAGGTGTAGGGGCAATCTCTATTCCTTTCTCTCTTTTGCTGTCAAACTAAGACAGCTCTTTTAAAACACCCTTTAAAAAGAGCAAAGTTACAAACATAGCTGACTCCTGAACAAAGGAGTTACTTTTCGATATTTATCCAGCAGTTGTGAAAATTATATTTTACATAGCTCATACAACACTACCTGTGTAAAGGTATTTTTAAGTGTTTTTAACATAGTAGCCAAAAGCTATAAACAATAAATGCAATGACACAGCTCATCAAATAAACTGTGAGGTGTAAGGTACAGGTGGATGGGTAGATGGGACAGGACACCACTCTGTTAGGGAGACTGGGTCTGAATCTACCCCATGGGGTGCTTCACCCTGGAAACACGACACCCACTCCACGCATGCCTGGAGCTAAAACTTAGCTTAAAAAGACTTGCTTGGTTCAGACACTCTGTGACAAAGCTGTCAAGGAAAAGTTGTTACACGTCCTTATGGACATCAGAGAGACTTATGTTTTTCTTCAAAGTGTTTCAAATCGCTACAGTTGAAAATGCTGATAGCAAAATTAATTAATTAATTAAAAGTGCTATAAAAATAAACCCAGTGTTTATGTGTCTCATATTAACTCTTCCAAAATAAGCATCAGCACATTGGGATCAAATCCATTTCTTCAGTATGTTTCACAAAAACCTGAACTGTGAGACAGGCTAGAACGTGTGCGTTTTCCATTTGATAAGTTGTTCATCCTTATCTTAATGTGCCTCAGTCCTTTCCTAGTAACACACAAAGGACATGCTGAGCTACTTACTGTAATCCAAACCAAGTCCACTATGGCGTCAGGACTCCCACCAGGAGAGTTCCAAGAACTAAATATGCATGAAGGAAACTTCCAAATACAAATTCATCTTCATAGCTATAGGACATCGGCACCAGTGTCATCTTTTCTCTGCCTGGGTCTTGAAGCACACAAGTGCATTTAATTTTATGACTGACCTTTATCTGACTGAAAATGATAAAATGAAGGAAAACCCTCTGAACCCTGCCTTTATGGAAAACCTGAATATTCCATCCTCTCAGCTCTCTCACCCCCTTGAAAGAATGAGTATTGTTGTTCTCCATCTTTTCAACAACCTCAAATTGCAAAATAACCTACCACTGTGGCTGTTTCCTTCTTGAACCTTAATAATCACCAGCCTACAAAATCTAGGAACCCTTAAAGGCTCCATTTCTTCCAGTGTCCCTGCAGAACACAGCCCTGGGCCTTCTCACAGGCAGTGGTAGTGGGACCTTGGCTGTTCCAGCTCTGATTCTCTGCTCCCCAGTGCTGACGGTGGCCCTCGGGCTGGGAGGCAGGGGCTGAAGGGACTGGAGCTCTGGGACGCTGCTTCCTAACACCCTGCTCGCCCTGCTGCCACCCACAGGCAGGAGATGATGACCAGGATGATGCTGAGCTGTGGTCCTGCCAGCCTCTGACAGGCGAGAGCAGAACACGAAGGGATACAGGGAGGGAGAAGCGCAGCCCAGCTTCACGATTTCTTGCCAGGTAATTTCTTTTGAAAGGAGGAGGTTCAGACAAGAAGTTTGGGTATCTGATTTGAGCTAATACTGTCACCAGCAGGGAGGAAAAACCCATCTCCGTGCCTGCTACTTCAATTTAAGGAGCTGTTTTTTTATTCTGGCAGGCAGTGGAGCCTGACTGAAAGGTAGAATTTCTGAACTCAGTGATTTGATGGCTTAATGCTCGGGATTCCCAGTGATGCTGAGTTTATATGATTTTCACACTGAGTCATCAGCATGACCATCAAGTCCAGACAGAGGGCTGAGTTCTTTATTATTTCAAGAAGGTAGACTCTCGCTCCGCCCAGACTTCAAGGGTCACGAAAGACTGACCACAGCTGAGCTCAGATCATTTTATGCCCTAAGGAAATCGACCCCTAGCTTTTCTTAGGCCATGTTCTTCCAGCTGGAGAGACCCCAGCCCACAGCTGCAGACGTGCTTCTGGGATGCTGGCCAGAAGTCAGTCAGCACCTGACAATTCCTTTGCCTCCCGTGATTCATCCATGTCTTGCAGGAGACCCCTGCTGTCCTGTTGGATAGTGCTTTCCATAGCTCTTCCTTGACCCAAGCTCCTGGGCAGGTGCAAGGCTGAAGCTCAGGTTGTGGTGAAGAAGCTGCATCCCAGGAAGCTGCAGGCCTGGAATTCCTACTCAGGACCCTGCACTCAGATGACCCATCACAGTTGGAACCCACTTCCCATTTCTGTTGCTTATGTAATTTTCCGGTAGACTTGGAAATCATCTTCACAAGGACTGGGCCAAATTCAAACTGTTACTGCCTATTTAAAGTGGAATACAGCATTTAGAATCTCAACCTCAATTAGAAATAAAACCAACCTCCGGTGCATAGCAAAGCCCTGGCATCACCACACCTGTTTGCATAGTTGTTTTGAAGGATTTTCTTCCCTAATGACACCTGCCCCACCTGTCACTCTCCTTTCTGCCCTGGAGGGAATCATTGCTCCACTGTGAAGCACTGCCCCATTCCCATCCCATTTATGTGAGAAGACTCACAATACCCAAGCGAGGTGAGCAGGCTCAGTGCCACCATCGCCACCATTTTCATCACACAGAGGAAAATCTGAGGTTCCAAGAGGGCACCTGATGACAGGGTCACACAGCTGCTCTAGGAATCTCTCCAGGACGAGATCCCGCCTCCCTGCCCTTCCAGGTATTTTCACTGGGGAATTTTCCTCCTTCTCCTTGCCTCCCTCCCTCTTTGTCTTTTTTTTCCTCTTCTTCCTGCTCCACCTTGCCCTCCTCTTCCTCTACCTTCTCTTCCCCCTCCTCCTTTTCTCCTTCTTCTTCCTTTCTCTCCTAGTAAGCAGTTGTGGGGAACCACTTAGACGGCTTCGAGGACGCTTGAAGACATGACTTTGCTGTCTACAACAGGGGCACAGCAGGTTACAGCTGTGTAACCAGGATTTAACTGTGGATAAAGACACACACTGCTGACAGCACTGTACAAGAATGTAAATATATGATAACAACCTGTACAGGGTCACACACTGAAGACCCTGGTTCCTCTTGCACCCCCGGGCTCTGCTCTGCTCTGCTCTCCGTGCTGCCTGCTGTTGCTGCTGATGTCTTGCACACATGCATTCTTTAACCCGGGACCTCACCATGAAAACCTCCCGTGGTCCCCCTGAGTGGGCTGAGGGAAGTAAAATGTGTGTTGTTTGCAAACACTACATATGTGTGTATGGGTGCACTGTTCGCTGTACAGAGGCAAAAGGAAAAGCATTTGAGGTCGTTCTTTGACTTTGGAGCCTGACATAAGCCGAGTGATGCAACTTTACCATTGGAAACAGGAATCATGCTACTCTTACAACAATGTGAAAGTCAGATGCCAAAATCTATGCAAATTTCTCCAACACTCCCTGCTTTTTACTTCACATATGCTGTTCCTTTCACCTGGCACTCTTCTCCTGGACATTGGCACACTTGGCTTGCCTGAGGCAATTCTCAGTGACACTCTCTCTTCAGAATCCTTCAGTCCGCACACACCCAACCAGCAATGCACCCTCTGACACCTGCATCGTCTCAGTTTACCACACTGATTTCCCTGCCGGGTTGTCTCACTACTGTAATGTCAGTTCTGTGAAGTTGAGAAGTCCTCAAAGCAGTGTCTGTCCCAGAGTAAAAGCACTTCAGAGACTGGTGAAAATATGCATCCAAGACCTAACATGGTGACTGATAACTGCTTAGCACTGCTATTGGCCTACAATAAGTGGCCAACAAATATTAATAGCTTCACTTATAAATAATACTAGTTCTTTACTTCTGCCTCAGTAGTCCCAGGCCTGGAAAAAGCTACAGGGATATGCTTCTGTGCAGTGTTTCTTGTTTTCAATTAAATACAGGTTGTTTTTAATTAAATACAGGTTGATTTGGTCTTTGGGCTAAGCCCAACAGACCAAACCCATATTGAATTTAACCACAGCAGCCCAGCGCTGGTTAATTCCAGGAGGCTCTGGAACCCATTAGCTAATTATGCTGTAAGGAATTAGATTGTCTCTACTGCATGTCCTTGTCCTGTAACTGCCATCAGCTCCTGTCAGGCTGGAATTTTCCATTGTAGTTCAGAGGGCTGAAGTGTTTTTGTGTTATTTTGCTTGGCTTTGTTCCACTTTGTTTATAGGTACTCAGACAATCTCTGTTGAACTAAAAGTTTTTGCTTTGAATGTTGCCCACAGCATTGCTTGGTTAGGGCAACTCTGGTTTGTACTAAGGAGTTAGCAGGGCTCTAACCTGAGCTCTGTCATGACACATAACCCACAATTTGCCTAATGGCTTTCTCCTGATACCAAGCTTTGCCAGCAGCTTTGGGTTTTCACAGCCATGTGCTCAGAACTCACAGACAGTCAAAAGTACCCATAGCCCCCTCTCTGTCATGCAGCTAGCATCAGCCTTAACCAAGCTGCTGCATAGTAAACACCTGTCCACACAGGGGAGCCCAGCCAGCTCTTAATGCTGTCTGGTGTTGATAAGCGGAACACTGCTGTCTAATCTTCCAACTCTGACTCCTTGTGCTCAGGAAAAGGAATTCCAAAGTCATTGCTGATGCTGGGTTCCTTAAAAAAGTCTGTTCAAATCTCCTGCTATTTTTGGTCGTAAGGAACCAGCACTGTGGTCATTTATTTATCTCATTCCCAGACACAGCAGTCAGGCTTTAGAAATGTGCATATTCATGGAGGAGAAGTGCTGTTTCCTGGTTAAAAAGAGTCCTAAAAATATTCTGGTCTCCACTCACATACACAAGTACTAGCCCAGGAGCATGAATCTGTTAATAAGTCTCAAGCCTCCGCCCCCTCACTTCCAAAAGCATGGGAATCCTAAGGTGCTGGCAGGAAGTTTAAACCCTGGATGTCCTAGTGCACAAGAGACCTTCCCTTACCTCCACACAACCTAGACAGGCACCCTGCCCTGCTTTCTAAGACATTCCTGGGCCTGGTGTGCATGTGGACCTGCCCTGATCTTCCCAGGAAGCCCCATTCTGTGCCATCTTTTCACTGTTCTCCTCCCCCAGACTCCCTGCTCTCTGCTGCCCTCCCCCTCTCCTCTCCCTTTCCCTCCCTTTTTCCTCCAGGCTGTCACAGGTCTTTAACCCTCACTCTCTGGCCAAACAACCCGCAGCACCTCTCCATTAAAAGGTGACTACAAAATGTTAGGAGTTAAACACAGTGAAATCCAAGGGGGACTCCAGGTTTGACTTCATCAGGTGTTTAGAGAAGAGGAAATAATTTTCTCTCCGTGCAGTGTAGCACAGAGTCCCAGGGCCGTGACCTCTCACAGACCTGGGACTTGTCTTCTCCAGCAAGCACACCTCAGCCTGCAGGACTGCCTTCCTGGGATCTCCACCACACCGCAACTACACAACGTCTATGGAAACTAAGTCCTCATCACCCGAAAAACATCACTGGGCAACAGCCACCCTGGACACTCTGGGTCCAGCCCCACCAGACACTCTGCTGACACCCAGGTCCGCCCAGAGGCACGCTCGCCATAGCACGGTCACACATCACTATGTCCTTGAGCATTAAGTGTGTCCTCCTTTGCTAGACCTTGGGGATCCAGCTGCTGGTGCTCACCAAACCTCTGGCTACAATTCAGCTCTCACTGTGTCTGCTGAAAAATCTCCAGTCCTTCCCAGTGACCAGTGGCTTCCAGGGGGCCGGTGACCTGCATTTGTCCAGAGGAAGCACTCTCCAAGAGGGTTTCCATGAGTAAGCTCACCAGCAGGTAAAAGCCAATGACAAGTACAATCCTATATTCTAATATTATGTTATTATGTTTTTTCTCATTTGACCTGAAAAGCAAATTATACAGGTTATTTTATCAGATGGAGTTTTAAATGAGCTGAGTATTAATACATAATGCAAAGTGACAGGAACTATTACTGCCAGGAAAAAAGCAGAAAAATTCAGAAATGTTTCTTCTTCTCTGGTAAGAAGAGAAGAAAAGAAAACATTTCCCCTCTTTACAGGGTCACCTTTTCTCTTGTTCAGCTCATACATCCTTGGTTATAAACAGAGCGGTGGTCAGCCACATGCAGACAGGAAAGACTGAATGTGAATGTTTAATAAACATAATAAAAATGTATTCATTCTGGGGAACTGGTACACTCTGGGTGCCTGGGAAGGATTATATATGGAGTGAAGGGATAAATGGGTGAATATTATCCTTAGCCATGCGGCCTTCATACATAATGTGAAGGTGAATTTTAACACATATGGCTAATCCACAAATAATGAACACACACCCCAGATCTCCAAGAGCCAAACAACTAGAAATGTAAAATGGCCTATAGTTCTTGACCTATGTAGCTGACAGAGATTGTTTAAGCAAAATATAAAATATCCAGTGTCTCTGATGTGACCACGTATTGAGCATCGCCAGCACTGTTTCAAAGCCAACCTCCACATCCTTCTGCAAAGAACTTTGTAACTACTTAGCAGATGACTTAATGTGGTTTAAGTGGAATGGCTCAGGATTCATTTTAATAAATCATCCTAGAGAAATAACAGAGATACAGACAAAGCCGTGTAAAAGGATATTCACTAAACACTGTTAATACATAGGAGCATTTGAATATCCAATAGAAGGGTTAGCCAAATAATGCATGCCTCAGTGCAGCCCAAAGAAGCCATGCCTCATGCAAATCTTCCAGAAATGCATTTCAGTGGCATGAGAAAACTTTCCAAGGTAAGATCTTGGTGGACTGGGCTGTGCATTGCTCTTCTTCTGTTTCCTGCACACATCATTCAGCCATGGCCTCTCAGGGCTGGGATGCACCATCCAGCCCTCTGAGTTTGGGTTCAGCCCTGTGATTCATTTGACCCATGGCAAATACAGAGGGGAGACAGCAAACACTCAGGAGCTTGTCCCATGAGAAATCTGGTGTGTTCCCATTTGCCCCTCTGAGATCCTGCCATCCTCCCTGAGACCTGCACCTGGGTTGCATGCTGTCACCGAAGGGCAAGGAACACAGGGACATCCAGGAGCTCTAGGAAGCCACCCCATGGGCTATCACTCACCAGCCACCCCACTGGCCAACCACAGCATGAGAAAGAGCCAGTGACTGCCGTTTTAAGCCACTGGGCTTAAGGGGGCTTCAGTCTACAACAATCCATCTACTCAGATTCACATTTCTAAAAAGCAACAGTAGAGGAGATGTCAGAGTTCTCAACACAAAGCAGTGATGAATTTCCAAGTCAGTTGTTATGCTAGTACTATAATCTGATCATCGCAATACATCTGCATGTATTGAAGGTCATGCTGCTCCCCACAAATATGCGTAGTTATTAACTGTTAGTTAAACCAGCTAATTTTAATTTTAAGTTAAATTTTCATTTTAAAAAGGAACATACTAAAAATAATCATGGTAAATATGATCTAATCTTTCTGAGGAAAGTATACATGCTGAGAAGAATATAGAAAATATGCATGAAAATTAAGTGACTATGGAGCTTGAAGAAAGAGGGCTTTTCTTTGATTCTTTATAATTTTTCATGTTTAATAAAGACATTGGTCACTTTTGCAATCTGCAGGCAAGAAAATTAGAGTTATGTCCATGACAAGTTCATTTGTTAAATCCTCATGGAAGGGACAGGAAATGGGCATCATCTTGTAGTGGTAGGGCAGTGGAGATTACTGGAAAAGAAGTCAGATGTGGAATTAAAAGCCCTAAGGGAGATCCCTTTCTTTGTGCTCTGTTTATGTAATGTAGCTATCAAAAGGATAAGTGGAAGAAACAGAAATTTATGCTGAAATACCATTTAAAAGGAAGCCTAACCCAGCACACCATAGCATAAGATTCCACAATCATCCATGTCAAGATCACTTAAGAACATTTAAAAAATTATAAATCCTTGTCCACTTTAGTGTTAATCACTTAACCCCAGAGGAAAGTCCAGAAATTCTATTTAAACTATGTCCTCAAGGTTTCTGAGCACCTTTAAAGAAGAGTACCCCAACCTGGCCCTTGGCTTGTTAGCAACTGGGTCTCACAGTAGGAGGTAGAGGTGGGAGAGCAAAGAAACTTCATCTGTGTTCACAGCTGCTTCCACTGCCATTGTCGCTGTACACATCCCTGCCAGAGCTCTGCCTCCTGTCAAGTCAGCAGCTGCATTAGAGACCCACAGCACCATGAACCATGCAGTGAACTGTGCATCCAAGATACCCAGGCTGCAGCTTCTTAGGATAATTTCACCCCTGATGGTCTGAGGTGGGGATGAGGTGGTGATGCTAGCCCTGGGGAGCAGCTTCAATTACAAACACTAGCAAAGAGGTTTGGCTACACAGAGACGGTAGTAACTCAGTGGCTTGCAGACTCATATCCAAGTCCTCTCAGTGAGTGGCAAGTGGCAATCAAGCTGCACCTGGTGGAAGGATGTATGGAGGCAAGTGAGCTGATGTCCTTCCGCTATATGGCTGCATCTGGTGGCAGGTGTAATTCAGAGTTTAATGCTTACTTTAGTCCTTGCATAACCCAGTCAGGGTTTCATTTACCACTTCTCTCTGCACTTCTTTCCTGCACTCTGCCCTTCTCTCAGTCACGTTTCAGTGAGTCCACAGCCTAAACCTAGCCAAACTGAGTAAAAAACAAATGTTACTGGAGAGCTTCTTTGAAAAAGGTGAATGAACCAGTGATGAGATGGCAGAAGATGCCAAGTCTACCAACAAAAATCTATATTAAAAAATACTGAGATTGTTACCTATGTTATGGGTTCATTGCTACAGATGATTCACATTCTCAAAGCCTGCTCTGTACGTGCAGTGAGTGGCATTCCACCAAAGCCATGAAGCCTTCAAAACTGCTTTGTCACATGAAAATCAAGCAAACTGCATGAAAATATAAGCATGCAGAGATTCTCAAAAGAAAAGTTTATGAACATTAAGAGCAGAAGCGATTATTGAAGGGCCCCACTTCATCAAATGTTCTCAAGGAAAGCATCATTCTGAGTGGCTGATTCTACTGCTAAAGCTAAGAGGCCCCTTAATATTGGTGAAGAGTCAAACCTGCCTGCTGCTAAGGACATTTGTCATGAAACTTTAGGAGAAGTTGGAATTCGAAAGTGGTATGTGTTCCTCCTTTGGCTGGCTCCATCACTAGGTGAATTGGTGAAATAGCCAAGAATACCAAGGCATGATTTTTCGAAAAGATTCAAGACTCATGCTGGCATGACATCTAGGCCTCTGGGTCTGCTATCCTTGTCAGTATGGGACACTGTGTGGTGCTGTGTGAGTGATGTATCAGCAGGGTGTGCAGGAGGATGTGCTTGGTGCACTTTTGCTGGCAATCAACACCACATCTACAGAACTTTTCAAGCCCCTGAATGACTGTGTGTCAGGAAAAGTGGTCATTTTGTATTGTCATCAATACAGATGGAGCAGTGCCATGACCAGGTGGCTTTTTGGTTTTACTACTCAAGTCAAAGAAGTTGCTTCTGCATTACACACTGTGTCACACATAGAGAAATGCTGATGAGCCAAAAACATTTGAATGTAACATTTTTCCAGGATGTGATCAAAACTATCAACCACATTAAAGTACATACCTTAATTCACATCTGTTCACAGCACTCTGTGTGGAGAGGAATACAGATCATATACATCGTCTCTTGGACATACAAATGACTTGATTTCTAAGTGTTGATCACTGCCCTGTTATTGAGTTATCTTAGCAGCTCCAGTGATTTCCTTTTAGAAAAATGCTCACTCCTGGAATCACATTTCTGTGACACAGAATGAATCACAAAAGTGGCTAATGCCCTTGCCATGTTTAACCTTTTCAGTGAACTCAGCCTTTCACTGCACGAGGAATGACAACTGTGTTCAAGTCTGCAGAAAAAGCAGCTGCATTCAAAACCAAACTGGAATGATGGGAGTGGATAACGAACATCTGGATTTTTGACAAGTATCAAACATCAGCAGGGATCTTGAGAGGGACCCAGTCAAGGCCTTATTGGTGTCCAATCACCTAACTCAGATTTAAAAAGCATTTAGACCTTGCTTTCCAAACACAAAGTCCCACCAGTTAGTAAGGAACAGATTCACATCCTGTTTCCAAATAAACCAGATGACTTAAAATTGGTCTTTGTAGATGATCAACTGCTTGAGATTGCAAATGCTGGTGGTCTTAAAGGTGTATCTGACACAGCTTCAAAATTTGGTGTGCTGTAAGAACACAGCACTGACTGGTGGGCTTACCAAGTGATATTTATTTCTCACTGTCCAGAGGCTGGATTATCAGGGCAGCAAACCAGCAGGCTCAGGCTCTAGTGCATAACTATTTCTAAGATGACAATATGTAATCAATTAATTAATGATTTCTTATTGTTTATTTTTTTTTGAAATTCTGTATTACTTGTAACCTTTTAAGATTTTATTTTTTTTCTTTAAATAAAATTTAAAAAAAAAGAACCCCACCAAACTAATGCCATCTTGATCATTTGTGAGATCAAAGCCATTTAGAAAATTGTGTGCTGAGCTCGGCAACGAGCCAAGTGAAAACAGCCAGTTGGAGCATTTCCTTGCTGTGGGCTTCAGGCAAGACTGACACACAGCTCTTGCATTCTGGGATCAAGTTCTCCTAAGTGTTGCAGCTACTACTGGACAGTACAAAATAACTTGAAGTCCACCACGGCCTGAGAAGCTCTTTTCTAACTGCATGTGGACCTAATGAAAGGAAGCTGCTGAAATTCACTGTATTCATTTGCAATAAAAAAAATGAAAAAACAAAAATACTGCACACCTGTCTTCTCCCCTTCTGGTCCTCCAGGTGAGCACTGTAGGTTGTTCTGGTATAAATCACATCTGTACCTCACAGGAAAGGGCACCATGGATCTGTTAAGTCCTCAGGCTTCAGAAACCTGCAAGTAAGATTTAAACTACAGCTCCCGGACTCCCGCTACCCGCAGTACCTCCACGTTTCCCCAGCTGTAGAGCAGGGGTAGTTCCTCTAGGAATCACAGGGACACAGAAAACCCTTGTTGGGCCGGGGCTCAGGACTGGTGCTTCCAAGCTGAGTCTCAGAATTCTGAAAGAGTAGGTAGAATTCAGGAGCAGCCAGAGGTCTCTCCACGCTTGGGAATATTTGCATATTTCTGATTCAAGCTGGTGATAAATAATCCAGTTCACCTGTCAACAGGAAAGGTAATTGCTGACAGGAAGTGATTGCTTCAGAATATAGAATCCAGGTGGTTCTAGCACCTGTAAATGGATGTAAGCCAGGAGCATAAAATTCTTCCCATAATTGTTCTCAATTTTGCAATTCAGGGCTCATCGCCCAGCAAACAGAACAATTGCAGGGTTTCTGCCTTTGATGGATGTGCTGCGGGGAGCCTGTTTTGGGAGCTTGGTCATAAATATTAATGGCCTTGACAGAGCCTTAGAGATGTGTCAAGCCACATGCCAGCCACAGAGGAACCCGACGTCTACACCAAGTTCCCTTCCCTGAACTGGCACGGCTGTGTCTGTTTTCCTATTGCTGGCCCACAGAACCAAGCACCTTAGGAGTTTTCCCTCCTTTTACCTGCTACTTTGCGGATGTCAGCCTGGGCTCTAGGGAAGGTCCCTCTGCACTTCTGCATGTCTAAGTGTTCAGCAGGAGTGGGGTGAGGTCCTAAGTCCTATTGTAGAAACGCTGTGGTAGTGCGTGTACTGGGTTCCTAGTAGTAATGTGCTTGGTCCCAACTGGGTGCTGGCACAATGCATGGGGAGCCCCAGAAAAGCATGGCCCCCAGGATGGCTGTGCATTCAGCAGTGTTTATAAAGTGCATAGTGTTAGAGTCTCTGTTGGTTGGCTTTGTTGTGGCTGGGACTGTGGTGGGTAGGGTAGAGTTCAGCTTCAGAATATCTTGGAAAGATTCCTAAAGCACCCTCCTTGGTGTGTTTGGGTGGGTCATGGAGGTGGAGCCTTGGGGCTTATGTCTGGTTCATTGCTCTTTTCCCCCTGGTGTTTCCCCTACTCTGTATCCAAATGGTTATGAACTCAGCAATTTCATTCCACCACGCCTGTCCACCCTGTTGTTTCTGCCTTGGTTCCAGTCGGCCATGGACTGAATCCTCCTAATCCTGAGCCAACTTAAACCTCTCATCCTGTACATCATGGGAGTCAGGAATCATGTCCAGTGATGACAAAGCCGATGCAAGGAGCAGATGCCCAGCACTCTCAACTTAGACGAGGAGAGCACTAATTTAGGTCATGGCTTCAGTCCATCGTCACAGACAGGAATATAGATGAAGGATGTGGAAGACAAAGCTGTTTAATTCATGACAGCAGCACATGGGAGGAGGGAAACTGCACCAGAGAGGAAAGGGCCTAGGACTGAATGTAGACCACAAGGCCACGCCCTTGTGATTCACCCAGATGTATGCAGAGGTATGGTTTCCTCATCCATCAGGGAGCAGGCAAGCCAACCACGGTGACACTGAACCTTCTCCCTCCCAGCGTCACATAAAAATGCAGCTACCAGGTGGGGAGAAAGAGGTGAACCTCTGATGCAGGAAGAAGGTCAATAGCAAGGGAATGATGCAGTATGCTGAGTTAGCACCTGAGCACCTAAACCGTGTTTGCTTGTTAAAACCACCTCACAGTTAACCACATGAGCCACACTGCCCCTGCCCACAGTGCAGCCAGTGTGCTTTGACACCTTGCAGCCACTGTCCTCTCTTCTCCAGAGATTTCTGTGCTTGGGGAAGTTGGTTTTGGGTGTGTTGCACACACTGTCTTTCTATCACTTTTAGGGGCTGGTCTTTGCATAGGGGGTACTTCAAGCAAAAGCACTGGCTTGTACATGCTTTAAAATTCTCAGTGAGTGCTTTGAAGCATTATAATGTTTTCATTCATTAGTTGGATAGGTTTTAGACTGTTTTGTTTGACTTTATCATGTGTGATGGTATGAACAACTATTCTGAAAAAAACAAGACATTATGGCAGCCAGTGTTGATTTAATATCATTTTGCTTTGAGATCCTACCAAGCTTTTGTTCTTCTGGTTCCAGTGATGCTATCATGTTGTATATTATTGGATTGTAATTTGTGACAGTATAAATTTTATATGGAAAATGAAGTAATTAGCAGCCATTGTTAATTTTCTGTGATTTGGTTCTGAATGCCCTGTAATACTTTCATTCTCTTGAATGGTTTTTATACTATTTTGTTATGTTTGATACAACTGTAGGTGAAAGTGTGCTTAACTATTTCAAAGAAAGAGACATTATGGTAGCTGCTGTTATATCGGGTTGTCATGTGCTGAAGTGCTGTGTTGCTTACATTATTCTGTTCTGATCTGCTTTGTTTTGTCCTCTTTTGTCTTAATCTCTTTAAAAGAGAATTCTAACAAATTCTCACTGAGCATATTCCTTGCTTGAATGGTAAGTGTTTCTTTTTTTCAAAAACTTTGAAAGCATTTCCACCATAGTCCCAGCTTTTCACATTACCTGCTGCCATTGGAGAGATGTCTGCATTCTCTGCATCCTCACTGTGTGTGCTGGTGTCACCGTGTTTATCATAACGGTTACGATAGGCTGCAGCCACATCTCACTGCGCTGCAGCTTGATTTCCTGGGGTAGTAATGATCCTGAACACTCATGTGTTTGTTATCCTTAGCTCTCTCTGCCTCTCTCGGTCTCTGTCTCTGCTCTGTTTCTGTCTCTGTGTCTCTCTGCCTCTCTCTGTCTTTGCCTTTGTCTCTGTCTCTCTTTATTTCTCTCTCTCTCTCTCTTGCTCTCTCTATTTATTTTCATGTATTTTTGAGTCAGTTTGCTTTTAGTATTTTCCATGGAGGTTTTTGAGTTTTTTCTCTATCTTGGATGTAAGTCTTCAATTATGTAAGTGGTTTACAAATACTTTCTGCTGTCTTCTTGAGTACTGCATACATTTTTATAACCTTTAAAACATTTTTAATTTTGATAGAGTCCAAATTGTTTGATGTCATAGCTAAGAATGTGTGGCATATTTTCTGAAAATCTTTCCCTATGCTATTCCAAAAGATTTACCATAGTTTTAATTTACATGTTTTCTGCCAAGATGTAGTCTCTCCTAAAACCAAACACTCATTGCTGCTGATGGGAGCAACCTCTGTCTACACTATCTATGAATTGAACAACCCTGCTAACTTGGATTAAGAGCATTCAAATCCATTCAATCATCAGATATTGACTGTGTTGGGCTTTGGTTTGGATCCTGGGAAGACAGATGTGGCTAAAATACTCAGGGCTGGCATCTCAACTCCCTGTCTGGTGAAGAAGGTGGGTGATGAATCCTGTATGTCAGATGGGCACCATGTCTGTTGAGGACACGAAGGAGGATGATTGGGTGGACACATAGGAAAAAGTGAGGAGGGACGTGGGGTTCCTGTCCCATCCAGTGGTCAGAGATGTTCTCTGCTTTATGACTGAGTTGAACCAAATGAAGGAAGGATCCAGGGATCTCCATATTTAGGGGAAAAAAGTTTCAACTAAAGAGAAGGTCTGAGTACCGTGACCAAGCATTACAATTCATCATAGGAGGAACCATTGGCAGGCATCGCGGTTCCAGTTTCAGCGATGGTGATGAAAACTGCCCAGACTCCCTTTGGGCTCCAATCCCCAGAGTCCCACAAAACAGCAAATCAGCACAGAGTGTAGCTGGGCACTCTCAGATGTGTTTGACACTGTCAAACACACACTCAACACAGCAAGATGGAGACAGGCTTCAGCTTGAAGAGACTTTCCGGCCTACCCTCAGCAAGGGAGGCCCTGAGACGAGAAGTCGATGACTGCAGCACAATCAGGGCTGCACGGCCACAGGTGGTGCGATATTCTAAGCTCTGTTCTGAGGGAGACTATGCAGAACCCCGGACAGCATCCACCCTGGGTAGTAGTAGGAAGCTCTCTCAGGGCCCTCAGGGGTACAGGGAGGTGAGTAGAGGCCATCTGAGAACTGCTCCCCCGAGCCTCCCGTCTTCACATCCCAAGAGAACCACAACATGTTCTGAAGTCTTGGCTTAGCTATAACCGAGCACCCTCCCAAGTGGCCACTGAGACCTCACGATGGATCCATCCCTCTGTAGATGGTCCTTCTGGTTTGGCATTCCCATCATCCATCCAAGGGAAAACATGGTCATTTTGGGGTTCTAGAACCTTCCTAGAGTGTCCCCTGCGTATGATCATGAGAAGAGTTTCAACTTCACTCCGGGGAGGGAATCCAGCCTCCTCCAGGCCAGGCAAGTAGACACAGAGGCAGGATGTTGGCTCCGAGAGCCCTCCCAGGCTCAGATGGTCAGCCTCTGACAAGGCTTTTTTGGTCCATCCATCTGCATTTAAAGGTTTGCCAATTCTGGAGCCACCTGGGAATCTCAGGGCAAAGCCTATGAAGAGAGGCAGGTCCTGGGGGTAGAGAGCCACTGTTCTCACCACCAGTCCCGAGATATTTCAGTAAAACCCCCTTCCCCTTCCTGGAGCACAGAGCTCAGTCCCCATATGTACACAGATGGGGACAATAAAGGAGACGGCTGCCAGGAATCATTCAGTGGCTCCTACATATCAGAGGGGATTCACACAGAACAGTCTAAATAGTTCCTAGGGAGTCATCATGGAAAGCACAAGTGAGACGTAATTTTTTTGGAGATATCATGTAAGTATTTGTTGTAGCAAAATAGGGTATACCAAATGCATGGAAAAATAACAGATTATGCAATGTTTCATGTTTCTTTGAGAAATAAAAGCATTCAAAGCAAACGCCTCTGTGACACACATTTCTGGAGCCCCAGCTTCTCACTATGGTAAGAGGGATGATGACCATGAAGTTCGTTTGGCTGAAGAAGATCTTGGAGATGACCAGCTCGCTCATTGAGTCCTCAGCTGAGTACTCTACCTGCCACGTGACCTGCTGGACCCCAGCCAGCTCACTGCTGTGGTTGATTCCAAAGTCTACTTGCAAGATCTCATAGAAGAAGCTATTGGGTCTGGAAAGCGAACATATAAAAGTTCAACTTAAAGCACATAACAGAGAAAAAAGTAAAAAAAATGCATAAATCACCACATTCCTACTCATCAACCAAGAGGGTGACTGCCAACTTGCCTGCAGAGACCTGAGTTCGAGTTCACGTCTGCCTCTCTGTACTCACACAACCCTCTCCTCCTTGGAAACAGCCTGTTCTGTTCTGCATGAGGATCCCCCAGAGCACTGTGTCTTCACACACATGGCACACAGGGATCCCTCCTAGCACACACCACAATTCAGCACCAAACTCAGGAGGGCCTTTCCAGCCATCCCAGCACCACCCCGATCTCAAGTCCTATCCTGGATTCTGCCTGCCATGGGGACCGGGTGAGCACTGCAGTCTGATCCTCAAATGGCAGCCCTTGAGGATATTGTTTAGAAAAGGAACCCACAGCCCAGCGCTAGTCCTGAGGAATTCTGCTACCATGGACAGCTCCCTTGCACCAGCGATGACTGACAGAACTCCGCACTAAATGGGTCACCATCTACTTTCTGCATATGCTGCAAATCCAGACAGCATGCACTGAGCTGCATCCAATGCAATGACACAGATAGATTTCACTTACCTGACACAGGCTTCAGCGCACTTACCGAACCTCTGCACAGAGTAAATTGATTTTTCTCTTAGACTTTTAAGAAACTTTCAGATACTGCTCCATCAGTCAGAAGTCGCTATTCAGATTATATGATATATTTAAATTAGAAACTTAAATATATTAAAATAATCAGATGGTTAATATTAAAATAGCCTGAGCTATCAGTATGTAGGGGCTAGAAACATTCAAATGTTTGCCTCTGTAAGTTGTTTTATGAACTAAGTAAAGCTCACTGGGCTTGTGACAGGGCTGGGTGGAACACAGGGCAGCTTCCTCCAGAGGGCCCCTGTGAACCTGGACATCCTCCCTGAGAAGGCAAGAAAAGGTGAAATTAAGGGCTGAGTCAGGGGTACCAAAACAGTATCAGGACCAGATGCTCAAGGCTCAGCTTCAGACACCTGCATCTCCTACTCCCCATTTGAGGCCACGCCTCCTCTCTGGTCCTGGCCCCCCCCCCCACAAATCCACCTGCCGCTCTCCTCCGACCTGGGATGCTCCACCCTGTTGGATAAGAAGATCTTGGAAAAAGCTAAGGCTGAGACAGTGAAAATCCAGTGAGAAGAAATAGAGCATGGGTCTACCATCCTCTAAACCAAGGGTTCCTGATGCTGGGCTGTGCATGGGTGCCAGTCCGGGACCTGATAGGCATGGGCTGCCCAGCAGGAGCTGAGCAGTGACAAGGGAGCAGAGCTCCATCTGTATTTACAGTTTCTCCCCATTGCTCCATGATGGCCTAAGAACTACTTCATTTAGGTTCTCAGAGGAGCAAGAGCCCCACCCTGACCTGCACAGGCATCTCAGGGATCTAGGCTGTGCATCCTTTTTGTCACCCCTGACACCATCCCCACACCCACACCCACCTATGAAAGAAAGGTGTCTTCCACAAAATTCATCCCTGGAACCAAACATGCTGCAGATCACTCTTCTAAATTACGGGCCCTTCCTCTCTTCCTTGACTTTTCAGCAGGTGATCTGGACCACCCTCAAGAATCAAGAACTAACCGACTCCAGGAATATATGGAACAGCAATTAATCAGCCAGTGTCAGTTCCATGTGCAAGGGGTCTTACTGGTGTCCATCCCAAAGAGTCTTTTCCCTTAAAGTCTTGAAGAGTTGACCTGCATGCTAGCAAGTCCAGTCCTGCTGAAATGGGTTCATAGTGATTAAACTTACTCATTTCTCTTCCTTGTTGTACCTTCCACCTTTAGGAAGAGGCTTTTTGTACTTTCAGCTTAATAAATATCACTGCATTTGATGAATTTTGATCATTATTTGAGTCATGAAATAGTCATTGCACAGTTGTCCTGGGGTGAAGGGCATGTGTGTGCATGTGTATGTATGTGTGTGTGTGTGTGTGTATCTCAGTGTGTGAACAAGTGAGGGAGGGTAGTTGTCTGTGTGTGCTAGGAGGGTTTGAGCAGGAAGAGGCCCGACTGCCTGGCTGCTTCCTCCCTCATGCCAGAGTTCAAAGGCTTTCCCTAAGGACCCCTCCAAAGTCCTGCTCCCCACTAGTACAAAAGACAGCACCCAGGGCTTTGGTCACCCCCATTTCCCTCCCACCACACCCCACTCCAAGGTTCCACCCGTCTGAACTTCTCCACATTGCCACCATCAGGTTCCCTTCTTTGTGGAGGGCCAGTGACAATTTCCTTTAAAAAGCTGCTGACAAGGCTGTACAAGGTTGGCTGGCATCTGGGACTTTGGATCTGGGGACAGTCCCCACCATCCCCCGTGATGAAGGGAGCTGCTTTGTCTAGAGTTGTTGCTACAGGCCACATTCTTTGTGCTGGCCACCTGCTTTTCCTCTGGGATTTGGACTTTTGTGTAGAACATGCCTGGAACCTGGGACCCAGATGCCAGCTCCCAGTGGGTGGTAACAAGTATCCCTGTGGTGACAGCGTGTTTCATGTGTTCCTGTGAAGCATCACTGAGGAAATGACACAGCTCATGTGTACCCTCCCAACATCCATAAGCCTTGTGTTACTCAGCATTAGCTTAAGCACTGACCCCAAAAGCAGGTGGGTACTGGATAATGGCTACAGTAAACAACAACCCCAGAACAGAAGTGACAGATTAGTTGGTGTGGATGCAGCCTGAGTCTAAGGAATGGGATGGAGGGTCAGGTGACACTGTTTGGTAGGGCCAAAGGGGGGGAAACCATGACCTGTCAACCAACTTCAGGGGATTCAGCACCTCCAGTAATAAAAAGAAGAGGTCAAACTAGAACAGTTGCTTTTGAAGTATCAGAGCTTTTCCTTAATGTGAAGTAATACATCAGAATAGAAAGTGCAGTGGGCTGAAATCCTTTACACACTTAACTTCTAGGAAGGCCAACGGTGCACTGTTACTCACGAGAGTGGGTTGGGATAAGGACTGAGGAAGAAAGGAGAAGGAAGAGAAGAGGAATTAGAGGAGGAAGCATGAAGTATTTAAGTATTTGGGGAAAGCATTCCCAAGCTCATTCGAAGTGAGAGTCTTGTATTGACTGGGTTATGGACGAGGACCCGCCACTTTCTCTGTGGTACTCCTGGTGACATGTGCCTCTCCCCACTCTGTGATCCTGGTATTTAAGATGACTGTTTTGTGACAATTTGGTGCCAAGCCTCCATCAGCTGTTTCTCAGCCCAGGCCCTAGTCTACACCTGGAGGAAGGGCTGGCTGGCCTGGCCTTGTGGATACAAGCGGGACTGGGATAGGCTGTGTCTGTCTTTTCTTCAGTGCTTGGATGTCTGGGTTTTCATGGATTGCTTTGTTCCTAGGTTATGTTTAGCTCATGAGCCAAACTCAGAACACAGCCCCATGCCCATCACACTGCACTATAAGACAGTGACCAGAGCAGCTGCCTGTGGAGCCCAGAGAAGGAAGGGAAGCCCCGGCTTGTTGGATCTCTTTATCACAAGAGTTCTAGAGCACTGTGGGTTTCTTCGAAATAGTCAGAGAACCCTGGTCTGGCCAGGCTTTTGTTGTACTGCAGACAAACAAACAAAGAGCAGGGAAGGACAACTTTGAATCTCTCTCCACTTGTTAGAACTCATTTCCTAAGTTCTCTGTGATTCTCAGTAGCTTCTCCAAATCCAGAAACAGAAATAGAGCAAAGTCTAGAGACCTGTAACCAAAAGACCCTGTTGATGAGCTTCCCTGATTAGGTCAACACCAACCTAGATATGCTGTTGATAAACTTAAAGCCACTTGACTAACGCTTCTAATTGCACCTGAAAACCCTTTCACCTTTTGATTTATACCATGGCCTGGTCACAATGGTAGGGTCTCTCTGCTTTGCTGCATTGCAGAAGGCAAAAGTGGGCTTCATATGCTGCCCTCATTTCAGGGGAGAGGTGTGCACAGAGGCGCACTGATAAGTGTCACTCTGGGATGCTTATTCCACAATTACTTACAATATTCCAAAGATTTTTCCTATCAGTTAGGGACCAACAAGCCCTTTATTAAGTGCTGTGCTGATTTCCTCAGATAAATACTTTAAAGAATGCCAAAAATAATCAAAATAATTTGCTGTTATAAAATGCATCCAACAAAACTGAAGAGCATTGTTTAAAAATACTTATAAATAGAAATATAAATCTGATATGCAACTTATAATTTCTAAGTATTCAAGGAAGTATAAAATGTGATCTATGATAACTATGATCTATGATAAGTTTACCTGATTCTAAGACTTGATATAAACTACAGTAGTTGACAGGATGGAATTGACATAAAGATAGATAAGTAGATTACTCTGACCAAGTAATTCAGAAATAGATCTACCTAGACATGGATGATTGAGTTCTAACAAAATCTCAGAGCTAAACAATAGAGAAAGAATTATCTTTTCATGAATAGTTAATGGTTTTCACTGAAACACAGCCTGAATCAATGAGACAGGTACTCAAAATACATAAATATGTAATTCACAGGCAAAAGAATTCAAACACTCAAGGCATAAAAAACACTCATGTTCATTAGGAATTATTGAAATACAAATACAGAGATACAAACTAATATTCCTTATAATAGCAAATAATTTAAAAATCTGGCATACCAAAAATTCTGGAGGAAACTCTCATAGAATGCACATTAGTATAGCTGCTGTTAGAAAAAATTAACATTGTGTGTGAGGGGAAGACAGAGACAGAAGGTAGAGCGACCCTCAGATTTTTATATAAGGAAGTATACTTAAGACTAATCAGGACTGCACACAACGTATTGAAGTCAACCATTAACTAGGGAAATCACATGATGTGATACATTCATATAAAATAAATGGCACATAAAAGTTATTTTTTCAGTAGGAGAGATTAAATCCAGGGCCATCACTCTGGGCTACATTCCCGTTCTTATTTTTCATTTGGAAACAGGGTCTCCGTAAGTTGCTAAATTGCCCTGGCTGCACACAAACCTCTGATCCTCCTCCTCCGCTTCCTGAGCAGCCCAGATTACAAGTGTGAGCTCCCACACCTGGCTGGCAGTTAGATGTTGGTGTCCACACCTCAGTTATTAGATGGCTATTAAAGAAAGAATGGAGGTCCAGGTGTGGCTGTCAGATGTGGAGAACACCCTGTACACATGCTCTTCCCAGGCTTGCTGTCGGGAGGTGAAGCCTGGCAGGAAGAAGTGCCCATGCAGGCTGACCCAGGAGGACGCTGACCCGGAAGGACGCTGACCCCGAAGCCATACTCTTGTCCCTCCCTTTCTCTGGCTGTCGTGGATTGAGGGTCTTTCACCTGGTTTGCCTTCCACAAGCTGTTTCCACCTTGGAACCAGCTTGCTGCTGTGTGCCAAAATACACATCTCCTACTTTCAAAACAAATGTGTGTGGCCATTGCACAGGAGGCACAGAGATTCACAATTATGGGTGCAAAGAAAATAAAATGATAAAACACATTTGAGGACTGTAATAACTATCGTGGTATATTAGTCAGTAATTTCCAGAGAAATAGACCAGTGGAAGGGAGAGAAGTTATTTATGTATACGGAAAAGAAAAGAAGAGAAAATCCTATAATGTCTATTACATTATTTTCTACCAACCTGTGCATTTTCTTCGTGGAAAGCTTGCAGCCACATATTTCACCCTTAATCAACTCTGCTGTTGCTATTTTAATCTCAAGTATATTTTTCCAGCATAAACACTCAAAGAAATTCCCCACCTGACTCTTCAATCAGGATCTAACAAACCATTGCCCTACTTCTAAATTGCAGGAGAATGGCCATTCATTCTCCCTCCATTCCCCTCTGTGCAGTTTAGTAATTTTAGGTAAACTCTACCTTTGCAGACCAGTGTGAGTGGCTTTACTTTTGCTTAGTCCACATTTTCCCAGAGTTGGAAACAATAAATCTTGATAATGAGCAAAATACCTCTGGCATCTCCACTTCCTCAGTCACCATATCCAGGGCAATTTCTCACGTTAACAATTTTCCCTTACTCTTGGCTTAGCTGGCTTCATTGGCATTACTGTGACTAGCCCAGAGACGGCCCAGACAAATGCTATAATTATTTTTTTCTTTGCTTGTCTTTCTGACAATACCCAGAACCTTTTGCAGAAAGGATGGCTCAGAATCATCTCATACTAATTCCCTAATTGCAAATCTTAGAAGTTGTCTTTTATGTTTCTCCCTAGAATCACCCTTGATTAAAAGAAAAAAGTCTGACCACGCTAAATGACAGACTAAGCTCATTTCTATGTAAGTTTCCCAATATGGGAAAGACCTCCTGCCTGGTGTAACAGAGGCTGGGATCAGCTCAATGGAAGGGCAGTTTCATGCCATGAACGCTGCCTGTGGGCTCTGGGATGAAGATTTGGGGTGAGCGGTCATGGATCTGTGCTGATACACATGCAGGATTTGTGTTTTAATTTGTGTAACTCAGTGTTCACTATTGGATAAAAAATATTCTCAAAGGACTCAAAGTTGTAAAGTTTTCAAGAAGGAAGCAATGACAGGTTTGAGCCTCTACTGCCTTTCCAACCTGAAGTCACAGAGCACTGCCCATCTGCTAGCTGGCCTCCCAGAACTGGGCTGCACATCTGTGACACACACATGAGGACCCCTTGCCTCAGTTTAAGGAGAAGTGCACATTCTGCAATGAGTTCTTCATCCAGGTCACTGTGTGTCTGAGACAGAGAGCTCTGGTTGCTTCCCTCACTGACAGCAGAGTGGTGAATGGTGCTAAAATGATAGTCCAGGTGAGTAAGGTTGGTTGTCCTGTGCCTCCAAGAAGGAAGTGGCCAGCAGTGCTCATGACCAGTGCACAAGGAACCCTGTTAGTGGCAGGTCACACAGCTATGAAGTATCCAGGGCCTCTGCTGGAGATATATTGAATGCAATACTCATTCTGGACAACATTAATTATTTTAGCCACAATGAAACGTATATTTTCAGTAAAGTGTATGGGCTATTATCTGTGTACAATAAAACCCGCCAGTGTTGTTGGATTTCCACTTAAATACATATTGATAAATCTGCCAAGTCATGCAGTGACCATCATAAGGACAGAATATTTCCATCACCCCGAAAGCTCCCCAGGATCTGTTTAATGGCAAACCTTCCCCATCTCCCTACCCCAAGAACTACCCCAAGAACCACTGAAAGTCTCTTACGGTTTTGACATTTTGAGAACTGCCCTGTAAATGGAACCATAAAGTATGCTGTCATTAGCGTGCTTTTTCAAATAGGTGACCTTTTGGGATTCAGCCTTGCTCTCATCTACTGTAGATTATTTTTTAGGGTTGTGAGTGTCCATTAAATGGATACACTACCATTGGTTTATAGACGTGTTAGCTGATGGACCTTACATTGTTTTGATTCCTATAGTTTCCATCTTTCAGCTATAATGAATAAGGCTTCAGTAATATCTGCACTCAAGTCTTTGTGGGAATGTCATGTTACAAATTGATTTTGTGGAGTATCTATGAGTGAATTGTTGACTCCATGTTCAGTTGTATAAGAAGCTGCCAGACTGTTTTCCAAAGTGTCTATGCAAGTTTGCATTCCATCCAGAAATATATAAGATCCAGTTACTCAAAACCCTCATTTAGATTGCTAATTTCAGCTATTCTAATGAGTGTGTGGTGATTTCTCTCTGTGGCTTTAACTCTCATTCCTTTACTGACTGGTGTTGATAATCTCGTGTACTTATGAGTAACTTCTGTATGTTCTTCGTTGCAGTAATTATTTCCATATTTTGGGTATTTCCTAAATGGATCACCTATTACTTAGTATTACATCGTAAGTAACCCTTGCTCTGTGATACAGTGTGTGGAGGGCCGGTGACACAATTGGTAAAAGAGTTTACCAAGACCAGAGAAAGAAGAGAGGAGACTGAACATACAATCAGAGAAGGAAGCATTGGGATCCCAGGGGAGACATCGCACCTTCTGGGATGGGCACAAACATTCCTAAGAGTTCCATGAGCCTAAAAAAGCATTCAGAAGAACCACACAGGCACAGGAAGAGAATCTTAGTGGGAATCACATAAGGCCATGTCTTTTTCATCTTTTTTCAGGTGGGTGTTATTTGCCAAGACTGCAATACCATCGATCATGTGTGCCATCATTATGATCCAGTATGGGCCGGGTATGGGCTGATGTTATGCTTATGCCTGCACAGGGAGGGAAGGTCAGCGACTATCCTACCCGTGGCCTCTGAAATAGTGCGCTTTGAAGCACAGCATGTTATTTGCTGTAATACCGAATGGAACCGCCAAACAGAGGCCCAAACATCCCCTGCTTTGGTGCTTAGCACCCTACATTTCTTAGCACTGGGTCACATGTTTGACCCAAATGCCTTGGAGATGATGCAGGTTCATGAAAGTTTCTCCCCATCTTTGGCTTTTCTTGTGTTTGGAATCAGTCACATGACATTCCGTTTCTCATTCTCAATTCTGTTCCATTATCTGTTTGTGGACCCTTATGCTAATTCCACATTGTTTTGAATTCTGTGGTTTTACCAGAGGTTTTCAAATCAGATCATGTAATTCTCGGATTTTTGTCATGTTTTCAAGATTCTGTTCTATTTATTCTGCTTCTTAGTAGTTCCAGCTGTCAATTCCAATATTTCATTCTCATGCTACTGCTTTCAGATAACCTTTGTTGTGGGTCTGTGTGTGTATGTGTTGTGTTCAGGTGTGAGTGTGTGTGTGTGTGAATGTGTGTGTGAATGTGTGTGTGTGTGAGTGTATGTGAATGTGTGTGAATTCAAGTGTGTGTTCATGTGTGTGTTCATGTGTTCATGTATGTTCATGTGTGTGTGTGTGAGTGTGTGTGTGTGTGTGTGTGTGTGTGTGTGTGTGTGTGTCTCATGTTCACCTGCTGATGGGAAGCATTACCACTCCTCCATTAACAGAAGCAGAATCATGAGCGCCGACCTCTTGAAGGCACCTGTGGTTAAAATGAGCTCAGCAATATGGGTGGGGGAGGTGAAGACAATTTCCAAAATGTCACGAAAGGACAGTGACTGCTAAGAATGCCACACATCTGCCCTTGAGCTGGGCGCCCCAGTGCTCTTGGAATCTCAGCTCAGTGGTGAGCATCTTAGCTACAGAAGAGCAAAGAAAGAGTGAGCGTAAAATCAGAGGAGATGGAAAGGAAGCCTTCAGCAAGAGAAAACCCACAAACTCCTCTGGCTGCGAGTTGCTCTGCACACAGCCCTCACCATCTGCAACACGAGGACCTCAGGGATGTCTGGAGAAAAACCTAAAGGGGCTTCCGTCATCATAAATCCTGAGGCCCAAGAGTAGAGTTATGAGAAACACAGAGGTCCTGAGACACTTGGTGATATTTCAGTAGGAAAAAGTTGTGTTATTCCTGTAACTCTCAGTTTATCTGGTGATTTTTCAGTATCTCAAGTGCATCGAGACACACTGGAAGAACATCATTTAGCTTCTGAAATCCCAGAGTGTATAATAGGTCCAGGTGAAGAGCTCTTTTTCAGGAAATGTGCATTCCTCTGAACATCCTTAATTAAAGCCCAGTGATTCCATTCCACTCCTGACTGGGACCACTATGTTAATAATGCCAGACTCACAACTTTGCCTACAGGATAATTTTCTATATGGTAATTAGACCTTAAGCCAACCATGGTTTAAAGGGTTGTGTACATGTGATGTTAATGAATTCTTTATATCAGTTATTTCTATTCAAGCACTCCTAAAATGTGTTTCAGAGAAACAATGTGGCCTACAGTGCACTGATTATGAGATCATGTTGTCAGACTAAGCAAGTGTAAGCCACACTCATGTATGTTAAAATGGTAAATCATTTTTAAAAAATAATTAAATTTCTCTTCTATCTTTCAGAACCTGCAATGAAATGATACAAAAATAAAATGGCACACCAGGAGATACCCACTGTGTACACTACAGGGGCTGCCATCTCCTGGGGTTCGCAGGAGCAGACAGATTCAAGCCATGCCAGGGTGCTGGTCCTGTGAACTTACCCAGTGCTCAGTGCACCCAGCAGAACCCGGGAAGCTTTGAGGAAGTGGAAGTGTCAGCCTTCCCAGGGGATGCAGATGAAGTCGGGGATGATGAACCCTGGTGTCAGTAAGCACCGAAGACGCGCCTCAGAGAGCAAAAGCCACCATTGACCAGAGATGATAAGATGAAAGAGGACATCTGGGCCAGCACTAATGAGGTGCTCCGAGGTGATGTGTGGCTCTTCTGAGTCTGATATTTGACATCATTACCGCAGCCCCTCTGCCGCCGCCCCCTGGGGAAATCCAGATGCATACTGGGAACAAAGCATGGTCCAGCAGGTTCTCAATATCAGAGATGGGATTTCCCCTTCAGCTCTGCACCTGCAAGGTCAGTGTCTGCAATGCCAGTTCATCTGAAAACCTGGCTTAGTCCTAGAGGTAATGTAGTGTGTGCCTCTCTCCAGTCTAGTTCTAAATCCATCCCGCTGAGAAATCATGAGAGCCTGAGAACCAAGCCTTCTGGATGCAGATTCAAGACCTGTGGTCTACTTTATCTTAGCAATCAAGATTCAAGGAGAAATGAAGATGCAAGGTATACAGCTCATCTTTAATACACAAAATGTTGCACATCATTCTGCCTTGCAGTCTCCAAGCTGTAGGTCTGCCTGGCTCACTAAAGTGGGGGAGGTCCCGGTCACTGCATGGCACACCAATCTCAGTACAGTGGACAGTGATGGGCAAGTCAGATGAGACTCCTTTCTGTGGGGAGCAGAGAGCTAATGAGGAAGAAATCACTGTGAGTGAGTGAAGCAGTGATTAAACTGTGGAGATCAGCACCAGGAATGCTCTGTCTGGGGTGACCCCAGCCTTCCAGCTTTTCAGAGCATGCATCTGCCGCGCTCCTGGCCAATGTGACTGGGTGGAACTCAGTGACTCCTGAGCACATACTGTGAACCAGAGATGGTGCCCCTGCTTCTGACAGAGCATTTATTCCACTTCCAAGAAAAGGCTTCCCAGCCTCTCACCCTGCACCAACCAGGCAGGCTCATCACAGGGTTGTGCCACTACTTGGCCACCTGCATTACCACAGATTTCAGGGCCTTCCACTGACCTCAATGAGCTCAAGGTAAGTAGGAAGAAAGAAGTGGTTGGTTAAAGCCACTGAGGCTTTGTTATCACGGAATGCACTGGGCTGTCCTAGCTGTGGGGGGAGGGAAGATACACGAGGTGAAGACGGAACGAAGGAACAGAGCGAATTTAAATAGAGAAATGGAAAGAGGGAGTGAGATCCGCAACCTCAGCAGTAGAGGAAAAGTAAGTCAGAAAGGTGAAGGCCGAGCTCCTGTTAATGGTCTCTGCAAACGTCCTGGCTCTTCAAGGGGCTACAACCTGAGGAACAGTGGGTTCGGGCTCACAGATGACTCTCACATCCAGGTGTCTGTCAGCATAAACTGTAAGAAAAAGCCCTGCTCCCTGAGCAGTGAAGAAGCAAGGGGTGCTGTGCCCCGTGCTGGACCAAGTTTCTCCGGGCCAAGGTCCTGTGTCAGTGTTCCCTGCAGCTCCTCCGGCTGATGCCGGGCCCTGGGCACTGTGGGTCTCACTGTGGGCTTCTCCACTAGGCCAAATTACACACAAGGGAAGCCGTAGGGAAGCCCCAGGGCTCATCTCAGGTGTCAGAACTGGGAAGTGGTGAAACCGAGACAGAACCAGGCTCCGACTCAGAGTCTGGTTTTTCCTGAAGCAGCACTCGGCTGGTCAACTTTAACAACCCCAGTTCAAGCCCTGCTTTTCTTCCTGTAAGCCTGGAGGATGAGGAATCCTGAGGGCCTCCATCCATGGGCTCTGTCCTTTCTTCTTTCTGCACCCCAAGGTGGGGGTGATAAACATTCTCTCTCCACAGTCTTCTCCATGTTCTCCTCAGAACAAGGAAGTGCCCAGAGCTCTTCTAGTGAAGGCCATAGTAACTCAGGAACCCCTTGCCAACTAAAGAAAGCCAGCTTCAGATGCCAGGCAGGGACTAACAATCCACACTGTCCCCGTCTTCAGGATTTTCCTTCCACCACCTCTTCCCCACATTGGTTGAGTCAGAAGTCAACTAAACCTCTCGCTAAAGCCCTATGAAAGCCTTGCCGCTTTCTGTCCCGGGTTAAGTCTCTGACGAGGTGTGCTCCTGACAAACATGTCAAGCAAGGGATCCATGTAGCAATGCTCTCCAGCTGACCTCACCCTGCACCCAGGAGCATTCAAAGCCACTGCTCCCAGCCAGCACCACCAGAAATTAATCAAATCCTTGTGCTAAAGAAACAACCACGGTTGCTTCCTTCTTTGGACAGTTGAAAGTTTTAAGTATCTGCAGTTCTGCAGTCTAAGGTGTCCTCTGCACCAGAGGTGAAACTCAATGGAAGGAGATATTTACATGCTCTGTAGCCACTTTGAATCATTTTGCAGAGGACAACACTCATCATAGATCACAAACTTTTTCTGACTGGGAGTAACTTTTCCAAACAACTTCCTAGGTCAGCGGGAGATGTCTGATGTAAGATACTTGAATCTGCCCACACACTCAGCACTGTATGATCCCTCAAAAATGAGAAAATATAAAGTGAAAAATTCAGAGAAGCTGAGAAATGGAAACCCAGGCTAATATTCCTGCCTTTGATCTTCCTGAATGTAAGGGAACTCATCCCCCTATAGGGTGACACCTGGAGACCTGTGACACCTATGAATACCAACATAATGTTTTCCAGTGTTTGCTTTGGAAGCCTTGGTTACAAATTGATGACTACTTATGGGGGAGAGTTTAGATGTGTGCAAACGCTTGAGTTTCCATACCTCAGAAGCCTCAGACTCTGAAGTAGATCAAGGCCTGGTCAGGCATTTTAGGTCTTGACTATGTCCATGGGAGACTGCTTCAGATCACAGTGCTACCTCTGTCATGCTGGCTTTTCCATGAGTCACTGCTTCTGAGTCCATGCCACAGACTGACCTAGCTGGTTTTGAAACACAGGGACAAAACATGACAGATCAGTTTCGATGCCACACACAAATATTGCAATGTACCCTATAATACTGCATAATATAATATGCATATATAATATAAGTGTATGATATAAATTATGACTTAGCAGCCAAATTTCCAAAAAGTCATGCATTGTACTTCTAATGCGTGCTGATAACCCCATTCGCAACATGATTAATGCCTTCAGCCAAAAATGACCTAGAAGCCTGAAAGACTTAATAGCAAGTGAAGTTAGCTGACAATTTCTCTCTGGGTTAATTAGACGCTTTCAAATCACACCAGCAGATTTGCTGGGACTTTTTTTTCTCTCAGTGCAAAAAAAGTTGTTACACATAAGCAGAACAGCTCTTAAACAATAATGCCCAATAGAGAAAAACAAAGCTTGCAACTCTTAATATTCCCATCTACATTAAATCAGCCTTTATTGTTCCCCTAATTATTCTAATAGTTACTGTTCTTCCAACTATTGTAATAGTTATTGTGCTTGCTCTCCAGCCTTCTGACAAAACAGTTTTCATGCAGCAGAAATCAATACGCTCCCTGTGTGTCATTAGTTTAAAATACACTTGGTCCTCAGATGCAAAATCAGGAGGGTACAAGAGACTCTCTGCTGAGAAATATTTCCCCAGGGATCTTCAGGGCCAGGAGTTCCAGTCATGTACACCCAGCAAACAGATCCTGGGTATCTGCCGCATGTTCCACACAGGGCCCGGCATGGGGTTTACAGTGCCCAGCACAGTCAGCACATTTAACAAACTACTCTGCATTGACTGAGCACCCATATTGGCCCACAAACTCCAGTAGGTGCCAAAAATTCACCAGCAAAATAAATCTACAGTCTACCTGTGTGGGTTTGGTGTGATAGTTAGAGGGACTACCTTCACGGGAAGGAAAACAGAGAAAGATGCACAATCGCAAGGTGGGAACACGGGGGAATAGAAGAGGACACTCAGGGAATGAATAAGGGGCTCTCTGAGAAGTGTCTGAGGATGAAAATTATAGGAATCAGGATCACTGGTAGGCAAGAGATCAGGCTTGGGGCAAACTGGACCAATGAATGGGGGAAAAATGCATCAAAAGTCTTAAAACTCAGAGGACATGTGCAGAGTGCAGGATCCAAAATGTCTGTTCAGCTTCTGAGCACTGCACATGGATCAGTGGAAAAGTGAGGCTGTAATTTCCTCATCTGAATCTGGTACCCTGTGCAGGAGCGATCAGAGGAGTGCCATTGTCAATTTGGCATCACATCAGACAGGAAGCCCAGGAGACAGCAGTTTAATTCCGTGCCTTGACTTTCACAGGACAGCTGTCCCCCTGGGCGAAGCTAATGGAGGAAGCCTGGATGCAAAAGACCCCTTATCCTTATCCTTATCCGTATCCTTATCCTTATCCTTACCCTTACCCTTACCCCTACCCTTACCCTTAGCCTTACCCTTACCCTTATCCTTATCCTTATCCTTATCCTAATCCTTATCCTGGGGGTTCCCTGGCTTCACCTTGCTTCGCACAATGCATTTCCTCTCCACTTCCCCTAATGCACACTCTCACTGCCTCCCCCATGGCTAACTCCATGGTCAGGAAACGGAGAACCTGGATAGAATCCCGTGGGACCCTTCATGTGGTGACAACGACGTGAAAGGGAGGGAAGTGGCTCTGGCAGGAGCAGCCTGGAAAGGCCACGAGGTGGGAGGGAGCTGAGCCTGAACAGAAAAGTACAAGAAGGGCGGAGTGTGGGGGAGGGCACCCAGATGCAGCTCAGTCCTGCTGGGGCAGGCACAGCAGCTTCCTGTGTTGTGGAGTGTGTCTCACTGGCCCTGAGGACAGAGGACAGTGCCAGCTCAGAGCCCTGCTGTTCAGGGGCTGAGTCCCAGATGAGTATAGGAGACAGAAATCAGCCCAGCACACACTGGATGCCCAGAGTGGGTCTCCTCACATTGGTACAGAACAGGGTATGCAGAGGCCACCCAGCCCCAGATGACATGGTGACCAGGGTCTCCCTGACTTCCCATCTGAGACACTGGGCAAAGGCTGTGCCCAGCCTGCTGCTGCCTGGCTGTGTCCCCAGAGTCACCTTGGTGCTGCTTCCACTCCTGCACACCCCGCTCACCCCAGACACTGTCAAAGCCTCAATTTATGGTTCAGAGAAAAGGACACTGGAGCCACGGCCCTGGATCCCCTTGCTCCCTGAGGACCTGAGGCGGGGACGTTTGAATAACTGCTCACTCTTTGAGTCCATGGGCTTCTGCTGAGCACCCAGGATGGGTTTGGCACCTATTGGAGTCACTCTCACAAAGATGAGCAAGCTGCAGCCCTGGCTCCGTGCAGCCCCTGCTACAGTTTGTTTTCTGTTGCTGTATCACAGAACCCACAGGAGGGTTCTTAGCTTAAAGCTGTGGTATTCTGGAGGTTTTGGGGTGGGAAGCAGCATCTTCTTTTCTTTGTGGAGAACCTCCTCCTGGCAGGTGACTGAAAGAGTTTTTGGCTCTGTAAGCAGACAGACTATGAATTAAAGTGGTGTTTATTTTAAGAATGCAGAGAGACAACAGCCCCCCCCCCCATGACCACCACTGAGGTATGGCTTTCTCTAGCCTGGACAAGTGGTGTGGGGGCATACCTATAGCTTAGATATGAGGTGGCGCCTAAGGGGCATTACTGATGGACAGGTAGCCCATTGGAATTCATTTTGGGCCACAGGTAAATTGCCTAGGGGCAGGGAAAGTGACCTTTCACCTCCCAGCCTCCCACCACTACAGCATCCAATTTAGGGCAAAATCCTTTCAGTGACATCCCAGTGGGAAGAGATCAGATGGCAAAGCAAGAAGCAAGAGAGGCCCCAGGAGACCTAGACAGACAGAGTCACTTCAGCACAACCCATTCCAGTGAGAACTAACTCACTCCTGGGACCAGCATTACTCCCTGCCCAAGGCAGCATCGCCCGGCCCAGCCCTGAAAGGCTCACCATCTCGACATCTCCAACCTGGGCCTAAAGACTTCTAGAGGGACATTAAGGGTCAGAATCAGCAAGGGAGGCACAGTGCAGGAGCAGAGGGGGAAAGGAGGGAAGCAGAGCTGAAAATAGTCAGGTGCTTATAAAAATCCAGCAAAGATATAATCAAATCAGAGACTTATGAAACAAAGAAAGCTAATTTTGAATTTTAATTGCTTTGAAGGATGAGCTTCTTTTTGCCTGTTCTTCCAACAATGGTGGACGATAAAAAGCTAATAGCCTTCTAATTGTGATACTCTTCATGACAAAAACTTGAGCTCACACTCATTAGTCTGCCCAGTCTGCACAGAGTCACTCACAGCTCTTAATTTCCACAGCAGAAAGAGCTAAGAGCAATGTATGAGCCGGGTTCCCTTCAGTTGCCACCCAACACTGCCTCTTCTAAGCTGAAGGAATTAAATTCATTGATTTCAGGAAGTGTTAGTGAACCTTTTTCTCAGAAATTCCGCTTTGTTAAGCTCCAGCAGGTAATATATTTCCTGGAGTGAATTAGGGAAGACTGTCAAACTCCTGTCTCACCTCCCTGCCCTGCACACTCCACCCTCAAAGGAGGAAGTGGGGAAAGACTGGGAAAACACAAAAGCTGGCAGTGAGAACCACACCTCTGCCTCCCACTTAAGATGAGGGTGCAGGCAGCCAGCTGGCAAGTGGGTGAGACCTGTCTGTCACTGAGTTCCCAGATTCAGTCCCCAAACTCAGACTCAGCCCAGAAAACCGCAGTCCCCAAGGCCTGCACCTGGGACCAGTCAGAAAGTACCCTCTTCAGGTCTTTGGTGTGAAATCAGGCTTCTAATGAGACAGCCTTGCTCTGATGTCAGCCTGAAGAATTGGAGGCACAAAAGTCAGCTGAGTGACTCACCTTGTGGCCCCTGTGCTCTCTTTCTCAAGGCCCACTCTGACTCCGAAGGGTGTGTTTCTTTTCCTACCTTTAATAAATGTAAAACATCGCTATCTTTGGCATAGGTCTTTTCCAATTCTTTGCTCAGGACAAGAACCCGGAAAGACTCACAATTATGATTCCACAGCACCCTGAACCCTCGTAACAGTTCCACTGACCCTGGCTTCTCACCCAGTAAGAGCTCAAGGCTCTGTCCCTCATGAGGAGCCCAGAGAGGAGGTGGTCAGGAGAGGGATTTTCTAGGGCCTGATGCCTGTGAACTTCCCTACCCCTCTCGGCCTCAGTACTCATAGGCTGACCCGGGAGATCCAGGTATGTGGGGCTGACACACTTCATAGTTGGTGAAAAGCTCTAAAAGTTTCCACAATGCCAGAGGCATAAAGACAACAAAATCTTTCATAATAACAAAGGAATCATGACTGCAAATTTTAGAAAGCTAATATTGTAGCTTGTTATTGGTTGACTCCCCGATATCTATAATGCTCTTCATTGCTTTTCTGCCATCTTTTATCATCATTTCATATGAAAATTAAAATTTTACTGTTCTTGATTCCCTGTTGTACTGTCCATTCTGCTTTCTAGATAATCCAGTTTTTCCTTTGCCATGGCTGACAGAAATCCACTTTCTTTCAGCTTTGAAGGTCATCTGTGGGAAAATATTATTAGTTTATTTTAAATATGAAATATAAAGATATAAGATTTTAAATATGAGATTGAAAAAATCATTAGGATCAGCTTCTGGTTCTGTACATCTAATATCTCTTTTTCTTCCCCAAAATGAGTAGGTATTGATATACACAGCCATATAAACACATAAACACACACACACATGCATGCATGCATATATCACCCTCTTCTGGTGTTAGGTCATAAATTACAGTCATATCAGGATACAAATTTGTCTTGGTTACTTTTCTCTCATTGTTGATATAAAATATCTGACACCTAAAGTCAAGCAAGGAAAAGTTTATTTAGCTCACAGTTTGTGCAAGTTTCAGTCCATACTCAGCTGGCTCCAAGGCAGGGTGGCATGTCTGAGGGGCAGCCATTCATGGCAGCCAAAAGGGACAAGAGTGAAAGTGCAAAAGGGAAGAGCACACCTCCTTCTGTCCCTTATACACTATGTTGACCTCACCCCTGTGTGGGTGCTGCACTCACACCACTAATCCCAGCACTAAACAATGAACCAATTGCAAATGCTAGATCCAGCTGCCTCCAGGATTGCATGAAGCTTAGGAGGACAGCCAGACACAAACCATGACAGATACCATCCCTGCAACTCCATAGTCTAACATCCAATGAGTCAGACAGCAGCTGGATAGAGCACCTTGCATACGGTCAGTTCACAATAGCTCACCTGTGCACCAGACCCGAGAGTCCACATGCCCTCCATGATGCAGGTGCAGGTACGGGTGTGATGTATAGCTATTGATAGGGGTCTGGATATACATGGGATGTGCCATAAAGAGCATAGATATGAATATAAATTTGGATATGTATGCAGATAAGAGTATGGAATCATAGTTAATGATGTGACTACAAATATGGACACGGATGTAGACCTGAATATAGAAGTGGCTATAGATCTGCGTATGGATACAGATATGATAGGAATAGTGATATACGTGTGAAAATGGATATAGAGTGTGGTTTTTATATGACTACAATTGTCGGTGTCGCTCCCGTCCGGCAGGAAAAACACACGACAGATTCTGACGGTGTGCAACCTTGTCTTTATTTGTCTCCGCGTGGGCCCCGCGAGGCCTCCGCTCTGCCACCAGCCCTTTCTTGCCGGTGGACTTTCTCTATCTCTCTCTGTGCTTCTCCCTCATGGCGGGAGAGGCATTCACTTTTATAGGGTAACAGTGGCCAATCAGTTCAAAGCGTGCGATGCGGGCTGATTGGCTAACATCAGTTGTTGCTAGGCAGACTATTCTATTGCGCGGGCTGCTTACGTCGCCAGGGCAATCAGGGGGCAGGAAGCAGGTGCCAACTTGGCTCACTCGATGGGAGGGGTAATCTAGCTCGGGCTTTGCTCTTTTCTACAGGCCTCACGTCCGCCAAGTAAGGCGACCGGGCTCGGCCGCGGCTCCCAACATCTCCCCCTATTTTATTTATTTTGAATGAATGTATGCATCGCAGCCCGCCCTGGATCGAGTGCAGAGGCTTATGCCCTGTGTTGAGGCCCACCGTAGGCCCTTGGCTTGGACCCTGGTCGGCCGTCCCTGGGTCCGCCAAGGCCTTGAGACCCTCGTCCTTTTTCCAGGGCCAGGAGTGAACTGGACGGAACCTGGATGCACATAGGCATGCACTCATGCCCCTCCGTGTGATCCCCTCGGAGAGGCATCTAGATCTGGGCAGATTCTAGTAATCCAGCGGCTTTCGTGCAGTATGGGGTAGGGCCTGGCTTAGGTCGAGTCGTGCTGGGGAGGCACGCTCTTACCCGTCATTGACTCACCCACCCTGCTGTGTGGTGTCAATAGGGAAGGAATGCGGAAGACCCGCCACACCTAGACCCGGTCGTAGGCCAGTCGAGCGAGCCATGCGTAAGCCTGGGGGTCATTGTGCCCATCACGGGCTGCTGCCAGGGCTGCCTGGGCAACCAGGCGTACTTGACGCTGGGCCGCCGCAAGGCGCCCATTAATAAATGATGTGACCCATCGGAGCAAGCATGGTCCTATAAGCAGGAGCAAGAACAAGGAGCATAAAGGGCCTAACAAGGGTAGCACATAGGGGAGCAAGCCGTTCCAGGCCCCCAAAAAGGGATTGTCCTGCAGTTCTTTTAGGGCTCATCTTGTTGTTGGGTCTGCGGTTGGCCTCTGGTGGAACAGGCCTGATCTTCAGTCGAGGGACTTGTCGCGTCAACCCCTCTGGGACCCACAGTGGTTCTCGTCCCGGTTCCTGCGGAAAAACACAAACCGCGCCTCGGTTCCAGCTGATTACCGGATCCGGGCCCATCCATTGTAATGCCATAGATAACTGCGCCTTTGGAGGCAGGCCTTGGCTTACTCCCCCCCCCCTTTTTTTTTTTTTTTGTTTATCGGTACCAGGGATCGAACTCGCGATTGCCTGCTTACAAGGCAGGCGCTTATGCCTCTGAGCTAAATCCCCAGCCCCTGTTTCCTCGACCGGCGTTTCTCTCAGCCTGCTCAACAGAGAACTCTGCGTACCATGCTCGCCAATCAAGATAACTACCCGAAGGAAGGCACGACTTGGCCAGCTGCATCCAGTCACCCGGTGTAAGAGGCTGAGAGGCAAGATTCTCTAGCATAGCTATGGTATAAGGAGCTGTGGGCCCGAAGGTCATGACAGCGCTTTTTAATTCTCTGATCTGTTTTATTTCAAATGGTTCCCAAACATTGCGCCCTTGGCCTGGGGCCATTTGCACAGGAAATACTCCATAAGGACCGTAATCTATTCCTTGCATCGATGGATCCCCTCCGGGCCATCGTTTACCCTTCCATAACCGCCCATGAAAATACCGTCCGCCCCGCGGCGCGACGTCATAGGACGGCGGTCGCGACAGAGTGGAACGGGGCGTCACTTCCTGTGCCGGCTGAGAGAAGGGAGGGTCCCCTGTAGCGGCCTCTCGGCGGGGAACCGCTTCTGGAAAAGAGCTCCAGGGCGGAGCGGATGGCTCTTTATCTCCTCCCCGCCAGAGAGCGCTTGGGGGTCCTTTCTCCTCTCTCTGCTTTTCTCGGGCGGCGCACGCACACAATTCGCGGCGCAACTCGGCATAGGGGTTTTTGGCCTCTCGGCTTCCTGCCCCACCTTCTGGTTCCTCCTCGCTATCTAAGTCAGAGGACTCCAGAGCTTGGGTGTCCTCTATCTTTCCCTGGATTTTTTCCCCCTGGACAGATCCCTCCCGAGAGCATTCCGACTTTGCCTGCTCAAAAGCCTTGCGTGCGTCTATGATTTCCGCGTCTCTAACTGCCGACGGGAACCCCTTCCCCTCCCCTTCAAGGCACGCATGTATCATTTCCCACAGGGGGCGAATAGCCGGCGAAATATCGCCTTCCAATTCCGCCGAGGCGAGGTCCCCGCCTAACTTCTCCCATGACGGCAGGTTTAAATGCCCTGTGGGTAAAAACCAGGGAGCCACCCTATCTACCTCTGCTATGAATAGTTCCAGTGTTTTTTGACCTACCCTGAGGTCTCTAGCTTTTAAAAGCTTTCTAAGGGCCTTTACCAAGGGCCGCGCCTCCGCGCTCGGTAAATTACCCATCTTTTTTTTTTTTTTTTTTTTTTTTTTTTTTTTTGTCTTTTTTTTGTTTTTATCGGTACCAGGGACCGAACTCACGACTGCCTGCTTGCAAGGCAGGCGCTTATGCCGCTGAGCTAAATCCCCAGCCCCAAATTACCCATCTTTAACCTCTAAGGGCTGTAACTCACCGCATGTGACTTAGAGAACCCGCCACCTACGCGTGAGCCTGAGGGGAGTCTAAAAGCCCTGTAGGTGCGCGCCACCAGAGCCCAGGCTTATCCCCCACTCACCTGTCCGGCAGCACCACGCTGGAGCATTGCACACCACCGAGGGGAGTGATCAGTTCCCCGTTCGGGCCACCAGATGTCGGTGTCGCTCCCGTCCGGCAGGAAAAACACACGACAGATTCTGACGGTGTGCAACCTTGTCTTTATTTGTCTCCGCGTGGGCCCCGCGAGGCCTCTGCTCTGCCACCAGCCCTTTCTTGCCGGTGGACTTTCTCTATCTCTCTCTGTGCTTCTCCCTCGTGGCGGGAGAGGCACTCACTTTTATAGGGTAACAGTGGCCAATCAGTTCAAAGCGCGCGATGCGGGCTGATTGGCTAACATCAGTTGTTGCTAGGCAGACTATTCTATTGCGCGGGCTGCTTACGTCGCCAGGGCAATCAGGGGGCAGGAAGCAGGCGCCAACTTGGCTCACTCGATGGGAGGGGTAATCTAGCTCGGGCTTTGCTCTTTTCTACAGGCCTCACGTCCGCCAAGTAAGGCGACCGGGCTCGGCCGCGGCTCCCAACATACAATTATGCATATGGAATCGGCATGGATATCAATATAGGTATGGTTATAGATGTATATATGAATAGTTATTGATGTGGATGTGGATAGGAACATAGGTGTGACATAGATATGGTTATGGGCATGGATATGGATAGAGAGATGTATATAGACAGGGCACATCCTGCTATATCATTAGCTTAATTTTTCCTAGCCAGAAAATAGAAACACAGCCCAGCACCCATGCCACTTCTGAGGATGTAAAGCACCTAATGGCTGGGTTGGAGTAGAGTTAGGTGATGACCCTAACCAGCTGGAGTGGGAATGCCAACTTGCTGCTGTTTAACCGGAACACTGGGCTTGGGTGCCCTTGGTCAGGTGCCTCCCCAGGTGTGCAGGTGATGGCAGTGGAGGTGGCGAGGGGCTGGGGAACTGCTTCCTCATCTGCAGGGCTCCTCTGTGGTTCAGGGAGTCTGGGGTCCTGCCATGCACCCACAAAGCAAAGGGGGTGGGGGCTTCACCTCACAAAAGGCTCACTCTGCCTTCCTTGTGCCTGGTTGGATATTTCACCCTTGATTCTTCCTCTCTGCTTACATCTCACTTTTAATCCTCCCGAGGTCCTCCTGGGCCTCCAAAAAGTAGCTGTTCATCCCGCCCCCCACACCCAGCCTGCCAGACCCTCTTGCTGCTCTCCTGGATGTCAGCGGAACTTTTAGTTCCTCTGCTGCCTTTGCTCAAGTCCCTCATTATCCATTCTTTATGCAAGAGTCCTGTTTTCTGCTTAAACCAGGCTACAAACCCCCACTATGCTGTGAGACAAGCACGTGCACTGCCTCACGTCTCCAGTCTTGTGTCTGACGGGGCCCTATTCTGTCTGTCCTGCATCCTGCCTGTCACTCTGCCCGTATCGCTGACCTTCCTTCTGAGGACACGCGGGCTCACCTGTGCTGGGCTCCTGCTCTGCCTGTCACCTCATTGCCCAATGTATACCTGCATGGTGAGAAGAGCTAACTTTTTTATTTCTCATATAGCACCTAAAACCCAGCACAGTGCCCCATATAGAGGAGGTATTAAGTGAATATTTAATGAAATATGTACACACAGAAGATACACATATACATATTCTAAAGTAAGCTTGATTAAGGCAAATCAACAAGTTGAAATTTTCTAATTTAGTTTGGTTTTACCAAATTCACATTTTTCCTTCTTTCTGATAGCATCTTGCCATTTGTTTTGGTACTTATCCATCCCACATTTCCTCTGCAGATGCTACACAGGTAGAGCTACCACCACATGTACTTCCACAGCGGTCACATGAGGCAGGTTGTCCAATTAGCACATTCCATCCCATTGGTCATAGTGAGTCTTCAAAGCCAAACATGTGACTATTTGGGCCAATGAGATGCAAGTCAAGACTTGTGCTAGAGTCTTGGGGAAGATAAGTTCTCTTTCAGTGAAGATTTTACTGCTGACAGATGGAAGCCTAGAGCTGTTGCCAGCCATCTGCTCACCCTGCTGGACATTAACTGAGCCAATATAAAGCTGTAGGATAGAGGTGCAGATTCCTGTCAATGCTGTTATAGCACATGGATCCAGACCTATCTGAGGACAGATGTGCCTTTGAATTTTTCATTACCTGTGCTAATTTGTTCCTTTCATGGATTAAGATATTTGGGTTTGGCTACTAATGCTTGAGGAGAGTGTGAAGTAAACCATCAGTGCAGCTAGGGAATTGACAAGATTGTGTTTCAGCCCAACCACCTTATGCTCCTGAAAGGGCAGAATGAATCCAGAGTTCAGCAGAGAGGAACTTCCCAGAAGAGGTAGGAAGGGGCTTGGACAATGAAGAGAGTCCCGTGGGTGGAGAACAGAGGAGGGAATGGGGGAGGGAGGCAGGGATGGTATCGAGGCACCTGGATAGGGCAGGGAACTGCCATTCTGACCAGAAGGTACAGAGACCAGAGAGACACGAGGAAGGAAGTGTGTAGAGACAGCAAAGCCATGAGGACTAGGCAGGATGTATGATTAAAAAGATTTCATAGGTGGCAAAGGATCCTTCTGTGGGGAATGGTAGGGTGACACTTCCAAGGAGTCCTGAGACAAGGTTTGCAGAATCATCCCCAGTGAGCGGTCTGTTCCCTCTTACAGCATCTGTAAATAGCAATAGTTAAAAATTGAGAAATTCTTCCTCAAACCCAAATAGCTCCCTTATCTCAAAACAACCTGGGAGAGGTGTCCAGCTCTGGCCCTGAGTGTTTTGTGGCCACCACTGCAGATGCTGAGGATTCCAGACAGACAGGAAAGGGCTCTGGGCTCACTGCAGCCACCTTTGCCCCTTCCCTGACATGGCCACTCCCAGCCTTCCTGTCACCAGCCTGGCCGGAGCATGGGTCTGGGAGTCCCAACGCATTAGAGTGGGAGGTCCTGTCCCCTTCAGGCTTCCAGGCTACAGAACCACCTCTGAATCCAGGGACCTGCAGCCCACAGAGAGGTCACAGAGCCCACAGCTCCAGCCACAAGCCGTCCCCTGCCAAGGACTCTGGCTCAGCTGTGACATTGCTCTTCACTGTGCTCCCTTCAGTCACACATGCAGGGAGCCTCAAGACCTCCACAGCCGTGTTTTTCAGATCGATCCTGGCGGAGCATGTGCACCCCTTCTTCTTGCTTCATTACTGCAGAGTAGAGGAGACGGGAGAACCCAGGCAGGGAATGCAGCTCCATCAGAGGAGCGGGGTACGGAGGAGCTTTTCAAAAACATGCGGAGTGTAACTAAATATTGCTTTCTATGATCTTCAGAAAGGGCAGTAATGTAAAGATCGCATGGAGTGGCTGAGATTAAATGCATGAGAATTCAGCTTTTCCAGGGGCATCCCTTATGCAGAGAGCCAGGCCTCAAAAGACTCAGTTTCCCTCCAAATCCAGGGCCTCCCATATTCATTGGCCTTGTTGTTTCCAACAGTTTGGCATCTGCTCAGTTCATTCCATTCTGTTGACACCGGGCTGTGGGCTCAGAATGACAGCTTCTCCTTACAAAAAGAAAAATACTTCATAGGGCCCTCAATGACCGAGCAACAAGTGCTTAAGAGTGATGTGGGTGGAGCCACAGGAGAGACTGGATTTGCTTTAACAGCTAAAATTCAGATGGGTTTTCCAGAGCTTGAGAACAGTCATCACAGAGGATCTGAGCCAGGTGAGCTTCAGGACGGGGTTCTCAGCAGAGTTAAGAACTTAAATAAAAATCAGAAGACAGGTAACTTGCTGAAGCAGTTATAAGTGCAAGTCACAATTCCCCACTTGACTTTGGAGGACATGGACATTGCTGATGCCCCTGGCCTGTCCCAGCTATAGGGGAGGCACAAATGTCCCCCAGTTCTGCCTTCTGTGAGTGCTAGTGGATGAGCAGTTTGGCACGCTGGCAGGACTGAAACTGCACGGAGGGGTCTGCAGGAGACAAGGCTGAGGGGAGACTGAGGATCAAGCAAAACCTTCGCTCCGGCTTCCCTGAGGGCCCAAGCCTCAGCAGCAGGCAGTACCCTGCAGAGGGGGGTCAGCCTCAGCCAGGGAATGGAGCCCGAGGCCCAGGGTCCTCTTCAGCTGCTGCCCCTAGGTCCTTCTGCAAGAGATGGTGTTAGACTGTTCCCTGGGAACTGCGGTGGGAGCGCAGAAAATTGCACAGCTAAGAGGATGCACACAGCTGGTGATCAGGAAATGCAGGCCAGAGCATGGGGGTTGGGGACCATGCTGGCCACCTGCCTGAGAAAACGGCTTTGTGTCTCCAGCCAGAAGCACTTGCTGAGCCCTTCACCCATCACCTTCCTCCCCTTCCTCCATGGGGTTCACTCTGATGAAGCTGTCAAGGCAGATGTTGGCAGCTTTCTCCCCACACCATTGCCACGCTGCCTCCAGCAAGTGCTGAGAAATCTGTGAGGAGAATCCCTGAGCTCCTACAGCTGTCACACAGCTGACCAAAGTCTCCCCTGTATTTGGCATGCACTGATGCAGTCTGATCTAACCCCAGTACGGTTGGTGAAGATTCTTCACTTTTCCAAGTCCAGCACTTTCTCCACCCATGCTTACCACCCGGTCTTCTGCATTCAGGTTTAGGTAGGTGCCCTGATTTATCTGTCTGTCTATCTACCTACCTACCTGCCTAGCTAGCTTTCTGTGTGTCTACCAAGCTATCTTTCTATTGTCTATTTATTTTTATCCTCAGAACCGATGGATGGCTTTTCTCCACTAGTTTATAATTTACTGCATAGTTAGTGACCACAATGCTTAGACTGTCCTGTATTTGGCCAGAGACAGAGGTTGCAGGTGGTTTTCTGTGTTGATGTTTGGGACAGGCACCTGTCACTTCTATAGCCACCTCCTTAACCTCTGTGTAGCATATTATTTTGGCCTCATTTGCTGCCTGCTCCAGCCGGCATCAGATATTTACCTGAGGAAGTAAAGTTCCTTTTTGAGAAAATGCAGTTAGATTATTGTTAATATTTTTGGAATGCAAATAAGCCTACTATGGATAGATAGCTTTAAGTACAGATACCCAACATGCTAACCATGACCTTATCCCAACCAAGAACATTAAAACCAACAAAATAAATACACCACACACACAGGAGACATGCTTCCAAGTATCCAGAAATAAGACTATTTTTTTCATTTTTTTACTGCATAAAATTTTACATTTCAATATACAGACTGCTAATGTCAGTGGTTATTGTAAAGCTGAAACTGCAGGAAAATTTGTATGAGAAGTAAATATATCCATTTAGATTTTTTTTGTCTTTTTCATTTTTATCGGTACCAGGGATCAAAATCAGGACCACCTGTTTACAAGGCAGGTGCTTATGCCACTGAGCTAAATCCCCAGCCCCCTAATTTTTAAGTCTTCAAATAACAAAAGAGAAAATAAGGTATTCTAAGTAGTGACTAGTGTTATTATGTTTAATGCCAAAATGTCAAAATAGCATCCCTGGATGAAATTAGGTATTATCAGCACTGGACACTATTCTCCTTATTTTTCTGGTTTGTGTTTTCTAATTTTGCAGCAACAAACTTGTATTGTTCTATGCATGTGTTTATATTTCCAGGACTTTACACATTCACAGGAAATTGTAAGAAGCAGTGTAGACAGATTCAATGGACCCTAAAGAGTCGTCCTCCACCCATGGCACCATCTTGCCTGACTGTAATAGTTGTCACAATTAGGAAGGGAACCTGGATGCAGTCCACTTAAAGCATCCCAGTTCTGCCAGGGTCACGCATGCTATTTGTCTGCCTCCCATTTTATGTACTCTTTCCCATGTACAGTGTGAGCTTGTGTGATCACACTATAGTCAAGAGCAATTTTGTCAGCACCGGATGCTGCCTCTATAGCCGTGACCTCCCCCTTCCTGCTTCCTCTCTGTGCTCATACCTCAACCTCTGCCACCCCTGGATCTTTCTTCCAACTCTGTAATTTTGTAATTTCAGAAATGTTATACAAGGAAAACCATACAACACAGAGCCCTTCGGAATTGGCTTTGTATGCTCATCATGGTTCCCTGAAGACTCATCTAAGTTGTGTGTATAAGGAGCTCTTTCCTTTCTGTCACTGAGCAGTGTTTCCCAGTGTGGAGGACACTTTCAGTGTCTGGCTTGTGTGAAGAGAGCTCTGGGTCTTCACATGCAGGATTGTGCTGTTGCTGTGTATCTGTGTGTGCATGTTAGTATCATTTTCCTGAAACAAGTGTCCCCATATATAGTGCCTGTGTGACTTCTAAATTCATACAAATAAAATAAAAGGAGCAATCTTCCAAATATCAAGCACATGTGGGAATGAGATGCTTTTTCAATACCTGAAATTAGTTTGTCTAGATGTAGATTCAAGACTTATGTATGCAATAGGAGGAATCACGTGGCCTCTTTTTTTAAGGAAAAGGTAGGGAAAGTATTTATAGCAAAGCTTTTTCTCCACACCAGTAATCACCACAATGGAGGAAGTTTCCCAACTGGTGAAAAGAATACTTGAGTCCATTTCCTCAGGGGAATGCATCTCAGAGCCCCGCTCTTCCCAGTCCAGCTCAGTCTCACAGTGCACGGTTGTCTTCTACTTTGTTGTCATCCAGGCACCAGAGAAAACAAATGGAATAAAGACAATCATTGTGAAGAGATGATAGATACTTTCCTTGCAGTTTCAGTGGGATTTCACACTTCAGTAGCATGTGCTCACAATGAAAAATGTAATCACTTTCATGATAAATGTGCTTTAATTACACATCCTTAAGTATAATTTATTTCCACTCCCATTTGAAGAAAATCCACTCTCCAGGTTAAGAAAGAGTGATTACCCAAACACTGAGGAGAAAAACACCTAGAGAGGGTGGCACCACCTATTTCCCTAAAACCTCCCCGGGGCATGCCAAGTCAGCTCTTCCTGGCAAAAGCCCCATAAAATCTGCCACTTAAAGCTTCCCAGAAACTCACATTTAATCACAAAAGAGACCAAATTATCACATCTCCCTCCCTCTCCAACCCCAGGAAGTTCTCTGGCTTAGATGGGGCTCACAGCAAAGAGAAAGAATTCTACAACCTCACGCTGCACCAGAAAAATTTTACAGCCAAGGCAATGCTTGTGAAGGCTTCGCTCACAGAGCTGAGCATTATAGCCAACCCCGCCCCACTACAGCTGACCATGATAACCTCCAGGGACAGAGTTCAGCTGCACACCTGGTTCCCCCTTACACACAAGTAAAAGGAGAACCAACCAAAGCCCACCGTTTTAGTTAGCTTTTCTGTGGCTGGAACAAGATACCTGGTGTAGATACATTAAAGGAGGAAAGCTACTTTGGCTCATGGTCTCAGGAATTCCAGTGTATGATTAGTTGGCTATAAGGTAGAAACACAAAGGCAGAAAGACCTGGTGAGGGAATGCTGCTCTCCTATTGACAGCTAGAAGCAGAGAGGGAGGGAGAGAGAGAGAGAGAGAGAGAGAGAGAGAGAGAGAGAGAGAGAGACAGAGACAGAGACAGAGACAGAGAGACAGAGAGACAGAGACAGAGAGAGATGGTCTCATGATCCCAGTGACCTGATTCTCTCAGCTGGTCCCCGCTTTCTAACAGTCTACACAGTTATGAACCCATTTATAGACTGAATGAGGAAAGTGTCCTCAATATGTGAGTCTTTGGGGACCATTTCATCTTTAAACCATGAAAACTTGCTTCTGCTTTCCAGAAGGAAAGTAATGAAGTTACAGAAGGCTGCACCAGGCAGTGCTGACAGCTTCCCCCAAAACTGCCCAGAGACCCCTTGTTCTCAGCCTGACACCCAGTGGAAGGGGTCGCCTGAGATCCGTGGTTCAACTCAGCAGACAGGAGAATCACAGCCACCCACGTATGTCCGAATGTGTCTTAGAATAAAGAGAAACAGAAGAGCCACACACACCACTTGGACAAGGTCCAGAGTTCAGCACCAGTTTAGAGCTAAAACTCAAATTCCAGGGGCACCAGACTTGGCTGTTTTACTCTTGCCACTAACTGCAGGTTCAGGAAGTTCCCAAGCACCCTGGACTCATTCATTTGGCTGGAGAATCCGGACATGCCCGAGGCTTGTTCATTCATCATTGAAGGTTATTAGTGGGAGCATCACAAGTTAGAACCAGTCCTGGAAGAGATGGTTAGGAGAGACCCCGAGAGAGTCCCTAGCATGATCTCATTGTCTTCTCCTGGGAATTCAGGTATCGGACCCTTAAACCATCAATAGTTGACAGTGTGATGAGTGTCACAAACCAGGACAGCTCACTCAGAGTTTATACTGGGGCCTCACCATGCAGCTAAGATTGAGAGACCTTCGCCACCACGTTGACTGCTGCCACCTGACCCAAACCTTACACTGGCCACATGGTTGGTCTTTCTGTATGATGAGTCTCTACCCTGGAACTGTCAGATCTCACTAGATCCACCAGAAGACACCAAATATCTGGCTGCTCCTTGAGCAAAGACACTGCAGGCAAGTGTGACGCAGGTTACCATCCAGAAGGACAAAAGACAGCATGTCTCAGGCAAAGCGAACAGCTCCACAACCTACTTGTCCAGGATGTACAGGGATTGGTCAGGGCCAAAGACTTCTTCCCAAATGGAGATGGGGAGCTGATGTCTACGCTTTGATCTGCTTCATTTGGTCCACTCAGCTCTCACCAGATCTTAGGTTATAGATGTACAAAGACGAGCATTTCTATTTTTCACAAACTCCACTCCGGGAGCAAGACAAGCTGCCATGGTCCTCAGAAGGTCCCGCGGAGAAGCATCCTTCAGAATGTCCACGCAGGGGCCCTGAAGCACCTTAGCAGACACCCAGCGTCACTCCCCTATGAACATACTGAGGAGTTTGCTCACTTCAGACTCCTCACCTGTGATGTGAACCTTTGACAAGGCTTTTATTTAATTTTCTATTACTTTTCCAGCAGACAAAAATAATACTTCAAAGAGTCTCTTGAGAAAAGAAGGGAAATACAGCTCAAAATTCTCTTTGAGGCTCTGTTCCCACTCACCTAATTTTATGGCTTTAGGTGAAACAATCAGTTTTGCTTCATGGCTGAGGAAGACATTAAACACATAAACAAAAGGCTATATTCGGATTCAGCGACTTTTCCAGCCTTAGGGCAAATTCATGCTGAGGGAAGAGACCATTAAGTGCTACGTGTTTTAGATTGCATAGGTATGTTAAGAACAGGCAATATTTCTCTCAGTGCTTGCTTAGGGTATCATCTTCCAGGATCCATCGTGTTCATAATACAATGATGGAGTCTCCCTCTTTTATAACTCAGAATATTATTGTATGTGCACATATGCACCATCTGCTTTACTCTTTCACGGGTAGACACTGAGGATGATTCCATCACTGGGCCACAGCCAAACTCATAGCAGGAGGGCAGGGTCCTGGTGGTGGGGGAGGTGCTGTCCAGTGAATCTCATGCTTTGGTTATTCGGGAGGAGTAATGGCCAAGAAGGGTTCAACCCATCTTTCCTCACTGTGTGTGCATAGCCTCCCCTCACACCCTATAAACACACGCAGCTCTGATTTGTCAGTGTGTAGCAAACTTAAAGAGAGAAAAACATTTACAAAGGCTCATTGGGTGTTCATTTATTAATTAATATAGTGTCCAGGTTTATTAAGCAACCACATCCCAGTTTTCCAGAACCCAATCAGAATCTGTTTGCTCAACAAATCTACACAACTTACTGGAGAAGCAAGAGCAACATTGGTCTTTGCTCTCTGCTTTCAAGGCCCAGGCTGCAACCCTGTCTCTTGGGCTGGATCATTCCCCAGGAAGGACTGAGGTCTTTCCAGACCTGATGGGGAAGACTCAGGTGTACCAGTTACCAGCAGACACCCTCGGAGGGAGACAGTGCCGCTGGCGTAACACACCAGTGCACTTTCACAAGGGAAGGAGCCAACTGCTCACCTCCAGAGAGAAGCCCTGTGCTGAAAGTCAAGCCTTTACATTTATCAAATGTGTGCTGTGTGTTTGTCACCATGGGGCATTTCTAGTGACTGTGTAATTATTTCTTCTACAGGAAAACTTTTATCTGCATATCAGGAATAGTGTTCTTTGTTACAAAATGTGGGATTTCTAATTTGTCTTAAACCGAGTCCTTCCCTACCCCCCTACTTTTGGTCCAGATGTGGATTATAACAATATTGGCTCAGTGGACTCTTACTGAGTCACTGCCTCTTTTCCAGGCACTGTCCTGAACATCCCCACAGAACTCTGTTAGACAGTGAGACAGGCTGATAGTGATTTCCCAGCCCTGTCCACATCCTACTCCCAGAAACCAGTGACCGTGACTTTCTTTAAAAAGAAACAAAGGCCTTTTATGGATGTAAATAACCGGAGAGCCCAGGGACGGTCCCATCCGGGGCTGCCAAGGAGGGCTCGAGGCCCAGCCAGGTCCTGAGCACACACTGGGCCCTCCGGAGCTGAGAGGGATGAGTTCAGCTTGTTTACACCACTGACTCCTGGCAGTTTGCATGGCCGCTTGCTGTGGGCTGCATCTGGGGCGGCTCCCAAAGGCCCTGAAATAAAGGCATCGTCGGCAACCCTGGGTGCTTGGGGAAAGGATGGCCGCCCTGGCAGGTGGGGCCAGGCGAGGTTTTAGGTCTGAAATCCAAGGGGAGGACTGGGCCCTGATCACTTTTTACTTTCTTCTCTCTCCCTCTCCCTCTCTCACTCTTCCTTTCTCCCTCTTTTTCTTTCCCTCTCTCCCTTTCCCTGTCTTTCCTTTTCTTCCTTTCCTTCTCCCCTACTTCTCGGCCACCATAAGGTGAACAGCTTCGACCTCATCAGGCTCCTGCCACAATGTGTTGCCTCACCACAGGCCCAAACAATAAGTAAAGTGATCACGGACTGAAATTCCCAAACATGTTGAGACACAGTCAACTTCTCCTTTGTTTAAAATTGATTGTTTCAATTATTTTGTGACAGTAAAGGAAAACTGATTAGATCACAGCCACAAAGAACCAGTACAGCCCTAGATGATAACCTGAGTGTCCTAGGGAGAGAGAGGAGAAAGGAGAATTGAGGTGTAGAGGAGGATGGGGCCATGTAGTCACAGGCCAGGCTATCCGCACCAAAAGAAGCAAAAGAGCCTGAGCTGGGTCTCCTCCAGAGCCTTTGGAGAGATCAGGGCCTCATTTTCAATGTAATAAATCCAGTGTTAAAGTTCTTTCCTCCAGAACCTGTGCAATGAATTGCCATTCATTTAGGTCACAACATCCATGGCTATTAATTATGGCAGCCATGGGAAGCTGATGCAGATTTGTTCAATATCAGCTCCCTTTTAAAGGTGCGGATCCTGAGGCACAGGAGCTGTTTGAGGACAGGCAGCCAATAGGTGATCAAGACAAGTCTCCACCCCCACAGTCAGTGCACAGGCACACACCGCTGCTCACTTCCTGACCAGTGCCAGCTAACACCCCCGGGGGGCTGCATTTTTAGGGGGATGGCGGGAGAGGAGAGGCTGTGTTGAGCAGGAGAGTAAAGGCCATACTCACGCAGCATGGTCTCAGGTGGCTACAGAGCCACAGCCACCTGCAAACACCTGCCCCATTCCCAGACTCTTCTGTTCCTCTAGAGACACCTGAGAGCTGGCTATTTATTTCAGGTCTGCTGCTTTGAAGTCCTGGCCCAGATTAAAATAACAGAACAGAGTGGGTTCTGAGACAGGCTCATGTCATGGTCACCTAGTTTGCTTACTGAATATAGGAGATTCCTATTTGACCGATGTTCATTTATTGCTTTGCTCAGACTGCTATAACAAAATGTCCTAGACTGGGGAGTGGTGTAGGGCTTGGGAAATGGAAATTTTTTGTCTCAATATTCAAAAAGCTCAAAGGTCAAGATCAAGATGGAGCCAAGTTGGTTCCTTCAGAATCCTCTCTCGGTGGTTTGTGGATAGAGTCCTCTCCTGGTGTCCTCACAAGGCTGCCCCTGTGTGTGTGTGTGTGTCCTAATCCCTTCTTCCAAGGACACCAGGCAGATGGAGTTGGGGTCACAATAACAACCTTAATTGGCCATTATTACCGGTTTGATCACCAGTCTCCAGAGACAGTCCCATTCTTGGACACTGATGGCTAGGACTTCAACTCCTGAATTTTGGGGAGAACAATTCAGCTCACACCATGTAGCTGGAAATACTTCAAGCATGCAAACAGCTCAGGAGATGTGGCCTGCTCCTGAGAGTGATGACTTTCCCCTGCCTTGCCCTTTTATTCCCTCTATTAACTGGAAAATAACAACTTGCTATAATGAGTCTCTCAGTGTTCAAGTACACCAGATCTATCACCACTGTTTTTATTTTTTGCAAATGATTAAATATCACTTTCTTTCCCTTTATAGCATAATCTAAGTGACATCCAATCCATCAGTCTATCTGCTGATGTTTAACTACAGCATTTTGCATTCATTATTCCCTGCTTCTATCATTCTTTAAAAAAGAGGAATAACTTAATTCTGGCTCTTGACAGCAGGGAAATTAAATGGTGAGCCATAAAGAGGAGGATTTCTCTGCAAAACAAAATACCAACTGTGAGGCTGTAAAATCAGGCCAGAAGTGTGTCACCCCTAAATGAGATGCGCAAGGACAAATGGCTGGAGTTGCCTCTTACTTCAGAAAGCTGAGAAGCCTTCTGACCTCAGATGCAACTCGCCCAGTGGTACAACCAGTTTGGGAAGCAATTTGGCAATGCAGAGAGGTAAATATACAAGCCCCAAGGATGCAGGGGTTCTCCTGCTGTGCTGGATGCCACATCTTCAGTCAAATACACACATGGCTACACACACACATGTGAACATATGAGCATCTGTATGCACGTGACGTGGACCACTGTACCCACTTGCATACAGCTTGGCCTTGGGATAGATTATAGGCTCCATAGACCTGGATATCTGGACCCTTGTGCCTGCCACTCATTGATACATTGCCCGAACAGCATCACTGCAGGTGGACAGAGTGGGTAAAGTTGCATAGGGTACTGGATGCCTGGGAGAGACTCCTCTACCCCAGAAGGTGTAGAGACCCAGGGAGCCACTTCAGTGATGGAATGAGCTTGCAGGACACCTTCTCGGGGCTAACTGTGTATTTCTATCCCATTAGATGGAAAAGAGCACATTGTCTAATGGAGTCCTTGAGATCGGTGAGAAATGCAGTTCACACCCAGGAGTACTGTCCTAGCTCATGTGCCTTGTGACATGCAGAGCTTCAAGTAGGGCTGACAACAGGAAAGGGCATCAGGGGTATTCCAGGCTTTGGTGCAGTCAATACTAGTGGGCAGAGAGCAAGCTCCAGGCTGACTCTTTAGAGAAGCAGGTGTTGGTGGGGATAAAGATACGGCATGAAGCTTATAGAAGTCTCTGCAGGAGACTCATAGCCTGCAGCTCCAGGACTCTAGATGAGGTCATGTTGTCAAAGCAGAATGCTGAACAGTTGTAAAGGCACCGTTTATACTTGGCCCTGGGAGACATGGGACACACATGGCCACCAGAAATAGGGGACTATCTTTGTGTATGGAACTTCCTGTGTTGGTTGGCTTCCATTGAAAGTGCAGAGCTTTCAGATCAAATGGTCCCTGCAACACTCACTGTTAGAAGTAAAATGTTCTTCTGGTGCCCAGCTTCATCAGGACAGGGGACACTGTTAGGCAGCAGGAACAGATTCACTTCCTAACACTCCTGGGTCTCAGCATCTTTGTATCAGTCTGCAACCGTAATTTCCTCCAGTGTCTGCCTAGCAAGCACAGTGAGTGTCCCATGGAACTAGAAGATGCAACTACCACCAGATCACTGTGGGTCCTTTGTGTTCACAGACCAGTAGGTAAAAAAATCCTTGTTGGTGGCAAGAAGCTGACCCTGATTGGCAGAAAGAGGCAAGGCTGCTCCTACCAATGAGAGTAGGGAAAAGTATGCATGGGACCCAGAGCAGAGACCTGCTTCACTCCCTGGTCCTGTTTCTAACTGGGTGGTGCTTAATGATTCAGATCCAACAGCAAGGTCTCCTGATCTGAGCACAGAGGGGAGGTCACTCAGGATACATGGTGGCGATTGAGCACCTGAGACCCTCTGCAGGAGTGGGTGCAGTTAGTGTCAACTCATCTTGGAAGGGGGTCCCTTGAAGACCAAAGAGAAGCGGCTTGGTAGACGGGTGTGGAGGAGCTGAAAAGTGTGGTCTCAGGTCAGCGGCTGAGGTCACCTCTTGGCTCAACGCTGGGGTCACTGCCCTCTTTGGTCCCCACCATGTGTCTGCAGAGACTGCCTTTCCTGGGTCTTCCTCAAGACTGAGCAAGACCCCATGCTAATTGATGCAGGCCCCTTTCTTTGAGCAAGGACTTTTCTAGCAGAGACTTTGGCTTGAGGGTTCCCTGCCCACCTGGCTCAGGAGGATTTGGCTCAGTCTCTTGTCTCCTCTCCTTTCCTGGGGACAGGTCTGCATCACACTGTGAAGACTATTTCTCTCTTCCCCCTTTCCAATTTACCCCTCACAGGGATAAATCTCTTATTCCAATCCTTTATTTCTTGGTTGGATTTTCTATTGACACTATGGTTTGTATCTACCATGGCTTCCAATGCCTCCTGTGTTTGGAGGTAGGGCTTTTGAGTGGCAGTTGGATCATGAGGGGTCTAACCTGGTATATTCATCCATTGATGAGCTCATAGCTAGATGTGCTACTGGGAAGGGGGTATGGTGAGAAGAGGTGGCTCTCTGGAGGTTGGAGCTGGAAGGGTGTGTTTCTGTCTTAGTCACTTCCCTGTCCCTTGAACACAATAGCTGACAACCACAGTTCCAGGGAAGAGAGGTTTACTTCAGGTCATGTTTTTAGCACATGGATGGAAGTCTTTAAGGAAGGAAGGCTTTGGAGGAATGGTGTGTGTTAGATCCCCCTTCCCCATCTGAGAGACAGCACAATGATCATGGCAACCGTTCAAAACTGTGCCATGATAATGCATAATTCCGTCTTCCCGGAAGACCCTATGGCTTCTCCTTTCCAAAAGTCTGTGCCAAAGCTCTGGCATGTAAAGAGATATCCAACACCCTACACTCTCACAAAATAAATCAGCTCCTATCAGTACCCAGAGCCCTTCCCCATAAGAGCCTGTATCAGGAGAACCTGCCCTTTGTCTGCAGAGAGTTGCCACAGCCTTCTCTGAGGTGACTCCCTCCACGCCCCCCATTAAACTTTCCTATCTAGTTGTCTCTTCTCTTTTAGTATTCTGTGCTCCTCTAGATAGAGTACAAAGTCTCCACTCAATCAGTTGGTGCTGTGACTCCAGTGGTCAGAAGCTGTGTGGCTCCTGGGGGATCTCAGTCCCCCCGCCCCCCCGCCTACTGACATTTCCTCTCTGCTCCTTCTTTTCTCTCTCTTTTTCTGGGAAAAGGGACTCCTCCACCTCACCATTTCTAGGCAACCGCCAACACCAGCCTTCATCTCATCAGGTCCAAGGTGAGCCTCCTCTCTACTCTACTTTTGGGATGCCTGCCCTTAAATCGTGATCATAGTACATCCCCCCTTAGTACTCTATATCCATCCAGGACCTCTACATCCTTCAGGACTTCCCCTTCTCCAGTGACAACTGGTGAATTCTATATTGGGACTACTCTGCTCCCTTCGGGATTCCTGGTTGTGCCTCACTGGAGAGTGACAATTCTTCACTGACTTAGGAACCTTCCAAACCCCAGCTAAATTTTCTAATTCAAAAACATGGGTAATAATCAGTCATTATGCAACAAAACCACTCCTCTGGGCTGCACTTAGATACACTTCTGCTAAAACAAACTCTCAGTTCAAATAGACTATTAAGAGATTTACGTAACTTTTACTACTGGAAAGGTAAGTGGGGGTAAATACCTTATGTCCAGCTACAGGCCTCCCTGACTTATTCCAAACCTGCAAAGTCTCCCAAATTATTTTGACTCACTTCACAGGTCCTCCTCCTTTATCACTTCGCCAGCTTGACTCTCCCCCTTCTTGTTTCTCAGATCTGATAGATGAAATACCTCCACCCCTCTATCACCATAACTCATAGAGAGGCCTCATCTCTCTCCCCACCTTCTTCTTAATCCTCATCTCAAAGTCATACTCAGAGGACTTCAGCACTGTGAGCTCTGTTTACTGTGAGCTCCTTCTCCTTCTCCTGCTCTGCCCCTCCTCTCTTTCCTCCTACCCATCATACTTGATCCTGTGATCCTCCTAAACTCTCATTTTATTTCCCCAGCAGTACCAAACAGTCAGACCAAATTCAAAACATCAGACTTTGGTCCTCAATCCCCTCAAGGCTTCAACAATAGACAATGACCTTAAAAATGTTACATTCCAAAGGATCATAAAAAGGCTGCATTCCAGGCTGAAACACTAAGGTCAATTTATGGGCACAGCAGCTACAGCTGCAGTGAGCCACACTCAGGACTCAAGATAAAATGCAGGCTGGAAAAAAAATATCTAAACTCCTGGGCATGCCCTCATCATGCTTCAAGTGCAGCAGAAAAAAGACACTGGACAAGACACTGCCCTGACCCACAGCCACAACTGAAAACCGGTCCCATCTACACCAAGAGGCCACTGGAAGTGCGACTGTCCTGTCCACCAGAAAGCAATTAAGTCATCACCTTCCCCACCCTCCCAGGATAAGACTCTGCCACCTTGGACTCATCACTGGCTGATGTTGGCATTGCTACTGAAGAGGATCGATTGGGCTCTTGGCTAAGGCCTCACCTAGGTCTCCCTCTCAGAGCCCGAGTCTCACTGGACATCTCAGGTTAAACCTTATCTCTCCTTGTTGACATGGAGGCCACCCATAATGTTCTTCCTGAGTTTTAAGGCCGATGTTCCTGGTCTGCAGTCTCCGTTGTGGGAGTTGACAGCCAACGTACCTGACCTCCGCAGACAAAACCTTCTCCCTACAGATGCCAAACCCTTTCCTTACACACAGCGGCCTTATTGTCCCAACCTTTCCTGTACCTCTTTTTGATAAAAGCTCTTCTCCAAAATCTCAGTTTCTCTCATACTCTCCCCTTCTCCCCACAGCTCTCATACTCCAATCCCCACCATCATACACCACTGACTCAGCCCCTCCCCTCCCCTCCTGCATCATGGACCCTGCAGTCTGAGACACCTCCAGTCCCACTCATGCCACTCACATTAATCCACTGCAAATTCACCTCAAGCACCCCTCAGTCTTCCCTTCTGTTCCCCAGTACCCAACAGCCCCTGAACATCAAACAGGGACTCAAACCTATTATCTTCTGCTTGGGTTTCTACAAGTCCCTCCCTCGCCTTATGACACCCCTATTTCAGAACCACTAGATGCCAATTGACACTCACTTCGTGAGCTTAAGGAGGCCCCCTTAGAGCCCCTGCACTTACACTCCCTAATCCTATGATACACTTTATTCCATACACTAAAACAAATAAGGGTAATGTGACGGGAGTATTGGGACACAGAAAAAGACCTTCACTCCAGGCCATAGCCTACCTCTTAAAATAGCTACACACTACGGATAGAGGATGGCCTCCCTGGCTTCAGATGATAGCAGCAACAGCCATCCTGACTCAAGAAGCCAAAAAAGTCACTTTAGGGGAGACCAATCACAGTTACTCACCACACCATCTAGTCAATCTAATGTCTCACAAGACACTCCCAGCTCTAATGACCCCATCACAGCTACAACAAGTACATCCAACACAGCCTCAACCAGTAACACCCTCAATCCAGCCACCCCATTGCCCACTCCTACAACAGATACAGAGATAAGTCCTCTACACGACTGCACAGATGTTCTCCAATTAACTCCTACTTCCTTCCTATAATACATGATTCTCCCCTCTACTGCTAACTTCCAGGCCATAAAAAACTCTGAGCTCCCCCCAGATCACCTACTCAGTTGAGCCCCTCTGAGCTTATGTATAGTAGACCATTTGTCTTACAAAACTTGCCTTCACCTTCTAATCTTCTTCCCTTAGCTGACTACATTCTGATTCTTTACTTCCTCTGACACGTTCTTCAGCAATACGCAGATCTTTGCCTCCCGCAGCCCTCTGAGGGACGCATACCAGATCCTCCTTTATCTCCAGGAGACTTAATCTATATTAAAATTCCTAAACCCACAGATTCAACCACAACTCTCCAACCTAAGGAAAACTGACCTCATCTGGTACACCTTGTGATTCCAACTGTGGTAAAGGTAGAGGGATTCCCATGCTGGCTTCACATCACCCAGAGGAAGAGATATCATCCACTGCCTGGTAATATGGATGCTGAACACAGTAAGGAGACTTTAGGGGCCTCGTGCCCAATAGCTCCGACCCACCTCAGACTGACACAACACAAATGCTACAGCTTTGCTCTCCAACCTGGTTTTGGCCTACATATGGCTCTATACTTCTCCTCTTCCTCACAGGTACTCTAACACTCTACTCCCCCCCCAAAAAAAAGTTACGCCATTCTCCAAAAGCTTACAGTTATCACACTCTTCATATTAATAATCATACTCTTTACATTCCTCAGTTGCCTTAGTCAACATGATAGTCTTCTATACATGGGGGAGCAGTGGGCCCTTCCCATACAACTATTGCTCAAGCCAATTAGACTTCAGGACCTCTAATATTGGATTTCCCATGGAGTGTGCTATTAAAGGTTACCACAATGGACAACCTATGTACGCAACCTGTGCTCCTCACCTTTACCTCTGCTCTAAAAATCCAAACTTTGCACCATGTTCTGACCATTCCAGTCTTCATTGTCCTCACTGGATATGTGAGCCCATAGGGAGTAATAATCTTCAATTTTGGACAAATCACGATGACTACATCTACATAAACAGAACTACCACATGTACCTTCTGGACGGAGGACTTACATGTTCACATAAAAAATCCAAAAACATTTCCGCTACTTCCTCACGGTCAAACATGCGGCTTTCAACTGTATGTCACATCTGCTCCTAAATCTATATTTATAACTCTTCACAAAAAACTGCTCCCCAATATATGGGTCCTCACATCTCAGCTCTTAACACCCTCCCCACTCTTAAGAGACACTCATCTCACAGCCCCTCCCACACCTCAACTTTTCAACAACACTTTTCAACTTTTACATGCTTTAAATATCTCAGACCCTCACTGCTGACTACATCTACCCTATCAATAAAATCTCCATATGACATCTCCAGTAAAACAGAACCATCTTTATTCCAACAAAAACCTCAAACTAAAATTGTGGGGCCCTTTTCAATTGCCCCATCACAATTATGGCCTAAGACATAACTTATATATACAACCTGAACAATTCACCAAATGTTCCTTAGATAAAAAACCTGACCTCCTACAAAACATACATACTAATGACACAAAAAGGTCCATCAACCTATCCTTCAACAAATAATTTTGTCTGTGGACATAGGACCTACACATGTCTTTCTTCCCTGTGGCAGGCATCAGGCACAGTGGCTGTGATAACACCAAGGTTACATTATACACTCAATAACAAATCCTACACCAACATCTACAAGGTCCAACTCATCACACTATCACATGTAGAGTGGCCACAGTGCCTATTGTGACTGGGATAAATATAATTTCTACCATCCTTCGGGGAGCAAAGAGATTAAAAACCAGCCTCACATACTACTATCTGATATCACATGACTTTAAAACACTGATAAACACTGGGGATTTAGCTCAGCTGCATAAGTGCCTGCCTTGCAAGCAGGCAGTTGTGAGTTCGATCCCCGGTACCGATAAAAAGGAAAAAAAAAAAAAAAAACAGTGATAAATTCAGTCTTCCAAAACTTAATTCACTCCAAGATCAAACAAACTCATTGGCCACAGTAGTTCTCCAACAAGGAAGGGCACTTGGTATTCTCACAGCAGAAAAGGGGGATACTATGTCATGTTGGGAGAAGAATGCTGCTATTTTGTAAACCAATCAGGAATGTAAGAGACCAGGTACAAAACTCAAAACATTGGCAACTGATAAATAAATCAGATACCAGTTTTCAAAATCTACCTCCTGGTCATCATGGTGGGGCTCTCTACGCACGTGGGCCCCCATTTTAATGCCAATTATTTGTTTCCTAATTACTGTAATGCTTTTTTGCATTTTGTTCCCATGCCTTCAGGCTCCTCTTATAGTTTATCCAAGGCGGTACACAGATGTACACTACCAAAAAAAATTGTACTACAGAGTGAGAGCTCTACCTCACAGTCTTCAACAGAACAGATCCCTCAATCCCATTCCCTTCTACTCTAGACCCCTACAGTTCCTCCCCTAAGCAGGAAGCAGTCAGAAAGACTCCACAGCATCCTTAACACCAAAGAGATGAGAATGATAGCTCTTCCCCATCTGAGAGACAGCACAATCATCATGGTGACCGTTCAGAACTGTGCCCTGATGATGCATAACTCCTTCATCCCAGAAGACCCTATAGATTCTAAGAAGTCCATGCCAAAGCTCAGGCATGTAAGGATTTACGCTATCCCCTGCAATCCCACAAAATGCATCAGATCACATCAGTCCCCAGAGCCCCTATCCCCATCAGAGGTATATCTCATGATATAGGAGAACCTGTCTTTTGTCTACAGAGAGCCACTGCAGCCTTCATTGTGGTGACTCCTTGCCTTCCTCATTAAATTTTCTTATCTAGTTGTCTCTTCTCTTTTAATATTCTGTGCTGCTCTAGATTGAGAACAAAGTTTCCACTCAGGCATTGTGGTGGAGAGGAGCTCCTCCCATGATGGTGACCAGGAAGCAGAGAGGGGAGGAGATGAAGAGGGAGATGAGCCCTCTGTTCTTGCCCTCTGTGATCTGCTTCATCCAACTTGATCCAAACGGCACATCCAGCATTGGATTTAACAGTGAATTAATGCATTGAAAAGTTCAGGGTCCCCAAGACGTCATCAATCCCACATACAGGAGAACTTTTTTAGGGGAGGGCACTTTAGATCTAAGCCATAACAGTATCTCACCTGCATTCTTCACTTTACTCTCTGAATTCTGACCACCATGACATAGCAGCTTCTCCTCCCCAGTGTGCCTCTGTTGTGCTGTTCTGCATTTGAGTCAGATAATCATGGATTGCAAGGGGTGAAACCATGAGCCAAAACAAATCTCTCTCTGCTCCTTTCTGTGGTGGGTGTGGGGTACCGTCTTTCAGCAAGCAGAATGTAGCCAAGAGAAGGAAGAACCTGCTGAGGATCCCTCTGACATCTATGGGAAAGGTTAATGATGATAAAGGTTTGTGCTCAGCTCACCAGGAACACTGAAGAAGAGAATGTCCAAGGCAGGATGGTGCTTAGAGAAATAGCAGCACCCCCAGCATTTCATGAGCATCGTTTCTGTGCTGGACTGTAAGGATGGTGTAATTATGTCATTCAGTGCTCATATTGTCACAGTCAACCGAGTTAGATGGGAATGTTACAGAATGGGTTGGCCCTCGGAGGAGTTGGTGCAGAAGGCCAGGTACCTTAAGACCTTGGAGGAGACAGACACCTCCGACTGTGGGTCAGACCTCAAGAAGATCAAACAAATACAACCACATCCTAAGGACTGATATTCTAACTGGGTCTCTATCACCCTGAAGAAGCCAAGTCTCTAACCCAATCCCTACAGCCAAAGGTCCTGTTCTGTGTTCAGGCTTGCTGGCTATGTGACTCACTTCCTCATTTGTCCCTGATTTAATCAATTTTACCTGAGTGATCACACTCGTCATCTCATTGGCTGGCCATAGTTCTGTCCCACCTCATGCCCACTGTCCTGGACCCATCTCACCTCATGGTATTGCTCTATAAAAGGCCCTCGAAAATAGTCTTTGGCAACCCACTTGGGACCTCATCTGACTCTTGGACAAAAGCTTTCTTTCTCTCAGTAAATACATTCTGCCCTTAACCTCCATTGTTCCTAAAATTCATCCTTAGATTTTAGAAAACACACACTCATACCATACATCTCGTAGGTCTGAAGTTTCTTTCCTATATCAACATTGCTTTGTGAAGCAGTGGTCATGGTGCTCTGCCTTAGAACTGTGAGATCTCCAAGAGATCAGATGCATCACCAGCGTTGGGCTGCTATAAAACCAAGGCATAAGAGCCAACACTTCTCACTGCTGTTTTAAAGATTATTACAGTAAAACACATCTCATTTCCTCAAAAACCCTAACATTGCCATTTTTACTTGTGGTAATAACTATTTTATTTGACTATCCCCTGGCTTCTCATTATTTTAATAGCAATAATTTCCACTTTTCTTGAGCAAAGAATCGGAATAATTCTGTTTTATGATTTTTCACTTCGGTTATCTCAAGCCCTGTGATGGCTTCTGATGTCATTTAAAACAAAGAACAACCCTGGTTCCCATTTAGCAGCTAAAACGGTGCATTTGTGAGACAGTTCTTACCCTGCCCTCATGTCATCACGTGAAGGTATGATGACTTGTTGTTTTCTCCAAGGCTGAACACAGGACAGTTGGCAACACCACCAGGTATTTTCAAATTATTTTCTCCCTGACAGGTGCATGCTTGCAATGCCAGCTGTTTCACAAAGATGGGCTGAGAGGTCCAGGAGAAGATACCAGGGGATGCTGAGATACTTCCTGATAGTGACAAGGTTCTTGGATGTCTCCATGAGCTAGCGCCTTCTTTACCTACTACTCTTACATTCGCTGGCTGGCTGTACTCTGCCATTGCTCCTGCATTGTTCTGTGTTCTTGGAACTGACTGACTCTTGTTACCTTATTTCAACCTTGAAAAACCATTCTGAGAAAGCAGTGGAGGTACAGAAGCATAGCCTCCTGACACATGATCTCATCAGTAAAATTTCTTCACAGTCATCATATTTCTGTTAAAGCCAGGTGTCTTCACATTTCAGGAGTTTCCATGTCTCTAAGTTTTGATTGCATGGTGACTGTGGCTATTTATGTCCACCTGGGGAGATGGGACTGCATTTCCCAGAATCCTCTTCTCTGCAACATCTTAGCCAGACCTGGCAGAAAAGGACTTCTTCCAAGTTCATCTAGGCAGAGCGAAGGGACAGCCTTCACACACACACACACACACACACACACACACACACACACACACACACACACAAACACACGGAGACAGAGAGTCCCTGCTTGGAGCCGCACTCTCTGGGGGATCCATACACAGACCTTCATCCCACTTCCTGTCCTGTGCCCAGCAGCAGTCTCAGCATGCCTCATGTGCTGGGCTGCTCACCCAGACAGCAGCACCTACAGAGCAGTGACTGTCCTTGCATTTCCCTGCCCTTATGCCATTTTGGTGTCTGGGCTGCCAACCTCCCTCACTCCTGTGGGTTACATCCTGAAACGCACCCCCAGAGACTCCTGCATCTTGATGCACTGCATCCAAGTGCTCCTGGGGCGTCTTGCTAGGTCTTCTACTCTTGTTAGGGCCGACGCCGCAGGGAAAGAGACCCCAAGGACTCAACTCTTGGTGAGGCAAAAAAAATTTATTTCCATGCGCATGGGGTCCCCCAGGCAAACGAGTGTGGAGGGCCTCAAGGGGAATTTGTGCAGGGTTTTTAAGGGCACAAGCGGGAAGCAAGCAGGTTTACAGAAGCAGATCGCATTGGTTAATTTTGAACAGCGCAGGACTTGGCAGATGCTGATTCGAGGTGTCTGGGGCTGAGTAACCATGGAGACTGAGGGTCCTGGTCTAATCTCAGAGTGCCAGGTACTACTCGGTCTCGTTTGAACAGCACATTCCTTTACTTATCTTTATCTTTACAGAGGACAGAACGTCTTGTGGTTAATGACTAGCAGATGCATTCCTTCCTGTCCTGCCCCGATATCTCAAGGAGGAATTAGGGAGTGAAACATTCCTTACTGCTCTGTTCTATAGCTCGGGGGGGGGGGAGTTACATTACAAACGGGGAGTCGATTCTCTCATTCCCCCCTTTTTCTTGTGGATGACCTCTAATCTTAGAGGTATGTTGTAGCTAGGGGTTCATATTGTTGACCTATGACCATTACTTTGACCTGAGAAACTTGTGTCCTTATGAATTGGGTAATCCGGTTAATAAGGCAAGGGGCAATGGCTAGGATTAGGATTAAGGTCAGTAATGGTCTTATCAAGGGAAGGAGATAGGGGAGAATTCCGTTTTACATTTTTTAAAGGGGGCTCCCATACAAAGATCTTTAACAATTGTTTTTTTTTGCTTACAGGGGGACCAAAGCCGCCATGCAAGGCCAGCATCAATGTTATTAAAATCAAAACAAGCAAGCTAAAACAGTTCATGACCAGCATAATCTAACTATGCTTTAGTCAATTTTTAACTTTAAGGGTTACCAGTCTGTTGTGTAGTCCACTGAGTATGTCCCTCGTTGTCTGCTGTTTCCAGTGGCTTTACATGAGTGTAGTGAATCCACGCAGTTTTTCCTGCTACCTTGATGGCAGTGGGGGTACTGAGCACCACGTTGAAAGGTCCTTCTCAGCGGGGTTCAAGGGTGTCACGGTGGTGACATCTAACCAAGACTGGAGTCCTTGGGGCCTTGAGAGGCGTCTCTGAAGGCGGGTCCAGGTGTTTTTGTCTAAACAGCTGGTGGATCCAGGCCAACACAGGTTGGAGTGTCTGCAGGGACTTAAGATCTCGATTAGTAATTTTAGCTAATTTGTCTTCTGACAATCTTGGAACCAATGGCAGGGGCCTCCCAAACATGGCTTTAAAGGGGGAAATTTTTGAAACATATGGGGTATATCTAGCTCTTAACAGTGCAAAGGGAAGAAGGCTCATCCAATTATCACCAGTTTTTGAAGACAGCTTAGCTAAAATGTCCTTGAGACTTTGGTTTATACGTTCTATTTGCCCTGAGCTTTGTGGCTGATAGGCACAGTGGAGTTTTAATTAATCTTTAATGCCTGGGCTAACTTTTGGGTGACTCGGGCTATGAAAGCCAGGCCATTATCGGACCCCATTGATAGTGGGAGGCCAAATCAAGGTATGATCTCATGCAATAGCTTTTTAACTACCACTAAGGCTGACTCAGATTTAGTAGGGAAAGCCTCTACCCAGCCAGTAAAAGTGTTTATTAATACCAAGAGATAGCGGTGTCCCTGTAAATTAAGTTTTACCATGTCTATGAAGCCTACCTTCCAATATTCTCCTGGAACAATTCCTTGATGTCGGGTGGTCTCCAGCGCAGAGCTCTTGGCTGAGTTGACTAACAAGCACTGTGGGCATCTAGAGCTCAAAGAGGTGGTCAGTTTGTAGAGTTTTGGAATAAAATACTGAGTTCTGGACAAATCCACAAGTTTAGTTTTTTCTAAACGAGTAGTCTGGCGAGCCCGGTATAACAGCTCCTGCCCTAGTGTCTCCAGTAACCGTACTTGTATATCAGGTAACTGGTATTAGCCCCTTGGGGTGGGAGACTTTATTCCAAGTTGAGATGCCAAATGTAGGTCTTTCTTTGTGTAGACTGGTTCTGACAAGGTCAGAGGACTAGTATCAGAGCAGTTACTTTCTTGGTTGACCCCTCTGATGTGGTTGCCATTTTTCAAGTGGCTTGATCTGCCAAACTGTTTCCTAAGGTGACAGTGTCATCTCCAGTGGGGTGAGCCTTGTAAGGAATAGCAACCCATTGAGGCAGCCAGACAGCTGCCAGCAAATCTAGAATCTGTGGAGCATTTTTAGATGGCTCCACGTACATGTACAGTAGCAAAGGGATATCTTCAGTAAAAAAATGTTTACCCTCTTTTCCGTGGCTAGTTTTAGCCTCTCAGTCAAAGCAACAAGCTCCGCCTTTTGGGCAGAAGTGCCAGGCTCTACCCGCTTAACCCAGAGTACCTCCTTTTCGGTGGTCACTGCTGCCTCGGCCACTCGTTTGCCGTTTTGGATGAAGCTGCTTCCATTGAACAGTTGTCGGCATTTCCCAAAAGCTGGTCAGTAAGATCAGCCTGTAGGTTCTGCTGCAGTTCGAGGATATCAGCACACTCATGGAGAGAGGTGTCCTTTGTTCCTCTGGGTCATCATTAGGCATAAGGGTGGCTGGGTTTAAAGCTGAAGAAGTCTTGAATATCATTGACTCTGGGTCTAGAAGCAGGGCTTGACAGTAGAATTCTGGTGTTTGAGAGCCTTTTTTTAGGAGGGGTTTTGATAAGAGTCTCTAAACTGTGAGAGGTTACCACAGAAATCACTTGCCCAAAGCGAGTTTCTTTGTCTCCTTAAGTAGCATTGTCACAGTAGCTAGTATTCTTAGGCAGGGGGGCCATACTCCTGTTACTGAATCAAGTCTTTTGGAGAGGTAGGCTATAGGCCTCTTTCAAGGGCCAATGTCCTGAGTTAGGACTCTTTTGGCAATGTCCCTGAGTTTATCTATGAACAAGATGAAAGGCTTGGTAATGTCAGGGAGTCCCAGGGCTGGGGCCTCTGTCAAGGCCCGCTTGAGCTGTTGGAAGGCCTGTTTACATTTATCAGTCCAGTTCAGCGAATTTTGAGTTTCTCCCTTATGGGAGTCATATAGAGGCAAGCTTTTCAGTAAAATTTAGCCTACAGTATCCAACTGCCCCCAGAAACTCTCGTCTGTTTTTTTAAAAGTTTTCTCTCATAGAGCAATTTTAACACCGTGGCTATCTTTTTGTAAATTTTTAGTTCTTAAAAGACCTTTTTGTGCTATCTCTATTAACTGGCTGAGGGGCATTTCCTTAAACCTCTCAAACCTTTGTAATTTTTGTCTAACATGTGGGGCCGACTGAGTTACAAAGAGAACAACTGGCAATACTGGGAAACCTCCTTACCTCTGGATGTCCAGTCAGGGTGGCACAAAAGGAGAACATGGTTTTGGCATTCCGGATCAGAGAGCCGGCTTCATCTGGATGGCACACTGCTTTTTGTCCAAGGGTGTCATGTGGCAGGCCATCATTTTACTAAAATTATATTCTTAACAAAAAGGGCTTTTTCACAGGTAACAAAATTGTGCTGCATAATCTCCCAGATGTTCACAGTACATGTAAAAACTTGTATCTTATTTTTAGTATCACCTATAATCTCATTTTAATGAAAACATTTTGCAGCAAAGTACAATCTTATGTATACTTTTACCAAAACTGATCTAATACTGTCAAATTCTGAACACATTTACTTCTTGTCAAACCTGTTATTTGTAGTACTATAAACCAAGACAAATAAAATTTACATCCTCTTGAGCCTTCTACAACTTACAATAATACCTCCCAAACTAAGCTTTAATCTTTTTCCACATTCTGGCATAGCCAGACACCTTTACTTGAAGACCACTCTCTTTGTCCCTCTTTTTACTATTACCAGTCAATTACCTTTTCTCTCACTTCTCAGACATCAAAACTCTCAACAAAACCCTTGAAGTCACCTTCTAGTAGTCCAAAATATACTTATTTACCACATAAAAATGTTGTATTTTAAAAACAAAACTGTAACCTTTTAACTGGCTCAAATATAGTACCGCCTGGTTTTTACTTGGCAAAGTTGACATGACTCTTGACAACCATAGATATACATATATATGTGCACATGTTTACATTTTCACCAGAGAGAAAAAAAAAATACTCCTTTTAAAAGGTATGCCAAGGTTGCAAGCAATCAGTTGAAGTCTTACATATTAAACAAGGTGCCACAACATTAAAGACACAAACAAAGGGAGCTTCTTGCATAGTTTGGTCAGCTAAAGGAAATAATTTTTCTTATCATGAACCTTGAATCTAATAAGCCATATGGATCCTGCAACAGAAATGGGCAACAAGCCCCTAAGTTAGTAACAAGTTTAAACAGGCAACCAAGGAGAGGGCGGAGGAAGGAAGGGTTTTACCCACGGTGGGGGCTCCTCCCTGAGGTCCTGCCATACCAAGATGTAGGCGACCCGGTCGGGGTGGCCCTCTCGTCCGGGGCCGAAGATGATGTTCTTAACTGCTAAGATGAGGGGATGGTGGAAAGTCCCCTCCAGTGGCCAACCCACGGAGAATGTGGGCCACTTAGATGAGCAGAAAGTCTGCCATTTACTTTTTTAACCTGTAAGGAGAGATTGTGAGCCCTCTCTCGAACCTCCGACAAATGGTCGAGGCTGAGGGACAATGGGGACGATGTCGTCTGTCCCATGATGTTCTGAAGACAAAGAGTGGTTAGCGTACGCGTGACACAACAAATAACCGTTCACAACAGTCACACCACACAGGACAAACAGGCCGGCCACCTCACTCTCACACATTAGTCTCACACCAAATGAGTCACCTTAGGGGGTGCCTCCAGATTGGCCCGGACGGACCACAGATTGGGAATGAAATTCCCCAGATTGGCCCAGACGGACCACAGATTGGGAATGAAATTCCCCAGATTGGCCCAGATGGACCACAGATTGGGAATGAAATTCCCCAGATTGGCCCAGACGGACCACAGATTGGGAATGAAATTCCCCAGATTGGCCCAGACAGACCACAGATTGGGAATGAAATTCCCCAGATTGGCCCAGATGGACCACAGATTGGGAATGAAATTCCCCAGATTGGCCCAGACGGACCACAGATTGGGAATGAAATTCCCCGGACCGATAGGAAAATCCTATCGCAGACGGTGAGTCACGGAAAATCGTGTGGGGCATCCCCCGATCACCCAAGAACAGAGAACAGATAACAAAAACAGGTAACAAAAATTGCCCCTAGATCGGAGCCGTTTGGCTCGGGGCGTAAAATACCGGTAGATTGATCCTCAGAGTAAAAATAAGAAGCGACCGGTCATACTCACCCACCGCAGAGCCGTTGAGGTCACCTCCCGTGAGACGTGCTATCTCGCTGGGGCCTCCAAAATGTTAGGGCCGACGCCGCAGGGAAAGAGACCCCAAGGACTCAACTCATGGTGAGGCAAAAAAAGTTTATTTCCATGCGCATGGGGTCCCCCAGGCAAACGAGTGCGGAGGGCCTCGAGGGGAATTTGTGCAGGGTTTTTAAGGGCACAAGCGGGAAGCAAGCAGGTTTACAGAAGCAGATCGCATTGGTTAATTTTGAACGGCGCAGGACTTGGCAGATGCTGATTCGAGGTGTCTGGGGCTGAGTAACCATGGAGACTGAGGGTCCTGGTCTAATCTCAGAGTGCCAGGTACAACTCGGTCTGGTTTGAACAGCACATTCCTTTACTTATCTTTATCTTTACAGAGGACAGAACGTCTTGTGGTTAATGACTAGCAGATTCATTCCTTCCTGTCCTGCCCCGATATCTCAAGGAGGAATTAGGGAGTGAAACATTCCTTACTGCTCTGTTCTATAGCTCGGGGCGGGGGAGTTACATTACAAACGGGGAGTCGATTCTCTCACTCTCCCTCTCCATTCCTGGGATTATTGGTGGTACTCATAACTGCACAAAGGTTATTCTTATAATAATTATTTTGTTTGGATTAATTATGGCTGCTCTGCAGATCTGGCCTAAGTACACAAAGTGTCAACTTTGATCCAATAATTAATTCCTCTGCTGTGCCTTTTGTAGGGGAAAGTGGGAGAAAAGACACCTAAGCTTGCTTTCCCCAAACCTCTTCCTGATCCAGCCTGAGCTCCATTGTTTTAAACTTTGCCCAAAAGCAAGGTACCACCAAGATCAAAGCACAGCCTCTGGCCCCTTTAAGGACTACTTTAAAGAGAACTACTGCCTGTAGAAGTAATGGAAGAAAAGTCACCAGGTAGCATCGTAGTTTGGAATCCATGTAAGTCAGTGAAGTCAGTGGTAAGGAGACCAGGTGGGACTAGATGTTTCTTCTCAGTGATGAGAGAGAGAGAGAGAAAGAGAGAGAGACAGACAGAGAGAGAGACAGACAGACAGACAGACAGAGAATATGAGAGAGAGAGAGAGAGAGAGAGAGAGAGAGAGAGAGAGAACCCAGCTGCAGCTGATCCTAGAACCAACTGCTTTGCTTCCTACTGTTGTTTAGGGCTCCTCTCTCACAGGTGCAATCCGAGCTGTCGGTTTTCTTTTTTCTCCTTAAGCAGCAATTAGCAGTCCAGGGACACTATTTCAAAGTGGCCTCAACACTTGACAGTGACCTTTTTGGCTTGGTTGGTTTCCTAGCTTTCTTCCCTCGCCCCTGCTGATAGGGGACTCTTCAGTCAGCTCTGTGCTCTCTCAAGGCAGGGTTCTGGAAATGGCTACCCAAATCTTAGAATTGCTTCCTCTTCCCACCTTGTGTCCGGACCCGGGAAGAAGACAAGGCCGCAGAGTGGTCTGTGTCCCTGTCTTTATTTTGATCAGGTTTCTGCCTTGCTGTGTCAATGCCCATGGCCTCGGGATGCTCTGGGCTTCCCAGGTGATCAGGATTAAAGGTCACCCTGAGCAGCCAGGCTTCCTTTGTGATGCCTGAGTGCATCACAAAGGCAAGATCTCCCTGGGTGTGGGGGGCAGGGAGGTGGGGCTGCAGGCCCCTATGGACAAAGGAGGACTTTTCCTTTCAGGGTTGGGGTTCCCATCAGCTGACTTTCCTCCTGTGAAAACTGGAGAAGGGATGGGAATCCCAGGTTCAGGAGGCTCAGCCTCTCCCAGGGCCCTTGACAGAGCACCTGTGCCCTTGCCAGGTAGAGGCAAGGAGCAGACATCAGACCCTGAGCAGCAGGGACCAGCATATGGGGGATCCCCAGGTGCTTTCCTGAGCAGAGAGTGCAAACCCACAGAGAAGTCACAAAACGCTCAGAGCTGACTGAAGTCACACTGTGTCCTCCAACGCCGGTCACATCATGTATACACTTCAGCGTGATGTTGCCACGTAGGAGCGTAAGTATGCAGCAAATTCTGCCGTATCTGGGGAAATGTAATCGCAGGCGGTTCTGTAGGGAGCCACACGGACTTCTGTCTGTGCATGCAGCCAAGACCTGAGCAAAACGAGTAGAAACGCAGACCACGCCCCCAGGGCTCAGGGCAGGGCCGCCCGCTCCCCTCCCTCCCCTCCCTCGCTGCGGGTGACGGGCGGGTGGGGGTGAGGTGGAGGTGGGGGTGGGGAATTCTTGGCGGACGGTTGAAGTTGCCGGAGCAACTGCTGGGCCCTTCTGACCGCGAGGCGGGAGGAACTCGGGGCGGGTGGAACTCACCTCAGCCCCTAACTCACTGGAGTCGCGGATGAAGCCCCTGCCTAGGACAGCACGGGAGCAGGTTGAGCAGGGAGAGGCGCCGCCGGGATGGTGATTAGCGCTCCTGAGGCAGCCGGCGACAAACAAGGGGAGAGTGGGTTGGACCAGCGAGAAGAGCTGGGGGGAGGGAAACCTGTGAATTGGGGGAGGACGCAAGCGGGCTGGGGGAGGGCAGGTGGGCTGGGGAGGGCGCAGGTGGGTTGGTTCAGGGCACAGGTAGGCTGGATCCTAGCTAGCCTGGGGCAGGGCACACGTGAGAGGGATACAGCTGACCTGAGACGGGCCTGAAGGGGCAGGTGAGGCTGCCGCTCTACCCTGAGGTGCTGGACAGTTGACCCCGTTCTTACGCAAGCAGAGGGGCTGGCGTGAGTCTGCCCCTCCTGGTCTCTGTTGCGCGTGGGGTGGCTGTGGGCGGCTCCTGATGGAGCTGTAAAGTGTGTGGATGGAAAAGGGGACGGGGTCTCAGGATTGGGTCTCCTGATCAGCATCCCCTGGGTCCCCTCCTGGTAGGCACAGCCCTGACTGGAGGAGGAGGAGGAGGAGGAGGCAGAGCTGGCTTCCCGTGCATCCCGCCGTCACCCCGCAGCCCTGCTCAGGCTCCTTGGGCCCAGCCTGAATCCTGAGCAGGCTCCCAGCATGGTGCAGGCAGGGCCTGACTGGTGGCTGCTGCTGACCAGCTTGCTCCAAAGCAGCCTGGGGTGGCAGGTGGAGACTGCACCCCAATATCCTTTCTCCCCTCCCTCCTGGAAGCGCAGAACTTTGCTCTTCAGCATTGCAGGGTAACCCCCACAGTCCTAGCTTTTCTCTTTCTTTGTTAGGTGTGGCTTGTGAGTAGCTAATGCTGTGTAAGAAAGGCAGGGGAGGGTGGGGGGGACTGGAAATGTCCCTGGTGCAGGTTCCTTTTGCTTAGCGGTGCTTGAGATGGAACTCAAAGCTGTCACATGGAGCTACTTGTAATTTTCTTTCTTTCTTTCTTTCTTTCTTTCTTTCTTTCTTTCTTTCTTTCTTTCTATCTTCCTCTCTCTCTCTCTCTCTCTCTCTCTCTCTCGCTTTCTTTCTTTCTTTCTTTCTTTCTTTCTTTCTTTCTTTCTTTCTTTTTTTCTTTCTTTCTTTCTGACAAGGCCTTGCTAAGTCCCTAACTGGGCCAGGCTGGACTTGAACTTTCGATCTTCCTGCCTGTTTCATGGAGGGCAGGGTTTACAGGCTTGCAGCACCAGGCCTGCCTCCTGATGTGTTCCTAATAGGATTAGGACGGTGATATTCCTGTTATCCCAGTGGCTGAAAGTAGCTGGAATCCCAGAATCTACCCTAGACCCTCAGCTGCCTTAACAGAGAGAAGCAACAAGAGAAAGGCTCTAAGTATCTATTAAAGCTTAGCTTTAGTCTAGAACGCTAGTCTGATAGTAGACTACACCACGTCTAGACTTTCCTGGCTGGAAACAGAAACAAATTTCTGTTCCTCAAAGCTACCAGAATCTTTCTGTGACTCACACCTGACCTTAACCTTGTATTGTGTTCCAAGACAAGAAGTCCAAATTTGGTTCTAACTTTGGAGGAATTTTAAGCACAGGAATAACAGGACCAGTTCTACCTTTTTCTAAGTAGAAAATTTATTATTTATAGGCAGCAAACGTCAGTAGAAATTCACATGCAGTCAGAAAGGGACCAGCTCTTCGGGAAGTCAGTGAGAACTGGACAGCAGAATTGTGGCTGAAGGTGCAGCTGAAGAAGGCCCAGCCTCAAGATGACCACACCTGCCTGCCTCTTTAAGGCACAGCGGTAACTTGGAATTGTACTGTAATTAGCCCCAGCTGGTCCAGGAAGTCCAGCTAGGGCATCAGTCACCAGGAGGCTGAGCAGAGCATCTGGACCATCCCCTCCCCCAAAGGCCTTTGTTCTCTGCCTGTACCCTTGCTGTGGGCCCGCATCACCACTGAATCAGTATTAACTAAACGGATATCTTGTACCTTATTGGCTGATTACAGTTTGACCCGTGTTGCCTCACCTTGTGATTTTGTACCCACCTCGTGATTTTGCTCTATAAAATGTTCCTAGAGAAATGACCTTTGTGGCATCCCACTTTCAGGTCCCCTCCTGTCTCTCAGGGGCCATCTTCAATCTTTTCTACTCTTAACCTCCCTTGTTCCTTGGAATTCATTCCTGTATTTCAGAGGACTCCTGTTTTCATAGCTGACATCCTGCAGGTTGGGAGTCCTGTTTCTCCTGTATCCCTGTGAGCGGTCACCCACTCTGGGCCAAGACCAGAAGCAGGCAGTTGCCTGGGGATCGTGCACTGTCCAGACAGAAGGTGACGATTGGGCTGGGCTGTGGGAGAAGGAGTGTAGTCATATTGGGGTAAACTCAAGTATTTTTATAGTTTTGTTTGTCAAATGCATGGAATATTTTTAAATCAACTTTATGGGTTGATAACATAGGCAGTAAATAATGTGCATCTTCTATGTATAGGTTGACATATTTGCAGACATAGATAAACCTTGCAGTAAAGTCACCATCATGATCAAGACACAGAGCATCTCCATCATCACCACAACTTCCCTTGTCCCTCTCTTTGGTGAAGACACACGCAGACACTTACCTTAAGCAAACAATAATTTGTTTCTGTTTAGTTAAATTAGATTTATTTGCTTTTTGAGAAAGTCAGACAGAACCTCATAACATCTGGGTCTAGCTTCTTTTACTATATAAGTTCTCCAGGTTCATCTATGCTGTGATGTGAGTCGGAAGTTCCCTCTGTTTTTACAGCTATTATTTTATCATTGAGAGTGCAGACTGATGGATCATTGCCTTATTCTCCCACATATCAATAGACATTGGAACATTTCCAGGTTGTGGCTATTGTAAACAAAGCTGCTGCAAATATCCACAGGCAAGGCACTGTGTGGGTCTCCGCTTCCAGCTCTGTATGGTAAACTTTAAGAACACAATTGCTGGGTCTTGCAGTAGCTATCGGGTTAAGCTTATCGGGAACCGTTTCCCCCAGTGTTTGTCTCACCCTACCTTCCCCTTATGATGCATGAAAGGTCTCAGTTCCTCCTCCTCCTCTTTGTATAATCAGACTTTTAAATTCCATTCTTTAATTGTAGAATCTTGACTGCATCCCTGTTCTGAGACTCCAAACTTAACACGACTTACACCCCAGCACCTGACATATCTGCCCAGTGAGATGCAAGTGGGGCTCCTAGGCAAGACTTCTGGTCAGCTCTTAAATATAATGCAGCTTCCACTGATCAAGATGGCTTTCCAGGAGACAGGGTCCCAGGGGGAAGTTTCCTGAACTCCAGAACCTGTAAGGAGGAGTTGTTGGCTGTAAGTTGGGCTTCTCATTCTGCTGTTTTGTAGCTGTGTGTGGACAGGTCACAGTGTCCCTTGTCCTTGGCCTTTCCAGGTTATTAGGTTAGCATTGTGCATCTTGCTTAGAGCAATTCTTAATTCCTTGCAGCTGCCCTGGGATTTCTGAAATCTAATGCCTTTGAGGATAGAGCTGAAGTTGCCCAAAATCTTTTCAATCTGGTTTTTCTGGGTCCCAGATTCTGTACCCACAGCAATACAAGGCCTGCATTGGGCAGAAGTTCAGATTCCTATGCCTGTTCACACAGGGAGAGGAAGGAGGATGTGAGAATCTGGAAGGTAAAGGAGCAGGTCCAGGGCTGCTCATAGAAAGCCAACAAGAGGCAGACTAAGAAGCAGATGACATTTTAAATACATGGCAGGTTGTTATTCAAACACAGCACACCTTAAATTCACTTGTAACGTGGAAACGCTTCTCAGGGTTAATCATGTGTGGACTGTGCAAAGTTTTCCATTGGTTTTTCTCCCTGGAACATGACATTCCAAGTCAAGTGGGGCCTAGAATTTATGCTGCTTGTTTGTAAGCTGCTTGTTGACCTAAATCAGTTTCTATGGGCCTCTTCATTAATTCTGCTCTGTCTTTGTCTTTCTTCTCACTTTAGTGACCTAGTGCAGGGCCTTCAGAGACTTTCTCACCGAGTCATTCTTACTCACAGTCTGCCACATCAGAAACCTTCCTCCACGAGGAGACCACCAGGAATCAAGTTCATGTTCAAATACAAGGCCACGACTTTCCCAACATTCTATGCTCCCTGTAGCTCTTTGTCATGTGACACATTGTGCCTGTATTTTTATGGACATCTCAGAGTATTTAGGACAATCTCTAAAGTTTCCTTGTAAGTGGAAACAGGAGGCTCACACTGTCAGCCAGCAAGTCCACCTGAGCTGACCCACAGTGCGGTTTCTGTTTTAAATTAAAGCAGGGTGGATCCCTCAGTACCCTTGTGCAGTTGCCAGTCTGCCCTTTCTCTGATGGGCAAACTTCCAACCTCCAGGTTCAGGGCAATAATTATTTCACCATGGAGAGTTCCTCAGAATTCCTCTGGGTCATTGCATTGACCCAGCTCACTGCTTGCACAGTGCTTTGGACTTGATTCATTAGAGCACTTACCATACAGACTTTCAGTCACTTTTAAGAACTGCTTTCTTAGGAAAACCTTGTTACTGTCTGTGGGATTTCTGAGCCTGCCTCTCTGCATAGGTTGAAGAGGTTGGTGCTTGAGGTAAGAATCTCTGCTGGCTTCTCCAGTTTTCAAAGTTGAAATATATTGGTTGGATAAAATCTACCTCTGGAATAGAGTTTAACATTGTACACTGGATGATTTGTAGTATCCACTTCTGATTGTGTTTGAGTAGAAACCTAAAAGGGCACTGTTTCCCCTATGACAGGACTCTTTCCATAAATTGCAGGATTCGCCCTGTAAAATGAGTACAGTTTCAAGGTGAATGATCGTGAAGAAAGGGCTTTCCTCAGAACTCACACCTCTTCCTTCACTCCTGTCTCCCTGGTCTGCCTCTTCTCATGCTCGTTATCTCAGAGTCACACAGGATTTCAGTTTCCTTCTTGAGAATCAAACAGTCCAGCCTCTCGCCCCTTCTGTGTATTCCTAGACTAGAAAACTGTCACAGCAGACATTCTCTGCCAGACCCTCCTCCTGTCTGGTGTCCTACCCGTTGTGAGCCTCGTTAAGCAGGTCTTGTCTGCCCACTGTGATGTCCTCACCCAGTCACTTCCTGACCTGCGTGACTGTCTTCAAGGCAGCTAATTTGTAATAAGCATGAGTTTACTTATTTTAAAAATGTATTTGTGTATCTGCTGCACAAGTTCCTCAGCAGACATCAGCACCAAAATAGTGAAGGACACAGCAGAGAACTCAGACCTGCATCTCAGCACCGAGGTCAGTGCCTGCGGTTCTATTTAATGACTTCATTCCTCAGCCAGCAGCCCATTCACTGATCGTGAACAAGATATGGTGCCCTGTGATGGTAAGTGATAAAAGAGCACCATACACGTGGTGGAGGGACCACAGGTTCTAAACACACGTGGTGCTTGCCTCCTGTTGCTCACACCTGTAAGTGATTTCCTGCCCTTGCTCACTGGTGGGACCTGGTACCATATGATACCATGGTGGTTCTGATACCATATGATAAAACGATGGGTCATTACTTTTATCCTAAATAATTTCCCCAACATAATGTTGCACCTGTCTATACTCCCACCAACAGTGCAGGAGAGTTCTTTTTTCACTGAAACCCCTCAAGCATTTGTTGTTGGTAGTTTCCTTGATCCTGGCCATTCTTTCAGGAGTGAGATGGAATCTCAGTGTTATTTTAATTTACATTTCTCTAATGACCAATGATGCTGAACATTTTTTCATATATTTATTTACCATTTGTATTTCTTCATCTGAGAACTGTGTATTCATCTTAGATCCCCACGTTTGGATTGGGTCTTTGAGTTTCAGGGTTCTGATTTTTTAAAAATTATTTATATATTCTAGACAGAATTCTGAGGCATAGTTCACTAAGATTTGTTTCCCAATTTGTGGGTTTTCTTTTCACTGTGCTGGAGATTTCCTTCAACATGCAGGAACTTTTAAATAAGATGTGATCCCAGTTACTAATCCTGTAAAATATTTCCCATGTATTTTGATTCTTGTTTGTGAATTCTCTACCTACCTCTATGTCTTCAATATTTTTATCTAATTTGTTTTCCAACAGATTTAGTGTTTCTGTTTTAGTATTTAGATCTTTGATCAATTTAGGTTTTAGTTTAGTACAAGGCGATATGAATGGGTCTAGTTTTAGTTTTCAGCATAGTGAGAGCCAATTTTTCCAGCACTATTTATTAAAGAGACTGTCGTTCTTTCAGAAATCATGTTTGGGCCCTTTATCAAAGATAAGTTGGCTGAGTGTGTTTGTACTTGTACTTGTATCTTCTAATTTATTCCACTGATCTTCAAGTCTGTTTTTACTCCACTACCATGTTGATTTTATTACAGTAGCTTTGTAGTATAACTGCAAGTCAGGGATTTTGATGCCTCCTGCCTTGCCTTTGCTGCTTAGATTTATCTTTGCTATTCTAGAACTCTTCTAGTTCCAGATCAATTTTAGGAGTGATTTCTCTAGATCTATCAGATATCCTAGTAGGATTTTGATGAGAACTGCATTGAATCTGTATAATAGTTTTGGAAGAATGGTCATTTTCACACTATTTATTCTTCCTATCCATGAACAAGGGATATCTTTGCATTTTCTGAGGTCCTCTTTGATTTCTTTTTCAGGGTAATATAATTTTCCCTGAATAGATCTTTCACTTCTTTTGTTAGATTGATTCTTATCTATTCATTTTTTGGAAGCTATTGTGAAGGGTGTGGCTTATCTTTTTTCTCTCTTAGTGATTTTGTTGTTAATGTATAGGAATGCTATTGATTTTTGAGTGTTGCCTTTGTATCCAGCTACATTGCTGAATTTATTATACCTAGAAGTCTTTCAATTGAGTTTTCTGTATCTTTTATGTAGAGTATCATGTCATCTACAAATAATGATAATTTTACTTCCTCTTTTCCTATCCTTAACCCTTCTGTTTCTCTCTCTTGTCTAATTGCTCTGGCTAGTATTTTCAGTACTGTATTGAATAGGAGTGATAGTGCACATCCTTGTCTTGTGCCTGATTTTAAGGTAAAGACTTTCAGATTTTGGCCATTTAATATTATGCTGGCTGTTGGTTTGTCATAGATGGATTTTATCATATTGAGGTAAAGACCATCTATTCTAGTTTTCTGTAAGATTCTTATCATGAATAACTGTTGGACCTTATCAAAAGCTTTTTCTGCATCTATAGAAATGACCATGTGATTCTTATTTTTGGCTCTATTGATATGGTGGATTACACTTATTGATTTACATATGTTGACCCATCCCTGCATTACTGGGATGAATCCCAGTTGGCTGTAGTGTATAATCTTCTTGGTGATTTGCTGCATTCTGATTTGCCAATATTTTATTGAGAACTTTTGCATTTATGTTCATTAGTGAGATTGGCTTATGGCTCTCTTTTTCAGTTGGGTCTTTTTCAGGTTTTAGTACTAAAGTAATATTTGCTTCCAGGAATGAGTTAGGAAGAACTGCTTCCCTTTCAGTTTCATTGAAGAGCTTCAAGAGTGTCACTATTAAGTCTTTTTTGTATTTCTTGTAGAATTCTGCAGTGAATCTGTCTGGGTCTGGGCTCTACTTTATAGGAACAGATTTAATTACATTGTCAATTTCATTAATAAAAATTGGGCTATTCAGCATCTTTCCATCTTGACTCAACTTTTGTATTTTATGTTTCTAGAAATCTGTCCATTTCTTCTGTGTTATCGAACCTATCAAAGTGGAGATTCTCAAAACAGGTGTTGATGGTCTTCTGTATTTCCACCAAGTCTGTAGTGATTTCACCCTTTTCATTCTTTAGTGCATAAATTTGAGGTTTTTTTTTTTTCTTTCCATTTTAAATTAAAGTTGGCTAGGGGCTTATTAATTTTATTCTTTTAAATAAACAACTCTTTGATTTATTGAATCTTTGTATTGTTTTCTTAGTCTCTATTACATTGATTTCTGCTCTGACCTTTGTAATTTTTTTCTTTTGATTTTGGGCTTCATTTAATCTTCTTTTTTAGACGTTTGAGGTATAGCATCAGTTTGTTTATTTGTGTTTATTCTATTTTCCTGATATGGGCATTCACAGGAAAGTGTTTTCCTCTGAGGACTGCTTTCATTGCATACCAGATTCTGGTAAATTGTATTTTTATTTTCATTTGCTTGTAGATATTGATTAATTTCTTAATTTCCTCTGTGAGCCTCTAAATGCTCAAGAGTGTATTATTCAATTTCCATGTGTCTGTGGGGATTTTGCAGTTTTGTATCATTAATTTCCAGTTTTGTGGCACTATAATCTGATAACATGCATGGAATAGTTTCAATTCTTTTGCATTTACTTAAATATGTTCTATGGGCTAGTATGTGGTCTATTTTAGAGAATGTCTCATGTACTGTTGAGAAGAATGTATATTCTGATGTTAGTGGATGGAACACTCTGTATATGTCTATCAAGTGCATTTGTTCACAGGTGTGATTCAGTTCTGTTACTTCTTTGGTGATTTTCTCTCTTATTGATCTGTCTCTTTGTGTCAATGGCATGATAAAAATTGCTATGACTGTGTTATTGCTTATTTCATTTTTCATTTCTGTTAATACTTGTTTTGTATAGCTGGATGCTCCCAAATTCGGTGCATATATAATTAAGATTGTTATCTCTTCCTCTTGAAGCTTTCCTGTAACTAGTAAGTAGTGGCCTTCTTTATCCTTCGGATCATTCTTTTAGGTTCACATTGTCTGCAAACAGAATAACTACCCCTCCTTTGGCGGGGGGTTCTTGTTGTATGAAGTATTGTTTTCCATCTTTGTCTTTCAGTCTATGAGTTTCCTTTAGGGTTAGATGGATTTTTTGCAGGCAGTATATGGTTGAATATTGTTTCTTGATCCATTCTTCCAGTCCGTTTTTTAAATTGGTGAATTGAGGACATTTACACTAATGGTTATATCTGGTATATACTGTTTTATTTATCCACTCTGTTTAATTGTCTGCCTTGCTTAGTGGTTTTTTCCTATGTCTGTCTAAAATGTCTTTCAGTATTCTTTGCAGGGTTGGGTTGCTGATCATGAAGTTCTTCAGCTGTTCTTTGCCATGGAAGTATCTTATTTCTCCATCCATTTTGAAAGACAGCTTTTCAGGGTACATCAGTCTCGGTTGGAAGTCATTTTCCTTTAGGAACTGAAACACTTCACTCCATGCTCTTCTTGACTTTACGGTTTGTGCTGAGAAGTCTGCTGTAATTCTGATAAGCTTTCCTTTTAGGTGATCTGTCTTTTCTCTCTGACAGCTTTTAGGATTCTATTCTTATATTGAATTTCTGGGATGGTGATTATTATATGTCTGAGTGTAGTTTTATTTTGATTATGGCTTTTGGAGATCTGTATGCTTCCCTGATCCATATTCCAGTTTCCATTCTCGTGTTTGGGAAATTTTGCTGCTATTACTTCTGTAAATAGCCTCTTTATATCCTTTGTGTTGTCTCCTTCTTTTTCATTTATCCCTAGCAGTCTTATGTTGTTTTTATTGGCATCATCTTGCAACTTTTGGATTGTTATTTCTTGATTTTTTCTTATTTTTAAAATATCTTTCTTATCCTGTTCACTAGCTGTAATCTTGTCTTTGAGGTCTGAAATTCTATCTTCACTTTCATTGAGGTAGTTTTGCCACCTTTCAATGGAATTTTTGATTTCCTGTGTATCTCTTTGAATCCATTTCATGCATTCTGTTTGTTTCTTATATTGTTCATTCAGGGTTTCCTTCTTTTTGCATTGTTCCTCTAATTTTTTAATGATGTCTTCCTCAGATGTGTTCAACATTCTTTCATTATATTTATCATTTTTGCTTTTACTTGGGAGAGATATGATTTCTGATTTGAGTTATTTCATAGCTTTCTGGAGTTGGTTCTTCATTTCAGTTGTTATTTCAGGCATTTCAGGTGTATGGCTTATATTTTCTTTGATGTACATGGCTCCTAGGCTTTCCTAAGTGGGCTGGGCGTTTGAGATTGCATTTTGATCTATTTTTTTTTTTTGTCATTTTCCTGTATTTCTAGGTTTTGAGTGATGTTCCCCCAGGTGTGTTGGAAATCACTTCATGTGCACTCACCAGGAGCAATGGTCCAAAGCTCTCCCTTAGCCAGCGTTAGTTCACTGGAACACACCTCACATGACCTCAGCTCCCTGGATTGAAAGAAGGTCGCTAGGCATGGTCCAGTCAGGCCCAGGACCTCCTCCCCAAGAGTATTTCAAATTAAACAGAGATATTATGTTATCAAGTCCTTCTTTTGAAAATGCTTCCCATAGAAATGTGGAGGGAAGACCAACTGAGAGGCAGTGACAATAGATTATGAGAGTTATGAATATGCCGATGCTGTCAGATGTGGAGAGGGGCCATTTGGAGGTGAAGTGAGAAGATCCAGAGATAGGTGAGGTGCAGGAGGGTAGAAGAGGAGGTTCAAGGGTAAATCTCAGATACCTGGTGGGGTGGTGGCTGTATGGATACGGTTGGGTAGATGGACAGGGAGCAAATTTTACTTAATGGAGGGCTAGAAGATGCTGATTGAAATGTGTAACACCGTAAACTTACGATGCATGATAGTCAGGTGGAGTCACCAGCTGGGCTAAGATACCTGGAGCTGGAACTCAGCAGTGATCTTTGCTTGTCATATAGTTTCTAATCAACACCTCCATAGTGTAGAGACCTCTGCAGGTTGTGATCAAAGCCTCTAGAGACATTTTGGATTTGTTTAATTATCTTGAGCTCAGCCTCTCTTTCTGTAGCGTTTGCTTTTCAGAGACACCAGAGAATATAATTTTTGCTCATTTCTCCACAGCCCTTGGGCCCACCAAATCCCTAGAGCTAAAAGATTATGTCCATTTCACAATAATTTAAATGTGAATGCCTTTAAGTTACAGGGATGAGCCAGAGTAAATGGCAATGTTCCACTGATGGCAGGCATGTGAAATTTAGAAAGGTGTTCTGTGGTGCACTTTAAAAGAATCAATCCCGATGTAGGAAATTCTTGCCAAGGTGAGCACAGATGACCATGAAATCTGTTAGAATCTGGGTTTGCAAGGGAGACAATTTAATAAAGGGCACATAACCTATAGAATTATTTTATAATAGTCACCCAAAAAGTCAAACACAGAGAGTGCAGGAAGTCTGTCCATACACTAAAGACACCCAAAGAATCCAGCTGAAGACCTAGAGCCCATGGCAGTATCCTGCATGAGTTCAACTGGAAGCCTAGAGCCCACCACACTGTCTCATGTAAATCTATTTCATAGATCTGCACTGGGAGTGTCCAAAGGTCAGCAGTGAAAGCTAGAAAATCTGTGTCAGTGGGATGAAAGATCTGTGCCAGTGTGCCAAGTGATCTGCACTGGAGCCAAGATGTGACACTCAAATAAGGAACAGAACACCCCTTAAAAAACCCCAGCCAATGACAACGAAATTCTGAGCTCCGCCATTGATGAGAACAGCTGAGTTCATATCAGGAAACCAGCATGATAAGTTCCTCCAGGACAACAAAAGACAGCAGGAGAAACAGCAGCATCCACTTTCCTCTTCAGTTCTCCTTTTTGTCCTGGCAGCAATCTTCATGTGGGTGCTCAGCACATAGTGCCACGTTGATTCAGTTCAGCTGGTTGCCACAGGTTGCCCACCAGTTGCCAATCCACCACAAGGGCCTACCACTGCATACTTTGCTGGAGCTGGTTTTGATAGAAAAAGTTTGTATTTACATTTAATTAGCCATCTGTCTTGACTTTCTTCACCATTCTGGTGTCAGGATCAGAGAAACTTGTTCTGCACATAAGGGCAGCATAGACCTCAACAGAAGATGATGATGGCCCAGACCAGACTCTATCCCTATTTTTTTCTGCACAATGTGCTATCAGCAGTTGGTGAGATTTCCTAGAAATTTTAGGGTAAAGAAAGGGAATGTCAGAAAGACTCCATGATTGTGTGCTGCAAGTCCAAACATTTATGATATCAAATCTAATATACAAGGAAAGCACATATACTAATATCACAAAATAGGAGAGAGAGGCCACTTTGAAGATTAAGAAATAAAGTTACTAACACAACCTCTACCAAGATTATGCCTCCTCCTCACACATCCTTCCCATCACTGGTGGTGAGTTTTCTGTCTACTGTGATCACCTATTTTTTTATGCCACTACTACTTATCTGTGTGCATTTAGAAAATATCTTACATGGTATTACGGTTGAGGTATTGTATCAAGTTGAGAAGTTTGGAAGTTTAACTAAGAGATCCAGTGGGGAGCCAGGATCCTTAATTTGTAAGAGGAGGGCATAGAGGTGGTGTGTGTGCTACACTCACTGTGAGACAGGTAGCCTGCTTATAACATAAGGGAAGAAAAGAGGCTTGTTCTCCCTCTTTTACTCTGGCTGCTGCCTTGAAATTTTGCCCACCACCCTGCCTTGAAGTTAGCTGATTATAGACCAAAACCTCCACAAATTGTAAGCTAAATAAATTTTTCCTTACTTAATTTTGGGTGCTGAATGTTTTGTAACTGATGTGAGAGTAAAGTAACAAAGATACATGGCTTCAGATTTTATTAATATAGGATCATCTTTAAAGACAGAACCATGTACAAAATAAAACCAACAAGTTGCTTAAATATTTGTCTCATTCATCTCATACTGACACATGTGATTTTAGTTCATTTTCCTGAGAAAATTTCATATTATGACCACCGCATAACTTGCCTCCAGTCATTTCTTCAAAAATACCTTGGAGATGCAATATCTTTACTTTCATGTTGAGAATCTTTGGCAACAAGATTCAGGTGTGTATGGGAATCATTCCTCCAGTCCTGTGAAACCAGGACTGAAAGCGGAGTATTTCTTCTACACCAGCCTCCCCATTCCGGTTACACTTGGAGAACTGCTGAGCTCCCAACGGGTGGGCGGGCCCACACTATCAGCCTAGCCCAGCCTGTTTAGCTGCCACGCCTAGCCATCGGTGTGCAGAGGAGGAGCTGGGCAGATCTGGGGTGCTCTCACCGGCCTCTCTGCATGTCTGGAGGACTCTGGATATCTCCGCCCAGACTGTTGGAGTCCCCCCAGGCTTCCAGGTGCAGTGAAGGGGAGAGGTGGGTTTGAGGCTTCCACATCAGCCTCCCCATTCCGGTTACACTTGGAGAACTGCTGAGCTCCCGACGGGTGGGCCGGCCCACACTATCAGCGGAGCCCAGCCTGTTTTGCAGCCACGCCTAGCCATCAGTGTACAGAGGAGGAGCTGGGCGGATCTGGGGTGCCTGCATCGGCCTCTCCATGTGTCTGGAGGACTGTGGATATCTCTGCAAGCAGGGAGGGTCCACAGGTTCCTGAGGCACCGCTGCCTGTGGTGAGTACCCTAACCCGGCTGTGATTGAAGAACTGTGGAGCTTCCAAGGGGCAGGTGGGCGCACAGTGTCCCTTGTCTGGAACTACGGAGTTCTGAGCAGGCAGAGGAGGGCCACTGGTTCTGTAGGCCCAATGGCTTGGGGCAGCGTGGTGCCAGAGTCTCAGTAGTTCCAAACATAGAAGGGGATTTTCAACAGATCCTGAGGAAGCTTTCAAATAACACTTGAAACACAGAAATATAGGAAAATGACAAAACAAAAGACCAAATTACAACCTCAAACCTCCAGCCCATCTCAAGAAACCCTAGGAGCGATGTATATAGAAGAAAATATATCCCATCCACCTCATATATCGGACACAATAGCTACTGAAATTGACAAGCAACTCCAGGAAGCTTTAAAGAAATTCAAACTCGAAATAATCTCCCAGATAAAAGAAGAAATGATAAAAGAAATGAAAGAGATTCTAAATATATCTAAAGAAAACACAGATAAAAAATTGGAGGAACTAAACAAAAAGATAGAATCCTTAGATGAGCAATATAAGAAACAAACAGAATACATAATGCAGATGCACAGAGATATACAGGAAATAAAAAACTCCACTGAAAGTTGTAAAAACTGCCTTAATGAAAGTGAAGATAGAATTTCAGACCTTGAAGACAGGATTGCAGCTAGTGAACAAGAAAGGAAAGATCTTTTGAAAATAACAAGGAATCAGGAAACAACAATTCAACAACTGCAAGATGATGCAAAGAAGAATAACATAAGGATGATAGGGATTAATGAAAGAGAGGGAGACAACATGAAGGATATCAGGAGGATATTTGGAGAAGTAATAGCTGAAAATTTCCCAAGCATGAGATCAGAAACTGACATCAGGATCAGTGAAGCATATAGAACTCCAAACAGTCATAACCAAAATAAAACTACACCCAGACATATAATAATCACCATCCCAGAAATCCAACACAAGAATAGATTATTAAAAGCTGTCAGAGAGAAAAGACAGCTCACTTATAAAGGAAAACCTATCAGAATCACAGCAGACTTCTCAGCACAATCGATAAAGTCAAGAAGAGCATGGAGTGAAATATTCCAGATCCTAAAGCAAAATGATTTCCAACCAAGACTGATATATCCTGCAAAACTATCATTCAAAATAGATGGTGCAATACGATACTTCCATGACAAAGAACAGCTGAAGAACTTCATGAACACCAAACCAACCCTGCAAAAAATATTGAAAGACAGTTTAGATACACAAAGGAAAAAAACCACTAAGCAAAGCAAATAATTAAATAGAACAGAAAGATAAAGATGCAACAGCAGAGAGATAACATTCCTACAATTAACCAGCATTTAACAGTAATAACCATTAATGTAAATGGTCTCAATACACCAATCAAAAGAAACAGACTAGCAGAATGGATCAAGAAACAAAAGCCAACCATATGCTGTTTACAGGAAACCCATCTAACCCAGAAGGATACTCACAGACTGAAAGTCAAAGGATGGAAAACAATTCTTCATGCAGCAGGAATCCAAAAAAAGGCAGGAGTAGCCATTCTGTTTGCAGACAACGTGAACTTTAAACCAACAATGACCATAAAGGACAAAGAAGGTCACTACATACTCGTAAGGGGAAAACTCCAAGAGGAAGAGATAACTATCTTAAATATATACGCACCAAACTCCAGAGCACCCAGTTATATAAAACAATTATTAACAGAAATGAAAACTCAAATTATCAGTAACACAATTGTAACAGGAGGCCTTAATACACCACTGACACCAAGGGACAGATCAACCAGACAGAAAATGAGCAAAGAAATAACAGAACTGAATCACACCTGTGAACAAATGGGTTTGATAGACATATACAGAATGTTCCACCCAACAACGTCAGAATACACATTCTTCTCAGCAGTACATGGATCATTTTCTAAAATAGACCATATGTTAGCTCACAGAACATATTTAAGCAAATGCAAAAGAGTTGAAATCATCCCTTGCATATTATCAGATCATAGCGCTCTGAAATTAGAAATTAATGATAAAAGATACTGCAAAAATTCCGCAAACACATGGAAACTGAATAACACACTCTTGAGTAATCAGTGGGTCACAGAAGAAAGTAAAGAAGAAATTAAACAATACCTAAAAGAAAATGAAAATGCAGATAAAACTTACCGGAATCTGTGTGATGCAATGAAAGCCGTCCTGAGAGGAAAATTTATTGCACTGAGTTCCCACATCAGGAAAACAGAACGAATACAAATAAATAACTTGATGCTACACCTCAAACAGCTAGAAAAAGAAGAGCAAGTCAAGCCCAAAGCCAAAAGAAGAGAGGAAATTATAAAAATCAGAGCAGAAATCAATGCAATAGAGACTAAGAAAACAATCCAAAGAATCAACGAATCAAAGAGTTGGTTCTTTGAAAGAATAAATAAAATCGATAAGCCCCTAGCCAACCTTATTTAAAAAAGGAAAGAAAAAGCTCAAATTCATGCAATAAGAAATGAAAAAGGAGAAATCACTACAGACCCAATAGAAATACAGAGGATCATCAACATCTATTTCGAAAACCTCTACTCTCAAAAGTTTGATAACACAGAAGAAATAGACAGATTCTTAGAAGCATATGAAGTACCAAAGCTAGATCAAGAGGATGTAAAACTGTTGAATAACCCAATCTCTGCTAATAAAATTGAAAATGTAATTAAGTCCTTACCCACCAAGAAGAGCCCAGGCCCAGATGGATTCACTGCAGAATTCTACAAGAAATATAAAGAAGACCTAATGCCGACACTCCTCAAACTATTCAATGAAATTGAAAGGGAAGCAATCCTTTCTAAGTCATTCCTGGAAGCAAATATTACTCTAGTACCAAAACCTGAGAAAGACCCAACTAAAAAAGAGAACTATAGACCGATCTCCCTAATGAACACAGATGCAAAAATCCTCAATAAAATATTGGCAAATAGGATCCAGCAAATCATCAAGAAGATTATACACCATGACCAAGTGGGATTCATCCCAGGAATGCAAGGATGGTTCAACATACGCAAATCAATAAGTGTAATCCACCATATCAATAAAGCCAAAAATAAGAATCACATGATCATTTCTATAGATGCAGAAAAAGCCTTCGATAAGGTCCAACACTTATTCATGATAAGAACTTTACAGAAAATTTGAATAAATGGTCTTTACCTCAATATAATAAAGGCCATTTATGACAAACCAACAGCCAACATCATACTAAATGGCCAAAAATTGAAAGCCTTTACTTTAAAATCGGGCACAAGACATGTCCTTTATCACCACTCCTATTTAATGTAGTACTGGAAGTACTAGCCAGAGCAATTAGGCAAGAAAGAGAAATAAAATGGGTAAAGATAGGAAAAGAAGAAGTTAAGTTGTCATTGTTTGCAGATGACATGATACTCTACATAGAAGACCCCCTAAACTCCATTGAAAGACTCTTAGATACAATAAATAAATTCAGTAATGTGGCTAGATACAAAATCAATACTCAGAAATCAATAGCATTCCTATACACGAACAACAAAATTACAGAGAGGGAAATAAGAGAAACTGGACTATTCACATTAGCAAGCAAAAAAATGAAATATTTAGGAATTACTCTTACGAAAGAAGTGAAAGACTTATACAGTGAAAATTATAATACACTGAAAAAGGAAATTGAAGATGATCTCAGAAAATGGAAAGACATCCCTTGCTCATGGATAGGAAGAACAAACATTGTGAAAATGGCCATTCTCCCAAAACTGTTAAACAGATTCAATGCAATCCAAATAGAAATTCCATCAACATACCTTATAGATCTAGAGAAATCACTCCTAAATTTCATCTGGAACCAGAAGAGACCTAGAATCGCAAAGGCAATTCTAAGCAGCAAAGACAAAGCAGGAGGCATCACAATCCCTGACTTTAAGTTATACTACAAAGCAACAGTAGTAAAATCAACATGGTATTGGAATCAAAACAGAGCCGAAGATCAGTGGAATAGATTAGAAGATACAACCACAACTACAAACACACTCAACCACCTTATCTTTGATAAAGGAGCCAAGCAGGTTCACTGGAAGAATGACAGTCTCTTTAATAAATGGTGCTGGAAAAACTGGCTCTCTATTTGCCGAAAACTAAAGCTAGATCCATGTCTATCACCATGTACTAAATTAAAATTTAAATGGGTCAAAGATCTGAATATTAAAACAGAAACACTAAATCTATTGGAAGACAAATTAGGTAGAAACCTTGGAGACATAGGAGTAGGTAAAGAATTCATGAACAGGACTCAAACCACACAGGAAATACTTCCCAGAATCAATAACTGGGACCACTTCTTATTAAAAAGTTCCTGCATGTCAAAAGAAATCTCCAGCATAGTGAAAAGAAAACCCACAAACTGGGAAAAGATTTTAGTAAACTCTCACTCAGACAAGGGCCTCTTGTCTAAAACATATAAAGAATTAAAGAAACTCAGACCTCCAAAATTCAAAGATCCAATCCAAAAATGGGCATCTGAGATGAATACACAATTCTCAGATGAAGAAATGCAAATGGCAAATAAATACATGAAAAAATGCTCATCATCATTGGTCATTAGAGAAATGCAAATTAAAACCACACTGAGATACCATCTCACGCCTGAAAGAATGGCCAGGATCAAGAAAACCAACAACAAATGCTGGAGATGCTGTGGGGAAAAAGGAACTCTCCTGCACTGCTGGTGGGAGTGTAGACTGGTACAGCCTTTGTGGAGATCTGTCTGGAGATTTCTCAAAAAGTTGGGACTGGAAATCCCATTTATTCCATCTATTCCACTTCTAGGCATATTCCCAGAAGAACTGAAAGCATCATACCACAGTGATATATGGGCACCTATGTTTATAGCAGCACAATTTGTAATCGCCAGATCTTGGAAACAACCCAAGTGTCCATCAACTGAGGAATGGATAAAAAAGTTGTGGTATTTCTATACAATGGAGTATTATTCAGCTATAAAGAAGGATCACATTGAGATACTTATCAATAAATGGGCGCAGCTTGAGACCATACTCATAAGTGAAATGAATCAATCTCGCATGTGTGAATACCGAATAGTTTCCCTAATGTAAGTAATGATTCAAATATATAAAAATATGTGGTAATCATGATTCTCCATTAGGTGGCCTTGAAGCCTTATAAAGTTTTCACTCATTAATTAGAAAGGCTTTATTCTGGGCTTCTTGATATGGAAATATTTGAAGCTAGAGTATATGAAGTTTTATCCAAATATTTCAAGGAAAAAGACAGACACTATGGTAACTACTATTAAGTCGGGTTATATGGTGGTGAAGTACTAGGTTGCTGAAACAGTCATGCTTTGACCTCTATTGTTATATTGTTATGTCCTGTTTTATCTCAATCTCCCCCTTATTCTTTAAAAAAATTATTTAGTCATTTCTTATGTTTGTCTTAATTAAAGAAAAAATTTTAAAAATTAGGATATATAAATAGTAACACTTTATGATTTCCTATTAACTTGTTTTGAAGTCCTGTAATACTCCCATGATCTTGTTTTGACTGATTAGACTCTGTTCCATTCTATATGATAGTATCAAGTTTGAAGACATAGGCAACTACTTTGAAGGCAATAAGATTCACTAAGGTACCTATTCTGGTTTGACTATTGTCTTCTTTGGAAGTCCTGTAATGTTTACAATGCCTAAGTTTTATTGGTCTTGTTCTCTACTGTTTTGTCCAACTTTATAATATCTAATGAGATAGACAATTCTTTTTAAGGAAACAAGAGACAGTGTTGATAACCATTGTTGATAACCTTGTACTCTGTTCTACACCATGTGCTATGTCTATCCTTGGTTTTGACTGACAGCTTTGTTTTGCCATATTTGACTGTATTCTCTCCCCCCCAAAAAAAGTTATAAGTACTAAGGAGTAAGAAAATCCAAAATGTGTAAATTTTGTTGTAAAAAAGAGAGGGAAAAAAAGAAAAAAAAAAAAAAAGAAAAAGAGCTCTAACGGATATAACAGCAAGTGTGTTTAGGGGTGTTAAATAGCTGACTATATCAATGTTTTTGGATCATTGAACACAGCTGTTTGCAGTCTCCCTGTTTGAATGTCCACCTTGTATTCTTTGATACTGTGATTTGAGCAACTATTTTCAAGATGATAATATGTAATCTACTAACAGGTGATTTCTTACTGTTATGTTTTTTTTTTGTTTTTTTTTTTTTTTTTTTTTTTTGTAGTTCTGTATTACGTGTACCCTTACACCGCTTTGTTTTGTTTTGTGTTTTTCTCTTTTTCCTCTTAAATAAAAAAAAAAAAAAAAAAAAAAAACAAAGCGGAGTATTTTCTCTGGATGACAAGCAGGGACCAAGTATCTGCACTGCTCCTTCTTTTTATGGTTGACTCTCCTCCTTGATGAAACATCCTGGTGTGTAGGTCAGTTGGTGGTGGCTGATTAAACTCTTTCTTAGAAGAAACTTGAAATAAAGCATGTCTTAGTTACTTTTTACTCCTCACTGAGACAAAATACCTGATGCCCAAAGTTGGGAAAGGAAAGGTTTATTTCTTAAAGTTTTTGGAGGTTTTAGACCATACTCAGTTGGCTCCAAGGTACGGTGGCATGGCTTGGCCGCAGTTGATGGCAGCTGCAAACAGCAAGGCAGAAACTGGCGAGAGAGAGAGATTTCTTCTTCCTGCCATCACTTTCTATGCTGGCTCCATCCCTAGGCAGGTGTGCACTGACAGCATCAATCCAAGCACTAGACAATGAACCATTCACAAATGCACAATGCAAATGCATGAGGCCTGGGGGGCCACCAACACAAACCATGACAAAGCATTTAATCTTTGGCTCTCTTATCTGAGGTTCCTCCTTCCAAATCTCTTTGTGCAGCTACTGAGTTATAGGTTTCTTGTAGATGGAACATAAATTTAATTTACAAAAAAGCTTTGTAGTGCCTAAATTCTTATAGAAAAGTTTGCATAACTGTTTCATGTAATAAATTCAGTTTATAGAGAACCCCTGTCAGGCAAAAGTATGTTACATATACAAATATGCATACAGGATAATTTAATACTATTTGTATTTATTACATTTTATGTCACAGTTAATCACAAGTTCCATATGGGTCAAGGAATAAATTTACTTGGAGTTCAAGTTTCTTAGGAATCAAACTAAGTGTTTAAGCCCAGAAAGAGGAAGAAATCTCAGCCACAAGTCATTCATTTGGGAAAATTCAAATCTGCTCAGAGATCATCTTCTACACGTGTGGAATTCAGCACTGGGGTCAGTTCTCTGTCCTTCTGGTCGATGTGCTTTGGTGTCACTGCCTAATGTTTTCAAGATGGTTCCAGAGCTCTCCCTGCCTCAGACTCCAGGATCAGGCATACCTGATGGGCAGGCCATCATGTCCAAAACTGTCATGGCAGGGGGAAGGTGCTCCTTGCTGTAGATCTGTGGGTGGCCCAGCACTCTGGGGCTTTCCCCACATTGGTTTCCCTAGAATTGGGCTTCTTGGACATAGTGTTCAGAAAGAAGATTTCCTTTGGGTGGACTGTGCCAGCTCATGGCTGCCCAGGGAGGTGCAAGACCTTCTTGTTCCCCTCGTGGTTAACTTATTGCAGGGAGCACAGTTTCTGGGATCCAAGTAAGAAGTCTGCAGTGACTCCACCATGTCATTAATCTCGTTCTCAAATTGCTTTAGTTCCCAGGGCTGGTAATATCTGCAAGTGTCTGACAAATGCCAGATGCTTCTCTTTGTGACTCCTTGGGAAAATGTGGCTCTGAAGAGCTGTGTCTTTTGAGCAATTTCTTCTCAGGCAGAATTGCTTAAAGAGCTTTATGAAGGTGCAAAGAGATGTTTGTTGGCATAGACGCTGATTCTGTCTCCAGAGAATCTGAATCAGAGCCTTTTGGTGGCTGATTCCAGTAATCAGTGCAATTCATCAGCTTGCTAAGTGATCCTGATACACTTAAAAGCTTGATAAGCATGGGCATGCTGCATCTCAGTGTCCTCCTTCTCTGGCCTTGGTAGATTTTAAGGGTCTCTCTCTGATCAGGGAGCCCTTAGAGTCACTCAGAATTGACTCCTCTGGTTTACCTGGCCTTTCCCTGTTGCATAGCAACAACTCTGTTCCCAACAAATCAGTAGGGCTGGTCACTGTAGCTGCAGAATCACAGTGTGTCCATAGAGGGCTGGCTACTTACAAACTATTCACTGAAGCAGTAATTATTTAGGCTCTGCAGAAGCCAGGCATGGCACGTGTTCCCAACAGGGGCTGAAACGCTGGATGGAATATTGTGGATCACAGTGAACTGCTCTTCCCTAGCACATCCTCAAAAGTAGAATTAACTCTTCATTGACTACTCACAGCTTGCTAGACAGGGAGAGCTCATTGTAGGAATCTCTGCTTGCACCTAGACACATAAATGCTTCTAGAGCTGTTCAGAAAGAATAGTGCTGCTCCTTCTTGCTCTGCTTCCTGGCTGCCATGAACTATGAACCTTATTCCCCCACACCCTTCCACCATGATGGTCCTCCTTGGAGTTAGCTGGCCATCGACTGAACCCCCTGAAACTGTGAGCTAAATTAATCTGCTCCTCCTTTAAGTAGTGGGTGCTGGGTATCATGTCTCACCAATGGGAAAGTTGACTAATACAAGTCTTTGTGGGGAAAACAAAAAATGATTTAAGAAATAACCTCAGTAAACATTTTTCCTACTTCATGATGTGTAAGGACTTTCACATCAAGGAGCAAGAATGAGCATCAAACACATCGGGGCTGATTGGACATGACTGAGGTCCTGATGGATCTAAACACTGCCTCACAGAGAGGACTTGGTGCCTGAATGCATGACCTATGGGGAATGTGTGGGATTTGAGTATAGAGACTCATGGCCACCATGAGGCCCTGAGCACCTGAAATGTGCAGGTCCCTCACTGGAACACTTTATATAACTATCTAACCCACACAGCAATCTTTTTGAGATAATATTATCACCATCCCTGTGTACATGGAAATGGCCTGGAGAAATTAAGTAGCCCGTGCAAGGTGTCCTTGCTCATCTGTCACACAGCAAAACTGAAACTCAGGAACCCTCTGCCCAGTGTTTCAGGGTCCAGTGCTGACTCTCAGTTCCCTGAGCTCATTTGCAGATATCTCCAGCTCTCTTATGAGGTGTGAATGCTGTGATTCACAATGCTCCAAAGGCAATTTGAATTTACCTCTATTTGTCTCAGTGGTTCTACTTGCAGATCTTGTGTGCCTTTTCCACAGAGCAGACTGAGTTCCTGGTTCTCGACTTCATTTCTTATCATGTTTATTCTCTGCTGGCACTTGGCACCGAATTGGGTCATCAAATGCTCACAATGTTAATTCAGATATTTTTGTTGTTATAGTTTTATAAAAACACTGGCATGCCCCCAAGGCAAGGGGTGTACCTGGTTTTACATCAGCCATAGTATCTCTGTATAACCTTTCAAAAGTGGTGGTCACAAGTGTGAGCTCAGGAGTCAGAGTCCTTAGATTCCAAATCCAACTTCACCAAAGCTTGCTTTAGGAGTTGGGGAAGCTCTCCAGCCTCTTCATCAACCCTCACAGAGCCTCAATTTCAAGGCTTCAAGGAGCAGAGTGGGGGACACACATTAGAAGAGGAAGCCTCCTTGGCCACCACAGTCTCATAGACCTAGGTACTGAGCTTGTGGAGGCTGGTGGGATTTCTTGACTTTGCACTGGGAAATCACTGTCTATATCCATGATAGCAATCTCTGCAGATTTTTGCATGGAGCTCTCATTTCCTCAAACTGTTTGATCAAGGGATGATATTTTAGAATTAGGAGAATATCACAGATGGTGGTTACCATATTTATTTTGCAGAAGAATGTTTGTATTATTTTTAGAAGAGATTAGAAAGATTACATAAGAAAAAGTAATTTTTATAGCATTACATAATTTGGAGGAACAGCATTTCTCTACCTCTTTCTTCTGTGTCTGCAATTTCTCTTTTCTTTTGTGACCTTGCTCGTGGGATTGGAACAGCAGAAACATCTGATTTGGCATGATAATGTGTGCCTACCTAATATTCCTGTAAGCTCCATCCCCCAATATAAATAATATCCTTTTGTGGAATTATGCTACCAAATGAGACATTAAACACAGGCTCCTGGGACATGTTTGATGGTGAACAAAGTGAATATATGAATATGTTCCTAACAAAACATTATGCAGAAGCTGTCGTCTCTGAATCTTCACAGCCCGGGGTGCAATCATTTTAATAGACTGTAATGTATAAACTGCCTGAAATTCTGTGATAAGAACTTACACAGCTGTGGAGGCAAAGACCCAGGGCACTGGGTTGGAAAGGCAGGAAAGGTTTCTCTTTAAGATATTTAAGTGAACACTCATTGTGAGGCAGTGTGAGTAATGAAGATGAGAATCCCTTGATTCCAAGGGAAGAGAGGAGAGACTGGAAAAATAAGCACACTTAGGAGCGTTCTGACAGCGCTGTGGGGCACAGGTCTGCGGGGCTGTCCCTCAGCTGACATCACTCAGGGGTGTCCTTGTGTGCCTTGAGGACAACCAGGAGGTTTCCAGGTCGGAGTTCCGTGCCTTTTCAGCTCAGTTAGGTGCTGCTAGATACTTCCGGAGGTGAAGTGGGGTGGACAATCACTCCTGCATGCCAGGTAGTCAGATTTGGCTGGTATCTGCTAGTCCGGTAACCCAGCAGGTTTCACATGTGCTATCATTTAAAGTGGCCTCTCTCTGACAGCTGGAGAAGCTGAGATATGTGTGTCTGCTGACGGGTTCCTTCTGTTAATGGAATTGGGAAGTCAGCTATTTTTCCTTCTTGCTATACTAGGGATTGAACCAGGTTTTGCACTGAGCTACATCTACAGACATTTATACAAAGAAAATTTCTTTTGAGACAAGGTCTCCTAAAGTTGCTCAGGCTGAGCTCAGACCTCCCATAGTCTTGTTCAGCCTCACTGAGGGCTGAGATTACTGGCATGCACCATGTTTGGCTTGAATATCTCCCAGTGTTCCTTTGCCGTGACCTAAATAGATGTGTGGATCCTTGGCCTGCTGGACAGATGGGGCCATCAAAAGGCCACCCAGAGACATAGGAATGCATCTTCAGGGATACTCAGTACCATCCAGGGTCTGGCCTTGCCTCCAGTTGGAAGCCCTGAAACAATTACCATAAACATTGCTTCAACACCCTTTGCATTTCCCTAGAGAAGGCAATGACATCTCTCAGAATGAATAACAAAGGAGCTAAAACTTTCTTGTTAAGCTTTGCCTATGCAAATGTTTACTTACCCTCCAGATTTTCTAAACTTTGAGATTGCATGATGATAATGCAGAATTTGTATTTTAATCTTTCCTAATTAAAACCATTTTTAATTCATAATTTTAAAATTTCAATCTCAATGTGCCCTTTATCCAAAAGTCAGCTTCCAGGAGGGCTTGGAGAAATCTGCAGTACAAGGATTTTTTTTTCTTTTTCTTTTTCTTTCTTTTTTTTTTTTTTTTAATCAGTACCAGGGATTGAACTCATGACCGCCTGCTCACGAGGCAGGTACTTATGCTGCTGAGCTAAATCCCTAGCCCTGAGAAATCTGAAGGAAGGGAATTGTTGGGATTTCCAGGGAAGGGGACGATATCTTATATCTGTGCTGCACCTGGAGCATCCCTGTCCCTGCCTGTCCTAGGAGAGGCCACTGGGGAGCTCCTCTCTGTGGAGGGACAGAGGGACAGAGCAGGACCACAAGCATGTCACAGGAATCCCTGCTTTGCTGTGAGGCGCCTTGCTCCCCTCATACACTGGAAGCAGTCGCTGCCTGTAAATAATCGCTGGCCTGTGAGTGATTTGGAAGAGAAACATGAATATTTGGAAGAGACTAAAAAGATTGTCTTCATTTAGGGTGAATTATACACCAAGCACTAGGAAAGCTATAATGGGATTTCTCCAAAGTGCTACTCTCAGACACAACTCAAAAGCCATTCAGAACTCTAAAATTAGCTAATGGGAGTCAAATGCATTCCAAGGTCCCACTCAGGAAGTCTATTTTTATAACATCAAGAGTTCTGAAAGTTTATTCTCATTTTTACTGTTTGGTCTTGGGTTAGAATCCAGGGCCTCCTGTCTTCTCAGAACACATCCTCTGCCCTGGGATGCATCCCTGGCCCTTTTTATTTGTTTCATTAGGAGATGCTAAGTTGCCAAGCTGGCCTCAGAACTGCAACCCTCTGCTCGTGCTCCCTGGTAGCTGAGATTACAGCCATCCACTGCTGTGCCTGGCCGTAACTATTTCTTTAAATGAAATTTATCTTTTTCCGTAACTTTCCTCTGTATCTTTATCTCCCTTGCCACTTCTCTCCTTTTTCTTCTCCCATCTCCCTGTCTCTCTTCCCTGCCCCCACTCCTTACCTGCTGTCTTCCCCTGGGACACTGGACTCCTCCCTGGGATGCTTCCAGTAAACTAGGCAGTGAAGATTCCAGTAGCCTGGGCCATGCAGATATGGTAGAGCTGTTTGTTAGTTTGTTTTTAAAGACAACCATATGTTGTTACTTGAAGTTGGCCAATAAATAACAAGTCTTGACCCGTGGAGTTTCCAAAGACGGCAGAATCCTGGATGGGAGTTAGTGAAGACTTCCTGAGGACGTTCCCAGTCCACTAGGAAGCTTGCTGAGTTGTGTGCGGACTCTGTCTGGAGCTGGGTTCTATGGCTCCCTGTGATGCAGTGAAAGGAGGATGCAGCTGGGCTCAGAGAAAGCCATCAGTAAGCACCAACTAGTGTGACCATAATTGTTTTCCACACTGCTTTCTCAGGAGGGGAGACCAGCAGCCACGCACTGGAAGGAAAGTAACACAACACTGTGTGTGTGTGTGTGTGTGTAAATGAAGACTATCCCTGCATAATTAATGTGCAAACACAAAGTCTCTGTATTGACAGACACACTTTCAGATGGACCTGTAACCTGCCTTTGTCAAAGTGTGGTTCATGAGGAGACCAGCAGGATGGAAAAGCAGAGCTGACTGATGACTTTCAGGTTTGCGGAGAGGTCCTCTGGGTGCAGCTCAACTGGTGCTGCTGAGACGTGTGAGTCTGTGTGAGATCTGGGCACCTGGTTCACTGATGACCCCAGCGTGTCCCTTGGGTCACTGAGATCCCCCAATTCTGTCTCATCTCAGGACGCAGAAACAGCAAGCTGCCTTCCTTAGAACACGCAGAATTTCTCACACAGCAAAATCCAAAATCTGAAGGGCACAATAACAGACAAGTAACAGGAGTTAGGGAGACTTTTACAAATGGGAAAGGGAATGCAAGCTGGAGAGAAGGGAGACAAAGCAGATAAGAAACAGGATTGCAAGGAAAAAGCTGAAACTGCTTTTGCAAATGGGCGGTGACCACGAGATGAAAGAGCAGGGAGAAGTGGAAGGCTGGGGAGGAAGGAAGAACGGAGACGTGTCACGTGCTCGTGCCAGCTTCCGGTGATAAATACAATCGCTGTGCACTGCCAACACCTGCCGGTAAGAAATAAACAAAGAGGAATTCCAAGATGCCTTTTCCATATTCATAACAGGTTACTATGAAATGCAAAATGAATGAGGTTAGAAACTAAAAAACAAAAACCACACTTGGTATCTGGGGAAGGAAAGGTCTATGTTCTGTTTAGTGATTTTATTTTTAAACCTGTTTTCTTCTGTGAGTTTGAAGTCCGAGGCCTGGGTTGGCTGTGCCACTTTCTGTTGCTCAGGGGCAGGGCTGCCAGATCTCCACAGCATGTGACAAGTGTGACATTTGAATCTTACAGTGACCCCTCTCTGGGAGATGGGGAATCCTGAACTTGTCTGCCAGCTCTTGGACCTCACCTTTAAGCAGGGGTCCCCAACCTCACACACAGGTGCACTGGGTCACCGGATGTGGGGTGTTGACCTTCCTGAGTGCCAGTGTCATTTGTGATCTGCCATGAATATTAAATAAGATTATTTGTTTCAAAAGTTTAAGGTAATACATGGGAAGGGGAAAATACCAAATTAGAAAATGCTCTTTAAACAAATGAAAATGGAAATAAAAAGGTCACTTTCTGTGCACAAGTCCCCATGTCTCACTGTCCTAAGAGCAGGTCTCAAGGGACTCCACCCGCATGAGCCAAATGAACAGAAGTGATTTTCTTTGTTGTCAGTGTTTGATCACCAAGGCTAAATGCATTTTCTTATCTCCGCAACTGTGAGACAAGGCCAGGGTTTCTGACAAATAGTAATGAGTATTTTTGTATAAATATTCTATATTTTAATACATGGACAGCCCAGCGAGTTTTTCACATTGCTTCATGGAGCAAGTACACAGTCTGGAGGCTGGGGACCCAGGGATTTTACTCAGGGGTAAGGAGGTGCTCCCCTTGCTAGGTGGACTTGCAGGGAAGGGATTGGAGCCCCTGGTGACATCCCATGGGTTGTGTCTAACACAAGCGACTAAGCCCAGGTCCTTTCTGATAATTGCCTGCATTTAGACAGAAAATGGGTTAATGTGATTATTCTGGTAGCCATGAATGAGGGGAGGAGGATGATGGATCTGTTTCCTGTCTAAGACTAAGGGCAGACAAAAGCCAGACACACAGGAAATGCATCTTATCAGGCACCTAGAATAGAGATGGAACTCCAGTATCCAAGGGCAACACCTGCCAGTGCCTCCACCTCTGGGGAGGAGAGGTGATGCACGGCAGCCTTGTCACCTGGTCTGATGTCTCCACTATTAGCTGAGCAGAGGGGGCTGTCTCAGTGTCTGGCCAGTTTTAACATGACAGGGAGGGGAGGGGACAGTTCTGATCTTAGCCAATCCTAAGTGGGAGGATTGGGTTAGATCTGGTGACAGAGGGGCCAGGAGAAAAATGTGGACACACACACACACACACACACACACACACACACACACACACACACACAGCCAAAGAATGGAAAGAGGACAGTTGAGAAAAACAGTTTCTGGTGTGGCAGCAACAAAACCCACATACAGCTCACACTGCAGAACTCCGGGCACTCATCTGCAGGACAGAGGAAATGATCGGATGAAATTCCCTGACCCGTGGGGGAGAGCAGTTCGCGGGGCTCTCTCTCCAGGCCACGTATGTTCTTATTTGAAGACCTGTTTCACAGTGAGCCCTCTGGGGACCCCGGCAGGGTGGTTCTGTCTGCCTGTGTTTTGTGCACTTTTTTTGGTCTTTTTCCTTTTTATCGATACCGGGGATCGAACTCATGACTGCCTGCTTTCAAGGCAGGTGCTTATGCTGCTGAGCTAAACCATCAGCCCCTGTGTACTTTTTTCCATTTCATAAATTCTGATCTGTGTATGCCCAAGTTTTCTCTCCTTTGGGTCTGAGTGCCATTTTTGCTCTTGCTGGCCTCTCAGTCTTCCCCGTTGACTCTGGCCTTCACAGGTGTGGCTCTGTGTTACACAGGAGACTGTGGGGCTGGTGCCCATCACTGAGAAGCTTGCTGCCTCCCCTGCACACCCGGGCCTTGTCCACCCTGTCCCCAGCCTGTGTGATTGGAGAAAGAGTAGGACCTGGCTCACAGAGGCCTTAGAGGTGGGGATGGAGGGATGTGGACAGCAGATCCTCATTGGCATCCTCCTCTGCTTAGAGTCTGAAATATCAGTGTTGCACATGAATAACAGCTTAATTCTTCCACATCATGATGTGACGAGGCCTCTAAACAGGTTTGAGCAGAGTCAGGTATTTTGCTTTATGGAAGGCATCGTGAGGTCCTGAGGTCGGGAGATGCCTGACAGCAAACCTCAGCGCCAGCAGGAGCTCTCTGCATGGCCAGCAGAGATGCTGTGGCACAGTGTCCCCACAGGTCACTCTCCCTTTTAGTTTATCCTGAAGGTGCTTGCCCCTGGGCTCACACAGGTCTGGACCAACGCTTCTCTGTGTGGCTCTGGAGAGGGACCAAGCTCTGCCCTCTGCTGGTCCTCTCTTCCCTTCCCATCACTGAGCTGCCAGAGCTCCAGCTTAGACCCTTCCAGTGAGAGCTGAGAGCCAAGATGTCAGAGCAGAGCCTGATGTTGCTACCATGAGATGGCCGCAAAAGGCGGCCTTTTGGTTGGGCACCTGAGATAAAATAACCAGAACCGACCACAGCGAGTTCATTGTGTCTATTTTTCCAGCTTCTCTTTTCTGCTGTGGGTCTACGGATGGCAGCTGCTATGTGAAACTGGGATGGAAGGAGGCTGGCAGACTTGGGCGGGAGGATGTGTTCCCCAGCAAGGCCCTGCTCCCCCGTGACCAAGTACAGGGCACGATAGCAGTCACCACGGTACCGGGGCTTGTGCAGCCCGGAGCTCTGCATGTCAATCAGCCTCAGCCAACAAAGATGTTTGCAAAAGAAAACATCTTGCTTAGAGTTCAGGAGCGAAAATATTGTAGTCACAGAGAAATCTGCTTATTTACATTTCAGGAAAAAAATGTATAAAGGAGCCAGGAAGCATCCGGCTCTGCTGTGATCTTGTTAAACTTCTCACTTCGTTCCTCTTGCGTTTTGCAGTTGGCTGTTTTCACAGTCACTGTTCTGCAGGTTGCACATGCACATGTGTGTGTGCATGCACACATGCACACACATGCACACACACACTCACATACACACAGCTTGCTTTCTACCCATCTGAACATCTTCCCCATTCTCTATATTGCAGTATAATTGTAAATTCCTCTGGAAAACACTCTGATTGACAGATTAATTTTCTATTCAAGCAGCCAGTTCCTGTTCCCCTTCTCTTTTCTAAAACAATAAGTAAATACAGTGATACAGAAGTTCAAAATAAAATGAGATTAACCCTAGTTAATATGTTGCATATTGTTATCTTCAAAGTAGTTCTTCAGATTACAAGATACAGGCATGCAAAGTGACCAAATGAACAGTGAAAGCTCACACTGCTCTTCTGATGAGCTGATGGGTTTAGCAGCATGGTTATCAGTCTTGTGTATGCGTGTGTACACACAGACTGTTCCCCTTCTTGTGTGGGTGGAGAGATCTCACTCTGTTGATGTGGAATTTGCCCAAGTGCCTGTGTATGACCAACTCATGGCTGTCACACTCTTGATTCGAGTTTAGCCATATGACTTGTGTTGGCCGATGAGATTTATTGAACTTGATGGAAAGAAGCATGTGTTATCCAGTGTCACTGGCTTTTTTCTGGGCTGTTCCAGGGAGTTTTATTGTTACAGAATAAGATGAGATAGATGGTGTAGAGCTGGCCTACAGAGGCACAGCCTTTCGGCTGAGAGGCTACTTTGTTTTTCTTCAAAGACCTCTGGGTCTGGAAATAGACATTTATTATTTATGCCACCCCCTCAGAGTGATTTGTTACTTAGCAGTAGCTGACTAATGCACCTACATTGATCCCTATTTCTCTCACACCATTGTGATCCACTTTGTAAGCACGGCTGATAAATACTTTACCTAGCCCCTGAAAATGTTCTCTGCTTTCACTGCATGTTAGTAAGACTGCAAGTGACAGAGAGAGAAGGAAAACTGGCTTCGTGCACAGGACAAAGTCATTACAGCAAGAAGTCCACATGGAAACTGATACTGAAATATTTTTATGATGCTTTAATATTTGGGTTTCTGGGTTCATTATTTTTTCTTGTGGCAGCAAATTGGACCCTGAGACCTCTAGGCTTTATTTGCACCAATTCAGGGTACTTAGAAAAGCAAAGCTTTTCTTTTCAGCACTTTCCCTAAAAGAATTGGCCTCTGAACCATGGCCGCAGCTAAGGTGCCTGTCACTCCCAGCACCGAGATGACAAATTGCACATGGCGGAACGAGCCTAAGCTTGAACTCAGAACAGCAGAAAGTATTCAGAATAAAACACAAAAACCTGTGTCTAGAGAAGTAGCTGAGTGGAGTAACAACTGTAAGGGACAGAAGGAAGGCAGAGTGGGACATTTGAAAGAACAACAGCTAGAAATTTTCCAGATTTAATAAAAACTATGTAACCTAAAGGCTAAGAAACTCACTGAACTCAAAAGCCAAGACCGTGAAGAAAATCATTGCCGGCTGTGTCCTAATCAAATTTGAGTCAGCGATAGAGAAGAAAACAAGGAGCCCCGCTGCCACTCTCAGCCTGGTCCCTGTGTGGGGTGACAACTGGTTTCTCGCTGGAAACATCACAACTGAGAAAACAGAGGCAGAAAGACTCACAGTGTGTGGAGCAAATTGAGCCCAGTGAGCCCTCTGGCTAGAGTCCTGCCCGATGGACATCTTTTAAAAACTAAACAAGGTTAGTTATGATTTTGGCACAGAAAAACTAAAATAATTTTTCAGTAGGAAACATTCACTGTGAGAGACTTTAAATTTTTTTCTCTATGTTTTAACTGACAAAGAATGACTGTACATGCTGGGATATTTTGAAATATGACAACAATGAAAAATGATTTAATTAGCTAATTAACAAATCCATCCCTTCCTGTACCTCAGTTCATGAAGTTAATTCTTTCCACAATTCTGATCTCAAATCAAACAAGACCAGAACCGAATCAAATTTCCCAGTAAGGTCAACCTGGAACCTGAGCACAGAATTTGGTTCAGTTCTCATCCAACTCATCTGCGAGCACAACTGTGAGAAAACCTAGATCATGAGCTGAGGTGCGGCTGTGTTTGTCATTGTTGTGGTGAAACCTTTGACATCTCCTCTTTCCCTAGTTTTGAAATGTGCTCAGCAGGATGGTTTCTGGGCATTAGATCACACAGTGGCATCTCTTGGTCAGGAGAAAAAGGTACAGAGGGGAATGCTGATCTGCACAGAGGAAAGAGAGGCCCAAGCCATGGGGATTCCACCTGGGGTGTGCTTGTATGTGTGTCTGTGTGTGTGTGTGTGTGTGTGTGTGTGTGTGTCTTGAGAAGGTCGTCCTCCTTCCACAACATACAGCATAACTTTAAGTATCACTCTCAAGAAGTCCATCAATTAAAAAGGAAAAACCACTGCTGCGCCCTGCACAGAGGATGCAGTTATTATCTTATTCCCTGGAATGGGAACTGCACCAACAGTAATGTGAATGTCAGCGCCGTGGATTTCCTGAGACCACACACTGAACAGGACCCGGCGGCCTCCCTGTAGAGCCTTTATCAGCGATGTCTAATGTTTGTCTGGTCCTAGAGAAACCCCCCATGGAAAACACAACACAAGGGCTGTAAAAGACTGAGAACTAGCTCTGAACTATATAAAAGTCATGAAAGACAAACAGAAGAGCACCACAGACCTGAGGAGGTGTGGGAAATGCGACAGACAAGTGTCCCATGGGGTCCCGAACTGAGTCCTGACAGGAGAAAGCAGCCGTCAGCGGGGGTTCTATCGAGGTCTGTCCTGTGTGGAGCACACTGAGGTTCATTCCTGGCTTTGCTCGCTGTGCTGTGGTCACTGTTGGTGCCAACATCGGTGGGGGGCTGAGTGAGGGGTAGATGGAAATGTGCCGGGTTCTGTAGCTTTTCTGAAAATCTGGAACCTTCTGATGCATCTCATTTAATGATGATGTGGGCAGTGACGTGTCACAGTGGAGCATTCTAGAACACAGCGCAGAGAATCACGGTGTCCTTTAGAAGGCAGCTGCCCTTTCCTCAGTAGTGGACTCTGCTCTTGGAGCTCGAGGAGGAGGAGGTGCCACCTAAAGAGGTGTGGATGAAGCCGGCTCTGCATCTTCCCTTCACCCAGCTGGATGCTGACCTATCTGTGAGTGAATATTAACTTTACTACCGGGCCAGAGACATGGATGCTCCTGTGGCTCAAGGGAGTGCTCTGGATGTGACTAAAACCAGTGCAGCCGCACCTCTCTGGTGGTGCTGGGCTTGGAATCAGGCCCTCGCACGTGTGCTGTCTCCTGAGTTTCGTGCCAGCCCGAAATGCGTTCATTCTTCTTCTGAAACCAAAGCTGGACTATCTCACTCACAACACTGTATGGGCCATTGTCAGCATCTAATGATGGTGGTGAGTCCCTCTTCCTCAAGACTCTGCAATCCCTTTAATTTGACCAGCAAAGGTCCGCAGTGGAATTTGTGTTCCACGATTGAGTTTTCCTCTAGAAAGCTATTCCTTCCCATGGTGGTAGAAACCTTACACCTTGATCCCAGGAGTGTCACATCGCACCTCTCTAGAGATAACGAAGGAGGACTTGAGTACTGAAATATTACCTGTAGGAAAAACTGGTGGGAATACTTTTATGAGCTGAATAAGACTTTAATTGGAGAACTCTTCCACTTGTCTCCAGACCCAGAAGAATTAAGTCAGTGCTGGGTGACAGGCAGCTTTTTGTCAGTGAAAGAATGGTTCTTTTTTTTTTTTTTAATTTTATTTAAAGAGAAAAACAAAACAAGAGAAAAAGGGTACAAGTAATACAGAATTTCAAAAAAATAAACAGTAAGAAATCACTAGTTATTAGATTACATATTATCATCTTAGAAATAGTTGTTCAAGTTACAAAATTAAAGCATATAAAGAGGAAATTCAAACAGTGAGACTGCAAACAATTGTGTTCAATGATCCAACAAAAACTTAGTAATAGTTTTATCTATCTTATACACTTAAACATACATGCAGTTATATCCTTTAGAGCACTTTCTTTTCGTCTCTTTTTTACAATAACAATTAGACATTTTGGATTATATTACTCCCAAAGTTCTTATTACTTTTTTTGTTTTTGGAAGAGAATAAAACCAAATGTGACAAAGAATGGTTCTTAACAGTAAAATTAAAGTCCACTGACATATGTAAACTGGCAGGGGATGCACACCCATGGATTCCATCATTGCAAGCAGTCGTGGACGCCGGTTGCGTTCACACTCTGGGGAGTCACTTTCTCTCCCTTTTATTAATTAAGACACCTTGGTCGCTCACTGACATTTCTTTCTCTTGTTGCTTTTCATTTCTGATTTGTGAAAAACCTTCCTCCGCATAACTGAGATTTAGTCATTTTAGGAAACCCGTGACTTGGCCCACAGAGGACAATGAATAAGAGTGAGTCCCGCTGCCATGTGGGCAGAGCCCCAGGAATCTCCCTGTTCCTGGTAAAGGAGGGTGTGATCACAGGGCTACTAAACTGTAACTGTCTTCAGTCTGAGAGGCGTGAGGTGTCAGGCCTGGGCACCTCCTTCTGCTGTGACCACAGTCTGCACCCTCAGTACCCACGTGCCAGGAGGTGGCCAGTGCTCATGGTCAGTCACGTTAATCAGAAACTCAGAGGGGCCTTTCACCATGGGGCGTCTCAGTGGGAACCAGGACATCAGAGAGCCCTGGGCAGGACTGGGGGAGGTGGTGTGGTGGTGCTGAGTCTGAACTCTGCTGTAACTGTGTCCTAATGTCCTTGAGATAATTGTCTTTGTCACATTCCTCCTGCACAAGCACCATAAACCATCTGACTTCACCAGCTCTGTGCCTGCCTCATTGGTTCTAGAGTTGGAAATAAAAACCCTTTTATGCTCTTAATGTGATTTGTGTCACTGTGATCTTGAATCTGTTGTGGTTTGTTGCGACAGTCACATTTAGCTAGTTCCACAGTGTGGGTCCTGTACTCTCAGTGTTTCTCAGAGGCGTGGGAGTGGAGCTTCATGGTCTCTGGTGAATTAATGGCACTGTCTTATAATCATGCACCATCTGAGTATGTGCCAGTTATCATTCCTGAGCTACCCTCAGGGCCCTGGGCAGCATGGATGAGGCAGGATAATTTTGTGTGAAGGCCTGACTGTGGACTGGTCACAAGTTGCTAAATTCAGCTCGTGGATAGACTGCAAGAACATGTTGAAATGTAAATAAGCAATACCTGTCTGGAGTACAGTGTAATTAATTATACTCCTAAATAACACAGACATGCTCTGACTTAATAACAAGCATTTGTCTGCAAAATAGAATTGTGGTAATTTCCAATCTAGTACATATCATTAATGAGAGTTACTGTGACCGACAACACTATGAAATGCCTCTGGTTTAAGATCTTTTTCTAAATTAGTGATTCTGCTGCCACCAGAAACCATTTCCAAATTTCTCCTGGAGGTGAAGTGTGTATGCTTCACATAAGTTTTAATGATTGTCCTAGGTGACAGTATTTTATACAAACAAAACAAAAACTAACCACATGTTTTCTCACATCTGTGTATTTCTGAAGTGTCAGTATTTGGGAGAATGTCCACATTACACATTACACATTACACATTACACATGAATTATTTGCCCAGATTTGGAAAGTAGAATCCACAATAAGTAAAGTCTTCACCAAGAGACTTAGGTCTGCCCCACCTTATCCATGGCCTTAGACAATTCCGTTACCACTATTTGCCTCCAACTTCCTTGTCTATAAAAAGAGAGCATCGCTTATTTACTGAGTGACCACTAAGTGCCAAACACTGTTTGAGGCATGAGAAACATAGCCACAGATTGAATCAGATCCATTTTCTTATCCCAAGGACACTGTGATCTGCGGAAAAATTCCACAAATGCATTGATGAAGAAATAAATAATTGAAATAAGCAAAGGTACACCCATGAGTCCACGCATGCCAGGTGATAAAGCCGAGGTAGCTGGGGATAGCAGCTTTGTTAAGGAAATCCCCTGGGGGCCGGTGACTTCAGAGTGGAAATTTGAAGGATGAGGATGATTTGGCTACAGAAATCTTGGAGTAAATGCATTCCAGGAAGAGGAGACAGCAGACAGTGCCCAAGGGAAGAGCAGACTGATTTCCTGGAGTGTCTTCCATTGTGAAGTACAGTGATCTCTGCTCTCAGGTCCCCACAGTCCTCTAGATGTAACCCTAGGCTATGTACTTCTGTCTTATCAAGGCTCATGCTGTCTTGTCATGACTTAAATGTACAGACAAGTTTGTTCCGACTATCCTCGGCCTGACACACTTCTCTCTGCTTTCCATGGGTGAATCATCAGCAAAAGAGCAAGAACATACTGCTCCTCCAGCTCCACTGCAGAAGCTGGCATCTAGTTTTCCCCTGGACACCACCAATTGCCTGGAAATCGTACCCAATTTAAATGTTTTTTAGTTAGTATTTTCTGCAGGGTAGGAAGATGCAAAGTGCCAACATGGATGGTTAGTGTTCATAAAATTAATACTGATAAAGATAATTAGGATAAGGCCCTCATTCTATATACAGAGTGTATGTCTCACACATGTGATCTGGTAAGATGTTGACTCTCTGAGGGATATTATCTCAGTTACTTTCCCATTACTGGGACAAAATGCCCAAGAACTACAAGTGAAAGGAGGTGAGATTTATTTGGATCAGTTTGTAGTGTTTGGGTCCGTTGTCAGCTGGTCAGCATGGGAGATGATCAAAGCAGAGGAGAAGCAGTCTGTGGTGTGGCAGACAGAAGCAGAGAGATGTTATGGGAGGAGGAGGGAGAGGAATCTTTTCAGGCAATGCCCACACTGATTTACCTCTTCTCACCAGGCTTTACCATCCTACACCACACACAACTATAAGCCCACCAGTGGGGAGTAATCCAGGGATGAGTGTCACACAATCATGAACACATCACCTCTCTAAACCCTACCAATGAGATCATGAGACCTGTGAGCATCTAAACATAAACCAGAACAGATGTGTTATGCTATGGTAGGGATAACCAGTATCTGAATATGCGCCAATCAGTGACAGCCTCCAGTCTCACTCAGTCCACCCCTATATAATTAACAAAGTAATAACAGAGTTGGATTCCTATCACTCTGGAACCTAGAGCTTACACAGGGGGCCTCTTTTATTTTTGCTTCATGATTAAAAATAAAACGAATGGTTTTCAATACCATGACAACCATATTGGTTTCACTTCACTTATCATTCTTTTTGTAGCCTAAGGAAAATTACGTCTTACATTGCTGCCCATGTGTGAAACAAAATTGTTGGAACTGTTTGCCAATTTGACCATAGTTTGATAACTGAAAAACTACAAAGATAAACCAGGAAGTGAGTAAATAAGTGGTAGGACATTTTTTGAAAGTGTGTGATATAATTGGTATTTATTATACTTTTTAAACAGATGTTACAGGTTAGGTCTGCCTTATCATGGAAAGAGTTCTGGGAGTGCCTGAGGATGACTGACATGCAGGGAAGCGTATGAGGAAGGAAGTCACACCCTGGAGGTGGATGGTATCAGCCAATAGGCTTGCAGCCTGGATGTATAAAAAGGGAAAGAAGCAGGAAGTATGGCCATTTTGGAAGGACTACAGACTCATACCACTTTTGGACAAGAGTTTCCAGCTTCTTCAGTCTTCCAGTGCAGACTCACATAGAGTTGAGGCTTCCACCTTGGACCAGAGCTCTGTCTTTAATTCGTCTCGTTCCTCAGCTCCCATCTGCTTGGGTAAAGCAGCTACTGGCTCATCTGGCTCTGCAGATATGGTTGGCTGTTGTGTATTCTTCTAGCTGTAAGCTTGCCTAGTAAATTCCCTTGTATAATTACACATATATTTTCTTTTTATTTTATGGAAGAATAAATAAAAGTTTCAAAACAAAATAATAGAATAACAGTAGTTAATACATTGCTTGTTATTATCATCAGAGTAGTTACGGATGCAACTTGAGTCCACATATGTCTTCTGTTCTCTGTGTTCCTCAGCAGAATCCTAACAACTACCTCCTGCATAAAAGCAACCCTGCCCTCAATCCTTGTCCCCTACACCATTCTACTGGCTCCTTTGCATTTCTTACCACCTGATATATTCTGCATTGTACTGATTGTTTTTTTCTCGGTGATCCCAGGATTTCTATTTTCCTTAGTCGTGTATCACCAGTCTCTAAATGTGTGTGTGGTATAGAGTTAGTGCTCAAAAAAGCTTGTTGGTTAAGCAACTCGGGATCATTGTGGTCTCATGCTGTGCTGCTATGTGACTAATAAGGGACTTTTTTCAGGCAGGCTGCATGCTGGCAAGATCAATAATGCGGAGAGAGAAAGTTTCTTCCCAGTATGTCTGCAGATGTAGAAGGGGCTTAAAACAAATGAGGTTCACTACTCTTTTATGACAAAGGCAAGGTTTTGTAAAAACTAAATCCTGATATTCTCAGATCTATCTATCTATCTATCTATCTATCTATCTATCTATCATCCATCATCAATATCTGTATCATAGTGCATTATGAGCTGTGATCTGACCATAGCTTGGCACACTAGGCTTCCTTTCTCAGAGATGTACAGCAGCATCTCCTGACTGTACCCTTGTTCTCTGCTGAGCTCAGATTAAGCAAACACCAACCAAGAAACCCCTACTGCACACAGGCAAGGGCAATCTAGATTTCATGAGGTTGAGATTTTTCCCTCCCATGAGAAAGGGTGATGTTAGGAAAAACACAGAATCGTCTATCTGACATAACAGCAGATAAATAAGGATAATGCAAAGGAGAAGGACAGGGACCAATATAGGGCATATTAAAGGGTTTGGAAGGACATGCTGTGCACATCACTAATTTTTATTCCTAGAAATGTCACTGGCCAACATTACAAGCACTGAAGAACTCAAAATTTATTACATTAGAAGATGGTTTTACTGTGGGTTCTAGTTTGGAAATACACTATACTTAAAAATTAAGGGAGTTTATTTTTTATGTAAATAAATAATGACATTAAATAAAAATGAGATGAGCTTAAGAGAGTTGACTGAAAGTAGGATTTTTGTGCAATAATTAAGAATAACATGCGGCCTGGAATTTAACTCAGCAACACAAGCACCTGCCTGTCAAGTGTGAGGTCATGAATTCCATCCCTGGTACAAAAAAAAAAGAAAAAAGAAAGAAGAAGAAGAAAGAAGAGGAAGAAGAAGAAGAAGAAGAAGAAGAAGAAGAAGAAGAAGAAGAAGAAGAAGAAGAAGAAGAAGAAGAAGAAGAAAAGGAAGAGGAAGAGGAAGAGGAAGAAGAAGAAGAAGAAGAAGAAGAAGAAGAAGAAGAAGAAGAAGAAGAAGAAGAAGAAGAAGAAGAAGAAGAAGTTTGGAAAGTTGCCACACTTTTATACTGCTTATGTCAATCAAAAGTGTAATGTTTGCTTGCAGACTCAGTGTTGTTTTAGTGGGAAGCTGATCTCATCAGGAAATGCCTCCTCTGGCAGCACGGAATAAGTGCGTCACAGGAGAGAATTTTTTTTTTAGATAAACTTCAAATTTAGCTCTTTGTTTTCACACATATATGATTGAACCATTTCAATAAATATTAGCATCTTTAGGGAAGGGATTTTCCTTTTTCCCTTGCCGGTCTTCATGGAGGCTCCCTGGGTTTCTGTTTGTTAGATTCCACGCTGTACCATGAGGACAATGATGCCAGGTGCAAGGCCCACAGGACACTCGGGAGGGGTGGCCATCTTGGTACAGGCTGCATCTGGCCACTTGGCTCTTCCTGGATCCATTTCACCTGTGAGTGAACAGAGTCCAGGAGAGGAGCAGTTACAACATCATGAGATTAAACCTAGAAATTGGGTATTCTAGGGTCTAAATTAATAATCATAAACCACTTTCTCTTTTTATACCTCCAAGCTACAAGCCTATTGGCTGGTATCATCCATATCCTGGGTGGGTCTTCCTTCCCTGGTATGCTGCCCTGCATGTTAATCATAACCATAAACCATAACTGTAAACCATAATCATAAACAAAGAAGTATCTGAGGGGAGGATCGTGAGTAGCTAATGATAAAACCATAAAATCAGACACTCTGAGAAGAACAGGAAGAACATTGCCCAATATCCCTGGCCCATCTCCAGCTCCTGCCTGGCTCTCGACCTCTACAGGGAAACTGGGGACATGTGGTTCCTGTCTCTAGCTCTTTTGGTTGTCTTTGGATTAAGGAGCTCAGAGACAGGTTTTTCTGTGTTAAATCTTCGAACTCTGCTGTCAGCTTCCCACATGTTGTAAAACCACCAGCACTCCTGGATCATTCTCCGCCAGCCCAGCAAAACCAGTGACAAAGAGGGACTGAAAGCCTCCCACCACAGCCTTGCTTGTGGAAAAGATCTGTCTTGGCTACTTTTCTCTTGTTGAGACAAAATACCTGACACCTAACATGAAGCTGGGAAAGGATTATTTCTTACAGTTTGTGGAGGTTTCAGTCCATAATCAGCTAATTCCAAGGCTGAATGAAATAGCACCGGAGCAACACTTCAAGGTAGCAGCCAGAGCAAAAGGGAGTATAAAGGTCCTCTTCTCCTGCCTTATGTCTTACACAGGCCACTGCCGCACTCCAAGGTGGGTGTGGCACTCACCAAATCTCCTTTTCCGCCTTTGTATAGGAGGAGGATACATCGTGTCCACGTGAGAAGCTTACAAGTTTAACTGAGCTTCTCAATTAAACTTTTAAACTTCTCAAGTAGATGCAGTCTATCAACCATAACAAGATCCTTGGATGTAAAGGACATCACTGGGAACTTGGTGGCAAATTGATCAAGTCTGATTATGACACACTACAGTACATTACTGAGAAATTTCTAATTCTGAAGGTTGCGCATGCATTTGGAAAGGACTTAGAGTCAGAAAGGAGTACTTAAGAGATTTGGAGTGATTGAATACTGATTTATTAGCATTTGGTTCAGGAAAATAGAAGTCCCTTGCACTGTACTGAAAGCTGCTATGTTCCTTTATGATTACTTACACTAACATATATCTTAAGCATATTGATTTATTATCCCTCAGCGTCTGTGCCTGGCTGATGCCCCTGTTCAGACTGGGACCTCACAGAGGCTGACTGTGTCCCACTGTCCCTCTGTTCCCTTGGTTCAAGGTCACCACATCACACTGTGCACAAGGGAATGGCAGAGCCCCAGGAGAGCCATGGGAACACACCACGACTTGCAGATCTCAGGCTAAGAGGTGGAAATGCAGCACTTCCGTCTCTCCCTGTTGGCCAAGGTGAGACATGGAGCTGAAACTCCAGTCATAAGGGGATGCAGTGGAACCAGTCTGTGCTGATAAATACTAGAACTGAAGTCCGTAATGCGATCTGCTATGGTTATACACAGCAGAAATGCAGCTTTACATGGCTGCTCTCCGGAGGAACACATACTCTCCATTTCACCCAGGACAGGCTCACTCCAGGAGCCCAGCCGTGCAGCACAAGCCTTGCACTACACCTGCACAGTGTGTGAGCTTCAGTCATCAACTGATCCAGGTTATTCTCTTCATTTCACCAGTCTCTGGACACCAAAACTGCAGGTTTCCATTAAACACTAATCAGACCAAGACGGAAGGGTGAAGAGTGACCTCACTTCCTCCGGCACTTTTCTTGTGATGACAGGATTTCTGTGTGTTTGTTTTTTTCCCGAGCAGTTGGTTAGAATTCATTTTCTTCAGAGCCTTCTGGTTTCATTTGAGCTACTCTAAAACGATGTTCAGTAGCCGCACACATACACTGACTGAGTTCCAGCTGTTAGTCATTTAAAAATGTCACATATTCTTTGCGCTTCTGTACCCATCATGGTGCATTTGAATTAAACTTTGGAAAAAGTGGGTAATGAAAACTGGGGTACAAAGAGAGATGTGACAGCGGTGCCTATTTAGTTGGGAAAATAAAAAAATAAAATGAAGGGGAAAAGAGAGTGCTTAAAAGTGTTATGAAAATCAATAGCTTATTTCCAGGACCTGTCACACCACCTGCTGCCTAGGATCAGCCGTGCGCTGTGTGATTCCTTCAGTCTTGGCCCGCTGATGAGAAAGGAACTCAGGAATTCAGCTGAATTACCAGAGCCATTTCAGGGTGCAGAAACCATTTGTATGCAGTAATGATGGTAATAATAATAAAATGTGATCTGCCTTTTCACTGGATTTATAGCCCTTGGGGCTTGGGATTTACTCTATGGGGAGCCCTGAGTGTGCTGGGAGAGGTGGCCGCCTGCGCATACCGGGACCGCAAACAGCTCCTCTCCTCATGCTGATTCACCCCTCTGCTGGCAAAACTCTCTCTCTCCACCACTGCACAACTGATAATTTATGGCATAGCGGCCCAAGGCTGTATTTCTCCTTGAGTTTTGAATCGAACTTCAATTTATGTCCTTCGTTTTAGAATGATATACATTGTACTATCATTTGGAAGTGGCTAGATACATTATAGTGTTTTTAAATGCAAAAATATCAAACTCCTTCTAATTAAAAAACCTAACAAGAAAACTCTGCCAAAGAGTTGCAACTATCATGCAATTATTCTGATTTATGGGGCATATTTTCACTTTCTCACTCAATCCACTCTCTTGTCTTGTTAGAATTCTGGAGAATTATTCAGTGAAAATTGGTAATATTTTACTTCACCTGATTTAATGTTATCACTAAGTACACATATATACATATGCCTAGGAATACATAACTTCTTGTAGAACCTAATTTGATTTTCTTTTTGAAGCAAAAATTTGAATATTAGGAGAAATTCAATCATAATGCCATTAGCTCTCTGGAGTTTTACATTTTCTTCCTTTTAAATAAAGATGACAGTTTTTGCTCATGCACTTACCATGGCTGTGGACTGCAGATTCAATATTTACTCTGCTACAGAGTCTGAATCCTCAAGAAGAATCTAATCCAGGTTTGACCAGTACACACACACACACACACACAGCTCTGGGAACCCCATGGAACACTCTGTGCTAACTCATGAAATCAAAGTTCATTTTCATTACCTGGGATAGCAGAGGTCAAAAGCTGAGGAGGGGTTCGGGAGACCTGAGAGGACGGATCTCCTAGTGCCTCTTACTAATGTTCAATCTCAATTAATGACTCAGTCTTTCTCCTTCCCAAGGCAAATTCCTGAGGCAAGTATTCTGATTGGTTTGCTCCCAGCCAATCAGGGAACGTGAAGGTCAGCTGTCCACAGTGTGTTCAAATAACAGAAGTTGCTTTAATAAAAATTAATAATCACTTTGGAGTCTATCCCTGTGCATTTGTGTATTTATTTATTTGGTACCAGGGATCGAACTCACAACCTCCCACTTGCTGTGCAGATATTTTTAAGAACGTGGAATGTATCTTAAGGAACTTCCAAAATATTTCCACATACCTTAAAACCTCTTGGAGAAATGCCTCCCAAGCAGGACAGGTTGGGTCCCACCAACCCCACGGCAACACCGTCTTGTTAGGGCCCAGTTTATCCATCTCATTTTGGATCCAATTTCTGATCCTGTGCCATGCTGGTGGTGTGAGAATCAGTGTTTCCCACCTTCTGGGCAGGAGGGAGGATAGCTGACCCCTGGTCAGAGGCTCTCTCTGGAGTATTGAGGACATCACATCTACACTTCCCCTGGGAAAAGGAGTGCAGAGTGGCGGTACTTACACTCAGAACCACATCCTCACACGTGTGTGAGCATTCATACAGACTCTGGATCTGTGTCTCCATCATTATTCCCGGATGCTAAAACCATACACTCAGCTATTCCAACCTGATGTGGCAGGGGTCCTTCTGATTTTGGGGGTGGGTACCGGGGATGAACTCAGGACCTCACACTTTCCAGGCAGACACTTGTGCCACTGAGCTATATCCCCCGCCCAGTATTTCTCTTTTTAATAACTTATAAATATCTTCCTAAATTAGCAGAAACCTGTTTCTTTATTCTGTCTATTTATTATTATTAGAATGTGTGTAAGATGCATTCAAAATCACTGAATAGGTCCCCTCCAGAGCGGTGAGAAATGCCTTTCTGGTGAGCAGGGTCATTCTGTCTGTGGGACTTGGATCTTTGGGTGGCAAAGCTGACTAAAGCACCCCATAAAAAGATGCCTGATGAGAAGGAGGCACTGGGGATGGCCTTGGGGACATGAGACCTGTCCCCTAGTTCTGTCTCTCCATCTTTTGCACAGCGGGACAGTACCACTAAACACCCTATCTGTCCATCTGTCTGTTGGTTCTGCAGATTATACCTGGTCCCTTGGATATGCTGGCCACAGAGCTAATGGCTGAGTGGACAGGGTTGAAATTGACCCTCTTGGGGTTCTAACAGTCGTGAGGCCTGGGTGCTCAAGTCGATGTTCTGGGACTATGAGAGAAATGACTGGGTGTATGCGGGTGGGAGACAGAGCATGCAGCAATCAGCTAATGCACAAAACAGTACTCTGCTCTGTGTGCGCTGAAATTGACATCAAAAGCAGTCTGTCCGCTTCTGCCCTCCCTTTCAGGTCCCCAGAGCTATTTGCCTGAATATTCTCTGTCAGTGCAAGTAAAACTGTGATGCCATTTCTGAGTGAAAAGTGTTGCTTTTTGTGGACACACAATTCTTTTGTTGAAAACCAGTTCCTCCACAGACAGGCATTTATGGGTCTTGTCAGTATTTGTCACTAGAAGGAAACCGTGGACGTTACTGAGCATGCAGTTCGGGTCCTGGGCAGGGTCCTGGAGGAAATGACCAGCACGGAGCCCTCACACGGGCCCTGCACAGCCCCCACCAAGGAGGACCTGTGACTCGCTCCCACCCGCAGTGCGGAGAGCACAGCGGGCTGAGTGTGGAGCTGGAAAGGCGCTGGAGGAGGCACATGCGGGAAGGAGGCTTGGAGTCCGAGCCGAGGAGACTCTGCGACCCGGCCACACTGGTCCCTGCCCTGACTGTCCCTCCTGCCCTCTTCACTGCCCTGATCTGTGACCCGAGGACCTGCTGACTCCATGAGCGCTTGCCAAGAGCTTTGAGTGGCCTCTTCTTCGAGTGCAGGCTCAGCAGAGGCTCAGACTGCATGAGAAGGAGTGAGGGGCCCCGCCCTGGCCCCCTCTGGCTTCTGGCTGCCCCTCCAGCATCGTGGCCAGCAGTGCTCCCACCAGCTTCTCTCCAAGAGCCACCCCTGTGCTGGGTGAGCTGGTGGACCCTCACCGGGCTCCTGCTGTGTGTGCTAGCTCTCTTGGGGCTGAAGCTGCCTTTATTTCCCGCACTGTAAACGAAGTCCTTATGTTGTCAGTAAAGGGATTTGAATGGGATTCTGCTTTTTGTAGGGAATCAAAGTAATGAGTTTAGACATTATTTTTCAAACAGATAAACATTTGCTGTCTGAGATTGCTGAAAGATCAAGAAAAGGGGTTAATTCATTTGGACTAAAGTCACACACACTGCAATCTGCTGTGAGTAAATTCCTTTCAACACAGGATTTCTCTAACTGAGTCACAGAGGATGACCAGCTACCTGATGTGCTGTTTGCTAGTCAGGGGGAAGCAAGAGAAGAAAGAGGAAGAGAGAGCAAGAAGAGGAGGAGGAGGAGGAAGAAGGGGAGGGGGAAATGAAGAGAAAGAGAAAAAGAGGAAGAGAAAGACAAAGAAAGAAGAAACAGAAGTGAGGGAAGGAGAGAGAGAGAGGGGGGAGGGAGAGGGAAATAAAGGAAGGGAAATATGAAATAATTCCCTCCATGATTTTTTCATCTTTATTGAGGTATAATTAAAACATAAAAGTTGTACAATTAACTATTGTTATCATTTTGGCATTTTAAGGAAATATTTTATCTGTCAACTTATTGCTTCCTTATGCATCTGTAGCATATACATAGAGTTGAGTTGACACTGCGCGTGTCTGTAGATGGGCGGATCCTACTGTGTGCATTATCTGTCTGTCCATTGGAGGGTCTTGGAGGACTTTTCCAGACAGCAGGAGCATCCCTCCTTATCATTGCAAGGGGAGGAAATACTGCTCCATGCTGGGAATCCTGAGCCGGAGGCGTTTAGACACCTTCTCTTGGATTTTTAGCTCACAGTGTTTCCTTTCCAGCTTTATTTTCCCATTGCAGGCTTTCAAGTTCGGTCTGGATTGGGAATGAGCGTGGGTTTTATGCCACAAATGAAGTGGCTGGAGTCATCCTGAGAAAAAGATAATGAAAATAGCTATGGAAATCCAGGTGACCTTTGCTAGACAGAGTGCTGGGATTGATGGGCAGGAGTGGGAGTCACACCAGGTGTGTCCTGACTTCACTTCTTGGATTTGAGAGAAGGGATGGAATGAGGCAATTTCCTGCACTGCTCAATCTTCCCAGATAGGGAATCCTGCCACAGATCCTTACTGTGTTTTTTTCATAAAGGTCAATGATCACAGTTTCTTTTGAACAGGGCGATTAGTTTTTGTTTATCAGGACAGAAGTGGATACTCATCTTTTCCAAAGTTGCCTTTGAGTAACTCCTGTTACAGCACTTCACATCCACCTTACAAAACAAACCTCTATTTGCTGGAGCTCTCTGCTGGAGGGCAGTTTGCTGCCGAGCCCTTGGTTTCCAGAATAAGCCTGAAGCAGTGGCCCTGTTGTACTTCTTGTATAAATGAGGTTGAACAAGATTATTTTGCAAACAACTGTCTGCTCACTTATGAACAAGTGGCTTTAACTCCTGTCCCCGGCTAAAAGAAGCAATTGTAACTCCCGAGGTGGAAAAATGTATGCCCAGTGAAAACGTGGTTCTGGTGTCCAGAAAGAACGCTCTTCGTTGGATGAGATTAAACCAGGCATTGTATGAATACCTGCTCCCTTATGCACTTACTATAGGAGGAGCAGCCACCCTTGTAAGGTGACACCACCTGACAACTCTCCACTGTGGCCATCATGACAGCCAGCGTCACCAGCACCCATCCACAGCAGACTTACTGCGTCATCGCCATGAAAACTGGGCTGATGTGCAAAGCCAGTTCCTAGGACACATTGAAACACAGAAGGATTCATCCCAGGGAGACCAGAGTCAGCAACACTAAAGGAAGGGGTGAAATGAGCGATGAGGGCTTTATTTCCCTGGACCGGATCTTCCCAGGAAGGCCCCTTCTGACCTGTAGTTTCTTAGGGTGCGCTGGGAAAACAGCCTCCACTGAATCCATCTAGGAGGAACATGGCTGTCCACCAGCCAGGAAGAAAATTCTGTGGCATATGTGGGCTGTAGCGCAGTTCTGGAGACTCTGCCAAAGTGCTCATCTTACTGATGCAGGATCCCAGCAGCGCTTTCCCTGGCTCTTCTTCAGCTGAACCGGCTCCCTGAGGCTGGGCGCTGAGCCCTGTGTGCCCAGGATAGGAGGGAGGGAAGGGATGTGACTGCACTGCTGGGTCCCAGCCTTCACAAGACAGGCTGGGCATTGTGGTCACTGCACAGTCACTGCATACACGGGCTCCTCCAGGGCTGCTGCACGGGGAACTGTGCACTGAATCCCAAGCTGTCACCAGAGGCAGGGCCAGGACAGCCCTGGGAATTCAGTCCCCTTCACCTCCACATCTGAGCTGCCTTCCTGAGGCTGCTACACACACCTGGACCCCCACAGACTTGACAGCCTTCTCTGCTGCTGGACACTGGTAGATCCAGGGTCACTTTGCTCTTTCGATTTCTCCCAACCCATCAGGGATGTGGTGTGCTCAGACTGCCCACACTCAATTCCCACTCCCCATTTAGAAGTGATGGGCCCTCAGCATTTTCTAGAATCATGCAACCCTCGCATCTTCATCTATAGAAGGTTGACACACTGCCTACCACAAACTCCTCACCTGGATACTTTAGAGACTCAAAGTTTATAATTAAAAAAATGTTGACCACCCAGTATGGGAGGAAAAATGAATAATTTCCTTAAGCCTAAGTGCTTGCAAGCAAAAAAGAGAGGTAGAAGTTTAAACATATAATTAATACTAAATATTGCAGAGAAGAACGTTGTGAGCTCCGGGCAGCAGCAGCGAGCTGGAAGCCGCCGTCCTGGACCCTCTGCCTGCAGAGGCCCCTTACCACTTCTTCACAGTGGGCTCCTGAGGCCAGGCCTTGACTTTTAATTCTTAAAAATGACTTTTACTAAGACTTCCTTTAAAAAAGCTATTGTAAATTGTGTTCAAGCTCTGTTTCTCCACTGCTTGTATCTGAGATAAAAGATTGTATTTTATATATATATGTTTTCCCCCACAGCCATAATGGCACATATACATATAACCTTTACTGAAATGTGAATACCATAAAATTAGCCCATTTAAAGTATTCGATCCAGTGTCTCACAGTGGTTTGCTCATCACTACAATGGCATCTACATTTTAATTATCCCAGGAACAGATCCATATCTGGTTCTCCCCAATCCTTCCCTCCACCATCTCCAGCCCCAGGTACCTGCTCATGTATTTTCTGTTTCTGAATTTACATGCTCTCCACATGTCCTGGAGATGGGATTACGTGAAGGGTAGCTTGGCTGGGCGCGGCCTGCACCGGGCACCACCGGGCAGGAGTAGTGCGGTTCTCCTCTCCCTCCTGTGTCTGGGTGGAGCCTGCCATGTGGATGGATTGCAGCCTGCTCACGTCTGCACCCCTCCTAGGAGCCTCGACACTGCCCAGCTCGCCCACAAAGCCTGCTCTGCTGCCTGGTGACTCTCGCCCTCATCCTGGACTTCCTCAGATTTCATTCTCATTTTGTTATCTGGGTTCTTTTTTTTTACTTGGTATGTGTTTGATTTATAATAATTAGATTCATTCTGGGGAATTGCATAGCCACCCTATCTTGGCCATTCTCCATTCCCTTCTTGTGATCCCTTCCTGGTTTCCAAAAGTCTAGCTTCCTGTTTTGTAGCCATCTCTCCTTTACCATCTAACTAATTTATGTTTTGGGTTTATCGTACAAGGAAAACTGCAGTACTGAAGCTGTGTTTGATTTCTTTCCTTAGCATCATGGCCCCATCTTCCATCCGTGTCCCAAGTTGATGCTCTGCCTTCTCTTTCCCTTCCTCTCTGGCACACCACCTGGGCATGGGTCAACTCAGGCCCAGGACAGGGCTTCCAAGAACATCAGCCTGACACAGCCACAAGGGGGCCAGCAGCTTGGGGACCGTGGAGACCACCATGGCCCCTGGAGTCATGGGATACCTGTGTTCTGCTAATGGATCACTTTTCACTTGAAAAAGCAGTACTTGTTACAGACATTTCAAGCAACATGGGAATAAAACAATCATGCTGAATCATAACACCCAAATTTTCCACTTTTAATAATAGAACCTTTCTTATTTTGGTCATTTCTCTAAGTAAGTGGTGTCAGCAAATAAATAGGAGCAGTGTTATAAAAATACACGGGTGCTCTGCATGCCATTTTTTTGGTAAAAAATGGGCTAAATTATTTTCTAATTTAGAAATTATTGTCTAATTATTCGACAGGAGACAATCCAAACAGATATTGTTAGCATTCGGACAACATTCGGGCAGGTACAATAGACATAGTGTTTTTGGAAATAGCCCCGGGCTGTTAAAAAGTGTGCTTCCATCAGAAGGAATCAAGATTTCAGAGCCACTGCTGTGTCTGTTCCTCTTTCTACTGCACTTTTAAAACCGCAGTTTAATTTCAGTGTGGACCAGCTCCTGCTCTGGAGGATGGAGCTGCAGGTTTTCTGCTTCCTTCACCTCAAGTTTTCATCAGCTGCATTAAAGTCTTAAACTTTTCCATGCTGACTTCAGAGTGGAATTCTAATTCCCAGAGTGGAATTCTAACTCTGTGATGCCTTCGAAGACATCTCTATGCACATCTTGCAGGTGCTCACTTGGCCCCCAGCCCATCTGCTTTTCTCCCCAGGTGTGTCCCTGTTGCCCAGCTGCTGACAGCTGGCCACCACCTTTCTTAGCCTTTTTCCTCATTGGCATATCATCTCAATGGCAGGAAGAGGGGAATGTTGAACCGTGTCAGTCCCCTGTGTCAACCGTGTCAGGAAAGGGCGCTTCCCTTGTGCCCAGACAGCTGTGTGGTCTTTCTGTTGCTACCACCCTGGACCTCAGCCCCTAAGGTCCCTGGACTTTGAGTATGGATGAGCACCAACGGGACACTGGGGCCTTTCCTTCAGCCCAGATGGGGGCTCTGTATCTCGTGTCTCACCCTAGGCTTCTGGTTTCTTGGAGGAAGCAGTATCCTGGGCTTTCCAGCTCTCAGATGGCCACAGATTTGGCGTGTGGTTGTGGAATCTCCTAAGCAGTCTCCACTGTGACTCTTCTCTGTCCTGGGCCTGTGTCTGGTATAGTAGTGACTGAGCTGGGTGTGAATCCTGGGAAGGCCGTTTGCTTATGTCACTGACAGATGACACTAGCTGTCCTCTGATGTCCTTGGTCAGGCTCCGTAAGCAGCCTCTCCCAGGAGGCGGCCTGGTCCTGAGGGTGGGGGTCCTCAGAGGGACCCAGTAGAGGCTGAGTGGCCTTCTGTGACTGCATCTCAGAGGTCAGGTACTGTATACTACAGTGCAGTGGGAGGGAATACAAACTTTGTCTCGGGAGGATGTGTTATTATCACCTCCAGATAAAATGGAACATACATAAAATAATCAAAACCTTGATAAAAACCAAAGAAAGAAATTCAAGTAAAACGGTCTGCAAATATCCCTGCCATTCATCCACACAGTCACATGACTCTAAATTAAATGTTTCCAAGAGCATAAAAACTGAAGTTCAAACATGACTCAGGATTTTGCTGCAGAATTTCTTTTTACCCTAGCATATTAATGTTATTTAAAGAATATCTTTCCCTTTATGCCTTATCCCTGGATAAAGCTTTCTAATCAGTGGGAAAGACTGTTGAACACATTCTCATAGCCATCTTTGGTAAACACATTCTACTTCAGATTTTAACCTACACTAAACACCAAGATTAAACCATTGATAGCTTTGAGTAAGGTGGCTTATTCAAGATTTGATGAAGGAAGCTGTAGAAGTTTTAACAAAGAGCAGAAAATTAATGGGAAAAACAATGAAAGAAACCAAGGAAAGGCCTCTGCGGAATTTGAGATCAGTTTTTTTGTCCTTTCCTGTAACCTTCAGAATCGTCCACTTATAAGGATGTTTCCTTGCAATGGGTGAGGCAGCACCTTCATAGCAATGGGATGATGGGGAGGAGGAGGAGGAGGAGGAGGAGGAGGAGGAGGAGGAGGAGGAGGAGGAGGAGGAGGAGGAGAAAGGAGAGGAGAAGGAGGAAGAAGAAGGAAAGAAGGTAGAGGAGGGAGGACAGAAGGTGGAGGAGGAGAGTGATCTTGACCTCCCACCATCTCTCTGGACATGGCAGGTGGAGCTGAACACATAGCAGGTGGAGGTGGCCTCTGCAGTAGTGAGCTATCCAGGCTATGGACAGCCAAGTAGGACAGAACACAGTCTAATTTCCTGGGATTCTGCTATCCTAAGATTTTATATCCAAGGCAGCTTTGCAAGGTCAGGGCTGGTTTCTGCAGAGAAGCAGCTGCGTTGGAGTTGGCTTCTCCCGTCATCTGCCTCTTGGCCATCAAGTTTGCAGTGACCTTGCTGCCCCTCTGGTCTGCAAGGAGTGAAAACCCAGAATGCCCTGCATCCTGTAGATTGAGGCTACATCTGCAGACTGACCTTCTGCAAGACGGCGTGAGTGGAGAAGTAAGATGTGGAATATTTGGAAAAGCTGCTGTCAGTGCAGAGGGATGCTGCTCAGTGGGGACAGCAGTCTGACATCCAAAATGGGAAGTACAAGGTCAAGAGAAACACACCCACCCTTTCATGCTTGCTCACCTGAGTTATTTCTTTGCCTCCAATGCCAAGTGTGGGGTTCTGTGCTCACGTGAAAGAAGTGGGACTCAAAATGGAGTTGCTCATGTCAACCCTATCAAAAAGACTGTCTGATGGGGACTCCCTGGAAAAACTCTTCCAGGACAGCAACCTGGCGCAGAGGCCTGCAGTCCTAGACAAAAAGACCACTACCCAGCAACTGCCCACTCAGCACTGGGCTGGTGGCACACTTGGCACTGGTCAGTGTGATTAAGGATGACTATTTTACATACTGGGAATACTCTTCATCTTTCACTTTAAATCCTTCCTATCGCAAGGACGCCCTGGAATCCATGTAGAGCTCTCTACAGTACATGTATTCCTAGCCTACTGACCTGCTGCTTGGATTCCAGTGCTATTCCCAATTGAGGTCCTTATCTCTGTTACTACTTCCAGTCTTGCTGGTTTCCATTGAGTTCGGGGACTGGTAAGCCACCCAGGAAACCTAGCACAATGCAAGCAACGCAGCACGCAAGGTCTCCACGTCAGATTTCCCCAGGAGGTCAGGCTCCTCATGAGGGTGAGTGGAGATGCGGGGAGTAAGGACAGGTGGAGCCTGGCGATCTGGGGTGTGGGTTTTGTGTCACTCCAAGGGGACAGTGGCTCAGCCAAAAGACGGTGTCTGCACTGATGTAAGAGGATGGGTATTCCAGCATTTCAGGATGCAGCAGAGACGTGGGTATTTTATCTTGACAAATCTTTCTATTTTCCAATATCAACTTGAGAGCCTAAATCATAAATAAGGAACCTAAAAAATCCACTGCTGTTTGGTTCTATGGGTGCTGGTGGCCTTTGGTGGATGCTCAGTTGACTGAGAGAAGAGATCACAATTTTTTTTTCCATCCTCACACAGCCTGGTGTGAATGGGTGTGTAACACAAAAGCTTTCAGTAGCTTGCTCACATTGCATGATCATCACTCTGGTCTGCTACCCCGTGGTACTGAAAGACTGACCTGGCATTTTTCTCCACATCCCTCCCAGTGAATCCCCACTCCCTTCCGAGCCTTCACTACCATGGAGCTGTTTTCTGCACCTCAGCTGTTCTTCATGAACATTTTTGGGAATGGATTCATTTAGCATCCATTCTCTGGTGTCTGGCTCCTTTTTACACAGTTAAATGTCCTCATGCTTCATGCATGTTTCGGTCTATTGCTGAGTAATATTCTGTGGAGTGGACTCTACATCACATTTTTGATTGACCTGCATTGATTCTACATGTTAATGAGGGGTCTGGTGATATCACAGGTTTTAATCATGTCATTAACTGGTCAATGTTAATGTTTTGGTTTTGGGGCTCTGGTGAATGAAGAAGCTAGGAAGGATCATGCTTATATGCATGACATTTATGTTCGTGATGTTTGCATGCATGAAGTTTTCCTGCCTTGGGTGGTTACTGAGGAATTGCTGAGTGCCCTGTTCCAACTCCGTACCTTGCCTGCAGAGCTGGCAGACAGGTTTTGTCCTAAACATTTCCCCATTTTAACTACCCCACAGCAGCGTGTGAGAGACCCAGCCCTGCCACAGCTCTCCTCAAGGTCCATCTTCCCACAAGACACACAGAAGATGCGGTGCTCTTGGTAGTGGGGGGACGAGGAGCATCCTCACCGACTTGGGAAATGGACTGCATGCTCAGGGTTCCGTGCACACAGTCTGGCATCTGGTGCCAGTGACAGTGTGCCTGCCCTGCTACCCAGACATCCAGTGAGCAGCTGAGGGAGCCCGACAGTGAGCAGAGAGGAAGGTGCTGTGAGCAGAGATGAAGACCCATATGATGGTGGATGTGCACTGCAGTGTTACACCTCCTCCAGCAGGCCTGGGAAAGCACCGAAATGTTTCCCTCCCAAGGAAACCTTGAGGAGCATGTGGACTGGGCCACCACTTGGTGATACAGTGCTCACTAAAATGAAAGAGCTTCAACTCTGCTGACATGGAACTTTCCCAAGGTAACTTGCTCAAAGAGAAAAGTGAAGAGCAGGCCCCAGGAGTTCAGGTGCCGCTGACTGTTCCTGTGGCCTGGATTGTCTGTGCCTGATTCACAAAGTGTCTTTCATTTCTGTGTGCCTGTGTGTGTGTGTGTGTGTGTGTGTGTGTGTGTGTGTGTGTATGCTCACTGACACACCACAAGCCATCTCTGGAAAGACAAATGAGATGGTCTAGAAGGAAGCAAGAGCAGTGGGAGAGCGCAAAACCTCTGCAGGTATCAGAGAACACACAGGTCCACAGTGCAAACACTGTATCAGGAGCTGCAGGGTCCATGCTGGAAGCCAGGAGAAATGCCCATGTGGAGACCGGAGCTCCTCTGAAGAAGACAGAAGCAATGATTTCTCCTTCATTTCTCTTTTTTGTCACTCTGTGCCAATCCTCCCCGGGTGGGTCTTCACACACAGTTATCCCTAGCTGGGTGTTTCTTACTCAGGCTGACACCATCAGTTATTCTTCTTGATGGTCAACCAGATCCTTCTTCCATGCCGGTCCCTGCTGCACCAGGAGAGAACCCTGCTCCTGCCACCAAGGAACCAGTTGCTACAGTTCAGGTCTAGAGTGTCCCTCAGAAGTTTTGTGTGTTCAGAAATGGGGCTTTTGGAAGGTGACTGGGTCATGGGGTGCTGTACTCATCACCGGGTGAATCCACTCAAGGGTTCAGAGCCGAGTGTGCTGTTAGCAGAAGCATAGAGAAATGCAGGTCATTGTGATGTGACCTGCAGTGGTCTCTCTTCCTCCTGCTCCTTCATTCTCTGCTTCCTGGACACCGTGATGTGAGCAGCTCTCCTCTACCAGACCTCTCCGTTTTTCCTTTCCTGCCTCAGAGCTGGCCACTATACACTGAATCCTCTAACACTAGAATAAATCTCTCCTCCATTAATTTGTGGTTGTCAAGTATTTTCCCCAAAATTCTTGGGTGGAGAAAATGAATAGGGGTGCACTCCCATGGGGAGGCAACCAGCAAAAAGCCAAGGTCCCCCTGGGTCTGTGTTCATGGCTGTTTCAGTGCTGCGGAGGAGGAGTCAGAGGCTCCCTGAAGAGTGTCCTTCGGCAGGGTGCTGGGGCTTGAGTGGGTGGGTCGGGCTGAGCAGGTTGGTGGCTGGAGGGTGGTGGAGGAAGCCAGGAGGTTAACACTGAGAAACTGGAGTTTGATCTTTTAGTCTAGGGCTTCCTGGAGTGGAGAACCCTGGCCTGGAGACATGAGAGGCTGTCAGCCTGTGTACTCATGCAGCCCATGGTGACACAAAACTGCAGGGAGGGGCGCCTGGGCTCAGGGCTCTGAATCTTTCCAACCAGGTCTAGAAGTGTGGCTGCCACAGAGTGAGGGCCACAGGTCCTTCAGGGAGTCTGGAAGTGTCACTTTGCCCTCCTCCTGTGCTTCTCTTTGGAGTTTCTCTCTACCTCTCTTGTGCATCTCTTTGCTTTTCCTCATCTGTACCTTGGCTTTGATTTCTTCCTGCCCTTTGAGCTCTCTCTGCCTCTTTTGGACTGCTCATTCCTGTTTAAAAGCAGTCTGCTTTTCCCCTTCTCTTCCCTTCCTTTATTTTTTCTACTTCTCACTTCTGCCCTTCTCTCTCTACCTCCATCTTTGCCTCGCTCTCTCTGCCTTGCTCTCCCTCTGTTCTGTCCTGTGTTCATTTATGCTCATCCATCCATCCTCCTCTCTCTCCCCACACTGTCTTCTCTCTGTGTTTCTCTTTCTGCTTCTACTCACACATGCGGATCCTCTCTGCTTCCCTCTCTATCTTTCCTCTCTTCCTGTTTTACACCCTGTCTCCCTCTCCTTCTCTGTTCTACTTCCTTGCTAAATGTCCAGAAGCCAACCCTACTCACAGGGTCAGTAATTGCCCAGATTCCAGCCATGTCTCCATCTTCCTGATGCCCTTGCCTTGCTGGATCCCCACGCAGTGTCACTCGGCAGAGCCACTGCTCCTACTAGTGTGAAGTGGGCACTGCCTTTGCCCCTCTCTTGGGCTCCTGTCAATGGTGCTGTCTGATCAGACCCATGTGCTAATAAGATCATTGTTCTCTGTGTGAAGCTCTGGAGCAACTTGGTGCTGTGCTAAATTTTAATTTGGTCTAAGCTGGGTGAGAAGAGGAAGACTCCTCCATCAGGAAGCCAGGATATGTTTGCAGGCTGCAGACATGATGTGGCAGAGCCCTATGCAGTGTTAATAAGTTCTAGCACTGGGAAGGAATCAGAGATGAGCTCTTCAGCACCGCCTGTTCTGGCCAGCCCTGAGGATGTGGATAAGTGGGAAGGACATGGGGCTCACAGGCAGTTCTTCACTGAAGTTGGCCTCCACTCTTTCCTCTGCCCCTCTGTGTATCAGGACGTCTGGTGTACCAGGGCCCAGGTGTCCAGAGCCATCCTCCTGTCACAGCTCTGGAGCCCAGGTGTGCTGCCCCTCCCACTTCCAAGGGCTCCCAGTATCCCTCAGCCATGGCCACCTCTTGGTCTCTACAATCCCAGTGCCAACCCAACATCTGGGTCACACCCTTTTTTATGTCCGTCTTCTAGGACACAGGTCATTTTATTTAAGACTCATAGGGCAACCCTGATAACCACCCACTTCATAAAGCCTAATTCCTTAGGCCATCAAAGCGACGTTTACACATCCAGGGTGTGAGGCATGGGGTCCTTGTGCAGCCTGCCACAGCTCAGGAGCCCCTACACCTCTGCCCTTTCAACACTAGGTAAAAATGGGGTGGTGACCCTGTCTCCCCCTGGTATGAGTCTTGTCACCTTCAGTGTCACCTTCAGTTGGCTGCTCTCCTTCGATCCAGTCACCTGCTCGACCTCCAGGGACATCACTGGCCCCCTCAGGATTCTACCTGCCTGTGTTTATTCCCTGATCATGTATGATCCTCTTCTCCTCCTCTTTGCTCTGCACTGTTTCCTCTCAACATCCTTCCCTATTGTCATCATCCTTTTGCCTCCTCTTTTGTCTTCATATCTCAGTAACTCTCATGAACATGTAGGTGTCCCAGGGACTCTCTTCTCAAATGAAAGATCTACTGTTTTACATCCTTGGGACCTCAGTGGTTAGGTAGTGTTGATTTTTTAGATGCCCTCAAAACATTTCTTTTTCTTCTCCTACAACAAAATACCAGGCTCCCTTTTAAAGTAAATCTTTTTTTTAAAAACCTGGCTCTTCTTGGAACCAACTTTGTAGGTTTTTTTTTTTTTTAATTCTGGTAAAGTTGACAACTTTTGATATTTACTTTTTTTTTGCTCCTGTTTCCCCCTGAAGATATGGCTAAAGTCTACCAGCAATTCATGCTACTCATGCTACACTCTGAACACTGGGCTTCCCTGAATTTCCCTTTGCCAGATTAATCGGTCTAATACTGTTAGTCTCAGTTTCCTGAACAACCTCCATACTTTGACAAAGTATTAATATTTTTTTTTACCAATGTGTAAAGCTCTTGGCCTCCAGCAAATTCTGATCAAGTCTTTGTTCCCAACTGAAATCTCCTGACCCTTCCTTTACTGTGTGCATTTCTTCCACTGGTCTTCTCAACTGTGACAAGACCATCCATGAATTTCAGCTTGCAGAATTCTAATGCTTTACTACCTAACATATCATTCCAAGTTCCTCCCCAAAACCATTTTTAAATGTTTCTGGACCACAAGGTTAGATATAGTCCAGCAATGATCCCACTCTTGGTACTAATTTATGATTTACTCACACATTGTCTGAAATCCACAAGTAAAGAGTGGAAGTTTATTTTGGCTCTATGCTTCAGTCTGTAGTCACCTGACTCAAAGGCAGGAACAGGATCACAGAAGGGCATGACAGAGGAAAAGGCATGCAACACATGGCAACCAGGCAATGAAAGAAAGTGCCAGAGCTGGTGATACGAACACACCCTACTAAGTCAGATCCACAGTGACGCACCCCTAACCTCCCTGATCCAAACAGCACATTTATCCACCGAATTCATCAGTGGACAGGTCTAATGATGTCTGAACAGCACATTTATCCACTGAATTCATCAGTGGACAGGTCTAATGATGCATACAGCAGCACTCCATGATCCAGTTACACTCTACACACATGGAAATATGGAGGGTGGGGATCATTTTATATCTAAGCCCTAACACTTCCTTTTCTTTTCTTTTTTCTGTGTCTCTGGTTCCCTCCTCCCTGTGCCTCTCATCATTGTCAAAAGACTTTCCATCTCTGGGGACTCAAGTAGATTATCTTACTACTCTCAAACTTACAGAATAGCAGATGGAGACTAGTAAAACCCTTGCTAATGCTGTATCTCCAAGGGAGCTTTCAGCATGAATAGAAGTTGAGCCTTTACCTGAGAATCTTAGCTCACTGTTTCTTAGGACAATTGAATTCATTTTCCTAGCAATGCAGCCAAGAAAATTTAGTTGAGAGTGTGGGCTCTGATTTTTATCTTGGGTTCATACATGAAAAATGTGCTCAGGTGTTGAGAGGGGCTGGAATGCTTCCAGATTATACGTACACTAAGGTGCATATAACTAGAAGATATGAACACAGGAGGACAGGGGCATTGTTTGTGCTGTTACACCCTTAGAGTGTTTCACAGAAGTCTGTAGCAAGGAATCAGCCACCTCTCCCTTAAGACTGGATGACAACCAGTACTGGGGTTCCAACATCTGCACCTCTTCAGATCTGCTTCTTTAATGCTCTGCCTCTGCAGAGCCACTGCCTTTCAGCTCACCTGGGTGAAAATCACTGCCAGCTGCTGCTGAGCTCCTGAGCCTGCTCGTCACAAAGCCAGCAGTCGTAGGTTCATCCCTTGGTCCCATTCCTGCTGCCTCATCGGACAACACTCAGCAGCTCCATGGAAAAGAGACCCTGCTGATGAGTCATTAGGACACTGATGACTCCACATCCATTTAAGGTTCCTCTCTTGCCTCTCACCGGGTCTGGACACTTAGCTTGGTCTCTGTTCCCATGGACCTCACCGTCTCCAGGATTTTTCTTGCTTTCTCTCCATAGCTCTCATGGGAGGACACTTGTCTTTACTGCTGCTTCACCAGCTTCAAGATTTTCACAGAGGTCAGAGCCTCACCTGTTTTACCTTCCACTGTTCAAGATGTGAAAATGCACCTGACCGAGAAATCTTGCCGAACAAACATCCTGCCTGTTCCCAACACTTTTCCTTGTGATGGCCCCTCTGGGGATAGAGGTCAACCACCATCATTACTGGGCTACTGATGGACACTCACTGTCCACAGCTAGTGACAACAGAAGCACTTCCAACCGTGTGCCACATTCCCTGTATTGGCTATTGCTCCTTTGACACAAGAACTGTGCTTTGAGGCAAGTTGAAAAGTTTTATCAAATATATTATCAAAGTGCTGTCTTGTTTGAAATAGCTTTCTTCATTTTCTTCAGGGAACAACAGGTAGCTGAGTTTTGAAAGCACCTACTTCCATGATAGCTTATCAGAGGACACAAAAACAGCATAAACGATTGGCCAGGCAGACCTCAGAGATGCCACTGGAGTTGAAAATCGTTACTGTGTGGTAAACAGCCCAGTTTCTCTCTGGTAGAAGTTTACAGCTCTCACATGGTCTTAGAAATTGGAACGTGGGACTCTTAAGGCCAAAGGAGGGGAAGCTGTCCTGAGAAGTCAAGGTCATAGGGTGGCCTGGGACAGCAGCCTACAAAAGAGGGGCAGGAACCTCTGAGTGGCTGCTTTTGCTGGAGCCTTTATGGATATCAGAGAAGCAGAATATAGTTAACCAGAAGGCCCTGTGGATGGTGCTCAGGGGCTTCTGGGCTCCAGGTATATTTCTACTGCTAACACAACTTCATATTCTGCAAGACACATTTAATCATCAGTTGCTTGTTTCAAGATTTGTGGAATGTTTAACATTCAGAGATGTGCTCTTAGCTGGAAAAAATGGAGCTGGAAAAAAAGGACTTCTGGAGTCCTTTGTCTGATGGCATGGCTGGGTGGTGCACTGGCCTGGTGCCTGAGATACTGAGTGTTCAACATCTGTCCAATCCTTGGCTGTCCCAAATGGCTCTGCTTCCAAATGGACCAGTCCGGTGATGAGGAAAAGTCTATCAGACAAGTGTGTATCAAGAGCTGCACTACAAGGGGTGATCAGTGTCTTTGCCTGTTCCTAGAGCAGCTTGAAGCTCATGGGAGCCTTCAGGAAGGGAGCAGATGCTCTAACAGGACCCACTACAGCAGCACATGAATGGCTCTCTTTCTAAGTAAACTTCAATTAAAGCTTATTGAATTAAGCTCACTCAGATTCCACATGACAGTTGTTTGTTTGGTTTTTTTCCCCTCAAAGTCAAATTGTTATAGATGTTGGTTACATCTCCAAACTAGTCCACCCACAGCGTGTGTTGAGCAGTCTTTGGGTGAATCCCTAGAGACTGCTTCATCCCCGCTCAGCACAGGAAAGCAATCATCACATACACGTCACAGCTCAGCCCTTTGTCATCGGGATGAATATTAAAGTACCGAATTCTTAGGGGAGGTGTTGTAAGGAATAAAATCAAATAGAACTTGTGCTCAGTACTGTGTTATCATCAGGTATGAGCATCTTAGTAATATGAATTTGGATCATCAGGAAACAACACATAAGCCGGGCATGGCAGCACATGCCTGTCATCCCAGTATGTGGGATTCAGAAGCACAAGGACAGCTGGGATTTCGGCCCTGTCCTGGATGCCTAGAAAGACCTCATTTTGTTTTGTTTCTCTTTAAAGAAGCAATGCAAAGCCAAATACAGTGGTGCACACTTGTAACCCCTGCACTTGGAAGGTTGAGGCAGGAGGGTCACTGTGAGCGCATGGTCACCCTGGGCTACATTTTGGCTAGAGTGAGCCCAGTGTTTTCCAAAACTACATAGCAAGATCCTGTCAGAAAGAAAGAAAGAAAGAAAAAGAAAGAAAGAAAGAAAGAAAGAAAGAAAGAAAGAAAGAAAGAAGAAAAAAAGAAAGAAAGAAAGAAGAAACAGAGAAAGAAGAGAGAGAGAAAGAAAGAAAGGAAGAAATATGAAAGAGAAAGAGAGAGAAAGAAAGAAAGAGAGAAAGTAAGAAAGAAAGAAACAAAGAGAAAAAGTAAGAAAGAAAGAAAGGTCATATGTAAATCACTAACATAAGACTTATGGGACTTGGTAAAGAATTGTTATTACAATTCCAGCAGTATGATTTACACACTTCATGATAGATCCCATAACATTTCACAGTTTATGCATTTGATTGACTAAATGCTTTTAGTTTTTTTATCCTCTTCTAGCATCTGAGATCCATGGGAGCCAAGACAAGTTTTAGTACATGTATGGTTCCTGTGCTGCCCAGCGTGGAGCTGGTAAGCATCCTCTCAGGGAAGACAGCCATGTAGCAGGGAGGAGGAAATGGGGAGTGTTGCTGTGTCTACACACTGTTGCTGCACACCAGGTGATGCTGTGTTGTTTCCCTGCCTGGTGACAGAAATGGGCAATAGAGAAGCTCACGGGCAAAGGGGTGAGTGGTCAGACACTATCTGCCCTGTGACCACCATCTTGGACCCTTAGAAGGCTCTCAGTTACAGGAAAAGAAATCATCATTTGGGAAGTGCCGTCTCTTCCTACCTTCCTTGAACATCTGTAGGACTCACTGGTAGAGGTCTTGATTTTAAACACCAGACTGACATGAGCTCCAGTCTTGTCTGAATCAGTCAACCCACCTGGACCCAGATTGGTGCATGTTCTTATTGCCATGTCATACCCGGTCCTCTGTAAACATATACTGAACAGAGAATATGTCAGTGCTGACTCAGCCTAAGTATAGAGTTAAAGCTAAGATTTCTGTTTATTTTTCCATACACAGAGTGTCAGGCATGAAAATGAGTTTTCTCCTGTATCTAAAGTAGGTAGGAATTGTGTTCATGATTTTTTTAGAAGCTATTAGAAGACAGCAAAAGGGTTCAAATACTATGAGGGGGTTGGAAAGATTAATATGGTTGTAAAAAACTGATAAGAAACGAAAAATGAAAACCAGTTTCAATTTGATTTCCACAGACTGAACTTCTTTTCCCTGAAAATCTATGTGGGAAAAGTCCTTACCGTGTCTAATTTTCTGGGTGCTTTCAAGAGTAACAATAGCTACATCCCGAGTTTACTCCTTTGGAGTCTCCCAAGGTGCCTGCCCACATGGTACATCATTGGCTATTGTTTAGTTACAAAGGAAAAAGCTCAGCTAATTGCAGATCGGCGGGGGAGCATGTGTTTATGCTTTGTGAGGCCCTGTGTTCAATCTTCACATCAGGAAAAAGAGATAGAAATTCAGCCAATTTAAGCCAAATTTATAGTACAGATTTTGAAGGCCACTGTCTCATAAAGGCACCAATATTTTCCATTAAAACACAGTACTTGTGTAAGGACAACTTTAAAAGCTTTATTAATCCTTGGAAATATTGATTTGGAAATATGTGATTCCTAGGCTAGGAAAGACAAATTTGTTAGAGACAAAATCAGCGTGATTTCAAAACTTCTGAAAATATGTGAACCTGATAAAAAGGTGCTTTATTAATTTATTATGTATATTTTGTTTGTTTTGTTCATACGTGTTTTCAATATTCAGTGATCACATTGATTAGGAGATATTTGTACATGCAAATAACACATCATAGCTGAAGGGAAGGGAACAAAAAAAGAGAATCAGGGACAGGTTTTGATTAAACAGATCTGAAGCTCTTAAGTATCCAAGGCTCACACAGATCTGACCCAAACCCTCCAGCTCATCTTCTCAGAAACTGAGCAGCCTGATTACTCATTGCACTCCTTAGCCCTCAACAACCCTGTGCTTTCGCTGAGGCCACAGAAGCAGCACAGAGGCTGCAGAAGGTGGTGTGCTCCTGATTGCCTCACCCCAGCAGGTCCTTGGCCTTCTGCTCTCCCTCAAGTCTAGAAGGGAGCCCGATGGTGTCCAAACCTCTCACTGCACAAGAATCCTCGCTGGGAGACTCCACCCATGCTGGCCCCATTCCAGGCCATCTTCTGTTCATGGGAATTTAATGAGCACACCCTGCTGCTTACAGACAGCCACGCCTCCCAGCATCCCAGAGCTGGGAATAAGAGGCAGTTCCACCTTAGAGAAAAATACCAGAGGCCAGGAATTAATTTCTGTGTTCAGAGTTCAGGGTCATTGACCTCTATTCCAAGTGCTGGCACGTGGGCAGACTAAGGGACTCAGTCAGTTAACTTCAGTGTGATTGCCATTGTCTTACTGTCACCAGTGATGATTATATCCCAGATTGCAGATGTGTGGCAGCCTTGTGGAGCAATGGGCTCCCCTTGGCCCCAGCCAATAAAGCCACAGAAGCCTCTCCAGAGCCTGCGGATTGACCATAGACAGGGGATCAAGTGGGCATTTAGAATGTGCTTTTCAGGATTCTTAAGAAACACGCATTCTCAACCATATTGCTCATGAAGAGTTTTTTTCTTCTCTGCACTAAGTTTCTCTGAATGTCTTTGTGAAGAGGAAGAAAACACATTATTTCCAGAGTGTGATTATCTTTATTCCAGAGTGTGAGGGTCTCTCTTCCCAATGATGGGACAGGATGGCTGATCAGTAACTGTACTGTCTGCCAGGGAGTTCATTTGCAGAACATCTGAAGCCAATCAAGTATCATCAGCATGAGGCCAGATTTTCTCACTCTCCAAGAGGAATAAATAACATGCTATTGTGGCTCCAGGCAGGGCAGAAACACTGACTTGTCTCTGCAGTAATTAAGTTCTCAGGCTTGGGTACCAAGTGGACCAGGCACTAATGAGGCACTAAAAAGCTTATCAAAGGGCAGAAACATTTAAATCCTCCCAGCGCCAGGGCAGCGCTGTGTCCAAAGCTTCTATGTGATGGACAGATTAAGCCAGGTGTCTTCTCACAACCTGCAATGTCAGAGGAAACCTACCATTATCCAGAGCTTGTCTAGAAATGTGCTGGGAGCCACGGGGGTTCTAAATTACTCTGCTTTCATTTCTGGACAAAACCAGCACCTTCAGTGCCGCAGCTGCAGGAGCTGGGCTGACACTGGGCATGAGCGATGGAAGAGGCTCAGCCCCCTGCTGCCCACAGGACTTGATGCATAGCAAGGATGATGATAACGGACATGGCAGGCAGTGAACTTCTGGTGTGCAGCTCTGCTGAGCCTCAGTAACTGTGAGAAGAGCTCTTATGCTGCACAGTATGTGGCTGTGACTTCCAGCAAGTCCACTGTTCTTTCCTGAGCACAGTAAACTGCTTAAGCACTGCTGCCCCCAGGAATGTGTGGGCCCCAGTACTGTCAGGATCACCATGAACCTGGGCAAACTGGAACCTGAGGGCATTCAGAACTTGGTTCTGCTGTTTCCTACTTGTGCTTTCCTGGGTGCTGTCTTCTCTCTCAAGCTCAGATCTGTCTCTGTGCCCCCCACATACATATCCAGTATTTTCAGATCTCTGGAACAAGATCACACCACCAAGAGCACAGGATGGAACAGGTTGATCTGGATTCCACTGCTGGGTTTGTCTTTCCTAGGGAGTAGGGTGATTGTGCCAGCCCCAGTTCTATGCCCATCCCTGGATCTGTGGCAACATTAACCAAGCCTAAACTGTGAAGACTACAGCACTATGGAAGGTTTGGGTCCTCGGAGAAGAACTAAGCTAATATATGAGCTCAGGAAGGAGTAGCTGCTGGGTGGAACCAGCCCCTCTCTTAATGTGACTACAGGTCTCCCCCTGTCTCCACTTAGCATCCTTGAGGTATGTGAGGCCATCAGCACACATAGTCCTGATGTCTCCTTGAAATAAACTAGAAGAGGCAGAGCCCACTTGACAGACTCCTGTGAAAAAGTAGAGCTGAAACAGCTTGGACTGTACTGTGTGGGAGACTCTGGTCAGTGCTCAGAAGACTAGAAGGCTGATAGAAAACCTGCCAGGAACACCAGGCTCGGGAGTTTCTGCTGGAAGGAAGGACTGTATTGGATAGTGGATTCCATATGATGTGTGTTGTGGTGTGGCAAAAGGTGTGCATTTTTCTCTGTACAGAAACTTTGCCTGAGACTGTGGTAAAGGGCAGTGGACTAACTAATCCTGCAGAGGAAATTTGAAGGCAGCTGAATGTTGAGGCAGTAGCATGGCTGCAGTTGGGGGTTTTTAACCAGATCTATGTTGAGAATCAAGGGAAAATAGGCCAAAAGAATGATTTAACATGTTGTGAGTTTTGCCAGAAAGGAAGGCCCAGTAAAGCTGTGGACTTTAAAAATAAAGCAGAGGAGATCTTTCCAGCTGAGAAGGAACAGGAAACTAGAAAAGATGGTTCCAAGCCATCAAAACAGACAGCAAGACCCCACAGTCTGCAGTGGCAAAATTGCAAAAGTAAAAGGCTACTTGGAGAAGGCCAAGAGCATCATGTTCCAGAATGAGAGCATCCTGGAGAATTTGTTCCTCAGAACTGCATTCAGAGTGCTCAGCAATGCAGGCAATCAACCTCTATAGCCAAGAGAGAGGAAGCCTGTACTCTGCTCCTGCTGGCAGCAGACATTGGCATCATCCACACATTACTAGCTTAGGTGCATGCAGAATGAAAGAATCATAACTTTTGCAATGGAAATGTATATCTTGAGGCATTGAATGTTGGAAATGTTTAACTTTCTTTTCACATGTACAGCATCTCACAGCTAAGTGTTTGACTTAAATCTCTCAAACGTGGGTCTTGGAGAGCAGTGCTGAAACTGTTAGAAATTTGGCAACTTTTCGGGGTGGACTAAATTTCTTTTATGAATAAAAGCCAATGAGTGTTCAGGAAGCCATAGGTGAAAGTTACAGTTTATGTCTAGGTGACCCCTCAAGCATCATGCAATCATAGGACGTTTTCCAAAGAAGCTTAACCTAGACTGTGTGACTGACTGGTGGTGCCATGCTGGAACTGAGAGTGCTGGGATTAATGGTGGGTAATTGCTTGATCATTCACTGATTGGATTGGCACTGCCCTAATTCAGGTAGACTGAATACAACATAAAGGAAAAAGAGCAAGCTTTTCCTGCTTTCTCATCTCCCTTGTTGCTTTTGCTGTCTTCTACCACGATAGACTGCTGCCCCTCTACCATGAACCACCCTGCTTTGGAGCAGGCAATTATGGATGGAAACTTCTAGAAACTGCCATCTAAATAAATCTTTCTCCTCTAACTTTGGGAGTTGGTTATTTTATCTTAGCAATGAGAGAAGTAACAAAGACACCTCGTAAAAGAGATTTTCTACCCAGCCAAAGAAATACAAGTAGACATCTAATGATGAAACCAGGTCAGACCAGCAGAGAATGACTGAGTAAAATAGGTGAAGCTACAGTGGAAGGGCACTTAGGTGCTTTAAGGGATTCTGGTCCGCCTTTGGGGTGTAGGGGAGATTACCTTCAATTCCAATGAAGAAGAGAGATCAGGTGTTATGGATCAAGAACCTGTGGTCAACTTAACACCACCTGAGTTACATCAGCATGGCGCTGAGCATAGATGTTCCACTTGACGAAAGTTGCCAGCATAGAGACTTGGAGAAGGAGAAGCTATTGCCTTGAGGCATTGAGACATTGTGAGTTGTCCTGCAAGTTGCTGTTTGAGCCATTGATTCTCCTGGAGAAGCTCTGGTCTTCACACCAAACATCGCTACCTGGCTCCAGAGAGGAAGACATGTGCTTCTTGGTCTTCAGAATAAACCCATCATGCTAGTTTCCTGGCATATACCCAACTGTGCTTGTCATCAGGGGATCTCAGGGCCTCTGTGTTGCTAAGGAGGGCTGTTTTGCTTTTCAGGACATTTTGTGAATGTGACTTCTTGGCTCCAGCAAAGAATATTCAAACTATCAGCACAGCTTCTTCACCCCACTGGTGTAGACTTTCTGGCTCCCACCACTGACATTTGGGACTTCCTAGCACAGATCCGTTAAAGAGACTGACTGGTGTGACTCCTTCTTGTGGACTTTGGACCTCCAGTTAGATTCATGAGAGGCATCGTTGTGAGCTCTGGGTTTTCATCTGGACTCATGTGGAACATTTCTGTGGGATTTAGGCCCTTGACTAAATATTCTATGTTTTTAGTATTGCTGATAGATTTCCTGCAGTTTCTTGTGTTAAATCTTGGTGATCATCATAAAATAATATTATAATCTCATGTCCTGAATCTAGTTGTTCTCTGCACAACGCCTGACTAGAACAAAGCCCAGTGATCAAGTGAGTACATTTATCAGTACATTGTACTATGTCTTTGGTGTTGTGGACAGATTTCCTGCATTTTGTTGTGTTAACACTGCGTAACCACTATAAAACCATATTGTAAACTCCATGTCCTGATTCTGGTTGTTCTCTGTACAACCCCTGACTACAACATCAGGTGAATTGTCAGCAAGACATAGCTTTATTCTGGAGCAGCAAATTTACTGTGGAGGCCCTTGCTAATGAACAGTCACCGGAGTGCTATAGATAATTCTGAAAGATCCCTTCTACTTCATCTGTGGGGACTGGGGATTTAAATCGTTAACCAAAACCAATCTGTTACCCAGGTTGTTATCATAAATGTGAGTGTGAGCAGGTGACAGCATGTCATATTTCTTTCTAGGCTTGTTGCAGAAATGGGAGATAGTCTCCATTTGGACTGAACTCAGAGCTAAGGTCTGGCCCAGAAATGTACATCTGTATAAAAGCTCAAAAGGACTGCATCCTATAGGCCCCTGGGGGTGGCATGAATTCTTAGAAAAGCAATCTGGAAGAGGGAAACCCAGTCTTTGTGAAGCTGAAGAGTTAATTTAGTGAGAAGATCCTTGAGGAGGCTGTTAGCTCATTCTACCTTACTGGATGACGGAGGCTAGTGGGAAGTATGAAAGTTCCATTGTGTACCAAGACACTTGACAACTCCTGAGTAATCTGACTGGTAAAAGCTGGGCCATTATTCAATCAAGTGGAGGTGAGGAGGCCAAACTGGGGGATTATGTCAGTTAGGAGATAATTAATGACTGCTGATCAGAAAAGCCTGTATGCAGGTGAAGGTGTCCACTGGGACTGAAAGCCATCTTAACTCTCACAGCTGTGGCAAATGGGTGACATCAATCTGCCAGTTTCAAATTAGGCAGAGACCTTTTGGCTAGTGTGTGGGAAAAAGAGGGGGCCTCAGGGAACCCTGAAGCATAGTTACTCAGCAGAGAGGACACTGAGCTGTAATAATCTTAAGTAGGGTCTTCCAGGAATGAAAATAATGAGACTCAGGTACACAGGCTAGGAATTTCTAACTCAATTGTCATGAAGAGATGAAAGGAGAGTGTGGGCTTGTGAGGTGGGGAGGAGGAGTTTTCCTTGATCTAGTGACCTCCCAAACTTTGTGGGGTAGTTTTGATATTTCTGACTCTCAGAGATGGAACAGGCAGAGGTGAAGCAGAAAGGGCAAAGTATTGGCCTTTGGTATCATGATGGGAGAGATTGGCAGCTTCCTTTGTAGTTTTATCTGCAAAGCATTTCCAGTGGCTAAGGGATCTGCAAGTCCTTGGTGTCTCCTACAGTGGAGTACAGCTGATGCTCTTGGGGAAGAGCTGCCTGGAGAGGGACCTTAATATGTGGGGTATTGTTGACTGAGGATGACTGAGAGATGAGGCGTCCTCTCTCTGCCCGTGTGGCACATGGTTGTGAAGTATGTGAAATGCACACATGGAATCTGTAGATGTGTATCACCTTTGGTCAGTGTAAAAGCATGGGCCAGAGCAGTCAGTTTAGCTTGCTGAGAGGTGGTGGGTAGAGGAAGAGCCACAGCTTTCGTAACAGAGTCATGTGAGAGACTTGCACACTCTGCCTTAGTCAGCAGTGTGGTAGAGCCAGTGCTGGAGCTGTTTTCAAAGCTTCTTTTAGAGTCTTAGAGAAAGTGAGGACAGTCCTTGTGATCTAACAGTTCAGCTGGGTCCCCTTTTGTGAGCCTATGTAAGGGATGGTAAGGAGGACACAGCCAGCAACCCAGAGATGGAAGTACCCTGTTACCCCAAGAAAGGAGAGAAACTGCACTTTGTGCAGGGAATGGGAGTCTGGGAAATTAACTGGACATGATCAGGAGGAAGGATTCAAGTGGTGTTTGTGCAGAATAACACCCAGACAGGTGACAGATGGAAAGGATATTTGAGCCTTGAGTTGAGATACACAGTAACTCTTTGTATTCAAGTGTCATACGAGTAGGACAGTATCCTGTCTGGAGGAGATGTAAGAGAGGGTGCAGAGAAGATTACCCACGTATTGTATGAAATGGGAACTGGATGAGTGTAAGGATAGCAAATAATGGGCAAGGCCCCGGCAAAATATTGAGGGCTGTCTCTGAAGCCCTGGGGCAAGACAGTCCAGGTCAGGCATCGGTCAAATATCAGGGTCCAGGCAGGGAAAGGTGGAAGGAGGCTATGAGGAGAGGTAAGGGAATGTAAGTGTCCTCCAAATCTAGGACTGAGTGATGGGTAGTAGGTAGTTCCATGGTGGATAAAAGGGGGTATGGGTTGGGCATCTCAGGATGGGTAGATAAGAAGGACTATCTGGTTAGCAGTGCCAAAGTCTTCCACCAATCTATAGGTGCCCACTGTTTACAAGCAGGGAGAATGGGAGTGTTATAGGGAGAGTTTATAGGGAGCAAAAGACCATCCTGGAGCAGGCAAGAGACAGTTGGTTTTAATCCCCTCAGGTCCCGATCAGGTAGTGGGTATTGGTGCGGGGAGAGACAGGGCGATCTGGCTTTAGCATCATGGACAGTGGTGCTTGATTGAGAGTTGTAGAAGGAGAGGAGATGCCAGAGTTAGTTCTAGAGAGGCAGAGGGATGTTTTTGCAGTGAGATCAGAAAAGGAGAAAAGAGAGTGACCAAAAAAAAAGCTGGATAAATGCCTGGAATGGTCAGAATGACAGACCACCTGGTAAGGGTATCTTGTGTTTGAAGGTGAACAGAGGAGGAAGTGATGATCAGAAAAGAGTGGGAGAAAAATAATTTACTCAGCTGCCACCACATTGGAGGCGCTTTAAAAGTGCTGGAGACATCAAGACCCACAGTAGAAGCTGAGGCCATGGAGACTGGCAAATTTACTAACTCCTCTTGTGAGCTTTAAGGGCCTGCCTCTAGTTTTTGAAGCTTTTTCTGAATATCTGGAGCAGACTGGGTAATAAAATTCACATTTAAAATCAGTTGATCCTCTGGAACTTCTGGGTCCAAGCCCATATAATATTTAAAGATAGCAGCAAAACTGAGCCAAGTTTTCATCTTTTGCTAGTGGCTACCTTAAACTGTCATAATTGACAGCCCTGTGTGTCACCTTGTAGAGCCCTTCAACTAAACAAGTGACCACATAGTCACTTACAGAAGGATCATGGCTCCATCAGCAGGAGGCTGCTCAGTCCCACCTTGTTGGCCAGCGTCCCAGCTTGGATTGGCCCAGGGAATGGTCATGGTGCCCTCTTGAAGACTGGGTTCAAGGAGCCTGTGGCAAATCAAGGCAGCCTGAGCTAAATCCCAAACATGCTCCCATGCCTCAGGGGAGAGGGTAGAAGAAATAAATAAGGGATATTCATCCTAGGTGAGAACATAAGACTGGTAAGGTACTGAAACTCCTGGGTACATTTGGTAGGGTCAGTAAGAAAGGGACACAACTCTGACTAATCTGAGGCACACTGGACAGAGAATAGGGAACATGAACAATTCCTTCAGTTCCTGCCACTTCACAAAGTGGAAACTGAGGCACGAGGGGTGAGGAAGGAGCACCAAACTGCAGGCAAGAGACAGTTTGAGTATGATTAAGTATGAGATGGAGGCAGATGAGACAGAGCACAGGGAGTGGGTTTTAACTTGATGATAATTATCAGATTGATAGATAGACAGACAGACAGAACAGGATGGGTTCCAGGTCAACACGACGCTCTTCTGGAGGAGGCCATGCAACTGTGGCAGCTCCTCCCAGAAGTCTCAAAGGAGAAGCAGGGGACACCGGGAGCTGTCCAGCTGGAGTTGGGGGAGGCCACCAGGGAAGAGTGAGCTCAGCAGGGTCCTCAGTCAGGGAAGAACTAGCATGGGAAGGAAGTGGACGGGGCACAGATGGAATGGAAAGGACAATTTAAGAGGGATCACATGAAGAGCACAGAGCAGGAAAACTGGGATGTGTAAGGAAGGCCTGACCTAAGCTATTTCACACCCCTTCTTTAGCCCTTGGCAGGAATTATCCAGATCTTGCAAAATGAGTCATCAGACATTGGGCATACTGTGGACAGGCCAACATGCATTGTCCAGCTGGTACTATGGCCATGCTGTGTTACAGAAAAGTGAACCCAGTCTTCAGGAGGGCACTGCGGCCAGCCCCACTTGGTCTTCAGATTGGGAGAGAGGCAGAGATATTTGAGAGTTTGAAGGAGGCAGACAGACGTTGGGGTGAGGAGGGGATGGAAGGTGGGTGGTTCCCTGTTGGAGTACAGAGATATGTGGGACAGTGGAAGGATCTCTTGGTGACGTTTCCAGTCAGGACCCAAAGTCATAAATCGTGAGCAAATGACCAAGTCAGATGTCACTGCTGTTGGTCAGACACCAAAGGCAAGCAGTCTTCCCAGGAGTGCTGTTTGAGACCAGTGCTGGAGTTTAAAAGTGACAGAAAGCAGAGTGAACCCATCGCTGACTTTATGGGGAAGATAAAAGGCAGGCGAGGAGGAAGAAAGAGGATGAGATCTGAACACCCATCAAGTCCTGGAGTAGCAGAAGCCATAGAAGCCAAAGTCAGAGGAACTGATATTCCCTGGTGGCCTCAACCAAGGGGACAGAGCTTCGGAACAGGCCGCTCTCCCTCCCAGATTTTGGCACCAGGTACAATGAACAATGGAAGCAGAGTCCACTTGATAGGCTCTTGTGAAAGCAAAGAAGCATAAGATTTAATATAGCTGAGTGCAGACAGAGCCAGGACGGAATGCCTTTCCCTGGGAATGAAGAAAAGTGGGCTTTTTATAGCACTTGCACAAGGTGAGGGTCTCTCCAGGGACAGTATGCAAGCATGTCTGAGCAGACATCAGTGGCCAGAGTCCTCAGAGCATCAGGGCTAATGCACTGATGTTATCAGATGTCCCAGGGCTAGAGAGATTCTTTGCTCTGCCTCTCTCTTCTTTACACCCTTCTGTCCTGTGTTTGCCCAGGGCAACAGCACCTGAGCTGTCTGTTTTATTTATTTATTTATTTATTTATTTTTTCTTAAAACAATGTGGCTGCTGGCAAACACTTGGGAACCGTACTAGGAAAGTCACCAACAGTGGAGCCTGACAGTGCTCTGTCCTACGCTCCAGGCCAAGCACCAAGACCAGGCAACAGTGATGGAAACACAGCCTGGGCTTCACAGGTGGACAGGAGAGTGTGAGGCGCTCAGGGCTTGCTGTGTGTCTGCTCCTAGGCAGGGTTCGGGGATACAGGGAGTTTACTGGACCCGGACCTGCAGTTCTTACACAGGTGACAAAATATGAATGCACACCATGAAACTCCACGTTCCAGCTAAGCGGCTCTGCACAGACCACACTTTGGTTTGTGGTCAGAGCAGCCCTGTGTCCTGTGGGGGAAATGAACATGTGGGCTCCTTCTTGAAGCCACCAGAAAACCATGCCATTAAAAGTTCTAAATTGTAAAGCGTTTTCCTCCCTCCCACAGCTTTTCTCTCAAATTGATGTGATGCGTTAAATCTGCTATTTAATGTCACTAATAATTTAAATTATTATGTGAGTTTTATTATTCCTATTCATGTTGTACAGTGACAGTCTCACAGGCAGATGTGAGAGGCTTGATCTGGTCTGTGGAATCCTTCAGCGCTGTGTAATTCATGAAAACACACGCCCGTGTGTCTGTTCTCACAGGCAACGGAGACCCTGCGCAAAACTAACTCAGCCCCTGCACTCAGTGTTCACACCCTGACTTTCCACCTCTCACACTGCTATCAGAGAAGCCCATCTCCCTTCTAGCTCTTTGGCTGTATTTCCCGTGCGGGTGCTCGGCTAATGCAGGGGACGTCATGTGCACTCAGGAGCCGTGGGTGCCTGGTCAGTCCTGTCTGTGGAATCCTGGCTGCATCTGTCTGCATTTGGAACAAGCCGTATGTGTTCCCTCTGTGTGTGCAGGAGCCTCTTGGCCCATACAGCTTCTTTTAAAAAGAAGCAATTAATTTAAAGGCATCGCCATTCAGAATTTCAAAGAGGTGACATCAGGACATTAAAACCACCTCAGTCCCTGTGAGCACTAAGGTAGGTTATAATGCTATAGAGCTCACAGTTGTAACTGAGATTTGGTTGTTTTCCTCAAATAAAGAATCTTGGGATCATTGTGAACATTTAGTTAGCTCCCAGAGTTCTGACAAAACTGAGTTTGGCAATCACCAGGTTTCCCACTGTTTGTGGGTGGGTGGGGTGCTGTCCGCTCTTCTTAGAGTGCTTCTCCTGTCTCCTGGGTATCAAGGAATGATAAATTCATCAAGGAAAGGAGAAAAGTCTGCACCAGTTCAAATAAAGAGCTCTGCAGATAAGCCTTTTTTCTGGACTAGTAGGTTCAGTTTGCCATTGGAGGACAGAGAAACAGAAAGGAAGAGAGAAGTAGAAGGAAGGAAGAGAGAAGAAGAGGAGAAAGAAAACAGGAAGGAAGGAGGGAGGGAGGAAGGTGAGCCTTCAGCCACAGGCGTGGTAGAACTAGAATTATCTGGAGCTTCCCAGCTCTCCCTGCAGACCTGGGAGAAGGGTACAGAAGGACGCGCAGAGCCACGGCCTCTGCCTTGTCTTTTCTTACATGATCACCTGACAATCGTGCTTCAGGATAAGTTCTAAAGGGAGCAACTGAGGCATGCTAAGCCAGCTTTGAAGGAGGTGAACAGAGAATCCAGACTTGTCAAGACGTTCTCCTCAGCAGCTGTGGCAAATCTCCCTGTGAATGAAAAGCACAAATTCTTTCCCTTTTATCTGTCATCAGGAGCCAAGCACTTAAGTATAAATTGTCAGACAGTTGGCAAATGATTACCGATTTTGTCTTTCTTTATATCAGTCATTTAGACTTTTATTTTCCCTTTGTAGTATGTGTGCTGCCAAAGCAAGCACTATCTTTCCTTTTTAATTAGCGACATGGCGCATATTTCCTGCTGGCTGGAGTCTAGATAACGCCTCATTCTTAGTCTTTTGTTCCTGACTCCTAACTCATGATTTCAATATCAATTAAACGCTGGTTTTCCAGTTCAGTTTTGGAGACAGCAATGAAGAACAAACATTCTTTTTTCTTTCTTTCCTTTCTGTTCTTTGTAAAAAATTTTCACACTGGGTTTTACCTAGAACTTCCACATGGAGCTGTATCTCTATCCCCCCGTTTTATTTTTTACTGTGACACAGGGTCTCACTAAGTTCCCCAGGCTGGACTACCATTTGGAATCCTCCTGCTTCAGCCTCTGAGGGTGCTGGGATACACACTGAGATAGAACTACAATCTTGAGACCCTGGCACAGCCTGTGGCCTCCCTTCACCCTGTGACACTGCATGGACTCCTCCCTTTCTGCCCTAGTCGCAGCCTCAGCCAGTTGAAGCACTGACCCCAGCAGCCAGGTCTCGGCTCCTTCTGGGTCCACAACTGTGCCTCAGAGCTGAGGCTGTATTTAACACCTTCCTCTCTGCCTGTCTCTTCTGTAATCTATTTATGTTGTGCTCAGGGAAGAGAGAACCTTCATTTCCACTTTGTGCTTAGCACAGGGTGCAAACACTTACCATGTACAGAGCCAAGCAAGTACCTCTTCCCAGAGAAGCAATTGTGAATGCCTACAGGGATTTCTTCAGTGTCTCAGAACAGATATGCAGCTCTAAGTGGGCTTTGAAGCAAGGCCCCACTGGATTCGGGTTTATAAACATAGCCTCTTGACTATCCCCAGGGCTGGATCCAGGTCTCCTTCCCTTCCTTAAGGAACTTTTTGCTGGTATCTGTGCTGCCCCAGGCTCTGCACTCCCTGCTTCAAAGGAGCCCTGCCTCCTGAGAGCTTAGCACAAGTCCTGGAATGACTTTGGTGGGAAAGTTTAGGGTCTCACACTGGGTTCTGAGTGATGGTTTCCATCAAGGGAATGGAACAAGTCTATGTCATTTCAGCACTATCTGTGGATTCATCCACACCCAAAATGTGTAGGTTAAGAGGTGGGCAGTGGAGCTTCCCCAAAGGAAAATCACAAAACACTGGGCAGCCAAAACCCAAAGTGTGTTTCCTCTCTTCATCCGCCTGGTCTGTGTACAAATAGCCAATGACAGTGACCACTGGAACAGCCCCGTGCCCTAGTCACTGTTCTAAGGACTCAGGAATCCCAGCTCAGGTAAGGCTCTGAAATTCTGGGATAGTGGTGTCACTCCAGTCCCCAGGTGGCCATATCACAGCTGAGGCGGCTGAGGGCAGCAAGGTTAGGTGGTGGGCTAGGAATGCCCGGTGGTGAGGAGGGGCTGGGGAAGAATCCACATCGCTGTTCCCACTCACCAGGGCTGCTCCTAGCCTCCCCCCGTGTAAGAGCACAGGCCTCCCTCCTGGCTCCTGTGTGGGACCTCAGAAGAGGTCAATTACGAGCACCTTGAGGGTTCCTACTCCTAAGTGAAAAGGCAAGCTGAGGCAGGACACCCAGCACGCAAGCTGGGTAGCTCTGTGAGGAGGAAACATTTTCCTCATTCATCAGTCAGTCAGCAATGTGCACTTCTCTTGAAGAGAAGGGGACACACGGTGAAGAAGGCATTTGGTTTAATGGGCAGTTTGTAAAGTGAAAATCACCACACAGATGCGAGGTGTTGTAATTAGGGTTAAGGTGTTGTTTCTCCCAGGAGTCAATCGCGGGGCTCCAGGCTGTCTCAGCAGAGTGAGACCCCCAGGCCAGAGAGCTGATTCAGTTCTGATGAGGATGGGGAGGGAAGCGCTTTCCCCAGGACTGCTCAGAAAGCACCATAGCTTGTTCACATTCAGCCTTTCTGGTCTCCTTGTTGTGAGCTTTGTGAGCTGCTATTAGTCACAGCCACCAAGGTTGTCAAATTCTTCCTTTGTGACCATTGTGATGGTACAAAGCACACTGTGTATTCAGAGCCAAGGCTGTCCTGTGCTCTCTGGGTTAATTCCTCTCTGTGTTCTCTACATGGTAGCAAACAAAGCCAGCTGACCTCAGAGGGCACCTGCACGACGGAGCTTGGCTTCCTTTGTCCTCTTTTGCATCTTGGAGTGCTTGATCTCTCCGTAATGCACTTTACGAAGCTGTGCTTGGCTTTGCAGAACAGAGCGAAGTATTAAGTATTAAATATTAAGAAGCTTTAAGGATAGGAGCAGGCAGCTGGAGTTTCCCATGAAGAGGCCCCACTCCCTGTCCACCTTGAGCTCAGCAGTGGCCTCTTTCCTTGCTCAGTGCTGCTGAGGGATGTTCAAAGATTGGGCGGCTTCACAGGAGGATGTTAGCCAGGAATCCAGGGGACATCTGTACCTTTCCAGCTGCAGGAGAGGTTGATCCATCTTCCTATGGCTTGCTCCCTGTGAGTCCCTAAGGCTTTTATACCTCCTCTCTGCTGAATTTTTACCTTTTAATACATTCGGTGACTCCCCATTGCTACACCAGCCTAGCCATTAACACTCTGCTTCTTGTTTCTTCCCTGATTCCCCAGCCGCATGCTCACCTCAGGATTAAACTAACACACTGCTTTTCCTTCTATGTCAGTGGCTGAGGAGGCATCTCAAGCCCCCTTGCCAACTGCAGCCTGCATAGATGTGTACAGAGCAGAGTGCTGAGTCTGAGCTTCCGGGCATGGAGGCAGGTCCTGCTTCTATTACGCTTCCTGTTACCTTGGGAAAATTGCTTAGTGTTTGTGATGCTCCAGTTTCTTAATCTTTTCAAAATATTTTTTCTCAATTAAAGGTTGTTTTGGGGCCAACTGAAAAGCATCCTTTTTCCCAGGTTCCTTTGTATCCCCTTTGCCTACAGGACCAAGGAGGGAGGGAAGAAGCATCTTAACTGGTTAACTGAGCCTCAGATGTCTCCTCTGTCCTGGAGCCTTTGACGTTGGTGATTTCAAGTGATGAGCACGGAAACCATTTAGGACATGAGTGAAGTCATCTCACTGTATTATAGACAGCTAAGTTAGAATGTAGTATACAGTCAGAGAAGGACTGGGCTCTAAAGGAACTCAGGAAAGATGCAGATATCAGGATTGGGGCTGCAGTCACATCTGAATAAGGCCAGGTCCCAAGATAAGGTCACAATGGACAGACTCAGCTACTTCTAGGGGGTAAACAGAATTTGGGACTACACTGAAACTGGCACCACCCACTCCACTAAGTTCAGTTATGCATTAGACATCTGGCTGGGTGACCAGAACCCCTCACCCACCCTTTCCCAACATGTTCCTGTTTTGGCAATCACAGAAGCCAAGGTTAATTGTGTCTGTCATATGCCCCTGCTACACACCTTACTTCTCTATTGGGTAGTGTGAGCTGAGTGGCTTCCTTGTCATCTTATTGGTTGATTATAGTTTGACCCACATTGTACCTACATTCATGACTTTGCTGTGTGAGTTATCCCTGACCAAGGACCTCAGTGGCAGTGCACTCCAGACCCCTCCTGTCCTTCAGCAGCTGATTCTATTCCCCCATAACCCTCTTGCCACTCTTAACCTCCTCTGTCCTGTAGAGTTCATTCCTTGATTTCATGGGACATGAACCCAGCACATCTGACATCTAGGAGATTAGGAACTGTTTCTCCTAAATCTGTTTCACCACAAGAGTGAAGGTTCTGAGCGATGATATGCCAGAGACTGTGCAGGTATCAAGAAAGACAAATGGGCCCCATTTATGCTACTCTGGTACCTGTTGGTTAAGAGTTAGCCCATATCTTCTGTAAATGAAGGAACCGGGTAATGGATACAAAGGATATTTTTTCAGTGAGGTGGCATATTTAGGTGTCTGTCTGTGTGTCTCCTAGAGCACCAGTCTCAGGGAAAGCTGAAGGACTGGGTGAAGGATGCTGAAAAGAAGCAGATCCTTAGCCTCTGCCCTGGAATTGGAAAAGTCCACTCTGCTGCCTGGAGCCAGATCACAACTCCAGCATCTCATTGCATCTGCATGAAGAGGACGTGCACAGTGAATAAACCACTCTCAAAGTAAAGACACAGGGGTAACAATGGCAGGGGCTTCCCCCTGCAAAGAAGGCAGCCCTGAGGCCATGGCTGACCTGACAGAGGTGTGCTCCTGTTCTGCACTGCGCTCCTGTTCTCTGGGACCTCAGGGACCTGCACCCATGTGACTTCAGGGACCAAGGTCTGGCAGACAGTAAGGAGGCAACAAATGAGGAAAGAGCAGATGGATGCTGCCTCTCAGGAAGAAGTGGTTCTTCCATGCTACATTAATGAGCCCACTCATGAGCATGGGCCATCGGAGCTGTGAAATACTGAGAGTTGCATCTGTGGGGTGCGCATTGCTAACAGGGGTGCTAACTGGATTCCTGGTTTCTTTGTCTAACTTCAAAGTGGTTTCTGTAGAATCAACAGAAAGCAGCAAAGCTGAGAAGTGAGAAAAGGTGTTTTTCATCTCCATTCCAGCCATAACATGCAAACCAGGAGTCTCAACTTCCAAACTTCTGCTTAGCAGGATGAAGGATTTGTGGAGCTGGTGACAGCTGAGATCTGGCAGCCTGGGCAGAGCCCACAGAAGCCTAGGGTCCCTGTGGTGGTAGGGAGTGGAGAAGTCCAGCTTTTCCTGGACTGACATTTGAGGAAAGCTGATGGTCCTCTGCCTGTGCATGGAAGGTGTTACTCTGCTTTGAGTAGCAACATCCTTGGCTTCTACCCAGTTCATGCCAGTGACAAACACTGCCCTGTTGATGTCTCCATACACTGCAGAATATTCCCCTGATGCAAAATTGTCCCTAGGTGAAAACTACTGGATTCAGCTCAGAAAATGGGTGGGGAAAGTAAATGTATTGGGCCTTGTAAGCTAATAAGTTTGCCATTTGGAGGGTGATAGAACCAGAAATCAGACTGTACAATCTGCTTCTCCTTGTTTCCATGGGATACTCTTTCTCCTCCAGCTAAGCTTCTCCACAAAGCAACCATCAGCATATCTGAGCTACTAACTGAGTGCCTTTGTAATCAGTAAAGAAAACAATCTTCCCAACAAAGGGGACAGCCCAGTTACCTGGGGTGTTTGGTTCAGCCACCATTGTCTCTGTGTCTCTGGAGCTCCTTGTGTGGGGGTCACAGGGGAGCATGGGTTACCTTACTTCATCCCCTCGTGGGCAGGGCTTCCCTGCTGAGCAGGAAGGGAAGAGGTTTCTCATCCATCCACTCACTCCTTCATCCATCAGTTAATCACATACTACGCGCCATTGACTGTCTGAGAGCTGAGGATTTGCTCAGCCTTTGAAAGGCTCACGTGTAGTTGGTTAACTACAAAGGTTGGTCAAGGTGTGATACCAGTTCAGGACAGGGTTGAGAATTTTCTATTTTTGTGATTTGGGAGAAGACTAAGGAGGCCTCAAAGGAAATGTGGGAGATGCAAGTGAGCAGAGATGTGGATTAGAATACATGAAGGAGTTAGTGATCTCACAGTGGCAAAGTCTTGGCTCTCACAAAGCACCAGGTTCCCTGGGGCTGCAGAGAAGATGCTGAGGTCCCTGAAGCCCAGCCTGCAGACTGAGAGTTTGGTGGGGAGCGCGAGGAGCAGGAGTGCTGAGTGAGGAGGCTGGGCCGATGCTGCAGAGAAGGAGCCTGAGCCAAAGCATCTTGCTGTGGGCCTCCTGCCAGCAAGCACAGCTGGCCGTCAGTCTGAAGAAGTCAGGCTGCAAGAGATCAAGATAAATCATTTTAGTATTAGGACAGTGAAACAAATAAATATGGAACATGAAATGCAGGCAGCGCTAGGAAAAAAATACATACTGTGGTAGCTGATGTCAGAAGTAAAGAATCTTTTATTGTTGAGGGAATGGAATAAAGAACAAAGAAATTCATAACTGGGTCATCACAGATTTTAAGGTGTTGTAGTTGCTCTTCTTGGTCCTGAAACAAATATTCAGTATCCAAAGTTTAAAAAGAGGGCTTCTCAGGCAGGGTCCCTGAACTGGCCAAAATTTACCCACAGCCACAGATCCTAAACTAGTAAGACATTTCGCAGGCACCTGTAGAGGAGGGTAGGGAAAAGTTATCTCCTTACATTTCATTGGTCAAAATTGGATCACCTGACAATTCTAAACCAGTCATTTTGACAGGAAATTTAGTATGCTAATTGGAGAGTCAAGGCCCACCTCTGAGTCCCATTGGACAGACTTTCCTGGGGAGAATTTGGTCACCTGAGTGCTCAGGAAGGTGGTAGCTTCTGAGCAGCACCAAATGAAAAACACTCCTCTGTCTCCAAAGCAGGGCTGGCAGGGCTGATCCATAGATAATCACCTGTCCTCTTCACAGAGCTGAAGACCAAATGTGACAGGGCAGTGACCCCAGCAGATTAGTAGAAATGCTTGCTAATGAGCTAAGACTGCTTTCCCTTTCATATGTCTATTTTGAAGTATATATAAAATATTCCAATTTCATCTTATTAAAAAGCTTTTGCACAACAAGAGAAACCATGAACAGAGTCAAGACTTAGCCTACAGTCTCAGAAGAAATGTTCATCAGCTGTCCCTCAGACAAAGGATCACTATTAAGAACATATAAAGAACTCCCCCAAAAATCAAAACTCCCACATTTGGAGACCCAATCCAAAAAGGGCATCTGAGATGAATGCACACTTCTCAGATGAAGAAATACAAACAGCAAACAAATACATGAAAAAGCATCCAGCATCACTGGCCATTAGAGAGATGCAAATTAAAACATCCCTGAGATTTCACCTCACTCCAGAAAGAATGGCTGTTATAAAGAAACCAACTAACAACAAATGTCAAAGAGGCTGTGGGGGAAAGGAGCCTTCTACACTGCTGGTGGAAGTGTAGACTGGTGCAACCACCATGGGAATCAGCGTGGAGCTTTGTGGGGGACTAAGATTGAAGTCCCCATTTGACCCAGCTTTTCAGGGTGTTTTCCTGGAAGAATTAAAAACATCACACCACAGTGATGTAGTGCACCCACGTTTATTGCAGTGTAATTTGTAATAGCCAGATCCTGGAAAAAAACTGAATGTCCATCAACCAAAGAATGGATAAAAAAAGCCATGTTTCTTTCATGCAGTAGGTATTATTCAGCCATGAAAATGGATGATGGGGATTTTACAGGTGAATGGAGGCAGCTGGAGTCCATACTTAGAAAGTGTAATAAATCAGGCTCATATGCGCAAACTGTATTTTCTCCCTAGTGGGAGAAGCTGGAAGGGTAAATAATATTTTATAAATATGTACCCAGAATATTTCCACAGTAATGTGCTGTTACCCTTCCAAATGTTTGTTCCTTTAATATGTTTTTTATTATTCCAAGCCTTTTGGATTTTCATAGAAAACTGTTATCTTCAAGTATCTCACTTTAAAGTGTTCTTTGAAATTTTTAATTTCTCTGCTGTGTTTTCTAGTTTTCAGGATATAGGTCCTATAAATTTTGTGGTGAGGGTTATTACTGTCTTATATTTTAATGCTCTCGTAGTCAATGTGTTTGGTTTGCATTTGCTACCATGAAGTGGAAGTGTAGTTGCTTTTCCATAAACATTTTAATTTAAAAATGTTTAATGTGTCCATAAAACATGGACACTCACTAATAAGGGATTTCAGCATGAAATTAGTTTAAGAATAAAGTCAATTTACCATTGCATTTTTATTTATTAGTAATATTATAGATTTGTCACATGCTAAAAGTATCAGAGATGTTACCTAAAGGGCCCGAGGGTTGGGGCTCACCGAGAACAAGGAACTGAAGTTATACCAGAAGTGCCACAGTATGTTCATGTTGGTAATTCCTTATTGAAGAGGGGATCACTATTGTGACCTGTAAGGGACGTGAAGGAACGTAGCAGACATGAACCGGGCAGCAAGCAGAGGCCACCGACCAGCTCTGGGCTCCCTGCAAAGCGGGAAATGAGACCCTGCTAGATAGCAGCCGGGCACTGGGGCCTCACACGAAGAAATCCAGAGGAAAGACTCACGCCAAGCTTCCACCACAACGCCTGCTTTTTTCAACTCCGCCGGCTTTTCAGAGCCTTGAATGGCAACCAGCGTCCTGCTCGTGGTACAGAACTGAACACGGGGCTCTTTCACAGTAGGAGGAGTTGGAGATCTACCTTGACAAGCTGATCAGGAGACCGCTGAGAATGAGGGTCCCTATGTTAAAAGTGATTCCTGTAATCTCCTATGGTGTCCCACTGTGACAGTCTGACCACTGACTTCAGTGAATACAAAGCACAAGACTCTCCTTAGCTTCTGGTAGTTAAAGAAGCCTGCTACCTCTTAGAGCTAGTGCTGGTATTTGAAAGGTTGCTTCTCCCCAGATGGTGCAGTAGGCCATCGTAACAATGTTTGTCAGTGTTGTGCTTACAGAGCTTCCCTTTAATAATGGTACTGAGGACATGGAAACCTTTAGCAACGTCTTCAAGTTAGATTCATGGACCCCCCCCCCCCAGGATTTCTACTTCAGTCGGTAATCAGCTGGCTCCAAAACAGGACGGCATGGCAGAGGGGCAATGTTTCACAGCAGCAGAAGGCAGCAAAAACAACAAGATCAAACAGGAAAGCAAGCTTTTCCATCCTCTGCCCTCAGGCAGACATGGCACCTGCAGGTCTCTGTGCCTCCTCTTGCACAGGATGAGGATGGTTACTGAGTAAGAGCTCCACCCACCTGCTGAGTCCCTTACTTAAACTTCTACACTTCTCAAGTTGCCACAATGGATCAACCATTGCAACACCCTAAAGCATAAACAGCCACCCTAGGGCAAGTCCTCTCCACCCTGGGATGCAGACCTGCTGACTTACTTAGTTCAGCTTCTAAACTCAAGGCTACACACTGTGTCAGCCATTACAACCTCCTAAGTGGGCAAGCAGAGGTTTCCAGACACAAATCCCCTAAGACTCTGCTGACTGAGTATGGTATAGAAATCTTTCCCTAGCCATTAAAAATGGTACACAGATTGGGATTTGAAAGCCTACAGGATCTTCCACAGCAGGATACTGGACTTGAACTCATGGCCCAGCATGGCAGAGGGGAGCTCCCCGGCACCTGTCGACTGAAGACGGCACTAATCAACCCCAGGGCATGCTGCGCTGGAGCCCAGGTTCCTGCGCAGGGAAAAGAGGGCTCTGGGGGGATTATGCCGGCCATGTGGTGAAGCCTGCTTCCCGTGTCTGCTGGCTCTGTGGACACCAGAAAGAACACGGTGACTGGAGTAAGTGTGACATCAATGGGCACAAGGCAGCGGGTTTGTCGCTGACTGCTTCACAGGCTGAGAAACAAACCAAAACAGAGCCATCGACTCACGTCAGTTCCCTGGACGTACTGTCAGGGGAAGCCTTGCACACTCGGCCGTGAAACGGTAGCTCTGGGGCCACACACCCTCACCGGTCTCAACAGCAGCCCACTCTGTCTCCTCCCCCTTAGTGGCCAGTGATGAAACTGATCAGGATTTTCGCGAAATGAATCTGCAGCTTTTTATTTTTTGACATTGCAGATGCTCAGAAAGGCTGAGCCAGCATTCCTATGGGACTTGGCTGTGTCTACATGGAAGATGGTTTCCTCCTTCATGTGGAATAGGACCATTCCAGCTGACCTGGTCCTCCACGTTCCCAGTGATGCCACACCAGGGGTGATACCACGTCACCTCCTGGCCTCCCAAGGATTTTATTCCTTTCATCTCTGCTTACATCATTCTAGTAGTCTTTGCGAAGCATCATCTCTGCCCAGAAACTCTGAGGTTAATGAGTAAATGATGTTTGTGTAAACTGAATTATATTATGCATGCCCAAGGTAAGATGGTAAGCAGTGAGGAATAGAGACTGAGCTATATATCGGTAGTGCTGTGTACTGAGTATCGCACCTGCACACTTCAGAGCTGTTTCTGGTGATGTCAGTGGTTTCAGCACTGAAAAGTAGAGCTGTTGTCAGGTAGCTCAGAAAAGGTGGGTGTGTGCTCGGATTTCATCCAGCCTAAACCATGGAGCACAGAAACCAATATCCAGCCATGCTAACTGCTTTTATAACGCTAAGGACCTTACCGATGCGTGGAGCACTTCTCACCAAACCTTTGGACTTGGCCAGACTCCGAGCGCCAGGCTCTCTTGGGAAATATTCGCCAAGCATGTGAGCTCAGGTGTGCAGCGCCGTCTTGGTGACACAGACTCCTGCGTCTGCCCCTTCTTCTCAGCTGGGTCTTTCCAAGTCTCTCTTTGGCATTTTCTGTTTATGGGATAAGTAGTTTGGAGGTCACTATTGTGTTTACTTGTTACGCTTTCCTGAAGTCACAGATAAACTCTACATTTTTGATGCTTTATAGCTTGAATTTGTGATAAATAGCTTCCGTAATCTTGTGCTTTTTTTATCCTAAGAAACTTTAATAGAAATTTGAAAAAATACAGACATCCTTTTCTTCCGTTTTCTACCTAGAAAACCTGATTGTCTTGCCAGATGTTTGTCTTTTCTGTGATGAATTTATGTGCAAACACTCCCAGCACCCAAGCACTTGGCCAGCACCTGGGCCAAGGGCACCTACCTGGCAGCTGCCCTCCCTGCAGGCTCCCTGTGCACAGCTGGGGCAGACGTGGGAAGCTGGTGGTGCCATATGCTGGGCTCTCACCAGCTAACCACTCTCCATCTCTGAGCACCACCTGGTGAACACAAAGTGCTCAGATCTCATCCTAAGCTTCTACGTGTTTATGTTTTATAAATCCCCCACATGATGCATAAAACACATAAAGGAGGGCTCCCTGCTAATAATCATATGCAAAACGTTGGTCTGAGTCTTGTGATTAGATGTTCTGAAATTTGATAAGGAATAATTTTGGGGGAAGATTTTTGTATAGAAAATAAAGTAAAGATACTTGGGAATTATTTGGGGCTTTATTTTAATATTACGAAATCAAACAACTCAATAGTAATTTTTTTTTAAATAACAGTTTAGAAAAGAACCAAGGACTAGAATAGATGTTAATTTTTTAACAGGAGACATACAATTGGCCCATAGGTTATAAAAAATGTCCAACAACACTAATCATAAGGGGGAAATGCTAATTGTCACGGCCATAAGAAGACACCTAACAGCTGTTAGAATGACTGCAATCAAAAAGAAAGAAAGAAAGGTGCATTGTCAAGTGTGTGGTGGAAGTGAAGGCCTGATGGGAATGAAAATTATTCTACCTGCTACAGAAGGAATAGAAGGCTCCTCAGCAGACTAGAAGTAGATCTCCCATACGACCAAGGTATGTGCTTCTGTGTGTGTCAGCAGGGGACAGCCAAAGCCCAGCCTCTTCCTATGAGTCAGCACCATGCATGGGCTGCTGGGAGGACAGCCAGCCCCCAGGCCCTTCTGGCGCCTGGGCCAGGAAACAAGAAGAGCCACGACTTCACCCCCACGCCCATAAGCACCTGGCTGATCTGGAAAAAACACAGGCTGTGATGACAGCTATTGATGTGAAATGCAGTTTAAGGCTTGTGGTGTTTGGTGTTCACTGACTCTGCAGGTGTAGGGCTGGTGGTCTGATCATCTATTCAGGGGTTCATGGTACACAGTGTGGCATGTAGGGGGATCTCCTCCTGAGGGTGGTGGCCATTGGTAATACCCTGTCATCTTGTTTTGAAGTCCTGTATCATTTTCATTACTGTGCTGAGTTGGATCATTTCTGTTTTGTTTGGTTTTATTGTATCCAACGGCACGGGCAGCTATTTCAAAGATAACAAGATACATTATGGCAGCCATTTTGTATTTACTCTTCTCTTGTCTTGAAGTTCTGTATTGTATTCATTGTTTAGTTTTTATTGGTTCTATTCTGTCCTATTTTGTTTGATTTTTACCATGTCTGCAGGTATCTGCAGCTATTTTGAAGACAAGAACCATTAAGGTAAACATTGTTGATTTTGTATTGTTTTGAAGTCCTGTGTCACATGGGTTTGTTTTGATTGGCTTTATTCTGTTTTATTTTGCTTGGTTTTATTCTATTTAAAATAAAAATTTAAAAAACCAAAGTATTGTGTTTCTGACTTCAAATCCAAAGAATTGGAATCAGTATGTTTCAGGGTGATCTGTAATATGTTCAAAGTCCAATGCAATGTTATTCAGATTAGTGGGCATCTGGAGTCCCCCAGCTGCCTACAAGTGGCCCATAAATAAGAAAATGTGATGGTCATGCACAGTGGGGTACCGCGGCACTCATCCCCCATAAGAAGGAAACTCTGCCATCTGTGACACTGTAGATGCAGCTGCATATTATGTTAAGTGAAATAAGCCAGGCACAAGAAGACAAATACCACGTGAAATTATTTACACATGAAATCTAAAACAGCGGCACTGACAGAAGCAGAGCAGAGAACACTACTTACCAGAAGTAGAGAGTGAGAGTAGAAAGAAGTGGACCAAAGATGCCAGGCTTCATGTACACCAAGTGAGAGAGATTTTGTGTGTGTCATGGTGAGCATGGTAAACAGCGATATACTGCATTTCTGAAAACTGGCAAGGGAGAGATTTTAAATCTGACCACAAACAAAAAGTACAGGAGAGAAACAAACACAGGATCCACTTTGTCAATTCCACCGTGTATGTGTATTTCAGCATGGCACGCTGTGCACCACAAATGTGCACACTATTTCACTGTCAGTTAGAAATGGAACACTGGGTTTGCAGCCACTTACGCGTGTTCAGATCCCAGCTTTGTGCCTCATTAACTGAGCACTTTGCCACTTAGCCTGGCTGAACTGCGACTCTCTCATACAGTAAAAGCACAAGGACACTTTACCCTCAGAGTTATTGGGAGGATTAAATAGCCGGTGGGGTGCCTCTTTGTGTCAGTGACTGTTTGTTCCAGGATGCTTCACGGTTATACACCCTGGCTCTTCATATCCCTTAAATGTTCCCCCAAATGACACACTATTTGCATCTACCTTACATACTCCCTTCTACCTTAGATCATATCTAGATGCTTATAATCTCTAATAAAATGAAAATGCTATGGAAATAACAGTGGTCTATCGTTTAGGGAACAATGACAAGAAAAATTCTATTCAGTATTGATATAGCATTAAAATATCTCCAAAATATTTCTACCTGTGGTTGGCTGAACTGTAAGAGCAGAGCCATGAATGAAGAGGCTGACTGTGTACTTATGGCTCCCTAATAACCATAACCAATATAGAGCAAGGGCTCCCCATGGGTAGCAGTTATTACCTGTGCTCTTACTTGCAGCTGTTACTGGAATAAAAAACCCACAACTAGTATTAGGCACATGCTCCTTAAATATCTAAAACTAAGCAGTTTTGCAAAACTGTAAATAATCTTAAATTTTTGACCTTGAGGAAAATTCGACATTAAAGTTTTCACATGTGCTTTGCATGTGTTCTGATGGACTTTTGTGTTGACTTTGTGTGCATGAAGACATAATCTCTCAGTTGGTGGCTTTTTTTGCCTTGAAGAGTCCTGTTTTCCAGGTGGAGGGCCAGGGCATGCAGTGTGGCTAAGTTTCTTTCAGTTTCAACAGAGCCATCCTGAGCTAACTCTGTGAGGGCACAGGTTAAAGTCTTCAGTCTCATCTGAATAGAAGATGATGCGATGAGTGTTTCTTATGTCACATTCAGGTGGAAGATAACTTTCTCCAGCATCCCTGGTTGCCACTGCTGCCCCAGAGCAGTGGTGGGGAAGCCATGACACGTGTGCCACAGAGGGCCGCCTGTACCATTGGAAGCTCTGAAAGGTTATCATCCGTGGTTCACTGTTTTTGCCCTAGAGTGACGTATGCATGTTTTAATGGGAAATTGTGAATCTCTAAAGATAACTTTTTCAAGATACCTGCAGAGCAACTCACATGTGGTCACCAAGTAAGAGGACAGAACTGCCCATCTTCCCTGGCCAAGTCCACTGCCTTCCTCTCTGTTTTAAGGGCATTTGGCGTTTGAAGCTCCTTACCCTCTGGGGTGTCAGGTGGCCACACCATTCCCTTCAGGTGGGTGCAGGCTTGTGGCTGACACGTTCTGCATTCCCTATGTCCTTCCCCTTTCTTCCTGTTCTTGTCCCCATGTGTTTCCAGCTCGAGCAGATCTCCACACCCTGTCCTTAGCTTACATATGCCCCTGAGAATCCACAGTCCAGTAACGGTCATCAATGCTACTGTTACAGGATGTTGAATTAGAGAGAGAGAGAGAGAGAGAGAGAGAGAGAGAGAGAGAGAGAGAGAGGGGGCTGGGCCCTCAAAGGAACCAGTGCAGAAGGCCAGATACCTTGCAACTGTAGGGGAGACAGATACCTCCACTGTGGGCCACACGTCAAAACAAAAGATCAAGCAAATGCACCCACATCCTAAGGACTGATATTCTATCTAGATCTCTGTTACCCTGAGGAAGCCAGGAGTCCCCACCCCAAGCCCCTAGGGAAGAGTCACTGCTCTTTAAGCCTGCCCACTGGCTGCCTGACTCGCTTCCTCATTTGTCCCCAATTTAATCAATTTTCCCAAGCAATTAATCTTATTGGTTGACCATAGTTTTTTCCCACCTGATGCCCCACCTTGTGATTTGCCATCTTTTCTCCACTTTGGACCTGTCTCACCCTGTGATTTTGCTTTAGAAAAATCCCTAGAAATGACAGAGTCCTTGACAACCTACTTGGCATCCCTTCTGTCTCTCAGAGAGGAGCTTTCTTCCTGTCCATAAATATACTCTGCTTTTAACCTCTGTTGTTCCTAAAATTCGTCTTAGATTTTAGAGAGCACAAAATCTTACCAGATGTCTCGCAGTTTTGGTGCTCATTCCCCTGCATCACTGCGGCTGCTCCCTTCTGCTCAGTTGCTCAGGTCCTGCCCCTTCTCTACTTGCTCCCCCTCATTGCTGAAAGGCCCTTCCTTCCGCTGAGCAATGAAAGCAGAATGACGTCCACCCCCATCCTCCTCCCTGTTTCCTCCTGGGGCACAGAAGCAAAGGGCATTAGTGGAACCAGCAGTGTTGTGTGGCCATGGCAGCTCACAGAGGCTGAGCTGGCACCAGGGAGCTTGCAGGGTCTCAGCAGAACCTGGACCAAAAGATGCTGTTCCCATGAATGGGATCATTGACTGGAGGACAGAAAGGAAAAGCAATGGAGTGTATAAGCACAGGGGTTCCAGACAGCCTCAAATGCTTCCAGCAGGACTGAGAGCCCTCCCGCGATACTGGTAACCCACCCCTCTGGGGGGAGACGGTGACTTTGAAAGCTCTCAAGGACTGGGGCAGAGGAGCAGCGCTGAGCTGGGACTGCACATCACTCGGGACACTTATGGCTGCAGGTAAAAAACTTTAGCTTAAACCAACCTTCGCGAAACAGAAAAATCATACTGCTTCAGCTAAGAGGAGGCACCCCGGGCAGCTTCTCAGGGCTGCTTCTTCCTGTCATGCAAAGGCCTTTGAAGTTCCAGGTTCCTTTCCTCCTCGGGACTGGTCCTCCCTGTCAGAGGCAGCATCTGCATGTTACTCAGGCTACAGCCACTAAAGCAATCCTGTAAGGTGTGACACTTCCAAAGTAGGTCAAGGAGAACTGAGGATGGTCTCTTTTCACAGTAAGAAGCACGTGCACTTGAGAGCTGGAATATACAACACCCCAAGACCAGGGAGTGTTTCAAAGTGACAAGACTGTTGCTCCTACATATGTGAAGTTTGGCCTGAATGCTTTTTGATAACAAAAGTTAATGTTTAATATTTTTAGAGGGACATCTCATATAAATGCTGGATTTTTGCTGGCAAGTTGGTGGCATCATGCAGTCACAGATGTGGAGCAGCCAGGGCAGGGCCAGAAATTGGAGGATTCGCTGTGAGGAGACCAGATGGCTCAGGGTGCATTCCCCATGCTGCAGAGTTTGGACCTGTGCTCCCTGTCCCTTTACCCTAGTCCAGAAGCAAGGTAGCCCAGCCCAGAGCACTGGGCACACAGCTCTGGTTGCTGGCTTTGTTGCAAAGCAAATTGCAGCCACAAAAATCTGCATTTTAAAGTAGCTCTTACTAACTCAATTGCAAAGTCAATAAAGAGACACAGTATAAATACCCTGGAGGGAAAAATAGGGGGAGAGAGGAAAACTTTCCTGAACACCATAATAAATAAGTGATTGTGTTGTTGTTTTGTTTGACTTCAGAAACAGTTATCAGCTGGGAATGCAGGCATTTTTGAGGCAATGAATCCCCCAGCATGGCGTCCTAATGAGAGAACCCTCTCTGCCTAGTGCTAAATATCTGATTTTTGAGGCAGAGGAAAAGCTGGAATGAGGGGTCAGTGCCTACCCTGTTGTGTAAATGGAAAGTGAATGGAGAGGAAAGTGTTTATGTCCATAAAGTCTAACAGCCACTTAAGGGGCGGCATCCCTGGGAAGGCAGAGCCCTGCTAATGGCCACTCTGCTTCTCTCCCTGCCTGGCAGCTGCTCAGATCTGAGAGGGTGCAAGACAGCAGGCCTGCTCAGTGAGCAGAGTGTTCCCCTGGAGAACTGGGGGTTGTATCACACACTTCAGGAGGCAGCAGACAACCAAGGACATGAAGGAAACAGAAACACCCCTGATGGCAGCAAAGTTTTTGAAAAAAAAAAAACAAAAAAAAAACGATGACAGCCACCAACAGGGAAGGTCTTCGACTGCCCCCCATAACCACCCTGCAGGAGAGAGCGCCTCAAAACAGCAGGGCTCGGAGGGCCTGGCTGAGGGGATCATGCACAGGGTCGCCGTGCTGCTCCCCAGTCCACTGGTCTGTGCGATTGTTGTGGGGGTTTATTCCTTCTCTGTCCTTTGCATAACTGGGGACCTGACACAGAGCTACCAGAAGGGTCTCCTGTCAGATCCTTCTGCTCCTGCCCACCTTGCAGCCAGAAAACTCCTACCTCATCCCTCTTTCCTCCAGAGCAAACCTGACAATCAGATTTCATCAAGCCCTCCCCTGGCTTTCCACTCCCCACAGCCCGGTTCCCCATAGCTGGATTAAGAGCCCCTGTTGCTGTGAGGCCTGAGCCAGGCAGTGCCTACCTCCTAGTGTAGGTGAGAGCCCAGGCTGTTTCTGGCTTTGTCAGTGAGGGTTTTGCACACCCAGCTGTGGGCGGCTGCCCAGGTTCTGAAGGCCCAGAAAGCTCCTTTCTCTGTTTCTTATAGAAACGGGATTGAACTCTATGAAATGACAATGATGCCTAAACTCTATGGAGCACTTCCAGTGGGCCGGTCTCCAGTCAAACCCACTGCATGGGTGACTGCCCTTGGGGTTTCAAGGAAAGACCTCATTTCACAGGGGAGGAAAATGAGGTTCAGGACGATCATCTTGTCCAAGGATGGGTGAAACAGGGCATAGAGCTGGGTTTGGTCCAAACTAGAGCACTAAGAAGTGGTTTTCAATTTTGCAGCACATTGAAAACCCAAGGCCTCCTTAAAACCTACACATTCCTGACTGTACCACCTGGCATTCTGGGTGAAATGCTGTGGGCTGACAGCGGGCATAGCCTGTTTCAAGGCTCCTCAGGGGCCTCAAATATGCAGCAGTTTGGGGACAGATACTCACCCTCCTGACCCTGTGGAGCTCCCCTCTTACACTTGAGTCCTCTTCTCACAGGCTGGGGTGGGGTGGTAACTTTGCCTGCTGGGAGCTGGGTGAAGGCAGCAGCTTGGGGCCCAGCAGACTCCCAAGCTCATCAAAGAGTCCACAGATGGACAGCAAGACGGGAACTCCAGGGCCCCTGAAGCTCCTTGCCCAGGAGAACACAAGGACACATAATCTGCCTTGTTCTGTTTGTGCTCCAGGCTGCCCCAGGCAGGAGGAGGAGGAGAGGGAGGGCCAGGGCTGCCCCTGCAGTCCCACCATGCCTTGCAGTGTGGCCACAGCCAGTCTCTGCCTGAGCCTCATGCTGGGCCCCTGCTGGCAGTCCTACAGCACTGACTTGTTCACCAAACACATGTGGCCACAAAGGAGGCCACTAGGGCACTGGCAAGATCCAGGGTGGAAAACACTCACTCAGTCCTGCTTCCTGCTTCTCAAAGTCCTGTCACTGAGGAAATAGACCTGAGGTTTTCACACACTGGTCATGTGTCCATGTGTGGCCTGCTCTCCTCCAGGCTGACCTGTGCAGGTCACCATCCGATGCTGTGACCAAAGGAGAGCATGTTGTCACTGTCCTACAGCAAGTTCTGCTCTGTACTTGGTGGCTCTATGTCAGCTATCTGAACATATGTCACTCACGGGCAGACAATTTCTGCCCACTTATGCCAGTTGTTAACAACGCCAAACCTCAGCTCTGTCTTTATAATTAGCTCCAATTATGCCAAGGTCACTGTGCCCTCCAAGAACAACAGTCCCTTGTGCTGTGTCTTTCCTCAGATACTTCCAGCCCAGCCTGACTCCCTAACAGAGAATCCTCAGCATGACAGGATCTCCAGCAGTAGCTGATGAATGGCACCTGAAATTGATTTAGATGAGTCTCGTGATTTTTCAAGCTCTTTGGAAACATCAGAGTCAAATTCTGTTGCATGACACTTAAGCAGATAATACATAAAGACATCCAATTAAAGAAATGGCTTTTCTCAGACATCTGGGGCCACAACACATTACAGATGCTGTTTCATTGTAGAATAGGTCCTGTTCGAGATTTGTAAAGAAATGAGTTTGTTTCTCTCATTGTGTACCTTGAAAATATATTTCACAGAAAACCACATTTTTGTGAATGTTCATCTTTATGGAGGAACCTGATTAGAATGCTGTGCTTTGGCTCACTTTCCTTGGGTAGCTCTGATCAGTTCTTGGATTTGTTCAGTGATGATTTGGTGTCGCCTTTAGATATTCATGGCCCCAAGGATTTTTCTGTGATTGTGGCATTGGGTGAAATGATGGTGTCCTTCCAGCCAAAGCCTGTGTCCTGATGGCAGGTCCTAGCTGCTGATGGGAAGGGATGAGGAGTCCTGAGGGGATTATAAATGATGATTGGTGAACCTCTTCAGAAGGCCAAGCAAAAGAGAGTTCTCACTGTGAATAAATAAAAGGGCATGGTCAAGCCTGAGCTGAGTATTGCTGGACACCAAAGAGGCAGCAGCGATATCATGGACATAAACTGGGAGCAAAAAGACCACCTCAGTAAACCCACAGAGCAGGTAGGAAACCAGGAGCAGCCGTGCAGGGGTGGTTGCAGCACGGCGCATCCATTGGCCAGGAGGAAAGGACCAACAGAAGTCCAGCCCCACAGTCCCCTGTGGAGGAAAGGACAGAGGGTGCTCAGAGGGATCCTCACTCCTTGTCAGTGAGCAGCCACTTGAGGTCAGAAAGGAGCAGGGGATGAACTGCTCTCCCCTCTGCCCACTGTTAAGCACAGCGGATGCTACTTTTCATTTTACTGGAAGCAGATGCATGTAAAAGACAGTAGAAAGTGGCCACCTTTGTTTATAAAGATCAGTGCTCTGGTTCTGACATTGAGGTGCAAAGCCTGGGGAAGCCTGGCATACTGTATGTACGATTCCAAGGGCCATGCGTGTGCTGCAGGACACAGGGAGATCCTCACACAGTGGACACCTCATCCCCAAGCTCTGTGTGTACATTAACAGCCAGCGTCTTTGGCTCCTGGAATTCTTAAAGGAATCTGAATGGGGAAAGTGGAAATCCTCCCAGGGCATTTTACAGCCACATGTGTGTAATCTCCTGGTGTCCACTCTGTCCCTCTCTGCTGTGTTTAGAGGTGGAGCCCAAGTTCATAGCCTGGCTTTATCTCTCCAAACTTTCCTTCTTAAAATCTCTTCTATGTGAAATTTGGTAAGAGGGTCCCTTTAATATGTGAGTTCACAATAAAAGAGTGCCATATAATAGGACATTTTATTTGAAGCTTGTGGAATTCAGAGAAGCACTGAGAACCATAAGCATGCTCTGCTTTGTTTTCTTTTATATTTCTTCTCAGGCAGTCATAAGTTCATGAGGTTCTATCAGGGACCCAGAAAAGAACCGTAATTGTCTGTGTTAAGGGTACAGCAAGAGGATAAAATAAAAAAATAGGGACACATTTAATAATACATGAGTGGCTGGGAAGTCGATGTCTCCAAATCGGTCCTCTCCTGATACTCCACCACGACAGCCAGTATTGATGGGGTGCATACAGTGATAGACAGGGCCAGGAGAAGATTCAAATTTGAAAAAAGTCTCTGAGGTTTATGACTCAGTGGACAAATATAATCCTGGGATACCTCAAGAGGGTGGAGATGATCTTATGCTAAGGGGGACCTTATCCTGGGGTAGAAACCTGGGATGACTCAAGAGGGCAGACATGGCTTTATGCTAAGAAGAATCAATGGGAAATCTCAAGTGTGAGCTACTGATAACCCCAAGCCTCCATGTTATCATCCCATAGGGAAAAGTGCAAAATTAGCCTTTGCAAATTTGTGGTTGCCAGCAGGGATCCAATGAGTCCAATTTGGGGGTAAAAATATCTTTTAAATAAACTACTTTTAGTGATATGTATTCATGTGTGTTGTGAACATCATGTTTTAGTGTCAAGTTTGATATCTAAAAATAATATTGATGTGAATCTGCTTGAAAACATCCATGGATAAGGCTTACCATTTGCCTGGAAAAAATAAAATCAATAGAATAATGTTTCAGCTCCACAATACGCAGAAACCCGGGTATGATGTGCCACAAAGCAATGACTGTTGTCTTTCAGGAAGGGAAAAAAACACGCACAGGATTCTTAGTACGGGAGAAAAGCAATGTGTGTGCTCACAACAAGATCCTAAGAGAAGATCCCTTCCAAAGATGGAGCAGCAGCTGCCAGGAGGACCACAGACAGTGTAAACCCCAGCGGCAAGGATGAAAAATAACTACATTATTTTTAACATAGAAAATGTTACCGAATTCACCTCCAGGAACAGGTGAGAATTTAAGCTGAATGATAATTTAGCAGCAGTACATTTAACATGGGTTTTGGTAGTGAGGATGGACTGGCTGATGAAACAGGCATTGGCTTTGAAGGCCTGTGGTCATCTCTAGTGAGCTGTTTCTTTACTGACAAATAGAATTTTAAGGATCAGACCCTGAAAGACCCCAAGGAGTCATTTGGGGCAGCTCAGCTCATGACTTTAGCGGCTTTTGACTCAGCCACCCAAAATAGGTGCAGTGTCCTCTGGCTCTAGACATCTGTGAGTGGGTGCAGTGGACAGACCCTGCTCTGTGCTGTCCCCCAATGGGGCAGTCTCATCCATGGGGCAGTGTGCACTCTGGGCCAAGAGGGGGGTCACGGCCATGGGAGCTGGTGCCCCAGGGCTGGTGCTGCCTGAGTCCTATGGATGTTACAGTCGGGGTGGAGAATTGAGGCCCCTAACCCTGTGTCTCTTCTTCATTTTCCTTTTCTAAATTGAGGGGAGATGAAAGCAGGAGGCCCAGGGGTGAGCAGGTCCCATCGGAGCTCTTTTACTAGCCAGCAGGCAGCTGACAGGCTCTGCGGGTCTGGAGGAAGAGGATCCCAGTTCAAGAGAGAAGAGCTAGCTAACAACTCATTATCCAATGAAGGCTGCTCCTTCTCCAAGGCACTTGCAACCTTCTCTCATTTCGGTGCTCAACTTTTGGCCCAGATTTCCTGGAAATTCATGCTCTAGACTGCAGTATCTTCATGCAATTTCAGCCTCAGCCTACAGGCCCAGGCATGCCCATTCCCCCTGCAAAGGGAACCTATGCAGTGCTGCAGGGCTAGGCCGGGGGCTCACCTTGTGGGTGGGTGGTGCAACCTGCATCCTCCTAGGGAGGAGCAGCCCCACTAGGCAGCTTTAGAACCCCTGCCGAGGTGGTTCCACAAGGTGCAGGAGCCAAACCTAGAATAGGAAGGGGCAGGAAAAATCGCCTCAGAGCTTAAGTGCCCTGGGGCATGAAGAGGACTTTAAACAAGAGCATCCAGGCTGCAGAGCGGTGACCCAGATGCCGCCTCTGCTGAACAGGGGTTTCCTCTGGTGCTGAGCCTTATTCATTGTAATGTGAGGAAGACAAGGGGCTGCAGTTCCCAGTGATATTGACGCTGCTCCATTTAACAAAATTTAATTCACATTCCTTGATCTCTAAGTGTTTATTGCCACTTATGCCAAAGGTTGAGTCCCAGCTTGTTTTCTGCACCTGTAACAGGTGTTGGACACTGGAAATGAGCACGAAGGATGATGATCTGCAGTGCTGCTCCCAGAGGCCTGAACCGAGGAGCTGCTCAGTGGGCCACAGATCCAAATTACTGGAGAGGACACGCAGAACCGCAGTTTATGTTCTCAGGGGCGTAAGCTGAGGGAAAGCGAGAAGAGAAGACTGCTGACTTCTCCTTTACAAAGGAAGAGCTTGTTGCAAATTCTGAAGCTGCCCGTGTACAGAGACAAGGGGAAAACCAAGCTCTTTGCTTTTATTTTGCCAACAGTCTGGGTTAAAACCCCATGAGAGAATCATCCTTTAATACAACAGGACATTTATGAAGTAGGGTTCAACAAGGTGGTGGCAAATTCTGCTCTGTACCCCACTGCCACCTGGGCAGCTCACACGTATCTTGCCAGTATCAGGTGACTGAGGGTCTGCTTTTCATGCATGGCCATCAGGCAGCTGGCATTACCCAGAAAGGCCCCTGCAGTGTCCTGTGAGAAATGTGGGGATCAGCATGCACAAATGTATTTTTCCCAGCCTGTCTGTCCTCTCTGTAGACCATTTCCTCTGCTGAGCACAAGCGCTTCGGTGTGATAGGAGTATGTTGCTTGGGTTTACTTTTGTTGCCTGAGCTGTTGGGGTCACACTCAAGAATACCAGTGCCCAGACCAATGTAAAGAAACCTCTTCATATGTGAAACCTTAGCAAAGCCAGCACAATCAAACAAAATAAAGAGAACAGTAAAGTACAGGCTGGACTGAGAGGGCCAGCGAGTCCCTCAGCAGTCGCGGGATGATCGCAGCTCCCTGCACACAGCACTGAAGCAATGGCTCCTCTTAGCTCTTCAGCCCACTGTCTGGGTACGCAAAGCAGATGTGCCCTCCACGCTACCCCACCGCCGAGCACACCCAGTGCCACTGGTGTCTTCCATTGGACACAGAGTGTCAACGGCACGCTGGGGAATTTGCTGAGACACTGCTGATACCGTGTCGTGTTCACTTGTGCTGCACAGCAGTGCTTGAGTGCTACACTGGATGGAGCACATTTTAAGATGAAAGCAGGCCCAGGTGCAGGTTTTGGATGTACACCTTAGACAGCACTCTGTGGTTTTCTGCAGAAACCAGAAACGCATGAACTAAACAGAAGGAGGCATTAGAGAGAACAAGGCCTGGGACCTGCCCCATGTTTGGGATTGGAGACGCCTTGCTGGCCTTCTCCTCTGTGTGTCTGGTGGGTTTTCTCATCTTGTATTTGCAACAGACATAAGGCTTCATTTTCCAGCTCACAGGTATCTTTTATCCACTGGGTATCATGTATTTAAACGTGAACAAAGACGTGAGAGCATTCTCTGCTTTCATTACTTTATCACATCCATGCTAAATGCTTTTCAATTTTATATACACACAAGTCAATCAGAATGGGGACCAAGCCCTTGCTGTCCCAGGGAGGCCACAACAGAAGGTGAGCAGCCCCACTTACACAATGAGGTTGAAAGGGATGGTTTGTTCTGTTGTGTGTGCGGGTTCCCAGGCTAGAGTTCCCAGTTCTAGTTCTGTCTGCTGGGTCTCTCTTCCTCTCTCTGTCTCTGTCTCTGTCTCTCTGTCTCTGTCTCTTTCTTTCTGTTTCTCTGTCTCTGTCTCTGTCTCTCTCTCTGCTTCACACACATATGCACCTCCGTTTCCCCAAGATTTTGGCACACAGGAGAACCTCAGACACTGCATCCAGGATTCCCAAAGCTGATAAGCTGAGTTCACATTTCAGTTACCCGGCTGCTTGCACAGGAACAAAAGAACACATTTCCATTCAAATAACGTGATACATTTAGCAAATCTGAAAAGACAATTATGAGTCTGCAGTGTCTGAACATTGCTGGGAAACTTAACCTTCCAGAGCATTCATACGTGAAACCTTAGCAAAGCCAGCACAATCAAACAAAATAAAGAGAACAGTAAAGTACAGGCTGGACTGACTTCCTCCCCTCCCAGCCAGCCAGAGCTGCTTGCAGGTAGATGCTCCACTGGGCTAAAGGCAGCAAGACAGGGAATAGTTCTCCCATCCCAGCTCAGGAGCCAGGCCGCGTGACTCTCGGGGCTCACAGAAGAGTCCCTGCCGGTTTGATGGTTATGCCTGTTCTGCTTCAGGACTATCTCGGTTAACAGCTTTGTGTGTGTTTATGTGTGAGGTGTGTGTGTGCAGGTGTGTGTGTGTGTGTGCAAGTTTGTGTGTGTGCGTGAGGCTATGGGGGTGTTCTTCTCAGTGTATATACAGTATGTGGGTTTCTGTTATCTGTGCACTTCTGGGCATGGCTGTGTTTATGTGTAGGTTTGTGTATGAACCTGTCCCTGGGTGTCTATGTGTAAGCATGTTTACACGAGTTTGTATGTAGACATTTGTGTAGACATCCTCCAGTGTGTGTGTTTGTGTGTGTGTGTGTGTGGTGCTGATAGTACACATGTACTTACACATTTGTATGTCTTTGTGCTTGCTTTGCAGACGTGCACTCATGTGTGTCTGCTGTGTGTATAGATCACTGGCTGGGGGCTGTGAGCCTCTGTTAATCATCTGTACACTTTCCCAAACTGCAGGCGATGGGTCTGTAATTTAAGCAAGTGATGATGAGAAGACAAATCTTAGCAACTGAGGGTTCAAACCCCTGAACTGTCTCAAGTACCCCCTCACTGTCCTCGCTCTCTGAGCCCCTCTGGCCACCCCGGGTTACGGGCAGCAGGAGCCGGCCTGAAAGCACTGTGAGAAGTGGAGCTTCCAGTCTGGGAGCACGGAGCCCAAAGGACCTTAGGTTCCCAAGCCCACTCTCTCCCATCAGCGTTACCTCTCGCGTCCCTGAAAGAGATCTTTTCCTCTCACCACAGCGTCCAGCTCTTATCTAATGGGAGGCAGGAGAGCACAGCTGAGGGTCCCAGAGCGCTTCCTACCTTCCCAGATCTCAGTGTGCCCATCCGACTCCTAAATAATTGGACAAACAACAGGAGGAATGCAGAGCATTCGAAATGGGAGTCAAGAAAAAGAAAGCTCTTTCCATGCAGAGGTTTACTTGCAAAGTGCAAATATTGCATTTAAAATGCTGTGGGAATTAGGTTCTTAGTAGCTCCTGAAGATTCCTCCCTGCATTTATAGGAGTTACAAGGGTCCTGGCGGGCTGCGGACATTTTGCTGAGAAACTAAAATACACAGGGGAGTGCAGAGAAGGGTTTCCTGTAAGCTCTCCCCAGCTGGAGACAAGTAGGGATGATGCCACTTTCTAGACAGGAAGGAATGAGCACAGGGCTTTGGCACCCACTGGGGACAATGTCCTCTCACTCTGAGAAGCCACCGTGCCACCCATAGACAAAAACAGACAATCTTTGTTTTTGTTTGTTTGTTTGTTTTGTCTTTTTCCTTTTTATTGGTACCGGGGATGGAACTCACGACTGCCTGCTTGCAAGGCAGGCGCTTATGCTGCTGAGCTAAATCCCCAGCTCCAAACAGACAATATTTGTTTCAAAGGATACCATTAAGTACTTCTGGCTTTAATTGCTGTCGGGGAGCAAGGCATGAATGAAATGCTGTCTTTTGATTATAAGTTGGCAGTTTGCTCTTTAGATACTGCAGGCCAGGAATTGAGGGACGATCTTCACTAACTGGGAGCGGGGACTTCTGGTGAGGTAAATGTTTGGAAAGGTAGGAGGCATGAGAGAACGGCTTGTTTTGCTTTATTTCTATCTTGAGACCACATCATCGTTGACCTGACACTGCCTTTTACTTGTTTGACCTTAAATGATGCGAAACACTTGGCCTTAACTATGACAATACGATTGGTGTGGAAACTGCCCAGGAGACCCCGAGGCTCACGGAAGTGTGGCCTTGGGGACTGATCTGGGCTCTTGTCCCTTCCTCTCTGGCATTGTGTCCTCCTGCTCTGTCCCAAGGCCACCGTGAACTGAGCAACTTTGCTCCACTGTACCCTTCCGCCATGATGCTCACATCTTAGAGCTAGCTGACCACTCAGGAACCCACGGAAAATGAAGCATGAGCGGTGTTAACCCTCTCCTTTTTAAAGCTGTAGGTGTCAGATACTGTGTTCCAGCAGTGCAAAAGCTCACTAGTCCATAGCTTTGATATTTTATTGCAAAGTTAGAGTAAAAGAACCCACTCTCCTTATAAGAAATCTGATGACACAAAATAATAAAGGCACATGGCTGTCAACACTGCCTGTGTAACACACTTAGGTGGCTTCTTTACGGAGGGAACCCTTCCTCTTTCCATTCCATTTGAGAGTGTCCTCTTCATTTGGATTTCCTTTCTAGGAAGGGATGGGGTTTTCCTACGTAAACATTTCATGCAACTTGGAACAGATAGAGCTGACACAGTTGGACACTTCTCCCATCCCTCTGCCGCTTTATTTTCATTCTGCTACTGATGACAGTCTCAGTGCAAATCTGCACGATGGCAGTGGGCCTGGACCCCTCGCCCTGCACACAGTTGGCAGAAGGTGCAGGCTCTGGTAGCCCAGAGGTGCATGGACAGGTGGTGATGTTGGCAGAGAGACCTCAAGGATCTGCTCTCAGGACAAGGAGTGGACCCAAGCCTGGCCACACTGGTTCCTACACTCTTGGAATGATCAGCCTACCTGGGAGACTTGGTGTCACCTTCATCACTGTAAACTGCCCCTTGACTACCAAAAACCATTGCTTGTCATGGCTGATGTCCAGGAAAATCTTGCACAACTTTGGAAATATGGGCAAACTTCAAGACATAGGAAGGCAGTTGCTTGAAGTAAAGATTAACAAATAAACCTCAAGCAAACCCAGCAGAGAAGAATTTGCTATGGAACACTAGGAGACGCACAATTTCACAGCACTTACCCTTGTCCAGAAGTCACTCATGCCATTGCAGGGGGGAAGGGACAAGCACAGCCCTGATTATCCATAATGAGCCTCTAAATAGATGGTGGGTTCTAATACTTCAGGGTACAGACTCAGGCGATGGGCTGGTTCAGGGCTCCAAGGCAGGCATGGCCTTGGGAGAATTAGGGAAAGAGCCCAGAGGACACTCTGAGAAGACATTGCTTGCATGCAGCCATCAGTGGTGGGAGAAGCAGTGGAGATTTTAACTGTCAGGCTGGGAAGAAGACAGTGGCAGCTGGACAGGGCGTGGTCGTGCAGGCCATGGACACTGGAGGAGGTGAGCTCGGCCAGCAGAGATCTTCTGATGAGACCAAAGATATGGCATGGATACTGGTGGGTTCAGAGACCACAAAGCTCTTTGACCTAATTCTTAGCTCACATAAGACTGATGCTAGCCCTGGTCATCACTCAATGGCTGGCTCAGTCTCCAGAGTAAAACAAACTGCCAAGAGGCTGACCATGCAAAAGGAAAGGGGCAGGAAGCTCTCCCTGTACAAGGACCCAGCCAGGGGCAGACCGAGCTGGGGGCGGGGGGTGGGAGGTAGGAGCACTTGGGATCACACTGGGAGCGTGGTTCTGATTGGAATCTTGAGCTGCTCAACCATGCTCCTTACCCAGCAGGCGTTGGACAGGGGAACACAGGCTGCAGGCAGCACAGACCAGGAACTTTCATCCACAAGGCCTTTCTGACACCACCTGCAGGTGCAGGAGTTCTGTAAGACCTCTCAGGTTTAATAATTTGCTGAAGAAATGCAAAGAACTCAGAAAAATGGTATCCCTGTGACATAGTCTTATTATAGAAGAATGATGGACATTAGAGCCCAGCAAAGAAAGAGGGAGGGAGGGTTCCCGAAGGAAGCCGCCATTATCTCCTTGCGTCCTGGGCAAGGTGACCTGGTATGATGTGAGGTAGCACAGAACACTGCCAGCTGGAAGCTGTCCTAGGACTCAATGTCGAGAGGCTGTGTTGTCTTCCCTAAGCAGAGAAGACAGTGGCACCATGGACACGTGATCCAGTGAGACCCTCAGCACTGAGCCATTCGTGGAGCTTGGGGTGATGTCACCCACATTAAAGCCCCAACTTCTAATCACGTGGTGTCCAGTTGCAGCCCACTTAGCACAGATTGCCTGAGCCAGAAAACAAAAACCCAGCACTCATTATCAGAGATGACTGGGGGAAGTTTGCAGCAGTCCTGAAGTAATTAAGATTGCATTTGAATGCTGTGATCAGCATGCATGTTTCCTTTATTGGGAAGGTGCTCTGGAGCTGTCAACAACCTGCTCCTGTGGAATCCTGTTGGCAGCCGCCCAGCAGCACTGGGAGGAAGAGGCAGAAGAGCTATTTTTAACTCCCCATTATTAGAGGAAACACACATCTGGAACATTTTGTGGAGTGATTATTAGCTGTTCAGCTGAAAAGCAGCCTCATGTCTGCAGGGCATCATTTTCCAATTATTCTGGTATTTTTCAGTGCCTTAAATAGTAAAGGCGGATCACATCCATCTCATTTAATCTCCCTAACTACACTTTGTCCATCTGCCGTGGGTTTACGCTTTATTAAACTCTACTTTTTTGTAAGCTCAGGAAAACCATAGAATGTATCGAGAGAGCCCAACTGCAGTTTGTTTTTGTTTCTCTTTGTGTTTCTTAGGAGAAGAATTGATATATTAGAAGGAATGTTGGTATTTTAAGTCTGCTGAGGTAGTCTGGGGTTTTTACAGGGCCACTTACCAAGCTGACAAGGACAGACGTATTTTGCCAGCATTTCTCTTAGGAGGTATTATGAGCTGCTCCGGTATTAGAAAGCTGTGCTCCACTGGAAATTTACAAAGCTGGCGTCTCCCTCCCAGAACCAATCACAGACCTCTGTGGCCAGGACCCTGCTTACCAGTCTTCCTTTATGGAGCCGTCTGCATCTGTGCACAGGCAGAGCTGTGAAAGGCTGCATCAGGGCGAGGGTCTGTGCCCTCGGCTGAGTGTGCACCATGAAACAGCTCAGCGCTCTCACGGCAGGGAAGGCTCAGAAGCAGTCAGGTCTGCTAAGGTGATGAGCAGGTGGAGATGCCTCCGAGACCCTGCAGCTGCAGGCCTGGAAGGCCAAGGACACCGGAGCTGTGCTGAGGGCAAGGGGGTGTCAAGTGGTAGGAAATGCTCTCTGCTTTTATTTGTTCGTATTCCTTCTTTAACTTTGGGACATCTGAGAGAGCAACGCACAAAATCAAAATACATTCCTCATCTTGAAGTTATAAATTGTGGAATTCCATGTTTAGAAATTCAGCTTCATTGAAAACCCTCCAGTGCGGCCTTAAGTCAGTGACATGACCACTCAAGTAGGAGTTCCAGAGCTGGAGTCTGTCACTTCGGACAGGACAGCCAGTGCTTTGGAATGACCGTGCTGCTTTAGAGTCCCGGGTGTCTCTGGCAGCCAAGTGTTTCCACTGCTCCTTTCTAACGCCTTCAGCTTGCTGGCCTGGTTCTGATGTTATAGGCAGCTGGGTTAGTTAGAAATATTCTAGGCAGATGGGGCTGGGCTCTCTTCAGGGAGACAGTGCAGAAGCCCAGACACCTTGCAAACTTGGAGGAGAGGACACCTCTGCTGAGGGCCAGACCTCAAGGCAAAAGACAAAAATGAATGCCCCCACACCCCGAGTGCTGATATTCTCAGCAGGGATGGATCACCTAGAGGAAGCCAGGAGTCACCATGCCAACCCCCTACAGGAGAGTCACTGTTCAGTATTCACGCCCATTTGCTACTTGACTTGCTTCCCATTTGTCCCCAGTTCAGTCAATTTTACCTGAACAATCAATCTTATTAGTTGACTGTAGTTCTGTCCCACCTCATGTTCGCCTGCCTTTCCAGTTCCCATGTTCTCCCCGTCTTGGACCTGTCTCAGCTCGTGGTTTTGCTTTATAAAAGTACCCAGAAAAGATAGAATCTTTGGCAACCCACCTCGGACCCCTTCTGTCTCTCTACCAGACAGAAGCTTTCTTTCAATAAGTATATTCTGCTCTTAACCTCCATTGTTCTTAAAATTCATTCTTCGATTTTAGAGAGCTGGAAATCTAGCAGGTTGGGAGTTTCATTCCCCTGTATCACTGCTGCATGTTGCCTCTTCCTCTAAAATGGCTGTCTGAGTTCCTGCAATCATATGCTCATAAAACCATATTCAACACAACTACAAAAATCAGGTTTCAACTATTTTTCTTTATTTATGGATAAATATATTTAATGAAATTCCTGGTAAAATAGTGCCCATAGGTGCCTTTAATGAGGATTTAGTCACATGCCACTAACAAAGACATTCAGAAAGCTCTCAGGTCAGTGAGTTCAATAGAGGGGAAAAAAAGTGCAATAGGTGAGTATGGGCAGGAGAAAGTGCTTTCTATGCATAATGAGGCCTAACTAGTTATCGTGACGCACGGTTTGCTCTCAAAATGTCCTTTGTTATGAAGACTTTGCATTTTTTACTGTTCTTAGTTGGAAGCTAATGCCAGTTTGGATGAAGGTAAGAAATGAGGCAAGAAATATCCCACAAGAAAGAAAGTGTTTCTAAATTAATACATAAATGACAAAAGCACAGAAATAGCACAGAAATAACAAAACCAATTCCAAAATATGAACAGGCCCTGTTTATCTGTATTGGCCTTCCCTGGTGTGATAGCAATAGTTCAGTGTCACCTGGTCATCAAAAAGGCTTATGGAATAAGTGAATGTAGTCTGGGGTTTTAAAATTTTATTTGAATTGTAACAGGTACATATTGATAATAATTAAATATTTAAAGTCTTTAATAATTCTAATTATAGCTAATGAGGAATTAACAATTCAATTAGAAAGTATAAAATTTTCTGCACTGCTTAATTCTCAAGAGATTTCCTTACTAGAAAAAGAACTCCAGGAACAGTGCACTCCTTGCTTGGTGGATCACGGGCAGCTCTCACATTCTCCTTACCCTGAGCTGGCTCTTCCTCCAGAATATACACACCCAGCCTCTTGCAGGGTGCCTCAGGCCAGATGTGAGAGTCAGACATGGCCCAAGAGGGGCAGATTCTGAGCCAGTTTCCCTTCCTCTCTGCTGAGCACTTGTGCTGCCATTCGATGGCTTAACTCTACACCGTCATTGAAACTGCCATCACCAATGTGCAAAACCACCTCAATGTGCAGAATCTCTTCACCATCTCGATGGCACAGGGTGTCCCCTTGGTGGAGCTAAAAGAAAAACCGAGAACAGCAATACACATTTTCTTACTCTCGGTCCTAAATTCTCAGATTATGGTCCAGCAAATTCTTGAATCCCCCACAAATCACCGATGAAATATAAAATTCATGGCCCGTGAGTAATCACTCAGCAATCCTATCCTAAGGAGCCAAACTGGGATGTGTATTTGCACCTGCTCCGCAAGATGAATGTAAATTTCATGCATTGTAAACATTGAATAACAGGGTAAAAACGCAAAGCAAAAACCTTGAGAAAAGATCCCTATCCAAGATGGCTGTTGTATCCCCTCGTCACCATGCAGCACTAGACAGTGCCTTTATGCAATGGTTTTCTTTGATTCTTTCACACAGTCCTGCTGTTTTCTATCACTGTTGTAGGTGGAATTTAAACAGAAAGCATAATGCAAACAGTTGTTATTCCCAGTTCTGTTTTCCCTTCACTCAGTTCCAAGGACTGAAACCTGATTAGCTGGGACTAGACTTGGGATATAATTCTTTATTGCCTGGGATTGGCTCAGGGCTGGCCATGTGACCTGGGAGTGGCCAGTGAAGCAAAAGAAGTTACAAATGGAATAGTGGGTGGAAAAAACAATCAATACCCACAAAACAAAGATAAGGGAAAAATAGAGAGAAACCAGAATAAACAATCATGGAAATAAAGAGAAACTTTGTAAGAAAGGTCAAATGGATCTTTCCAAAAAAGATTTTATTTTTCCCTTGCCTATGTTCTTCCTCCTTAAGAGATAATAGATTTGATGTGTGAAGACCAGGCATCCATGTTTATCCAAGAAAATGGGACAAATAGCTCAGACCAGACAGGGGTCCCTGGGAAATGCGATCCTCTAGACTGCTGGTCACACAGACTCCTCTGCACCCCACTCTTTATCACTGTCCTCTTCGTGGTAATCACCATCCTAACAGGTTCAAAGGAAAGCCAGGTTTCAGCTGGATCCCAAAAGGCTGTCCTTACTCTGTGCTACACTGGACTGCAGTGGGAGCCAATGATTGCTGCTGGTGGAGAGACTTTCTGTCTCCAAGGGACATGTTTACTGGCATCATCTAAAGGCCATAATTTGGGTCACCTGTGGAAGAGTGCCTATCAGGAACACTGTTCACTTCTGTACTGTCAGAGTCAGCTCCCATGCCCAGGAACCAGTCTCAACTATGTGAAGAAAAACAGATTTTTCTAAGGACTATTGATGATGCCCTGGTTTTTCAAACATATTTTGTAAGCAATGATGATTAAAGCTCAGTGCGTATGCATTTGCAGAGGCACATGATGTATACGCCCAAACTTCAGCCCATAGATTCCTCTGTCTTTTTAATTCCAGCTTTGAAACAAAAGAAATGGTTAATATGACTTGGAAAATACCAGATTCCTTTCAGAAACGGCAGGTAGATAAATGAAAAATGCTATTGCTGGTCAACAAATGTTGAAACCTTTTGATATTAGGATGATAAAAATCACAACTCTTTGGGACTGTAGAGAAGTAAGATCCTGTCTGGAAAATGAAAGACCTGGCACACAGCCAATGTTTTTATATAATTTGCTTTACAAATTCATATAGAGGCCACTTTTGATTTTCTTCATAAGTCATGTTATACCATAGGTCTATGACACTCTTGTCACTTCTCAGTTATTATTTTTACGTGGCATTTTCTTATTTTCTGTCTTAGGTTGAATATTCTTCAAACATCCCCTCTAATTACTATAGCAATTATACTGTTACCTACATCATTTTTCAATAGAAAGCAATCATGGAAATAAATACAAGAAAGCAACACAAAATCAAGTCTCTAAGTACTGTTTTAGTCTCAGGTTTGAGCCTGAATTTGATTTTCTTTGTATTAAAAGGTGTGTTTGATTCAGGGTTAAGGAGGACTCTGGGGGATTAGGGGGATTTGCAGATGTAAATCAACAGAGAGAGCAAACTCTGGAGGTAGTGGGGAGAACCAAAGGCTGTGTAGAGGGAGTGGTTTAGTATTAGGATCGACCTCATCCAGTCTGGGCAACTCCGTTCTCTTGATACTGAGTGGTCTGAGTATATGACATGTGGCCCAGTTTCGGCCAAGGAAACATTAGGATGTAACTTCTAGAGCCTTCTAGAAAATACTTTTCTCATAATACAAACAAACAAAAACCTTTTTTTTCAGTGTTCTCCTTGTTTTAGAGGCTGTTTGGGGAGAGATTTTTCAGAAAGATGGCAGGAGTTTAGGCTGGCGATGACAAAAACAATTCTGAACTTGCCACAGGGTTGTTAATGAAATCATCCTTATGTTTTTGGTTTAAGGGATTCTTGGCTGAGTTTCCTGTGCTTTGCATCAGGACACATTTACAGTTAAGTCTCCTGTATCTTACCCATCATGCCATTGCTATCCCAGTGTTAGCTCTGCTCATCCTGCTTTCTCTGTTCGCGCAACCTTCCTCCCATCAGTTTGTACAAACCTCAGCTGCTCAGTTCACTCAAAACTATTTCAGGTGGACCTGTGTGCGCTAGCACGTTTTTGAAGGAGATGCTAAGGAAACAACATGTTACACAAAAAAGTCAGAGAAAATCCTTAGGTCACTGCCTCAGTCTGGATTTCTTCATAAAGATGGACTCGAAAGGGTTGGTGAGGTGTTAGAAGCTTTTTTTTTTTTTTTTTTTTTTTTTTTGGTCTTTTTCATTTTTATCGGTACCAGGGATCAAACTCATGACCGCCTGCTTGCAAGGCAGGCGCTTATGCTGCTGAGCTAAATCCCCAGCCCCCTTTTTGTTTTTTTATTTTTTATTTTTTTTGGTCTTTTTCATTTTTATCAGAAGCTTTAAAAGTTTTAAGATTAGAATGAGACCCAAGAGGAGCTGAGAGAGGGAAACAGGAAAATGGTGCCTGGAGGGTGACAGAAATAACCAGCTGTCACTTCAGAAGGAAGCTGTGGGAAGCTAGGTTCACAAAAAAGCCTGACAAGCTGCTTTCACTTTCAGAGAGGTTTCTGTAGCCAGAATGTGGCCTGTTCTGCCCGCTTGTGTTGGTTGCCTGGCCTCCAGTGAGGGGGGCTTTCACTTCACCTTGTCTCACACCCCCTTCACTGCCCTTCTTGGCACACGACTTCAGGAAAGTAGATCTTGGGTTTATAAGGGAGAACTGGGAGAGGGAAGACCTGAAATGACAAAACATAGTCTAACACATACTTGCCTGTGCTGAGGAAAGACCAAGTTTGAAACTGCCTTTTATCCATATACCCATCCATCCATCCGTCCATCCACCCATCCATCTATCCATCCACCCATCTATCCATCATTCCACTCACCCATCTATCCATTTGTCCATTCATCCATTCATTCATCCATTCATTAATTCTTGAAATATTGAGTTACCTTGAGCTGTACATCAGTGCCTGCAATGACAGTTACTACTGACTATGGATTGATTTGTGCCCTTGTAAAATTTGTGAACAGATTATACCTGTACTGTGATGGTGTTTTGAGATAAAACTTCTGGGAGGCAGTGAAGTTTAGATGAATCCCTGAGTGTGGAGATTTTGTGATAGAATTAGTAGCCTTATTAGAAAATCTCTCTCTCTCTCTCTCTCTCTCTCCTTCTCCAGATCAATAGGGCTGCCATGTACAACCTAGGAAGATAGCTCTCACCAGAGCCTAAGATGACACTCAGATCTTGGCCTTCCAGCCTCCAGAACTAAAATAAGACATTTCCATTAAACCACTCACTCTGTGCTGTTTTACAATGGCAACTACAGCTACTCAAAGAGCAATAAGTACAGAATACAGAGGCTGTGTTTGGTTTTGTTTCCATGATTAGATGTTGCCAGTGCTGATGGTCAGTGAAGGTGATAATGGTAATGGTGCTGATTATGACAATGATGATGTTGATAGTGTTGATGATGGTGACGGTGATGATGATGGTGACCGTGGTGATAATGATGGTGGTGGTGATGAATATTGGTTCCAGCTTCTCTGAGTGACTGGGTGATGATAACACTCCCCTGCCAGGAAGAAAGTCAGTAGGCAGAGACAGGCATAACTGTGAGCATCACAGTCCAGCTGAATGCAATTCTCATCAGGAGTTCTGAGTTTGCTTTTAAATTTTCACAGCTTCACATTAGTGGTTCCTGCAGCGAATACATTGATTTATGTATGATTTATTTATGATGCAAATAAAGCAGGGCATGAGTAGAACCATCCATCCCTGTGTGTAAATGCTGGACCCGCACTAATGAACATCAAGCACTTTCAGGTTTTTACTTGAGCAGATTGCTGGCACCGAGAAATGGGAAGTAAACACATTAAAACAGAAATTCACTCTGAATGCAAGTTACCAGGCAGGGGAGGCTGCATCGTTTACTGGGTTAGTTAAGAGCTGTACACAGCCTGGGACATTGTTCTGCTGTGTGGGCTACGGGCGAGATGAGAAGGGAGGCCTGGGGATGCTGGACAAATGCCCCTCTTATTGCTTCATCTTATTTATAGTGCCAGGAAGAACCTTCCACTCGGAGCTGGAAATTAGTATCGCACTTGTGCAATATCAGAAGGCAACTAGAGGATGCGGGATTGGAAATGTTGTGGGCTCAGAACAATAACCCCAGCGACTCAATTAAATGAGGTGCCACTGGTGTGTGCCATCTCATTCCCCTCTGCAAATGGGAACACAAGGGCCAGGCTGGCCATCCAGGGACTGCAGCTGAGCCAGGTGACTGGAGGCTCCAGATCTTGAAATTATTTGTGAATACTGACACATTAAAATTCAGAAATAGCTGCAACTCACAGATATTGTGAGATCTTTCCAAATTCCCCAAGTTAATTTATCACCGAAGATAAAAAATTCCAGTCACTTCTGCTGCGTATTAGAGTCAGTTAGTGAATCCATATGTGCTCCGAAGGGGCATTTTGAGAACATTTACTGAGGATTACAAATGCTTCCAGAATGTTCCTCTCCACTCCACAACAACAGTAAATGGGGACATCAGGGATCAAATCGTGCACATCTGTCCAAACAAAGTCACTCAGATGTGATGCTCTGGCCTCAGACACCACTGCAAGACTGTGGCAGGATGTGGATCAGTGCGTTTCCTGTGAAAGAGGGGAGGAGGAAGACGCATACAGGTTAAGCCTCAGATCTCACTGCCAGGCGAGAGCGCAGCAGGACTCATGCTGGGAATTTAAAAAATGAGTAAATAAGTTCTAGGCGGGTGGCTGATGGTGGAGCATGAGTGAGGCTCGGGTTCCTCCTGTGGTGTGGGAAGAAGAAGAAGGAAGGAAGGAAGGAAGGAAGGAAGGAAGGAAGGAAGGAAGGAAGGAAGGAAGGAAGGAGAAGTAAAGAGAGAAAGAAAGAGAAAGAGAAGGAAAGAAAGAAAGAAAGAAAGAAAGAAAGAAAGAAAGAAAGAAAGAAAGAAAGAAAGAAAGAAAACAGAAGGAAGATGGAAGGGAAGTGAAAGGGGAAGGCATGGAGAGACAGGAAGAAGAAAGAAGAAAAAGAAAGGAGGGAGTAAGAAAGGAAAGGAGGGAGGAGGGAAGGAGAGGAACGCTCTGTGAACTGCACATTCCTCTAAACCCACCGCACTCTCCCATTTTCTCTCCCTGGCTCCCCGAGGGGATGCAGCAGTTGCCACCCCTCTATCCAGGCGTTGCTGCTGAGAGGGCTGCATATTCAGAGTACATGGGAAGGTAAATGAAACGATGTTTTCTTGGAGATACAATGAATAGTCCCGTGGACCTTCAGCAATAAAAAGAAGGGCGGCAGGCGCTGGCTCTTTGTGGGTCTGAGATCTTCATAGGAACCAGCTGCTTCCGCCTCATCTGTGCTACCCTCGCACTCTTGTGTGATTTCCAGAGACCGGTGTCCTTTAAGTTACAAAAAAAGAAAACTGATGTTTCCTCCTATGAGATAAGCAATCCTGAAAAGACTGACTATGATTAAGGATTTGCTCTCTGTCTATTTGTCTTCAGGTTGAAAGGTGCGTGTTCACCTTGAGGAAGTGTTTGACAGCTACCAGCTGTCCCCTCTCTCAGCCCATGAAATGGAGCTGGCTCTGGGCTCTCTGAAGGATGTGAGATGAGGCAAATTTGTCCTAAAACCAGGAGTCAGGATCTCAACTCTCCCCTTCAGCTGTTCACACTGCGGCTTGTGACACTCCAGATCCGTTCACAGAGCCTCGAAGCAGGGGTCTGTCAGTCAGCTCTTTGTGGCTGTCACAAAACACCTGCAGACATTAACTTAAAGGAGGAAAGATCTTTGAATCACAGTTCAGGGATTTCAGTGCATGACTTCCTGGCTGCATGACTTGGAGGCCTGTGAGGAGGCAGAAATGTCCCGGTGGGAGCCTGGTGCTGAAGGAAAACTGCTCACCTCAAGGCATCTAGCAAACAAAGACAGAGGGACCAGGGCACCATAGAGTCCCCAAGGCCACACCCTCAGATCCTGCTCCTTCAACCAGGTGCACCCTGATAAGTTTCCACCGCCTTCCAGTAACTTTAGAATGTGGACACACAAGTAGATGGCTTCATCGCCATCGTGGAGGTCGGAGGCCACGTGCTCTGGTCACAGCATGGAATCCCCTCCTGGGAGCAGCGCTGCCCACACTGGGACCAAGTCTTCAGTACATGAGATTTTGGGGGAGGAGCATCTGAAGGGGAAGACAGTCTTGCATGGGGATCCTCTGTGGAGCAGGGAACACACCGAGAGTGAGTGTTAGAAGCAGCCAGGGCTTTGGATTTTTAGATCTGTTAAAAATCATCAGCCTGTGCTCATGGCGTGGTGATGACTGGCCTTTGATTTTCCCATGTGCTACTCTCAGATCTGCTTCTAGGTCCTCTGCCCCCGGTCCCAGGAAAGGGTGGGTGTTTTGTACACCTTGTTCTCAGCTCTCCATGCCCATTCTGGATAGATTCTAAGCAGCCAGGGGCACTGATGAGGAAGGGGAGAGAGGCAGAAGAGAGCCCACAGCGCTTCCTCCACCTCCTCTTTCTCTTGGGAAGGGTGTGGCCCCTTCATTAAGGGCCTGAGCTTCTGAAGACTGTGGAATCTCTGGAGTTGCTGGCACCTGTCACTCATGATTTGCGAGATGAAGACAGGGCTGATCCAGCTGCCCAGTGTGGAGCTCATGCAGACCCTGGCTCTTCCTGACTATGCAGCCAAAGCTTCCACCTCTCCCTCCTCTGTGTACACTCCACCTCAGTGCGGGCCCATCAGCCAGTGCACTTCTGCATTTTTCTTCTTAATTTTCTACCACGATGTCCACACTTTTCTGTAGTATTTTGTGTGTTTATGGAGAAATGCATGCAGTTGAACAGCACAAACTCTGTGCTTTCAGGTAAAAATGCAGAGCATTGCTAAGGCTACAGGTGCAGCCCAGCGTCCCCTCCCAGTCACACTGGTGTCCATATCTTCCAGGCACTGACAGGGTTGCAAGGACACCTGCTTCTTCTAACGGACACAATGGCACATGCTTTCCATGCAATGGGGAAACAATAGGCAAATGACATAAGCAGGCAACTCACTAAAGAGGGTGGGTGGCCACAGAGAGACTCGCGAATGTTTCTCAGCCTTCCCCAGGACCATCCATTGCAGCACTGCTGGCTGCCCTCCGAAATGGCTCACCGAGGAAGGGTGAGTGCGAAGCAGTGGTAAGGCCTGGAGAAAATAGCTCAAACTCATGTTTCCTCAGGGAGGACTGTGAATTCAGAGGTACTTTGCATCAATTATTCGTGAATCTCCATCAGTGTTGCACACGTGCACAACGCATGACATTGCCGCTCTCTGTGAGGTGTATGCACTCCCCGGGAAGACACACGCACTGCCCTCAGTTACACACTGGTTGATCTGTGGCAGCTGTGACACACTGTCCCACCCTAAGTGGGGACATGTCCAAAAGCCCATCCTCTGTATAGAATGGGAAGCCATGTACCAAAAAGAATGACTGGAATGGATTCGTAATGGCAAAGTACCAAACTGTATTACATGACAGAAATGGCATCCAAAGGAAAATGAAACATTCTGTTTTTGTATAACTTACACAATTATATTAATAAAGGAGAGTGCATGCATTTTGCAAAAGTATAACTATGAAGGAACACTGGTAAAATTGCTCCTCTCCTCCAGATATGTAGGGAACATTAACAGTGTTGTTAAATTCTGGTAAGAGCCAGTTAATCTAAGCAAATCTGGTATTTCATTAGCAAATTTGGCAGGTGGTCACCAGGTATTGGAATCAGGTGCTAAAGATGGATTAGCATGAAGCTGAGACTCTATTTAATGTAATAAGAGGACTGGAAATATAATTAGAAATCACATTTCCTAGAAGATTCCTTCTTAGAACTTGAAATTTGACAGATCCTAAAATTGTCACCCAGTGTCCCAGAGGTGTGAGTCTGGCCTCTCATGGAGCGAAGAAATCCATGGGTAACTGGACTCAAGCCCATTACCTCCCAGGGAGCCACGGCCCTCCAGCATATGAGGATGGATTTTCCTGATAAGACAGATGAAGCAACAATAAATGCTCAAGTGATTTTTGATCACTGAGTGACACTACTGTAAAGCATTACATCACAAAACACAGACTGCATGACCCTTTCCAAAGCAGTGATCATAACTTCTTACCTCTGTGTGCCTTAAACATAAGAGGATTATATTGGATCACACAGGTGCTATTCATCTACAATGCTGTTTGCAGGAGGCAGAGGTTTCTTCCTGATATTTGACTGTCTGATTAACTCTTCCCTGTGAGGCCACTCCCTGTAAATAAGAAAACAGTGACTGCCCAGCGATGGCCTAAAATTTGCCCAGCATTACTGAGGGTCTACGTGTTGTGCAGACGGGGCAGTGCCGGAGGTGGAGCTTTTGCTGTTGCTGCAGCTTCCCTGACTTCCGAGGTTATTTTACAAATCCACCCTACCTGCTATGAGACTGAACTTTGATAATATTAGTCAGAGCCCTACTGTTTCTCTTTTGACCCTCAAAAGTCCTCTCTCCTCTCTTGAGTTGTCTTTTCCATCTTTCCATCCCTAGCTTAAGTGTTGGGGAATTTAGTGATTTTAATTCAAGGATACTTCTGAAAACAAAGCTTGTTCAGTTTCCTCTGTAAAGTATCGAGATTGCCATCATTATGCCTTAGTATTTTCACACAATTCGGGATGAGGCGACAGAGTTTCCTGCTGGGACTTCCCTATTACGTTACCCTGGGCTCATGGGATGAGAAACGTAAAGGTGTCATTTTCAGCTCAGGTAGCAGAGGGAAGAGAGACCTTCATCCTAATAAACTGTGTTATGAATGTATCACTTTGTATGGAGAACTTTTCTCATTCGAATAACAAATGTTAACCTACAGCCATATAGGCTTGGCTGTATTACTTAAAAAATGAAATAAAAATCTGTCACCTTACAGGTCTTCCAATACCTGTGGGTGGCTCATTAAACAGTTCAAGGAAGTTGGTAAATTTAAGAAAGGAAACCGAGAAATGAAAGAGTGCCTATGGTGTTAGTGAGATGTCCTACTGGGGGTCACCCAGATTTCCTGGCTCTGTCTCTCTGTGACCCCTGGCAGTGTCAGCATCCCCCTCTCCATCTCATCCTGGCCCTCCCATCTTATGCTGGCCATGACCAGGCCTCAGGACAATGTGCTTCTCCTTGTATTACCTGCCTGGAGTCATCAGCAGGTTTCAGTCTCGTTCCCTGCCTCTTTGGACTTCTATGCAAAATGTCACAGACAGTGTGGCTTCTAAACAACACATGCTCATTCCTCACAGTTGTGGGGGCAGAGATCAAAGAGGGGAGAGACTGCCGATAGGTGAGGGACCGCTTTCTAAGATGGTGTCATTTCCTCCATGCCACCGTACAGATGAGGGTGCTTCTCTACCTCCTTCATAAGGACATCAATCTCATACATGAGAGATCAAGCAGGATATTATCATGCTCAGAGTCTCGACCTCCTAGTTCTATGTATCACCATGGTTGCTAGGGGGACACAAGTTTCAAGGGGACACAAACATAAAGACCCTGGTATTCGCTCTCCTCAGGTTTGCATCCTGTAACCCACCCATCCCTGTGGGTGGCTGGGAATAGGAGGACCCCGGAGGACAGCTGTGCTGCATGTGGGCTTCTGGATGGTAGAGAGAGGAACAGGGCAAGATGGAGTCTTGAGCAACTTGTCTCAGTCTCTTTCCTCATCTCTGGGACAAAACAGACAAACCTTCCATGTATCAGAGGAGAGCTTTATTTTGGCTAATGTTTTTAGAAGGTTTTTAGAGGTTTTATCCAATAGTCAGTTGGTTCCTGGGTAGAAGTGATGTGAGAGAAGGGTCTGCCATGGAGAAAATCACTCACACCACTGTTAAGCAAATAAGGAACCAAGGAGCCAAGAAAGGAGATATGACCTTTCAAGTCAGGTCCTTAGAAACTGTCTCTTTCAACAAAAGAAGAACTCTAACATCAAATTAGCTAGAGTCTCTGTGGCCCAATCTTGGTCCAAAAGCTCCACTTTTGAGCACATGAGATCTGGAGGGGGACACTGAGGTATAAATAATATCCCAACTCTGGACACTCAAAGGCTCATGCATTTATGAAAAATGCATTTATTCTATTTGCCAAAGATTTAATGGTCTCAGCAGTGATCAAAAGTCCAGGTCCAGTGTTTCCTCTGGGACTCAAGGCAAACTCTTCTCTGGGTAAATAGTTCAATTCCAACAGGTAGGAACAGGGATTAAAAAAAAACTGGACCAAAGCATTACTGAGACCAACACCACAAACACTGAATCCCACAGCTCTGTGTCCAGCACCTGGTGAAAGCTTTGGTGAAATGTGAACTCCAAGTGACGCAGAAAACCCAGATCCTACTGCATTGCTTGCTGGAGCCCCCACGGTCTCCATCTTGCGCAGACACTGCTCACTGCCCACAGATGTTTCATACTCTTGGTTTCTACAACTTCCTGGTGTGTCTCATGCATTATTGTTTTATTTTCATTTTATTGCACATTGTCCTCTGACGGTCATACTGCCCTGCCTCCTAGATCTTCTAAACCTCAGTGGAAGCCTTTCTGACCCCACAACTCTTGTACTCTGCATACATGTAAATCCCACACCATGGGGGATGATTCTAAGGTCCTCTAAAGAGTAGCCTCACCCTTTTGTATCATGACTGTAGAGGTCTCTGGGAACCTCAATAGCTAAATACTGAACCAGATGCCTGGGAACTAATTGTCTAAATGGCTGTTCTTAAGCACAGTTCCCTGAGGTTCCATTCTCAAAACAAATTCATTCACTTTTCCAGAATGAAGTACCAAGCTGTCTTTGACCACACCCTTTCAAGCCCTTCTTTTCTGGGCAAAGAGAAAGCTTTTCAAATTGACTTTTGGCTTCTGATAAACAAACATTCTTCACTGAGCATTAACATGTGCTTGAAAATCTTCTTAGAGTTTTGTAATTACTACTCTTTCTAACTTTATAATAGCTCTGAGATGCAGGAGATATCAGTGTCCTGAATACACTGATGAGGAAACAAGGAGGCATGAAGGACATGTGGGCCGTGGGCAGTAGGGTAGGACTCTCACGCCTTCTGCCCAGGTCCAGACAGAAGGCTTCTTTTTCTCTCTACCACATTATCAACAAGACAATAACGGTTGGCTTCAGGACACACTTGATGCAGTCAGGGTCAATGCCTGTCCTCCCAGTTTATAGCCTCATTAAATATGGGCACAAACTGCAAATTATTTATTCCTCATTTTCCTTGTTTAAAAAATGAAAAAAAAAGTCAGTGGAGCTAATTTACAACATAGCTCTAAACTGGGGCTTAAAGTGTTGTTTTTGTCATTTCACCATTCTGACTTTCTCTCATTCCATAGACCTCTTCTAGTATAATCACTTGTGCAGCATGGAATTCATGACCATTTTCTTGAAAACTGTATCACCACTCCTACCCACTATGCTGTGTCAGTCAGATTTCCCATTGTTGGACACAATAGCTGCTACTCACAATTTAAAGGACGTGAGGCTCAATTTGGCTCATTTTTAAGAGGATTCAGTCCATGGTCAGCTGAGTCCAAGGCAGATGCATCATGTCGGAAAGTGTGTAGGGGAGCAAAGCTGCTTAGTAGCTGGTGGACAGGAGGCAGAACAGGATCTACACCAGACAAGAAGAGGTCATGGACCAGGAAAGGACCTCAAAGTAAAACCTCCATGGCTCACCCAGAGAACCCAGGAGCTCCACCACTCCCTAGGTCAGTGTTCCACACTAACTTTTGCACATACATTTTCTTCCTCTTATCAATATCATGTCATTCTATATATTTTTCTTATATCCATGCTTTCTGCCTCTCTTTCCTCACTAACATGCAAGCCCCATGAAAGTGGGTGTTTTCATTTGCTTTTATCCATGCTTTGAAACCCAGTCCAGACCAGCTCCAACACATCACTGGTGTCCATGAAGAATTATTTTCTTAGTCATTGAAGTTAACTGTCGGTGTGGGGGAAAATAACCCTCAATGCTGGGAGGTAATGAGATTTTGATGGAGCCCTGACACACTTGCCCCTCCTCAAACATATCCATCTTCTCTCAGCAGAGGGCTGTCTCTTCCACAAGTGCAGATCATTCCTCTGCCATTCAGCCTTGCAAAATGATCCTTTCATCACCATCATTAATCACAGTTTCAGCTTTTGGGGGCTAACGGTTAAAATGCCACCCATTTTTCCATCTGCTGCAAGAGGTCACCTTGTGAGGTTCTGCACAATCACGGCCGATGCAAGTGAACTCTAGTTAAATGTGTCCTTGGATGAGAGCTCTTGACAATCTGCTGATGATTTGAATATTCTGGAGAAATAAACTCAATATCCATTAGAGATTCAGAAAAAAGATCTTGAAAATGCAGTGAGGACACCCCAGAAGTGACAGGTAGCTGTGAGCCATGTTTCATGCCCTGCGGGGCAGGAGGAGGTGGTCTCCTCTTCCTACTGGGGAGCTCCACGGGGACCAGACTGGTCTGGAAAAGATCATACCTTGCTACAGCCTCAGTTGGCAGTACCTGGCCTCTGAGACTCTTGTCTTGATTTCATATAGAATCTTGTTCTGATTTTCTCCATTTAAATTGCCTCAGTTTCCTCAGTTGTGAAATGAAGATAATAATAGCATTTACTATGAAAGACTTCCACTGTTCAGTGTGTTGCTGCTTTGTGCTTTGGTCCATGGCTAAGTGTTATGTCTAGGTTTTCATTACTATGTGAAATTAGTTGTAGGTTCCCTTTCTGTTGACTGCTGTCTTCCATCTCTTGTGGACTTTCTTTTTATGGCTTTGGGGTCTTATCTGTAATCTCTGGTCTAAAGTCCACCTGATTCTGAACCTCTGCTCTCCACTGCTGACTAACCCAGAGATTCTGGGGAAAGGAGAGCTGCTAGAAAAATGTGTTCCCTGGTTCTGTGCAGCTGGATCCAGGGAGGGGAGACAAGAGGAATGGAATGGCCACAGGAATGAGGAAAGAGAGGCCTGTGAAGAAGGTGGCTGGTTAAAAAGTGACCATGATGGAGAAGTGGTTACATTTCTCACACACTGTTCTTTACTACCATATGACATTTGAATTCCAAAACTTGCTCATTTTTCTTAGGACCTGAAGAGCCAAGATTTAGCATCATTACGTAATTAACAACTCAGTACACCACTGCCCACCGAATCTGAGTTTCTGGTCCACCCCTCCATGGACTTCTCTGCTTCCATGACACTGCCCTCAAAGCACATTATCTCAGCAGTTGTAGAAATCCGGCTCCTTCCCACATTGGGATATCACCATACAGCCATCCCTTTCCAGAAAACACACTTCCTTTATTCTGGCTCCTTCTTCAGAGCTGTAACTGTTCTCAGATACCTCTTCCAATATTTAAAATTATTTCCTTTGTTATATATTGCTTATGCACTTATTTTATATGTTGTATAAATCAATTTCCCATCAGTGGGACTGGATATGAAGCCTACAACCTAAAGGAAGAGAGGTTTGTTTTGGTTCAAGGTTTTAATGGGTTCAGTCAGTGGTTTTCTAGTCACAAAGCAGAAACAGCATAGCGTAAGGGGTAGTGGAGAGAAGCTACTCACTCATGGTGGTCAGAATGAAGAAAGAGTGAAGATTTAGGAACAAGAATCTAATCTTCCAAATCACATCCCTAATTCTAAGCAGAACCCACTTCCTTACAGGACATTCAGCTAAAAGTTTAATAGATTTTCCTATTGGTAAGATTATCACCTCTAATTGCCTTCCAAATGCTCCATCTCTGCACCTGAACTCAGGCTGCAGAGAGGCATTCTGGGAGGCATCAGTGTGTCATAAAGAAAGACTTGTGGGCCGGTGGATGTGACACCACTTGCTCCTGGATGCCAGGATTTAATCACTGGGGAGGTCCAGGGGAGAGGCATGTTTTGAGCTCTCTGAAAATTCACTGTTACCCTGAGCCTGGGCAAGCAGCTCAGGACACTGCTGCATCCCTGCAGTGTCCCATGACTGTCCTACATATGGCTGCCAATAACAGTTAGGATATTTAGAAGGGGAGCACCTTGCTTCTACCACAGGAACCCAGGAATCTCCAAATGCTGTATCTGCTAACTGAATGAATGGTAAACAAATCTGTGACTGGAATATCACTGCTTGAGTAGGCTCATTATTTAAATCAACAAGTTCTTGTGAGTAGAAAAAGTCACTATAATCCATCTTGGGGGTGCTTTGGAGGGGTGGCCCTAGATTCCCTAAATTGCTCTCTAATACCAAGGGACTGACTAGTGGACTGCTCTGCTGGGCAGCGCCTCTTATGTCTGCCTCCATTTTCAAGCCAGCCTCACACTCTTCCTTGGTATTGGTCAGAGGCCAAGCAAAGCCCATCAGGGATGCTGGGAAACTTGGCCATGTAGCAGTCCTCTCAAAGGATGCCTTTGTGATGTCTGTCCCCCCATGATGGCTGAAGCTTTGTCAGAAATGTTTCTGGAGTCTTCTCTGTCAGGTTGAGTTCCTTTATCTTCTATCTCACATTCTTTATTCCCAATAAACTGGTATCCTCTTAACCCTGTCTCAGCATCTATGTCCCAGAGGTCAGAGCTAAGGGAACATTATTCCCCATCAGTACCTCGGAGACTCCAGAATGCTCAAGAAGTTCTGAAAAATCTAATTGTCTGGCCACACGTGAAAATTGGAAATGCACAGGTTCAAACACAGATTCCTCACATCTCTGTATATGGAAGGTCTGGTGACCTGCCCTGGGAGTCCCACCTGGCTCTTCTACTTTCATTGGGGAGCTTGGGAAAGGGACAGGCATTTTACTTTGGTGCCACAGCCCTATGCCCATTGCTCATACTAAGATCAGAGGTGGGTGGGCATTCAGATCTGTGATTTTCTTGGTGTTTTTTTTTTTTCTCATAGTAAATTTATTTTATTGAAGTTATGTTTTTATCCAAAGTTGGTAACAAAGATAGATCTAATGCCATGGCTGAGATCTAGAACACCTCCTGCTGCAAAGGCTCATGTGTTCTGTTGTTGGGCTTTTGGAAGGAGGCTGGATCATGGGAGCACCACACTCATCCATGGATTAATCCATCAACATGTTTAGAGCTGAATGTGTGCTTAGAAGGTGGGGCCAGTTGGAAAAGTCGGTCCCTGAGGTTGTGACCTAGAAGAGCAGGGCTCCTCCCTTTTCTCTCCACTTCCTGGTCATCATGAGGTGAGTAGTTTTCTTCTGCCAGATCCTTGCACCATGACATACTTACCTTGTAGCCAGCCTCACACAAACTGAGTCTTCTAAACACCATGAACCAAAACAACTCTTTCATTTCAAATTCTGGGTGTTGTGCAGTCTGTCCAGGTGATGAGAAGGACACTGAGGAAGCTCGTGGTTTCTGGAGAAGTCAGAGGTCCTGCATTTGTTTTGGAAAGTTATTTAAAATGCAAATAAAATGTATGGACCTGAGAAAATCCCCCAGAATTCTTCCCTCCCTCCTGGTCCCTGCTTGAAGGCTGCAGGGAATTGATCTTCTTCAGACAGTGAGTGGCAGTAGTGGTGCAAACTATCTGAGCAACGGAGCCAGTGCAGACACAGTGGAGGCCACAAGGGGAAGTCAAGTTCAAGGCTATTCCTCGCTTGTTCTTCTTACTCCTCTAACCCTGAGTGAGTCCATGCGATCTCCATTAGGGGAACCTATTCACCTGGATGTCAGTTCACATGAGCCCCGGGAAAGATGAGATTGCTCATCCAGAGTCTTGCCGAGCAACTCTGCCCTTCGTCTCAGCTTTAAAGGTTCCCACATCTAGAACTATAGCTATTTCATTACTTAGCTCAGACCTTCATATAATCTCATTTACGGATAAGCATTGAGAAGGGAAAGCTGGGTAAAGACACGAAAACCCTTTTTTTTTTTTTTTTTTTTTTTTTTTTTGCTAATGAGAGACATCTGTTTATTCCTTTTCTCCCTTTCTATGCACTTTTGCTTAATAAGCAAGTTTTTTTTTTGATAATGCAAGACAAGGTTTTCATTACTGGGGAGACTGATCTGATTCTTGAGTATTCTTTTGAAATTAAAGATGCCTTAGCAAAAATGCTGCTGTTTATTAGGAGGAGGGAGCCTGATAAGGGAGAAGCCTGTTCAGGGAAACCAATGGCTTGGTATATTACATACCTGTGGTCATTGCAGGGAATTATTAACAGTGTTCATGTCATAACCCTAGAAGCCAGGAGCATTTCACCACACTTGGCAGAAGGAATTTTGTAGCTGTGCTTAGGCCAGGGATCTTGTGATAGGAGATGATGCCATAGTGTCTGGAAGTCATTATCAGAAGAAGGAAAGAGGGGACCTGCGATGAGGGAAGCAGAGGTTGCAGTGCTGAAAGGGCAAGAGCCAGGTCTCTGGAGAGGGCAATGAATCCTCCACGAGCAGCGCTGCCTGCACCAAGACCTAAGATTTATGACTTCCAGAACTGCGAGGAAATACATTTGCAATTATGTTAAGAATTGTGGGCTGATATGTTAACTTGGCTGCATAAGAATGTCCAGGAGCTTAGTAAACCATGCCCCTGAGTGTGTCTGAGTGGGTCAGGAAGGTGCTAATTGGATACTATCTGTAGTCCTTTCTCTGTTTCCTCTCTGGCACTCTTACCTTATTCTGCTTTCAGGCCACTATGAGCTAAGTAACTTTATTCTGCTGTGCTGTTACATGATGAGGTTCCTTCCTTGGAGCTTTCAACCATGCACTGAGTCCCCTGCAACTGTAAGCCAAATAATCTCTCTTCCTTTAAGCTGTATGGATGTTGAGTATTGTATCCTAGCATTGGAAAGCTGACTGATATAGCTGCTGAATTGTCATGGCTTCTTACAGCAGCAATAGGAATGGCCACAGTCCTGTAAATACATTGTTCCTGCAGACTGGGGGTCATATTCAGTGTTAAGATACTTCCCTGGCAGGTGGGCCAGCTGTGCAGCCCCTTAAAGCATGTTAGTAAAAAAGGATAATATACAGTGAAGTTAACCCTCACCTGAGCTTTCTAGGAAGACAAGGACTCTTTCTCTCCTCTGCTACTAGGACTTACTAAGTACTCACCACAAACACCATGAAACGGGACAATCACTTTCTCCATCCACACAAGATGAAACTGAAGCCCAGAGTAAGACAGCCCAGGGCTCCGGGTCACAGAGCAAGGATGCAGCATCCTGGGTGCTGACCACTGTGCTGTCTGTCTCTTCTGTATGAGATATTGTTTCAAGTATGAAATACGGAATGGTAAAATACAAAGACCAATACCAATAAGTCAAAAATCTGAGTCAGGGAATTATGTAAAGAAAGGGACATGGGATCTTAGCAATATCTACTCTGAATTTTTAATCAAGATTTAACAAATGCCACAAAAGGCAAGAACGTCACCATGGTTTGAGGAAAAAAACTAACAGCTCCATTAGTCCGTGCAGTTATGATAGTTACATGCCAATCTTTACAGCATATTTTCATATTAATTTAGCTGTAATGTCCCGGTTCTCTTCATTCCCTGCACAGAAACACTTTCGCCTTAGTCAGAATGTCTTAAAGAACAGCTGATTCCACATCCTGATTCCACATGAGGATAACTTCACATATTCTGTATATACAGTGGATTCTAAAGTAATGTAGTCTTGCAGAACTCACAAAATCATTAATAATGATTGTTGGCTTGAGGTCTAACTTGCAGGCATGTGGATCACTTGAACCATCTGCAAATGATTTTGAAGCAAGTTTGAATGCATGTCAATGTTCTGAGCAAAAACAGTTATTTGGTCATCATCATTATTAAAATCTATTGGAACTAATCTTTAATTGCATCAGAACTTCCTAAGTGACTGCCTGTAAAATTAGAATTTTTACGCTGGTAAAATGTTCCTCTAAGATCCTGATCTTAGTTTTCACTTAATGCTTTCTCCACTCAACCATTTCAACACCTAATAAAGGTGTCCACAGACGGGGCTTTGGGCATCAGATTCCTAGCTGTTGCTTGGTGTTTGCTTTGCACAGATGTAGCTGTAGGCTGTGTGGGGCTTGTTTTCCCATGATTCCCAGAACAACTGTTTATGCTGCTATCTGCTGAGCCACACACCATGAGGAAGGACCTGTTCCACCTCATCAAGATCTGATGGTCCTTTCTTTGACTGACTTTACCAGCTCTGTCATTTCTGGAGAGGCTAGTGTCTCTTTCTGGTCTTTTCCCCATGGTCAGGGCAGAAAGTCTCCCAGCACAAAGGAGGAGAGGAGGTCCTTCCTAGTGCAGAGCTTGCCACCTGATTTTGATCTTGAGCTCTGACTGATCACTCACTCACAAGTGTATTCCAGTGTGGCTGCCTCTGTGCTGAGCCAGGGAGAAAACTTGGGTTAAATATGGAAAGTGTGAGAATTCTGGCTCCAACTGCAGAAAGAGCTGCTGCTTGCCCACTGCAGTGAGACTGGCATCCCAGAAGCACACCAGGCAGTTCTCACGGCAGAAAGCCTAAGCAGGTCACAAAGCCTAAGCAGGCTTTGTGACCAAGAATCCTAACCATCTCTGTGTTAGGATTCTTCGCAAGTTGGGACTCAGGCGTGGCTGGGACTCCATGTGCTCTGGGTGTCCCTAGGACTGTGCACAAAAATACCACATTCAACATCAGGCCCCGATATGTTTAAAACTTACAGATACCTAAGCTAATGTGCTAGAAGCCATCCTTGGAGCTTGAAGAGCTAAGAAGCATCCTATCAGACAGACAGATCCTTGTTCAATGCTTCACCCTCAAAGGAAGAAGAGTCTGCTCACACCCTTATTCCCCAGGGTATGGAACAAGCACGGACTCTGTAATCTGTGCTCCATTAGACCACCTGCTACCCGTGGCCCATAACACACCTTCCCAGTGCCTCCTCTTCATGGAAAACCCAGGGCTATGTAACTGTGCCCCGATCTCAGCTAGCAACAGAGTCTCTCTCCCTGTGGTGCGGGCATCTGCTTTCTGCATGCTTTCTTACACTTTGTCAGATTCTACTTGGCTTCTTTCAGTTCAAAGAATAGTTTAAGGGTAATTCACTCTCACACACTTTACGCCTCACCTGCATTTTTGCCTGCAGGGACAGTCAGGTCCCAGGTCCCAGACCTCCTCCATTCTGATCACAGTCCAGGGGAAGGAATCACCATGCAGACCCTATGACCTGCAAAGCCACATTCTTTGGGGTTGCCACGTGGCCTTTGCCTTTCCCTGGAATGAGTGTCCCTGAAGTCATTCTGTATTTACAGTCATTTCTCTTTGGGGATCCACTGGGTAAGACTGAGCGCAGAATAAATTAGCCACCTTGGGTGTGATACGCTTTTCCCTAATCATAGTCCACGTCAACTGCCAGGCCCACTGCCAGGGCTTTCCCTGACCATTTGCCATTGTATGTAATTAATTACAGCCCTCTATCCAAGGCACCGTTATAGAATAATAAATAATGAAGCTTTTTACTGAAGTACCGATTCATTGTATTGTGAATTCCTCTTCATTCTCTTCCCAGAGAGCTCCCAGAGGGAGTCTTTGTGCACAAAATTCTAATTAACATTCTTGCATCTTGCAGGCCTTTTGTTCGCTCCTGTACCAGGAAGTGAAATTCATTGCTTGACGATTATCTACTTTTCCAACCTAAAAGGGGGCTTTGAATGTTGATTCTGGCATGGCCAGAACATTAATTAGCACTGGGACAGATGCCAGGCTTCCTTCAGGTACAGTCAAAGAAAGAGTTGTTGGGCTTTTAGTATGAAGTTGTGCAGGACAGAGGTCCCCACTGTGGTGTCCCGGAGCTGCAGCACTGCCCACTCTGGTGAGGGCTCCCTGGGGCACTCTGCCCACAATGAAGGGCCATGTCCTCATTTGGTCTGATGTGTGTGTTTTGTGCACGGAGACCCTGCAGGTGAAGGTGGCTGCTCCTAAGCAGGCTTTGTGACCAATGCTGGACGAGGATCTGCTGGAGCCACTAACAAAGCCAGCCATGGTCGGTTTCTGTGGTGGAAGGTGAGAGGTGAGGCTGTGTTTCTGTATCCACCATATTTCAAGCTCTTGGCTTGAGACAAGGCACAGCGGAGTCCAGTGGATGCTGGTTGCAGGAGTGAGTGGAGAAATCACTGTACACTGTGCTTCTCTGTCATGAGCGCTTCTGAGACATAGGGGTGTCTGCATGCAAAGCCATCATCAGACACAGCCCTGTGCAGTGCAGGTGGGGACCGCACTTTCCATGCAGTCACCTTGCTGCAGGATGGATCTCCAGTGTCCCAGCAATAGTCTTTTCCCTCTCCCGCCCTCATTTCACAGGGACACTTGCTAACACTTCCATTCATTCCACAGAAAGCATTTCCACTCACCCCACACCAGATTCTGCCCTTCGATTTGGAAACGACTCTCCTGAGGGAGTTCTGAGTGGTCCTGGAAGAATGTGTAAAAGTCTTCCAGACAAGAAAGAAAATTAGTTTCTCTGCTTGTCTAGGTAGTCTGCAAAGTTCATTCCCTGAAGATTAGATGCCAGATGCATCATTCCCTTCTAAGAGGGTGCCGGTACCCTTAGGAAGTCCCTGATTTAAGTTTGTTTCCCTGTGGAGGAAGACCTTTGGTCAGGGAATGTATTTTACCTGCTAAATGATGTATCTGCCTTGTGTGTTCAAGCTGCGGACCACAAGCAGCTCCTGTCTCCCAGGCCAGCTGCACACATGCCCTGATACCAAAGTGCCCTGGTGAGTAGTGATTCCTGCCCTGTTTGTCTCGATTCCTGGTCAATGGTTCTGAAGAAAGGCAAATTCCCTTGACACAAAAGGCACATTAGTGAGTCCTTAAAACTTTAGAGACCCTGTAAGTTTAGCTAAAGACAGGTTTCATCTGATACTAGAAAAAGGAAAGGAACTTGGTGGGGGAATTCTCCCTCCCTCCCCACCTCTGAAAGCCATGTCCCTTAGCTGGCAGCACATGGGTGACTGTGCTTTACTCCCATCCCTGGACACATGGTAGACACTGGATACAGCATCTGCAAAAAGGACAAAGGATGACTTTGGTGTAGAAAAGCCAAAGCGATCAAAACTCTTAGCAGATCTACGTAACGGGACGATTTACACACACACAGCAGTATCTGAAATCTGTGTAACACCCGAACGTGGTACAAGCACCGCACCCCAAGCCTCGTATGTTTTATCTTCCTAAAATCACAAAGCAGCCTGCAGTAAGGTATTAGCCTCAGTATTGTCTGTCATTTTCTAGATGCTTAGTGGAAGAAAGCAGGTTCCTGAGGTCAGAGAGGACAAGCAGTAGTCCCAGATATAAATCCTTCAAATCAATATCCAGGACCTGTCGAACCTGGTAGTGACTCCAATAAGCACAAAAAGCTACCCCCTGTCTCTTCAGTAGCAGACAAGTAGATCAAGAAACAAAAGTTCCAGTGCAATCAAATGTAATGATTTCCAAGACTGTATCTGATCCCATTTTACACAATCTCGTCACCTGAATGGTTGATAATGATTAACAGTGTCGATCTCCTGGGAAACTTAAGAGTACATGACCAGGTAATAATTGATTTCCAATTAGAGAACATCAGAAAGAATAACTGAGCTGATAATTCCAACTATAGAGGCAATTGTGAAGGACTGGAGCTCGTAGGATAGAAACATTTTGGGGTTCATGGGTTCTGTGCTAGTGGGGCCAGTGATTTCTTCTTTGTGGCTTGAAGGAGTAAAACGTATGGATAATACATTTTCTTTAAAATTAACTATGCAAAAAATTAACTATGCAAACATGTTTATGTAAATACAATAGGACAGGAAATACCATGAATTCAGAACATTTCCGTCACAGAGGCCCATGAGGATTCTATTGTAATTTCACCTCCTGTGAGGTTTTAAGGGTCTCCTGCCTATCAGTTCTGCATCCTCTCTTTGTACTGATTCCTGTGCCAGACACTGCCATCTTTATACATGAGTGTCAAGACTGAGTTTTTGCCTTCTTAAACAGAATTTAGGGAATTATTGGAATTTTCAAAGTTACCTGGAGTTGTGTTGATATTTGTGTGTGTTCAGTTTTGATTATTTCTTGTAGGTTGGGGCTTTCATTCAGGCCTTGCAGAATATTTTATTTGTCCTCTGAGAATTTCTGTCTTATTCATAACAACCACCTATTAATGTCAGCTGGAGTCACAAGAAACTTACTTAGAATACCTTAAAATTCCTTAAAATGCAGAAACCAGGTAGTGACAAAGGTCAAATGGTCAAGGTGACAGCTGGCCGGCCACTCGGGAGGTTGCATGCTGCCCTCCACTTGGTCCCTCCTGGCCTCAGGCTCCTTTTGCTATATTTCCCCATGGTCCCCTGTGACATTGTTAGGGCAGGGCCTTACTGGAGCACCCCGTGGACAGGCCTGGGAGGAGAGCACCAACCGCCTTTCTGTAGTGTGCTGGTCACTTTAGTGGGGCTGGGAAGCCTTGTTGAGGTTCAGGGCCTGAGGAAACGAATCAGATTCCACAAGTCCATCAGCTGCTGACAAATTTAGCCAATTTTTTTCCTGGGATCCACCCTTTCATTACACACTGACAGACAAGCACGGATTCTCTCGCCAGACTCCTTTGCCAGGAGGGTGAAAACTTGGAGCTCGGGGACCTCCATCCCCACATTTCTGTGAGAAGCTCTAGTGTGGCTCCCGGTGGATTAAAAACCAAGCCCACCGACCACTGGAGGCTCAGGAGTCCATTCTGCGGGTGCAGGGCCTGGAGGGAGGGCAGTATCTGTGGCTCACAGGAGGTGGTACTGGAGGCCATTGTCCAGTGGAGGCTGAATCATGGCGTGGCTGTGTAGTGAGGCCATGTCTTTGCAAGATATCTTAGATCTGCGGGTGGCTCTGGCAAAGACACCACAGTCTGGGTGCTGCAACCAGAAACCGCTTTTTTTTTCTCAGTGCTAGAGGCTGAGAAACCATCCCAAGGGCCAAGAGCCCGTAGCTCTCTTGTCTGGAGAGTTCTCACTTCTCGCTCCATTAGAGTCCCCTTCTTAGTGGCCTCCCACAGCTGAAGGGGCAGTAAGTTCTTGGGTTCTTTCATGAGGGCACTGATTCCACTCGTGAGGGTACCCCATGCATCTGTCAAGGACACTCAGCTCCAAACACATGTGGGCAATAGGTGCAGCTGGATTCCACCACATGAACGAGGGGAGGGGCATTAGGCAGCTGACAGAGAATTGTCCATAGAGTTCAGTCTGGAGCCTCCCCTGCTTGCAGGAAGTGGACAGTTTCCCAGGAGGCTATTCTCAGTGAATAGCCTCCGTACTTCACCACAAGACTAAAGTGTTTGCACCTACGGATCCTGTTACACACCTTTACTACAGGGAAAGAAAAGGAGCAAACAAACAAGATGCAAACTCCTAACTCACAGTCTCCAGCTGAAAACAGTTAACCTGGGCTACTCATATCCTTTAAACATTGCATTTTTTAAAAATTAAGAGCTTTTCATTGTCTCAGACTGTTACCTGGTTTCTATTAAAGATGGGGGTATTTGATCACTTGAAGAATGCAAGTGTCAAGCCATAAAGAACAGCGTCTGCAGGCAGTGACTAACTCCGCACACCTGCAGTAAATGCTGTGATTTACCAAGCCACACAGAGGCGGCCTCCCAGGTGACTGCTGTCTTCAGGTTTCACCACCTGCAGCAGAGCAGTGTAAAGGGAAAACTCACAGCACTGACGCAGCCCTGAAAGATGCTTCTTCACCCTCATTGTAACTCATGGGAAAAGGGCTCAGGTAGTGGACCACGGAGCGGTCTCCGTATTAGTGGCTGGAACTTGGACGCTTCAGAGAAGCCACACACTCACACAAAGCATCCTCTCTGCGGAGGCTGGGAGGGCAGCTCCAGTGGCTCAATGGTTCACCCCAGCCCTGTGCTGCCGGCTTTCATGGGATTTCACAAGCAGCCCTGAGGCTCGCTGTCTGAGGCCCAGGCTGTGTTTCTCACAGCAGGAGAAAATTTAAATGCCCCTAAGTAGACTAGTTAAATATTTTATGGTCCCACCAATAAAAGTCAGGAAAAATATTGGCACAGTTATAAATAAGAAATGTGTCCCACCATTAGATATTGGATTTTGGAGACCCAATTAATGGATTTGGAAAGAAGTCAGTCTGTAACAGGTTAACAATAAAAATGTTCAACGATTAAACAATATTTTTTTTTTGGTATAGAAATGGACAAATATCAACATATTCAGAGGTGGCATAGGTGACACTCAGTACTTTTCCCTTGTATGCTTCTTTGAGTTTCCAAATTTCCTCTGTCATTTTTTATAACTTAGAAGAGCTCAGGGGCTGGGGATTTAGCTCAGCGGCATAAGCGCCTGCCTTGCAAGCAGGCAGTCATGAGTTCGATCCCTGGTACCGATAAAAAGGAAAAAGACAAAAAAAAAAAAAAAAAAAAAAAAAAAGAAAAGAAAAGAAAAGCTCGTGACACTGCATGAAGCCACTCACCAATGTGTCTCTCTCCGTATCAGGTCAGGGTGCTCCGCTGTGCAGAAGACCCCGCATGTGTGGGGAGGCCCTGCAGCGCCCTTGCCTGTCTACACCCTGAGGATTAAAGAGACTCTGGGGTGCATCCTTGGGGGTGACCACGGGGCCCCAGGCCCTGTCACGGTGCAGTGCCATTGCTGTGCAGCACCATCTCGTTTCCCAGCAGGCTGAGTCGTGGTGATGCCTCTCCTTCCCAGTGAGAAAGTCTGCTCCTGCCCCCAGCCAAGGAAGTGGATGTTCCACTGGGTTCCCCAAGATATTACTTGTTACTGGACCCAGTGGTGTGGGTCACCGGGCCCCAGTGACAGCATCTTTCCCCTGCAGGTGTTTGTAAGAATGCCACTGGGCCCATGTTGAAGGGAAGAGATAAACAGTGAAGACACTATAGCAGCTCAAGCACGTGTGGTCTTTCTGTTTGTGGAGGAAACTGTTTCCCAGAAGCACAGGATGCAGCTACCATGTCAGCCTCTTCCCAGTCTGGGTGATGCTGTATGCCACGTTTCAGTTAGGAGAAGATGGGCAAATCGGTGCCATTTTCCTCTAAGTCTGGTCCCATGGTCTCCATGAGGTGGTGGACCTGTGATGTCACCCTCCACACAGTGACTTGGAGGCCATGTGCTTAAATGTCAGCATCACAACGGGGAGGAAGCAGGGTGCTGGAACATCGGGAGCTCAGTTGGTCCGAGTGAGGCAGCTCAGTCTATGTTCTTTGTCCTGTTTACCGAGCCCAGAGGACAAGGACTAGGACACAGCAGAGTGCAAAGGAAGGGGTGGAGTCTGGGAGTTACTTCCTGAAGCAGGGTCCAATAGGTGCCCTGCCAGGGCAAGAGACCGAACTCAAGGACGGAAACACTGTGTCAGTCACAGGAGACCCCACATTCCCCACGACTCCCTGGCCCATGCCATCTCAGTGGCCCAGTGGCATTTTTACAAGCACCCCACTGGACTCTCTCTGACTGTGACACATCACCCATCACACATCACCTATCTGAGAAATGGACTTAGGGCTACTTAAGTAATGTTACTTTTGGTGAAGGATGTGGTTATTTCTTACATTTGCAAAGCATGCCCATGGTATATGCCTTTTCTTTCTATTTTAGGATTTCTTTGTATTTTGAGAATATTAGCACTTCCTTTTAGATTTTTTTTTTTTTTTTAATTTTCGAAACTTTTCAAAGTCATCTTCTTGAATTCTTTCTCTCGCTGATTTGGAAATATTCTATTGCAGGTCTGTTTTCTTGAAACTGCACTTTGTGGACATCAGCGCTCATGGGCTTCCATCTCTGTTCACATGCACCCACCTGGGAAAATTCTGTGTCCTTCTCTGGGACAGAAATTCCCAAACATTAGTCTGTGTCAGGACCTTCGGAGGCCTGCTTACTGCAACCCCAAGGCTAGTTCTTCCCAATCAGTTCCCTGCTGATTCAGCTGGTGCCTGGGGCCTGCACTGCATGAACCACCAACTCCAGAAAGTTCTCCAACATCATTCCTCGAAGATGCTTTTAACAAACCTCTCTGGAGACAGCAGCTTTGATGCCAGCACAGCAAATTACAGCTCAGGTGCAGTGGGAAACACCCAGTGAGCTATTTATCCGGATTCCTTTGTCACTGCCCCTTTCCAACCTCTTCCACCACCCTACCTGCTCCCCCACCTGCTGCCCTAAAGCTAGAGCTGGCTCCAGGGGACACTGCTGTGTGAGGAGCACCTGTACTCATGGCCAAGTGACCCAGGTCTGCTTTCCCGGGACAGTGGCTCCTTGAACTCTGCTCCCTCTCTCCTCTACCAACTCAAGGTCTTTATGCATTGGCGCTCTGACAATGAATCTTCTTATTACTGCTTTAATGGCACTGGGGAAGCAATGAGAAGAGCTATTCTTCCGTACTGTTACCATTAACAAACCCGTGCTTCCCGAATTTAGCGGGGAAGCAGCCAAGTAACCTGTGTAGCCAGTTTCCAGTGTAGCACAAAACGTGCACCTAGGTCAGTTCGCCTCTGAGTGGTTCCTGCCCCTTGAATTCCCTACCTCGGGGTTTGCCTGCGTGTGGATTTGCTTACACTTTGTTCCTGCTGCTGTGTGATGTGAAGACATAAAGTCAACAGTGGCTATTTGTGAGGAAAAAGTTAGTTTTATTCTCCTGGATGGGTACAGTCTGAGTGAATTTTATTTCGAAAAACAATAAAAAAGAAAAAGGGGCAAGCAAGATGTCCTGTTGATGTTTGTCTCTTTTGCTTTTTGTTTTTCTTTTCTATTTTTTCTTTTTTTAAATAAAAAGGAATAAAGACGTTGACTCTCTCTCTCTCAGCCTATGTTTCTGTACACATCTCCCTCCAATCTGAAAGTGAATTTTGTCTAAGTCAAGGCTCCTTCCGAGCTTCCTGAGGGTGGGGTCAAAGGTCAGAGCATGCATATGGTATAAGTTCCTTCCTAATTCTTCTTGATTTTGTGGGATTCTCAGCAGAGCCAATGATGATGGATCTCTGGTCTCCATGTGCTAACATCTTGTAAAGATTAATGATCCAGATGGAAACACATGTAAACTTCATTTCTTCCATGCAATATCAGCTCAGCAGAGAATAAAAGTCATTTCTGGATGTTTAGTTTCACAGACAACATAATCTTTAGCTTGATATCTGCCATGATGATTGTGCTCTACAATTCTTATTGCCTTTTTTACATGTCTTATTATTCCTATTTCTATATAATTATTACTATTATCCTATTAATTGATACCCAGTTCAAGTAAAATGACCCATTCTCTGCAAAAGAATAGATTTCTGTATAACTTGAAAGTTTAATGCTAAGTGAACTCTGTGTAAATAATGGTTTATTGACATATCAAAATATGATGGAAAATCTGTCTTACTGCATTTTGAAAAATGAACTCTTTAGTCATTGTCATTTTCATTACAGGAGTAGAAGGCAGAGAAGAAAAAAGCAAACTGAAGGAAAGATAATTTATCATTAGATGTAAGTATTTCATCTTTCTGAATTATAAAGTAGATACCTTCTGGAATTTCATATTCAGTACTGTCTTCCAAGTCACACATTCTTTCATTCAGTCAAACTTTCTCTCATGTTGTACATGTGACTTTTATTTTTCTATGAATTACCTCTTTTCCTTTACCAGAAAGTCAAAGTTTTATCTCATTTTTACAGGGATTGTTCATTTAGAGTTAAGACAAATAGCAGATGGCTAAGGGGAGCTAATGAAATTGCACACAAAGCTGACTGTCACCCAGCTGGGTGACAAGGCCATGTGCAAATGCAGGCCTTACCAACTACCTCTGCCAGGGTATCACACATCTGCATATAGGTAACATCCCCATGAGAGCCTTAGTAAACTATACCAGCCATTTGCTGGGACAAAATTTACACAATGTGGGCTTTTAAAACACATCAGAAAGACAATCTCCAGTTCTTTTCACTTTTCTGGATTTCAGAAGCAGGAAGAAATGATACAGAGATTAGACGTCATTCTCAGAATTACAGTAGGCGTGCCTCTCTCTGCACCGTCACTGCCTCAGTCTGACCTCTGCAGAAGTCGGCTCTGCTTCTCAGCCCTGGTGACTGACTCTCCCCGGCTGCATGTTGCTGCTGTTTTTGTTTATCCTCAAGTTTTCGTGCTGTAAATTCATATTATATTCTGGCTGGGTTCTCACCATTCTCTTGTTTTTAAATATAATTCTATTTTCTCTTCTCAGGAATCTGTTCCTAGAAACAATCTGTTCAGCTTTTTTTGGAAAAGCTTGAGATATCATTTGACACTGAGTCTTTTGTACCTAATCTTTCATCCCCACGCTGTTCCTTAGCTCTGATTTTCAAGCCAGGCCTTGAAGTCCTAGAGGTTCCAGCCAGGTGTGTATCTCTGCAGACCAGACCCACTGGCCCTACCACCTGGGGTGGGAGGCCCTTCCTGGGCTGAAGACAAAGTACAGTAAAATAAAACAGAAGAGCAGCAGCAGGCACAGCTGGAATGCTGTGCCCTTGGGAACGAGCTTGTTGTGTGGAAATATTCTATTCTGCCATAGTGTGCTGGAAAGTGTGGGTGTCCTCTGGCCTTTTAAAAAGGAAGACTCCTTTTGCACATCCAGAAACATATTTGGTGCTCTTTAGGCCACCACATTTCAGTAGTTCTTTGTAGAATCCTTCCAGAGAGAGCTCCTGTCTCTCATTGCTGAGAGAAAATACCCAACATCAAAAATAAAGGAACGAAAGAGTTATTTAGAGTACAGTTTGTGGAGGTTTCATCCCATAATCAGCTGGCTCCAATGCAGGGTGGCTCATGGCAGAGGAGCACCACCTCAAGGCAGTGAAAGACAGCAAAAGCAACCAGAACAATTGGGAGGGGAGAGCAAGCCTCTTCTCCTCCCTTATGCTACAAGCAGGCTGCCCCTACCCAGGGTGGTACAGCGTTCACACCACCTCCCTGCCCTCCTCTTGCACAGGCTGAGGATGTTTACAAAGTAAGGATCATGGCTCCCTGCTGAGTCCCTTAGTTAAACTTTTAAATTTCTCAAATTGACACAACATATCAATCATAACAACCCTGTTATTGCAAAGTCAGTGTCTAAAGAAGTGTGTGTGTGTGTGTGTGTGTGTGTGTGTGTGTGTGTGCGTGTGTGTGCGAGAAATGTCATGCCATAGGGGACTGGTCACTTTATTCATTTAGACTGTTGTGAACACTGTTGTTCTGTGGAGTCACTTCTCTACAAATGTGTATCCCTTTGTCATGAGACACCTTGCTGGGGAGCTTCTCAGGCCCTTGGTCTCTTAATCCTTTTCCTGCTTATCCCTCCAGTCTGCCCTGACACTTCTCCCTGGCCTCACCATGTTCCTTTGGGGAGCCTTGGGCTTCACACTGCTTTCCTGTGCAGCTGCTTATGGAGGGAACAGGGAGTCACCCCTCTGGTCACCTGAGCCTTGTACACAGCTCTTTGACACATGATAGTTGGTTCATGTATTAGCTACCATTGTTGCAACAGTGTATCTGACACAAGCAAATTGAATGCTTAAAGGTTCACGCTGTCAGAGGGCCCAGCTGGCCCTGATGTCAGACCTGTGGTGAGGCGGAAACAGCCCGCGGCAGGGGTGGAGGAGGAAAGCTGTCCTCATGGTGACCAGGAGCAGAGGCAGGGACAGCACCGAGGAGAAAATGCTGTGGAGAGGATGCGGGTGCTTTGCAGGTCAGGGCCTCAGGATACGCTCCCTTCCCTGCCCCTGAACAGTGCCTCCATCACCTCCCATCACATCTTAAATCACCATCTCAGGAGCGCAGGTTACAGAACCAAAGTCAGCGCTCTCCTGATCCAGCCACTGCCCCAGCGCCTATTGGCAGCCAAGTCCTCCACACAGTGAGCCTTTTGGGGACAGTTTGCAGCTGACCAAGCCTTCCCTGAACACTGGAAGTCCACTGTACCTACAGTGAATCACAGGTGGCTACCCTGGAACACACAGGCTCCCTTCCTCCTCCAATGGCAAGAGAATGTAGATCGCCCACTTGATCTGCCACGCTCCTAAGAGCTGTCTAAACCCACCTCACTGTGGGCAGTGCCATGGGAGGATGCACAGTGCTGCCAGGGATGAACACAGCTCACTCAGGAGTCCTCCCTGTGGGTCTTCCCCAGCCATCCTCCTCTGTAGATGGCGCTGTGCTGACCGTGCATTGGGACATCACAGTCAAGCTCACAGTCTGCTGTGGACAGAGGCTGGGGACCTCAGCAGGCAGCTGCCCACCTGGCTCTCTTACAGGCAGGTACCAGCTCAGCCATCCCTCTCCTCAGCACCTACTGGTGTTCATCCACCTTCCTGGCATCAGGGTCCCGGTCACTTCACTGTTGACTGATAGACAGGTGTGGACACCCATGATCTCTCCAGGACTCAGATGCTGATTTTCTCTTCCTTCTGAACTCTGCCTCATGCCTTGCGGAAGTAATGGACACACACTCTGAGCAGGCCGTTTGAAGGTTGTTTTGCCTCCTGCTTTCAATCTGTTGGGGAATGGCTCTTTCACACTGAATGACCTTCAGAAAATTAGACCTAGGGAATCCATGGATTGACTGTAAAGACTGATAACAGCATGCATTGCTAAAGGGAACTTCTTCCTAAAATCACTGGGCCTAATGAAATTGCAGTGGTTTGCTGTGATTTAATTCAATCACTTTCAAATTTTTTAAGTTACACCAAAGATCCTATACCTGCTGTTTATGATTCTTTACCTTTTCATCTGTACGGTGGTCCTCTCCATTTTTACTTAAAAGTGCATTACATTCATGTTTCTGGTTTACTTTCTTCCCAAATACTATGCAGTTTTATCTTCTGCCTATAAAATATTTACTTGAAAGAATAAAGATTATCCTTCATAGAGATACCAGGATTTTTTTTGCTTGCTTAAAAGTTCTAGTGTCTAAAATTGACATTTATTAAATATCTTAAATATGATTTTCCTTGCAGCATGGATTATGCATAAGTCTCTCCTATCTGATTTATCTTTCTTTAAGATTAGAGGTGACAGGTGGCAGTTATAAGAGGACGCTGTTTAAGTTATCTTCCCTCTGCAGCTCCCTTGGCACAGACTTACGTCTCTAAGAACTGAGAAAAATTCATGAAGGAGGAGAAGATGAGGCAGGTGCTGTACAAGACCTCGGAGAAGCTGTGGGGCTGTGAGGGGCGACGGGGACAGGGCACAGCGGGGGCAGATAGGAGCGCAGGGAGTGTGGAAGCCGGGAGTGTGCAGATGCTTCCTGCTGTAGGTCAACCTGCAGAAGGCTGCGGGGAAACGGCGATTTTCACCTATGTGGGGAAAGAGAGAGAAATAATGTTAGCGTTTGATGCCTGGTAGCTTTATGAAATGGCTTTTCCTGCTGTGGCCATCCTGACACACTGTGGACTGACTTAGGACAGGGAGTCACATCTGGGTAGCTGGGCCATGTCCCAGGGTACACATTGGCTTGGTGCAGCATGGGGAAAGGGCAGATTTGGGATTTCTACATGTACATGTACATGTACATGTACATGTACACACGTGTGTGTAAAACAGTGAGAAAACAGGCAGAATCCAGTGGCTTAATGGACAATGATCTGAGCAGTTAACACTGTGATAACCCTGACAGTTAACAGTAGAGCTGACTACCACCCTGGAGATTTCCGCCAAGAGAAGAAGGCGCTATTAGGTTGGCCAGCGCTTCCCCAGCACTCACTCAGCACAGAACTGTGTGTTATGTGTGTGTCTCTGTGTGTCTGTGCAGTAGGACGAGATCCTGCACTCTCCTAGCTCAGAGGTTCTCAGTCCGCCTGCTAGCTTCCTCTCTAGGACACAAAGTTACTCTCTTTCTCTTCTTCCTGGAAACCATCAGCTTCTGTATCCATCTCTCCATATTCTGATTATACTGAAGACTGAGGTTCAGCAGTGCATATGCTGTGGTTTGTGCTATTTTTGGCATTTATTAAAACAAGTAGCCTATTAAACACAAAAGCAAGTTGTCACTTTATATTAGGGAGAAATGCTCTTAGAATGTTGACACAGATTCTATAAGCATGTGCTCAAATTTCAGGGAACTGGCTAGACCCAGAGAAAGATGTTTGTCAGATTAAAACGAATGCACCACTAAGCGTTAATACTGGTTAGGGCTCTTAGAGATGTGTAGGAGTGTGAGGTGTCTCATCTACAGCGCTGGCAGTGAACTGAGTGTGTTGAGCACAGCAGAGGAGGATCCTGGTTTATCCCAGCAGAATTTCTGTTCTGGAAATCATCTCGGAGAAAGACAGCTGTGATCTTGGAATGGGACCGGAGGGTCCTGCTCAGCTTTTTGGTCCTTGGGCTCTGAGCAGCATCTCACTGGGTCCTGGTCCCGCCCCCACACTCCCAGACACAGAAATGCACCAATGCTGTGGATTCTTCCCTGACAGGACTCAGGCTGAGTCTCACTATAAAGCATGAAGGGCCATTAGAGAAAAGAAATGACCCCAAGAAGCAGTTAGTACACAGCAGGAAACCACCTACTGTCCCATCAGGGTGGGAGCTGGGGTATTCCAGGGGCATGAATCCCATTTCTTGGGTTCTTGTCCTACATCCCGATGCAGGCTGGAGAGGGGGCACTGACTCAGAGTTGAGGATGCCCTGAGCGGAGGATGGAAAAGGTTTACCTCTTCTGACCCAGCAGGTGGAACTCACAAAGAGAAAGTGAGGCGGAGCAGCGGTTGGCTAATAACAGGACAGAAGCAGGTCGATCTAACAGGGAGCTGTGGGCGGGGGAAGCTGGGGAGCTGAGGTTTGCAGCCTGCTGGTTCGGCTTTGCCCATCTTCACAGGTTAAAGCTGATTTTCCGTAAAGAACTGCTTCACTGATTGCTACAGTCAGGGTCTGAGCCTTCGTTTCTGTGGTGAGCCAAGGTCTAGAGGGTCTATGGGCACTTGGCAAAAGTCTCACACAGGGCAGCCTCCCCCAGGACATCCTGTCTGGTGAGGAAGCTCGCGGTTGTCTGTCTTACAGGGTCATGCCCTACGCTTCCCCTTCCTCACTAACTGTCCTTACCCCATGACCCCTCCAAACACTGCCTGTGGCTTTGCACACACCTGTGCCTCATTGTTCCCCCACTTTCTGAACCGTTCTGAAGTCCTCTTTCCTGAGTGTCTCTCTGAGGTAGGATCAAAAATACTGTGAAAGCCGCTGCTGAGCATCACCCAATGAAAAGGCTGCTCTGGGTCACCGCAGGGTGTCCTCATTCGCCTAAGTCACCTGATCTGCAGTGCGACTCCTGACTCTTCCTAAGTCAAAATGGTCATGGGAAGCAAGTGGTTTGAATACATTCAGGACAGCAGGGCAGCTGCGACTGTGCAACTGGAGACACTCCTGGAAGAGGACTCCAGGGCAGGAGATTTAGCTCAGCAGCATAAAAACATGCCTTGCAAGTGCACAGTTGTGAGTTTGATCCCCAGAAGAATGATGGGATAAGTTTTTTGAAGCTTGAGGGAATACTTGAGATGGTTCATGGTCATGTGTGTTTTACTGTAATTTTAAAACAGTACCAAACACTCACTGTATTGTCCACAACATCGTATCTGTGTGTTTGGTTCCGCTGCAAATTATGTTAGTAAATTTTGCCTTGGTAAGCATTGCGTCATTCCCCATCTCTCACATCTGTGTTGCATTTCTGGTCAACCCCCAGATTCCACCACCACACGGTTCCTCCCTTTCTCTATAGTTGCATTGCTAATGTGCCAGGGAAGTGGAGCTATCAGGATTGCTCCTGCTGTTCCTTTTAACTTTTCTTGTTTATTGGCTCAAAATCATCTTATGATGGCCACAAAATTAATTCTCTTCCAAGTAGTAGATGGATTGTTGGGTGGCCTACTTAGTATAAACTGCATGAAATCATAGATGTTATGTAGGTCTAAGGGTAAGAAAATCTTGAAAATCAACCTGGAGGCACCCTCCGTTAGACAGGTGTGTCCTTCCTTCCTCCCTTCCTGGAGCTCTGCAGCTCCATCTCCCCACTAGTGGGGGCTTCAGGCAGCTGAGTTTCTAGTCTCAGGTCTGCTGAGCAGAAACAGATGCTGCCATCCCCGAGTGCTCTGGGTGTTGCTGGACTGCAGGGCCCTCTGTATAACCACCACCTGGGTGCAGCTGCCTTTGTAACATTGTGCTAAGTGCTTTGCAGTTTCCCTTCACTCCTAGAAGACTGATGAAAGGCTCCTGCTTTTCAAGACTCTCAGGGCAAAGCCTCGCCTTGAATGATGAGATCCACCCTGGCACTGTCAATGAGCAGGGCACAAAGCGCTCCTCTGTACTTCACCTCTCTGCCCATGCTTGGATTCAGGGTGTGCCTGGAACTGTGTGCAAAGCATTCGCCGTGTGAGAAAAACTATGTCAAATGACTCAGCAGGCTGGAGCCCTGGGTATGACATTTCCTGTCTTGCTTGGGCTTCATGAGCCCACGCTGTGGCTCCATAGTTACTTGGCAGAGATTCTAATGCTCGGTGAGCGTTGCCCAGTGTGTACTGAATGGTTGCCCATGCTCCTGAGGACACAGCCCACAGCAGGAGCTCCCAGCTGCATGGGCACCCCAGGTCACCTTCCTTTCAAGTGGCTGCAGCTGGGACTGGTTTATACTCATCCAGGGTAAAACATCTGTTGAGTCCCATGGATTCTCTGTTCCTTTTCAGTCATGTAGAAAAGCCTTATTTCCATTATGAGGTGCAGAATGAGGAAAACCACCTGTCTTAGCCATCTTCTGTCACCACACACGACTTCCCGGGTCTGCCTCAAGGACAGAAGTCCAGCCGACAGAGGAGGCAGCTCCCACCCAGGAGCACCCTCCTGCTCTTCCTGTCTTGCTTGCTGGTGAACGTCTGCTATCATGTTTACAAGGTCAGACCAAGCAGGGGCCACGGGAGAGAAGGCAGAGTCCCCTAGGCCAGACCAGCTGCAAACCGCATCTGGAGCTGTCCTCTGAGGGTGTCAGCTCATCTCTCCCAGAGGCTGCTGGGCCTCTGCACTGTGCCCAGTGTCTCCCCTCTGTCTCCTGCTTCTCTCCATGCTCATCCCTTCTGTCTGCTCCAGATTTCTCCTGGTCAACCCACGTAGATCTGTAGATCTCTTGCTCCAGGACAGCCCTGCATGAGGAGTCCTCTGTGCCCTTTCCAGGGCTGGCTTCTTCTCACCAGTGAGAAGCTCACCCCATGCAACCCTCTCTGCCCTCTAGTCTAGGGGGCAGCCTCAGGCAAAGTCCTTCACTACTGGCTTTGTCTGAGCTGAAACTGAGGCCTGTTCCTAGACTCACAAACCCGAGTTAGTGGATATCAGGGTCTCAGGCTGTTTCTCCTAAGCCTTTGGTCCTTGTCTCAGTGTGAGGTGGAGGCCCCAGCATGCCTGCAGCACACCTGAGAACAGGGGAACAGATTCAAGGAGGACCTCACCCAAGGAGAGCCGCTCTCCCGTCCTTCCCAATGTCAAATTCCCCATCAGAGCTGGCGCAGGCCTTGGTGAAGAGAGCAACTTCCTCTTGCTGTGCTGATGTGGGTGCCCACTGCAGTGGTTGGCAGATGTTTCTGAAAGGAGCAGACAGAAAATGCAGGAAATCACACAGCCATGGGGTCTGTGCTGGTATCACACAACTCTGCTAATGTTGGAGAGCAGCCAGACACACATTATAAACACAGATATTCTCCAGTACAAACTGTATTACAAACATACCCTGGGGAACGGATTCTTGGTCCTTAGTTGTGTCTCGTACTGCAGGACAGAAGCACACAGGCATTACTTTGCTCTTGGGATGAGCCCACCCCACTGGAAGCCTCCATCATTTATTATCTCGTCCTCCTGCTACTTGGGTCTGTGTCCATGGAGAACATTCCAGACATTCCTAAACAATCCAAATAATCATGATTCCATCATATTCCTACACAGTCCTCCCCTGAACCTAGAAGAGTTAGAATTTCCCTCTGGGTGCAAGTTTGCTGACCTCCCTGTGGTCTAAGAGTACATGTCAACACCATGGAAGCTTTTTTTTTCTTCCAACCTCAATGCTGAGACTGACTCAGAAAATGAATTTATGAAAACATCTTTTAATTTAAAAAATCCAGATAAGCCCATTCAAACTGATTATTTTATATTAACTAAGGTATTTATGTGAGTAAGACATTGTATACATTTTGACTGGGTGATTATCACTATTGTCAGGCAGCCACCACTTTCTAAAGATGCGGTACAAAATATGTGGTTACCATTTTACTTGATGAATTTAAGCTGCAGACATCCTTCACGCCCTCTGCCCAGAGGTGATGCTGCCGTGGAGTGGGCCTGCATTACAACACCGGTCCTCCAGCCTCTGACCCTCACTGCACCATCTCTGAAACAGCCGTGAGTTTTAACTGTCACCTGTGTTATTTTTTTAGTTTACCTAATATCACTACATCACTGTGCTAATTGAACAACACTAACTGTGTCTTGCCCCAACCATCCTATGAAGAAGTTCACATTTTAGTAGCTTACAATTTTTCAGATGGGGAACACTGCCTTTCTTAAAGTTCCAATGTCTGTCCTAGTAAGTCCCGTGGGTAGGAGAGAATCCAGTCCTCTCTAATCACAAAGCTGGAGCTCCTCAGCTGCATCGCTTCAGAGTCTGACAGGCTCTTTTCCATGGGCAGCAAAGTCAGGTACCTGGTTCTGGCTTGATGGTTTTCACTGGCTGGTTTTGTGCGATGTTTGCTGGGCCCACATACTAGTGATCTTAACCTGGCCTATGGTGGCTGCAGGGCCTGGCAGTGCCCACTTGTAGTGTGTGAATGGCCCCATATTCCACAGCAGGTTCTAGATGTTGCTCAGGATGCTGGGAAACTGCAGAACATGTAGGACTGGAGGTTTGAGAGCCCAGTGTGTGTGGGACTCTAGACAGGAAGTCCTTTGAGGAAGCCCCTGTGCGCTGAGAGTGCTCCACCCTGAGCTGGGAATGCTCGCCTCTCACTGGAAGCCACCTGAGGAACAAGATTCTGAAATTTAGTCCCACAAAACAAGGGGACACAGAGCCTGGAGCTGGAATAGTCCTTAAAATGCTTGACATGCTGGAGAGATGCTGTGGCCAGAACTGTCTGCTTGGTGTTACAGCAATGGCACTTGCCTGCTTTAGAAAGTGACACCACTGTGACAGGTGTCACCTGCTGGCAGTGTCTGCTGGTCAGGAAAAAGAGGAGTCCTGCAGCTATACTAGGGATGTGATGCGGCCAGCTGGGACATCTTGCCCTCATTGGGAGACATCTCCTCATGGGCAATAAGGGATTTTCTCATTCTTGGAAAAATGTAGATGTCCAATAAACCATTGTGGTGGTGAATGATCTCATCCTATAGTAGACAGGTTAGTGGGTGTCCCAGGTATTTTAAGCAGAGGGAATTTAGCTAAGGGTATTGCTTCCAGAGCTGATGGATGGCCTGAAGTTCTTTCTGGAGATTAACGATCCACGCAGTCTGCCTTCATCCTCAGATAGAGGTGAAGGGAAGGAGCATTGTGAAATCCAGGAGCCTGAGTCTCAGAATGAGCAAGTAAACTGAACCAGTGGGAAATGGTCTGAGTCGTAATGTCATGTGACGGGTGGGGATGAGGTAGGACACTGCTCCCTTCTGGATTCGCCAGGCTCCTGCCAGTGACATCCTTGGGCTCAGCAACCCCAAAACAAAGGAACTTGGATGCTGGCTAATGACAGGGACAGAGCAGACTGTGAGCAGCTCACGATTTCTGAACAGACCTGCATGCCAGGGGCCAGGGGTTTGTGGGAACCAAGACTCACAGCCACCTCGAGGGCTGGGGCCCCCTGTGGAGTCAGGCTCTGAAAGAGTTAGACTCTCATGACTTGGGACTTTGGAAACATTTCTGCACTTGAAAAGTCTGCTAATGTTGAGACTCCTTGCAATGAGAGGTAAAGTATTTTTTGTTTTAATTTACACATAATTAAACCTCCTGTGAGTGACAGTTTTCAATTTAGGCACTGCATTTTTAATCTATTTAATATCAGAAATGGTTCCAAGGCATGCTGCCTGGGAATTGTGAAAACCTGAAAAGTAAATAAAGCATTGCTTTCACCGCATTCCCGACTGAGAACTGGGGCAGGAATTTTATTATGTTCATCACAGAGGACCTGGCGTGGGCCAAATGAGCACCAGCGGTTTCACTAACTGCTCCAGGGCAGATTCCGTCTCCAGACAGTGACGTGGATCCCGCTTGGGATTCTCTGTGGAGAGAAGAGTTTTCTGCCCCACACAATCAAGTGCTGTCAAGATGCATGAAAACTCTTGAGTTTGCCTGGAAATTCTTAAGGTCAATGCTTTTTAAAAAGATAAAGGCAAATTATTTAGGGGGAGGTGGAGTACTCTATAGCAAAGAGTACTCAAGGTTCCCATCCTTCTCTTGCTTTCTCTGTCCTGAGGAGTCCACTCTGTCCCTCCACCCACCTATCAGCACATGTGATGGGGAGCGTCCACAGGGATGTGGGAAGAACAGCAGCTGGCCCTGAGGTTGACCAGAAGTGCCTGCCAGAAGACCTGACTGGGAGCTTCCTGCTCTGGGCTTCCCATGCCTTCTCCAGGAAGGCCATGCTGATGCTGCCACTCCCACAGAAGGCGGGCACCCTGCAGGGACCCGGTGACGATCTCCATGGGGTCTAAGCCACGGGAGTGGGCCGTTTTCTGGTGGATTTGGAATAAAAGCTGGTCCTGGAAGCCAGGAGTGATGACTGAGAAGAACCGAGTAGAAGACACAGACGGCTCTGAGTGAGGGGCTCAGGAAGACGGAAGGGACAGTTCAGGAGGGAGGCAGAGACGGAGCTGCCCAGTTGACTGCCAGTGAGATAAACAGAGGTGGCAGCCACACGAGCACAAGTGTCCTGCATCAGGGAAACACAGAGGCACACTGAGTATCATGGTTATAAGTGTTTTGTTAACTGAAGCAACTCGTGTGTGGCAGTCTGAATTGTCAGCTGATGTATCCCATATTCAAAGAAGAGAGGTTGTCCATACACAGCCAAGGGTACAGACACAGAGACGAGGGGTGAAGTGCTGAACATATTCACACACTAAGACGCGCTGGGGTAGATTTGTGTAGGGCTAGGTGGCACCTGTTGTTCTAAGTACATCATCTTCTATTGGTATCTTCCACTCAAGTCCTCAGATCCACATCTCTCCCTCTCCATCTCTCTCTGCTTCTCCCTCTGCTCTACCTCTCCTCTCTTATATGCTTCTTTCCTCCTTCTCTCCCTATTTCTGTTAAGGCTTTTGCTATCTCCATATCTGTCTCTGTCTCTGTCTATTCCTAACTCTCTGTCCCATTGTCCCATGAAACATTAGGACATGCGTGGACCCAAGAAATCTAACTCACCTACAGGTTGTGCAACTGTTTGTCAGAGTGGAATGGCTAGAAGCATAGAGTGACTCAGAGTGGTGGGTGGGGTGGCTTGAAGGATGTGATGATTCTGAAGGTGCCAATTGGTGACACATGGCAGTATTCTCCGAAAGGCATTGAGGATAAGGTAGTGAAGGGCACAGAGGAGATGGACAGGTGCTCAGGACCAGTGACACCTGTGCAGTGATGTGCACCAGACATGGGGAGTAGGAACTCCTGGATCCAGGATGCCAGGAAGAGCCATGCATGAGCACCCAGGACAGTGCTCTTCTGAGTCTGGGTGGGGTTCTGGCCTCTGGCCTGGCAACAGGACTGGGAGCATAGCTCATTAAAGCTGTGATCATGGACTGGATTTTTGACTGCGATAAAAGGCTCATGTTTTCCAAACACTTATATAATTTCTTGATTATTGAAGATAATTTTTTTTTCTCGTTCCTTTATTTTTTTCTGGAAATGTATTGGTTTAATCAAATGTAGACTATATCACTGATATGTTCAAAGATTTCTTCATACACAATCTTCTTTACATCTATTGAAATGTATATATATTTTTTACATTCAATCGTTTTATAGTGATATATTTTACTTCAGTAGTTGCATCCTTGAGTGAAATCAGCTTTCACTACAAGGGCAAATATTTAATGCATGGTAGGGTCTCTTTTTGATACGATTTTGATGCTTGTTATCTGTTGTATAGGCGAAACAGGACAGGGGACATCTACAAATTCTTGTGCAATTACAGTCTCCACACTTCATTAAGCGCACTCTGTGGTCTGCATCCCCTAGGGAGCTCGTCCTGTAGTCTTCTTGGAAGTGTTCCCTTCACCTCCTGGGTCTCCATCAGTTTACCCTTCTCCCCAGAGCACAGGCTTCTCTCTGAAGCCTTTTCTGCTCATCAGCCTGGAGACAGGATAATGCCTGCTTGGTCCTTGACCCCAGCACGACACATTCAGCCCCCCCTGGTCGTATCACCCCACCTGTCTAGCTGCCATTAGTCCAATCGTTGCTCCACTGAGCTTAAACCTTTAGCTTCCAGCTGGGTCTCAGGTCTTCCACAATGTTCTTTCATAATATTGATTGAATAAATCACTACAGGAGATGTATTTTCCCCTGTGTAAATGATTTTTTTGCTCTTTTTAATATTTTGCTGCTGAAATCACTAAGAATGCCTCATCAATAAAAAATAGACAATTATATGATTCTACAGAAATGTTTCATTTCTACATAAAATTCTGAACTTTTCCTGCAAGTATTTAGTGTCTTGCTTCATACATGTTTGTCCAAAGAACTTCATATAACTTATAATATATACTTATTTTTTCTGCGTTTAAAAACCTTATTGCAGTGGGATTGGCACATAAAACCCATATATATATATATATATATATATATATATATATATATATTAACATATATATATATTTAACATATATATATATATATTTAATATATATATATATATATATATATATATTTAATATATATATATATATATATTTAACATACACTCAAGGAACCTTTCACAGTGTACTTTGTGTATGGTATGAGGTAGGGATCTAAGTATAGAGATTTCTATTACAACTTGTAGTGATTTATTACATTGTTACTGTTTTATAATTAAGTTGCATTGGCATTGCCATTACATATTAGCTTTTCATTCAGATTACCTATGTGGGCAATAGGATGGCTCCATCTGTTAGTTTGGCTACGCTTGTTCCCACACCACAATCCTAATTAGTGCAGAAAAAGGATACGGCTTGATAATTAGTGGAAAGTCGTCTATTATTTTGCTTCCATTTCAATAATTGTCTCAGCAATTCTAGACTTGGCAGCAACTACTGTTTGGCTCAGTCTTGATTTCACAGTCACACTCTTTGAAGCTAATTTTTATTGAGTGTTATAATCGCTGGCAAGCACCTGACAATCTCCTAGGCAGAAGCTGTGTCATTGGTTGGTTAAGAGCCAGGGCTTTGGAATAAGTCCCAGCCTTGCACTTCAGCCTCAGGGAAATGCCAAGCCTGTAGACATGAGTGACAATAGCATCCACCACACCTGTGCTGTCCCAGGATAAGACAACACACGTTAGAGTGTGTCACACACTGTGTGGCACAGAGTGGGTGTGTAGCAAGTAGGAGCTGACTCTGTGATCAGGCACAAAATTCTGGTCACCTGTTAGAACCCACACAATACTATGCATTAGGGTGAATATAGTTAATACAAGTGGCAACCCATAAAAAGTAAGCCTGTGACATATTAATATTAGATGGTGAATGTGGGTTCATTTTCTTCCCCAGCTCCCTTTCCTTTCCTGCCCTTCTCTTTCACTTTTGTGGTCAGCATGATCATGGTAAAGAAGTAAGATGTACTTGGCAGAAGAAAAATATTAAAGGTGATGTTACATTTCTCCTGGATAACAAAAGTAAACACATTTGTGAGAGCAGCACTCTTTCCAAAGGTTACCACATCAGATTCTCCAGTCAAGTGTTATGAAAAGGTGCTGAGAAGCCCTGTGTTCTGAACAAGGCGGAGTGACGCATTATTCCCATAGAGAAAAAGGGAAAAGAGTAAAAGTACAGTAATTTTTAGGAGAGCAAAACTGAAAGCTGAGGCTTCTCCCCACTCAGGTCTTTAGGTTTTCCTTTCTGGAAACTTCTGAAACCTCCACTTGAGTAAGCATCTGCCAGTAAATACAGCAGCTAGCGCAGAGCAGCACCACTGGAAAACCCAGAAAGTGAAGACGATGCACATTGGGATATAGATGTATTTACACAACCATAGTTTATTTTCCTCATTTCTCTCCATTATTGATGCTGCATTTTAGCATCAGAATGCTCCCAGGCAATGAGTATGTAAAAAAGAGGAATCAATAGAAACAAAATGTTTGGCTTACTCTACAAGAGAGTTTCTACAAATTGTGAATCATAAAACTTTTGCCAATGTATCTGTCTATATCAAAACATAAAGCAGGGTGATAGAATGGAGAATTCTTGAAACATAAATATTTTTACAGTGCTATGCCAATGCTATACATTTATGCACACATTTGGATAACATTTGCTTCCTGTAAGATGTGAATATTAAACTGGAACATGCACATATAAAATCCCTGCAAGATCACTCCGCTGAAAGAGTGGATGCAGCTGATGTAAACTAATTTGGGACATTCCACCCTAAAGCTGAACCCAGGTGCCTTCTCCAGTGGCCATGAATTAGTATTAATTATACTCGGGACTGGACTGACCTCCAGAAAATGTCACCACAGCGGTGGTTTTCACACCCGCCGTGTACACATCACCTTAGGTAAGGAACCTGGGCACTGTCAGTCAGGGCACAGCATGTACCTGGGTAAGTTCTATGATTCACTTTAACTTGGGGCACCTGATAGGAAATGTGCAGATTCTGAGTTACAGTGAGCTTCTGTAACTGATGAGAGGGTGCAGCAGGGTCTACAGGACCTACATCTTCCTGGCTTACACAACAAGCAGGAAAAAAGACATGAAACCAGAGTGTCGAGGACCCAGCTCCAGATGGTTGGGAGCAGTTTATCATCAAGAGAAGTGAAAGAAACAAGGACCCAAGTCACCACCAGGTGCTGCCCAGGCTGTGGGGTGAAGAGAGGAACTCTGGGAATCTGTCGGCTATGGTGGCAGATGAGGGACTCCAGGGAATCAGAAGAATCGCTGAGACGGATTACAGCATTTCAGAGAAACAAACTGTGCATACTCACCCCTATGTATAAACTCAAATGCATCATAGACCTGTAGAGTTCCTGGGAGAAAATTTAGGAGAAAATATTGACACTTTGGGAAAATTGCTTATATTCACCACACCACCTAAGTTTGATTAATAGAAGATTTTAAAAACAGTGTGCTTGATTTACCTAAAGACTAGCTAATCAAAAAATCACATAGGAGTGTCAATGTTTATGAGTTATGCATATGCCTTATAAGGTTGGGACCAGAACATTAAAATATCCTTCCAAATATGAAATCAAACAAACTAATAAAAAAGTGAAGAGATCTAACACAATCATTTGTGAAGATATTAGTTGTCACTGTCCTTTGGCAAAATACCAATTGAAACTACAGTGCGATGCTAATCTCCTCCCATTAGAACCCCCAAGCTTGAAAAAATTCACGTGTCCAGTACTGGCGAGCATGAGAGCCAAGGTGACTGTCACCATCACTGTGAGAATACATTCTTGGAAATACTTTGCAAATAGTTTGGCAAATTCCTTTAAAAAATACACACATGATGTTTACTCAAGAGAACTAAAAATGCATGTTGAGACTTGTTCTATGAGAATGCTTATAACTGATTTATTTACAGTGGGAAGAATCCTAGAAACAGCCCAAACCTGGTGGACAGGTGAACAGAGGAATCCATCATGAAACTGTCCACCAAGGATGATAATCAGCAAAGAAAGGGCGTGGACTACTGGTATACCCAGCCACATGAGTGATGTCCAAATAAATATGCAAAGGAGAGGAAATCAAACGGGGCTGTTACTACACAACAGCATTGTATGCAACTGGAAAATATCCAAAATGACAGAAAGAAAAGTGTTCAGTGCCTAAACAAAGAGAGAATTATGAAGAAATGTGAAAAATCTGTAAAAATCATGTTTTCCTTATCTTGATTGTGCTGATACTTTCATGGGCTTAAATACCTGTAAAAGCTTTAATAACTTTAGTAACTCAAAACATTTAAATTGTACACTTTAAACACGTGTAGTTTATCTTATCAACTGTATGCAAAAAGACTATAACAGAGAACTTCAGAGAATAACAAACAGCACAAGAGGAGTTAAACTGATGTGTATTAAAGCCCTTGTCACGGCATGACTGAGCTGCTTGTCTTTCATGTGAAAGTGACCCAAAATGTAAAAGTAAATGCGGTGATTTTCTTCAATGATTTATAAAGTCATCTATCAGATTTAAATTTTTAAAAGCTTGTACGCTGCTTAAAGAGAAACAAAGCAAGAATTAATCATTGTATTTTTAGCTTGGGGTGAACAGATAAGCTTAATTACCCCATGTCTTTTCTGGAAATGTGATTTGCACATAGGAATAAATGTGCATTACTCCTCAATATCACCTTTGGAGTTACTTATCCAAAGATCCTAAGAAGAGCTTGCTTCCTTCCTCGGGGCTCACCCTTCAGTCACTGGCTGGTGGCAGCACTTGTGGGGTGACGGGAGTCACACTGAGGTGGAGATGCCAGCCCAGTGGTAGTGAGAATACAATGTTAGGAGAAGTATCTGGTTTCTGGGTCTGCGTGCTCGCTACTGGCACGTGGGCTTTTTGCTGTAGAACAGGAAGAATGTGATTTGCCTTTTGCTTGGATCATTGCCTCTGTATGATTGCTGGTGAGTGGTCCTTGTGCTGTGTATCAGGTAAGTAACACAGACTGTGGGTTCAGCTCAGTCCCACATTCTAAATCTACAGCAGCCATTGCCACCCAGCCCTGTCACTTCTCAGCTGAGGTTCTGACCTATAAGTTGCTGCCATCAGGTTGCCTTAGGCAGACACAGCCTCTGAGGTCCTAGAGCCCAGAAGCAAGCCCTGGTTTGGCGTCTCAGCTCCAGAGAGGTCTGTGGAGCCTGACCATTGCGGTCCTGTGAAGCCAGGCCTGGGATACTTCACTACTGCCCAACAACGAGAGGGATACTGAGAGTAACAAGGGCAACATATTCCCCTTCACATAAATACATCTGGGTACTGGGTACAAAGACAATACATGCTGACCAGAGGTGATTTGGAAGGTACTACAAATTATAAGGAAAACTCCTTATCGTTATCATACCAAATACCACCACTGAGATAACATCAGAGGTGCCAGCTTGCAGCGATTATTTGAGATGTTTTGAAATTCGAAGCAGAAAGTATCAGTACTGAGCGCGTGCCCTGCAGGGAAGGCATCTCTCCCAAGCTCAGTAATGACTTAAAACTCTTTTGCAAATCACTCCATAACAGCGTCGTTCTCTGAGTAACGGATTCCGGCATGGAAGGAAGAAGCAAACAGGGCAGCACATGCGCCACGCCAGGAGGAGACCTGGGGCTGTTTGGTGGCAGACAGGTCCCAGAGCTTCTCATCCTGGTGGTGGAGGAGAAAACAGTGAGCAAGAGAAGTGGGGAAGGAGGAGAGGGCTTTCTCAGACCATGAACCAGCAGTGTTACGACACCCACTGCATCAGAAAAGAAAAAATAATCGGTAAGAAAGTGTTTGAGCAGAACGTCTGTGTGCTGTGCTGCTGGGCGTGGACACCGTCAGCCTTCTCAGTCACTGTGGGGCCATCCAGGGTCTTAGAGTGTGGTGGTTGTGTGCGTCATGGGGATGTGACAGCCATCCAAATCTGAGGAGTTTAAAGAGGAGATTGGCAGCCTGTGACTGCAGAGCCAAACCAAACCCGGGACTGTTTCTATGGATACAATCTCCAAGGACACACCCATTCCCATGAGTGTGAGTGTTATCTGTGATTGCTTTGAACTCCAGGAAAGCCATGATCAGCTGAGCCAGAGACTCTGCCTGCAGAGGTCTGAGTGTTTTCACTATCTGGTTCACTATCTGGGTCTATTAGGGATTCTGTTTCTGTCTTTCTCTCTCTCTCTCTCTCTTTCTCTCTCTCTCTGTCTCTCTCTTTCTCTCTCTCCCTCTCTCTCTTTCTGTCTGTATGTCTCCCTCTCTTTGTCTCTCTGCTTCTCTACCTCTCTCTGTCTCTCTGTTGGTACTGGGAACTGAACTCAGGATCTTGCACTTGCCAGGCAGGTGCTTGTGCTGCTGAGCTATATCTCCAGCCCTGTAGGGAAATCTTACATTGAATTCAAACTTAAAGCAAAACACATTGCTTTTGCATTCATGAGAAAAGTCCACTATGTGTTGGTATTAGTGTTGGGTCCACTAGCCATATCCAGTCAAGGAGAAGTCTGGCTTGGCCACAGGCTGAGGTGGGAGATGAAGCATGCATCTGTAATACAGTGCTTCCACCTGTGTGAAATTCTCCCCACACACTGTTGCCTGGACGAGGCTCATCCCATGCCTACCTTGAGGAAACCAAGAAGAGGAGCTCTTCCCTGGATCCAGAGTCAAAGATACCTGCCACAGTGCTAAGCAAAATTCCTATTGAGTGTGCAATTGATTAAAATGTGCACTACAATGAGAAGAGGTATTGTAATTTCCTTTTTTATTTTCAAATTTATTCATTAACCATCTATCTGAAACGCCATGCTCCAGCACCCACCAGTGAACACAGGGTAACTGTGTGAGCACAGAGAATGCATAGTGGGGACGTGTTGAGCCTAAATTCCACGCTTCACCATCCCTAACTCCTTCCCTCCACTGCACGCTACACTCTGCTGCTTCCTGTTTTAAAAAAGAATCTGAAGTTTAAAATGAGATTATTGTGGGTGACAAAAATTTCCAGGAATACTGAGTGGGGAAGTATATTGCAATTGCCATTATTATGTATGAAGAATTAATTCACGGACTAGAACATTAGTAAACTTCCAATGCATACACAACAAAGTACATGCAGCTACTGTGAAGGTCTTTCAAAGATGACATCACTGTCTTGATATTAATGCACAGGAATTGTTGATCTGTTTATAAATTTATCCCCCGATACTTGATATTTTGATGCTAGTGGAACTAGGTCTAGATGTTCAATTTCAATTTGTCACTTCTCATTGCATGTGCATAGAAATATGTTTTTTATTTGATTCTGTATCTTGCAATCTTGCTAAACTCACTGATTCTAATACCACTTTAAAAATGCTTGATGTCATCACATAGATGATCAGATTGTGAGCAAGTACAGGCAGATTTCTGTCTCCTGTATCTATTTGTCTTGCTCACTGCGTTTCCTGGAAGCCCTTGAGAAGGATTTCTGGCATTAGAGCTATTCTCAGTCATGGGGATAAATATTATCAATCTATCACCATTAGGTATGATGGGAACTGTAGGAATTCTGTAAAGCCCCCTTACCAGGGTGATGAGGTAGATCAAGGATTACCTTGATCTCCAGGGATTTTACATCATGAATAAATATTGAATTGTGACTATGTTTATATTTGCACCTGTTGAGATAACTATATTTTCCTTTCTTAATCTGTTGATGTATGGGATTAGTTTGATTGTTTGCATTAAAAGCCTTTGGCCTTCCTGGGGTGAGATCCACTTAATCCTGCAACCTTGGAGATCTTAAAACAGCTGCTTACCCAGATTCACTCCGACAGTGTTTCTGTGCATCTCGGGAAAGCAGGACATGGAGAAGAGTGAATACTCAGTTACTGGGAACAACACCAGGACAGCATGTGCAATTATTAGTATTTAAAGTTCACTCAGCTCTGCGTTAACATGGGATATTCTCTCCTTCCATGACACTGTTTGCTTTAAAGTTTTATATTTCATCATGTTTTTGCATAAGGACTTTTGATTGTAAGGATGGCACAGAACTGTGCAGGAAATACACAAGCCCTCAGTGCAAAACCCTGTCTTGTCCATACCTTTAATTTCCACAAGTGCTTGCATACACATTAAATACATTCACATTTTTGTGTATGAAACTTTCAGTAGGTGGTGAGAGAGGGGTGCATTTCTCATTAAAATGTTCATGCCAGAGGGGGAACAGAAAAGCAGGCAGTGTAAATAATTGGACCTCAGCGTTTTTGTTAGACAAGATAGCATTAAAGAAAGAAAGGTAGGTTATAGAAACAGGATCACAAGTTCATTTATAAAATTGCAGCACTGCACCTATCTGCCTATTTCCAAGTACAGAGAATTTCTCTCCCCAGTGAATTAATTCCTTTGAGGAAGGCAGTGGCTGTGTCTTTTCAGTCGCTCAGACTTTCACCAAAATGCTGCTCTGCTCGACATGGTGCCGGTAGCTATGTGAGCAGCACGTGTCCTTCTCAGCTGGCTGGAAGTCAAGGCCATCACCTGAAACTCCTTGAAGTTATCCAGAGATCCCAAAATTCAGAGGACCTAAATATTAATTGAACTAATGGGTTATTGATTTCAACAGAGCAGATGTGTGGAAGAGCTGTTGCTTGTGGCTGACGAGGATTTCAGAGTGGCTGCAAGGCAGAAATGGAAGGAATTAGCAGGAAAGAGGGCAGAAGCTTTGAACTCGATTCCAGCGGGCTGCAGCCCAGCTCTGGACAGAAGACATTAGCAGACTGTGGATGCTTCTGTCTTAAAATTCTGGGTTCAGTGTACAAATGTGGGCTCAGTGCTCATTAGTAATGAATGAGAGAACCAAGCCACTGCAGATTTCTCTGGAATTGTGCCTTGGTGTACATATGCCATCAGTTTGGAAATATCACTTGAAACCAGAGCTACTGCATGGTATGAGGTGTCATGGCTGTGCCCATTCCATCTGATATGACTGTGTGGACAGATGTTCTCATGCCAAATGGCCCTCAAACCCTCAGGCATCTTTCTCCTCAGTTTGGGTGATTTCAGTGACTTGTGTTTTACATACAGTTCCTCCTTTTTCCTAAAATTATGCCTACAATATAATTTACAATACTGTTATTTTAAAATGAGGTAGTTGGGGGCTGGGGATTTAGCTCAGCGGCATAAGCACCTGCCTTGCAAGCAGGTGGTCCTGAGTTTGATCGTGGGTACCGATTTAAAAAAAAAATGAGGTAGTTGCTCCATTCAGATGCTCCTTCCAGAAAGTTTGTGGGTGATTTCCAGTGCGCTGACAGCCTGGATCTGTAGAACTTGTGACAGTGCATGGGACAGGAGGTTCTGGACATTTTCCTCCAGCAGAGAGTTGATTGTCCATGGTTGGCTTCTTCCTTAGAACTCCCTGCTGGACTGGACAGTGTCCTCAAGGCTGCACTGTAACCCGGGATCCACCCACACAACACCCCTCCATTAACTTGCTGTCATTCAGGTGATGAGGAAATTATGTTCCTGCTTTCAGCCCTTAATTCATGTCCACACATATGCACTCCACCGGGCCCCATAACTCACCAGCCTCGTGTTCTTTTACTCCCTCAAAAGTCTTGAAAGCATAAATCACTCCGAAGTGACTGGAATGTGTAGAAGAAACAAGCGATGACACGGGACTGCCCCTGCCTGCTGCCTTCCGGTCACTTCTTCAGCTGCAGACCGACCTCGCTGTGCCTGCCCTGCCTCATCGTCCTTGGGGACCTGGACACTCAAAGGTGGCTCCCGGAAACCTCTGTCCATGCTGCACGGGATGTCGTAGTGTGAATGGAGGCGGCCTCTTGGAGACCCTGAAGCACGAAGCCCTAGGGGAAAAGCCAGCAGGTGTGAGAGGAGGACGGGAAGGAGCAGCCGGGCTGCAGAGCCAGCCCCAGGAGGAAGTGTGTCGGGGTCCACAGAAAACCCCTGCTTCAGCCGCTGTGTGGGTGACAGGTGAGTTCAAGCCGAAAGGAAATCTCTTGTCACCTCTCACAGCACATCTGTCATTGTGAGCAGCACTGCCCTGTGGCCTGGAGCCCGAATTTAAAAACTGAGTTTCTCTTTCACTAAACCCATGGACTGTACAGCAGATTACCTCTGGACTCAGTTTCCCCTAGACCTGTCAGCAAAGATAGCACTTCCTGCTGGGAGCTACTGAGGTTTCAGGGTGGTGAGTCTGAGCTACGGAAACACAGAGAAAGCTGGCATCTCAGGTCAGGTTCATGCCTTCAGAATAGGGATAGCAGTATTAGCACAGAGAAAGTGGCCTCCAGAGGTGCCTATCAAAGAAGATTAATGCATTTATTGTTACAGTTACGCTGCCTTTGGAACATGAGAAATCAGTCTTCTACTGGTATCTGCACTGCTATTTAGGAACATTTTGTTGGGAAAGTGTGATTTTGTCATGTTCTACTTTTAATCAAATATGGTTGACTGCATGGGTACTTGTCTATATATTAGATTTTTAGAACATGATGTTTATGCAAGTACAGATGTTTCCCCATGTAATTCATTGATTTATAATATCTTTTTCTTCGCAGTATTTTAGTGTAACACCTATGGACGTTATCTAAAACAGTATTTCGCAAGCAAGTTTAATTATAGGATAAGTATATGTCTGTTATATAATCTCAGAATAAGTAGAAAGAGTAAAGGATTTAATAAGCATTTAATTGAATAAGAATTAGATTTTCTGTTCTGTTTAATTATCTGCTTTGCTTAGTGGTTTTTTCCTTTGTGTATCTAAACTGTCTTTCAATATTTTTTGCAGGGTTGGCTTGGTGATCATGAAGCTCTTCAGCTGTTCTTTGTCATGGAAGTATCTTATTTCACCATCAATTTTGAATGATAGTTTTGCAGGGTACTGCTGATAGTCTAGGTTGGAAATCATTTTCCTTTAAGATCTGGAATACTGCACTCCATGATCTTCTTGACTTTATTGTTTGTGCTGAGAAGTCTGCTGTGATTCTAATAGGTTTTCCAAGTGATCTTTCTTTTCTCTCTGACAGATTTCAATAATCTATTCTTGTGTTGGGTTTCTGGAATCTTGATTATTATATGTCTGGGTATAGTTTCATTTTGGTTATGACTATTTGGAGTTCTATAGGCTTCACTGAACCTAATGTCCATTTTGGATCTCATGCTTGGGAAATTTTCAGCTATTACTTCTCTAAATATCCTCTTGATGTCCTTTATATTGTTCCCTTCTTTTTCATTAACCCCTGTTAATCTTATGTTTTTTTTTTTCTTTGCGCCATCTTGCAGTTGGTGAATTGTTATTTCCTGATTCTTTGTTATTTTTAAAAGATTTTTCCTTTCCTGTTCATTAGCTGCAATCCTGTCTTCAAGGTCTGAAATTCTATCTCCACTTTCATTGAGGAAGGTTTTACAGCTTTCAGTGGAGTTTTTGATTTCCTGTATATATCTGTGCATCTGCTTTATGTTATCTGTTTGTTTCTTACATTGTTCATCTAGGGATTCTATCTTTTTGTTTAGTTCCTCCAATTTTTTAACTGTTTTCATTAGATATGTTCAGCATCTCTTTCATTTCTTTTATCATTTCTTCTTTTACCTGGGAGATTATTTCTAGTTTGAATTCCTTTAAAGCTTCCAGGAATTGCTTGTTTATTTCAGTAGCTATTATGTCCGATATTTGAGGTGCATGGCATATATTTTCTTCTATATACATCGCCCCTAGGGTTTCTTGAGATGGGCTGGAGGTTTGAGGTTGTAATTTGGTCTTTTGTTTTGTCATTTTCCTATATTTCTGTGTTTCCAGTGTTATTTGAAAGCTTCCTTGGGGTCTGTTGGAAATCCACTTCTATGCTCCCAGCTCCTGGGACTCTGGCACCCAGTTCCCCCAAGCTGCTGGGCCTCTGGAACCCGTGGCGCTCGCCTGCTTGCTTAAAACTCCACAGTTCTCCGAGTGCAGCCTGAATGGGGAGGCAGATGTAGGCGCCTCAGACCATCTTAGCTGTTTCACTGCACCCAGAAGGCTTGAGGGTACCAAACAAGCTGGGCTCGGGGGAGAGTACACGGAGCACTTACGCTAGGACGCTGGGCCTCTGGAACTGGTGATGCTCGCCTGCTTGCTTGTCGTCCAGACACACGGGGAGGTGGATGCAGGCGCCTCAGACCTGTCTAGCCATTCCACTGCACCCAAACAATGCAAGGGTCCCAAACAGGCTGGGGTCTGGGCACAGTGTGCACCCACCTGCTTGCTTGGAAATCCACAGTTCTCAGAGCACAGCTGGAATGGGGAGGCGGATGTCAAGAATTAGATTTTAAATCATAAATACTCATTGAGTAAATCACAATTGTGTGCTGAAATTATAAAAATACTGAATATGAGTTGATTCTCAAAAGTACACTACACATGTCAAATGGTTTTCATGTTTTCAATGGATTCGTTATTTTTCTAGGAAAGATACATCATTTGTGGAAAGCAGAATGTAGCAACTAAATAAACAAATAAACATATGCAAATACAAATACATACATGAAAATGTATATACCTGGTAAGTGTGGAGTATACATATTTATTATACATTTTTACATATGTGTATGTTTTCTTATACATATTTATATCATTCACATATATCATGTGTTGTAGTTCGGGGTGGTACAGAGAACAGTTAGAATTAGGACATGGAATTTATAATATTATTTTTATGATGGTCACCCAGAGTTATCAAAGGAATATTCAGGAAATCTGTCCACAACACTAAAGACATAGAATATTAGGCAAGGGCCTGAATCCCACAGCAATGTCCCACATGAGCCCAGATGAAAACCCACAGCTCATGACAATGCCTCCCACGAGTCTAACTGGAGGTCCAGAGCCCACAAGAAAGACTCACGCCAGTCTTTTTTACGGATCCATGCCAGGAAGGCCCAAAGGTCAGCAGTAGAAGCTAGAAAGTCTATGCCAGCAGGATGAAGGAGCTGTGCTGGTGGGATGAGGGTTCTATGCTGGAGCCAAGAAGTCACACTACAACAAAGACCAGGGATGTCCTGCAAAGTACCACAGCCATCCTCAAGACATGGAGGCCCCAAGCTCTTCCTCCAACAAGCACAGTGGAGTACATGTAGGGAAGCCAGCGTGACGAGTTCATCCTGAGGACTAAGCAGCATGTGTCTTCCTCTCCGGAGGCAGGAAGCAATGCTCAGTATGAGGACCAGAACTTCTCCAGGAGAACCAACGATTCAAACAGCAACTTGTGGGAGAACCCACAATGCCTCAATGCATCGATGCCCAGATTCTCCTTCTCCATGTCTCTATTTATGCTGACAACTTTCTTCAAGTGAGACATCCATGCTCAGCACCATACTGATGTAATCCAGCTGGTGTTAAGTTGACCACCAGTTTTTAATCCATAACATGATGTATATATTTACTTTATAAACATGTACAATATACTATTATCACCACAATTTCCAAAATTTTTCATGACGTATTTTGAAAACACTGCTCTCTTCTTTTTTTATGTGCATCTAATTTTTATGTACATCTGTCAATTATATTATAAACAACAAAGCATTTTGCTTCCTTGTTTTTGAAGTATCTCTGTGATGGCCAGTTCCTAGCCAAGGGTGAGCCTATGGTCAATGTTTTAACTGGGTTGCTTATGGTAACATTAGAAACATTTCAATATCTATTCATTATCCGTTGGTTTATCTCTTTGGCCCTATTAATGCTGGGTAGGTCAGACCACCATGGACCTCCCATCAAAGGAGTGGAGGGAAAAGATGGCATCAGATGTGGAAATAACTAGGAGCACAGCTGAGGTTGTTAAAGAAACAGTCACAGAAGGCAGGGACCTCAGGAGACATTCCTTATAGAAGTGACCTCCACAAGTGGGGGGATTTGTTCTGTCTTGTTTTCCTGGCAGTGGTGCCCAGCCAGACAGAGTCCAGTGTTCTCAGATGGGAGCATGGCAAGCACGGTGTGGTCCATCTGAATGGTGGGACGAGTCTTAGCAAATGGACCGGATGTGTCCCCTGGGTGAGTTCCAAGGGACCTGCGCCCAGGGTAAATCAGAGCCCCAGGGTTAGAGAGTGGTTCAATCGATGCACAAACTCTGCAATGATACAGTGCAGTCACCGTGGGTACTCCCCAGAAGTTCATATGGTGGATGTGGTGTAAGGTGAATGAGGTCACTAAAGGATCATGTCCTGGAGGAGATGCAGCTGCTCAGAATCCCAACATGGAAAGGGCTTTAACCTAGGCGAGGATCACACTGCACAGAGCTGACACTCTGAGAGTGAGTAGTGGAAGGCGGAGAAACTCCCACGGACACCAGGGACTGTTTCAGAGTCGCTGTCTTAGTGTGATTCTGTGCTCTAGGTTAGCACAGTCCCACACCATTGGAAGACAGCAAATGATACATGACATCTTGTTGTAATGTCTTGAGACTTCAAGTAAATTTACAAACCCTCTAAAAAAATACCAAGTGGAGCCAGGCATTGTGGCAAAGGCCTATAATCCTCACACTGTGGGAGGTAAAGCTGGAAGATTAAAAGTTTGAGCCCATCCCAAGCAAATTAGTGAGACCTTGTCCCCAAATTACATGGATATTATTATGACATTATATATGTATATTGGGCTGGAAATACACCTCAGTGCAAAAGCCTTAGGTTCAGTTGTTAGGATGGGAAGGGCAGATAAATAGCAAAAAAGAACTTTATAGTCACTGATCCAAAAGATTTGACATTAAAGAAAGTCTGAGTGTGTTGCTTCTCAGAAAATACCATGAGCATCCATTGTTGATGAGGACCACCTCCTTCCACCACCTTCCTTCCTTCCTCCCTCCCTTCCTTCCTTTCTTTCTTTCTTTCTTTCTTTCTTTCTTTCTTTCTTTCTTTCTTTCTGTCTGTGTGTGATATCCCCCCATTTCTCTCTCTCTGTGGGTTTCTTTTTGTTTTCCATTCTTCCCTCTCTGACTCTGACTCACAATTAAGTCAGATGATTTCTCAGAGATCACCAAGCTCACTTGTCTGCTTCTGCAGCTGAGAAGCCCACCCCAGTCTCCCAGGACAGAGCCTGTACCACACTGACAAAGTCACAACCCTGATTCCTGACTTCCAACAACTGCTGTTAGCTTGATCTCACAACTGCCGCCTCCTCTACCCATCTGTAATTGACCATAACATACAACTGAAACAAAGGATTGAACTATTTGTCTTTCTATTAATGAGTAGTTTCATTTTCCAGGTTCTTTAACACATAAACAAATGACTACAATGTTTTATATTTCTGTAAGACTACAGCAATAAATTAATTTGTTTTCCATTTATGAGACCTATGATTCTCTTTTCTGCAGGAAATGATCCTAGCAGAAGAGGAAGAGAAAGAGTTTGTGTGGTATCACCCATCCAGGTGCCCTCTTGCAAAAATCACAGGGGCTGCTACTGTAACCATTTGTAATAAGAATTAACCCAGCCCCAGCAGCAGCTCTGGGCAGGGTGACCTCAAGTACTGACACAGTTCCTCTGTGTCCCCCAAGTTGGTTGTATGGATCTTATCAAATATTTACTCAACTTTGAATCAATGAATGTAATTTTGCTTATTGAACCAGTTATTCAGGGAGAATGTCAGAGTTTCAAGCTGGGCTTAACTAGTGAAATTTGCAAGTAATTATTTATAATGCTATGCAAATTATCATCAGGCAATTCAGCCAAAAGATTAAAGATAGAGCAGTAATATAAAAACTCCGGGAATTAGCTGCCATGTGAAACAAAACACTATTTTAAAAATATTTCGTGCAATTTGGAAAACTGAAAAAAAATTTCTCTTTTGGCTTTTGACTTTGGGGGAAAAAAACTAAGTTGTTAAATGAGCTTGAGACAATCACCAATAATATTTTTTTTTCTTGGCAATTATTCTAAATTCACAACCCAGCTTCCTTGATACAACTTAAAAAGCTCAGACGTTTGAACAAAAGGCTCATAAAAATGTGTGCGGCCTCAGTCTCTAACCTGTAACATGTAAGGATTTCCAGAAGCACTGTCTAAGTAACCTCTATCTGAGACAGAGACAGGGGGTGGAGTCCACAGGCAGGGATGTGTCTTTAAGTGATTATTAACCCCTCTTCAGCCTCCATGTCTCAGTCTGTGAAATGGGGCTGCCTAATAATAATATCGACCTGGGTCATGGAAATTTTGCAGTGATTGAATAAAATGTGAGTGGGGTCCTTAGTATATTGTCTGGTTCATAATAAACAAGAGATGTTTGGTAATACAAATGCCAGTGCAGTTATTGTGCAGGGGGCAAAGAATAATGTTTATATGTGTTAAAAACACTTTATGTTATTCATGATTTTAAAAAATCAAACACCTTATGAACCTTTGCAGGAGATAAATGCACTAAAATTATTTGCCTTACCATGGAGCCTCTCAGCTCCTTGGTCCACAGTGAGCCATTGTTAACTTTTGTGGGTGTGTGAGCCCCCAGTGCCTCTCTGGATACATCACCCTTTAGACATACGTAAGGACTGGGTGTGGTGGGGCATGGCTGTCATCGCAGGACTCTGGGAAGCTGAGGCAGGAGAATGCCAAGTTCTATTGAGACTGAGGATTTAGGAACATAGCCAAATGCTTTTCCAAAAAATAAAAATTATAAAGGACTGTAGCTGTAGCTCAGTGTGAAGGCCCCGAGTTCATTCTCCAGCACTGCAAAAATAAGATAAAATAAAATAAAATAAAATAAAATGCATCTGGTTGCAGTTCCACCCTTGATACAGATCTTACCTGCTAAATTGTAAACCTTAAGGGCTTTTCCATATCCAGGCTTACAGACCCACTTTTATGGCTTTTTCTGATTCCTGCGCATCCTGGTCACCTCCAGAAGAATGGGAAAGTCATTTCCACCTTGGCTTTAAGGTCACTGTCTGCCATATCCATGAGAACATTCTAGAGCACTGGCAGACATAGCGTTGTGACATCAGAGGTCTCTCTGTGCAGTTATTCTTGCTAGACCTGCAGGGACCCCATAAGCTCCCGCCTCCTGGACCCTGAGATTATGACAGCAATAGTGGTGGGTGCTCCCACTCAAGCTGTTGTAAAGCGCGCTAAGCTATTGAATCTCATTTTATCTTTAGAGCTCAGTTATCCTGCTGGGGCTCACACTGTTTACCAAAGCTAAAGGTGTAATTCCTGAGAGGCAGCTGGATACAGTGAGTTCTCTGTGTTTACTGAATTTTCTCAACAGTGAATCTCCTAATCATGCACTGTAGCCTCTAGTTCACATTCTGAAGCTAAGCAATAACAAATCTGCAGCTGTCTTAGGGCCTCTACATGCAATTCTGCTGTGACACAGGGAGAGAGACACTTACTCAAACCCAGCTTTCTAGTGTGTTCTTCGCTTCCTGTTCTCAGCCAAGAGTTCCATCACAAGTCTTGATTCTGGAAAACAGCATCTCTGTGTCTGGGTCATAGTGAGGCTGAGTGCCAACCCCGTACACAGCACATGTTATAATTTATATCTACATGGGCCACCAAAGCCCCGTGAGCTCAGAGGTGGAGTTGTGGGGTGACTGGGTCATGGAGGTTGATATTCACCAGTGGATGAATCCACTGATGAATTTACAGCTAAATGGGATGTGGGAAGATGGAACCTGTTTGGAGGGGATGGATACCCGTGGTGTGGTCTGGAAGAGTCCATCTCCTTCCCTTCATCTTTGATCTGGCTCACTGCTTCCTGTGCCCTGCCATGGACTGTTTCTCCTCTGTGTGGTTTGTCTGGAACCAGCTGACTATGGACAGAAACCTCTGTACATTTTGAGCCAAAATAAACCACTCCTTCTTTAACTTGTAATTGTTGCTGTTTTGCTCCAGAAACAGAGAAAATAAATGAGACAGCACACATCTTCTCACCCAGGTGCTCCAGGGTGAGGTTTCCTCCCAAGTAATAACACGCTTTATCACCTGTCTTTTAGAATTTAGCATAAAGACCATTTACTAATTAGGATTAAAAGACTGTGCAACAGGGATGGTGGTATAGACCTGTAACCCTAGCACTTTGGGAGACTGAGGCAGGCAAACCCCCAGTTCAAGTCCAGTTTGGGCAATTTAATGATTGAAGGAGACCCCATCTCAAATGAAAAAAAAAAAAAATTAAACTAGGCAGAATGTAGCTAAGTGCTAACCCTGGGACTCCATGCCTGGTAATGCACACACGCATGTACCCACAGATATGTGGAAGGATAGAGTGTGTTTTAATCACTGCTTCACCCCGCTGATGAGTGGGAGTCCCATGCTAAGGTTTGGAGCTGGCTGAGCACCTGACCTCCCTCTGCTCGGATGAGCTGGTAGCACTGCATCGCTCACAGGAACCTCGATCCTGGAGGAGTGGACACTGCTCAGTGCATGCAGGACCAGGCGGGGGATGCACTGAGGGACAGAGTGAGTGGCCAGATAGTGGGGCAGACTTTGTGCTGAGAGCACTGTGAAGGGCTCCCACCTCCCATGGGAGGGAGCAACTGGCTTGTGTTCATGCTGCTGAGTGGCAGGGAACTGGGACCCACCACTCAGCAACTCCAATAATTCTGGGCATTAATTTTGGATTGTTTCACCATGACAGTAGATATGTGGAGCACTGTTTGGGGAAAGTGCCATTGACCTCTGCAGGAACAGCACCCAGCCAGGAGCAGGAATCTCACCCTGTTTCTCTGGAAAGGTCCTGTCCAGTGTCCCCCAGTGCTTCTGCTCTTCTTCTGCTCTTTGCATCCTTCTCTAAAGTGCTTGGTTGACTCTGAGATGCATCTGTGGATGATGGTGACTCTCACGAAGGTTGACATCCACAACACGCCCTCACTTTTGCCTATATGCAAAGTGTGTAAGGATTTAGCTCTGAGGTGTTGCCTTTGCACAGCCCGACTCTAAAGGCACGTGTGGCTGCTGTGGCCATTCCCCAGGGCTGTGAAGTGCCCTGCACTTATTTCTTCATGTGTGCTCCTCCTCCTGCAGCTGTGTGACCTACCAGCCTGAGATGGCTCTGGGACAAGTAGTCTTGATCTTTCGAGTCCAGCTGAGCTTTCCTCCCTGAAGGTACCCAACTCACTCTGATGTTCCATCCTGGGGAAAGAGGTGAGGAGCCCTTCCCCTGGGAGCCTCTGTGCCCAGTGGGTCCACGTCTCTAGTGATCTCTGCTGGGGGCCACTTTCACAGAACTGGAGCTCAGCAAAGGCTGAAGCCAAATACCCATGGGTGAAGTCTCAGCTGCACCACCCCCGAGGGAAATGGTCACTCCTCAATTACCTGCTTATGAAGCTCAGTGTCTGAATAATAACATCATGATTTTGCTTTATGAAGTTCTGCCTGCATTAGTATTTATCTGTCTTTACATTGACTCACATTTTTGTTGTTTTTAATTTAAAAAAAATATTAGCACACGAGTGTGGTACATAATGCCTACATTCTTCATAGGAAAGTGGTGCACATACATAGCATGGAGTAATTATTTTTTACTAAAGACTCATTAATTTTCAACAGAGAATGTATGTCACTTCTGTGCAGAGGAACTAATATCAAACCCCATAAAGCAAAAGGATCAGCAGATGCAAACGTAAAGGAAGCAGACTGTGATGTGACAATACACTTGGACTGAATATTCTTGTGCACGAGTTAGTGAATACTAAGAAGAAACTAAAATCTTAGTGACGCAAACCAAGATGTTGTTTCAGAGGAATTCCAGGTTACTCTATAGAGAAATGTGTCATTTGACGCTAAGTCGATAAGAATTTGTATGGAAGAGAAATTCTCTGACCATCACAAAAAATCAAGATGCTCTCAGTTTAAATGCCTGGAGAAGGCCTGAGTGAGCAAACACTCAGTATGGGGAGCAGAGGGGCAGCACCCAGAGAGAGGTCGTGTTCCCTGCACAGCATGGAGAACGGAGGGCAGTGTGGGTCCATGGGGCAGCTCTGTCCTCCGCTGGCAAAGCGCAGCAGCACAGAGGAAAAGGTCACACAATGGGGCACCCAATGTCTCAGCTCAGGCTTCATGTGATTAATGCACCTGAGGCTGGGCACTTCAGTGCACTGATGAAGGCAGGATTTGGGGAGTCCACAAAGTTGGTGTCCCACGTTGTAGCTGGGTAGATTCCTTCCCTGTGCAAACAAAGAGGTGAAGTCAGTACATAAACTACAAGCATGGCCCTGGGTTGTGATTCTTGAGGTGCTCAGTATTGGCATTGAGGAATTAAAGGAAAAGTTTTGAAGCTCTAAGGGAAGGAGTGATTTCCTGATCTCACGTCATAATCTACCATAAAACTTTTCCAAATGTTATTCACCTAACATGTCAAAAGTAGCAGGAAATAAATAAGTGAAAGCACTGAGGCCATCTCTAGACATAAACAGAGGTGTTAGCTCTGATGAATATGGCCTGAATCTCACAGCTTGACGGAAGAGGCCCCTCTACTTCTTGCCTCCTCTCTCTTCACGTGTGTGTGCGTGCACACCGTAAATACACACATAGATCTACTCATATCTACACAGCTGGATTAGATAAGCAGATGGCAGATGCCCACCTCTCGCCATGCTCACCTGTGTCCTGAAATCTGGACTCCTGAATACAGACTCACCTGGAGCTTTCTGCAGTCATCTCAGCAAGGAAGGAGCCTGCAGCCTGTCGCCTGCGCACAGTTGTAAGGCAATTGTGAGACAGCATGGTATAGGGCTCTGCTCCGTGGTCAGGTCTGCTACATAATCCTGAGCCTGTCTGCAGAGAGTGATGTAACCCATCTCATACAGTGGTGGGAGTTAATAAACATGTGAGTTGCCTAGACTGTTGTGGCACATGACAAGAAGCCAAAAAGTCACATACACCATGATTATTAATTTAACATAAGCATGGAGGGTTTTAACATTGTGGTGTCTTGGTTCATGAGTTTAATTCTTTCCATGATTCTGGTTGCAAAGAACTAGCTTTTCTCCCTACCTGGTCAGCCAGCTCGTTACTCAGATAATTTCCGCCATCCTCACTGTCACTCATCCCTGAGCCACCACCCTGCTTCTTCACAAGATAATAAATTCTGGGACAGGCCTGGGATTGGGGCCTTTGTCTGGACATCTTCTTAGGGATTGGATTTAGGACCCCTTGGCTGCCCTTAGCTTGGAACATGTCTTGGTGTCTTTACTCTCACTGTGGGTTGCATTTGAGGTGGTAAAATTGGAATTAATTTGCTGCAATCCCAATAATGTCTCAATGGGATTATAAATATAACCTTTTGGATTGTAAGGAAAACTAGAAAAGGGATTGCAATACTTGGATGACTATAATAATTATTATTTGGCACCCAACATAAGTATGTGCTTGAATTTTTACATCGGCGTATTGTCCTATGCCAGACATCATTTCTTGTGTTATGGCCTGAATGTTTTCATCTTCCTGCCCTGATTATTCGTTATTTGCTCTGAAATGAGTAATACAAAATGTAAAAATTGTGTGGGTGAAAGACATGAAAGCTAGGTGGATCACTTCACTTGCACCATTTAAAAACCTTAAAGTATGTTGTTTCAACAGCCCAAGGTGTAAGAAGCCTGAACCCCATTATCAAGGACACTGTCTTTTGAGGAGTAGGAAATTAAAAGCAATGTGTGTTCCACATTTTCTTGTGGGATTATCCAGATGGTTTTCCTCGGTTACTGGGGAACACGTAGTCTGAGCATGGACCATGGCAGGGTACCCGAGCTTTTTTGTGAATTTGGAAGCTGGAGGTGTGCTGTGGAGAGTCTGTGGTATGGGAGAGGTGGACCTGCAGGAATCACAGCAGCAGCTTCTGAATTGGGTGTGGGCAGTGAAGCTGAGTAAGTACATTGGAAAGATTCTGTATTTCTTTATGAATATCTTTGTGAATATTTAGCAACATTTGATTCTCTGCAATTTTAAAACATCAGCTCATTTAGAGGCATGTTACTCTGGTGACCCCAATTTCTTACTTTTGTTATTTCGGGGCTCTTTTCAAATTCAGTTGCCTTAGCCATTAGGGTGTCTTTTGTAATGTAATTTTGGTGATGCTCCGTGTCTTTTATTAAGTTAATTTGTAAGTACCTGAGAGTTAGTTTTACAAAAATAACAGTAGCTATAGTTTCAGGGTAGAATTGCTTATTTTTGTTTTTTGTGGCTTCATGAAGGGTTTTATCTGTTATCCTAAACTCTCATATCAAGTGTACCAGCTTTGGGGAAGGAAGGGCAGAACATAACTATTTTTTGGAGCAGCCTAAAAACTTTTTTAGGTGATACAGTAATGCTTACATCTTTGAATAATTTTATAATCAATAAACTAAAGTCTTTCTCTTCTGCAGATAATGAATATTTTTGGACCATAGTTAACCTTGGCGATTAGAGTATAAATTACTAATTGCCTCTCAGCAATATAATTAGGAAAAATGCTCCTCTTACCTTAAAATTTGTTTAATCATTTTTCTAGTTTTCCTCACAATGCAAAAAGTTATATTTGTAATCCCTTCGAGACATTATTGGAATCCTGGCAAATTAATTTCAATCTACCACCTGTACTGCAACCCACAGTGAAGAATCTCCCCATTAGAGGTCACTCATTGCCAAAGATCACAGAATGTGCAGGTCCCAAGAGGGCCTTGAACTCAGGCAGCCCTGGAGCAAACTCTTCAGCTCAAACTGTGCCACTGTGCACCTGCTCTTGAAATTGGAGTTGACTAGCCGTTTTGTTTTCTTCTCCTGCCCGGTGAGTTTGTTCTCCACTGAGGGGACACATCCAACTGACAAGCCTCACCTCCAAAAGGACAGTGCTGAATTCTGTTCGCACACACAGAGCCCAGATTTCCCAAGGAACCATGCCAGGGAAATCTGTTAGCCATATTTTTTATTCTTCTTTTCCATTTTAGCTGTTCCTTCCGCATACATATTATAGATTCCGTGATACTAAACTTCACTAACACTCCCCCAACTTCCAACCTGATTAAGTAACTGCATTAGTCATATGCTTAATTTACTTATCAAAAATATTAATTTCAAGAGACAATGATCACTAGCATTCGTGGAAAACTCATACCCCTTTATCAATATATAGCAATATGACAAACTAACTACCTTACCAATGACCAATATTGACTTGTTAAAAAAGAACTTTGCTAATATTTGGAAAGTTGTTATTTTCTAGCTCAGATTATTCTAATAATCTAACAGATTATTTCTCCTTGATATTGTCGGAAGCACTGAAAGACAATTGAATAAGAAGGAACATTTTCAAATCAGTCAGTGTGTTTTGTTTTTGTTTTGAGCTTTATTGGTACATGTTTGCAGTACACAATGATCACGTTCCATATAAGGGGTCAGTGTGTGTGGGTAACACATGTTAATTCACATCCCCAAATCCCTGATGTTTTTCCAGTAGCAGATTCATTTATTTGTCTTACAAGACCTTATAATGCTATCATATATACAGCTCAAAAACCAGACTAAGAGTCCAAAAGAACTTAGAAAACACATAAGACCTGCTTTTTTCAAAGTACACTTTTAGATACATTGGCTGTGCTCCATTACAATATCATGTTCTCCTTTTTCTAGGTAGAAAGATAGAATTTATACAAATGGATAAAAATGTGGTATTTATACAGAGTGGAATACAACACTGCCATAAAAAGGCCAGACTGAGTGATGTGTTGGAAAATGGGTGCATTTGGGGACCAAATGAAGTAACTCAGGTACACAAGCTTAAATGTCTCTTCTATGAAAAAATCACAACCAACACCTTCTAATATTTTATGTTATTTGAGTTCTTCCACTCGTGGAAAATTATTGAGCCAAATCATGGCATATCCCACTCTTTTAGGGATTATTTGAGAATTAATTCATGTGTCTGGTTAGCAGATGGTTGCTTTGGACCACTCTGAGGTTTGATTCCCAGTCTATGAAAGGCTGGTGGGCAGGGAAGTCAGGCTACAGTTGTCAAGGGTGACAAAATTTAAGTTAAGGGGGAAAAAATTGAAAGCACCATAACTAGAGTTAATAACCATGCACTGTATTCTTCCAAAGTCCTAAGAGTGTGGATTTTAGGCGACCTCTCCAAACACATACCTGAAATAATGCATACATTAATCAGCTTCATTGGACATTCCGCACAGGTTATACATTTCACAGCATCATGCATGTGACAAATGTGTACAATTTTATCTTTTGGTATTAATAAAGATCACATTTTTCAAAACAAAAACAGAACAGTAACATTGCTTTATACTTTAGTAAATTTTCTAGATCTTTCAGTTTTTAAATTTATTTGCACCTTGAAACTATAATGTTAATGGAAATGAATCAGTCACAGCAGCTTAACTATTGAACGGCTTCTTTTACAGAGAAGCTCAAAATATAAACAAAGAACAAACTAAAAGGCTGGAGGCAGATCTCTCTCCAAGAGGAGGAGAAGCTGGAGATGGAGGGTGGGGAGGGCAGGGAGGAGATGAGAAAGGGGGCAGTGGGCTTTGCGTGCAGCGCTGAGGACTCTGTCCTGCAAACATATACTTTTTTGTCGATTTAAAAGATGAAGATTTAATGTAAAATGGCAAAGACATCCTTCATCCGGGTTCTACTGCAGGTAAATTACACGATGGATGAAGGTGCTGATTAGACTGCTGAGCAAACGATAATTCACCCACACTGAGTGTCTCTGTGCCTGCTGAGAGACGGCGTCCTACCGCATTCCTGGCCACATTCTACCGCTGTTGGGGCGCCCATCAGAGCCTCAGGAAATGCACTGGTTTATCATTTATATGTTTCTCCATTAATGTCAGGGTAGCCTGAAGAAGGGAACCACTGATAAGAAGGAAATATACACAGTAGATGTTGTGGTTTGAGTCTGGGTGCCCCCAAAGCCTCACACAGTCACATGATGTGGGCTTCTGGACTCTGTGATTGACTCCTGACCCAAGGCTGGGATTATGAGTGTGTGTGCTGTACCCTCCCAGGGTGGGCGGCCTACACACAGTATGAGGGACGGAAGGTTCTTCTCACACTCTCCTCCCTTTCTGTGCTTGTTGCTTTTGCTGTCTTCTGCCGCCATGAACCGCCCTGCTGTGGAGCCAGCCGAGTGTGAACTGAAGCCTCCACAAACCGTGAGCTAAGTAAACCTTTCACTCCTTCATTTTTGGGTCAGATAGTTTGTGTCAGCAACAAGAGAAAAGTAACCAACACACTAGATCAATCAACTACTGGAAATATCCTTTGAATAGTAGTTAACTGAAATCCCAAAGGAGAAGGGTTGGGGGACAGTGGTTAAGCACATGCTTAGCACATGTGAGGCTCGAAGTCCGATCTCTAGCACCAGTGAAATAAATAAATAAATTCCAGAAGGAATTGTGAGAACCACATTTCAAGAAAGGAAGCAGAAAAACAAATTACTAACTGGTCTAAAAATATACATCTACATAGTAGTAATGTTTGATGCCAAATTCAGAGTGTATAGTCTAATATTTAGATGGTCACTTTTGAACAACTGAATCAAATATGCTTTTCATAAAAATACAGTAAACTTGTTCAGAAAGAATATCAAAGTGTGTATCTCCGGAGATTTTCAGAAAGTCACACCCCAAGGGAATTAATTCTCCTGCAGAGTAAGGAGGACCCCAGGGATTTTACCCATGGACAGAGAAACTGAGAGGACAGCCCACCCGGCAGCGGTCACCCCGCTCTCACACCTGTAAATCAGTCCTCTCAAAGGTCACCGCGGGAGAAACCTAATTATAGAGTTTGAAGAGTTTGCAGAAGTCTCTGCAGCTTTTTCTCACATTTGTTCCCGCAGCTTCTTATGTCAAGATTCTAAGAATTAGAATTTTGAATGGCAGGTAGATGTAAACAGAAAGAAGAAAGAATAAATATGTTCCTCCCACTGTAGACTGCCCGTAGTTCACTACTAATTCAATAATAAATTTCCCAAGGAATAAACAAACATTTACTATAATCAACAATATTAGCCTTTAATGTACTAGTGTTTCCTTATCCTCGAGTAACTGTTAGCTAAATCAATGTTGTTCCTACTTTCTATTTCCCTTCCCTGCAACCGAGAATTTTGGAAATGAGCTCATGTTAGTTAGGCATTGGCAGTGTGGCAGGAACAGGTGATTGTATGTTCACTGAAGAATCCACTATAGCAGCATCTTACTTTGCATTTCAAGAATGAGATTTCTGAGGCTATAAATCTTAACTGAATTTTCAGAGTCAGAGGTGCAGCTGACAAATATATTTGCAGGCTCAGATGTAACCATGGGCCTGGCTTTCCTGACAGGGTGGTGCTGTCCACAGTGGGCCTTCCAGTTACTTTTGTCTCCTGCACAGGTCTCCAAGGCCACAGGTTCTGAAAGAATATCCTGCACAGTGTGGGACCAGCGTGCACAGGGCTCCCGGACTCTCCAGAACTACTTGGGATGAGTATGTGTGCTGCGTGCTGTCTGAACTGAATGGTCCTCTAGGATGAGCCGTTTGACTGCTGCTGGAAAAGAGTAAAGCATCCCCCACCTTAGATCAGATTCACTGATTTCATCATTTAATTCTCCTATGAGTTTTTTGGCAGAGCTAGAGAGCCAAGTGAAGCAGCCACTAAACATAAATAAAAGGCTCGAGAGTCAGCAAAAATGCTGCAAAGACAAGGTGTGCCTGAAACACCACTCCCCTTGGAAGGGGGAGGAGACAGCAGAGGGCACAGTGGGCTTCCATGCCACCCAGAGCCAGGTGGCTCCTCCGAAACTACAGGCACCTCTGGGGGTTTCTGCCATGAACATTAGGTGAGTAGAGATTGCTTGGGGTGGCAGAACTGTGTTCCCAAAAGTCTCAGAGTCACAGCTGGAAGGGGCACGAGAGACCAGCTGAGCAAACTCCACACTGCAGCCTCAGGATTGATGCCCAGAGAGAAACCGTGGACCTCCAGGGCCACCCGAGGGCTGACTGCAAAGGACGGGGTAGCAGTATCTCCCTCCATTCCTCCACCGGCTGCTCCTTCTCAGGCACCAGCCATGCACTTGGTGTCCTGCATTGTCCTGCAGAAGACAGCCAGGTCACTCCCCTTGAGTAAGTACTCATGGACACATCCGTTGGTTTTTTGAGTCCTTTTTGAGCACCTGCCCTGTGTCATCCATCAGACACCAGCCCAGTCACTTGCTGAAAGTGGTAAGACACTTTGATTCTGACTACTGTAGCAGGGGAGAGAGATGCCAGTGCAAACTGAACTCAACTCTGCTGAAAGGAAGGCTCTTAAACCCAGGGTGTCTAGCCAAGAGCAGAAAGGACCTGAGGGGCATTTTTGATTGATGGCAGTTGGATTTACTCAAAGGAGCTTGGCCCCTCAGCCTCCTACAGAATCTCCCATGGGTGGTGGGCAAGAAAGTGCCCCAACTTCTGGATGATTACTTAAGGGACAGCTGCCAGCTCCCCTCCCAAAAAAACATCCTTGGGATGTGAAGCCTGGTGGAGATGGGAGATGGTTTTCTCTTTTTCTCAGAGAAGGAATTTGCAGACACCAGTTTTCTAGAAGAAGTGCTCTACAGAGAGGCCAAGTGGGGTGTCATGGCCAGGGTTAGAATGGAAAAGGAGGGAGCCAGGGAAGGTGACTCCTGGGGTGGGGTGGGGGGCTGGCATGTACCCTTGAGCTGGTGGAGGCTGACAGAGTTTACCTCGGGTCTCAGTGGGGATCGGGCAGGCTGTGCTAGAAATCTAGAGTGCTCAATAAGGTGAGAGCCCAGAGGACTGCTGCTTGGTCAGGAAGGGAGTCTTCCTCACAAGAACTGTGCATAAAACAATGAAAGAAACAAAACCATTGCAGTAGAGCATCAGTGTGATGAGCTCCACTGAGCTCAATCTTGAACTTACTGGGATTCACGTGTGTGTGTGTGTGTGTGTGTGTGTGTGTGTGTGTGTGTGTGTGAATATGTGTGTGTGTATGTGTGTGTGAGAGAGACAGAGAGAGAGAGAGAGAGAGAGAGAGAGAGAGAGAGAGAGAGAGCAGAGGCTTTGAGGGAAAGAGTAAACTAGTTACATACAGCTCTGGTAAACCAACTGGCTGTTCCATTTAGTAAAGTGTTTGTCTCCAAAATCGCGCAGGGATTGAGAGACTGAGATCCACTTTGTCCTACTTTGTTCTCCGTCTGTTTCGGTCCACAGAGACTCCCAGCTTCTGAGCTCTCATTAGACTGCGTGCACTTCTAGCATTTGAAGATCCTTAATACTGTATAATCTGCTCCTGAAGCTTAAGCCAACAACCCCCCTCGCTTCCACCACAGAAGCAGCCATCTGTCGAATGCTCTGAGTTCCATGTGCAGACCCACCAGTGGCCAGGACAGTGTCTTCCCAAGGACAGCTTATCGGGTGGCTCCTGAGAGAGAAGAATGCCACCAGGGAGAGCAGGGTGAGGGACCATCAGGGTGTCCAAGCGCCCAGCACACTGAGAACAAGGCTGCTGTGCTTAGCTGTGGGAGGCGAGAATCAGACATAGAAGAGAATGAGCTACTTGCAGGAGGTGGCAGTTGTGAGCCAGGGCCACCCCTCCTGGGGCGTGGGGGGTCCAAGCTCTCTGCTCTTTGTCCAGCTCTGCTCACATGGGACAGCTGTGGCTGAGAAGTCCACAGGTGGGGAGATGGCAGCTGAGGAGATGCTGTGAGCACTCTGTTATCCATTCCCAACACTACATGCAGCCAGGTCCTTTGCTGCATTGCTCTGTGTTCTATAGACTGCACATCCTTGTGGAAGAAGAGGATGGGAAGATGGGATGAGGGAAACAGAGAGATGCACAGAGAGATGGAACTTCACTGGCCAGGTCTGGAGAAGCCCAGGGCAGTATCTTACCCCACTTTGTCACCATCCCATCACCACCTGGGTGAGTCCATTGACTATCTGTGTCTGGGTCAGGGTCCTTCCCTGGAGGTCAGCATCTGGTCGCTGGATGTGCAGGGTGCTTACTCCCCTCTGACACAGGATTCGAGATGCTGCCAGGAGCAGACAGAGAGTGGAAAACAGCCCAAGGGTGTCTGAATCTGCTCTGTATCCTGCCTCTGAGGTCGACAGCGGGGGCCTCGGGTTCCCTCCTGAGGCTGCATGGAACACAGCCTGCACCTCAGAGCTGCCTCTCATGCCTTAGGACTTTCGTCTGTGTGGTGGTTTTGATGTGGGATTTCAAAAATAAAATAGAATAAAGGCAGCTGGGATAGAGACAATGAAAACTGTAATTTTAAAATTTGGCTTTAAAAAAAAATTAAAAATTGTAGGTTCAGGACACAAAAACTACCCCAGCCTGTTTTCTTCTCCAGGAAACTCAATCCAAAAACTTCCCAAGAGTTTAAGGGTAGCAGAAGACCCAGCCCAAGCTCCTCACCTGTCCTTCTCCTTCCTAGAGAAGGGAGGCAGCTGAGCCAAGATGCAGATGCATGAAAGTGGTTTGCATCCTTTCATAGCCTGACACACAGGCAACCTGATAGGTGTGACAATTCACACCCTAGATCACCCATCTCGAGGACCCCCGAGAGGACAGAATCCCCCAGCTCTTGACTGTGAGGTGCTTTTTCTCCAGAGCAGGCCCTCTGTCCCCTCTGAGTTTGATTCATTGGGGATACAGACCCACAGGCACAGGGGCAGTGTGCTTGTTTGTGGTGGGGGAGCTGCAGACTGAAAACAAGGCTGTCACACTAAGCCACATCCTTGGCCCTTTTCTATTTTTCAAGATTGAGACAGAATCTCTCTAGGTCATTAAACTGCCCAGGCTGAACTCAAACTTGTGATCTTCCTGACTCAGCTTCCCACTTAGCTGGAAAGAGAGGTGTGTGGCACCACCCTGGGCTACGTGGTCAGCGTTCCTCTAGGAGACTCAGGAAATGTGAACATTCTTACAGGTGAAGAAAGACATTGGAATGTCCTAGAGAGACAACCTGAGATCAACCAGGAAGGGGTAGAGGTCGGGAAAGGGGTAGAGGAGCTCTTGCGCAGGACCAAGGTTCATGCGCCAGAGGAGCGGCTGCCACACCTGGACATGTGCTTCTTTCTGCCAACTCTGGCTGGTAGGAACTGCATCTCTGCATCTCCCCAGCATCCCTCAAGCTGCTGCCAGCTGCCTGCCTGTCAGGGGACAGGAGATAGAGGAACCATGCCTGCCCTCTTCTCTACATCCTTAATCAAAGGCTGCTGGGAAACCCAGGACCCAGCCCGTCCTCCAGTGTAAGCTAGGGGCCCACTTTGGTCCTCAGAATGAAGCAGATATGACAATGGTTGCTGATTATCCCAGGACTCAATAAATCATGCCTGCACTTGCTTTCCCTCCTGGAACACAGTCTCAACATGAAAATAAGCCTGGACCAACCCACTCGGGATCAAGGACCAAGGAGAGAGGAGAAGCCTCCCTGCCAGAAATCAGACCAAGTGAGCCAACCACAGGAAAATCAGTGCCCAGTGTGTATGGGCCTCAGACACGTCAGAAAAATCAGGAGGTGAACCTGGCCAAGATCAGCAGAGCGCTTTAACTTGGGGACTTGTGAAATAATAAATGGATTCTCTAGATGACTGAGTGTTAGGTATTTTTGTTACGCAGCACTGCCATGATGTGCTGTCAGTCATACAGAGTATTTCATATTTTCATTGACCTTACTTAGCACTTGGAGCCTACCAGAGTGGCTCACAGTGTGCTGCACATGTGGGCATCAAGTTTATGTCATTGTTTATTTATTATTAATTTATTTTTGCTCCCTGCTGCCCCTATTAAACCTTTCTTTCTCTCTGCAGGCAGCATTAGGACATATCTGAATGTATGTACTTGATAAATGAGAAAGAAACTAGAAAAATAGACAGCACAGGGAGACCAAAGTCTGTGATGCACTGTGGAGGTGTCCTTCCTCTCCTCTTCACGGAAGAAAGTCCCTAATAGTATGTCTGGGACTGGGGTCCTGGGTTAAGATTAGCGGATGTAGATGTCTCCATGACCATCCCGCACAGAGTGTCCCCCAGGTTCCAAGGTGTCAGCACACTAACTAAGGCCCATCTGGCAGACCCCTCCACTCTCAGGGCAGTGTGTGTACCAGAAGTCATCTGCAGTGGTTGTGCTCTGTAATCCAGGCCGTTTTCACTCCGTTGCTGTGGATTCACTGCTTCATCACTTAATGCTCCAAGCTATGATTGACCACTTTCTCCTCTTCTGCAGGCTTGCAAAGGAGAGGCATGGTGCCCAGAGGAGAAACCCAGAGCGGCTCAGGTGCGATGCCCACTTCCACCTGGAGCAGATTGTGTAGCTGGAAATCATCGTGAAATGATATCGCCGTCCATGTGTGGAGCTGGTACATTAGGCTGGGGTCTGCCCCAGATGCCTCTTCTACTTCAGCCCAGCCAAAAAGGCACAGCAGCCTCTCTTGGTTCCTAACCACAGGTGGCTGGGTCTCTCCAAGCCTATGGGCCCTAGCATCCTCTGTTCCAGGATTACCCTGCTGGGCTTTGCTTTTGGATAACTGCAAAACATTCTTGAGACTTAAGGCCAAGCTAGGACTATGAGGTGGCCACCTTGAAAGGACAGGGGCAGGACAGGGTGCCGCCTTGTCCTCCTCACTGTACATGCAGGTGGGGAAATCAGCAGGTCATACAGACCTCGTGGTGTGACTTACTTTGTCCCCTCTCAGACACTGCGAGGCCGTGAGGTGGCCCCGCAGCCTGCAGCTCACAGGAGAGGGTCACAGAGAATTAAGGCAGCCCTCTGGGAAGCCCTTTGAGAAAATCTCCTGGAGCTTTACACCAGTGACCCCAGGGCAGCCTTTCGGAGCTGAGGGGTGCCAAAGGCCTCTGCAGCACAGTGAGGGGTGTACTTCCCCATAACTGCCCCAGGGGAGTATTTTAATTTAAAGGGACTGTACAGAAAATCTCCACATGTGACATCTCAGTAGACTCATGCTAAATAAATTCCGTCTGGGCAGGTTATTAACATTTCCATTTCCTCCCTCCCACCCCTTCCCCTTTTTACCTCCCCTTTCTTCCTTCTCCGTGTCCCTCTTCTTTTCCTTCCCCTCCCCCTTCTTTCTCCACCCCCTCTCCCTCCTCCCTCTCTCCCCTCCCTCTTTCTTTCTGTGCATCAGTAAGTATTGAGTCCAGCTGTTCCACAGTGACCCCAAATCCGGGCTGCAGAGTCCGGGAAATGAGGGCCACTTCCCTTGGACCCTAACTTCCACTGGCCCTGTGTTAATCCACAAGCAGTTCATGTTTTCAGGAAAAACCAGACAATCAGATTTCACAGATCTGCCCATCCCCGGGGCTCCCTCTTACTTTGCCCATCCCCATGGGGAGGCCGCACGTCCTCACCCTCGTCACCCTCCTCGCCCTTGCTGACCCTTTCTTTCATAACAGAGCGGGACCCTCTGCACCCAGCGTCACCTCCGTGGAGGCTCTTGCAGGGACAGGTGAGCTCCTCTGCGTTCTTTTCTTCAGCCAGCGTGAGGCCCACAGATGACCTGGGCAGCGACTGCTCTATCTTCCTGTGCCTCAGAGTGACGATGGGAAGGCAGGGAGGCTGTGTGACTTGGGTCCTGAGACAGCTGGGGCATGGGCAGATCCTTTGCATGCACGACCTTCTCCTGGATGGTAGGATGGATGAGCACAGGAAAGGACGGTGCGTGTGGTGCTGGTGCAGCCACTGCCTCCTCCTTCATACTGCTGGAGCCTTGGTCCCTCCCCGTCCTCTGCAGCTCACCTGTGCTGCCATGTATGTGTGTGTATAACCCCATTCTCACTACATATGTGCATTTTCCATGTCCATGTGAACACACATGGGCATGTGCACTATTCAGTGTGAATCTAGGATACATAGATGCTGACAAAGAAACAGAGCTACACTGTGAGCTTAGATGTAACCACACCCCAGGAAGTGCAAATGATGCAGAAAGCCAAGCCTGTGGGTGGACGGGATCCCAGGCCCACCCTGCACCCCAGGTCCCTGAGCAGAGCCCAGTAGACTCACATCCAGTGAGTTCACACCAACACACACTAGCCTCCTGGGAGCGGAGGGCTGTGTGCGTGTGGGACAGTGAGCTTGCTACAAGGAAGGGAGATCACTGTAAGTCCCCAATCCATGGCCCAGTGACTGCAGAAACTTGTGCCTGATGGACATTTATAACTGCTGCCACTTTAATTAAAATATAAAAGCCTGAGCTACATGAATGCACACACGCATGCACAACTCACTCACATTCTAGAAAATAACAAGTGAGGTGCTGAGGTTGCCTTTGGCCATAGCCACAGAAAACACCGCAGCAAATAAGGACCTAAGAGGAGCCACACCTGAGATGCATTTCCAATCCAGCAGAATCTAAAATCAGAGTTCTGTGCCAGGAAGCGGGCAGGGCTTGCATGGACATCTGTAGAGGACCTCATTAATCAGGCTGCTGTCTCCCCAGGACCGCAAGGCTATGTCCACCCACAGGGAGTTCCCTCTGCTCCTACTCAAACCTCTGTGGCTGCAGCGTGGGTGCCCGCCCTGCCCTCTGACCCTCTCCATTGCATGTTTTCACTCCCCAGTGCAAGATTCATCGCCAACTGACCTCTCCAAGGATCTGTCACCGGTGGGGGAACGAGACGTGGGTGTCCATAAAGGACCGCTCACTGCATTAGTGAGGGCAGTTCTGTTGCTTTTCCACACCTTGTGGCATTTACGTTCCCGTGTTTGATTAAACATGGTTTCTTGTTGGAAGAGCTGAGTCCTGACAATGAGCAGCAGAGAAGACCGAGGACAGAAGACGCCTTATGGTGGATGCAGTGCAGAGCTGCAGGCGACTGGATCGTGTTGGGATTATGCGGAATCTCTCCTCATCTCGGGAAGGTGAGGGACAGCACGGGGCTTTAGACCCAGGGAAGCGGACCAGCAAGGGTACATCTCCAAACGGATCCTGGTCACTGCCTCCTTGGGAGGAAATTACATAAAACACTTCCAAAGTGTCTGTTTGGGCCCTCGGTGAAGCTCAGAGCTCCAGGCTGGGACTCAGGCAGAGGAATCAGTGCCTGAGATCCTACAGTAACTCTGTCCTGGCTGTGGAATCAGGAGGTTGGAGAGACATCCCCACCTGCACATTTATTCCAGCTTTGATGACAGCATAGCCAGGAAGGGAGGCAGCCGAGATGCCCAGCAGCACATGTCTGCCTAGAGGACCATGTGGGAGGCAAAGCAGAATATTACTCAGCCAGCAAAAAGAAGGAAATCCTGTAGTTTACAACCCAATGGATGGCGATCTTGGAGGACACTATGCTAAGTCAGAAAATAGACACAGAAAGACACACATGGGATAATTTGACTCACCTGCAGGATCTAAACTGTTTGCTTTGATAGAAGTTGAGAATACAGTTAGAGGAATTAATTGTGCTAGTTGTGATGACTAACTGGTTATTAGGGGAACTGTAATAAGTGTGGTAACTAATTGGTTGTTAGAGGTTATGAGAGGAGTTGGAGAGAGGCTGGTTAGTAAGTACTAAGTCAGAGTCAGATGAGAGGATAATACATAGCATATTTCAAATAGCGAGAAAATAGGGTGCCAGATGTTCTCATGACACAGAAGTAATAAATGTGTGGGAGGATGAATATGCTAATTTCCTCCATGTGCTGATGTACGGAAATATCCCATTTTAGCCTGTAGTGAGCCTCTGCTCAAGGCTTTATAATAGAGTTTCTTGCCTCCAGGGAAAATGAGGTAGCCCTATCCTCGGACAGAATTTCTGCCATGATCCCGACAGGGTTGGGTCTTGAACTGACTTCCTCAGGACTCATTCTCTTCCAGGAAGAGCTCTTCCTCCTGAGCCTGCTGGGCGGCTGAGAGCTGGATCTCTGATTTTACTTACACATGATTGTATGCTCACTAATATGGATAACAACTGGGCACTTTTCCAGTTTATTTGGTACAATTCAGGGTATTTTTGTCTGTATTTCTTTTTTCCATTTTCTGATGGAATTATTAATGGCCACTCCTTGTGCTTTCAGTGTGCCCTGGTCTGGGTCATCAATTACATTGTCACTCAACTTCCTAACTAGCCAGGATGAAGGAGGGGGTGGGATGGCTATGTGCTGACTGTGGTCCTGCCTGTGAACCGTATTTTCTGCACACTGGGATTCTCCAAACTTCAGACTTACAAAGGCCCATTCCAAACCCTTGGGCTTTGGTCAGCATCTTTCCTGGCTCTTGGAATAGGAAGTGGACACTATGGAAACAGGCTTCTCCCGTTTTTTACAAACTTTGGCCTCGCCTACTCCATACTCATGCTTTGATCCTTCTCTCTGTGCCTCCTCAAACCACGTTTTTGCTGAAAATTGGCCATGCTGGGACTGGGAGGATCCAACATGAAGCCAGCCTGCCAGGCTTTCTGGTAAGCCATGCAAGATTCTTTTCTCCAGGAAGAGAAAAGTCAGGGCCTCTTGTGAGCCTGCCAGTGTGTGGGTTGAGGATCAACACCCCCATCCCACTCCACCCAAGCAACCTGCGGGTTTGGAGAACAAGCTGAGCTGAGAGATACACAGAGCAGCTAGATTCTGTGCTGGTGGTTTTGCAGGCCTGGGGCCAGTGGTCTGAGCATCTTTTGGGAGGAGGACAGTGTGCGGCATAGCAAATATGGGGGATTCCTTCTATCCTGTCTTTGAAACCCAGTATTATTCTGCAGTTTTGGTTTGTTCTCATTATTTTGTTTCATTCAATGTTCTGTTTTGATCTGTTTTCTTCTGTTTTGTTTTAGATTTGGTGGATAACTAGAGTGGGATTTAGACTAACGTTGAAGAATGCGGCTAGCGGGTCTTTTATAAGATGCTCGCTTCAGCTTTGAGTGAAGGAATTAGTGTGTAAAGAGCCCAGAAGCTCTAAGTGTCACTGGAGTGTTCTGGTTAGAAAATTCCTCGCAGGCCTTCACTGGCAAATGCATAAACAGGCTGCCTGGCTGCTGGGATTTACCCTAAAAAGCGGCTTCCACAGTGCTCCCAGAAGGCGCCCAGTGCTCGGAAGGCTCTGGGGGTTTCCTTAAATCTTATTTACACCAGATTGCTTGATGATAGACCCTTGCTAAAGTAAAGCCCTGTGGCCTGGGCATTGAGGGGCCGCAGGGTGAGTGGCCCTGGCGGGAGGGGTGGCATGTGTCACAAGGGTTCCTGGGACACCTGTAGGTCACAGGAGGAGGGGACCTCAGGGCTGCTCTGACCCTCTCCACGTTTTCATTTCCAAATGGCCAGTCGGGCTTTCGGGATCTTAGGATGGGGAACCTTCCTTCTGTAACCAGCTTTGTGCTGCCTTGGAGCTCCCAGGGTGCTGCAGGCTTCGGGGTGCCTGATGCCTCCTGAGGGGGACAGCAAAACCAGTGGTGCCACCGCCCCAGAGTTTGCTCCGGCCTGTGCGAAACCTCGGCTCTCACCTCAGTGAGGAAAGGGCCTCAAGCTTTGCACTCCAATCACTTACTTATAGTTTGAAAATTTACCTCTTCTTTTTGCATTGTTTGAGGATAACTAGAAGATAAAGAAAAGCCAATCAGTGAGTCATCATAATATGTTTAATTAAATATCTCCAGGTCCGGAGGCACGGGAGGATTTCCATTACTTGGACACAAGCAGGCAGAGATTTCATTTATGTCCCGCAGTATTTCCCATTTTCAACATTAAAAAGTGTCCTGGTAATAAAAATGGAGGTTTCCCTGTTGTCACACTGAGAACAACTCATATGCATACAGTAACCAGTGGAATTTTACTGATAACAGACAATGACACCTATTAAAAGACTTCAGCCTACTGATAACGAGACCAAACCACCAGGATGGTGAAGCGTGTTTGTTTCAATCACGAGAGGAGGGAAGGTTGTCGTAAAAACGAAGTCATAGCAATGACAGTACACAGCCGCACAGCACAGCTCCCCGCAGCAGCACTGTGTGTGAAAGTCCAAAGTACAGGAACCCAGTAAGTGGATAAGGAGAGGCTGCGGACAGTCAGTGAGTGCTACCGGGCACTAAAATAAATAACGTCATCTGCTGTGTCACAGGTGAAATTTGAAAACACCGCTGTAAGTGACAAAAGCCAGACAAAAATGACCACGTTGTAAAGGCTCCAACGCCATCAAGTCTAGCAACCTGGCAAACTGATGCAGGAGAGCAGCTGTCACTGACGGTCAGAAGATGGAGCCAGGACGAGGAGAAACTAGGTGGATGGGACTTCTGCGTGAGTTAGTGCAAGTGCTCTAACGTTAGAGCTTGGTCTTTGTTTCAGAACTTAGTACATTTAAAAAGAAAGCACTGAATTTTTTTCACCTTAATGGGTGAATAGTGTGGTATTTGAATTACACTTCCACGGAACCATTTACACTTTGAACAGATGATAATGTAACCATATCCCCTAGCACAGCACATACAATCAGAAAGAGAAAAACTCATCCACTTTATTTAGTTTGCTTTAAGACTGAATTTGGTTCTCTCCGGTGTGTTTTCAAATGAAACGCAGCCCTGCCTGCTGGTGTAAGTGGCACCCTCTCTATGCCTGTCAGTTCTTCATATTTATCTTTTTCATTTTTCTCCTGGCCAGGATCGCTTGGTGCGAGTGCTCCCAGAGATACATTTCAGTTAGGTCTTCCAGGGCCCAGAGAAGGAGCTCATTTTTTTCTGCCTATTCTCTTTTTCCTATGAGTCTGCAAAAAGCACACACTTCCTGGAACTGAGTGAGGAGCACCGTCTCCCACAGTGTCTGACAGTCTGCAAACTGTTCTTACCAAGCGCCCTGGCTGTGCTCTCACACAGCTGCTGAAGGCAGTTTTACACTCACCAAGAGCTGAGAACAACTTGATTCTGGGCTTTACAAGAAAATTAAATATCTGGAGTAGATAGTGTCACCAGCCTCCTCCTGTGTACCACTTAAACCACAGGCATTTGGACAACCACTAATTTCATCCTCAAAATACTCTGTTAGCTCAGTTCTATTATTATGCCTAGTTAACCGGAGATAATATGGTCTAAATTAATTTCTAGACTTAAAATGTTAACTGTAATTGCTCTATTAACTTAATGAAAACACTCAAAGTAAATTTTTGTTGTCTGTAACACCCTGCTTGTTACGTCAGATAAATCTGGAATCACTTGTGGTTTGAATCACAAAATTGATTTTAGGGGGCATCTGAGAACAAGATCTTAGCCTATAATATTATTTTATGGTCATTTGAAAAGAAATGACCTCTCTCTCCATTGAATCCAGTAAGGATCTGTGCCTGAGTACTTATCGTTTATCTGCCCTCCCCGATACCCACAGCCTGGTTCTTCTCTGCTTGCCTAGAGCTGCCCTCTCCTCTGCTGCTCACTGTGTGTGCTGCTGTCTCCATCTCTTTCTGCTGACTTATTTCTTCCCATTTCTAACCCTTCCCTGTGACTCTTAGCACAGTTACTATTGCTCCTGCCAAGGTAATTATCTATCCAAGCTTCTTCCACTATGTGTGTCTGTGTGTCTCGGTCAAGGCTTTTCCAGAGACACCCTCCTCCAGTAGGCAGGGACTTTATAGCACCTGGTCCTAGATGATAGCAGCAGGAGTGATGCCCAGATCAGTCCAGAGATGGCACTCAAGGGTGGAGCCAGTGTCAGGGAGGAAGCAGAGAGGCCTGGGTGTGAAGGAAGGAGCCCTGAAGGCTGAGAGGGGAGAGGCCTCGGTCACTTCACCTTTTATCACACTGAAATGTTCCAGTGGGAGGATCCCTGCACAGAAAACCCACCAAAAGGGAAATAATCCCAGGATGAAAGTGAGCAAAAGCATCAGTGTAAGAGAATTAGTGCTGGTAGAATTTGTTTATTTGTCAAAAAATCCTCACAGGTACACCGTAAAGAGAAATCTGTGCTTGAGATTGTGTGCATTGAGAAGGCAAAAATAGCAGAATTCTAATTTCTGTAATTAAAAAATTAATAAAAAGTATATACAGCAGAAAAGAGGCTGGACTGAAAAGTGTGCAAGGAAACAGCAGGAAAGCTCTGTGCTTAGGGGAAATTTTCCTACTGAGATTCTTAAGCCCCAGCTTTAGGGAGCTCTTGGACGTGTGTGCTATGAAACAAAATATTAAGACACAACATTAGAGGAAATGCATACAGAGCCACTGCCCTGCCCGACTCTCATTTTATCTTCACTGACCGAAGCCCTTGGAGTTCACGGCCGGCTTCAGAATTGAGGCAGAGCTGTGACCCTTCAGTCTGCATCCCAGTCAGGCAGCAGGGAGACGCAGTCCCCTGCGTCTGTGCTGAGGGGCAGTGGGAAGGAAATACAGCTCTGGCCCTTGCACAGCTGAAGGCTTCATGCTGTGAGCCAAATAGACAACAGCCCTGCCCCCAGGAAACAGAGACAGAACATAAACAAGAAACACACAGTGAGTCAGCCTGGGGAAAAGGAGACCAAGGTGAGAGGGAGGAAGGGGCCAGTGGGGCAGAGGTAAGATCTAAGCTGAATAAATGGGCAAGTAGGGCTCAGCTACCTGGAAGGTGATGTCTAGAGGTAGTTCTCATGATTATTTACTGTGTGATTTCCCACTAAGCTGTGAGCTCCGGGCTGTGGGGTGCTGGCTTCCTGCAGGCAGGCGAGGAGCAGGCCCTGAGTGTCTTCTCCTGGGCTCTTCAAGTGGGGTTTGAACCCCTGCTGGGTGTGCGGAGGCTCCCGGGGTCCTTTTACATCACACCGCACTGCCCCCAAGTGCTCACCCAGAATTCTTCTGTTTTGCGGGAAGTTTACAGGAATTTCTTAAAATCTTCCAAACCTGGAAAAGGAAAAGAAGGAGGGAGGGACAGAGGCTAGTGTCTTGGTGTACAGAAGAAATTAAAGACCAGCGCCTTGGGGAGTGGAGCAGGGTCAGCAAGGCCTGAGTTTAATATGCTGGATTTCACAACAGGGAATTTTAAAGACATATAAAGTGTCACAATACGGAGACAATTGCCTGGATTTTCCTCCTTCCTGCTTAGGTATCATCCCCTCTTTGTATCAAGGGGACTGGCTCTTCGGCCTCTGTGGAGGAGACCAAATGTGTATTCTCTTTCTGTTAAGCGGCACAGCATTTGTGTGTAAGGGATCTGCATCCTCTTTATACTTTAAGGTGTCTGCGGATTGCTTACAACCCCTGATGAGGGGTAAAGACTGTGTAAACAGCTGTTGCACTTGTATACAGGTGCAACCGGAAAAAAGTACTTCGTCTATGTTCAGTACAAACATCGCAGGTTTCTGGCTGATTGAGTCAGTGGATGCAGAGCCCATGGATTGGGAGGTTGACTGCGTGCTTGAAAGTTTCCCAAGAAAAAGCTGAATAATCAATGCATGAGTAACCCTTCGGGACCTTTCCTTAAGTGTGGCCGCGCCCTCCTGAGTGTGAACCAGCCCGCAGTGTTTGTCATCAGCTGCACTCACACACATCCTCAGGAGACGCATTTTTAGGTTTTATTTTCCTGACTTTGGTCTATATCCACTTGCCATTTTGTATGACCCAGAAAATAAAACTTGAGCGAAGACAAACTTGATGAATGGTAAACACCAGCTTCCAAATTCCTTTCGATTTGTGGCATGAGAGCAAAACCCCTCAGATTATCAATCTCCCTTGATATTTTCTACTCAGTGAAGTGGAGCTTTCTGTGCAGACTTAGTAATTTTGTTGACAAAAGCCCCTCCTCCCTCATTTATTCTGAAATACTCAAGAGGCGTGGCTGTGTGGAATCCATCAGTCAGAAGCTCCCGGCATCCTGCTGATAATGTGTGTGATTCCCGCTGATGAGAGGCTGGTCAGTCCTGGTCGGAGGATTTGTGAACCAATGCTAACTTAGTGACTAGACTCAATCCACAGTCTCTCCACTCCATTTTCTAGAAGGAATGAACACGCTGCTTGTGATATTCAACAAAATTGAGCAGCCCTTTATTAACGTCTCGCCATGAGTGTTGCCATCTGTCCATTCCTCAAGTTAACAAGCTGAGCCCCTGTGGGCATAGTTGGTGGGGCCTTTGCTTGGGTTGAGAAGAACAGGAGCCTGGAAGCATGGGGCCGCTGAGCCAGCCTCGGTCAGTGGCTCCCTACTGACTGCATCTCTGCTGAGGACTGGTGTTTGCATGGTTTCTTTTCTGAAGTCCATTGGCGGCACATATGTCTGAGCTGCTGTGTGATTTTAGCAGGGACTTCGTGTGTCATAGCAAGGACGAAGCTGTGTGCTATCCTTGAGTCACCGAGGTAGGAATCAGAGAAATCCTTAGAAAACCTTAGTGTGTTGATATAAGAATCATCTTACAACACATCTTAATTCTTCTGATGTTCCCTCCCTCCTCTTCTCCCTCCTTCCCTCTCTCCCCTTTCCCTTTGCAAATGCTCTCTCTCCCCGTTTCCACGTTTCTTTTATTTTGCTCTTTACTTTTTCTTTGCATTTCCCACAGAAGGGAAACCACGTGATATTTCAGCTTGTGTGTAATCATTAAGTCCTCCGCATATGCACCAAGAAAACTAAAAACTTTATAAACAGCGAATTATCAGGGGCTGGGGATTTAGCTCGATGGTGTAAGCACCTGCCTAGCAAATGTGAGATCGTGAATTCGATTCCTGGTTCCAAAACCAAACCAAACAAAAAAATAAGTTATCTTAAATAAGTGTTGAATTACCAACTCCTTAGGTGCATTGAGAAGTCATAAAACACACCCTCAAATAGGTATGTTACGGTTGCAGCATGTAATATTTCCACTCAGCTGGAGATACCCGTGCAGAGGTGTCAGATCTTCATCACTTTCAGCCCCCTCTCCATTGTCTTCCCACCCTTCCTTCCCCTGAAGCCCACAACAATCACTATATTTTCAGCCTCCCAAAGAAATAACAGTCTTCTATTTGAAGAATGTATTAAGGGAACATTTTCTTTAGGAGAGAACCATGATTGTGTTCAGAAGACTTTGAGATCCAACTGCTGGAACTGTGGAATTGTTAAGCGGGGGAGGGGGGGTTAGCACTCTACAGTTGATGAGTGCATGCATGAGTGCGTGTGTGCATGTGTGTGTGTGGGTGCATACATGCATTTTGTTAATGCATGAGGTTATCCCTAACATTCTTTCATAATTCTAACTCTAGTTATAGCACCCCTTACTCTGGTAAAGTGTAGCTCATCAGAACAACAGAGTCAAAAGTTCACTTTGAATGTCCAAAGACAACATAAGAATTTGAGTTCCTTCATGCATATGTTCAACTAAAGACACCTTAAGACATACTAAATATTCACAAAACTCCCCTGAAAAAGTTGTATCAAGTTTCTCCCAAGATTTCCCAGGCTTCTCAAGCTGTGCCATGAGAATAGTATATATTTTAAAAGAATGTCTGGGTGCTTATTTGAGAGTTAACATCTGTGAGGTGGGCGAGGGAGCTGGGGGAAGATCTGACAGACAGCAATGTAGATCGGAGCCACCTGAGTCTGGAGTCAATGCTGTTTTCCATGTCCTAACTGGGCCTGTTTCAAGCTTTACTCCCTTGTGACTCAACAAAACCCGTCCCCAAAGATGATGCAGATTCTTGGTCTGGTGTCAGCCCCGAGAACCACACATTACTTACTACTCACAGAAACTTCCTGGGTGACTCAGATGTACAGTCAGGGACAGAGACCCACAGCCTCATTGTTGGAATATTCCGATGCAGGACACTTTTTTAAAGCCTGATGAGAATATGTGTCAGGGAAGCTTTGTGTCATATGAGGCTCTCGAAGTTTCTCCCATGATAAATTTTAGAGAACAAGGACAGAAATCTTTCTGAAACAAGACCTCAGGTATGCCGTGTAGAGCTGTTTACTACAGACATCGGCCTTCGCCCAGCGTGGCTGTGGTAGGCGGTGACAAGTGAGCCCCATGTTCTGCTCACTCTAGACCTGGGAGTTTGCACCCATATTGGTGGCGATGGCTCCGAGATCCTTCCATGGCATAGGGGTATACGTTACCGCTCTGGGCTGACAGTATCTGTGGAAACGTCAAGTGGAAGACATGCTGGGCAATATGTCCTGCTTGCCCAGCACGCACAGGGTACCTCCTTTCCGGCATGGGATAGAACTTAGGACGCTTCATGATCTTTGAGTAAAAACTAATGAGTCAAGAAACACATTTGGGGCTGGGGATTTAGCTCAGCGGCATAAGCGCCTTACTTGCAAGCAGGCAGTCGTGAGTTTGATCCCTGGTACTGATAAAAAAATGAAAAAGACAAAAAAAAAAAAAAAAAAAGAAAGAAAAAGAAAAAGAAAAAAGAAAGAAACACATTTAAGGTCTGAGGTCCGGTGTTGGACAGAGGACCCCACACTGGCATGCTCACCGCTAATATCTACATATGGAATCTGATGCGAGTCCTTGGAGCTTAAGCTTCCCCCCAATTCTTGGTACACAGGACAGAATTATCAGTCATGGTGATAAAACCAGACCTCCAGGCTGCTCTGAACCACCAAAAGGACGTGGTGAGCAGATGGGAGGCAGCTGGCAGTGGGTGGTGATGTCCTGAACCTGGTGAGATGCTGAGGGCATTTCTGGAGAAAGACCCAGTAGGATCTGCTCACGAATTGGACATGAACTGTGAGAGAAAAGAGGTGAGCATGTACCTAAGCATGTTTATTTTTTTTTTCCTGGTCCACAAGAACAAAGAACATCACATTTATTGCCATGTAAATTAGTGTGAGGTGTTTTAGGGAAAATGTGGAACTCAGTGTCGGGTGAGTTAAGCTGAAGTGTTTATGGGCACTTCCCTGAGATGTCTAATACACAGTTGGGAGTGGACTTTGGAGTTCAAGGTATATTTTCTGGAAATAAATTTGTTCATCACCAAACCTATTTGAGGCCTTCAGACAGGAAAGAAATGTCAGGTAGAAAATGGTGATGGCAGTGTCCTCAGTCAGCCAAAGATTCTTTTGCACAATTTAGGTGGAAATCATAAAATTCGGGTGTCACAATATGGGACTCTCCAGGGATCTGCAAAGAGGAGTTGTGACCTCAGGTTGCCTGCCTGCATGGATTAAGATCATCCTTTTTTATCACAGGAAAAGTATTTCAGCACGGGACAGAGGCAGATGAGTTAGGAAGGTCAGGAAGCAAAAGAAAACAGGGGAGAAGCCTCACATTAGGGGATTTTCTCCATGTAGGCTGTGCTCACCTTGGGGAGATCCTGGTGCCTCATGGTCTGAGAATCCCTCTGTCTCTGTCCGCATGATGGTGTCCTCCTACCAAAGGCCTGCCCTGCTGCAGCAGAAGGGCTGAGCCTGGCTGCAGATCCAGGACACTGAGAAGCAAATGCAGCGGGAGGATGGAGGTGCTGCAGGGACAGAAATCAGCAGCCCTGACCTGGAATAAGAACCAGAGGGACAGTGTCCTAGCAGCCAAGTGGAGAAGGTCTTCCTAGACAGAAGAGCCCTGCTCTGGGCTTTGAGCTGTTCAGGGTTCAAGAGAGCATCAGAATGGCTTGGTCCATCATGCAATCACTCAAGCAGCCATCATGCTATGAGCACATACAGGAAAAGTGACACTCACAAGAGAGTTAGAGGAGAGGGGTCCCTGCTTCACTTCTCAACGGTAACTGGCTCTCAAGGACCCCAAAGTCATAAGTACCGTGAGCTACTTCATTGCATTAAGGAAAGTTACTTCAGAAACTGGGCTGTGTGCTGCCTTGAAATTCTTGGGACGAGACTGACAACGCAAACAGGGAAATACCAGGGTTTGTTTGCTGGCCCTCTCATGATCTTTGATCTGCTCATTCATTCTGGTTGTGTCTGATACGTTGAAGTTATCAGGTAATTCAGCCAGTGCCCACCAGTCCCAGTACACTGTGCCTGTCTCTGTGAAAATGAGGAGAAATGGTTACACATGGACGGTAAATAAAGCCTCTGCCAACAACTCAGCTTCATGACAAACAGAGACATCCAGGTGTAAAGGAGACGGCAGCCAGATGGTTCCCAAAATATGACAAATAAACCTGATTTAAACTTCAAAGATGTGTTCAGTCCTAGATGACTTCACTGGGACTGTGGACAGTGGACACTTTTTATAGAAAAACTGTTGCATGCAAATGCCAGTGTCTTTCTCCAAGCACGGAACTTCCTCTGTGGAGCAGCTCCAGAGGGTTCATGCATCACATGCAGGAGCTCAAAGCACACATAAGTCATCTCACAGCAAACAAAGCACCTACGAGAGCAGCATCAGCAGCACCTCCTGGGCTCCAATTTTCTGAGTGGAAAGTAAAAGTCCTGCAGCATCCAGCTTTGGCAAATGGACAAACAATTGATTATATAATTAATGCAATTTGTATCCCCCTGTGCATCCAATTAGAGTAGACCCTGGGAAGCGAAGGTGACACTGCCGGCACCCACAGGTCCGGAAGAGACACAGGCGCCTCTTGCTGTGAGGAGCAGCGGGTAGGGTCAGGCAGCTGGAAGGGGAACTGAGGCCAGGTGAGGAGGAAAACGCCAAGTGCAAAGACAGCAAGACTCAAGGAGCTGAGGGATCCAGAGCGGCCGGGAAACCCAGCTGAAGGTGAGCAGGGGCTCCCCAAGCGGAGGAGACAGCAGCCAGGAGAACCCAAGGCAGTAGCAGCTCAGCGTCCCTACATCCTGGGGGGCACATTCCTGCTCTTTGTTCTAGGAACGTCCCTGTAGAACAGAAAAGTCAAATCATATAACATTTCACTCCCTCACGTTTTAGTGTAAGCTCTTGAGGGGAGTGAGGAAGGGAGGGAGGGAGAGAAAGAGGAAGAAGGAGGAGGGAGAGGGGAAGGAGGGGGACAAGCGGGAGGAAGAGGAGGTGAAGGCAAGAGGGGAAAGAGGGAGAGAAGAAGAGGAAAAGGGAGGAGAGAGAGAAAGAAAGAGAGAAGACGGGAGGGAGGTAACAGCTTGTTCTTGTCTCTTCCATAGTGTCCTGTGGGGACAGACAGACAGAGTTGCTTTAAGTCTTGACTTCCGAGTTTCTAAGAGCCAGATCGTGATATTGCAGGATGTTTAAGTGGTCCCCCAGGATTTTCCACTATCACTGGTTTTTAACTATATCTGTGAATTCATAACATAATCTTCATAATTAGATACAATGCCACTGTCTTTTTGGTAGTCTGAATTTATAGATAAAAGAAATTGGGAAGGACTCTGTGTGTGTGTGTGTGTGTGTGTGTGTGTGTGTGTGTGTGTGTGTCTGTTTCTGTGTTCAAAATGCCTGCTTCACCATGCAGAGGGGGAGGTAGATTAGAAGACCGCATTCAGAAGCCTGAGTGAACCAGGGGCCTGGTGCCTCTGCCTGCGCTAAGGCCTGCTGGGGATAGAAGGCAGCGGCTGAGGGATGAGACTGCACCATGAGCCTGTTTCCTGTGCTCAGGGCCAGAGTGGAGAGATGAGCAGAACCAGCAAATGGGTCAGACCCGAAGGATGGAGCCCATTCGAAGGAAGTCTGGAGAGCTGACACCAGGTCAAAGTAGCCATGGACAAGGCCTCGGCACACATTTCCAATACAGAAGATCCCATCCCACATGGGGAAATGACACAAGGCTGACAAAGGAAGAAGCAGAAACATAAAATTGCCCTTTCACTGGATGGACAGCATGGGACAAGAGAGAGGAAAACAGCTCACAGTTCACAAGACACTGAGCAGACTACGGGCCCCTTGCACCTGGGCTACATTACTTCTTCTCACCCTAATTCAAATAAAATGGCTATCACAAAACACATTGAAGCAATCATCAGATTTCACACTGGCTGAGCTTTCGATAATGTTAAGTAATTGTCATTAATGTTTTAGAGACCATAATTACATTGCTTGTGTGCCAAAGTTCATTGTTAGAATTATTTCCTGAGTGTTATTTAAAATAGAACAGTGTCAGCCGTTTGCTTTCAAACTCATCAAAAAATAAAGTGAGACTGCAGATAAAATGAAGTTACTTGATTTATAGTAATTGGAGGATTAATAAGCACATGGGGCTTATTACAGTATTTTAATACTTTGTGTTTTAGATTCAACTTTTATTATTTCCACAATAAAGAGTATTATAACTTACCAAAGGAAAAATATAAAATACTCCTGTTGGATGGCTGTCTTTCCTTACCTCAGTGTACTTTCGCTAATTGTTTTTCCTCCTTGATCTGTAGTAGAGTTAGCTTTCATCCTCCTGTCTTCCAGAATGTCATTACACAGAGAAAAGGACTTCAGCCTGCACACTGTGAACCCCATCTCCAGTGCCTGAATGGTGTAGGAGCTCGGTGACTACTGCCACCATGGGACCTGGTCCCTGCTGACATTCTGTTCCTACCCATGAGACCGTGTCCAGGGGAGCAACCACTGCCCACCCTACACCAGGCCCCTCAGAAACTCCAAAGCACGTTCATTCGTCTGTGTCTCTTCAGCCTCACTTTAGGGAAATTGAGTATGTTGGAGGAATCCCCCAGACTAGCAGCACCCCAGCAGAGTTCCATTATGGCTTAGATCAACAATGACCCCAAACTCTCATGTGCTCAGAGGCAGGGCTTTGAGAATGTGGTTGGATTCTTGGGGGCTTTAGCTAAGTCCTCAAAGTCTGACCAGAAGAGGCGGGGTCTGGGGTGTTGAACTGGGAGCTCTCCCTCCCCAGCTTCTGCATCTCTGCTTGCTGGCCACCGTGATGTGAGCAGCTCCCCTCCACCAGCCCCTTCCAGCATGCCCTTCCTGCCTTCAGACCATGGACTGAAAACTACCATCAGCCCAAATATACTTCTCCATTAAGCGGTGCATGTCAAGTGTCTTAGCAGCCCGGAAAGTGACGAAGACAATGTGTCCCCTGGAAGACACCAATGGGGGACCTGACATCCCACAGGAAGTGAAGAAGAATCAAGGAAAGTCTGCACCACACCTGTGACCATGGTGTCACCCCAGGGATGCGGAAGTGACTCCCACTGAGAATCTGGGCACACGCTGTACCTTGTGAACGTGAATGATACTAAAGTTGGTTTCAGGCCAACCCAGGGCCCCCTCATCCTCCCCAATGCCTTTCCGGGACCAATGTCCCCTCTGCGAGAGGAGGTGTGGTGTGAATCAGACTCAGCTCTTCAGTCCACACCCCTCAAGCCCAGCTTAACTAGGGGTCAGCTTCAAGACCTGGTCTCCTTCACCTGGCCGTTTTGGTGACTGGGAATTTCTTCCTGGAAAGTAACCCTAATTCATACATTTTTCCAGTGGGTCCCCTCAATCCTCCAAGGATGTGAGGAGTAAATTACAAACTATGCTTCATGTTTTGGATGAGAAGTTGGCTTGTGTTTGTGTTAAAATTAATGACAGCAGCCGCCCAGCAGCGGATTCTGTTTCTTCCATAATCAATGGATGTCCAGTCCAGAGCGCCAGGGGGAAAATGTGACTAGAGCCACAGACGGTGCCTTCAACTTAAGTATGGTTTTGTTTGAAAACGAGTAGTGCAGCCGTGTGCGGTCTGAAACTTTTACACTGTCACTTGTTCCTCTCAAAGGTGGGCACTGTGCTCATCCCTCTGCAGAGAAGGAAACTGAGGCATGAGCTCATCAAGTTGCTTGTCTGGTGTCATGCTGTCCCTAAGGGACTTGTCCAGGTACAAATGGGGACAGGTTAGCCCCTCTCTGGGTGTTGATCTGCAGCAGTGGACCTCCAGTGGCCACAATTTCAAGCCAGCCAAGGCCTCACCTTACAAACACCCAAGTCCAGGCAGGTGGTGGGATAATTGGTGGTGAGCCTTCCCTGAGCATGAGTGGGAAGCCTGAGGACTTTGAGACCAGGCTGCCTCACTCTCTCTCTGACCATGGGACAGGAGGGACACTGGGGTGAGTCATTTAGCTTCCCTCACGTCTGTTGTCTGTATCTGTAAAATGGGAATCCTACTGGTTCCCACCTTGTATGGGTGTAACCGGTGAGGATCAGGCACAGCAGATCACATGGAGGATCCAGGAGGAGCAGCTGCTGAGTGTCCAGGATCCTTCAGCTGCCGGAATCCTGGTCCTTCTTGCACCCAGCGCCATGCTGGAGTTCTAGGTCAGAAAAGTCCTTACGAACAGAAATTGCTCTTGTTTAAAGTTTTATTTTTTTACTTTAATATTTATTTCCAATGAAAAACTGGCAGTGTGGGACAGTATTGAGTAATAGCAATAAAAAATGTTGTTTGAAGATTTTTAGTCAATTTTCCTATACATTTCACTTTTCCTAGGTCTTGGCTGTGGTGATGCTTTTCAATACAACTACTCCTTAAATTTGTGGATCCAGTTTGGAATATTTGCCAGGGTGAGACAAGATGCTTACTCTGGTTTGGAAACAAAGTATCCTCCAGGCCCCTGTGCTGAAGGCTTGGTTCCCAGCCGGTGGCTTTTGGGAAGCAGTCAGATCACAAGGACACTGTTTTGCTCTAGCTATTTCCTGGCTGCCATGAGGCAAACGGCTTTCCTCCACCACGCCCTTCTGCCACGCCACAACACTTCTGCTTGCCCTGGGCTTAAAAGCAATGGAAAAAGCTGACCGTGGACTGAAACCTCTGAACCCCTGGCCAGAACTACCCATTCCTCTTGCACGTTGTTTGTGTCAGGCATTGTGTCCCAGCACTGGAAGCAAGCTGCCTGAGGCAGTGCTGGATCCCTGACATCTCATTTATCTCTCTTAGCACAGAGTAGGGTGCAACCCAGTAGGGTGGTTAGAAAGAGCTAGTTACAGGGATTGCTCTGAGTGCGGTGCATTTGGAGGATGGAGAAATGCCATGAATGACCATCTCCATCCATCGTCAGTGGGTAGAAGGAGGACCAGGGCTGGGACAAGGTCAGAAATGGTAAAGAGGCTATAGTCAGTCATGTCACTGAGAGAGACACATATTTGAGATTTGTGACTTGGAAAATATCCCTGCCATATCTGTATTCAGATGTGTTGACAGTGAGACTTCATTTTCTTGATCCGCCTCGGACAGAAAGTAGGCCTCCTCCATGTCAGTGTTGTGTGAAAATATTTGCCTTCACCAGGAGAACCCTCCATGAAAGATGTCCACGAAGCCAAAGCCCGTATTCTTCTGCTCTCATGAGGTCAATTAAAAAAATTAGAAACCATGTGCTGCCCTCACTGAGCTTAGAATCAGGGGACAAAGGTGAGTGTGAAGGAAAAGGTTTGTCATAAAACTAACTCTTTCTGTAGGCTTATTCTGGTGACCTCAGGAAAGAATCATTTCAACAAACCCTACAGTGAAGGACATCAAATCTGCTGTGTGGGAGGGGTGGGAGGGAGCAAGTGAACCCTGGAACAGGATGGAAGTGGTTAGAAATATGTAGGTCCACTGGAAATAAAATAATGCCTTTCCTATGTGTTTTACTTTAATTCTTAGCAAATACTTTGAAAATAATATCAGTAATGTGATAATGACAGAGCCTGCCCAGACACCTGGTGTGATTCTGAGGCTTTAGCCTTCAGCCACCCTTTTACCCAAAACTCCTCAAACCCTTGGACCTCCAGGTGGTATTGCCAGTGTGGATCATTTTGGCCATGTGTCTGTCAACTCAGAGACTTTCAGCGAAAATAGAATATGAAAGAAAAGAGTTGTTTAACCCAAAGCATGGTGCCTTCAGCTTCATGCAGAAGCTGAAAAGCACCATGTCCCCTAAGCCTCTTGCACATTTGTATGAAAGGCACCAGCTAATAGACACTAATTTGGGAAAATTTAGTCAGAAAATATTCCTGGACTGTCTGTAGCCCCAAGGCTGGCTTCTGTTCCTGTACGGGTCTCCTAGAAGTTTCCTAGAGGATGTCTTCATGGCCAGGAAACAGCCAGAGTGAAGGTCTGCGGGTATCCTGTCTGCCAGTGACTCCACAGGACAGACCGTGGTACCAGGGACTCTTGGAAGGGCTAGCTCACTTTCCCTTGCAGGCAGCAGGGCACAGGAGAGGGATGGGGACATCACCTTCGGGTCCCAGCGATTAACACCAAGGTTCTCTTCCTCCTTCTGTGCTGATGAGAAAGAGGAGGAAGGTCCAACCTGAGGCACAGGAGGTACCTTCCAGGTGCTGTGTCTCCAGATGGTTGAAAAGTACACCTGGCACCAGTGTGATGTGCACACCAGGCACCGGGCACACTGGCAGAGAGCTCAGGGGTTCACAAATGTGAGCCCAGGCCCCGGGCCACACAGAGAGCCCCTGGGTCATGGTAAAAAGAAGAGTGATTAATAATAATGAGCTTGGAGTGTAGCTCTGCACAAAGGCTCTGGACTCAATTATGTGCTCAACTCCGGTGTCCCCAACAAGTTTGAGGTTCCAGAAGCCACACACACACACACACACACACACACACACACACACACACACAGAAAGAACCCAACAGTGGGGTTATTCACAGAAGTGGAAATCCACTGTGAATCTACAAAGTGTGGTTGTGATACGCTCCACGGGTGGTGAGGGGGATGGTTTACACCTGGGCGTCTTTGTGTGCTGTGGTGTGGGGGATGGGTAAGCTCAAGCAGAAACAGTCTAACATTGGGCACTGCAATTGGCTTTTAAAATACACACATATATAATTCTATAATAGTTTTGGGGGAAATCACATGACATCTTTTTTCCATAGTGTCTTACAGCTTTACAGAACCGGCAGTACAGCCACTCAGGCTCTACAGTGCAGCTGGTATCCTTTCTTTCTTGGCACCGAGTCAAATAACCATGGTATAAATGTACACACTCCCATATGTACACAGTCGTGTGTACACGTTCACATGTACAGACATATGTTCCCCTGTGCAGGCCCACAGATGGGACGTCTGCTTGCATCTGTATTCCAAGGACAAATGCAACAAACGGTAGCTTATCCAAACATGGGGTGGAGATAGTGTGAGTTCTGTAAAGCAATAAAGTGACACAGAAAAAGAGAATTCGAGCTCAGGCACGGTGTTACAGGCCTGTAAGGAGAGAGGTGGAGGCTGAGGCAGGAACGTGGCAGGAAGCTGGAGGTCAGGATGGGAAATGTATCAAGATCAAGAACACTTTAAGGGCTGCAGATGTATCCCAGGTGGAAAGACCTGGATCAAATCCCTAGTACCACAGAAGAGAGTGAGAGAGAGACAGACAGACAGACAGACACAGGCAGACACAGACAGAGAGACAGAGACAGAGACTGAGAGAGGAAGAGACAGAGAGAGAGGAACACACACACACACACACACACACAGATCACCTAGATGTGATCAGTTAAACACACCACCTGCACATGATCCATCTTTGCTCCTACCGACTCTCGTGTCTGCATCCTCCCTCCAGCCCCTGCCGTGTTCAGCCACATTCTGTGTGGATCCCCACTCGGGACCCTGTCAGGGAGCTCTCGGGATTCTGGTTCACTCCTCTGAACATCCGCTCAGCACCCAGCACTCTCCGCCTTCACCCCAACTCCTGGCTGCTGCAGGACCAGCCAGCTTGTGTTCAGCTCTGTGTCCTGGTCCTTCCCGGCCCTGGCTCTCTGCTGTCCAGTTATTTTCACAGAATCACCCTCAGTCTACACAACTGGGTGTGTGTCCTGCACCAGGGCACCCACCCCTCAGAGCCCTCAGGCCTGAACCATGTGCCAAGTGCCCCTGTCAGGAGCCAGTGAAACTCACCATTGAGGTTCCCTTGGGGACAGGTGGTCCAGTCCACCGTCCCACCCCAGCTCCCTGTTCTCCACTGCAGCCCCTCCTCCACCACTGAGCCATCAGGAGATGGATGAGGAACTGAGATGCCTCTGCGTCTTCCAACAGGGCCCCACAGGGAGTGTGAGCCCAGATACTTTACTCCAGGAAGCCTGAGAGATAGAGGAAAATGAGCTAGAGAGGAGCTGAGAATCCAGCATGGGGGTGTGCTTAGTACTGGTGCAGGCTCCTGGGCAGGATCTGCCCCTGGGTTCTCTCCACAGATCCCCCAGATCCTGGATAGTGTCCTGCTCATGTCCCCTGGCTGGCAGTTCAGATGCCCATGCAGGGATAGTTTGCAGCATCCCAGAGGAGATGCCCAGGAGCAGAACTGAGGGATGGGTGCTCAGCAGGGGGCAGGGGGGCAGCTCTGCCTGATGAGCCCAGGCCTGAGCTGCGGGAGCACAGGGGCACTGGCTGGGACTCTGCTCTAAGAGCACTCAGTTCCCTCACCTCGGAAAGGAGCCTTCACCTTCCGGTCTGTGGTCAGATGGTGGCTGAAAGCAAGCCTTCTCTCAATGAGACCGTCAGGGGCCAACGTGGTGGGACAGCAGCAGGACCGCAACATAAGCCCCTGGGCAGAGGACACTCACTGCTCTTCCTGGCACACTTCAACCCACTCTGATGAGACACACAAGCGGCGAGTTCGCAGGAATGAGAGACTGCTACCCTGAGAAATCCTGTGGACTTGACGATTAGTCATGTGAAAGGTCTCAGATTTTGGACACTGGTCCCGTGTGTGACTCAGTCTCCCCTGGCCTTGCTGTGGGTTCCACCTCTGAAGTGTCAGTTATGGGCACAGTTGTCTGGTTTGTTCCCAATGACCAGAAGGCCAAATTGGCTAAGAACGTGGAGTTTCACTGAGATCTGAAGGGCGCCTACCTGGGGGAAGGGTCTGCATCTCTGTTTCTATATGACATCTTCCCCTTTTGTTTTAACCCTGGGCCTGATTCTCCTGCCCTCTGCAAGTGGACACGTTGGTCATTTTATTCTTTTTTTTTTTTTTTTTTTTTTTTATCGGTACCAGGGATTGAACTCATGACTGTCTGCTTGCAAGGCAGGCGCTTATACGTTGGTCATTTTAAAACGTTTCTTACAAGAGCACAGTGCAAGCCTATTTCCTGTGAGAGCTACTCTGTGATTTCTTTCTCTTCTGTCTACCCTGTTCTCTGCCCCAGCACTGGTGCATTCCCAGAAGCCACCAAATCCCAAGCATGTAAAGTCCTTGGACCCTGCCATCAGGCCTAGATCCCACTCGGGGTGCTTTGCCCAGAAGCATGCAGTCACCTGCACAAAACTCCAGCATCCTGCAGGATAAGTCCATGGTGGCCACATGATGGTCTAAGTCCTGCGCCACAAGAAGAAACATCTCTGGAACTGTGGCCCTGAGCAGTGAGACTCAGCAGGCTCCAGCCCACAGTAAATCAACAAAAATCTGCTCCTCTCTCTGGGAGCATCTTGTGCTTGTCTCCACCACTGCTGGCTCCACTGGGTGGAGGGGGACCCCCACCCCCAGCTCCTTGCTGCACCCTGTAATGTGCAGCACCTGCCTGGGACCCTGTCACCCTTCTCTCCCTGATCAGCAGACCTTGTCCTCCAGCAGCACCTGCTCATGCACGCTCTCTTCTCCGCTTTACATTTCTGATGTAGCAGACATGACGTGAAGGTCTTATGGATTTACTGTGGTCTTATCCAGAAGACACCAAGGTCTTATGGATTTACTGTGTTGCTGTCACAGCTGCTGCCGCTGCTGTCATTTCTCTTCACCAGACATTAAGCTCAGCCAGGATGGGCTCCACGTGTTTTCCTCACAGCCCTGTACCCCATTTTGATCACCAGCAGGTACACAGTGTGCATCTGTCAGATGGCTTTGGATTGACCTAGTAATACTGCACACTTGGGCTGCTTCAGAGGTGGGGAGCTCTCCTGGAGCCTCCGCACCCCAGCACAGAGCAGGGTCCCTTGGCCTGCACTCTCCTAAAGTTTGGTTTTGGCCTAAATAAATAGAGCACAGAGTCGACATCAGTTGTGACCACCTGGGCTACAAGGAGCCCCAGGAGATGAAGTGGAAAGCAGGGCTGGAGCCAGGGTTACTTTTCCTGCCTTGCACTCGAGCCCTGGTGCTGCTTCAACCCAGCAAGCATGAGAGAGGACCTCACCTTCAGGAGGCGGCGCCTGGGCCGGGACCCTGCAGCCTCCTCCTGGGCACCATCGGCAAGGCAGGTGCCCGTACTGCGGGGACCACACAGAGGGGGAGGTGCGTCTACCCCTGGGAAGCAGCTGGCTTGTGGGAGCCAGCAAGGGCCCTGAGTGAGTTCACACAGCAGGCAGCAAATGTGAGGGAAGACACTTTGAGCAAAGCTGAGTTCTCCTTTTAGTCAGTGAGCATTTCACCGAAATAGTGAATAAATGTAAGACTTTAGCCTGGGTTTTATATATGTAGTTGGGAAAGGAAATCACTGTGTGCATGTGCTTGTGTGTGTGTGTGTGTGTGTGTGTGTGTGTGTGTGTGTGTGTTTGTAACATACTACTGTGCTGTCCTTTGAAGAGGCACAGTAGAAGGGCCGTCCTGCAAGCCATTTCAGCGGTTCTTTCTGGAAGGATGGGTGGCTTCTCGCTTGTTATTGACATATTTTTATATAATTCATGATGAAAACTGAGACTTTTAAGAAATTAAAGACTGAGCTTTTCAGCACAGGATCAGTGTAAGGAGAAGCCCTGGTGGAATGGTATTTTCCACAGGGTGGAACCTGGTCCCCTCTTCCCTGAGATCACAGCACTGTGCGTGCAAATTAAGATGCTGTTTTGTGTCTGATAAGGTGCTTCTGTCTGCAGAAACTCTGATCAACAATTAACAGTACGCTTTTGCAGCATCACAAGAGTTCCTGAAGGAGGTAATTTAAGTGTTAGTTTATAAGCTCAGTCCCACCTGAGCCAAAAGCTATGCTATCTGTGGGTTGTTTCTACTACTCACAAGACAGCTGCAATGATTCCAGCCATCACAGTAGTGTTCATGGTAGGAAAGAGCAGGAAAGTGAAAAAGAAAATTGTATGTGCCTTTTCCCAGACTGTGTGGCTAACTCCACTTCTACCTGACTGGCCAGAAAGGCACAACAGACTTGGTGCCACCCACTGACTGTCCCACCACCCACACTCCATGGGGAATTTGTCATGCCGCTGTTCCTGTCCCATGTGTAAGAGCTGCTTTTCCCTCTACTTCAGATATCTCCTAAAGTGTCCTCCTGTATACACAGAAGTCCACTCCACAGATGCTGTCAATTTCCAGTCCTCACCCACAGTCCACACTGCCAAAGTCACTTTCCCCAGATTTTCCAGGCAGCACTGATCTGACGGATTATCCTCTGGGGTCCAAATGGCAACTGACAGCTGCCCAGGGGCACCTAGCCTGGAAACGCCCCTGCAAACCTAGAAGACTGGTGAACCCTTACACTGCAGCTCCCACAGGCCACAGAGGGTCCGCACTGAGCAGACACGCTGCTGATGGCTGAAACCATGCTGCCCCCAAAGGGCCAAAACCAGGCAACATCTGCTCAAAAGACAGAAGTCAGGATACTTGGCTCTCCAGCCACCTCTATAGCTCATTCGGTCCTAGAATCCCACCATCAGCCACAGGAGATGCTTAGAAATGCATGATGGGAAACTCAGGGAGCATCCGCCTCATTTTCTCACTTCTAGCTGAACTGCAGAAAGCAATCAGGGGCTGTGAAAATGGAAAGCAGACTTGAAGTTCCAGGTTTAGCTCAGGTTCATCAGGGCGGTGCTGCTGAGGAGAACAGTGGTTGTAAGGTGGTGATGATTATTTCAGTGCTAGTTTATCTGAGGTCCAGGAGGTGCCCAATATCATCAGGCAGTCATGATCGCGATCTCATTCCGTCCCCGAAATGACCCATGGGAAAGCTCCACCATGGTCCCCATTTTACAGATGAGGAACTGAGTCAGAGGCAGGGGCTGCAGCCCCACTGCCGGTGCTAAGTGGACAGCAGAGCTGAGCTCAGGAGTCCTGGGTCCCTCGCCGCAAGGTCACACCCGTGGCCGCCTGTGCTGTAAGTGTCTCCATGTGCGGCCCCTAATTAAGCCCATTAGAAATACTCCATCTGCCACACTCCCACGAGGGCCCAATAAACTCCTTAACTCTCACTTAACACAGTACAGCACTCAGCCAAGCTCCAGCTCCACATTCCAGTTCTTTCAGCCTCAGAGAAATGACTGCAGGGCCCAAAGCTCCTGTCTGCAGTTTCCTCCGGGAGCTCAGCCATCGATGGCCTTGGGGTGAGGAGAGGGGGAGCTGGAGAGGGGGCTGCGGCTTCTCATTTGTTTCCACCGCAGATGGATGCGGCCACTTCTTCAGGACGCTGCCTCTACCTTCAGGGAGAGACTGAGGGAGGAAGGAATGAGGGAGGAAGGGGAAAAGAGGGGGGAGAGGGAGACAGAAAAGTAGAAGGAGGCAGAGAAGGGAGAGGAGGAGGAAGAGAGCCAATTCCAATCCTCTTACCCACCCTGCATATCTTCACAAACATTTATCATCAGACAGCCTAAATATTTACCTGGAGTCAGAGGAAACAGCCAGCATGGTGGAACAGGCCGATTGTCTCAGCACTCTGGGAGGCTGAGGCAGGAGGGTCACAAATTCCACTCTGAGCCTCAGCTGGAAAACTTAGTGACTTAGTTTTGAATCAAAATCAAGGCAGCCACAGCAGCAGGGCTGAAGACACTCACACAAGAGGACTCCCTGGACTCCTTTGGAAAGGGGCAAACGTGACGAGACAAGTGTGTTTGAAGCAGAGGGGAACAGGTGAGAGAGGGTGGACGGCAATGTGTCCTTTGCTGTAATTTTTAAATTAAGCGCTCACCACATAGTGGATCGCACCTGCCATAGTTTAACCCCTTCACAGGAGCAGAGAGAAGCCAGATTCATGCCGCCTGCCTGGCCCCAGGATGAAGATGCTTCCTCAAGTCTGGGACCTGTGATTAAGTGTAAGGTGTCTCCCTTCCTGTGTCCAAGTTTTCTGGCATGTGTGCACCCCTTGTTTACACATTTACACACACACACACACAAGCACATTCACTGATGAGTGTGTGTGTGCGTGTGTGTGTGCACACACAGGAACACCTAAGTCAAGCGTGGCTGGAACCAGTAAAGGAAGGAAACTTCAGGAGCCCGGAAGGCCCCACCCAGCCCTTAGTCTCCCCCTCGGGGTCCTGTCCTTGGGAAACCTCAGCCATCTACCCACTGCAGGGGAGTCAGGAACAGCCTTCCCGCCCCAACGTGCTTCTTTACTCTCTTTCCTTCTGCTTTGGCCTCTGTTGTCTGGTTTTCACCTCTGAACCTTGCCCCGGGACTTGAATGGCTTCACTAATTGACTCCACGAATGACTCATCCACCATTCTAGCAAAAGTAGATTGAACAACGGGATGGATAATGTGTTCCCTTAATAAGTGTGCTTGTGGATCTAAAGCAAGATTTCCCTTGCTAATCAACATGCTGTGAGCAGCTAAACACCACCACTCTCCCAGAGCAGACTTGGGTTCCCTTTTGACATGATGAGGGTTCATAGCTTGGCTGAACCGCTGATATGGTCTCTTCTGCCAACCACGCCCTAAGCTGAAGAAGCTCAAGGTCAACAGCTTTGCGTCCCCTTCCCAGGCAGCCAGTCTGCCTTACTGGTACCTCTGCATATCAGAGCGCCTCTCCCCTGGCCAGAGGCCCTGGGCATCTTCCTCTCTCAGCCCTTGCCCATGTCTCCACGGAGGGGTCTCAGTCACACACACACACACACACACACACACACACACACACACACACACGGGGTGTGTTCTTAACCCGTTCCTTTGTTCCGGCTCACACAGATGATGCTAAGTCTTAGCACTGAAGTGTGTGTCCTGTGTTCTCATCTGGGATAATTACAAGTCCCTCTGCATTTCTAGCAGGAGGGCATCTTCCCTCTTGGAGACCACCTCTGAGCTCTGATGACAGCCAGGGCTCTTCAGTTTGCTGACATTGACCCTTTGCCATCCAACTGAGGCTGCTGGAGAGATGCCACCTTGTCTGTCTCAATCAGCAAGAGAACCGAGGGCCCCATGGGGACCTCACCCTGACTCACTCACACTCAGTCAGGGCTGTGTCTGGGGCAGTGCCTCTCTCTGCCAATGGACACAGCAGCGGCCAGCGTGCACACTGGGAGAGCCACTGAGCTGCGTGGACATTCTTTCCCGGGAACCAGTCTTGCCTCTCCCATAGCTGAGATTCTCAGAGGCTCCTTGTTCCCCTCCCTGAAGGTCTGGGGGGCATTTTCAATTCCCTCCTGCAGGTGAGAATGGGCCACACTTTTAAGAAAATACCAGACAGGGAAAAGTTAAACTCAGCCACTGACTGCTTTTCTGCACTGGGAGTATGAAAAGACTGCTGCTCCAAAGACAAAAGCCAGTGAGTCTTAAGAAGGAATTAAGGCCACGTCCGGGATCCTCATTCCTTTGGCAGGAGCAGGCTCTGCGGTGTGGCCGAGGGACCCGTGGAAAGCAGTTTTGGCTGCAATGGAACAGCTCACGTCTCTCCCATATCTCAAAGCTCACTTCATCCAAAAGGCCAGAGCTGAACACAGATCCTCTCTGGCGTGTGCTCTGCAGGAAACAAAGAAAACAAAACAACAAATAAGCAACAGCCTTGGAGGAGCTCACAGTCTAATCAGAAGCTCACAGGTTGGAATTTAGGTCACTTTTCCTGAGAGGAATCCACAGCCTGAGGGGCAGAGCCCTGGAGAAGCGGGAACGCAGCTCCGGCCCTCGGATTAGAGCACCGAGGGGTGAGGCCCCGGCGGGGTCAACTTCCTTCTAGGTCTCCACTCTACCAAGCTCAGCGCCTGACCTGTCCTCTCAGGGCCACAGAACGGCTGCCTCATCTCTGGTGTCATATATACATCCCAAGATTGTGGAGACGGACACACGGGAAAGACAGACAACTTAGGCAATGAAAGAGTCTTCTTGGAAGCTCCTCCTGACAACTTCTGTTTACATTTCTAGGATCAAAACTGCAACCCATGAGCTTTCCTGCTAGCAAGTAACCTTTTGAGAAGTGGATCGATTCTTTGGTGAGAAGATAGAATCCCCGGTATTGAGAGAGGAGGAGGAAGTAAGTGTGGATACGCGAAGGCTTAGACCCCTGCAGGTGCAGGAAACTCACAGACGGCCATCAGCGGGGGGGGGGGGGGTGAGTAGGAAGGTGATAGTGGGGAGCCCTGAGGAGGAGGCTAAGCTGGAGGGGACCAGAGCCACAGGAAGCTGGTTCTCCTCCTCCCACAGCAGTGGGGCCTCAATCAAGCCGTAGTAGAGTTGTGCAGACTGTGAATCCCCAGGCTCCCGCAGAGCAGCTGTGCAGAGATGGGCAGAAAGTACAGCCACGCGTTAATCAGCTTTTCTGTGCTGCACAAAACACCTGGCACACACGGCTTACAGGAGGAAGTGGTCGGTGCAGCTCACAGTTTCCAGGTCTCAGTCAATGGTCTGCTCCAAGGCAGGAACATCTTGGTGGAAGGGGCCAGGCTGAGCAAGAGGAGAGGACAGAGAGCACTATGGAGGAGAAGGCTGGGACCAGATATAGACCCAAGGTGACACCTCCACGACCCACCGAGCAGCACCCAGAAGGATGCTGAACCCATTTCCCAGGCAGTTCCCAAGCTGATGTAGGTGAGAGTTGAGCTAAAGCATCACCAGCAGGTCCTGCACCCACACTCCCTCCACAGCCAGCTCGCGTGTGCCCTCTTCACCCTCTTGAGCTATCGCCTTTCCTCAGTGTCGGGTGGGGAGCTGGCACCAACCCCCACACATTACTAACCAAAGCTTCCAGTTTTCACTGGGGTTCACTCCATGCAGTAAACTGTGGATTCTGTCAAATGCAAAATGCCATTATGGTATCAAACAGAATAATATCACTGCCCTAAAGCTCCTCTGTGCTCTGCCTGTTCAGCCCTTTCCTCAGTTCCCCGACAACCGTGAGGTTTTTGCTGACCCCACAGCTTTGCCTTTTCCAGGATGTCACACTACGGTAGATTCAACCATGCTCCTTGTAGCTATGCCTGGACTCTGCACTGTAGGACTCTGGGTAATTCTAACAGGCAGCACTGTTGAGAACCACTAGACTACAGCTTAGGGTGACTGTACGTTCATTTACCTGGAAGTTTTTTCATGATCCGGCAGCATCTTCCTTCTGTTTCACAGAGAGAAAGTTTGTCCTGAGAGTGGAGAGGTTTAGCAGGATCAGGCAGACACAAGTAGCTTCCAGGAGAGGAGGCTGCTCTGAAGTCAATCACCCAGTGCAACTCCAAGGGCCGCATCTCTCATGTAAGCCTGCACCCAGGCATACATTACCTTATGGATGTGGTTGGTTCTAAACCAAACACAGCCCTAGTGCAGCACATCCAGCCACAGCCCTGAGACTGTGGTGAGTTTCATGGCCTTGATGTAGAGTAGCACAGACAGGCAGGCACTGCAGGACCAGGAGAAGCAATATGACCACACCCACCTGTGAGTTACTGCTGTTTGCAGTATCCACTCAGTTCTCCCAGGAGCTCCGTGAAGTAGGAATCATTATGGACCCATTTCACAGATGTGGAGTTGAAGTACAGAGCAGAAGGTGATTTTAACAAAAATCACAAAAACAAGGCAGGCAAGATTTGAACTCAGGGCAGCCAACCTGGTCCTGAGATACTCACTGCTGGTTCTGTGAACCATTTCTCCTGGGCTCTGTAGTTTCTCAGGCGCACAAAGTTGTACATGGTTTCTGAAAGACCCTTCCTCCCTCAACAGCCTGGGCCACCAGGCTCTGGGGGTGGAAGTGGGACACAGCCGTGGGGCCTTTTTATTTCCTGAAAGCTGACTGCATTCATCTGGCAAGGGTTGGAAAGTCCTGAGCCCCTCCCCCTGGGAGCAGGAGGTCCCTGTATCTTCACCTCCACTCCCCTCTCCTCCCTGGGTTAAGAACCCGAACCCCATGTTTTCAGAGCCAGTGACTGGAGAGCTCCTCACTGGGGAACTTCTCTGCACCTTGTAGCTGTTGCTGTTAAATATTTTGTGTTCCGGGGGGAAACAGCACTTTAACTAGGTCATCTTTTGTTGGCAGTTACGCATTTTAGATCTAAATCCACCCATCAGAGAATGCAGCCTGAGCAGAACCTCAAGGAGCAGTTGTTTAATGAAAACTATACATTTTGCCCACTGGGTCTGATAAATAATGCAAAGTGTTTGATTAAAAACAAAATGAAGCAGGAAACATTGGTTTGCCAGTTACCGAAGAAGCCACTCAAGAGGCTGTGGAATTAGGAGTGGCTGTTGTAAATGCTTCTGTGACTAAATCATTCAAACACAAGACACCACCACACCATGAGAGGTACATTACAGACACCTGTGGGTGTCACAATCACATCTCAGGATGTCTCTACTCTTGGTCTTCCATAGTAGGTATTGTCCAATCGCTGGGCAGCTCAAGCCAAATCTGGTTGCCCATGTGAGGTGATGTGAACGTTCTGGGACCAACGATCGTGGTCAGGAAAATGGGACGCCTGAAATGGCAGAGATTTGGACTCAAGGAAGCAGCTCTTGGCCGAGGGCAGGAACTGTCCAGCCCCAGAGACTGAGATGGGAGACAAGGGTTTCTCCTGATGGTGGATTCTCCCTTTCCAATGGGAGGTTGCTGGGTAGATGGTGTCGGCTCAGTAGGAACAGGAAATACCTGCGTGGCTTCCACACAGAGGCGACCCTCTAGCTCTCAGATAAGGTCCCTCCTGAGTGCTCTTTTCCATTTTTTAATTGTTCAGTTTCCCATTTGTTTCTTGAAAAAGAAAGTATCTCAACTGTGCTGCTAATGGAGAAAGAACATCCCGGTTACAAAGAGGAGCAGAGGTTGGAGCCTGGCGGCAGTTCTGGGTGGAACCTCGGGGCTGGGTCAGGACTTCCCAAGCAGATGCCTCCATTTCCCCCATAGCTTTGACAACCCCTGCTCTCCTCCTGCTTCTTCCCCCTGGAATGCCCTCGCATCTACTCTTCTCCATCCATCCTGTCCTTCACCTGTGAACCAGGCTGGCTGACTGGCTGGGTGGACCATGGAGAGTGTACAGAACACAGCTGGGTTCCTCACACCACTGCCCAGCCATTGGTGTCCTCTGAGAGTCCTCAGAATCACGGGCACCAAAAGCTTACTCAGGGAAAATGAGACAAAACAGCAGTCACTTTGACACAGAAGACAGCATGTGGGTGGCGGGCAGGGACCACGTGACACAGCAGCCTCCAGACCAGCACAAAGTGCTACCCAGGAATCTGGGGACAAAACCTAGGGATGTCTGAGATGTCCCAGAGCCTCACGGTCACAAGAACTGATCTCCATCCCGTGACAAAATAGCCTCTCATGACGTAACATCAGCACTCTGAAATTTGTCCAGCTTAACACTCTCACCTAACACACTGCGGGTCTGCTTTGGGCATAGAAATTGTGAGGGCCAGTTGGGATGGCACACTTGGGAGGCTGAGGCAGGAGGATTGCTGTGAGTTGGAGGCTAGCCTGGACCTCACAGAAATAACTTGTCTAAAAAGAAGAAAGAAAGAAAGAGAGAGAGAGAGAGAGAGAGAGAGAGAGAGAGAGAGAGAGAGAGAGAGAGAAAGAAAAGAAGGAAAGAAGGAAAGAAGGAAGAAAGAAAGAAAGAAGGAAGAAAGAAAGAAAGAAAGAAAAAGAAAGAAAGAAAGAAAGAAAGAGGAAGGAGGGAAGAAAGAAAGAGAAAGAAAAAAGAAAGAAAGTAATGTGAACAGAAGGGAAGGGAAGGGAAGGGTTGTGAGGGAAGGAAGAGTGACTGGTCCCTGTGTACTGTTCCCTCCCCTCACCCTGTTTCTTGTTCCTGCTTTTGTTTTGTCTGTTTGAGCCTGCACCCATATGATTTAAGGGCTGAGAGGCACCAGTGCCCAGGACTTCCTCAGTGGAGTCAGCACCAGCCTGACCTGAATGGGAGGGGGTCCCCGAGCTGCTCTAGTCAGGACCACACCCCTGTCTTCAGTCCACCTTGACCAAGTGTTGTCCACATATGATGAATGCATGGTGCCTATTTCATCATTCTCATCGCCTGATGATGTGGGAGTCTTCATTTAACAGAGGTTACATCTGCAGACTCCACCCTTGTCTCCTAGTTAACTGCATCTCTCTCCTGCTTCTTGAGGTTTCCTTCCCCTCTGTTCATGTGGCATGTGTCTGTCCTGTACCTCCTTTCCTAGTTTACAAAGCACCGGGCTTGAGCAGAGACAGAGTCATTGCATCAGATGTGTGTGTTTGCTGGAGGACTTTGGTGTCTTTCCGATCCTGAGAACTCAGCAGAACCCAATAAAGGTGGTTGGTGGTTGTTGGGACATGGGGAAGAAGGACTTGTGGCTGGCAGGCAGTGTGTGTGCTTCTGGCCCTGACTGTGAGGTGCTCTGTGGTGCAGGGAGCCCCTAAGGCCATCTGTGCAGCATGAGACTACCTGGGTCACAGGCACCCCCTTTTCCAGTGCAGGATGGCTCAGGGGCTGTGAAGTCTGTCTGCCTCTGGGCCATGCTCAGCTGCTTTCTGGAAGCTTCTGTTGCTTGAGTGATTTCAGCAATATTTTTTTTTTTTTTTTTTTAATTTAAGAGGAAAAAGAGAAAAACACAAAACAAACCAAAGCAGTGTAAGGGTACATAGTTCTGTATTACGTGTACCCTTACACCGCTTTGGTTTGTTTTGTGTTTTTCTCTTTTTCCCTGGTTAGTACTTGGATGGGAGCAATATTGGTTTTGGCCAGTGATGTCCCCTTGAGCTACAGAAGAGCAGCTGTCCACCCTGGGGGACAGTGAAACAGCACTGGAGGTTGCCTAGGGCGTATTTACCAACACAGCCAGGTGACAGACAGCCATGCTGAGTGTGAGCTTAACACAATGTTGGGGATGGGAAAAGAACCAGACCCCTCCTGTCACTCTAGGAGCAAATCTCCTTTCCTGAAATGACCTTGGGAGGTTTCTGTGTCCTGGTGTAGAAGCGTACCCTGTTCTTCCCACTGTTTTCCTGGTGTGCCTTTGATCGTTCCTCTCTAACCTGTGCCACAAAGAAACGATTATACCCAAAGACAAACCTCATTGTGAGTCAAGGCAATTCCAAGTATGGCTGTTTTGCTAAGAAGAGGAGGAGGTCCAGGCTAGGCAACCCATCTAGATCCTGTCAGATGTGGACAGCCACCATGGGTCCCCCAAATGTCACCCGTTCTCTCCTAGCACAAAATGACCCCGATGCCCACCCAAGGTTGTCCGCTGTCTCTCTGATGCAGTTCCACATGGTAGGGCTCTGCACATCCTAGAACTGTGGCTCCCTGTTCCAGTGGCCGAGCTGCCTGCTGGACCCAGCTCAGCTGTTCTTTGACACTGTCTGACACCCAAGCCTTGACTTCTAGGCTCAATCATTTCCCTTCAGACTTTAAGACCAAGTCTGGATCCAGTATTTCCTCAAACCAACTCAGCTCACAAAAGGAATCCACAGAATGTGGGCCTCAGAGAGAACTTAACTATGGTACCCAGGTGCCATGGAGAACAGTGAGCTTAGTGAGCCCATGTCCTCACTACACCAAGTGACCGGTGCTCTGGAGCCACAGGGCCTCCCAAGACACAATATCTGTCAGCAAGAAAATGTCGCAGACCAAGGAAATCTGGGACAGTGCCTTGGATGAAAGAGGAGAAAATGGGCAAACTAGAACAGGACTGACAGATCCGGGAACTCCAAGGGCAGCTTCTGAGAATCCCCACCAACAGTGCCATCAGGAGGCTCTGACAGAAGAACAGATGCAGACACAGCAGTTTAACTGGCCACAGTTTAGTCAACCAGCCAGTCAGTTTCCTGCAGCCGAATTAGTTAATTAGCTACAGAGTCTCCAACCAGCAGCCAGAGCTCAGTCACTGAGTTTGAACCCGATTTTGATCTGGTCCATTGGGTTCAGTGTAGAAGCCTGGTCCAAGCCAGCAGCCTTATGCAAAAAGTTATTTAACATGACCAGTGTGTGAGGACATTAGAGCGGCATCCTGTCCTTAGGGACTCAGGCAGCATGGCCCTGAGAGGAGCTGACCCAATCTGTGACCCTGCTGGGTGTATTTCAAACTGCCTCAGAGCCTGGTAAGATGGCAATAGCATCACACGACCAAGGGCTGAGGTCCTGGTCCGGCTTTGATGCTGTCTGCACCAACTCCAACAGTTCCAGTCTCGCTGCTCAGCTCATCAGCCGAAGTCAGGACTCAGTAGCTGCAGCGCAGGGCAAATCAGCAGAGCCACAGAGTGGTCCCACAGAGCCTACTGAGCCACCAGCAGCAGACTGCGAGGCCCTGGAGAGCCACATGGCTTGTTCAGTTGCGGAGACTTCCAGGGAAGACCATCCCCGCAGGCTGCTGATCTGTCCTTTCCTTCCTGAGAAATACTTGTGCCTGAGAACATCCCCCACAATGACAAGTGGATCAGCTTGATAATGCCAGGAGATGCCCTCCATCTCCCTGTCTTCCCAGCCTCGCCTGGCCTGCTGACTGTGAGGTACCTGCACCATGATGCCCACCTGGGAACGCTGGCCCCCTGCAGTGCTGCAGTTACTTCCCTCATCACCAAGACAAAACCTCAACACCCTCAACTCTAAAGAAAACAGATTTGTCATGGCTCACAGTGTGTGGAGGTCTCAGTCCATAGTCCGCTGGCTCCACACCAGAGCAGTGAGGCAGAGGGGCTGACAGAGAGGGAACAGTCCATGCAGGGTGATGGGAAGCAGGGAGAGATCAAGGCCGGAGGAGGGAGACAGATCCTCCCGGCTGAGGCCTCCTACCAGACTTCCCCTCCCAAGATCACATTTAGCTATAAATGATCCAGTTACCACCCAAAGGCCTCACCTTTAGGTGCATGCTGGTTTATCTAGACATAAATCATCGCATTCAGGGTCACCCTTTGTGGGGATAAGAGACTGTCTTTTACTAAAAGACCCTCTAGAATAAAGGTCCATTAATGAAACTGACATTCAAATATCTGTCAACATTGGCATTAAATTTAGGTTTTGTCAATAATCTTGGGGTTGCTTGTTTGCTGTGAATAACTTTGAATTCAGGAAGACACCTGTAACTCCGGAACTCTAGACTCTTGGCCAGAAAATGACATATTTGAGCCCAGTCTGGGGAACTTAGCAACTTATTGAGATCCTGTCTCAAAATTAAAAAAAAAAAAAAAATCAAAAGGCTAGATGTTCCCCTTAGTGTGAATCTATCCCCAGCACTGATATACAAATCAAAACAAAACTTCAGATCCATCTAATTAGAAACCATTCAATTGGGGCTGGGGATTTAGCTCAGCAGCATAAGCACCTGTCTTGCAAGCAGGCAGTCGTGAGTTCGATCCCTGGTATCGATAAAAATGAAACACACACACACACACACACACACACAAAAAAAAAAAAAAAAAAGAAAGAAAAGAAAAGAAACCATTCAATCAGTAGCTACAGTATTTTGAAATTAAGAAAAAGGATGAAACACAATGAAATGTCTTTTATTAAATATTTATTCTCACTGACTTGAGCCTCAGTAGGTCTCTGACCTATCATAATACCATTCAGATGTCCCTCTTTAGGAGACTCTTACTGTGAGAATCTGTTTGTAATTACCCTGCTGGTAATTACCCACCTACGAGTAATTACCAAATTTCTGGTTATGTGTCCCAAAAGGAATATATTATGATCTGACTTCATAAAGCAAAAAGAAACAGCCAAACATAAAACAAGACATCAAATGCTTCATTAATCTAGGCTGACACTCATTTTCACCTTCTTGTTTGTGAAAAAACACTAAACATATGCCAGTAGCCCACCTTGTAAAGAACACACTGCTGGCGTATGTCAGCACGTGCCAGCCTCTGAGGAGTCAGGGTGTCTTTTTCTTCTACTTCAAGCACTAGAAACAATGGCAGCTTTGAACCAAAGAAGTGTTATGTTTAGATTTTTGACAATGTGCCTGTCTCCCCTGCATAAGTATTTGTGCTCCGGAGAAATCTGTGTGAGTTGATCATGGATTCTAAGATAGGTGACCCTTCTTTTGACCATTTCAAAATGATTATGTACCTTGCCACCAGTGAAAGGGGCCCTGCCACTCACTGAGAGGTCTTAATTCAGCAGGGTAACTGGGCACAGGAATTTAGGATATGCTGTCCGGAACTGCCCTTCCTAACACTGAGATGGTCTCGTGACCTGTGAATGCCCCAAATTCAGTGGGAAAAGACAATTTGGCTCTTTACAGCATAAAACAGCAAGGAAACTCTAAGAGCTGCTTCTCAATGTGTTGAACAAGAGGTGATCATGGATGTGAAGATGCACATTGGATAGACACAAAGTCAATTTAAGATGCACAAAGACAGAAAGAGCACTTTCACTAATATCAATAGAAGTAAGATCAATAACCTGCAAAATAACAATTTGTATTGAGTCTATATGCTCTCAAGTTAGCTAACTAAATGAAAATGTAAGAGGTAAGCTACTAGTCAAAACAAACTTAAATCCACAAAAAGCAATGATCATCTGTACAGAACTGCTACAATGACACCAAACATAAAAGGATTTTTGATCATTCTAAAAGACTGTCAACTGTGTGCACTGTACTCTGCATGTATGTGTTGCCCATCTATCTGCCCATGTGCAAGTTTGTATACAATATACATGGGCACGCTGTAACACACATATAAAGCACGTGTGAAAGTGAACTGTAAATATTCAAAAAATGAGCAATAGAAAAAAAATGGGTGGTATATTCCTGTAAGAGTCCTCCAAGGCATCTAAAAATGACCATCTATTACCTAAAGGTTGACTGCTTAATTAAAAATTGTCATATACACATAAAATACAAAATATACAAAATAAGTTACAAACAAAAGTTAATATCATATATACAATGGATTAATAAAATTTTATTAACTGAAAAGTATAAAAATATTAAAAATGCAAACAGAAAAGAAGGGAAATAGAACATAAGCAACTGAGTAACATATAAATCCAATATTAATTTCATTAATTATAAATGGTTTAAATTATTGATTATAAAACAAATATTCAGATTAAAAAACTATATTATGGGCTTTCTACAGGAATCAAAGTAAGATAATAAATTATACATCATGTAAACACTAAAGCAAAGAAAGTCAAGGGAATGTAAAAGTGGATTTCAGAGCCAGGAAAACCACTGAAAGCAAAGAAGGGAAATAATAACAACAGACATAATGGTGGCAGGATCAGTCCTCCAAAGAACAAAGCACCCTACGTGTACACTCCTCACAGGGGTTCAAAACACATGAGGCAAAATGATCAGAAACAACAAAATAAATAGATCCACTCACCATTACCATTGGATTGCTCTGGCTTCCCTTTCGGTAATAAGTAACACAAGGGGAAAAAATCAGTATAAACATTAAACCTTCAAGCTACCAGCTCACTATCACAAACTGATAGTCATACAGTATTCCAGTGACCCGGAGGATACACATGTTTTTTAAACTGTACTTAGCATAGGCACCAATATTAACAAAATTAATGAAATGCAAACCTAAGCATTGTTATCGGTCACCATAGGATTTAATTAGCAAACAGACACAGAAAAATATAAAAACCTGTCTGGAAATTTAAGAACGCTAAGGAAGCCTCGCCTGTCATAGGAAATGAGCACTGAGTTTATGCTTGCACCTCTGTAGGAAAGGGGACAGCTCCTGGGTCCCTGGTCCTTCAGAACCATTCAGTGTACACAGCATTTGGAATTAACATCTCCCTATGTGGTATGCAGGAAAATCACCATGGCCCACAGATGAACTCAGGATGAAACAGAGAAGTAGCAACATTTGTTCTGTTTTGAAAACAAACATTTGGATAGGAAATATTTGTCCCACTATGGACAACAAAGCTCTGTTTCCTTCCCTTCTCCACCAGCTGAGATGCAGCTCTAAGACAGAGATGGTGAAAACAGCCCCATCTGCTCATGGTGTAACCGGGTAAAGTTAAGCAGCCTTCACCCCTGAGGCCCAGGGCAGGGAAGGAGGAAGCGTGGGATCGATGCCATTTCTACATTTCTGTCTGGAATCCTATGCCCTGTGCTGCACGCAGATAAACCCTGCAGGTGAGCTAGACAGGAGCTCTCAGAATTTCACAAGTGAGGAAATTGTACCTTCGAATACATTCTACAGCTCACACCAGAAAATTAAGTCACACAAGTGCTAAAGGATTTCACATAAGCCACTGAAAGTATTTAAAAATTACAAAGTGTCTATAAAACCTAAGTTGTTTCTGCTCAATGACTCCATAAAGTTGAGCTATATTTGAGATCGTTTTCATTATGAACATTTTTACCTGAAGCCTAATTATCTTTTTTTTTTTCAGTACCAGGGATCAAACTCAAGACTGCCTGCTTGCATGGCAGGTGCTTAAATCGCTGAGCTAAATCCCCAGCCCCTGAAGCCTAATTACCTTTCAAATCATGATCTTTGGGAACACAAGAGCAAACCCAAGTACAAATCACAATAATTATAAATTGCGGCAGTTAATCTGGGGGCTTAGAACTATCCACCTGCAACCATATTTTTCTGGAATGATTACTGGTTTTTTTTCTGTAAGTATTTCTTGCCTTTCACAGCGAGGGGACCATGTGAGCACTAATATAATGAAATCGCACATCTTTCTGGAAATCTGTGCAAGTTGTCCTGTCTTCTGCCCACGTGACTCCTCAATGTCTGGTCCACATCTCATTGCTATTTATTGCTTCACTGTCTAGCTTTGCTTCAATCTGTCTGTAATGAAGTCTCTTAAGTGAGTCCACAAAGCTCCCTTTTATATGACACCACCTGACTCCTCAATGCCATGCAGCTGCCCTTCTTATTTCCTACGTAGTCTTGCATTATTCTGACCTGTGTAAGGGTTTGAGTTCCCACCAGCGTTTAAGTTCCTTGGGAGCCTGACAATGGCAAATGTCAATACATTTTTGTGGTAGGATAAACACATGGTGGCAAATGGTATGCTTCACCAGCTCAGCAGCAGTGTTGCTGTCCAAGGTCCTTGGCTTCAGTGAGCATAAGGGGAGAGTACTCTCTCCTCCTCCAAAGCCTTCTTCCAGGGGAAACAGTTCAGCCTGCCACTTGTAGGTCTGCAAGCACCACGCCCTGCTTTTTCTTACATTCACTTGCAATTAAAAACTCCTAAAGGTTGAAGACTCATGGAAAGTGTTCTGTCTCCACCTCACTGCAGATGAGCAACCAGTAATTCAAGTTTGATCTGGAAGTTACTATGTGATAGGAACTGGTGATATTATATGATAGAAACTTCCTTTTCTTTAGATTTCTATGATACCTTTCAATGATTTTTATTTGCTGTTTTCAGAATAGAGCTCTTCCTTATATTTTGTTACATATAAAGCTTTTGTAAATAGTGCACATATAAAACTTTTGTAAATAATGCTTTTAAACCAAATTCTCAAATGTTACTTATTAGCACTTTGAAATACAATTTGCGTCATTATCTAAGACAACTTTAGACACACTCAGCCACCTTATCTTTCACAAAGGCACCAAACAATCTCACTGGGAAAAAAACAGCCTCTTTAATAAATGGTGCTGGGAAAACTGGCTGTCCACATGCTGATGACTAAAAGTAGGCCATTTCTATCACCATGCACTAAACTAAAACCAAAATGGATCAAAGATCTAAATATTGAAACAGAAACACTAAACTTTCTGGAAGAGAAACTAGGTACAACTCTTGAAGACATAGATGTAGGCAAAAACTTCATGAACAAAATCAAGATTGCATGGGAGATACTACAAAGGATCCACAACAGGTCCTTCACCTTAGTAAAAAGCACTTGCACAACAAAAGAAATCACCAAAGAGTGAAAAGACAACCCACAAAGTGGGGGAAAAGTAGCCAGTTGCCCCTCAGACCAGGATCAATATCTAGAACATATAAGAAATTAAAAATAATCACATCCCCTAAATTTAAAGACTCAATCCAAAAATAAGCATCTGAGATGTATACACACTTCTCAGATGAAGACGTATGAATGTCAAGTTAATATATTGAAAAAGTGGTCAGCGTCACTGGTCATCCAAGAGATGCAAATTAAAACAATGCTGAGATTCCATCTCACCCCAGAAAGAATGGCTGCCATCAAGAAACCAGCCAATAGCAAATGCTGGTGGGACTGTGGGAGGAAAGGAACCCTTGTCCACTGTTGGTGGGAGTGTAGACAGGTGCAACCCCTGGGGAAATCAGTGTGGAAATTCTTCAATAAACGAAATAAACAGGACTAGAGGTCCTGTTTGACCAGCCTAAAAGCATCATGCCACAGTGATATATGCACACCCATGATTACAATGATACAAATTTCAATAGAAAAATCTTGGAAACTATCCCAGCATCCATCAACCAGGGAATGGGGAAAAAGTGCAGTTAATTTATACAGTGGAGTATGAATACTACTCAGCCATAAAGAAGTATAAACTCTAGATATTTATAGATAAATGGATGTACCTTGAGACCACAGTCTTAAGTGATATAAATCAATTAAGTTCAAATATCATTGACTCTTTAGTGCAGGAAGCTGAAAGTGGGAATAAGAATCAAAATGTACAATAGACATTGTGAAAAGGGAAGAAACTGTCCAAAAGAAAGAGGGAGCTAGGGAGAGGGGAGGGGGACAGGAAGGAAGGGAAAAAGAGACAACTTAGAGAGGATAAAATGGAAAGAAAGCTTTAGAAATAGAAGAAGAGGAATTGAAGGAGGGGAGGGGAATGGGAAAAAAGAGGAATTGAGATATATCATGTACAGACACAAATTCCCTATGATCAATGGGATAATTATGTGTATCTAATTGTACAAATAAATGTAATTTTAAAAATTAAAAAATAAAATCAAAGTGTTTGACATATTTAAAAATTAATATCAGATAGGAGTCATTGCCAAAGTGACACCACTTCGAAATGGCCCGGTATTAAGCGGTAGGTAAGTGATGCTGATGACCCAAGCCCCGAGGAGGATGAGGGCAAGGACTGAGGTTTGCAGTCTTCCCAAGCTGGACAGTAAACTCAAGTCCAGCCTGGAAAATACCGCAAGGTCTTGTCTCAAACAAACAAACAAAAAGATACAGACATCGCCTAAAGAGCTGTGATATGAAAAGAATGTAAGAATACTGTCTTCTTGCTAACTCTACTGAAAACAATTCTTTACTCTTTTTTCTCAAAATTAGAGTTCAAAGAGTATCAAACCTGCACAGGCACGTGTTATAGGTCCTCTGAGACCTAGGAGAGGCCACAGGTCCCCCTTTTCCCTTTCTGGGTGTCTCCACCTGTCTCCATTGCTTCTCTCTGCTCCCCTCACTACCAGACTCTCCACTGCCCAGGACCCTGGCTCAGCTCTTGCCCTGCTGCTTACCTCATGGGGGGACTGGGGATGTGTGCTCGTCTTACTGAGTGTAAACTAGCTCAGCCAAACTAGTCTCCCATATTGTCTTCATAATGCTACCTAGCTGGACATGATTGATGCCACACAATATATGCCCGTGGTGGAAAATTTATGTCATGCATGCCATGTGGGCATACAAAGCTCCTCTGTTGGCATGCGCTCCCAGTTGCTCTGATTTTTTTTAAACTAAAACCTCAGTGTTCAAGTCCCAGTGCAGAAGTGGTGCTGTGTGACAAATAAGTGGATTTGGGTTGCAGTCGGCACTCAGTCTCCAGAGGGCCCATCATCACCGGTACCTGTGCTCCCCTCAACTACCTTTGCACACAGATGGTTCTTCTAGTTTCTCCTCCTTCTACAGAAAATTTAGAAAAACATTACCAACCAACCTTTTCACTCGGCTTTTTATTAAAGCACATATCACTAGGAAGGAAATCACTTTAAGAGCACTGAGTCCTCCAATCCGTGAACGTGGTACATCTTTGTATTTACTCATATATTTGATGTTTGCTTGGTCACTTTCAGCACAGAGCTCACAGTTATATTTTGTTACATTTAATGCCTTTGTAACTAGTTTTAAAGTTATACTCGCAAATGCTAACAATTAGTGCTTAGAAACACAATGGATTATTATAAATGAACTTTGAATTCCGCACTCATATGTACTCACAGATTATCTCCAGTCGCTCTCTTGTAGGAGCTTTTAGTTTTTCTAGACTCCATGTCATCGGCAAATACAGAGGATTTTATTTCTTCTTTTCTCTTCTTTTTCTTCCCTGTTGCACAAGATCCCAATGTGGTATCAAATTTAAGAATTAAAACATGACAGCCTTGATTATAGAAGGGGAACACTGAATCTTTTATTTCTAATTAGAAAGCTCAAAAGGCAATCTTTAGACTTGAATAAATTCCTTTTACTTTTAATTAATTTACAGATGCCATCATTAATGCATAGTGCACTCCCAGATGTTATTTTTTCTAGATCTCTTGTGATGAGGGTGTGCTTTTCTTTTGACTGCTTATGTGGTGATTTATACTGATTGGTTCTGAACACTGAAACAATCACATACTGCTCAGATAAACGCAGTGATTATAATGTGGTGACAAATGTTTTAACTTTTATTACAGTATAATATGTTGGTAACTTGTCATCTCTACTTACGAGGGCCATGTGCTTGCAGTTTACTTGTATTGGGAGAGCTCCAGTTTTGGTTTAGGGTAATGAGATTCAGTTAAAATGGATTCACACGTGTTATTTCCTAGTCTACTCTAGAGGAGACTATGCACAATTCCATATTATTTTTAGATGAATGCAGGGTGAATATCTCAGAATGTCATTCAGCCTGGGTTTTCCCTTTTAAGAAGTTTTTGCCTTCTTTGAATTAAACTCAATTTACACACTATTATTCAAATTTACTATTTCTGTCTGATGAGCTTTTGTAGAATCTGTCTTTCAGAGCATTGGTCTATATACCTTATGAGCAAGCTTGTTCACAGGGTTCCGTTATTTTGCTAGTTTAACTTTCCCAAGAGATTCCCATCAAAATTGAACAGAAAGAGAAATGAAGGAAAAGCTTAAGCCAGCGGGTTAATTTTTCCTGTGATTGTTGGACAGAACACCTGACACCTAACTCTCCAGGACCTCAGATCCCTGTGGCTCTCACCTCTGTGGCAGATTCTCCCTCTCTGCTTTGCCCAATTCCTGCAATGCACGATTCTGCTTTCCATCTGCTGGGCCAGTGAGATGTGTTTTACCAATTTAACAGCTAGGAGGCCAATAGCTCTCTGATTTACAATTTTAGAAAGCGAAAGCAAAAGAAAAAAATCTTGAAGATGTGCATTAAAAAGAGAGAAAAAACAGAGGAGATGAAATTGCTTTGCATAGAGAGGGAGTATAGATTTGAAACTGGAAAAAACAGAAAACATAAAGACCTGAAAAGAAAGAGACAGGTAAGCAACAGGAGCCAAGGGTGGGTGATGGTGAATCAGCTGGATTTCCTCTGCTGGACAGGTGAACAGCTGGGTTGTGTCATACACACCTGTCTGTGGACAGGCATACTGGATGCTTCTACAGCCCAGCTACTGTGAACTGAACTGTGTGAACCCCGTGGTGCAGGCATCTCTTCATGGTCCTGGTCGTATCTCGTCTGGATAAAGTCCTAGGAGATGCATGGCCAGGTCCTCAGCAGGTGGAGCTCAGCACGATGGTTCGCAGGGGCTGCTGGGAAGGAAAAATGGGGCGATGTCACCCAAAAGTCACAGAGCTCTGGTTGCATAGGATGAGTGAGTTCTGACACCCAATGTAATCCAGGTGAGTGTAAATAGCAAGGGTGTCTTGTCTCCTCCAAGTTCTCCAAGAGGCCAGGTGCCATGTGTCTGCTCCAGGCACCTGTAGAAGTGGTCACCTTCAGAAGAGGTGCATTCCTTAGCCTGGCTGTGGGGATTCTGGGATCCTGCACAACTGTATCACAGTGCCATACTGTGCACCTGCATTGTGTTTTTGTGCCCATTTACCTCAGCAAGGCTTTTGCAACTGTTGAAAATAAAAATACTGTGACAAATTTAAGGTGAGAAGAAAAAGAAGGAGCCAAAATGTGTGGTGGGAAGAAAGGGCCAAACTTTATCGTGGTTGGAAATGAAGAAGACACACGCATGGCTGTGTGGGCACGTGCGTGTGTGTACTTGTATGTGCACCTGTAACGGGTGAGGTTAGCTCTATGAGACACTTTAAAGTTGATTATTTGCTTCGTTCTGTTTTAGGGAAAGAAGATAATCAAACACGTATGGATATAATTTAGTGTATTCTCTAATATCTGGATGTTGCTTCTTCCTCCAAGACCCCTGTGTGAAAGGCTCCGTCCCCAGGGTGGGGCATTGCTGGAGTGACCTTAGAAGGAGACCGTGACACTCCGGCTCCTTCCTCTCCCTGCTGTCCTTCCTGGCCGTGAGCTCTGTCTTCTGCTCTGACTTGATCCCCACTGCCATCCTGGTTGCCTGATGGGCCCAGAGCAGTGCCTCTGCCCTACCTCGGACTGCAGCTCTAGACTGAACCAAAATAACCCAACTTTTCCCTTCTGAACACGCCTGCCTCCGGTATCCTGTTAGACTGAGAAACAGCAGTATGTCCTGGGCCAGGCAGGATGAAGCAAACATCCTACCCAGCTCTCTGCGGACAGGGGTGGTAACTGAGAGGCGAGGTGGATCCTCCGAATGTCATTCACCGACTACAATTCCAATCCTGTTATTTCTGGAACTCTCCAAAGCACAGAGAACTGAAGGGAAACTGCCTTTTCTATCTCCTGAATGTCACGTAATTGAGATAAAACATCTGAGCTCAGAGCTAGCAAAGCGTTCTCTTCTTTATCACTTCTCAGAGCAGCCTGGCAGCGGCAGCCTCCTCTGCAAGCAATTACCAAGAGAGCAGTGAGCTCTGGGCATGCAGGGCCCTGCTGGGGGACACGGGACAGCCCGGGGCAGGGTGGCAGCAGTGGGAGGGCAGTGCCAGCCTTTTCCTGCCTGTGCTCCTTTTGCAAGTGGCCTCACTGTTCTTCATGGACCCCCTGTCTGCGATGGGAAGATGAGAACAGGCTCATTGCCAGGGGCAACGAGGATGAGAGAGATGGGGAGCAGGGCCAGCGTGACCGAGCACCAGCGCCTAACCAGTCCTCCCAGCCCTCAGGTGTGGGCTTCCTCAACCCTCTCCAGCTGGCTTTCATCAGACAGTGCATCCCCAGGGGTGACAGACCCCAGCTTTCTGCAGAACGCTCTGTCCCTGCCGTGCTGCTTAGGATTTCTGCTCCAAAACGGTGGTGTTGTACTCGGTGTGCCTTGCTTTTCCAGACGTGGATGGGACTGGATACATCTAGCTTCTTCGCCCCTGTGCTGGACAGAAAATAGGCTTAGGGAGAGATTGGCGTCCACAGCCAGCCTCCATTCTGCATATTGGAGAAACGTAAATTATCAACTCTTTTTCCACGCAACCCTGGATTTTGGCATTACTCCACAACCCTTTGCAGCTGTGGAAAAAATCACCTACTAAGCCAATAAAGTAAATGAACGTGCTCTCCCTGTCTGTCCACTGGAAGGGTGAAGGGAGCCCAGCTCCAGAGAATTCTGCCTCCATGTCTGCTCCTGGGGATGATTTGAGTTTATATTGGCAACTGTTACCGTTCCGTATATAAAAGTATCTCCATGGATGATATATAAAAGGGAGGAAGAGGACTTTTTAAATTAGAAAGTTATTTGGAATTCAGACTATTTATTTGAACCTTTTTGTTTGGAAGATTTGTTCATAGATAGGAAAGGGAGTTTGGCATTCAGAGCACCACACTTTAGGGAACCACCGTTCCTCCTTCAAGAAGTGGTTTGTTTGTTTGCTACAGGAGCCAGGCTGTGCAGCTGAGCTGGAAATTAACTTCTGAAATAGCAGGAGAAAGAGAGTTGCTGATAGCTTGGACAGATCGGCTTTCCTTGTCCATTCTGCTCTGATCTGTTTCTGTGCAATTATTGCTGGAGCACCAGCGCAGACACAACCTCCTCTTCCCCCCTTTTGACAACTGAGGGCTGTGAGCCTTCCTGGGGGCTCCTGTGCAGTGCCTGGAGTGAAGATGTTTTCAAGGGCAGAGCAGTGAGCCGGGCACTGCGCAGACCCTAAATCTGCGGTGGAACTGGACATGATGTTGTAATTCGTTTCCAGGTTCTCCAGCGAGACTGTCCTCAGCTCCAGTGTTAAGGAGACCTGATTTTCTGTTTTGTTTACTCATTCCTGCTGCGATTTGGGAGATACATATGAGACATTTTCTGTGCATGGCACTGTTCACTGAGCCTGGGGGGGGGGTAAAAGAAAAGGTCCTCGCCTCGTGGGAATGTGCGGCAGGTGGGGAGGCTAGAAACAAGTCAGACAAAGTGCAATTTTAAGAAGTGTCACGTGTGGTAAAGATTTTCTTCAATAAATAAATGAATAAGTAGACCACAGGGAAGAGGCAGTGTTAGGGAAGTCCCCCGGGCAGAGCGGTGCTCGAGACCTGGAGTCACGAGAGACCCATGCAGACACTGGACAGCACCATGGCAGGTGGAGGACGCAGGGGGATGATGCAAAATTCTAGCAGAGTGGACAAGAATGACCCACTCAAAGAGCAGCAAGCAGGAAGTATGCATGGATGGGGAAGCCAAAGTGCTACCCAGACAACACACACAGGGCCTCACTGTCCAGGCGGGGGTTGGATGTTGTTAAGTGGGCTGGGAAGCTATGGGGTTGGCTGTGGCCTCGGGAGGTCACGGTGGGGGCGGGGCTCTATGCTGAGCCCCATCCATGGTACAGTTTACCTCTTCCCAGGTGAGCCCCAGCACTGGTCCTTATGATACAGATGCCAGTCATGTCCAATATGCAGCCAGTTCTTGGAACCCTGAATCCAGGTGACTAAGAAAACCCCACAGAAAGCCTGCAGTCCCTAGACCTGGCCTGTAAACATCTGAGAGCCCCTCTACCTCAGCACATGAGATCCTCAAATCCTTGGTGCCTGCTTTTCTTATAAGCTGAAAGAGGACAACAGTAATTCCCTTCACCATCGTGTGTTTCTGTGAGGTTTCAGTGAGATTTCATCCACATAAAATGCTTACAAGACAGATCTGGCAAAATGTCCCGTTAAAAATCATACAATCTTGGTCACCACCATAGCAACTCTAATCATATCATCAGTATTGTGATATATTGTGATATTTCACCTCTGTAACTTTTCCTTTGTCATGACCACACCATCACTGCCATCATCACAGCTGACTCCATTTCCACCATAATCGGCATCATTACCATTACCGTGGAAATCAGCACTACGTTCCCAACCATCAGGGTTTGTAGAGTTACCCATTTAAATTCTCATGTGTAGTCATCATCATCACCATGGGTGATTTCAGTAAGGTTTAGAAGACACTGGTTTCTCCACTAATTCCATTCCACATGACAGTTACTGAATAGCAAAATGTCAGCCTGGGGTAACCTTCAGCTCATTGGGGAGCCCATTTCTATATGTCTCACTTTTTATCTCATTTTCTACGTCTCATTTTTTCTAGCCAGCCACATTCCACTGCTGACTAATGCTTTCTGAACACGAGAACTTTCATTTCACCCAGAAGCTTTTATTATAACTTAATCTCTGCTCACTAAGGAGTGAAATTAGAGTAGAGCTTACTACTCACTATCAGGCTTGAATTCATATTGCTAATTAAAAATTTACACGGTGTCAGTGCCTATTTCAACATCATTTACCAACAAGGAAAGTAAGTCTAAAACTTATCTGTTTGTCTGGGGACTTAGCTTAGCTTGGTAAGCATGAGGTCATGGGCTCAATCCTTGAAACCAAAAAACAAACAAACAAACAAAATTGTCTGAAGTGTTCAATGTACATCTTCAAGCGTTGTTCAGCATGGATTTTGTGTTAGCATTGAATATTTTCCCCAAATATGTATTTCCGATAATATTACTTTCATTTCCTTCTTGTCTGTTCATGACCTCCTATTTTATTAAGTTGTTTGCATTTGCATCGGCAGATTTACAAATGTTCCTTGTATATTAAAGATGCTGTGCTGGGTCTTCTTTCCTGTAAATACTCCCCCAGTTTTTGTTTTCCATTTGTTGGCTTATAATTCATTTTAATAAGCAGAAGCTTTACAACATTGTGCAGTCACTTATGTAAGCTACTTTTATGGCTTATTACTTTTTAAGATAAAAAGCTCTTCCTATCTAGATATCAGATATTCTATTTATGGTTCATAATTTTTTAAGATAAAAAAGCCTTTCCTATGTAGATATCAGATAAAGGTTCACTCTCTATTTTATGTTTATTACAAAGGGATTGCACAGTAGGGTACACATTCCCGTTTCTTCTTGGTGCTTTCTCTTTCTAGCCCATCATGTGGCTTTTCTCTCATTGGACCCACCCCAGGAGGTCCTTGTTGTCTCAGAAAAGATTCAGTGGGAAGTGGAAAACTAAAGAATCTCTGGGCAAAGCCGTCTCCTGCTTCCTGGCTCCACTACAGAGCAGCCGGGTGGGTACCCAGGGGCCCAGGATTCCAGGTGATGGAATGGAGAGGGTTTCTGTGCCGCATTTCCAGGCAACCAGGAGGTGCCAGGTGCACTGTATTTTCATGCCCAGCCCAGGAGCAGTATGGGAGAGAGGCCCCTACAGTCCTCTTAGCCTGAGGGATCTGACACAGCTTACAGCCCTTCGCAGCATCGAGCAGTGCTCTGCAGTCATGATGCAGGAGGAAGCCAGAGCAGTGTCCTGTCCAGCAGGGCCAGCTGTGCTCAGTGGAGACTGGAGAGGAGATGGTAGCACCAAGGACCTGGAACTGACGCCCCATTCCTGAGGGACCAGCCAGCCCTGCAGGAGGGGGCAGCACCCCTGGGCCCCTTGCTGACCGAGGAAACCCTCATTTCAGTAAGTGACGTCTGTCCCTCTGCGGAAGGAGGCTGTGAAGAGGGAAGGAGAGAGTCACAGCAGAGTAGAGGGCAGCTCTTGTTCATCGGGGCACCGAGGCTGCAGCCATGAAGCTGTGGTTTATCTCTGTGCCCGGTGATCTTCAGTCAATGTAAGTTTGTATCATCGTGTGGAGGAGGCCTAGGGTTTGCCATTTTCTAAGTGAATACCAATAGTTTGTAAGTCAGCTTTGCTTCATTTATAAAAGTGTACGTGAGTGTTTAATTTATTATGAACTGTAAGTGGCACATTTATCACACTCAAAATTCTAATAAAATACTAATGAATTCTGGGTTTGTTTCCAGACGTTTTATTCCAGGCCCTGACTGGTTTCTCTGCCTTATCACTGGCTTCAAACAGTTTCACATGACTATTGATAATATGTAAGCTGTTTGAGGGATAAGCAGAGAACCCCTTCCTAACAACAATCTTTCTAAAATCTCCTTGAGATTCTTCCCTGGTTGGAAATTTCTAGCCATAGCTTTTGCTTTATGAAATGGTTTATGCAGGATTCCGTCTTTCTGTGCTGCCCACCCAGGATCGGGGCGTGTCTTGCTGTAGACTGGGGTGTTCTTTTACCACCTTCAGGGCAGCTTTACAGGTCATTGTTGTGGGTTCTGTACATCACTCACAGGCTTTATTGCTAGGTGGTGGCTATTTTTGTTTCTAGTTTGTATATTTTTTGCTTGCTTATTGATTTACTGCCTCTTTGTTGTTAACTGGGGAAGAGCTGAGGACCATGGCCATTCTAGGTGAGAAGCATCACACCCATGCAAGTGTCCCCCAATAGTTATTTGACAAGAAGCCTGATGTCCTGTGACATTTATGTTTGCTTCCAGCTCTGCACGGACTTAAGCCTTTATGTGTGAGTGGAGAATCCTTCTGTGTACAGCTCTGTTCTCTCCTACCTGTCCCCACCACTGTCGTGCTGCTGCCTGTGCTGTTCCCAGGTGGTGACTTTAGATGTGGCCTTCACATCCTCCCATGCCTGTGCCCTGGCCAGGATGGCGCAGAGGCTCTGCCCACTCCACTTGCTTCTTCTTGAGTGGTCCCACCCCTTACTGCCTGAAGAAACAGAGGCAGAGTCAGAATGAGGTGACTTCTTTCAGTCTAATCTGGATTATGTTCTGAACCAGGGATGCTACAGCTCACAGGGGCACTAGGAAATCCCCTGCATGGCTTTTCACTGTCACGATGATGGACGGGACCAATGACTGTCCCCAGGTCTGGCCCCCTGCACTGGGAAGGCCACTCCACAAACACAGTGTGCAGATGTCTCTTTAGTGTGCTGCTTCCGCTTCCTGTGGATCGATGCTCTCACTGACCGCTGTCCACTCCTCTCAGTGGGGTAGGGCATGCTCTTTCTGTCTGCTGCTTCGTTGCTGTGTCTTTCAGGGGCAGAGCCCGGGGCCAGCAGAGGCTCCCAGGATGTCTGACCCGCACATAGTGGCCAGGGATGTGTGCCATGTGAATATGAAGGAATAAAATCATTACTGCTCATGCCTGACCCCAGATGCAGGTGGCCTTAGAGGACAGGAGGATTTAAGCCACAAAGTCCACTCTGTACTCAGTCCTGGACCTGCCTGAGTCTTGAGATCCTAGGAACCATTGATGGTTTGTTTATGGGAATCCCCATGCTCAGCTGGCACCCAAAGGATCTGAGTATGCAGGATGGGGCAGTAGGGACCCCACCTCTCATGGGGCAGCAGGAGGTGCTCCTCACCACTCGGCATGGACACCACAGGTGCGTGGCTCCTAAATAGCAAATAATTTAATTAGAATTCATCCACTATGGAAAAGAGCAGGCCATGGCTGAAATTAATTCTACTAAACAATTTATTCATGGTTCATGGGCCAGGTTTTTCTTTCACTGCAGTGTTAATGATTAGTTAAAAAGCAAACTTAAAACACTGTCAAATCTGCTAAAAAAATGAATCACAAGGATAGATCTTAAAGCATAAAAGCCATGTATTATTATATATCAATAAGAAGCAAACTATAATGCATACATAAGATATAATTAGCAAAAAACTCTGGCAATGCATTTACTACAAACAGATGAAATTTCCCCTCTCATTGCTAATAATATTATGATATCTGGGAATGGGCATTGTGTTTAAACTGTATAAAACTCATCAAAATTCTCAGAATTAGGGATCCAACCTAAACTAAAGCCAGCCCCACATGTGCTCCAGATGCCCTACTTGGGTACAAATCCAAGGGAATTGAGCCAGCATTCTCCAAGAGGCCTCTGGAAACCCACCTGCCCAGCAGCACAGCCCAGGTCACCTTATGTCCAAATCCAGGGCAACAGCAGGCTTCAGGCTCCATTCTGTGAGATGGAGAAACCCATATGGAGCCCAGGGGGACAACCCCAAGGAGTCTTGTATTTACTGAGGAGGCCGGGAGGGCCCAGCCTCCACCACGCTGGATCAGGGCCTACAAAGAGCGTAGCTCACAGCACTGTGCCCACATCTCCCCACCTCTCTCCTTACACCTTCTCTCTGCTCCCCAGGCTCAGAGGCTCCCCGTGCCCACAGAAGGTCTCCACTGCAGCCCTTGTGGTAGGGTGGGGGTTCTTTCTCAGACCTGACTACTGACAGGCAGCAGGGCACTGGGCAGCCCCAGGTCTGCTTCCAAGCAACAAGCATCACAGCAGCTGTGACCTCCCTGATGGGCAGGGCACCGAGGGGCAGCTCTGCCACTGGAAAGAAGGGGGAAAGGACCTGGGGTCCTACTGACTTCCCTGCAGCACCTGGAAAACAGACCGACACCACAACGTGGCTGTTGTCCTTGATCTGATTGCTGAATTTAATTTGGATCTGTCTTCACGATGAAAACAGGAGCTCTGGGGACATGAAGCCAAAGTCTCCTCCTGATGAATCCATTTTCTCCACGTTTAATGGGTTCTTCTCCCTCTGCCCACAGTGCGTTAACTGACTTTTAGGGCCTGGTGCAGACAGGGTTTACTGCAGGCTCTTTTCTCCTCAGCCTGGAGAATCTTCAGAGCACGAAGACAAGCAGGGGAGTCTGACACTGAGACTGTTCTATATTTTCCTCTGTGATCAGAGCAGAGTCAGAAACCCATGCTGCGTCTCCCAAATATGAGGAGAATCTATCTCCTTCTCTAATTAATAGTAAAGACGCATGGCGGGAGGGTCACATTCCTGTCCCATCCTGGGGCATACCAGTCCAGAGCAGGAGATCCTGCCCAGCCTGAGGGTAAACGCGCTTTCTCCTCCAGACATCTGAAAAGTCCCCCCAGAAAAGGGCTATGCGTCACCAGCAGCCTAACCATCCTCTCCAGCTCCTGCTTGGCCACTATTCTGTGAGAGCAAAGGTTTCCCTGGTGAGCAAGCCAGTGGACCCTGTGGGGTTCTGATTTCAGAGCTGCCATCTTACTGTCAAACTATCCATGTGCTCGTCAGGGTCTCTAACACCCTGACAGCATCCTCAGTCACTAACTGCTGTGCTCCTTCCCATTTAAGATACGTACTGAGGTGCAGTCTCCTTTTTCACATATTTATTAAACTGTGCTTCTCAATCCGACCGCACTGCAAAGGCGGCCACTGCTGTGGAGCCCCAACCCATAGAATCAGAGTCTGAAAGGCAAGGGTCAGGACTCAGAGCCTGGTGACCCTCAGGCCAGGAGACAGTTCAGGTGCTCCTCCAGCTCATTCCCGTGGCTGCAGAGACACTTGCCCCGTGACCCTCCCCATCTGACTCAGAGGCAGCAGGTCAGTATCTCCTGGGTGACACCAAGCTCCTGGAGTCCTGCTGGCTCAGGGAGAGCGGGCCAGGTGGGGCTCAGAGAGGAGAAGGACGGAGGGAAGTCCTGCTGCCTTCTGATTTATTGTCAGAACAGTTAAAGAGCTCTTTACAGAAGAAAAGGACGGAAAACCCACCTCAGTCTACACTGTTCTCATTCACACAGCGAGTTTGCTTTTGTTTCACAGACTCTGGACTGGGACTCACTTAGATAGTGAATTTTTAGGCTTTAGATGTTGCTTTTTCTGTGCCCATTGCTTGTAATTATTCGTGCTTTGTCTCTGCCCAGTGTTTATAATTGCTGTGTCTCTTCCATAATTTTGTTAAAATGATGATATATCTGAGTTAAAACACAGGACGCTTGTAAGGTTTTGTTCTTGTACATGCTGCATTTGAACTAGTTACTCAATCTACTAAGACTCCTTGTTTGACTTTATTTAGATAATGGTCCTAGAGAGAATAATGTTATAATATCTCTAGTAGACTTTTAAAATAAAATTCTGTAAAATGGGTGCTAAATAAAATCTAGCTCAGACTCAAAAAACTCACATGCCTATAATAAAACCAGGACTCCTTCCGCCATTTAAGCAGCAGGAGGCTGGTGAGGGTTCTCAAACAGTTGGAGGACGGGTGTCACTGAGACAGACCGGCTCTGACTACTCTCCACTCTAGAGGAAAGAGACAGACAGAGAGCTGGAGGAAGAAAGGCTGATTTTCTCCATGAGCAAGTTCTTAGGAAGATGCTGGACTCCAGGCATCCCCAGATCCCGGCATCAGTATTTTTTGCTTTTGTTTTTATTTTGTTTTGTTTCTTGTTTGTTTTTCTACCTCATGATTCAGTTTTCTCTGCCCTTTTACTCCCCTGTCTGCTGGGCTGGTTTTGTTTTCTGGGGCTGAGATAGGACAGAAGAAGGTAGGGAGAAAAGAGACAAAGACACTCACAATTTTAAATTTGACTTTTCAGAAGATGCAACTCCAAGGACACAGAGGAGTGTGTCAAGGTCACAGTGTACTCTCCCTCTCCCCTCTCCTGGCAGGAAACGGGCTCCAAAATCACTCAGGGGCCTCACAGTGCGTTCACCCTGGGAATAGCCCAGGCCTTCACTGTGTTTCTTCCCATGTGGCAGATTCAGAAGCCCCACGTACCTCCACTCCTGGGGAAGCGGCACTAATCACTGGGTCCCGTAGATGTCAGCTCCATGTGCCAAGGCTCTGCATCCAAACCGAGCCCACAGGTGGGTAACCTGGCAGACTCTGAGGATGCACATGCAAGTTCATCAGTCCAAGGCCCCCAAGACCACGGAAATAACCCCAGTCTTAGATCTCAGTGGGGCTGTCCCCCAAAGGCCTGCCCAAATTTTCTGGTGTCAACTAGAGGACAAAAGAAACCACACAGTGGAAATATTCTCAACAAGCCAGATTGTACTTCTACAGTAGCATGTATTGCCAGGCCCAAGGCAGCAAAGGGCAGGCCCAGGTTGTCCCCCACATCTTAACCTGGAAGCCTGTGGTCCTCACTATGACCCGCTCCATTGGTGGAGTATGGCCTCAGGATCCAACCTGATTGGCTAATTCAGTGAGATCATGTTGCTAGGCAAAGTAACTCTGCGGTCTGGGAAGCCTTCCCTTACAAAGTTCTGTGGCTGGTGGGCAGTGGCCTTTGTTTCAAGTTTCCAAGGATGGTGAAAAACCACTTGTCCATTTTACAAAAGGAGGGTTCTTATAAAATAGAATTATCTTAATTATTTCCCTTAGTAGATCTTTTTCACCTGCTCTGCATTTTCTGAGTGTCTACCTCTTTAACTCTTGCTAATAAATCTGTCTCTACCTCTCAAGGCTGTGTCCTGAAGTGATTTGCTGTGACCAGTCAAGAGCCTGGGGCCCCGTCCAGTGACAGAGCCATGTGATGTGGCCAGCAGATCTAGGTGGCAGCTTCCGTCCCTCCTGCTGGCCTCTCAGTTGGAACATAAAACACATCTTCCTGAAGGGTCTAACATTTAATACTGCTTAGAGTCCAAAAAAAAAAAAAAAAAAAAAAAAAAGAAAGAAAGAAAGAAAGAAAGAAAGAAAGAAAGAAAGAAAGAAAGAAAAGAAACCCATCTGGGACACTGCCCTTCCTGGTTGGGTTGTTGGGAGCCCTCCCTGAGGCTCTATGGCTGTGGCTACTGGCAAGCTGCGTACCGGCTGTCCAGATCCGTAACACACTCCACCCTGTCCTGTAGCTGGACAGCAGCCCGCCAGAAGCGCAGAGAATAATGTAATAAAGGACAGGTGATTCCTCAGCCAAAAACCCAGTGCTGTAAAGGACAACGAATGCTGAACGGCCCTCACTTCCCCCAATAACAGAATAGGTCCGCTGACGCCTGTCACAGAAAAAAAGGATTTCAGGATATATCAGTCAGAGAAAGATTGACTGGCAGAAAAAAGTCCAGGCTCAGAGGGGAGTGTGGGCACCTGCAGGGTGAGATATCCTGTGGCCTGGGGTGGGTAAATGTGGGTGATTTGGGGGAGAAAATCTGTGGTGAGTCTGAATCTATAAAAAGCAGTGGCTCAGTTACTTCCCTTCCTCAGGGGGAAGTAACAGCCCCTCTGCAGGTGAAATGCTCCTCGCACATGAAAGTCAGGGCCACTCACAGGTGGAAGGCACGGGCCACGCTGCTCTGTTTCAGAAGGTTTGGATTTTGGAGTAGTCGAGAGGGAAAAATACGGTGACCTGGAGCAATGCTGTACCCTTAAGTTACAGTTTTTTTTTTTTTTTTTTTTTTTAAAGTACAATTTTAAAACTGTGACGTCCAGCACCTTCTTTTTACCTAGAGAGTGGAATCTCCTCTCTACTCATGTGAACATGGCCACACTGCAGGGCTAACCCCTTACCTTTATCCTAAGGCTGACTAGCTGGAGGCAGAAGGGAGAAAAGCAAACCTCTGAGCCTGCCCTAGAAAATTCCAGAATCTCCAACCAGGAAGCTTGCTTGCCAGACTTGCAGGCCCAACCTCTGGTGACCTTTCTGCTCTGAGACCTCAGTGGGGATTCATGTAAACAGACTGCACCCTGGGCATCCATCACAGCAGAGTGCATTATGGGAAAGGGCAGCCAGCTTTCACAGCTGACCTGACTCAGCACGCTGTCAATCACACTGTCAGTCATCCTCACACCCTGGGCCCTGCACAGCACTTTCAGTTCTTAAGCACGGCACCTCCAGCGCTCCTGCCGTTTTTCTTCCCATGGGTGTCAGTCCGCTCACCCCAAGGTCTGTCTCCTGTTAGACTTTGTCGCTTTCTCCTAACCATGGCATGCCACATTTAAAGTTTTGTTCTTGTGCACAAGGATCTAGAAATCCATCTGGGACCCCGTCACCCACAGCAACAGCTTTATTTCTCCATCCTGTCTCAGCCAGAATTGGCTGAGATCCTGGAAGATACCATAATGACAAGTTTGCTTCCTATTCTGTAAAATAAAAGCCAAGGCTCCTCCAGAGGTGTGCATGGCGCTCTGTGTGTGAAGCCTTCCCGGGGTGGACGTTTCCAGTTCACTGCCGCACCATCCTTCGCTTTGCTCTGGGTCCTTCTGATTAAAGAGTGCTGACTTAGGTAAAAGTTCTCTTGGCAGCCACACAGGGCTGGGCCCTGGAGGGAGCCCTGCAGATGAGGACATATCAGGACCGTGGCTGAGGTGCATCTGCTGAGGTTCAGACCTCAGGACAGGGATGGGGTTACCAGCCCTGTGTTCCTTCCAAGGAATAAACAATGGATTGGGGATTGTGCTCACCTAGTCCAAAGAAGTCTGGGTAGACAGGGGTTTCCCTGGTGAGCAGCCAGGGCCCCCTAGTTCATCTTTTCCTAAAAAGGTCTTTGTTCTTTCCATGTGAACTGCTTCCCCATTAGATCAATATTACCTAAGTGGCTACTCTTACTGGCAATCTTATTGTTAACTTATTGTTTATAATCTTATTAGCTGATCATAGTTTTGCCCTGCATTGTACTCACTTGGTGATTTTGGCCCTAAAAAACTCTCTCTGCAAAGTGGAGTCTGTGACAACCCATTTGTGTGTGTCGCTTCCTGTCTCTCCTGAGCTATATCTCTGTTTCTCAATAAATATTTGCTACTCTTCACCTCCGTTCTTCCTTAAAATTCATTCTTCAGTTTTGGTGAACAAGAACTTGGAGTTTCTGACACCTAGAAGGTTGGAAGTTACAGCTAATTCCCCTGTATCATTATGATGTAAGATAGTGAGAAGGTGACCCAAGCAGGAAGGTGGAGGAGGAACATGAGCCAAGGACCTGGTGTCCTACGGTAGGGCCCTTCAGTTTTTCTATGGTGGTTTTGATTTACACCAGGATGAGAAGGTGCCACTGAACCACCGTAGGCTGCCAAATAAACCTTTATCCCAGGAGGCCACACGGGTCACTGGGATGCAGGGTGTTAGTAATTTGGGAAATGGTCTGGGAAGCAAAATATTGCCTCTCCACACCTGACGGCAGTGCTCGTTTAATTGCCCATGCAAGCTGTTGGTCAAATGTGTGCTGTTGGATTTAACCATCGGCACTGGAACCCAAACCTATTTTGCCTACTGGTAGATGCAGCTCCTGTAAGTGTGCATCCTTCCTGGGCTTCTTACCAGGGCAAAAAGCAGCAAAGCCCAAAGGCAGAGAGCCGAGCTGTGTCAGCCGTAGAGTCCAACACCAAAGACGCTGCTGACAAGAGGGTACTGATGCTTGATTACACTTAAATTAGATAAATTAAAAACTCCCTTTCCCTGCTCCTGCCTCCAGTGATCCCTGTCCATCAGTGGCTCGTGGCTACCTTGCTGGAAAGCAGACCCTCTGCATTCTCAGTCAGCAAAAGAACTGCGATGTCCTCCGGAGGTCAGGCTGCTGGGAAGCTGCAGGTGTTCTCACTGCAAAAGACACTCTGTGTTCCATTGTGTGTGTCTGGGTGGATCCAATGGTTTCATATGTTATTTTTTTTTTAATTTTTGTGTTGCTACAAAATATAGATGTTATCAGAAAATAGAATTAGGTTCCAAAAGTCTAACACAAATCGACCCATCAAGCACTCAAAGACAAGCATTGCACTAAAATTTTGATATAGATTCTTTTACCCATTGTTTTATAAATAGAATTTGATGGTAAAATCAAGTAATTTGAGCATAATGTTTTCAACTCTCATTGTTACCATGCCATGCACATCCTTGTGTCACTAAATATTTTATGATTTATTACTTAATTTAGGTTGCAAGAAATCAATTATTATGTTTATTTGACCCAAATTCATGAACCAAAATGTCTACAGGGCTCAGACAGATAAAATAAACCATGAAGGATGTAGGCGAGTCCCTAAGGAGGGTGACTATGGTGACAAACTGAGGAAGGTGAGATGCAACCTCAGGGCAGTGAGGAATAGACGGGCTTGACCTGTGGGAGTGCAGTGAGGATGGACAGAAGAATTTCAGAGAAGTGAGAGTCTTAGAACTTGATGTGAGAGCTGAACTGAACCAATTAAGGTATTTGATCAAGTCAGGGGGTTGGACCACAGAAAACATGCCTGTGGGGAAGGTATCCTTCTAGGGCTACCACTCTGAAAATTCTGAGTAAACCATCTCACACAGTTAAAACAGTAAATGGTAACCAATTGGTCATTTATTTAAACAGTGCAAAGATGCCAAAGTATTTACATTTCTACCACATATATGTGATTAGTATGTTGTGATCAAAGCTGATGGTCAAAGATTATGCTTCTTTAAATTTAGGATATCTACTGTAAAGTGCTTTCTGAAGTGATCTAACAGACAAGATTTTTAAAGCTTTGTGATATAGTGTTGTTATGGTTTGCATCTAGATGTCCCCCTGAAGCCTCATGAAGCTGGAAGTTGGGATTCTTGGAGGTGGCTGGATCGAAGTGTGAATATGGATTATGTGTTATAACCAAATTAATTTAGCACAGTTCTGGATGTGGATAATGAAGCCCCAGCCTGTTTTCTGTGATGACAAACAACAGGCCTGTCCCCGGATGGAATGTAAGCTGACAGAAAGAAGGAGACTCACTGCTGCAGGCCGCCTCCTGCCTGCCCTGCCATGGACTGTTTCTCCGCTGTGATGCCTCTCTGCCATGCTACCCCGCTTTGGAGCCAGACAACTGCAGACCAAGACATCCTGAAACTATGAGCCAGCATAAACCTCTCTTCCCTTAGACTGGGGGTGTGGGGCATTTTGTCCCAGCAGAGAGAATTAATAAGACAAGTGTGTTTTCTGGCAACTTCCCTGAGACAGAGCTGGTTCTCATTTTATAAAAAGGGAGTATGCACGTTTATAATTTTTTCACCTTTGGTCCTGGCACAACTGACCTTTTTCACACCCACTTATATCTTACTCACATTCTCACTTAGGTGGAATGTGACTTCCTGCTGTCTCTGATTATGTGCACATGTGTGCATGTGTGTATGTGTGTGTTTCATTAAAGCTCTTTATTTCTTAATAACATTAACAAAGGTTTAGTACCTGCATCTTTTTATGATAAATTTACTACACACCCACATTAATATAGTAGTCTTTATAGAAATGTTTCCACACCACAAATATTCCAAGGTCTGAAACACATGCAAATTGAAACTCCATTCTAAAAAGGATGCACACTATTTGATAATTGATTCACCCCTGATCAGAACTGCACATGATTCTTGAGAAGTGTAAACCTATAATGTTTCTACAATAAAATAAAGTGACAATAAAAAGCATTTGGAGAAAGAAATCAGATCAAAACTCGCCTTCTATCTTGGCACAGTTCTGTGCTTCTCCCACTGAAATGACTGCAAACGCATGAACTCTTCCAGAAAGCCTCTGCTGGGTCTCGCATTCCTCCTGGAGCCTTCCGTGGCGCCCTTGTTTCACTTTAATACGCTTTCAAAACATTTCCTTGTGTGTGTTTTTCATGCAAAAGCTGTTAGTGACTAATATTTTATTAGTTCAGCATACCATGGCTTATTTAGTCATCTTCACTTGATAGGCATGTGGGCTGTTTCCACTTTAAGGTCGGTGGTAACAGAATTTTCCCACACATCTGTAAACCTGTCATGTTTGAATTCTGGTACTCCATGGATAAACTTACCAGCAGTGTGCAAGGGAGGGAACCCAGGCACAGAGGTCACAAACTGTAAGGCTCCATTTGAATGAAACATCTGGAATAGGGTAATCCACAGAGCTGAAAGTGGGTTCACAGCTGGGAGGGGCTGGGCCAGAGGGACACAGGGCGAGTGTTTGATGGGTGCAGGTTCCCTTTGGGTGATGATGACGTCTTCGAACTACATAGAGGTGCTGGGTCCGTGACATACCTTAAGCCTGCATATGTGTGCATGTGTACAGGGTACAGTACGCGTGGAATCTCTCTCTCTCTCTCTCTCTCTCTCTCTCTCTCTCTCTCTCTCTCTCGACAACACATCACTCATTGCTATGTGCTCATGCTCTATCCTGGGCTCTGGAACACAGAAGCCACTCAATAAATGTTGGAGTTAAATTACATAGTTATAATTAGATCATTAATAGGAACAATTTTGTGTCTGATATTTCATATTACCTATCATGCAGAGGACCAACAAAGAAGCTATTATTCTTAATTTAAGATGTGTGAAGTGTCGGGCTGCTGGCTCCAGCGTAATTTACAGCGCAGCACCTTTGGTGAGAGCACCTGTGATTTATTAGACCTGCTGATCCTGTGCGACTTTAATTCATTATGCCCAGCCCAGGTGCCTTCCTGTCCTTGGGGCTGGGAGAAATGCCACTGAGAAGGTACACAGCCTCCTTTAGACTTTGGAAATTTATGTGTCTGTCACTCACTCCACTAGATCCTGTGGCTCAGGAACAGAGGCTGCTTAGATCTCACTGAGTGGCAATCATGTCTGTGTGGGATGCGTGGGCTTCCAGAACAGCAGCAGAAAGAGATGTCTGATATTAGAGAGAGTTCTTTAGCAGTCAAACCTTAACCATTTGCTTGACATGGTAAAGATTTATTTCTGTCAGATTGGAAGGGTCCAGGCATTGCTCACCCATCTCGTAGACCCTGGAGTAATCAATCATCCTAATTTTCCCAGATCCTTCCAGGTTTAGCACTAAAAATCTCACCTCCCTGAAAAGCGCTCCCTGGGGACAAGAAAAGTCCTTTTGCTTTTAGTGACAGGTATGGAAGTTCCAGAGAAAACCCAGAGGACCCCTCAGGACAATGACTGCAGAGCATTACTGCGAGCCCTCAGCAGAACTCACAAATCTTCTCCTTCTGCAGTCTGTACCGCTCTTCTCTCTGACAGCTGATGCTGGGCAGCAGGGACGTGGGGTGCAGTGCTGCGTAGGATCCAGGAGGTGCAGCTGAGACACTGCGATTTTGCATCACCATCCTGAGTGCTGAGGGGCACCTTTGGCTTCACTGCGGGTTAACTGTTGTTTCTTAGGTCAAGGAAGGGGACACTTAATTTTCAATCTTTGGCACTGTGAATCTTGTAAATCCTGTCCACTTGTTTAGATAACAAAAATGGGACTGACTGTGATACCAACATCACCCTCACACCACCACCACCAACAGAGGGAAGTGGAAGAGGGGGAGGATGAAGACTGAGATCCAACTGGGTCATTTAAACTGAAGGGCCATGCCTGGGACAGGGCCCAGGAGGTAAGGAATCAGCAGGAAGCACAGTGCGCGACTGTGGAGAAAGCTGGGGATTGGTGCCGAGGGGAAGGGGATAGATAGAAAAGTGCACACAGAAGAAAAATCTCACCAAAAGATAAGGCAGGCAGCTGCTTCTGAATCAGCCAGAAATATTGCTTCTTTCTAGCAAAAGCCAGTGCTCAGCTGAAGATAGGGGTCCTGAACCACCATGACAGGCTGTAGAAGTGGACACAAATGGCTGTGCAGTGCCCTCGATTATGACGGGAAGCCCAGAAAAGCTGCCTTTCCTATTTCAGATCCAGAAGGGGCACAAGGGAGAAACAAAAATCCTAACCCCAGCTGCAGCAGCTCTGTGAGGAGGGTCAGGCTTTTAATGGCTGTGCTTCTGCAGGTCAAGTCCAGTGACCCAAGCCACAGCAACAAAAATCCCTGCGGGCTCTTAGGTCCTTTCCTAAAGGTGTTTCAAAATGTTTTCTCGATTTTCACAATGTTTTAATGAAATCTCCAGGAATTATAAAACAACAGATATTTTTCATATTTTGTCAAAATGCAAGCTGTCTTTTGCTCACCCATCTGAACATTCAGCCCTTGCGCCCAGGTAAACCTTGATCAAATCTCCTGAATCTGGAAATTCTTAGCAGAGAAAATCAGTCACCTCACCTTCTAGGTCCCACATGCTGTCTTCACCACAGAGCTGAGGCAGGGTGTGACATTCCTGTCTGGGGCTTGGAGGGCTCTGCATGAAAGTGTGGGGTCCTGCTCCTCATTCCCTGGACCTGTGTGGAAGCACCGGGTCAGCTGATTTTAACTCCACAGTGGTGGAGGAAGGTGGCTTTCTCAGACCCCCAGGCCAGGCCAGGAGGCTGACACCAGCTTGCCCCGGAGCCACGTAGGAAGTGTGGCGTACAGAGTGCGTCTCCCTCTCCCTGGAGATCCTCTGAGGTAAGAATGCAGCAAAGGAAGAAGGAACACAGAAACCTACGTGCTGCTCCCACAGCTGTGGCTGACCTTTGCGAGGCCACGTGGAGCTCAGACCAGGACGCACTGGTCCACAGGAGACCCTCGATGCCACACATGGGCCTTGACCATAGATTCCATACAGAAAGGAAAAAGTTTAATTCTCAAAGATACTTCAGCCTGAAGACAATATCACCAGACTAGGGCAGCCAAATTCAAAAGTCCCTTCACTTTACTATAAAACTGGGTCTTCTTGGGAACCCAATTTCAATTCCATGAGTTCAAATTACTCCTCTGGTTCACAAAGCTTTTTCTCTGAAAACAATTCAGATGAGGTTCACAGAGTGTTTTAAACATGAGACATTTGGGTACCATAGTGAGTGTGAGGGATTCATAGGTGCACATGCTCTGATGCACACATGGCTGGTCTCCCAGAAGACACATTTATTCTACAAAGAGGGTGCACACATTTAGAGTGCAGGAAAAAAGTTCTTCCAAGACCACAAGCCTGTCGCTGCAGGAAAGCCATGTATTCCAAGGCAGATGCTTTTCCTGAGATGATTCATTAGCGTGACACTGACTCATTGGTCCCAGAATCATGGTAGGTACCATGTACATGGTGAGTGCAGGACTGAGAATCAAGTGAACTTTATATCAAGCTGCACTCAACCTCAAAACTGCATGAAAGAAAAGAAGGACATCCCAGGGCACCTGGCAGATGTGGGGGAGCACGAAGTTCCTGTGTTTCTACAACACAAGGATCTCGTATCCCTGTATTTTGCTCTCTGATTTGCAGGTAGGACAGCAGGTCTGATCTCTCGGTTACAGCCACTGCTTCCTGAAGACCGATCAGAGCTTGGTGGCAAAGGTACCATGCAGAGAACCTCAAACTACAGTTACAGTGGCGCAGAGGGTGATTCTGGGCAGAGACTTCCACAGTTCTCCTCCCTCCCTCCGAAAGCCAGGGTCTCCCTGGCAAACAGATGCAGTGTGCTCTTCTGATTACTGTTTCTAACTCTCTTAATGACAGCATCCAGCATTCACTCATTCCTAAGCATGTCAGCCTTGCCCCCCTTTATTCTTAACTCAAGCTCCAGGCCACCGTTCCTTCCGGCTTGGACCACTGTGTGAACCCCGTGTTGGGTGACCTTAGCTGACACATGGCTAGGGGGACTGTGTACAGCTGCAGCTGCACTGCCGTGCTGTTCCTTCTCACTCTGTCAGGGTGCCTGCACCCTCCTGACCTGTCATTCACCCGTGGCAAATTCATCTTCCAATGCAAAGGGAGAAAGCCACAGAACTAATGCAGGGAACCCATTCTTTGTGGGGTCGTTTGAGGGTGGTGGTCCTCAGGACCAATTCTGAGTCATTCCCTTCCCTGGGGCATGTGATGGGATGACACTGCACAGCCCACTTGAAATTCAGAGCAGCCATGTGCCAGCTGTGGCCCAGGAGGCTCCTCAAGGGCACCCTGCCCATTTCTTTGGAAACTAAAATTCAAATTTCACCGCAGTTCTGTATGGAAGCCTCTGCCTCGACCAGGTACCAGACCTAACTCCCATCCTACTGTCTGGTTGCAGTAACTGCTGACTATGAGAGTTCAAGCTCATTCAGTGATGTGCTTTCAATGCATGTGCAGATTCTGTGTATCAATTAAACCTTAATAAAACCTCATAAAGAGAGGCACACCAGCCAAAGGGTTACCAGTAACTAATTTCTCCTTTCTCCAATGGGGATGTGTTCAGGAATAGAGCCATTAGATAAGTTGATCTGGAGGGGAAGAAAAATTTCCCAGGACTCTGGCAACAGTTATCAGATGCAAAAATTCATTACTCTGGAGCAACCAAAAAAATACAGTAAGAAAAAATTCTTCCTTTGCCTTAAGCCGTTTGCGTGGAGCTTTTAAATATGTGTACTTAGAGGGGAACCAGTTACAGTGGTTGTCAGGGTGGAATCTTTCAAGGGGGCTCCTGTGGAGGGGAATGGCTATGGGGAGGAAATGCCCCTGGAGGACATGATCCAGAGAGCCTTCTTCAGCAAATTCACAGTAGGAAACAGCACCTCTGGGGGGGCGGGGACTTCCTGGCACAGAGCAGTGGCAGATGCAGCAGGGCCAGGCTGCTTCCTCCTGGCCAATATGAGCTTGCTCACATGGCCTGACCCATGGAGAGGAAGCCACATCTGAAGCCCAGGTGGAGAGCTAAGCCCTGCTCAGGAGACTTCTCAGAGCGAGGAGCCACTTCCCCCAGATCTGGGGTAGCTGGATGCCTCTCCATCCTGTTCTCACTGTAGACAGCACAGCCCTATGCAACTAACGGGGTTTGCATAAACCTGTTTTGCTTGACACTGGCAGAGGGCCTGGGGGAGAGGAAGTGGCTCTTCCTCTGAGAAGGCCCCATCTGTAGGAAAGTGCTCGGGCCTTGAGGCCCAAAGGCTAAGTGACATAAATCAGACACAGGGGCTGCAATGTCATATGATTTCTCTTCCATGAGCAACCTGAAGTATAGATACATTGAGAACCTAAATAAAAGGCAGATGTAGGAAACAGGGGGATAGACGCTCTGCAGATGGGGAAGGGACCTAGAGATGGGGTGAGGGGGAACGAGGAGTGGGGAGACAGCAGAATTAAGATGTGCTACGCACGGGTACAAAATCCCCGTGATGAATGGTGCAACTCTCTCACACTGCAAACACGTACTAATAAAAATAAAAACTAAGGTCCTGGATAGTTGGTTTCTCATTTGAGAGGACCCAGAGAATGCACTCACCCAGCCCCTGTACCTAGCGATCCAGGTCAGCAAGACAGAGGACTGAGGAAGGCCAGCTTTCAGGTGTAGACAGAGAGTACTCTTCAATAAAGTTTTACTAAATGAAAAATGCATAAAGTTTAAACTGACTTCCCTTGCATCCACCAAGAAAGCTGACCCACTGGGCAGAAACAAGAGAGCTGTAATTTTTTACTCCGAAGCAGCTTTGCAGATTTGCTATAAATATTGTCTCTAGCTGGTGTCTGTTTCAGTAAATGAATGGCTGAGGAGAGGAGTCCGGGAGAGGCAGAAGGGTGGACACGGCAGGCTGAGCCGCTGACCAACATGTGTCTGCCCCCATGTGGGTTAATTAGGTCATAAGAAGAGATGGATGGAGCTGCTCAGTTTCCCAGTCCAACTCGCTCACCCAACCCTCGCTCATCTTGCTGTCACCAGCAAGGCCACATAAACTTTACAAACTGATTCTCCCAAATGCAAGGCAGTTCATTGTTAAATTCTGCAATGCTGTTTAACCTAGTGAAACCCATGGAATATTCGAGACACACTTATGCTAAAATGGTATTCCGAAATTAGCCAGCCATCCTGTGTTTTACCTGGGAACTTCAGCAGAAAGGTAAACACTCCTGGGCCTCCCAAGGTATCCATTGTTCAGAGGTGGAAGGCTCACAAATTAGGAAGCCTTGGAAAATCCAAGGGGGAAAAACTAGAGTGGAGAGACTCAGAATTGCTGCAGTAATGATTGTTTAGAAACTTAATAAAGAAAGATTTCTGGGGAAGAAAGACTAGAGTCCAGAAAGCAATTACTGTTCGTCCCCTGAATTGTGTCTCTTGGTCCAGGGAGCCAACAGAAAATCAAATATTGCTTCCAGGTGGCTAAGGGCAAAGGAAAATCTGTGCCACAGCTCTGGCCTTACCATCTACTCTGAGTAGCAAGCAAAGAATTATTTATTAACATTTTCATAAATATTTAAATCTGTGTACCCGACTGCCAATGAGGACCCCTAAACAGACAGTCAGGACTTCCAAGCCAACTCTGAGATTCTCCCAGGAGGGGTTTTATTTTCTCTTCACCCAGAAAATTAAGCAAACACCTGAAATGAGCTGCAAAGTTAGACCAAGATATGAATAATTCACAAAGAGATTAATGGGCTCCGGACTGGAGCGCACATCAGGACTCCTGCTCCCGCCCACGCCAGCCGCATTTCTTCTCTCTGTTTCCTTCTTCCCAGCATCGGCTAGAAAGCTCCATGTAGTCCACATGGCCCTCTTCCTCACAACACACCTCATATGTCTTCCTTCATGAAGAGCAGCAGAAGATGCCTTCGAGAGCCCTGCGAGCAGAGACTATGGGTGCTTCCTTTCCTGGACAGGTATCAAGTTGGAGGGCCCTGGGTGACCTGGTCCCAGAGTGAGGAGACTGAGTCCTGTGTGTGTCTTGCAGGCAAACCTGAGGCAACCTGGACACTGTCCATATCCTCTGCTGGTTCGGGGTGTGTCCTGGCTGGGGTAGAGAAGAGGCTGAAGAGCTGATGGTGATGTGTACTAGACAGACGGGAAATGGTACAGGGCATGGTATGGAGGGAGCCCATGTCCTCAGTGATGTACCCAGCATGAGAATGAAAAGCAGGTGTGTCCTACCCCACATCCCCAGTGCTGTGACATCGGATGGTCCCGGAATTATGATGAGGGAAGCTGGAAAGGAATCCTGTAATGAGTGAGAGAGTCAGGGTGAGACTGTTAATTACAAACTATTTCCTCTCTTCCAGAGCTGGTGACAGAATCAAAGACTGAGAATGCACAATTAACCAAGACACGGTCCCAGCCTCCAGAGACAGCATGGAGGGGGCCAATGGTAACTAGATCATATTATGGTGGCCTTGGGGCTGTGGTCCATGCAACGCAAGGGAGACGCACTCTCTAGGCCACTCAGAAGTTCTTACAGAGAAGCACATGAGTCCAGCTGAGAGTCAGAAGAGACTTCACTGAGGGAAGGTTTTTGTTGGGCTGGGAAAATAATTAGGAAGAAGTCACGCAGAGGGTTGGATGTGCAAGGGGCTGACGACTGTCCCAGGCAGCAGGCACGTTCGTGCAGAAGAAGGTGGTGCCCACGTGGAAGCACAGCCTGACTTCGGGGGACCCCGCCATGACTCGTGCTTGGGCTATGGTAGGGCACAGTCCAGGTCCTGGCCTGTGGGATGGAGCTGCTGGATATGGGCTGGAAGAGTGGGGCGAAGGACTCCCTTCTTTCTATGATGGCAGGGAAGAGTTTGGCCAGGCTGGCAAGGCCATGGAGAATGATCTGGTGCTCATGGAGCCAGGGGGGCTGTTAAATGGCCCAAGCAGGCCACAGCCCCTGTGTCCAGCCGACCAAGTGGAACCCCGCAGGCAGTGAGCACAGCAGTGGTCTCTCCTTGCTCTCAGGGAATCTGTCTACTGCGCTGCTAACCGCTGGTCCCTGAAGGGGTTTTCCCTACACCTTCCAGCATTAAATTACACGGACTGGGAACAACATGGCTGCAGGGGACTCCTAGAATTCCTACTAACTGTGACTTAAGGCAGGGACAGTCATTCTGTTCTTATTAGAAAATCTGGAGGTGGGAATCAACCCTGGCTCAGGGAATCTGTCCATCGCTGTCTTCCCAAGGCCCCCACAGGTCGGGTGTGCTGTCCTATATACCAGTGATGCCCACCTGTGGCATCAAGAGAGAGGAAAAGGCTTTGGAAAACAACCACGGGGAAGAGGATGCACTTTTGTCATAGCAACAAGTGGACAAATGAGTCCCAACTGTTTCCAGCCTTTGCAAGGCAGGGTTCAAGTGTCCGAGGAGGAATCCTGTTGAATGGCCCTGATTATTCACTGCCCCCTTCTTTAGCCAAGAGAGCTCTGTGATGCCCACCCAGAAACACCTCCAGGGAATTAGCAGATACCTGTGGAGGTGCTGTCCTCCCACATCCATCCACGGGACAGGGTAGCTGCTCTGGAGGTCCTTCTGCTGTCTTCCTCTCACCCCACATTGTCCAACACCAGGTCACATGTCACTGCAGGACCAATCACTAGGAAAGAGAAAGGCACAGACAGAGGGCTTCATCCAATCACAGCTCATCTCCCAGAACCTCACTGCCTGCTTAGAGATGAGCAAGCCAATCCAAGGCCCTGATCACTGGTACCGTGGGCCCCACATGGGGCACCTGCAGCATGGGGCACAGTGTCAGAAAGAAAGCTGCATAGCCTCATTTTCCATGAGGACCCAGAAGCCACCCCCAAGCCCCACATCAGGACTCAACACTGTTTTTCTATCAGAGGCACAGCCAGGAGGCAAAGGGAAGCGGCTTCTGCAGGGCACCCCGACAGCAGCAGGGATCATTTCCTCCATCCTGCATTGCCCCTGGGTCTATAGAAAGCAGTGCTTTCAAGGAGCATTTCAATTTTTCTTTTAAAATCCCATTTTCACCTTTTCCTACCTGAAAGGGTCTCCTGCCTTTGCTGATTAGATGGATTCTATTCAGATCCTCTTTGAGAAGTAGGAAAACAAACCCCAACAAAATACAAGTGTGGAACAGGCCCAACGATGTATGCATAGCCACCTGGAGGACACCCAAGCGCTGTCTCTATGAAAGAAAGTGGTCAACAAATCTCTGAAGTTGTGCAAAATCTTCAACTGAGAAACTCCAGTCTAAAATGTTACCCTAGAAATGACTGGGCAGCGATTTAAGCATTTGCTCTGATTTCATTGTGTTCCTGCTCTACTGATGCTTTGGATAAATACTCTTTTAACTCAACTTGACTCAGAAAGACAAGCTAGAGTAACAGCATAGTTGTTGGAAATCAATGCAAAAATAAGAGCTGTCCTGAAACCTGTAATTTTGGGGCTGACAGGCAAAGCAGAAGTCATTTCCTGATGGAATTGTGGAGCTGAAGTTTCTGAAGAAATGTGCTCATGCTCATCCTGAAATTCAGGAACTAGGCTGGATTGGTTGTATCTTCCAGGAACCAATTTATCTTCGATGGATCCAGAGAGAAATGCTTCATTCTTGAATCAACACTCAACACTGTAATTTACTTTTTCCTTAAATGAAACATAAATTTGTCACAGTATCCTATGCCACATGCTCCCTAATGGAAATTCCTTGAGACAGATACATTTTTTCATTGTTAGAATGAGCATTATTAGGTCAGTGAACACATAATTCTTTCTGGAGTTTCCCAAAAACCTATGGAGCTATTTGAGGCACTGTTCCATGTTAGCTGGAGGCTCCTGAGCTCCCTCTCAGGCAAGTGAAAGAATCACGGATCCTCTTTAGTTCTGGAATTCCTTCCTGTTAAGCTGGTCTCCAAGGTAACTTCTTTTCTGAAGGTGGGAGCTCACCCAAAGGCTGCAGGTACTGGCTGATGCCTCACTGGTCAGCACCCTGGCAGCAGGTCTGATGGACAATGAATGCATCACGCCTGAATTCCTGACCTCGAGTCAAAGGCAGAGGAAACATCGGCCCTCATCACTGCGGTTATGTAGCTGCTTCCCCAGAGCACAGTAAGTCTTTCTTTTATATCATATAAAGTAAGTAAACAACTATAGGACCATTTCAGCTACTTCAAGGTTTCTAATCAAAAGGTGATCTAAAATCTATGTTCCATTATTGCTCAGAGACTGGGAGACCAGCAGTCAACTGCCCTAGAGCAGACTCTGCGACACACTCTTCCTGCAGGGAGGGCCCTGTCTCCACAGGGACCTCAGGGGAGCACCAGGAAGTGGTGAGATAAAGAAGCAGGGCTCGGGTCCCAGCCCTCTCTCCCCCAGGTGCTATGGGAGGTGATGGCCAGGCAAGAAGCAGATTAGCACTGGGAGATTGACTGGCTCTCTGGATTCCTTGGGCTCCTTGGTGGAAGGCTGTCTCTGGCTTTCTGCATCCTGGTCCAGGGACACTGAGTGCAGGCCCAGTGACCCTGAATGCAAGAGCTCCCCAAAGATGAGGATGCAAGGGTGAATACATGATTAGTTGGTTTGTGAGGGAAAGGGTGCAGTCCTTTGCTATCATGAGGAAGCATCCTGGGAGGGAAAGATGTCAAAGCCTAGGAATAGGCTGCAGGATGGTTAGGAAGGGGGCCTCACCCGGTGAGTGGAGGAGAGGGCTGCTCCTCCTGCCCTACAGCTGTGGAGGGCATCCCATGCACTCCCACCCTCTCAATGCAGAACACAGAGGTGGGGGCAGCTGACACTCAAGTTTACCTCAGCCCCCGAACTCTGCACATGCCCACCTGGCTGATTGCATTATCTGGAGCCGGAAAGTGGCTTTCTGTACCTATTAAACTCTCTGTGTTGGGCTGGTCACAGGGTCACAGATGTGCTGTTTTCCAGGCACTGAGGTTTACTGGTTGGGCCAGGAAAAATGCCCACTGAAGAACTGCTGGCCTCACGGCTCCTGGGCCCTTCAGCGTCCTTGTCTTAAGCAGTGTAGGAATAAATCTGAACATGGACACGGTTGTGGTAGAGATCCCGTCCTTCTCCTCTGTGTTCCTGACCTGGAACATCTCAGGCACTTCTCCAGTGTCAGTGTCCACTCTGCTATTTTTCTCATTGCTAGCATGAGCATTATCAGGTCAGTGAACGGGTCACATTGGTGTGTAATTTTTCCTAGGTCTTCTGGTAGCCAGGACCCATGTCCCACTGCCTGCCTGTTTAGAACTCCGTAGTTCCAGATAAACTGGGCTCCAGGGATACTGCGTCCACCTGCTTGCTGGAAGCTCCGCTGGGAGCTTGCTATTTCCGCTGGGAACAGGTGGGAACTGTGTCTGCCTCTGGGAATGAGCAGACAATTCTATCAGGTTGACCAGACACTGAGTATTTGGAACCAGCTGTCATAAGGGTGGGTAAAAATAAAAAGAAAAAGAAAAATTATGGGAGCGTGCATTATCAAAACAAGGGCACAACATGCTCTTCCCAATCTTTGGAGAGCATTTGCTTATTTATGCTCCCCCTTTGGGTCTGAGGGCACTCACATAATGGTCTTAATGGATGGGATGTGTCAGAAGTCAGATTGTGGAACAATCAATTTTAGCAAAGCAAAGGCAACAGATCTTACACCTGGTCTTTTTAGGACATTCACAGTATGAGTCCAGCCACCACACATGGAGGAAACCAAGCAGCCCCAGGGAAAGATCCAGATGAGGCTGGGAGCTGCCAGCACCATCCCTGGAATGTTTGCGAGGGAGCCTGTGAGTGACTCCACCCAGCCTGTCAACTCCTGGTGGAGGAGCACTGGGAGACCAAATTCCCTTCAATCCCTTCCATCTGGATCAGCCCAAAGGAAGTGTCCAGGAGGAGGGCGATCACTGCCCTTTTAACCCACTGAGTCAGGGACTTTCTTTTCCCATAGGAATATGTGATTCCAAGATAAAAGTCTGTAACATGAGGAACCCGTTCACATTACTGCTATTATTTATTCTAATTAACCAAAAACCTTTCTCCCTCTCCCCAGATCTAAGATAGAAAAGTTCAAAAGTGGAACACAGAGAGGCCCCGCGGCCTGCGGTAAGTGCTCAGTGCACTCTGCCCAAAGCCCAGACTGTTTGGGACCCTCCAGGCTTCCGGGTGCAGTGAAGTGGATAAGTGGGTTTGAGGCATCTACCTCTGCCTCCCCATTCCAGCTGCACTTGGAGAACTGTGGAGTTTCCAGCAAGTAGGTGGGCGCACACTATCCCTGGAGCCCAGCCTATTTGGGACTCCTGCACTGCACCATTTGGGTGCAGAGGAAGGGGTGGGCAGATCTGGGGAGCCTGCACCCACCTCCCTGTGTGTCTGAAGGACTGTGGCTATCTCAGCAAGCAGGCAAGCATTGCAGGTTCCAGAGGCCCCAAGGCCTGTGGTAAGTGTTCAGTGCACTCTGCCCCAAGCCCAAACTGTTCGGGACACTCCAGGCTTCCAGATGCAGTGAAGTGTATGAGTGGGTTTGAGGCATCTACATCCACCTCCCCATTCTGGCTGCACTTGGAGATCTGCAGAGCTTCGAGCCAGCAGGTGGGAGCAGTGTCCCTGGAGCCCAGCTTATCTGGAACTACTGAGTTCTAAACAGGGAGAAGAAGGCCATTGGTTCTACAGGCCCAGTGGCTTGGGGGAACTGGGTGCAGAAGTCCCAGGAGCTGCAAACATAGAAGTGGGTTTCCACCAGACTCTGAGGAACACTTGAAACACAGAAATATAGGAAAATGACAAAAAGAAAGACTAAATTACAACCTCAAACCTCCAGATCTCAAGAAACCCTAGGTATGATGTATATAGAAGAAAATATATGCCATTCACCTCAAACATCGGACATAATAGCTACTGAAATTAACAAGCAACTCCAGGAAGCTTTAAAGGAACTCAAACTTGAAATAATCACCCAGGTAAAAGAAGAAATGATAAAAGAAATGAAAGAGATTCTGAATATGTCTAAAGAAAACAGTTAAAAAATTGGAGGAACTAAACAAAAAGATAGAATCCCTAGATGAGCAATATAAGAAACAAACAGAATACATAATGCAGATGCACAGAGCTGTACAAGAAATAAAAAACTCCACTGAAAGTTGTAAAAACCACCTCAATGAATGTGAAGATAGAATTTCAGACCTTGAAGACAGGATTGCACCAAGTGAACAGGAAAGGAAAGATCTTTTAAAAATAACAAGAAATCAGGAAATAACAATTCGACAACTGCAAGGTGATGCAAATAAAAATAACACAAGATTGATAGGTATTAATGAAAAAGACATAAAGGATGTCAAGAGGATATTTAGAGAAGTAATAGTTGAAAATCTCCCAAGCATGAGATCAGAAAGCGACATCATGCTCAGTGAAGCATAGAGAACTCCAAATAGTCATAACCAAAATAAAACTACACCCAGACATATAATAATCACCATCCCAGAAATCCAACACAAGAGTAGATTATTAAAAGTTGTCAGAGAGAAAAGACAGAACACTTATAAAGGAAAACCTATCAGAATCACAGCAGACTTCTCAGCACAAACAATAAAGTCAAGAAGAGCATGGAGTTAAGTAATCCAGATCCTAAAGCAAAATGATTTCCAAACTAGACTGATGTACCCTGCAAAACTATCATTCAAAATTGATGGTGAAATACGATACTTGCATGACAAAGAACAGCTGAAGAATTGATGAACACCAAGCCAACCCTTCCAAAAATATTGAAAGATAGTTTAGATACACAAAGGAAAAAACCACTAAGCAAAGTAGATAATTAAACAGAACAGAAAGAAAAGATGCAACAGCAGAGAGATAACATGTCAACAATAAACCAGCATTTAACAGTAATAACCATTAATGTAAATGGTCTCAATGAACCAATCAAAAGAAACAGACTAGCAGAATGGATCAAGAAACAAAATCCAAACATATGCTGTTTACAGGAAACCCGTCTGACCCACAAGGATACTCACAGACTGAAAGTCAAACGATGGAAAACAATACTTCATGCAGCAGGAATCAAAAAAAAAAAAAAAAAAAAAAAAGCAGGAGTAGCCATTCTGTTTGCAGACAACGTGAACTTTAAACCAACAATGACCATAAAGGACAAAGAAGGTCACTACATACTCGTTAGGGGAAAACTCCAAGAGGAAGAGATAACTATCTTAAATATATATGCATCAAACTCCAGATCACCCTGTTAGATAAAACAACTATTAACAGAAATGAAAACTCAAATTATCAGTAACACATTTGTAACAGGAGACCTTTATAAGCCATTGACATCAAGGAACAGATCAACCAAACAGAAAATGAGCAAAGAAATAACAGAACTCAATCACACCTGCGAACAAATCGATTTGATAGACATATACAGAATGTCCCACCCAACAACATCAGAATACACATTCTTCTCAGCAGTACATGGATCATTCTCTAAAATAGACCATATATTAGCTCACAGAACATACTTCAACAAATGGAAAATTGTTGAAATCATCCCTTGCATGTTATCGGATCATAGCGCTCTGAAATTAGAAATTAATGATAAAAGATATTGCAAAAATCCCACAAACACGTGGAAACTGAATAACACAATTTTGAGTAATCAGTGGGTCACAGAAGAAATTAAAGAAGAAATTAAACAATACCTACAAGAAAATGAAAATGCACATACAACTTACCAGAATCTGTGGGATGCAATGAAAGCCATCCTCAGAAGAAAATTTATTGCACTGAGTTCCCACATCAGGAAAACAGAAAGAATACAAATCAATAACTTGATGCTACACCTCAAAAAGCTAGAAAAAGGAGAGCAATTCAAGCCCAAAGCCAAAAGAAGAGAGGAAATTATAAAACTCAGAAGAGAAATCAACGCAGTAGAGACTAAGAAAGCAATCCAAAGAAACAACGAATCAAAGAGTTGGTTCTTTGAAAGAATAAATAAAATCGATAAGCCCCTAGCCAACCTTATTTAAAAAACGGGAAGAAAAAGCTAAAATTCATTTAATAAGAAATGAAAAAGGTGAAATCACTACAGACTCTACAGAAATACAGAAGATCATCAACACCTATTTCGAAAACCTCTACTCTCAAAGGTTTGATAACACAGAAGAAAAGACAGATTCTTAGAAACATATGAAGTACCAAAGCTAGATAAAGATGATGTAAAACTGCTGAAATAACCCAATCTCTGTTAATGAAATTGAAAATGTAACTAAGCCCTTGCCTACATAGAAGAGCCCAGGGCCAGATGGATTCACTGCAGAATTCTACAAGAAATACAAAGAAGACCTAATGCCGACACTTCTCAAACTATTCAATGAAATTGAAAGGGAAGCAATTCTTCCCAAGTCATTCCTGGAAGCAAATATTACTCTAGTACCAAAACCTGAGAAAGACCCAACTAAAAAAGAGAACTATAGACCAATCTCCCTAATGAACACAGATGCAAAAATCCTCAATAAAATATTGGCAAATAGGATGCAGCAAATCATCAAGAAGATTATACACCATGACCAAGTGGGATTCATCCCAGGAATGCAAGGATGGTTCAACATACGTAAATCAATAAATGTAATCCATCATATCAATAAAGCCAAAAGTAAGAATCACAGGATCATTTCTATAAATGCAGAAAAAGCCTTCAATAAGGTCCAACATCCATTCATGATAAGAACTTTACAGAAAATTGGAATAGATGGTCTTTACCTCAATATAATAAAGGCCATTTATGACAAACCAACAGCCAGTATCATATTAAATGGCCAAAAATTGAAAGCCTTTACATTAAAATCAGGCACAAGACAAGGATGTCCTTTATCACCACTCTTATTTAATATAGTACTGGAAGTACTAGCCAGAGCAATTAGACAAGAGAGAGAAATAAAAGGGGTAAAGACAGGAAAAGAAGAAAATAAATTATCCTTGTTTGCAGATGACATGATACTCTACATAGAAGACTCCCTAAACTCCATTGAAAGATTCTTAGATATAATAAATAAATTCAGTAATGTAGCTGGATACAAAATCAATACTCAGAAATCAATAGCATTCCTATACACTAACAATAAAATCACAGAGAGGGAAATAAGAGAAACCACACTCTTCACACTAGCAAGCAAAAAAATCAAATATTTAGGAATTACTCTTATGAAACAAGTGAAAGACCTATACAGGGAAAATTATAGTACACTGAAAAAACAAAATGAAAATGATCTCAGAAAATGGAAAGACATCCCTTGCTCATGAATAGGACGAATAAAAATTGTGAAAATGGCCATTCTCCCAAAACTGTTATACAGATTCAATGCAATCCCAATAAAAATACCACAACATACATTATAAATATAGAGAAATCACTCCTAAAATTCATCTGGAACCAGAAGAGACCTAGAATTACAAAGGGAATTCTAAGCAGCAAAGGCAATACAGGAGGTATCACAATCCCTGACTTGAAGTTATACTACAAAGCAACAGTAGTAAAATCAACATGGTACTGGAATCAAAACAGAGCCGAAGATCAATGGAATAGATTAGAAGATACAACCACAACTACAAACACACTCAACCACCTTATCTTTAATAAAGGAGTCAAGCAGGTTCACTGAAACAATGACAGTCTCTTTAATAAATGGTGCTGGAAAAACTGGCTCTCCATTTGCCAAAAACTAAAACTAGACCCATGCCTATCACCATGTACTAAATTAAAATCTAAATGGGTCAAAGATCTGAACATTAAAACAGAAATACTAAATCTATTGGAAAGCAAATTGGGTAGAAACTTTGAAGACATAGGGGTAGGTAGACAATTCATGAACAGGACTCAAACCGCACGGGAAATACTTCCCAGAATCAATAACTGGGACCACTTCTTATTAAAAAGTTTCTTCATGTCAAAAGAAATCATAGTGCAAAGATAAACCACAAACTGGGAAAATATCTTAGTAACTCCCCCTCAGACAAGGCACTTTTGTCTGAAACATATAAAGAATGAAAAAAACTCAGACCCCCCAAAATTCAAAGATCCAATCCAAAAATGGTCATCTGAGATGAATACACACTTCTCAGAAGAAGAAAAAAAATGGCAAATAAATACATGAAAAAATGTTCACCACCATTAGTCATTAGAGAAATGCAAATTAAAATCACACTGAAATTCCATCTCACTCCTGAAAGAATGGCCAGGATCAAGAAAACCAGCAACAACAAATGCTGGAGAGGCTGTGGGGAAAAAGTAACTCTCCTACATTGTTGGTGGGAGTATAGACTGGTACAACCTTTGTGGAGGTCAGTCTGGAGATTTCTCAAAAACCTGGGATTGGAAGTCCCATTTGTTCCAGCTATTCCACTTCTAGGCATATTCCCAGAAGAACTGAAAGCATCATACCACAGTGATATATGTGGACCTATGTTTATAGCAGTACAATTTGTAATTGCCAGATCTTGGAAACAACCCAAGTGTCCATCAACTGAGGAATGGATAAAAAAGTTGTGGTATTTCTGTACAATGGAGTGTTAACTTACCTATAAAGAAGGATCACATTGAGATATTTATCAATAAATGGGTGCAGCTTGAGACCATACTCATAAGTGAAATAAATCAATCTTGCATGTGTGAACACCAAATAGTTTCCCTAATGTAAGTAATGATTCAAATATATAAAAGTATGTGGTAATCATGATTCCCCATTATGTGGCCTTGAAGCCTTATAAAGTTTTCACTTGTTAATTGGAAAGGCTTTATTCTGGGCTTCATGATATGGAAATATTTGAAGCTATAGTATATGAAGTTATATTCAAATATTTCAAGGAAAAGGACAGGCACTATGGTAACTACTATTAAGTCGGGTTATTTGGTGGTGAAGCACTAGGTTGCTGAAACAGTCTTACTTTGACCTGTATTGTTATGTTGTTATGTCCTCTTTTATCTTAATCTCTCCCTTATTCATTAAAAATTATTTAGTTATTTTTATGGTTTTTTTTTAATTAAGGGGAAAAATTTAAAACATTAGCAGAATATATTATAGTAACTTTTTTTGATTTCCTATTAACTTGTTTTGAAGTCCTACAGTACTCCCACTATCTTGTTTTGACTGATTAGACTCTGTTTCATTTTGTATGATAGTATCAAGTTTGAGGGTATAGGCAACTACTTTGAAGGCAATAAGATTCACTAAGATGCCCATTCTGGTTTGACTATTATCTTTTTTGAAAGTCCTGTAATGTTTACAATGTTTAAGTTTTATTGGTCTTGTTCTCTACTGTTTTGTTCAACTTTATAATACCTGATGAGATAGACAATTCTTTTTAAGGAAGCAAGAGGCATTATGGTAACCATTGTTGATAGCCTTGTACTCTGTTTTTACATCAGGTACTATGTCTATCCTTGGTTTTGACTGACAGGTTTGTTTTGCCATTTTTGACTTTATTCTCTTCCAAAAAAAAAAGTAATAAGAACTAAGAAGTAATAAAACCCAAAATGTGTAAATATTGTTGTAAAAAGAGAGGGAAAAAAAGTGCTCTAAAGGATACAACTGCAAGTGTGTTTAGGGGTGTTAAATAGCTGACCATATTAATGTTTTTTGTTGGATCATTGAACACAAGTGTTTGCAGTCTCTCTGTTTGAATGTCCACTTTGTATGCTTTGATACTGTGACTTGGGCAACTATCTCTAAGATGATAATGTGTAATCTATTAACTGGTGATTTCTTACTTTTTTTGTAGTTCTGCATTACTTGTACCCTTACACCGCTTTGTTTTGTTTTGTTTTTTCTCTTTTTCCTTTTAAATAAAATTTTAAAAAAAAGTGGAACACAATATCAATTTCTTTGAAATATGTGCAAGCAGGCAAGAAATATACTCCATGCGAATCAGCACTTCTTGAACAAATAATATATTGAAAGTAGAATTTTTATTTCATCTTCTGTGTAGCTGTGTCTGTGCATACACTATATATATTCATCCATCGAGCTACCTCTTCTGTAGATTAGATCCGTACATCTAATCTATCATATGTGTAGCTATTACTATAGACAAAACCCATTAAATTTATAAATTGATATCTGCCATACATTGGTTAGCTGCTATAGAAAGTGGCCACGCCAATAGGCAAGAAGCCGAGTGCCCTGCTGAGCTGGAACTGTAGTCAAGCAGATCCTCTTGGTGTCCCAATAGGAAGGATGAAGACTTTCCCTTAACCATGACATGACATCTGTATATTCTAAAATAAGTAACCCTGGGAATTCCTTGTCAGCCCTCACGAACATTCAGGTCACCCAAGAAACCCCCAGGGACCCAGGAGAATGGACGAGAACTCGGATTGTGTCCAGCCAGAACTTACCACTTGCACGCCTTTGACAGTGGCCCAATGTCTTCACTTTTCAGCTGCTTTTAGTAAGGCTGGTCCGTGGCCATTGCTAACACTGTCTCTCCCGGTGGCGTTGCCACAGTGCTGCACTGGGTATGCATGACAAATGAAATTCAGAGCAGAGGAAGCCTGGAGTTTGAGTTATGCAAGTCAAGATACAGGGGGACAATTACAGAGGCTGGATGTGGGTCTAGGTGCAGAGAAACTCAGTAGCTCTCAGCTTCCTCATGGCTCCGGTCACCTGCGGCCACCAGGCCCTCACCGTGTCCTCTCCTATGGCGGGACAGGGTAGCTGCTCTGGAGGTCCTTCTGCTGTCTTCCTCTCACCCCGCATTGTCCAGGACCATGTCACACGTCATTGTGGGACCAATCACTAGGAAAGAGAAAGGCACTAACAGAAGGGCTTCATCCAATCACAACTCATCTCGCAGAACTTCACTGCCTGCTTAGAGACGAGCAAGCCAATCCAAGGCCCTGATCACTGGTACCGTGGGCCCCACATGGGGCACCTGCAGCATGGGGCACAGTGACAGAAAGAAAGCTGCGTAGCCTCAGCTTCTGTGAGAACCCAGGGGCCATACCCCAGCCCACACCAGGATGAGGCACAGCCAAGAGGCCAAGGGAAGCGGCTTCTGCAGGGCACCCAGACAGCAGCAGGGTCATTTCCACCACCCTGCATTGCCCCTGGGCCTGTAGATGACAGTGCTGTCAAGGAGCACTGAAATTTCTCTTTAAAAATCCCATTTTCACCTTTTCCTACCTGAAAGGGTCTTCTGCCTTTGCTGATTAGATGGATTCTGTTCAGATCCCTCTTTGAGAAGTAGTAAAACAAACCTCAACAAAATACAAGTGTGGAACAGGCCCAAGCGTGCATGCACAGCCACCTGGAGGACACCCAAGCACTGTGTCTATAAAAGAAAGTGGTCAAAAAACATCTAACATTGTGTAAAATCTTTAACTGAGAAATTCCAGGTCTAAAAAGTTATACTAGAAATGATTGATCAGATATTTAAGTATTTACTCTGAATCACTGTGCTCACGCTGTACTGATGTTTTGGATAAATACTCGTTTAACTTAACTTGACCCAGAAAGACAAGCTAGAGTAACAGCATAGTTGTTGTAAATCATTGCAAAAATAAGAGCTGTTCTGAAACCTGTAATTTTCGGGCTGACAGGCAAAGCAGAAGTCATTTCCTGATGGAATTGTGGAGCTGAAGTTTCTGAAGAAATGTGTTCATGCTCATCCTGAGATTCAGGAACCAGGCTGGGTTGATTGTATCTTCCGGGAGCCAATTTATCTTCAGTGGATCACAGAGAGAAATGCTTCATTCTTGAATCAACACTCAACACTGTAATTTATTTTCTCCATAAATGAAACATAAATTTGTCACAGTATCCTATGCCACATGCTCCCTAATGGAACTTCCTTGAGACAGATACATTTTTTTTTTCCTTTGCTAGAATGAGCATTATTAGGTCAGTGAATGAATCACATTTGCATATAATTCTTTCTGAATTTCCCAGACAACCTCTGTAGCTCTTCCAGGTGCTGTTCCATGTTAGCTGGAGGCTCCTGCGCTCCCTCTCTGGCAAGTGAAGGAATCACGGATCCTTCTTAGTTTTGGAATTCCTTCCTGTTAAACTGGTCTCCAAGGTAACTTCTTTTTGAAGGCCAGAGCTCTCCCAAAGGCTGCAGGTACTAGCTGATACCTCACTGGTCAGCATCCTGGCGGCAGGTCTGATGGACAATGAATGCATCACACCTGAATTCCTGACCTCGAGTCAAAGGCAGAGGAAACACTGGCCATCATCACTGTGACTATGTAGTTGCTTCCCGAGAGCAAAATAACTCTTCCTTTTCTATCATATAAAGTAAGTAAACAACCGTAGGACCATTTCAACTACTTTGAGGCTTCTAATCAAAAAGTGACCTAAAATACATGATCCATTATTACTCAGGGACAGTGAGACCAGCAGTCCAGCTGCCCTGGAACAGACTCTGCAACCCACTGTTCCCCCAGGGAGGGCCCTGTCTCCACAGTGATCTCAGGGGAGCACTGGGAAGTGGTGAGATGAAGCAGGGCTCGGGCCCCAGCCCTCTCTACCCCAGGTGCTGAGGGAGGTGACAGCCAGGCAGGAAGCAGATTAGCACTGGCAGATTGACCGACTCCCTGGGCTCTTTGGGCTCCTTGGTGGAAGGCTGTCTCTGGCTTTCTGGTCCTAGTCCAGGGACAAAGGGCAGGGCCCAGTGACCCCGAGTGTGAGAGACCCCAGAGATGAGGGTGCAAGGGTAAATGCAGGATTAGTTGGTTTGTGAGGGGAAGGGTGCAGTTCTTTGCTACCATGAAGAAGCAGACCCCTGAGAAGGGCAGACATCAAAACTTAGGAATAGGCTGCAAGATGGGTGTGAAGGGGCCTCACCCAGTGAGAGGAGGAGAGGGCTGCTCCTCCTGCAGCTGTCGAGGGGATCCCACATGCTTTCACCCTCACAGTGCAGACACAGAGGTGGGGTGGCTAACACTCAAGTTTACCACAGCCCCCAAACTCTGCACCAGCCCACCTGGCTGAGGCCATTATCTGGAGCTGGAAAGTGGCTTTCTGTACCTATTAAACTTTCCACCTTGGTCTGGTCACAGGGTCACAGATGTGCTGTTTTCCAGGTACAGAGCCTTATTGGTTGGGCCAGGAAAAAAGCCCGCTGGAGAACTCAGGGCCTCAGACTCCTGGGCCCTTCAGCCACCTTGTCTTACACAGCGTAGGAATAAACCTGAACACGGGTGCGGTCGTGGTAAAGTCCCGTCCTTCTCATCTGCATTCCTGACCCTAATGAATGTCTTGCATACTTCTCTAGTGTCGGTGTCCACTCTGCCCTTTCTCTTACTGCTAGGATGAGCATTATCAGGTCAGTGATGGATCACATTTGCTCATAATTCTTCCTAGGTCTTCTGGTAGCCAAGCCCCACGTCCCGCTGTCTTCACCTGGAAAATGGACGGGGAACTGGGTCTGCCTGTGCGACCTCTGTGAGCGACAATTCTGTCAGACGGCCGGACACCGAGTGTTTGGAACCAACTGTGACAAGGGTGGGTAATTTTGGGAGCGTGCCTTATCAAACAAGGGCACAAGATGCTCTTCCCAATCTTTGGAGAGCTTTTGCTTATTTTTGCTCCCCCTTTGGGTCTGAGGGCACTTGCATAATGGCCTTGATGGATGGGATGTGTCAGAAGTCAGACTGTGGAACAATCAATTTTAGCAAAGCAAAGGCAACAGAGCTTACACCGGCCTTTTAAAGATATTCACAGTAAAAGTCCAGCCACCAAGCACAAAGCAAACCAACCAGCCACAGGGAAAGACCCGGATGAGGCGGGGAGCTGCCAGCACCGTCCCTGGAATGCTTGTGAGGGAGCCTGTGGGTGACTTCACCCAGCCTGCCGCCCCCTGGCGGAGGAGCACAGGGTGACCAAGTTCCCTCCAACTCCAGTGCCTGGCCCAGCCCAAAGGCAGTGTCCAGGAGGAGGGTGAGCACTTCCCTTTTAACCCACTGAGTCGGGGACTTTGTTTTCCCATAGGAATATGCTATTCCAAGATAAATGTCTGTAACATATGAGGATCCTGTTCACATCAGTGCCATTATTTATTCTAATTATCTACAAACCTTTCTGCCCAGTAGAACGCAATCTTGATTTGTTAGAAATATGTAAAGTAGGCATAAAATATACTCTATGTGAAGCAGCACTTCTTGCACAAATAATATATTGAAAAGTAGTATTTTTTATTTCAGCTTCTGTGTAGGTATGTTTGTGCATATACTATATATTCATCCATCGAGCTGTCTCTTCCGTAGATTAGATCCGTACATCTAGTCTATCAAATTATAGATATTGCTATAGACATAGCATATTAAATTAATAAATTGATATGTGCCATACATTGGTTAGCTACTAATATAGTAAATTACATATGAATTAATAGATTTCATTTCCCCAATCTATGTACCGTTTATCTATAGTTTATATTAAACTATGTTACATGTGTTTTAGTAAATTAACATGTAGATAGGTAGATACAGATATAAAATAACAGGCATAGAGAGATGTAACTATCTTCTTCAGTGTAACCCTTCAGTTCAGGGAATATAATAAAATCATATGTGATAGTAAAGAGCACTCCTGTATTGGACAGTAGTTGGAGAACTTAAAGAATGTAATGTGCTCTATTACATGAATTTTCAAAGGAACCGAATATTTTTCAATCACTGAACTTGTTCCCTTTTCTACTTGAAGGAGGGGAAAATATCCAGAAATTCCAGTGTGAATGAGGAAAAACATAACTGAAATCATGCTCCTCACTGGTGTCCTTAGACACTTGTACCTTAGAGCGTGAAGGCTTTGGGGAGCAGGTGAGCCCCTGCTTGTGGGAAATGAGTGGCCGCAGCGGGCTTCACACAGCCACTGGTCCTTGTCAGCCAAGTGGAAAAGGATGTTCTTGTGATGAACCAGAGAAAAGTAAAGAGATCATCTCATTCTTCATGCAGAATCAACTCATCTGCATGCTGAGCGGTTTAACCCTCTGCACTGTCTCACCCAGCCTTAGTTCTGAAAAATCAGTGTTGGTTTCTCCTTCACTCTCGAAATAATCTTGGATGAGCTCTTTATTGCAGTGAGGTTGTGCAGAGTGGCTGACCAGTATCCATTACCGAAGATCATCAAAGTGAATTCTCCAATCCTTATTGTGCCTTACATAGAACAGGAGCACGACCTTTTAAGCTGAATTTCCTTGGTCAGAAAGTGGCCAGGTCAATAGGCAGGAAGATGAGCACCCTGCTGAGCTGGAACTGTGTAGCACTGAAGCAGACTCTCTTTTTGACCCAATAGGAAGGATGAAGACTTTCCCTTAGCCAGGCCGTGTCATGATCTGCATATTATAAAATAAGTAACCCTGTGAATTTCTTGTAAGCCCTCACAGAGAACATTCAGGTCACCCAAGAATCCCCCCAGGGACCCAGCAGCATGAAAGAGAACTCAGGGTGTGTCCAGCGAGAACTTACCACCTGCGGACCTTTGCACAGTGGCCCAATATCTTCACTTTTCAGCTGCTTTTAGTAAGGCTGGTCTGTGGCCATTGCTAATGCTGTCTCTCCAGATGGCAGTACCACAGTGCTGCACTCGGTATGCAAGACAAATAAAATTCAAGAGCAGAGGAAGCGTGGAGCTGGGTTATGCAAGTCGAGATTCAGTGGGAAAATTGCAGAGGCTGGGTGTGGGTCTAGGTGCAGAGAAACTCCGTAGCTCTCAGCCACCGCATGGCTCAGGTCGCCTGCGGCCACCGGGCCCTCACCGTGTCCTCTCCGATGCATCCTCCCCTACTGGGGCCAAAGCTGCCTGTCTGCAGGACCTCTTTGCTTCCTTGTTCTAGTCAAGAAGCACTGTCATTTTTCTTGCAAACTTGTTGCATATCACCTCCCAGGGCTGCTCTCACACTGCTCTCCTGTAAGTGGTCAGGACAGATTATCAAACTTGTTTTCAATTATTTATATGTGGCTCTTAGTTCCCACAGTCTGCAGCCCCGGGCAGGAACATTTCAATATGAGTGAATGCTCCTGCACCAGAGAGAGGAGAAACAAACCTCCAGTTACACATTTTAGATGGTTCTCATGAATGATCCTCATGCATGCACTGACAGTGTCTTACACTTCTGCTATCTGGAATGGAAATGCCCAGACTTGTAACTTTGTAGAATGTTCTTTCTAGCTTGGCTATTGTAACTGATTTATATTTTTGTAGTTGTTGTTTGCAGTTATTCGCACCCTAAATATTGGATCTTGGTTCTTGCTCATTCTAAATTCCAAGATACACTGCTGTTCCTCCTGGGATGCATGGGATAATTTGTTCTTTTTTTTTGCGGTTTTCTGACTTACTGACTTTCTTTCTGGGTTTCAATAATTAGCATGGATGATGATGATCAGTGTACAAAGTCCCTATGTTCTTGATTCTCTTCCTGATAGCACCCTGTGGTGTCTATTTGCTGGCTGAGAGTTGCAGTTTGCTGGAAACAAGATTTTGCAGCACTGACATAACCTCTTAGTCCTTCACTGGGCTCCTTAGCTCTGACAAGGTCTTTCAAGGTGCAGTTCACCTGCTATAAAGCTGGTATGGTTGTCTCCACCTTTCTTTGAGCAGCGACCTGGAGCTCCAAATATGAGATTTCTAGGCTATGGAGAGGGAGTGTTTCCCAATGAGGAGAAAGAAAAGAACCTGAATGTATAAATTTTTAGATAAGCAGGTTTAAAAAGTCCAAATTCTACTCATAATATTCAGGAACTTATCTAACCATGACAAAGCTGTGCATCTGATCCAGTGTTGGAAATGTGACTTTTTCCCATCTGCATATCCACAAACCCATTTGTTTACATGCCTTGTCCTTATACCATATGAACATTTGACATGAGTATATTTATTTTTGATCTAGAAATATGTATTTTATGCAGTTTTCTGGGACATGTCTGTTACACTGCAAGACAGAGAAACGTTTGTAGTCCCTGCTGGATGTTGTGGCCTGGAGATTCACCTCCAGGCTCCAGGGTCCTGTACTCAACAGGAAGGCAGTTATTCTGGGGTTTATGGCACGGAAGCCGTGATCACATCAAAGTCACCTCAGTGCTGCTTCTTAGTTTTATAGATAAATTGCAGTACTTCATGCTTACAGTTTCCCGGTCACAGCAATAAAAACAGCTAAAATATGTACTGTATATTGTGATGGTTATTTTTTCTTTTGTTCCTCTCTCCTCTTCCTTTTAGCCTTTTTCATTTTTTCCTTGAACTTTTTATTTTCTCTTTTCTCCTGTTTTCCTATTTATTCCTAAATCATTGGTGCTAAATGATTTCTTGTGTCTAAAACTATCACTGAGAGCAAATCCCATGCATGCATTTTCTATGACTTATCACAAGTATATATATATATGCATCATGGATAGAGACTGGTAACATTTTCTTGTATATCCTGATATTTGTGAGTTTGCAGCTTTCCAAACATCTTCCCTGATAATATTAAAATCAATGATCCAGTTCATAGAAATGTATGTCAGCCAGGCATAGGTGCTTGTCTGTAATCTCAGAACTCTGAGATGCTGAGGCAGAAGGATCCCAATTTCCAACCAAGCCTAGGCAACTTCTTAACAGCAAGATCCTGTCTTTAAAAAAATTAAAAGGACTTGGGATGCAGCTCAATGCAAAGGCCCTGCATGCACAAAAATAACAACAAAATATTATATTTAAATATAAATAAAACATAGATTAACTCTCCAAGCAGGTGTCCCAAATCATTTTTAATGGTCTGACAAAATATCTCAAAACTAAGCAGCAGAAATAACTTGCTACTGACCATCTTACAGTTTGTGTGTATTGATCACCTAAGAGTGGCTGAACTGGGTGACTCTGGTTGGAGGAGTCCCTGTGGGGCTATCATCTAGCTGTTGGCCAGTGTCAGGGGCACCACAAACCTGATCCAGGAGCTGGCTCATGCTGCAGCAGCAGACCTCAGCCATTTGTCATTTAACCCCTCCCCCAAGGGCTTACTCCAGAGAAGACAGAGTACACGCCTGCCATGAAAGCTGCAACCTTTTTATAACCTCCCATCAGAACAGGGACCTCACCACTTGGCTGCATCCCACTCAGTGGAAAAGTCTCTAAACTCAGCTGCTAGGGTAGAGGAAGAGATCACACAAGGATGAATCCCACAAGGCACAGCCTATTGCAGGCCTCCTTAGGGACCACCTTGCTTTCCATTTGTGAGCTGATAGGAAGTCAGGGCAGGGGTGAGCCAAAGTGGTCAGAGTATTGCCCCCAAAACAAGAAGATAGCTCCTCAAAATCATTCCAGGAGTCTAAGCCAGAAACCAATGGTGACACTTGCCTTTGAGACTTCTTCTATAAGCCTAAAGCTTGCAACAAAATGATCAGAGTCTGAAGTGCACCAAGTATATCTGTATTTGTAGGAACAGCACAAGGCTGTCTTAGTATACAAATGCTATCCATCACCAGCGTCATAGACATAAAGTTAAGCTGTTTATAGATGCATTTTGACTTAAATGTTCCTAGCAAATTTTATGTGGCACTGCGAGGGTGACTGCCAGCTCTATTTTGATGAATTCTGCACTGTGTCTTAGTAGATGTAGTACTCATCTGCCCATGTATATAACACCGCACACATTTCTGCATGCAGCATAACACCACAGTAAATCAAGTAAAATTGTTCTGTACTAGCCAACACCTCCCTCATGTGGGTTATCTTTGTTTTCCAGGCTGGAATGAGAACACTCTAGGAATAGAAAACAGGCCATAGTCATTTTTTGTAACATCCCTATTTTGGTTAGCTAGTCCATGTGTTCCAAAGCAAAAAAAAAAAAAAAAAAAAAAAAAAAAAAAAAAAAAAAAAAAAATTAAATTATCTTTATATGCATTTCTAAAGAAATAGACACAAGGAACAAAAGTGATGAGTTGCCTGCAAAATGATTTGCTTGAAGAAAAAAAAAAAGAGGTACTTTCTTCAATAGGACTTGAGAAACTTTCAGAAAATAATTAAGCCCTGGTGTCTGTCTGCTCCCACCCAAGGAGAGTCCACTTCTCCAACCCAAGGAGAGGCTCCCCCTGAGAACCGCTGAGTGTGCATTTAACTGACACAAAGAAGTAACACCCACTAAATGACAGCAAAGAGCAGCTGCAAGCCCGGGCTTTCTTGTCTACAGGACATCTAGGGTTGAATGGTGCTGGCACCAATGCACAGAGGGGTTCAGTGTTGTCCCAAGGCATTCAGGGATCCTCCTCACCAGCCCCATCCCCCAAGGTCACAAGGGTCACTTACCCTGCTCCTGAGTCTTCTCTTTGTGCAGAGCTCATTGCTCTGCTGCTGGGAGAACTGATGAGTGACATGAGGCAAGTGACCCCTCCAGGTGACAGTCCCACAGAGCCAGCTTTCCACAGCCTGCCTCCAGACCACGCTGTGACGAGGAACTCATTTCTTCTCCGGAGGCTGCTGTGGCTCCTCACAGTGTGGCAGCTTCCTGTAATACACCTGAGCTCCACAGCAGCCAGAGGGAGTGAGGAGTGGGTGGGACGATTTCCTGTGTTTCCCTTTATTCCTAACAAGACTGTACCTAGATCCAAGCAGGAGCCTAAGAAGATCCACAGGTGCCATACGTGTGCCAGGTTTTCCCCAAGCACACCTTTTGCGTGATCGCCCTTCCTGCAAACATCTGAAACCACTGTGAGGACACAGGCTTGGCCTCATCGCCTCTGGGAGAGCAGCTGTGAAAGAAGCCGCGTATTGCCGTGGAAACAGCACAGGAGAAGAAGATGCTGCTGCCCCTCTTCATGCCCGGGGGCTGCGGTCCTCACCCCTCCACTGTAGCTAGAAAGGAACGTGCGCTTCCAGTCTTTCAGACTCTAAGTGCGTTTCTCACAGCCCACAGGGGTGGAACTTTGCACCGGGCTGGGAACACACTTCAATTGTAAAACCAGCTAAGCCTAGTCTGTCTCCATAATCAGGTTACTTAGCTTGACTCCTACAGAAAACCAAGCTCCATCATGACAGAGTGAGCAGCTGTAGGAATAAAGCAAAACTAAATGTAATTACAGAACTTGCTAACTTCGGTGGAAAGAAAGGGACCGAAAGGCAGTCCCGCCGATCTACAGAAAGGAAAGGTGTGGCATCTGTAAATGACACACTGGAGGGTAAAAAGCCCAAACAGTGAGAAATTTAAACCCTGGTTGGATATTTAATGACACAAAGAACATACTTTTAGTTATATTTAAGAATAATATAGTTATGAGGATATTTGTTAAGAGTTTCCAGGTTTTTAAGATCACTAAGATAATGTTTGTGTACTGTATGCTTTAAAACTGAGAAAGGATTTTCTCAGCCCTTATAAAATATTCTGGTTGTGTCTTGTTTCTCAGTCTGGGTGTTTTTCGCTTATTATTTGTAGTAAGCCAACTAAACCCCACGATATTTGCAATGCGACTCAAACTCTCGGGGCACAGAGAAGTCAGCCGCATTCCGTTTCACCCTGAGCACTGGGGCATTTCACTCAAAGTTTCCAGCTTCAGACACTTGGCTCTGAGATTTCTAGATCCAAAGAGATGAATTCTGTCTCATGGCTGGTTCTGAATGCCACACACCATGGAAGCTCCAAATGGGCTGTTTGGCCACAGAGAGAAATCTTTATTGAAAAACTCTCTAAAAGCAATAATTGAATAGACATAATTGCAGGGCACCGTGTCATGCAAAGCTGTAAACAGCAGTGACAATGTAATTTATGCTCGTTTGTAATACAGTAGCTCATTACCACTCTGACACTCACTGCCTTCATTAGCCCAGCTCATCTGTTTCTCTGATCCATGGTCTCATTGTATTACCCGCAGCTGTTTGCACAGAGAACTGGGCCTGCAATTAGAGGTTGGTGCTGAGTGCTGGGCTCTGTGGAGAGCGGATGGCACAGCACAGGGCACAGCGATGTCCTGAGCAGATGCCAAACCCGCACCGAAGACGGGCAGGTACGGTGAACAACCGAGGCTCGGAGTCTGGGTCGGGACTAGCAACACTGGGTCCAGGAATGGCTGCAGTAATGGGACAAAGTCGATGCTCATAAAGTCACAACAAGGATGGCAGTGTGTAACAGTGGCACAAGCTCGCAGGGAGCCGGCAGTCACGCTCCGTGCTCCTACTGGGTTTGACTGGGAAGCACTAGCTCTGTGGAATTGTTTGTCTTCGTTACTTTCCGTGTCATCCTGTCCATTAGCTCTCCACTGAGGGTCAAGTTCAAGGTCATCTTAACAACAGCATTGCTCAACAGTCCTCTGGAGCAGCTTCTCGGGAGCAGGTAACCTACAGGGCCACCTGGGTAACGAAAGAGAGGACTGAGTGCTGGGGGCTGGAAGGTGTAGGTCAGAAAATTTTAACCCTATATCTTCCTTCTCCTCATTCTCCCACAGGAAGTGATGCCCCAGTCCTGCCTCCCCGCCCAGCAGGTACCGGCATCTGTCACATCTGTGGTTAGTTTATCCCCTGAACTCTGCCCCCACAGCCTCTGCCAGGAACCCTCATGGAGGTGGCCCCTGTGTCCTCAGTTACACACCCTGTAAGGCCATTTTTGCGTAAAACACAAATGCAGGTGTTTTTGAGGAGCATGCATTTGCTTTCCTCTTGCCGACTTATCAAAGGCACCGTCTGTATTTAATAATGCTCATTTCCCCACTCCGATGGGATTTTCCGCTCTTGTTCCCAGTTACTGAACCCATGGATTCTGGTACCTGTTCAGACTCCTCAAGAACCTGGCAGTAAGGACAAGCAGTAGCTAAGTTAGCGTGTGTGCCATCAAATAGGACGCCACACTGAGTTTCTGTACACACCGAGAGGAGCTTAGCAAGGTGAATCCTGTAGCTCGACAGCAATGGAAACAAGAACGCAGCTGAAATTTGCCTGCTCGAAAGTGCTCCTAACTCTGCATCTGTGTGCTTAGTTTTCCCCAGAACTCCCACATGAAGAATGTGCCAGGTGACTTGGTAGTGTCCTGGGACATGAGGAAGCACCACTGTTTTTCAGGTTTAAAGAATCACAGCGGTGGCCATCTTGGTTTTTATTTTTTCACAGAAACCATGTGAAATGACATAGGCACACAGCCGTTGTTAAGTAAACTGTGGGTGCTGTCAGGTACGGATTGTAGTGAGGGTGTGCAGACGTCTTTGGGTGGAGGCTGGTGTGGGACCAGGGGCGGCTGGGGGTGAGCTGCCCATCTGGACCCCTGGTCTTAGGCAGCTGCACTACTCACCCTGCGGGGGAGGAAGCACTCCTCTGATAGCTGAGGACCCAGCACAACACTCAGGCTGAGGGGAAAGCAGATCCAGGGAGCAGGCTGGAAGGGGCTGTGGGGAAAATCACTCAGCCAAGTGGGAAGGCATCTCCGTGACCCCAAATCATCTCATGCTTCACATAGCGCTGGACAGCGAGATTGTAGGAAAAGGCTATTGTACTTCTATTTGCTGGGCAGCAGCTAGAACATTTTACACTTCTGTGGGCTAAGCGCAGTGTGTCTGCAGACTTTGCCAGGCGGGAAAACCTGCAGGTCACGATCTTATGCCTCGGAGAGAAAAGGGTCTGATCGCAGGAATTACGTTCTCAGTTCTCTCCACATTTTCCAAAAGGAGTGAAACTGAAGAGCTTGTGTGTTGCAACCACATGCACTGAGGGATTCTGAAGAAATAAATGCAGCTCTGAGTTTATGGCTTCAGCCATTACTGTGTTACCTTTCTCTCAGCCACTGCGCTCAGAGGAGCCAATGCCCTGGCCACCCTGAAGAGGAAAGGCCAGCGAGGACCCGAATGAGGTTAGCTTTCCCTCAGAACCTTCCTATTCTGTTGATGACACTTTTATTCTTTCTTGTGACAAATGCTGTTTAGAGACTATTCTGAGGTTTCCTCCTGAACTACAATACTTGCACAGGTAGGGTTATGGCTGCTTTAGTTTCCTGGGCTGGACATTCTAGGGGACGTTTCATCACTGTCCTCCCAGGGAACGGTTTGCTCTGTTTGCTCCAAACTGGTTCCCTCCTCTCCGGCCTGAGGAGCTGGCAGGAAACTTGGGAAGAGCCATTTGTGGAAGGGGGACACTGTCTCAACAAGGCCTGTGTGCTCCCCAAATTTATAATGCACTGGAAGTTGACATTTAGGAGGGCTTGTGTCCTTTGTAAAGTAGGAAAACCTGTCTTTTATCATTAATGACTTATAGAAAAATTAAAGAGATAGCAAAAGCAGCAGGTAGGGTAAAGCATCCGTGACCTCATTGGCTGAGTATTTGGTGCCTTTCCCTAACTTCCCAATTCACGTTATAATTGTGCTGTGTTTGATTGCCATGCTATTTTGTTGCTGCTGTTACTGGAGATTGAACTCGCAGCCTCCAGCCTCCTGCTCACAGCCCTCTGCTCCCCACTGCCAGGGGTAACAGCCACTCTCTCAGTGAGTGAAGTCCGCAACCCGTGCAAGCCCTACCTGAACTGTGTCAGGAAACGTCTCCTCTTTTTCTGAATTCTGACTGTCTGAACTTTCGCCACCTCCTCCTCCCCAGATTGTGTCTCCGAGTGAGTCCACCACACAGCCCACTGCGTCCATGCAGGGCATCACCCCCGTGGCAAGTGGGTCCAGCCTCTCCAGCTCCAGCTCTGTAACAGCTGGAGTCAGCACCGAGAGCTGGGGTGCCCAGCACCCACCCTGCCCTCTAATTCTCCCTCTGTTTTCTGGTGACCGCAGGGAAACACAAACTCCCTGGAGGTAGCCGTAGGTGGGAATTTCAGTCAGTGCCTCGTGCTTCCTGGGCAGAAGTGAGGGGCTGTGGACTATCAGGGATGTTCACACGGTCTGCTCAGAAATGTAAAGTTGGAGTCAAAAAAGCTGAAGACAATCAGGGCTCATTCATTCATTTGTTGCTATGGCAACCAGTACCTCTCGTTCCTGCTTAGCTCTGAAGCCTATATTTTAAATTTTTTCCTTTGCTTCTGTTCCTATTACATCCTTTCAGTGAATTTCTGCTCCAGGCTCAGTTAATTAAGGAAATAAACTGAACCTGATCTTTGCTGCCCCCTGGCATCTGGGTGCTGGTCTCCGGTGGGCTTCCTTGGACAGAAACCCGCCCGGTATTGCTGCTTCCCCACCTCTGGGGAGAGCAACCCCTGCGGCATGCATGGGTCCCTAGAGGGGGTGACTTGGGCAGCCTCCACGTGGATCCCCCTGACCCTGCCATGGCTCCCTTCGTGGTGGCACAGCTGTGTCTTCTTCTATCACCATCATCAATCATAGCCCTGAAGGAAACTCATCCTGAGTCCACAGAACTAGAGAAACCGGAAGTGCGCGGTGCTCTCCGGGTCCTGAGAGCTGCTGTGTTAAGCCGCTGTTGTCTTTAATGCCCTCTTCCATCCCTTGAGGTTCAAGTAAACTCTTTTCACACCTTGAGACACCAGAGGTGGGGTGTCTTTCTCATCATGGCATCATCTCCAGAGGTGAGGAGTCACAGGTCCCCTTCTGTGGCTCTGTCCCAGCTGACTGACAGGCAGACACAGCACTGTACAGAGATGGGTCGCATGGGAAGCTCACTCTGGGGCCTGGACTCTCAGCTCTAAGCCCCCACTTTGGCTGGACCCTGGCCATGTCCCTCTGGACTCGAGGGTCACGTGCTTCTCCTCCTGGTCCCAAAGAACCCTGCTCCCCCGTCCACAGATGGGCTCTCAAGTGCTTTTCTTTCTCTGCTGGGCTGTGTGCAGACCCCTGTTGCATTCTTCCAGCAAGTCAGGGGCGCCAAGTAACCACAGGTTTATTCTCCAGGCTGGGCTGAGGCATATCCTGAGCTCCTCCATGCAGACCATTAGTTCCACCTACACAGTCTGAATCTCAACACGGAAATAAGTCTTCTGGAGTCTGCTCTGTCCTCCAGAGATAGCAACTGTCCTCCTCTGGGCTTTGATCCTGTAATCTTCAGAGCTGTCTACCAGGCCCTTGGATTTATTCCTCATAATTAACTTTTATTCCTTTGACCACTGCCTCACCTCTCTCCTCCCCATGACGGCTGCTCTGATTTTGCACTACACTGTAATGTTGAGCAAGGAAGGGCCAAGAGGACCATCGACCGGCCCAGGGTGCCACCCTGCTTTCTCCCCTTGCCCAGTAAAACCCAGCTTCCCTTTGGTGATTAGGTAAATTGCTCTGTGTTCTCTGAACCTGTGGGCTTAGTGGGCTAAATGTCCCCAAGATCTAGGAATCTGTCCCCTCCCCCACAACTGTTTGTTAACCTGGCAGAAACTGTGCCTACATGGGAGCCCAGGACCTAAAATCTAGCAGAGCCCAACCTGACGGGGCTGAGGGCATCATTTAGGACTCTGGTGATTTTGTGATCACTCCAGAGATTATTCCAGAAATTTCTCAGTGACTTCTCCCCGCATGGGATCTGATGCTGTGACTCTTATTTCAGTTCTGAAATGGACCACTGCAATCGTGATTGCTCCTCACCAGGAGCTTGTGTGAGCACTTTAGAAGATGGGGTCCCCACGGCTGCACCCACCATGCCTGTTTGCAGCACGGCACCCACCAAACTCTTGTTCTCCAGTGTGGGGCCTGCTCCTCACACCCTCCAATTCCAACCATCTCACATTTCCAATTACAGTACCACAGCAGCATAAGACAGCTTTCAGGGATCGGTGTCCACATACAGTCTGTTTCTATCAGTGTGTGTCCCCAGAGCATAGTGACCACATGCGCTGTGAGGAGCTGGGCACCAACTACTTAAGAAACAAAATAGACCGGAGCAGAGCAGCGACAAACCCGAGCCCAGTGCATACTTCAGATGTGTGTGTGTGTGAGTTTGTGAACTCTCTCTCTGCATTTGAATGTGTGGAGTGATGCAACCAGCCCTGGTATAAAATGCACTCTTTACTATGGTGGTGGTAAAAGCAAACACAATTCCTCCTTTACAGTTTATCACAAGAAATTGTTCTGTAATTCTCAGAGAGAACAACCATGTACCAGTGATCTGACCTGGTGACACTAAACCTTAAAACCCTGATCCTTAAAATTTAGCTTTGAATTAATATAGAGCTAGTTCAACATTAACACACGCAGGATTACTCCCTGTTGACCAAGCCCTAAGTAATCACTATGAATCCCCCCACAACCCTTGGAGCTAGCACTGTGATTATCAGCATTTTGCAGGTGAGGAAATTTAAGAACAGAAAGGTAAAGTCAACCCCTGAAGGCTGCAGAGTAGGGAATTGTAGAGCTAAAATTCAAGCACAAGCTCGAAGTCTACTTTTTAAAAAACTGTTTTCCTGGCCCCCTTGGCAATGTTTGTTACTTTATCACATGAATAAAAAGGATGCATTGATGTTCACTTTATTCGCCTTATTAGAATGAGTCCAGTTTGTTCCTAAAGTGATGGGCATTAGGTTGCAAGGAAGGACTCATCATGAGTTCCAGAGAACTGGCCATGTCCACGGAGACCTACCCACACATTTCCTTAGTGGGGAAGCTCTGGGAACAATTGGTGATGTCTGTCACTGCTGCACAGAGAAAGGACACCTGTGCCCCTGAGCTTACATCATTTCTTTGCTCCCTGAAGAAATATTCACTGAGACCCACAGGAACTAAATCTACAGAGATTAACAGAAATGACAAGGATGTCTGTGAAAGGCAGATGACAAAAATGGACAACAGAGTGGACCATTAAATGCACACTGGAGCTTCAGGTTCCTTGGGGTACTTGATGGGAAAACATACGTGAGAAAGATAGAGACGCACAAAGCTCAGAAGCTTATGTACACGGCCTGGAGAAAGACATCCTCCATGACAATTGGGTTACTAGTTCGGAGCAAAATGAGACAGAGTCCCACAGGAGCACTGTAGGAAAAGCAGTCCAGGGAGGAGCTACAGCAGAGGCACAGGGTGTCCCTTGGGCCATTCAAGGGAGGCCCCAGGCCAGCTGAACCATCCTGCCTTCTACTTGTGCTTCTAAGGATTGCAGCGCTCAGAGGCCTGGCGATGGGAGAAGAGCTCCTGGAGGAGGCAGCGGGTCCTTCGTGTTCCACTTTGTATGCTTCAATGTTTTAAAACTCCTCATGAGAGGCACATCCTTCATAATGGAGGAAAACATGACAGCGCTTTGAGATTTCACAAATGCTGCCTCCCTCTACATCACACTCAAGGTAGGAACTTCGCATTCTTGTGGAATATTTGCAGAGCTCCTGCTTGGCAAACATTTGCTGGTTTCCCTGTGGCCACCAGACACAATCTGAGAGGATACTGGTTTGAAAGTGAAACAAAGCTACACTTCCACACTGTGGGAAACCTCAGCCCACTGGATCCTACATTCCCCATGACCAAGCTCCACGTTTCTGAAGCAGAGGAGATTTCTCCCTGAGGAATCTGGCTTGTGAAGATCACTTTAGATAATTCAGACACTGTGGCATCCAGCCCGCAGAGGCCAGGGATTCAGCTAACCATTCTGTAATATGCAAGAGGGCATCAACTGCATAGGGCTGTCCGGGTTCTAATGCCAATCAACTCAGGACAATGAAGTCTTCATTTAGAGAAAACAATCACCAATAGATAGGCCCTGGAATCTTGGTCCCTGCTGTGATTTTCCAGTGAGGTTGCCATGGAGACCAGGTGATACAGGCATGCAAACCCAGTGGATGTGCAGAGGTCTCAAGGCCAGAGAGAGGGGGGAAAGACAGACAGTCAGTATGACTGCGGTAGCAATGGGAACAAGCAGTTTCCCCAGTGGAGCTGCCTCATCCATCACCTCTGGAGTCGTTTCTGTTGGGGGGGAGCTCCCCACCCCGCAGCAGGACACTCAGACTCATCACCTACCTGGTGATGATGCTCAGACCCACAGTGACAGGGCCCAATTTGCTTTCTGTCCTGCTTCCCCTTGTGCAGAAAGGGCACCATAATGAGCACGCAGGCTGCAAACTGCTTTCCAGAGATCACAACCTCACTGACAGACCTTTCAAAAGGTGCTAGGCACAGGCAGGGTGGAAATGCACCTCGGAAATTCAGAAAGATGTGGAGAGCTTGGTCTTCTGGTAATAGACCCACTGCTGGTCCTTCCTGTGGCCAATCTGACATCGAAGCAGTCACCTTAGGTTTTTGGAGCCATTGCAATTGGATTTTGCTTTTGACAAGGCCCATTGCTCCCGGGAGTGATGAAGGCTGACATCTTGCTGACAGGATGGCTGGCTCTGACGCTTGCAGGGCAAAGAGCTCAGTCTTCCCCAAAGGCCTCCTTCTCGGCTTTCTCAGTGGTGGGGAGGGGTAAGATCCACTGAAGTCACCTGATGACCTGGGTGATGTCATCTCTAAGTTAACATCCTCCCATATTTTCCAGCGACAACATTTAGCACATCCTCATTCTCTATATGTGTTGTTAACCTAACTCTATTTGAACTGGGTTCATAATAAATCAGCATTTCTAATACAGTAAAACTTCAGTGTGTGAGTATTTTTGTTCCAAAAAGGTGTTTGTAATCCAAAGCACTGTCCATCAAAGTGAATTTCCCCATTAGAAACAGTGCAAATGCAGATGATTCATTCTGTAACCCAAAAATATTCACATGAAAAAGATTGCAATACTGTAATACAATGGAGAATAATAAAGAAAATACAAAATATAAAGAAAAGGAAGTTAGCGTGCACTTTCTGTGAAAACCTCCGAGGCTAGTATGAAGGACACAGGAGTGGAAGGTCACTGACCCTGGTGGAGTCACTGCTGTCTTTCAGCCTGATGGATGGAATCGGTTTCTTCTCGTGCAAATTATCAAGGACCTAACCTGGCTACACCTGCTTCCAAATACTTCTGAGGATGTTGCACAGAAGTGAACGCAATCTTGTGTGGTCACTAAGCAGATTCATCATTTGCACTGCTGCAGCTTGTTCCGGTGGTGGTTACCAGCCACACAGCTGTGCATGCTTTCCCACATTGACACACCTCCCTCATCTCACTGGGAGTGAGGGATCCCTCCTGCTCCTTCTCCTCTGTCTCCTCTGCAGATGAAGTTCCCGTAACCTCTTGGTGTTGGGGGATGATCACCCAGAATCCCAACCAGAGAGAGAGAGGGAAGGAGACAGAACAGGCAGGGGGCAGAAGAAGGGAAGAAGGGGAGGGAGAGAAAGGGCAGAGGAAGGAGAGAGGGAGAGACTAGGAGGGAGAGGGAGAAAGAGAGAAGGAGGAGGGGAGGGAGGGAGAGAGGGCAGGAGGAGGGAGAGCGCCACTTGCTCAGCTGTGATAAATGATGCTCAGCACATACTTGTCACACATTTATGTTGCAAGACACCCCTCATTTATCAAGATAAAATGCATTAGCAATGTTTACTGGTCTTGCACGTTGCTTGCACCATGAGATACTTGCACTTGAAGGTTTTGCCGAACAAATGCTGTCTACATCGAAGGATGTGCATGGTGCTTTGCTCCTGGGCCGTTTAGGGGGATCAAAGGATGGGGTGCAATCACAGGAAAGGCCCAAGAGAGTCAGCGACTCAGCTGGAGTGAATTTAGGATGTGGCATCACTTTTAAAGTTCCAAACTTTGTGTGAGGCTGTAATTCCTGCTTGCCCGACACATGGGAAACCTTGGTTTTGTTTCTCAGTACACACACACACATGCATGTGCACACCCACACTCACACACACACTCATGCACACACATTCACATGTAGTCATACACACATATACACATACATTCACAAGCTTACACATATACACACACACCTTCACGCACACAGACTCACACAAACACATAGTCCGACATACTCATACACACACACGTACAGAGTCAGTGATTTAAGTGTAGGTTTGTAGATTTCTTTTTAAATAATAATTTAATATTCTATTTGTTTTGCTTGAAACCTTTTCCTCTAAGATTTAATGAAACTATCAGTATTGATGCTTATTGTTTCTAACATTTCTGTTTCTAAGCTGACTGTCAACTTTGCCAACATTTACAATATCAAATGTGTTTCCCTTATTGCTGCGTAGAGTCCACAAGAGAAATGCATGGAAAACTCTTTATAAAAACTTGTTCTAGCATTGCTATTTTTGTTAAATACCTGTAAAGGAGACACTTTAAAAAGTAGTCACTTATTTCCAGTCTTCAAAGATCACTAGGAGAGACACTGGTTCCCCGTGGTAGAGGTAGGGAGCAGGAGACAGCAGCAGCCTGAGGAGCTCAGGCTGCCCACACTCCTTCAGGACAGCAGCCCGGCTTCCTGACCAGAGGGCCCTTCCTGAGCAGAGGCGTGGGCAGGGACCTCCCAGCCCAAGGAACGGAGTCCCTCAGCGCAGCTGTGCCTTAGGCCTGATAAGCACATGAGGACTCTCACTGGCCAACAGAAATGGACTGTGGTACCAGAAGACCCACAGGAAGTGCTGTCAGAAGATGCTCCACCAGAAGATCAAATAATCCCAGTCCATTGGGGCAAAATACACAAATAAACACCAAAAAGGCAGATGCTATGAGTAGAAAACTAAATAAAGACCACTTAAAGCACTAGCATAAGCACCTCAGCTTCTCCTGGTCAGTCTTCCTGGTCAGTCTGCACCCACAATTCACAGGCAGGACCAGAGGCCAAGCAAGCAGCCCACAAGGTGGTGAAGGGACTTTCAGAGCCCTAAGGTTTTGTTCCTTCTTGGAAAAAAGAAAGGTAACGATTAACATTGAAACTGAATGTCCCCATGGCAACCTCTAAGGCAATCCCTTAACAGAATAGCAAAATTACTTGTGATGTTCTTATTTATAAAGAAAATGAAATTTAATATTTTGTAATTTGGAAAAAGATGAGAGAAAAAATGAAGCAGTTAAGACAAGTGAAGGAAACAAAATCAAAGTGAGTTGGCAGCCGAGGACACTGGGATTTGCAGTACATGTAAAGAAATTAAATCTTCTAATTAAAATACAGGAGTGAATGGTCCTGGAATAAAATGAATGACATTTATAAGAGACTCACTTAAAACACAGAAATAGAAAGACTGTAAAAATTATACCATGTGAACAGTACCAAAAAGATTGTCTTGTCTATAAAAATATCTAGCAAAGTAATTCTTTAGCTAAAATGCTGAGTTAAACAAAGTCTTTATGAAAGTTTAATATTCTTGAGAAAATATAATTATTTATAAAGTGTTTGCAGCTAAATTCTGTAACATAGAATTAAAGACAAACATTGATAAGTGGAAAGATCTGTATTTACAGTAGTTTCCTACCTTTAAATACAAGTATTTATAATGAAAAGGTTGTTAAACCTGTGAACAATATATCTATCTCTAAGAAATAGCAAGCAAATTAAACCAAAGAGAATAAGAAGAATAAGATTATTAAGAAGGAGCAAAAGGTAACTAAATGTAAAGTGATCTACAATGCACCAAGCACTGTGAGAAGTTGGTTCACCAAAGACTACTAAAGTTTTGCACAGCAGTTCAGTGTTACAAAAGGTGCAGACAAGCAATGCTAGAAATAAAAGAAGAGGACAATCACACTAGTAAAAGACATTGAAAGATAATTTTAAATCTACAGTTTAAAAGAGATAAAATGATGTGAAAACTTGAAGCTAACAGGTTTGGAGTGCAAATGAAGCTGATGTCAGGATAACACCCTCAGGAGCACACAGTAAAACTGACACAGGAAGAAAGAGAAAGTCCACCGAGTCCTCTAACCAGGAAAGAGATGGAGTCCAGGCTTTAAAATATTTCAGCTAAGCAAACTCAGCTGACCAAATAAAAGGTGTTTGCTTGCAAAGAAATTCCTTTCAATTTCAACAAAAACCTTGATTTATTTTTGTGAAAAATTTTCCAACTCATTATAAAGATTCTCAGAGTGTTTATAGATCAACTCTCACTTCTTAGGGAGTCAGGGAACATCTTAGGGGTTAGGGAAGCCAGGACTGGCCAACACCAATGCAATAGTGGGAAAAGAAGCCTAAAAGATGGAGCTGAGGGCTTAGGAATGGATGCACAGCGGGGTGCACACGGGCTGACCACAGGGCACCAGCTCCGTTATATAGACAGGCGCGTGGGCTCCATGGGGCGCACCTGGCTCCAGACTCTGAGGATGCAGCTGAGCTGATACCGCAGGCATCAGGAGGGCAGCAAGCATCAAGGTCCCCATTAGCACAGGAGCTGCTGGGCTGCTCACTGGGCAGTGAAAAACAGGTCTGGTGTGTGTTCGCCCCACCGTCCCTATGCTTAGTGTAGTTTCCAGTGAGGCGGTTCAGAACATAGGATCTTCAGCCACCAAAGGGAGGAGGGTTAAAACATAAAAGCGACTTTCAAAAGGATACAGGGACCAGACCCTCACACACAAACTTTCTGCTTTTCCTTTGGGGTCCTTGGAAAAGAGGTCAGTTTTGCATGTCTGTGTCTGGCAACCTAAACAGCTCTTCTGAAGACAACAATATGCAATAGAGAAACCACTGCTAAATTCTATCACCTTGTTTTGAAAGCCTGTGTTATTATTGCTTTGGGTTTTTGTTGTTTGTTCTCATTTGATTTTTTTCTTTTGTGTGTTTTTGTCTTGATCCAACAATACATTTTCAAAAACCAGTAAGGGTGTATGTTCACTGATTTTATTATGAGTTTAAGCAATTTGCTCTGTATAATATAAATAACTGGAAGCAACTTAATGTTTTATATTGATGGATTTTATGAAAATAATGATGTATCAGAAAATAGTGAAATATCATTTATCATTAAATATAATAACAAAAAGTAATATCAATGGTGGAGAGTGAGAGAAAGTTAAAAATAAATGATACATGAAACTGCTAACAGCGAACACTATCTTGTGCCAGGGGCTTGTCTTAAATGCTTTAAATTTCATTTCTGTCCTGGGCCTTAAAACAGTGCTAAACCCAGGTGGCTGTGCCGCATGGGACCTGGTGTAGCAGGCCTCACCTGTGCATCTGTTTGTTGCTCTATGCTCTGTCTCCATGGAATGATACGTTCTACCACGGCTTTATTTTTAGTTTTTAAAAAATACCACAATGGATACAGAGGCAAAGACAGAAATACAGAGTTAAAACTTATCTGCACATTAATAGTCTTCTTATACAGAAAAAAAGAGAGAGGTGGAAAAATCTTGTGACAAAATTTAAAACTTGTGATGCCTTGAGTGGTGATTTTGAGAAGTTGCTTTGGGTCTTATGGTAGCACAGCGCATCACAGCAGCGGTGTGTGTGAGAAAGGAGGGCGGTTCCCTTCATGGGAGCAGGAAAAGGGAGAGAGAGAGATGGGGGAGAAAGAGAGAATGGGGGCTCCAGTATCTACCTCAAGGTCAGGCCCGATGATCTAGACTCTTCCCACTAGGTTCTGGGGACTCCCGACAGCCACCAGGCTGGTGACCAAGCTGCTCACACAGGTTTTAGGGGCAAACACTAGAGCATCTATGTCTCTAATGCTTAACTGGATTTGTGGTGGTCACAGGACTAAATAATAAGCCACTTAGACCTTTCAAATTCTGATTGGGTGGCAGCCAGTGCTCAGCAAATAACCAGCAGCCCTCCCGTTACATTACCGTCATTGTGGCCTCCATCAAGAAAGCAGAGCACACTGGAGCTGGTATCTGACTGCACAATATATGCATATCTGACTGTTACCCTAAGAGCCCACTGATCAGGACAGTTTGGCATTAAACTCCACTCTCCTCAGACCTCCAGGACTCCACAGAGGAGATGCCTGGAGAAGAGAAGCATCTCCCATGCTGAGTGCTGCCACGGTACCTCCAGGCCAGGTCTTTGATCATGGTAGATCTGTTGTGTCCTGTGAGAGCTCTGAGGGGCTTATCCCGTTTTGTGGTCAACCATAGCAGACTTGGCACTGAGCAAAGGGGCTTCAAAAGCTGCCTGGGCCCTGTAATTTTATGCAAGGGGCCTAGCCTGGTTGATTGGAAGCTATTTTGGAGAGCACAGGTCCAGGCTTCATGGGAAGCTCCTGACCCTGCTGGTCACTTGGCTCCTGGTCAGTTCAATGAGTGGTGAGATCCAGGGATGGAGCTCTGGCCAAATCTCTGTGAGGAATCTGGTGAGCTCCACAGCGTAATTCACCCTCCAGACTCCAAGTGCAGAGGTAGCCACACAAGCCAAAGAGACCGAGGACCCTCAGCATGGAGTAGCAACCTCCAAGGTTGAGTAGCCTGAGGCATGAACTTGGGTGTTGGAGTCTGTTCAACAAACCTCTGTTCTGCTGCTGGTGGAACAGCTTCCACTGTGTCAAATAAGTCCCAGCCTTCGTTTCCTTGCTGCCTACTGGGATGAAGACAGAGCTACAGAAAAGGACTGGCATGGGGTAGGAGGAGGTGAGACACATGTCATGGACTGACCCTTTCATAAATTAATTGCTCATCATCTGTACAAGTCATTATTCATCCTGAAAGTGTGTGCAGTACAACCTAAAAGAGCAGGCGGATCCTTTGCTTTACTGCACAAGGTGTCTCTCGCTGTTACGGAGCAGCACTCTTATCAGGGACAGGGCTAGTTCCAGCTTCTGTTTACCCCTTCCACAGCCCACAGAATTTCAGGTAACAGCAGACAGCTTTGAAACAGAGAGAATGTGTTATGCATGTCAAATTCTTTCTCCCCTGCCTTTATTGTAAATTATGGGAAGGCTGAGGTATAAATAAAACTGTGAAGTCATTAACGTCCTTATTAGTGTGAAACTGAGGTTTCCTACCATGCTGGTTGTGTGTAAATCACCCTTTGCTCCTGGCTCCACAGCATCTGGACAGAGAACACCAGGTCTGCAGTGATCACACATGAACAGGTGCACACAATGTTTCCAGAGCAGTAATCAGCTCTGCGGGCTGTGGGTATGTGCAAGTGACAGGGAACCTGTACTCTCAGGATTCATGATAACCAATAAAGACCAGACACTGCAATAAATCTGACTGGCGATGTTGCTTGACAAGGTGGCCAGCCAGAGCTGCCCTCATTTCAATCCCTGCAGGTGAGGAGCTGAGCCATGAAAAGACAAGGTCACGTGCCACAAGTGAGCCAGTAGTTTCATGTCCTAAGGTGACCATTTTCTAGCTGTGACCTTAGGGAACTCAGCAGAGCTCCCTGTACATCTGTTTCTTCACCTGCACAGTGGGAATGATGGTGAGGGTTTCTATTTCACATGGCTAGGGAGGTCTTGATATGTGAATGCACCCAGAGCAGGACAAGGTAAGTGTTAGCTACAATTACTATCAGCAGTCTTATGTATGTTACGGTCCTCCTAGGAAGAACACTGAGAAGCCTGAGCAGGACTGCATTCAATCAATGAAGCATTTAAGTAGATCGTTTGGTTGATCAGCTTTCTTGTTGCTGAGCAAACACCCAGCACCCACAGTTTAAAAGAGAAGATGCTTACTTGGCTCATAGATGCAGAGGGTTCAGTCCATGGCCAGCTGCCTCCAAGGCAGGGACAGCATGGTGGAAACAAATCTGCTCACTTCACGGAAGTGCCCAGGAAGCAGAGCAGGGGACCAGAGCAGAAGGGGCTAGAAACCAGACACAGTCTCCAAGATCATGCTTCCATGGCCCACCCAGACCCTATCAGAAGAGTGCTTTTTTAATCCCCTAGGTAGCTTCCAAGTCAACCCAGTTGATAATCCAGCCCACTGGATAGGATTACATAGTAGATAGCACCATTCCCAGGACCAGCCTCAGTGCGAAGCCACTGCAACAACCACACACCTCATTTCAATCAGAAGGATGAGGGATGCAGCAGTGACCAGAAACAGCAGAAGCCTAGACAGTGACAAGGGTTGTCCTCAACCACAGAAGCCACGGCTTCCATGAAAGCAACCCAGACCGTACTAAGCCTCAGGAGAAGGAAGAGAGGAAAGTTAAAAATCCGTGACCTTTTCTTTCACCGTGACTCCAAACTCCCAAGGCCTAGAAAATATAACAAGAAGCCAGAGAACCCGAGGGATTTGCTATGGAGAGGTCAGGGCACAGATTTAAGAGCAAAGAGTTGTCCTCGAGGGTAAATTGGAGAACATCCAGCCACACACAGACAGCAGTGTTAGGAGCGGCCCTATTATGCGTGCACTTGGCCCCAGGGAACTGAGCAAACATTACCAGTACAGCCACAGCCCCACTGCCAGGGACACCAAAGGGACCAGCAGGAGTCAGGAGTGACTCAGTCCTTCTCAGCCTGGTTTTGGATCGTGGAAAGGAAGAGCAGTAACCCTAACAAAAACAACCTGAGCAGAGGTAACAGCAGCACCTGCCTTCCTGCACTTTCTCAGCCTCCCGGTGTGTTCAGGTGCTTTGCACATTCGCTCTTCAGTCCTGTCACAGCCCTGTGGCCATCAGTAGGTATTCATTCCCATTTTACAACTAAGGAAATTGAGAATGATGCACTTATGGGATCCAGGCCACTCAGTGTTCCAAGCTGAATAGTCTCAGAGAGGACATGGAAGAGTGCTGACAGCATAGCTCAGGACCTAAGAGCGTGAGATGCGGAATCTGTGTTTCTCAGCCCACGTTCTGGGAGGACTTAGGCTGGATCAATCTCAGGTCCAAACAATGAGGATCCAAACAGCCCAAACCAGTTCCACCCCTCCTGGAGCTGAGGTCACCTTCAAAATTTCAAAAAGTTCATTAAGAAAGTAAAGAGTTGACTAAGACCTAAGACTCCAACAGAAAAGAAAACATACATCCACACAAGATCAGAGGCATGAATATTTATAGCAGAATTACCCATAATGGCCCAAAAAGTGGAGATGGCCTAAAAGTTCACTAGCTGAAAGAGGAGTAAAATATAGCACATCCATACAAGGAAACGTTACTTAAAGATAAAAAAGGATGAACATATGATACACACTAGTAGAAGGAACCGGGTGCACCTTATGCAGAGAGAAGGTGGATAAAAGACACCTCATAGTCTGTGATGTCATTGATAGGAAAGGTCAAGAGGGGCGAAGCTAGGGGAAGAGAGCACATCAACGGTCACTCAAGCTGGAAGGTGACCTCATGGGAAGACTGGAAATGACCACAAAGGAGTGTGGGGTTAATTTTAGGATAAAGAAACTGTGTTAGAATTGATCACATTTATGAGTGTGCAATTCTGTGAATGTGCTAAAAGCCATCATGGTGTACACTCCAAGTGGGTGGGGTTGTGTTAGGTGAGCTGTATCACTAGCAATTTAAAAACACAGATTGTCCCTTTAATGCCTAAGACTTTTATCTATTCTTATACTGAAGTTTATGACCATAATTCCCATTTTAAGCATCACATATTATATTTTTAACAGAATTTAACATTTGGATTACAATTCTCTTATGTCCTACTGTGAATTCTCTGTTGGGTTAGCTCTTTCAGAAAGTTTTGATTAAAAAAATTGAACAAATGTACTTATCACTGGATCTTTTCTTCTTCCAAACTTCTATTAGAGTAAAATAAATAAAGCTATGATTTGTTATGATAATTAATGAGCTTTGTAGGAAAATAATTTAAGGCCGGTGCATGCTCCTTTGATGACCTCATCTACTGCATCTCCAAAGAAAAAGTAAACATGCCTTCTATATGTTCTGAACTATGTTTTAAAATTATTCTTTGATGCCAAGAGTTAAAGTTCCTTCAACTTTTGTCCCAGGGTCTGCAGATTACAACATTTACCCAGCTCAGAGCTAAGCAGGTATGTGTCTTTTGCTTCAGGATGCTGTGGTTACTTTTCTCTCATTGTTGATACAAAATACCTGACTCCTGAAGTGAAGCAAGGAAAGGTTTATTTAGCTTAGAGATTTGGAGGTTGCAGTCCACACTCAGCTGGCTCCAGGGCAGGGTGGCAGGCTGAGGAGCAGCAGTTCATGGTGGCTGCAAACAGCAAGAGCAAAAGAGCCAAAGAGAAGAGCACACTCCTTCCCTCCCTCCTTACATTGTATGCTGACTCCACCCCGATAGGTGCAGCACTCACACCACCAATCCCAGCACTGCACAGTGAACCAATCACAAACCCTAGACTCAGCCACCTCCATGACTGTGTGAGGCTTGGGGAGACACCAGACCCAAACCATAGCACAGGAGAAGCTGAAAGACCACACTGCTCCCCAAAGTTAAGCTTTTCTACCTAAAATTCTCTTGCTCTCCCACTGTCTTGCAATCTCAGACTCAAGTAACCATACCCTCCTTTATAGCAGTAGGAAAGACACCCTAACCCTGCAGACAGTCCTTCCCAAGTCTCCTTCAGGGAAGACTGGGTTCAGGTCTGCTTTCTCTCCCTTCCAGAGAGAATAGAGGTAACAGAGGAATTGCTTCCTCAGAGATAACCCACATCGGGTAATCTTTCGGTCTCAACCCTTTCAAAGTCTTAAAAAATGTAAGGAAATTCAAGAGTCTTGGAGAATTTTTGACTATTTTTTCTGAAAATACACAGCAAGCCCAACGTGTTGTTTCAGACTGTCTTATCTTCCTTGTTAGCCTGTCAGAACCAGAGACTGACAAGGTCATGCAGCTCTCCGTGTGCCAGTTCCTGTGGCTGTGACTGGGGACCACAGGCAGCAGCACTGTTTGTATGTGCATCTGTCTGAGTACAGGGACATTGGACAGTGGATTGACTTAGAGAAGGTAGAAAATGTGACTCTTCAGTTCCCACTATGGGAGAAGTAATCTAATGCATCACACTGGGGAGTCCCCTCCCAGAGCCAGGGTACCCAGGATCCTTGGCAGCCTCCCTTGAATGTGCCCAGGAATCCAAACTCCCGGATCCATCTCCACAGCCAGCCAGAGACACCCAAGAGGCAGATAAAAGGTTCTAGTCTCAGCCTCCGACTTCCCTCAACCTATGCATGGGTCCTGGCCCAGAAATGGACACACAGTGAGCGCAGGGAGTAGGATTATAGAATTGGTTGAATGTAACAGAAAAAAGAAAAATTGCATAATCAACAAAGTAAATACCTATCTCATGCTGATATTTTCAAAATGCAAAAGGTTAAACAAAGCAACGTCTTTTTGAAATTAGAAGATATATAAGGAAAAAATAACAAAGGCAGAAATTTGTGAAATAGCATTAAAACGTACAGCAGAATAAATCATTGTTTAAGAGCTATCCCACTGTGTGCTTAATAAAATTGTGAATTTAGGGTGACTGTGAAGACACGCGGGAGCAAACATTCACCTGACGCTGAGCAAGGGCACCAATGGACTTCCCACAAACCTTAAAATAAGAAATGTAATACAAACACAATTATCTTAATAAGTAGAGATTCAGATGAGCAGCCAAAGTCCTGTTAAAACACTCCAAAAACTGGAATAAATTTGACCTGAGAAATAGGACACAGGAACATATCTTTCTCAGCTTTTCTGAGAAAACTTAGCTGTGATTCCCCCGCCATCTTTTATCCCGTGATGCATTTTTGTTTTCATACCTCTTATCGCTGTGTGAAACTTTGCTCTCCCCACTGTTTCCACGGCTTGTCACCTTGCACAACATGCCACCCCACAGGGATGACAGTCCAGTCCTTCCTGACCCTTGTCAATAGAGTAGAATGATACATAGTTAAGTCTTGAAAGTAATTTCTCAACCATAAATGCACAAGGAAGGACTAAAATTATTCTGATTGTAGAAGACTGCTTGCTGGAGTACATTTTGTGGCAAGAGATCTTGTTGATAGGGTAGACTAGTGTTCATCAATAAAGTAAGTAGATGAATAAATAGAGTGTTCACCAGAACAGCTAGAATACATTTCCCTCTCTCCTTCTTCTGCATCTCCTGGGGAATCTCACGTCAAAATACCCTCCTGTGAGTTTTGGACGGCAGCTGACTGTTAAAACCTCCTTTCCCACCAGCCAGCTGCTGCTGCCCATCTGCCAGCTTCCCCTGGCACACCTGTGGCTCCCCCTGGACAGGGTCACATCTGCCTGCTCCTCTAGGGTGGAAACCACCGAGCAACAGTCAGAAGAGTTAGTCAAGGGCATCCCGATGCTGACAGATACATGATGTGGCTTTCTGAGCATTTCTGTTCGCCCCCATTTAACAGACGTTCAAACAGTGCACTGTCCACTCTGAGCCATGTCTGAGAACTCAGGAAAAATGTACAAACAGCCATTCAGCTTCCCAAGGGGGAAAGAAACATTAAAATATACTGGGAAGTTTAAAAATAGCAAATGGACTTCCTTTCCACCTGGGAGCACCCAAAGAGACAAAAAAGATCACCCATCCAAGGGAGGCATCTGTGTTTACAGTGACACCATCAGCTTTTCCCATCTCACCAGGCTCTGGGCACTTTGTGTCTGTTCTTATGTAGAAATATTTTTGGGTGACCAAGTCATTGAGCAGAAAGCAGTGCAGGTGAAGCAGAGCCCTCCAGGATTGCACTGTACCACTCATGGTGCTACAATCACTGTTGCGTTCTCCAGCCACACTCCCAGAAACTAACCCTAACACTAACCCAGCACTGCAGCCCACGCTGCAGTGGGAACCAGCGTGGGAACCAGACATGGCTCTGGCTGCAGTCCTATATCGTCTTCCGCCACACCACCCATCATGCACCTCTCTGTCATGTCAGTGTGGAAACCATTTTTGGGGACAGATGAAGGATGCATCCTTCTCTATAATGATACTGTATTTTATTGAATATCTTCATTGAATGTCTCAGTAACTTTTTCTGGAATAATTTTCAGTACCAAGAATTCACTGGCCCTCTTCTAAATAGTAAAGTGAAACTAATGATAGTATTTGCCAAATAAGCAAATAAAAATGAAGGAAAAGTTCTTTAATCCCACAGTGACTAATAATTTAATTAGAAGTCAGATGTTCTTCTTTTCCTCACCTGAAGCCCTGCCATGTCAACTGAACTTATTTTGATGTAGTCACCATGAGATGCACAATCTTTTCATCAAAGGAGTTAGTAAAACTTGGATGCTATGGTACTGGACCCAGAAACGAAATTTGTCCTAAATTCAATTCCAGTTCAGGTGCTTACAATTTCACACAATTTAAGCTTCCTCTACATAATGCTTTTCCTTGTCTATAAGAGAGGAACATGTAATACACAGTGTAATGAAATGATTTAATACAATAGAGCAAATGGTTGACATTAAAATATGATATCAGTGAATTTCAAGACAATATTTTTGGTTTTCTCCATTCATAAAATTAAGACAAAATAAATTTGGGGTTACCATTTGTTCATATTCTCCCTCATCCTAAAATACGCTTAACCCATTGTAAACTGCTTTATCATTGATTTTAGGAAGTAGTCCTCAGTCAGAGAGCTTTCTATGGACAGGAATTATTCTACATTTGTTAAACTGTCAGGTTATAAGTTTATGATTATTGTATTTATTACAACCATTTGATTTTAGCATTTTGTGCTGCTTGCTAATACTTCTGGGAAGTTAGGTGACATGGGGGAACTTTTATAAACAGCCAGATTGTGGGAAACGGCAGCCAAGGCTGGCGGCTCCTGAGAGTGCCTGAAAGATCCTGCACACGGTGGAAGCTGGTGTTGGTCCACAATCACAGGGGTGATGCCGCGGGGTCTCCACAATGTCACGCAGAAATGCCGTGTCCAGAACCTGCTGCTGTTAGGACTGTCGTATCCACTGAAAGATGCAAAGGCAGCTCTGAAATAACTAGGGGAAGGCGGCCCTGAGATAGGTAGGGGAGGAAATTTTCTGTTCCTCTCTTGGAAGCACCATCCATGGACTCTACCATGTGCAACCATAAAAATCCTGGCTCAAATTTGGCGGGACAGAGATCCTGGATACCACAACCCTGTCAGTGCTGAGAAAGAGATCCCTGGGTCAGGTTTCCCACAGGAGGGAGGTTGGAAAGAACACGTTTAACTGGAACGACTCATTTTCCAGCCAGAAATCCCAGGTCCTAGTAGCACATGTGCAGCGTTCAGGGATGCCCAGGAGCCAAAGGGAAAGAGTTCATTTGCATTTAAATTAAATTTGCATAAATATTTTCATAAAAATAGAGAACACAGTTTCTGCCTGGCTGTGTCGCTTTGTGGCAATGAGTCTGTGAAATCATGAGCACCTTATGTGCAGGCAGAGATGGGCGGAGAGACCCAGCCCCTGACGAGAAGCCTTAAATGTGTTCTGAAACAAAAGGGGCAGGACTGTTTCTCTTCTCTGTGTCTTCAAACTACTTTTGGAAATGTTCTCAAAAATTTGTCTCAGCACAGCACCTGCTTTGCATCACAAGGTCCTGTGTTAGATTCTCAGAACCAAAAAACAGACTAGGGATTTAGCTCAGCTGCATAAGTGCCTGCCTTGCAAGCAGGCAGCTGTGAGTTCGATCCCTGGTACTGATAAAAAGGAAAAAGACAGTAAATAAATAAATAAATAAATTGTATGTATCTTAGAATATATAATATATACACACATATATACATTAGAATACATATACATATATATATCTTAGATTAGAATTACATTAGAATATATATATATATATATATATATATATATATCTTAGAATATTCTTAGCATTCTAGAAATGATCTATCCTAAAATAGAGTGAAATCTAGGTCTTACAAATTTCCAGAAATGGGAGCAGACCATGACAAAAGTTGGTAATTAAGGTGCAGATGACACCACTGACAAATGCCTCTTCCCTGTTCCTCACTGAGCACTGACTGCATCCTGAACCCAGAGAAGGGAAAGACTTTGGATCCAGGTGCCAGGATGGCTGTCATGGCTTTAGACAAGAAGACAGAACCAGACGGTCCATAGTCCATAGTCCATAGTCCATAGTCCAAAGCCCACCCACTGTAACAGGATCTAACCAGGTATGGGCAGCTTCAGGGCACCAGGGCCAAAGTACTTCACACCACTGTGGTGTACAGAGGAGAGGCCAGGACATCCTCACTCACATGGCAGACATCCACTCACGGGAATTCTACACAGTGCTGCCTCCTGGTGAGGACGAGGGCCCCTTTGGGGACCAACACCCAGAACCTGTTCATTTTGCCAGCAAGAGCGATTAAGAGCCCGTGTCTGCCCCAGCTCTCCTTCCGGTTCTGTGCTGTCACTTTTTGCCAGCTTTGAGAGTCACAAAGTTTCCAAGCTTTCCCCACAGAAAGGGTCTTCAGTGGCTCCACCCCTAAGGAAGCCTGTAGGACCTCCTCAGCTCTGCTGCAGGAGAGCCGAGCTGCCCCCTCTGTGTCCCTGAGCCGGAGGGAGAACATCTGAGGAGCAGATTAGGAGGCATTTCCCAGGGTCTGGCTGTTTTCAGCTCCTGAAATCCATGGCAAGTTGGTGGGAGTCTTCATATTGAAAATGTGTCCAGCATGGGAGGCAGCAGCAATAAAACCTGACAGAACAAAATGCGATGGGAAGAAGTCCACAGACTTGCAGAACAGGGCTGAACTTCCCTCACATAAACCTGAGTTCAGTTTCATGAGTTTCACCTTCTGGGAAACTCACACAGTGAGAATTTTTTTCTTGTTACATCACAGACACATGCCACAGCTCCATGGCACAGTGCTACCTGGCAGGTGCAAGGTCCTGAGTTGGATTCCCAGTTCCAAAATACAAAACACCACTAGACAAACAAATAGACAAACACCACTGGCGCAAACACACACGTTTTGAGAATCAGTGGAAACCCTGAAAATGTCTCAGATCTCGAGTAAGAGGCTGCCCCGTACCATCTGAAGTGACCCAGTACAACTTCTGCTCAGAGGTTCTGGAGTTTTCACAAATCCACAGCTGTGATGGGGTCTAGAGTAGTTTGTCCTCCCTTTCTGCTGAGATGAGTGTCTCAGGCTCAGGACCTGCTGCACCCTCCTGGTGAGTCCTGCTCAGGCCCCGCCCTCAATCTCTGGCAGGTTGGGCCTGGCTGGGGCTGGAACTCTGTGCTCATTTGCAGGGACTGGGTCTGGAAGGAGGGTGCCTCTTATTCTACTCTGATTAAGAGGATCTATGGGAAATTCCACTGGGAAATCCCAGGGAGGAAGGATTTCTCCTAGAGAAGAGCAGCGGAAAGAGAGCTACAGCCTTCCTTATGAGGAGCCTTCCACACCTGTCACGGTACACGGCATTTCTGGCTGTCTTGCTACTCATTTCTCGGTCTCTCTCTGTCTCTCTCTGTCTCTGTCTCTCTCTCCCTTTCTCTTCCTCTTTCTCTCTCTCTTTCTGTCTCTGTCTCTCTGTCTGTCTATCTGTCTGTCTGTCTCTCTGTATGTGTGTGTGTGTGTGTGTGTGTGTGTGCGTGCGTGTGTATGTGTGTGTGATTCTGGGGTCCAACCCAAGGCCTTTGTGCTGAGCTACATCGCCAGCCATTTTTTGTTTCTAGTTTGAGACAGGATCTCACTAAGGTGCTAAGGTGGCCAGACTGGATTTGAACTTGCAGCCCTCCTGTCTCAGCTTCCCAGAGTGCTGGCACTGTAGGTGTGTGATCTCCATGCCCAGCTCTTCCTGCTAATGTCACAGGGTGCCCTGCTGAGGGGGATAGCACAGAGGAGAGTTGAGGGAACCCAGGGCTCTGCCTCTGCTGCCTCAGCAGCCCTTCTTGTCACTGAGGACCCTCACCGCAGAAGCTCACTGAGCTAGAGCTCGGGTCACTGCAGGTGCAAGCGTGCAGCAGATGCAAGCTCTTCCTAAAGGCAACATATCGCCATCTTCTGATATGTCCACACTAGAGAAAACTCATTGCCTTAGAAACCAGTCCGCTCCTAAGGAAGACAGGGAACAACACGAAGGCAGGGATTTATTCAGGATTCTTTGACACTCACATCCAGCACAGCGAGTGCTTGTGGAGTTTTGATTTTTACTAAAATATTGAAATTAACAGTTCGTGTTCCCCAGGTGATCACTTCAAGTGTGCAATAGCAGAACCCTCTTGCCTTCCCCAAGGACCTTTTAATCTTCTCTAAGAGCAAGGTACGAGCACACCAAGGTAGCATTCTTTGGCACATACGAAGCTCCCATGATCATTTCTATGAAGCAGAACTGAGTCTCTCTGCATGTTACAGCAAAATGAATCACAGCAAAATAAAATTAAGGACTTCTTTTTCCCAAATTTTGCCTTTTGAGGAGTTACTGCAATTCATCCAGGAGTTCAGATGAATGAAGCAGAGGTCTTTGAGATCCTTTGGGTTTATGTCATGTTGCAAGCTGACTGCACCGTCTTGAGACATCTCATCTTAATTGTGGAAAAATCAGGCAAAGTCGAGCCCAGTTCCTGTCAGCCGGGTTCTGTCTCTGTGGTGAGAGCCTGTGCAGGGCTACTGATGAAGGGCCCTGCCACTTCACAGCTTGGGAAGTGGTGGAGCCCAGGACTGGCATCGGCTGGACACTGGCAATGCCTTCTCCACTGTGCCACCAAGGGCAGATGGTGATAGAAGGGTGACGTGGGCCAAGGAACGGGTCTCCACAGTCACTGCTCAGACAGGAAGGCAGAGCCAGGTACAGGGCACACCACACAAAACCTGAAGTACATGAATAGGACCCACATTGAGCCTCCTTCTGCCACCTGGACTTTGGCAGCCATGATATGTCCTCTAAACTCCTTGTGTGGTCAGAAACTACCCCTCCAATCAGGTGGACTGGGGCAGGCACCTCACTGGGTCTGATCCCTGTGAGTCCCCAGCTGTGAGTTCTCTCAGGTTACCAAGACCTCAGAAGGCCAAGTGCCTGAGCTTGTTGGGGCTGTGAGTGCTTCTCCCCGACCTGCTGCCGCCCTGCAGAGCGCACCCTCACGAGGTCCTCTTCTCCTATTATAACCTCACTCATGCTACTCTTCCTGAGGGCCTGTTCCACTATTTGTTTGGGTTACGAAGACTCCAGAAACAACTCCTGGGGGACCCTCCATCTGGTAACAGAACCATCTGTCACTTTCAGCTAAATGCTCTACATTTCATCTGATATAACAATAACAAACCCAGCTAAGTCCGTGCACTAACCTGTTTCTATCAAAGTACAAGCTCCCAAAGCATGATCCCTCGGTGAGGAAAGGGGCTTTGTTCTGTATTTCTGTGACTGTAGCTGATGTTTTCTTTAATAGAAGGCAGCAGGATTCTCACCTTTCCTTCTGCACTCAATCTAAGACAAGATGCAGTTTGATTAAAGTACATGGTGGTCTGGATCAAAAATGCCCCCAACCCTGTCCTCAAAAAATGTGTTGCCAGAGCCTCGTGTGTTTAGACCTGGAGGGACTGGATCACGGTGTACCAATGGTTAACCTACTGATGAAGTCGTGGCGGAAAGGGCATCAGAAGGGGGAGCACAGTTAGAAGAAGCAGATCACTGGTAGCTTGACCTGGACAGGTGTTTGTTTTGTTTTGTTTGATTTGGTTTGGTTTGCTTTGTTTCTGGTCCCCGGTTCCTCCCCTTCTACTTCCCGGCTGCCAGGAGGCCAGGCCTCTCCTCACCAAACCCTTCTGCCATGATGTTCTGCCTCCCTCAAGCCCACAGCAATGGAGCCAGCTGACCATGGACTGAATCCTCTGAAACTAGAATCCACACCCAACCTTCTAAGTTGTTCACATCAGGGGTTCTGTCACAGCAACACCAAGCTAACTAGTCCAAAGCCTGAGATGTATTTAAGGGTAAATGCCATCGATGGAGGAACTTTGGCCTTGCACAGATACACTGCTGGCAGAATGATGACAAAAGGCAAGGAACTACAAGGACACTGCTGTGGCTGGAGATAGACACAGACCAGGAGCTGGGATGGATGGAGATGGGAGAAGGGGCCACAGGGATGGGGCTGTGCTGTGTAATTTCACCTGTTTTCTACTGACAATAGGAACAACGTGGTAGGAAAGTATGGCCTCTGACTGGGCACCTCCAAGCAGGAAGTCTGGCACAGGAAGCAGGAAGCAGGAAGATGCAGGCTGCATTGGGTGGCGTTTCCCAGCAGGATGCCTGAGATCAGTGATAAGAGCTGTGAAGGTGGCCAGAAAGTTCTTTCTGCAGGCTTTCAGGGTAATAGGTTGGGGTTTTGTGTGGCTGAGTTTGTCTAGAAGCAGCCTTGAGGAGGAATATGTGGCAGGAGGGGCAGGATGCTGGGGTGACTGAGGATACACCTGAGCCATGATGAAGTCCCATGAGCCACAGCTAGTCTGGTGAGTGCTGACAATCCAGCCCGGCTCATGAGATTTGGAAACAAGCATTGTTCCCTGCCTTGACTACAGATTGGTGGTGGCTTCCTCAGAAGGCAGTGGCCCTGGGTAGGAGCATGCCTGTGGTGGAGTGCTTTGGATTAAGAACTGGTGGTCAACTTAGCACCAGCTGGATTACATCAGCATGGCATTAAGAGAATCAGGTGAAGCATCACCTGAGGAAAGTTGCCAGGATAAATAGGTGGAGAAGAAGGGAGGTGTAGAGGTTTGAGGCATTAAGGAGGCATTGTGGGTTCTCCTATGAGTTTCTTCTGAGCTGTTGGTTCTCCTGGAGAGGCTTTGGTCCTCACATCAAGCATTGCTTCCTGGCTCTGGAGGGGAAGACATGTGCTGCTTGGTCTCCAGGATGAACTTGTCATGCTACTTTCTGGCATGTACCCAACTGTGCTTGTCCTTGGAGGAGCTCGGGGCCTCCTTGTCACTGAGCACAGCTGTGGTTCCTTTCAGGACAGCCCCGCTCTTTTTTGTGAGTGTGACTTCTCAGCTCCAGTATAGAACCCTCATCCCACTAGCACAGCTCCTTCATCCTGCTGGCATAGACTTTCTGGCTTCCACCGCTGACCTTTGGGATGGATCCGTATAAGAGACTGGCATGAGTTCTTCTTGTAGGTTCTCGACCTCCAGTTGGACTCGTGAAAGCACTGTCCTGAGCTCTGGATTTTTATCTGGACTCATGTGAGACATTGCTGTGGGGTTTAGGCTCTTGATTAAATAATCTATATCTTTGAGGTTGTGGATAGATTTCCTGCATTTTCCTGTCTAACTTCTGGTGACCATTATAAAAATACTATAAACTCCATGTCCTAATCCAAATTGTTCTCTGTGTACAACCCCTGACTACAACATGGAGCGAGGCTCCATACAGCCCAGAGCTCACAGCTCTGCTCCAGGGAGGGGAGCGCATATCAGCCATCAGGCTGACCCATGTCCATGTTCCATGTGGCCATGGTGCTCTGTATGTTTGACGACACTGACTGCTTGTAAGAGCTCTACGAGGGAAGAAACCTTGCTTTTCTGTTTTGCAGATGAAGAAACTGAGGCAAGAATCATCCTGGAATTGTAGCTAGAATGTGGATTTCACCTATGAAATAAATGTAAGGGGTCCAGTAAACTGGGCAGGTACCTCTTATAAAAAGAGGAGGATTTAAGACTCAGAGAGAAAGGAAAAAAGCCCTATGAAGACAGAGGCAGAGATTAGAGAGATGCAGACAAGCCAGGGATGGACAGTGAGGAGGGTGTCCCTATCAAGCCATGACTGCAGACCGGTGAACTGTTGGGGAATGCATTTCTGCCATTTGCAGCCACTCAGTGGATGGTAATTTTTGGTATCAGCCTCAGGAAGCATGCATAGCCCTCTCAGCTCCAGAGGTTGTTGCTCTGAAAAAAAAAAAAAAAATGTGGTCTAAGATACCCCGGATTCCAAAAGCCACAGAATTACCTTGTGATCATCAAATCACTTTGAAAACATGATTAAACAACCTGTATTTTCTCAGTTTCTCAGAATGAATACACCTGACAGAGCAGAGGAGTCACCTTCAGAGAGCTGGGCGTGGGGCTGGGACCTGAGGGTGAATTGTTTACACTCTCTGTAGCCCACCTGAGGGGACAGATGCTCTTCGCCTGAATAATTTTCACAGCCCTCCTACCTCAAGGCCGGAGGGACCCAGGCTGGAGTATGGAACCAAAGGGTAAACTTGGATAACTGACCGTCAGCCAGGGCATGCAGAGCAAGACTGCTGGATTACCTCAGTCTATAATGATGGACACAGTCTCCATCCGGCAGCGATGCCTCAGCTCCATGAACGCTGAGGCAAACCTTGCTGCATGGTGCAAGAAAGAGAACATACATTGTAGGAAAATGTGTCCATGATCTTCACTGAGGCAGATCCAGGGTCCCTCGCCGGCCTGTGATCATCACCCATTATCTAAGGAGAGAGAGTCACAGGACAGAGAGCTGCCAAGGATCCTGCTGGGTGTTGCCAGGCTGGCCTGCTGGAGTCTGCTGTACCCTCTTAGGGCACTGGGCACAAGCAACCCAGTCCACACTGGCTGGGGCAGCACAGTTGTGTCCTCAGGACATTGGTTTCCAAGTACATCATGGTCAGTGAGGACAATGGGAAGCTCCGGAGGCCACTGTGTCTGCCCTTCCCCTGCAGAAGTCCCAGGCAGACTGTTGCCCTCAGGGCTTTGGGATCTAACCCTCATGAAACTGTCTGACAAAGTCACCACTGCCTGGGACAGAGGACCTCTCCTGGGGCCGGAAACTGAGCCATTTTAGGTGGTGCTGATCACAGTAGTAAGTAACACCTAGAGGGATTGATGTGCAGTGAGCAGCCCCATTTCCTCTCCAGGACAGGAAGAATCTAACTTTTTCGGTGATAGAAACTTGTTTCAAACTCTCTAGGGTCTTGTTTAAAAATGGAGAGTTTGTCCTTGCTAAGAATTTTGGTAACACGATTATGTAGCTGGAAATTTATAAAATTGTTCACCTCTATTGTATTTATTTTATGGAAAGACATGGTGATTCACAAAAGGATGTTTGTAAGTGGATGAATATAAGCACAATTGATAAATCAGTTTACAGATAGCAGCTAAGAAGTAGGCAGGTGGTCCTTGGGGTCCCACCCTGGTCAGTAACACACAAGCCAGGGGTGCTGGTGAGACAGGGCCAGTCTCCCTACCAGGGCCATTCTAGTGTGAAAATTGATCCTTACTCTCTATAATCTACTCACTGCTCTTTCATAGTAAAATTTCCTCTTGTTCAGAGTGGGAAAAAGATATATAAACAAATACATGAACTAAAAACCTCAAGGTACTGTTTCTTCTGTAGACCCCGTGGGTCTCAGCTCTGGCCAAGAAGATGGACATGAAGGCTGTGCCATTGCTCAATGACACAGACAAGGAGAATCAGGATGAGGAACTGCCCAGGGTAGAGACAGTCCTGGTCCCTTTCTCCCATGTGTCTGTCTGGAATGGCCACAGTGGCTGCCACAATGTGAAATAAAAGCAGTGTGCTAAGAATGGCAAAGAAGACACAGGGCAGAGCCTGTGTGAATGTGGGCAGCCCTGAGATCCCTCTCCACCAGCTCAACCATTGTATCTGGATGTCATGACACTGGGAGCAAAAGAATCCCAGTGTGGGGGAGACCTGAGTTACTCCAAATGGAGCAGAGCTCCTAATGGCACAATCTTCTTTACTCCATTCATGTACAGTTTACTTCATCCTCACTCCATTAGGAAGCAAGACTGAGAAAAAAAAAAAAGTCAAGTGTCCCCCAACCTCCTCTGCCCTACATCATCTACTGTTCTTTGTTCTAATACAGATAAAACTTCCTGTAACTAAAGTTTTATAATCTGTGATGCCCAAGCAGGGCCACCAAAATATGCTATCAAACTATCACAGCTTGACAAACTGTCTTTGTTCTTCTTCTGCCCAGCCAGAAATTCTAAGCCAAAGACCAATTCCCTTGGCAACACATATGAAACAGGGGCCCTTCCTTTGTTCAGCACTCAGCCCTTTGGACACAAGGCTGCTGAGCCAGGTGTACACCTAATAAGTCCTCCTGTCTCTCCAGTGGTCTCTTTCATCACTTGAATTCTACAAGGACTAGGCCACTTACATCATCCACCCAACCAGCTTCCAACGCTCATCTTCTCTAAGTAAAACAATGTCAGCTTTATTTCTATATCTTCCTGCCAAAATGCAAGAATCAGTATTCTTTATATTATCTCGTATGTGTCTGTGTCTGTTTCATGGTTTATGTCCATAGCCCCAGGTCTCATGCATTTGCATTATGCATTTGTGATTGGTTCATTGTCTAGAGCTTAGATAGATGGTGTTAGTGCTACACCCACATAGGGGTGGAGCCTGCATACAGTGTAATGACAGGAAGAAGGTGTGTCATTCACTCTTGCTGGTTTCTGCCTTACCGTTTTGCAACCACCATGAACTGCAGCCCCGCCATGCCACTCTGCCTTGGAGCCAACTGAGTATTGACTGAAACCTCCAAAAACTGTAAGAAAAAACTTTCCTTTCCCAATTTTGCGCATCAGGTGTTTTGTCTCAGTGATGAGTAAAAAGTAACTAAGTCAGTATGTATGGTTCTGGGACTGAATTCAGAATCTCTGCACTAAGGTTTCCCCTTTTTATTTTTTATTTGAAGACAAGGTTTCCTTAAGTTGCACAATGTTTGAATTTGCAATTTTCTTTCCTCCATTTCCTAGAGTGTTGGGATTACAGGCATGCGCACTGTGACCATCTCTAGCACGGCATTCTTGATAGCACTTCCTGTTGGCTCCAAAACCAAATGAAGGAGATCCTTGAGTTCTAATGGGCCACCTCCCCTCAGCTCTGTGGTGTCTCCTCATCTCTCTCCAATGGTAACCTTCTCATTCAGAGCTGTGTCCACCTGGGGCAGATCCCTGGGGAAGAGTTCAGGTCAACTGCAGTCATTTAATAACACAGAAATGGTTTTTCAGTGGAAAGACTTGTGATCACATCAATACTGGAACACAATTCTCAAGTGGAAACGATTTTAAATGTTTTTGGTGAACAGCATACTTCGGATAATGTCGAATCCTAGAGAAAGCCCCAGATATCACACTTGAAATACATTTGCATTTATTACCAGAGGTTGAAGTGTCTCCATCCACACAGGTAGATCTGAAGTTCCCAGAATCATCAAGGTGGGGGAGGTTGGCAGAGGTCAATGGAACCCATGGTGACTCGGGGTTCTGAGCTCCATGCTCCAGTGTAAGTGTGCAAAAGGTGCATCTCAGAGCCTGTTTCTAGCTAAAGATAGAGCTGAGAGCTGTCAGCTTTCCTGAACAACATTTCAAGTGCATATCAATCTCCCTTTTTACTGCTTCCATAAATAAAAATTCTAATGAGGTAAAAAATCTCAAAGGACCTTTTATAGAAGCCTTTAGTAAAATCAAATCAGTGAGCAAACAGAAACCCTTGCAATGTGAATAGCAATTCTTTTCAGAGAATTAAAAATGATTAAAATTATGAGCTAATCCATTTGCCTCTGTTTAGATATCATTTCTTCCATTGTTAAACCATTTTGAGATAAATGTCAATTTAACAAAAGACAAATGTAGCTGAAAGCTTCCCTCTGAAATAAATATATAGGGCCCAACTAGTTCTGCTTTTTCCATTTTTCCTTAAAGTAGTAAAACTACAGAGATCTCTAGCTTGATAGAATGGGAGCCTGGTGGAGACAACCGGGCTGGGGAGACCCAGGGAGTGGGCCCAGCACTTGCCTCTGAGAACATGGAACTATCTCGTGAAATCTCTTAACTTAGCAAGGTGAGAAAATTCATCTTTTAAAAATACTGTCAGGGCATCAACCACCTCAAACTCACACTCGTGGCCTCTGCTCTCCACAGATGACTGTGTGGGGTTTAGTGACCTGGGTTCCAAAGGACAGTGGAAGAAGCAGAGAGGTCAGGACAGATTCTGCGCAAATGAGTGAAGTGGATGTGGACGTGGACGCCTGGCCTCATGAGTGGAAGACAGAGATGTGGTCCCCTCTTCCTCTCCTCCCTCACCCTCAGACATCAGGCATAGCCGGGAAGGAGAGTGGGTCCCAGCTAATAAAACATGAGATATTACTTTGATTGCTAAATGATTACCTGGACATAGAGAGATCCTCGTTTATCACCAACGCTTCCGGGTATGCATGGTCCTCCTCATTATCTTCCCACCAAGAGACATAAATTCAGAACAGTAAAAGGCAACTCTCCTAAATTAGATTTCACAATTGAGATGGGCAAAATAGAGATTGTAGCTCTGAATGATTCCAGAGACAAAGGATAGAAGCTTGAATTCAAAGTGACTTAGCCCAGCAGGAGGTTCTCCAAACAAGCTTCAAGGGCACTTGACTTGGGACTGGACATTGCACTCAGAACCCATTTCTTCCTATCTCAGTGGCCCTCAGTCCTGGCTACACATGTTCTCAGGCTGGCTGCATGTGGCCTCATATGCAACCACAACACGGCAGTGACCAAGAGTTGCCTCCTGTGGTTCCTCTTAGGGCTATGGAATTGCCTCCCATGGGGGACAGAACCTGCAAGCCTTGATCCAACCATAGCCACTGACCAGGTCCTCCCCCATGGGCAAGGAAGAGGATTGAGCCCACCTCAGAGCTGCAGGGTGTCCAGGCTCCTCCAGGACAATACTTCATAGGGGAAGGACAGGCATTACATCCAAACCATAATTAAGGACCATGCAACAGATACATGTTGTCAGGTAGGCACGCAATCTGTGCAAAGGATTTCCTCCATGATTTTGGTCCTATCTTCCTGCATCATTTTGTTGAGTTCTTAGAAACCAAAGAGCTCAGCTTGACTGGTCCATCCCAGTTTCTGGGTTGCAAGGCAATCACAGCAAGAAAACCTAAAGGTGCTGAATGATGCACAGCAATAGTGATCTAGGAGAAAATTGTGCCCCAAAATGCAAAAATGCGAAACATTGCCAGCACTAAACGCTGGTGAGGCATGGAGCAGAGGGACTCTCTTCAAATATGGTGGACTCCTGTTAGAAGACACTGTTTCTCTTTAGTTTACGTCTTCCCAAGTGTGCAAATGACCTCACCAGCATCCATGGGCTCAGAGCAAGAATGCTGTTGAGAATGGAGCTGAGATGCTGTATCTACACAGCCAGGGATGCCAGGGACTGACAGGGACAGCAGAAGCCTGGAGAAAGTCAGGATTGGGTCCCCTGGAGCCTTTGGGAACCCAGTCACAGTGACCTCTGACCTCAGTGTCCAGCACCAGGACCATGAGGGCATCAGCATGTGCTGCTTTCGGTATCTGATGACCTTTCATGCACAGGTTCCAGGAAGCCAACTGTACGGGCATCTCAGCATGCGTCCCAGATGGGCTTGGGCCTCGGTATTGATTTTCTTTTGTTTCTAGAGCAAATTTCCCTAAGTATAGCTTCCTAGAACAATGCAAATGTATTCTGATCTTATGGCCAGGGGGGTTCTGAATCCAAAGCAAGTCTCCCTGGGTGCAGATCCAGGCATCAGCGGGGCTGAGCTCCCTGCTGGCGAATGGAGAGCAGAGACCAGGTCCTGGCCCGCGTCCAATGCTGGAGACTGTCCATGTGTTGGGTCCCAGCTGTCCTGCTCCACCTCTCGAGCCAAGCCTGTCTGATATCATTTCCCTCTCCTTACCTTTCTGAGGTACAGCTCTCTGTACGTGGTGGGAACTCCCCCATTCTACAGACACCTGTGATGCTGCTGCGCTCACCTGGTTAATCCAGGATCCTTTCCTACATCCAAAGCCCTGAGCTTCAGCACCCGCACAGGCCCTTCTGCCAGCGAAGGTGACATCCATGCTTCCAGGATTAGGACACAGGGTCTTTGAGGGGCTGTTGTCCTCCCCACCTCCCTACACTTGGCTTCCCTAGAAACCCCAGGGCCTCCCCAACCACCGGAGACAAGAAGAGGCTCCTCATAGCTGCAAAGCCTCCTGAAGTTGTCGGCAGAACACAGGAAGGACTGGTGCACTTAGTTTCCACACCCCATGGTAGCTGTGCAGCTCTGCCACCTGCATCTCGGCAACCCAAACACGGATATCAGGGGGAAAAACATGCATGTCCCTCCCACTTCTAGGCTGTACCCATGACAGAAGTCAGCTCAATATCCTCACCCCTGTGATTTCGGGACAGGGAGAAGAGTGTTAAAGATGCTTAGTGACCTGCAAGTCTGGTGTGGCCCTTGACTCTAAAATCAGTACTTAACATTCTCTAATATGATGGCATAGCCTTCGAAGGGCACAATTCCAGGCACGATGCACAAATGGGGATGAGACTCTCAGGAAGCTCAGTCTGGGGTTGTGTCAGTCATGCCACAGAGGAGTCTGGGAAATCATGAGGTCCGCTGGTTCCCTTTAACTCAGTGCTCTAGAAGGTGAAGCTGGGAGCACACTGACCAATTTACCAAGGGATCCCTGGGCCCCAGGGATTGAAGGGGCAAGTGCTTTGTACCTTGTCATGGAGACAGGGAATATTCTGTGAATATTTCTGCATCAGCCTTTGCAAGGTTTAAGCTGAACCTTGGCCCCATACCCAGATCACCATAATGACACTGAAACTAATCTTAGTCATTTTTGGAGAAGGGCAAAGAATGTCTGCTGGAGAGTAAATGTTTGCTTACACAGCCGGGAGGGGATGGATGGAAGATGTCTACAGTGGGAAGAGGTGCTTGACCCTTAACTACAACCACAAGTCCAGGCGACTGAATGACAGACTCTGACACCTGATCATTCAGTGACAGCCGAGGGCCGTTTGCTCTGCACTTTTGATGCTGTGGATTCCTCCTGACATTGCACAGTGGTCACACTCAGCGTCTCCTCACGGAGCTCAACACCTTCCGATCCTCAGAGTCTTTCCAGGTGGGCCTTGCTCCTGCAGGACAGAAGAACATGGGAGAAACACCTCCACAAACAGACACAGTACAAACTAGAAAATGTTAAGAATCTGCAGAAAATAGCCATGCGCGCCTTCTATGTGGAGATCACTGCTCCGTCTTCAGGGGTCCCTGGTCCAGCCTCCTGGCAGATGAAGCCATTGTGTTTCCAGCAGCAGTGACTGATCATGTGGATATGGAGATTTCAGGCTCCCTGCAGAGCAGGTGACCCAGTATTCTGTTGTCAAAACTCTGCTTTACCAGGTGAACTCAGCGTAAAGCTCGTTTTAATGAAATGCTTCTGAAACTCATAACAGAAAAAGAGAAGGTGACCAGCATGGCTTCCCAGCAACCCTCCAGGAGCACCCTCAACCACAGAGACATTTATACCCAAAATTAAAAATGAAAAAAAAGCTTCGTGTAAATAGAAGTAGAGCTGGCTTGGGTTCAGATGGACAAGGACAGCTGAATTAATGAAACTCATCTTTTGTTACTCAGTGCATTCTGCCGAGAAGTTCATTTTTCCGTGTCGGGCAAGCACAGCTAGCATGTTTTACACAGTCACGAAGCAGCTGGGCTGTGGCAGTTCCATGCTATGCTGCAAAACCTCACATTTGCTGGCTGCAGGCACCAATTTCACCTGGCTTTACCTTAGCTTCATCACAGCCCCGTCTGAGGCCGCTTTCTAAAGACGAAGGTTTGGCCCGAGGCTCCAGCTCGGGATCCTGCACAATCCTGGGTGCCCCAAGGTGAGGGCAGCAAGGCTCATGGTGACAATGGCAGTGGCAATGTTCCCTGAGCCTGTGTCCCCTCCACACTGTGCATAGTTCATCTGGGCAGAGTCACGCATCAGAGAACTTCTCGCCTATGGAATTCTGGCCATGATCCCATGCTTGGTGGAGTGGCCTTTTTAAACACTCTTGATTTCTCATGTCTGCCATTAACAGATCAGAGATGCTTCCAAGACTGGCAGATGCTTTGAGACACTGCAGAGGAGCTGCCGTGCTTCTGCAAGCAGGAATCAGGGACCGGTGCACGGACTGGATCCTCAGACCTCTTTCTACTCCCCGTATCTCATAGCTTTAGTGTTTATGGACAAGGAGCAGAACACTTTCACTGCAAATGGGGAAATAGTGCAGCAAGATATGTAATGTTTAGGAATTGCTCATCTCAGAATAGGCCAGAGAAGTACTTCATCTCCAAGTGAAGACATGCATACTGTACTCGGCTGGATATGACACCAGTCTCTCCTATACACCGTAAGTATGTGGAGCTCTGCCTCCACATCAGAGTAGGCCTGCCATGGCTATCGATGGGGCTCAGTGTTGCCATTAAGAGACCAGTGCTCTATTCCATGCTCATCCAGTGTCAGTGTGTGTGTGTGTGTGAGAGAGAGAGAGAGAGAGAGAGAGAGAGACAGAGAGAGACAGAGAGAGAGACAGAGAGAGACAGAGAGAGAGACAGAGAGAGAAAGAGAGAGAGAAACCTCTGTTCTCATGTTCACAAGATAGCTGTGCTTTCTGCAGCTATTGTAGCTATTTTTCAAGGAAGTAAAAGTGTGGAACATCAAAAATCTTGCTCTAAAACTTTTGTTTTGGAAGGAGAAATGAGCATATCCCCTTTCCAACCACTGGTATCATTGGCTTAAACTGAACCACAAGTCAATTAGAGGTGCCAGGGGACTGGAAAGTGTTTTGAGTTTATTTGTTTTGCTGTTGTTAGCATTTGCAGTGGGACAGTTTAAGTATTTGTGCTGCCTTTCAGCTAGAATCCTAGAAGACGCATGAAGGAGGGATGATGGTGCAGAGTATCCTTGAGGGATTGTGGGTCCAAATTTTGCAGCACAAATCTCAATTTGTGAAACAGGGAATGCTTTCTGGATCCCAGGAGGAGGAATCAAATGCTTGATTTTCACAGAGGTTGCACTTGATTTCGGGCAGTCCAGAGACTCTTGCACACTGGCTCACACTGACTTCCACCAGGAATTCTTCCATAAGTTCCCTCTCTCTCATCTCCTCTTGACTCTCACAAGGGTGGTAGCTGTGAGCTTGTATTGGAGCCTCACAGTCACTGAGAGCAGCGGTGGAGGTGCACGCAGAGCTGCATGGTCACTGGTCACCAACTTCACTGTCTGCAGTCACTGCTGAGAGATGAAGAAGCCAGAAAAGTGGCTGGAGCTCTTGGTCTCCAAGAGTGTTTGACATTAAGCACCATAGAGAGTCCAAGGACTCCTGTTCATAGACAAGGGGGACCATGGGGTCCTCGTTATTTCCCTGCTTTATTTTATGACGAAACCATGCTAAGTTGCTAACTTTCCCGGTGGGACCAGAACTTGCCATCCTCCTGCCTCAGCCTCCCATCATGCCAGAAAGATTACAGATGCACACTCGCAGGCCTGGATCACTGTCCCACTTGAAACAACCAAAAGTTCTTAAAAGTCATAAAACATCTGAGAAGATAGTGGCATTCATGTGACAAAGGACACTGATCCCTGAGGGACTGAAATGCAGAGGCCCTGGCCCCAAGGGGCTGCTCACAAGCATGTTCAATCTGCAGCATGAGAGGGGAAACTGAGGCTGAGCCTAGAGTTCCCAGAGCTGAGTACCAGAGAGAAAAGGGGCTCAGGCTCATGGGAGCAGGAGCAGGGTCTGAAGACCAGGAAGTATAGGAGATGTGGAGGATGCAGCACAGGTGCTCACAGAGTGTCCCCAGAAGCAGAGCGACCGGGTCCTGGGCAGGGAAGGAGACACTGCAAAACCCCCATGACAGTGTCCACGGCATCCACAGAGCACCCTGCACTGGACAGCCGGGGGCAGCACACAAGCACAGCAAGCAGGCGGCAGAGCCTCTCAGAACAGGATGACAGCCAGCCAGCAGGAGTGGGTACAGGAGCTGCTGTGGCCTGTGTCTCGGGAGGCTCAGTGGGGCATGGAGGAGCTGTCACATGGGGCACGCCACAGATTTCACATGCCTGAGATAAAAAACAACACCCTGATGAAAGGGACCGTGCAGACACAGATAGTGCAAATGCCCAGAGTGTGGAGCTGCCATGCATAGTGGCTCAACACACCGGGAGCAGAGCTCAGGAAGAAAAGAGGTCCACCCAACCCGCCAGGAGGAACAGCACTGCTGAGGCGCAGTAAACATCCAAATGGTCTGCGTGCAAAGAGAGAGAGGAGCAGAAACAAGAAATTCATGGCCCCAATTGGACGAAGGTGACGACCATAAACCACAAGCCTGCCAGATCCTGTGCCACCTGTGCCCATGTAGCAGGAGGCCTCGCCACAAGCCGGTCAGAGCCAGTTCTGATTAGAGCACATGGTTGACCCTTAATGGTGTTGGTTTACACTGGTTCATTTTGGGTACGCTGCCTTCTGTCACCCTTCAACTGTGCCCTTGTTTATAAATGTGAATCCAGGCCTTGGAACCTGGTATTGCAGGAAGGGGCCACTTGGGGACTGTAGGACAGCCTTCATGCTAACCGGGAAGGTCAGTGTGGTGGTTCTGGCTGTGAAGTCTCCAGGGCTTTCTCTGGCTTGTGGAAATGCAGACGCAGTGTGAATGAGGGAGCCTGCAGTGGACTCTGCCTTATCAGTGGATCTAAGATCTGTGATCTCAGTCACATGGCTGCTCTTGGTTTAATTCATGGCTCCAGTTTTGCTGTTGGGTTATTTAATCTCAGTCTAAGTGTAGGGAGCTCAGTCCGCAGAGCTTTGGCTCAGCCAGCAGAGTAGCTGGGCTCAAACTCCAATTCCCACAAGGGCTGTGTGTCCCTGGATGACTTCTTGAACTCTCGATGCCTCAGCTTCCTTATTTGTAAAATTGGATTAAAACCTGACCCACTCCAAGGGAGAGACTTACACATTTTTCAACATACTAACAAAATGGAAAATTGAGCTATTGGAAAAGGGCATGTTTGATCTGTAATCCCTTACCTGCTGCCTTCTGTATTAAATCTGTTCCACTGCACCTGTCTCGCCTTCCAAGATTTTCTCTCCCTTTGACCCTAACTCTTCAAAGCCAGCATGCCCCAGGTATGGGTGAGAGTCTCGCTGGGTGTGGGAGAAGAAGATACACCATGCAGCCATTGGGAAGGACACTGATGCTAGATTAGGGGACATCCCTGAAACCCCTTCTGCAGCATCCTCGCCCTGACTCGAGTGTCCTTTGTCAGATGTGGACATGAGCACCTGTGGGCTGTGCTGTGTGACCTGCCACCTGTCTCCACCCTCGACCCAGTGAAAATGGTGCTGTCTCCTGTTTGTTAGGTAGAAGGTGCTCTCAGTACCTTTCACCCCATTAAGAGTTCACTTTTAAGTGTGGGTGAATAACAGCTGTGTAATCAGACACTCAAAACGTGGTCTCATCCGATGACCTGGCAGAATCCTGGGTGTTTCTCCAAGTATCACTTCTGCGGAGACATTCTTGCCTCAAAGTTCCAGTGCCTGGGGTCTCCACTAAGTTTTCCATCCCCCACTGAGGATGCAATCACTACAGTGGGTGAATAGGGCAACACCCAGTCCCCAAAGCCTGTAAGTTACCTGAGGTTCCCTCCCAGTGTTGCCGTGCACTCTGTGGGTGTGGACAAAGGTACCCACCATGGTGTACTTGAGTTCTGTGCCCTTCTACCCCAATGATCACACAACACAGTCTGCTTTAAGTTTTTAACTTTCTGTGTCCTTAGCCCGAACACCCCAAAGGTTTGCATTTTATTTCTAGCTCCATGGCTGGACTGAGGGGTTACAGAACACCCCACTTTGTGGCAGGAGCTGCTCACGGTTGGGGAGCAGCAAATGACTTGCTCTGAGACCCCAGAACTGTGGAGAGGCTGCCAGGGACCACGCATGTGTGAAAACTTGCTCCATGGTCACTGCAGCTTGGTCTGCAAAATGTTTCATAGCCATCTGAGTGGAAATTCGGGTTTGGACGAGTTTTGCTAAAATACCATCTAGGAAATTACTTACTTTGCACATTGCATTTTAACTTGGCAGGAAATGATATGGCTGTGGAGATTTTTAGGCTGATGGAGCTGGTGCCCAGCAACCTGAGACCTGCAGAAGTGGAGTCCGTCCGAATGCAATGAACCTGACAGTGCCCCTTCGTTACGCACTGCTCTTTCACTGTCACCGTCAGCTCCACGCTGCGATCTTGCTCCGTCTGTAACCACTGGAATAGTGAATAGGTTTGCAAGCCATGGTGGAGATGTTTTCTCTGGGGAAGAATAAATCTACTTTCTGAATTTTTTGTTGTTGTTGTTAAATCCCAGTTCCTTCAGTCAAAAGTATTATTGAGAAGAATAAGCGTGGTGCACGAAAGAGCAAATGCACTCTCACTGTGAAACATATAAAAACAGAAGGCTGGTTAACCATGCTGGCCTTTAGCTCCTCGGCTTCTCTCCCGCTGTTGCAAACCGAGCTTTCCATAGCTGAATGAAAGGCAGGGAGGAATCCACTGCCGGGGGAGTTGCACTGTGCTGTGTGAACTCACCTTCTGCCTTCCCAGGCCGCAACACCTGGCTCGTCCCAGTGGCTTCAGAGCAGGGCCACCTGAATGCACAGCTGTCCTCAGTGGCCACTGTTCCTGCCTGTGAGCCCAGCTCCTACAGCATGGGGACTCAGAGTTGGTGTCACCAGAGCCGGGTGCCCCAAAAGGCAGAAGAGTCCAGAAGACAGAGAGCATTATGACCTGACGCTCAGGATCTAAGAATGCCAAGATGCCTTTTCTGCTCAGACTCCTTTGAGTTTCTCTAAAATCAACATTTACAGATTTAAATTAAAACCACTTTAAGAGCTCTTTTGTTAACAAAATGTGGTATTACAAAAACGCAATTCAAAGGAGAGTCCACACCTAGAGAACCGGGTGCCTGTGTGAATCAGGTTTGCACAGGTGGGGTCCAGAGGCTGCTGGTTTCCAGGGAAGCACACATCTGCCCCTCTACAGGATAGTGGACTGTAAGGCTCAGCTGCCCAACAGTAGAGGCCCACTCCATGATCCTGCAACTTCCCAGAGAGCTGAAGGACTGGGCATGCAGTAGGACCTGGCATGTAGTAGGACCACAGCTCCTGCCTGTCCATCCAGGTGCCCACCTCAAAAATGCTCTGAAGGTCAGGAGGGGCAGCTTGGCTTGCAACTGTTCACCATGGGCCATGCTGTTGGCAGGCTGATTGCTCACAGGCTGGAGATCCCAGTCCAGCCATGGCTCTTTTAGAGGTTGTCTTGTAAAGGAAGCCATGCCAGCCTGAGGCAGAGTCAGGCTCCTGGCAGCTCCATTCTGGACTGGGGTAGGGAGGTGGGCACCCCCTGGAGACCTGACACACATCTGAAATGACCCACAACTTGCTGCAGTTGTAGCAAAGAGCACCGCACTCTGACCTTTTCAGATCTCTGCTGAGGATGCATTAGCAGGGGTCTGTGCATGTAATTCTGGGTGTGTTTCTGTGTGCATGCATTGTGTGTGTGTGTGTGTGTGTGTGTGTGTGTGTGTGTGTGTGTGTGTGTGTGTTACTGAAAACCTGGCACTATTATAACAATCTTGAGAAAACCATCTGGAGAGTGTGTTTGAGAAATAAAGATCTACGATGGTGCAAAATGCTCCAGCTCTTCTGCTCACCATATTTTGCTGTGCTTTCTTAGAAGACTGTAATGCTGATTTCTTCTCAGGAAAATAGTAGGTGTGTGACCCCATCAGTACCCATCTAGAGTCTTTCTCTCCCACTCCTTGAACAATGTAGGCCAATCTTAGAACTTACTGGTAGGTTTTGCAAGAAACTAGAAGCATCGTTGGTCACAAATGTCTTCAAAACATTGTTATCACAAAGTAGATCCTGCCCTGGCAGCCTACCATTTATTTCGTGTATTTTATACTCTTCAGTTTTTACAAAGCCACAGTGCCCTTACTGCTAGAAGAATATGTTTCATGAATGAACACAACACCTGTGCGTGCTCTGTCAGTGACCAGAACCAACCTGTGACTCGCTTTTCACAGAACCCGCTGCAGAAGGTGAGAAGCATCCTGGGGTTGGTGCACAGATGGCTGAGGACAGGGAAGAAGACTGCCCTTGACTCACACCTGAACTCCTGTGCTCTTGAGTTGAGGTGGGAGCCCCTAGACTCCCGCTACAGGGCAGTCACCTACCTGCTAGCTACTAGGGGACCCCACCCCATCCTCCTCTGCTGCACTCTAGTAGCTTAATGCCCCCTGCTGTGGACCTAAATGCACCACAGGAAAAGGAGGGACACAGGGCCCAAGCCAGAGATGCAGAGGCCTTGGAGAGAAGCCCAGAGCCTGTGTTTCTTTACTGTGTCAGCAACTCACAGAGACCCAATCCACCAGGAATCAGAGCTTTTCAGGGTCCTTTAGGAAGGAGAGAAAAGTGCCCCGGTACAAACGAATGTGCGGAGCATAATTGCAGGTTCAGATTTCAAGTGTGAAAAAGTACCAAGCACTTCCTGCTTACTGTTGCTCTCCTTGCAAAGGAAGATTGTTGGACATAGTCGCCGACCCCAGCGGAGTTGTCTCTGCCAATTTTCTATTTTGTGAAATTGACCAACTACACATTTGATGGGTTTTGTTCTTTGTTTCAACTACATTTTTAAGATAAAAGGTCCGCTGGTTCAAAGAATTGTGACGTCTTCTCTCAGTGTGCTGGGTTCCTGAATGGTGTATTTTCACACAGGTGTGATGAGGGTGCCAGATGAACCTGTTAGGAACTTCCATTGCTCTCAAATCTCCATAAATCATGCCAGGACAGCAGCATTTGTGGTCAGATTGAGTGACTTTTGCATGAGGGAGGAAACATTTGCACCACTGGTCTCTGAAAGTGTGGCCTCAAAGCAAACTCAAACATTAAAACTGCTCGTGGGAACAGGGAAGGGTTGGTAAAATGAAGTTGAGATCTCTAATGTTTGTAAGCCGTGACACCTCCCAGCCTAGTGACGTGCACAAGGGTCGTTGTCTGCTTTGAGGGGCCTGTCTCCAGGATCCCCCAGAGACCCTATGATGAACAGGGCCATCAAAAAGAAGCAGGGGAAAGCATGGGCCAGGAACAGCTTTGCCCATGACCCAGTGGCCTCCTGATTATCCCTGCAGGGTTGTGGCTCTGAAAGCCCATGAGCGCTGGGATGGAAGGTGTTCTCAAATTCTTTCCCATGGACTTTGCTGTAAAGGAACATGAGCTCCTTGTTCTTGGCATGCACAGAACCAGAAGTGGGTGAGGATGAAACACAGTTACCTGCCACCCCTGAACACCCCCAGGGACTAGTCATGGTGCAGGTGCAAAGTTCAATTTGACTGCCAAGTGATGGCCTTTAAGACTCCTGGAGAGTGCTGGACTCATGAGTGGACCAGTCCACTGGGCTCAGAGTGCTGCTAGGAGGTGGCCCTGCTGAAAGGGTGGGTCACAGCTTATGCCTTAGAGGGTCTCTCTCTCTCTCTCTCTTTCTGTGTGTGTGTGTGTGTGTGTGTGTGTGTGTGTGTGTGTGTGTTCTGATTCCTGGCTGCTGCGAACTCAGCAGCTTTGCTCCCCATTCCCTTCCTCACGTGTTGCTACCTAGGAACCAGCAGACCACCGACTGGTCCCCTGAAACCATAAGTCAAATGATCCATTTCCTCCTCTAAGTGGCCGTGTCAGGTATTTGGCCCAGCAAAGTGAAAGCTGATGAACAAAGCAGGTACAGGGTGGGGCAGCGGTGCACATCCGGGTCTTGGGAAGCTGACCTGATGGTAGGGCTCAGGTCACATCAGTCCCTGTGCACAGGTTCCATGAACATTTACAGAGCTGCATCCCATGGCTGTTGCCCAGGGTGGGCATGAGTGGCTCTGCAGGATTCCCACAGGCCTGTCCCCAAGGAAGGGCCAGAGAAACCAAACCCACAGCCACTGTGGTTTGCAGAAACACTCCCCATGTACATGTGGGACACAGCATCAGACAAATGTCTGGAGATCTTGTGTTATCTGGTGACTAAAGCTTTTGTAAATTTCCTATTTCGTAGACTAGTGAGCCTAGAGACCAAGTCAAAGCTGCTTGGACAGGAGGGACCCGAGTGCTCGCCAACTTTCCTGTCCCAAATCTCACACCTGCTCCCACGGCATCTGCTCCTCGGGCCTGCCCCTACCACAGTGCACAAGAAAAGGAAAATTGAAAGAGGAGAACCAGGCGGAGAGAGTCAGATTGGAAAAGATTAAGTTCCATGAGCCTTAGAATGAATCTGAAGCATCTGTCCTGAGCTCTTACCTAGAGGTCATGTGGGGGAGCCATGAATGCTTTGCAGACACAGGATGGATGGATTTCATTTGGTTCAGTAGAACTTTTTATTATGGAAAATTTCGCGTCATTCTTCAAACTGCAGAGAATAGCATAATGGTGTCCTGTCCCCACTGCCCATTCTAATTTATTATTTATTTTGTTATTTTTTGGTGTTTTGAGGCAGTGTCTCACTATGTAGTTCAGGCTGGCCTTGAACTTACTAAGTACCCCAGCCTAACCTCAAATCTGCAGCCATCTTTGTTTCAGCCTCCTGAGTGTTGGGATCACTCACATGTGCCCCCATCCATCTTTAACAATGGTCAGTTCTGGCCAAGCTCCTCAAAGCTTTTTTGTTAAAAATGTATAATTGACAAGTGTATAACTCATAAACACTAAAGCAATTTTATCCCTCACTGACTTAATTAAACTGCTTCATATATGTGTATGAACTGTTGGTGACAAAGGCCATTTGAGTTTAGGGGACTCAGAAGTCTTCAAATGCTTCTGGAGACACAGGACGAGTCCTAGTCTGTGGAGCTTAATGGCAACCAGTTTCAAACATGGGCAATTGACATAAGATGTGCCTGAGTCGAGCTGACATCTGCAGTCCCTGAATTACAATGGGCATTGCTGTGCCCAGCATGGTCCAGTGGAGGGAAGTTGGCCCTGCGGGGACCTGAGGGAGGCAGAGACTCAGCGAAGGCTGCACACAGAGCACCGTGGTCAGAGAGCTTGCACTGCCAGCCAGGAGCCACACAGCTCCAGCTCCGGGAACAACAGAGCGAGGCTTGAGCAAATGATCTGCCCCCAACCTGCAGGCTTCTAGAGAGGAATCCTTGCAAGCCCACATAGTGTACCCACAGGCCTGCCATCTGGTACTCTCTTCCACCTGCAGCCACTGTCCCCAGATTTTATTAATTCTTTCCCCCCAGCTCCTTCTTGAATCCATGTCCAGATCTTGGTGCCCACCTGCCTGGCACCTGCCCGAGCTGCAGCCACCTCTTCCACCCCTGCAGTCATGGCCGTGGCTTCTACTAGCCCCCGTAGAGCTGAATGGAAAGCACCAGTCTTTCCTCCACCCTGCAGCATACAGTGTGTACCTAATAGCGTCACACGCTGCCTACCTTACCACAGTAGGTAAAATCGGGCTCCACAGTGCTGCTAAATGTTGCTCATGACTCTCACTCGCCTGGTCGGCAGCCCACTATGGGTCATGGCCTCACTCACAACCAGCCTCTGAGTTTCCCCCAGCCCAGAGCCTCTGCACAGGCTGCTGCGGTGGCTCTGTCATTTCCCCCTTGCTCCACACGCCTGGTCCCTGCTGAAAAATCAGAGCTCTGGGCCGCCTCCCTCCAGAGTGCTGGCATCCCTGTGCTCTCTCTCTGTCCCCCTGACATAGTTCTTACCTGGATCACTCTGCTATCCATGGCTTTACAGGAGCACAAACAGCGCAGGGATGCCAACAGCACCTGTCCCAGTCAGCACAGTGGGGAGCCTAGACTCAGGGTGTACCCCCAGAGTGTGCAGAAATAAGGGTCATCAAGTCAGGGCCTTTCTTCAGCACCTCGTTTTCCCTTTGACCAACTAAATGGTTATGTCTCCTTTATATACTCACAGTGTTCTGTATTAGTCGGCTTTCTCGTTGCTGGAACACAAAACCTGACACCCACAACTTAAAGGAGAAGGTGGAAGGCAGCAAGAAAACAAAGCAAAGGAGGAAAGGTATCCCCTCTGAGGGTGCACCCCACGACCCTCCTCCTCCTATGGCCCCAAATCCTCCCAGCATACTCTCCTGGGAACTCACTAATGGATTGACCTACAGATGAATATAACACTCCACAGTCCAACCTCTTCCTAAACCCACCTTGAAACACATGAGAATTTGAGGGTGGGATTGTTTTAGATCTAAATCATTAAATGTTTCCAGTGTTACACTTAGAATAGACAGTTTACATTTTGAGGTCCTGATAAGATGCATGTATGACTCTAATGAATTTGAAGAACATGTACAAGATTTTGGTTGGATTTTTTCCAGATAATTACGTGACATTACATTTTCCATTGAACACAGACACTCAGGCCATGAGTGTGATAGCTTCTCTTAGCAAGCAGTGGAAAGTCTTCTTAGTCATAAATGCCAGGGGGAATCTGAATCACCAGAGTCCATTAATTTAAAGTCAGTTCTTGTGGACATTATCAGGAAGGCTAAACAGCAGAATATCAGCAGTAGATACTTTGAGGGTGGATTGTGATCTCACAACTTCATACTTTGAAAATAAACTCCAGAAAGATACGGTGTAATGGCGAGCTTAAGAGTATGCCAGGAAGAAAAGACTTTGCTGTAATATTAGGTGCACAGTGCGATGATGAAATCTTTCGTGCACAAAATGGAATAAAGAGGCACAAATATTCACTTCAGTGGACTTAAGAAAGTGTATGAAATGCTTCACTGTGCTTGTAATCTTTAGAGAGCTATAATCCTCATTTTTAGTGATGAGAAAATACAGAAAAGGATAATATCACAGAATTTTCTTAGTCTGAAAGCAAGAAGTTACAGGCTGCTCCTGGATAAAGCAGCCATGTGATGATGAGCTAGGAACAGATTTGGGATTTTCCAGTGGTCATCAAGGAATGGGGAAGATGAGGAGAAGGAGGAGGCTAGAAGGCTCTGAAGTCTACAGCCTTCACCCTTTGGGCCCCTGCAGAGAAGTTACTGACTCTGGGGTGATGGGCATCTGTGACACCTGAGGTCACAGGTGAGGTCAGTGTCCTGGGATTCAGGAATGGCTCAGGCTTCCGGCTCTCACAGCTCCATTCAGAGGTAACCTGAGGGCCTAGGACCGTCCACAGGGGAATATGCAGATGTGCATGTGTGTTTGTGTTTAAGTGTGCATACTGTAAAAAGAATTCATCCTTTTATACCATGACTGTGTATGTGTGTATGTCCACAATGCATAAATATATAGATGAAAAAATCCATTATGATCCTTAGAAAAACTATTATCATTAAGGAGTAAATTTATCAAGGATTCTTGTTGTCAGATCAATAAATAAAACTCAATTTTTTCTATGTACCAGCAGTATACCATGGTGACATAGTGTTATAAAGATTTTTTTAGTGGCCTTTACAGCAGCACAGAATACTCTAGGAATAAATCTCCAGCAGGAGCTGCAAAACCCTCGGGATGAAAACCATCAGACGTTTCTGGGGGAAATTGCAAAGCATGCGTAAGTGGGCATCTCATGGGCACAGGGCAGAGTAACTGTTTGCAAAGAAACAGATTTGGACAAGTGATAGAGTCAATGCTCATCCAATCACATTCCTAAGGGACATTGACATGTGCTGAATCTGAAGTGCATGTGAAGATGTAAAGGCTGAGTCACTGAAGCCGTTTTGGAGAAGGGACTCAAAGCTGGAAGGGATCTGCTCCCCAGACTCTGAGACCCGCTGGCTGTTACACCAATTAAAATGTGTCATTCTGAGGGGAGGAACTGGCATAGCAAATCAGCAGAGGACCACTGAGTCTCCTCATGGGCTGTAGTTGCTCACTCCGTGATATTTTTGTCAGTGCAAAGAAGTGGAAGAAGATGGACATTTTATAGTTGTACAGTATCCAAGAGGGACAGCGTGAAGACAATGGTCACAGCTAGATGGTAGGTGTAAGTAAATATTAAACCAATAAAATTTTAGAGAAAGAAGCAGAAAAAATGGCCATACCTGTGGGATAAGCAAAGGTATCTTAGATGTGATACAGACAGCAGGAGTTTGCAGGTGGTCTCCCTGGATAAAACAGCCTGTGCTTGTGTGAGAGTGAGCTCAAACTGGATTTGCAAAGGTTACCACTCTAAAGTTCAACTGTGTAAAACAACAGAGTCTAAGGTAAGTCACAAAGTGGGAGAAATTGCTTTCAACCTGTGGGGTCATCAGGTGGCTTCCACCAGCAGATACGAAAACTCTAAAATCAGTAAGAAAATGATACTTCATAGAAAATGATCACTTCATAGAAAAATAGCACTGACTGTGAGGCTCACAAGAGACCTCCAAATGTCCTGTGGAAACAGCATCAGAGGGTTGGTTTTCATCAGTCACCAGGACAGTGGAAGGGAAGAACTCAGTGTATTGTCCCCACACATCACTTACAGGCTAAAACACAAGAGCTCTGGGGGTGCTGGCCAGGGAAGGGCTTGGGACCAACAGAACATCCATGAGGAGCAGGTGGGCTTGGAAACCTCATCACCCTTCATGGACAGATCTCTCAGGAGCATCTGCTCAGGAGGAACCAGACATGTTGGTGACTGTGCCGTTTCACTGTTGGGTTCATACCACAGAGTGCTTGTCCAGGACCCCTAGAGACATAGTGCACACCAGGAAGTCCACCTGTGTTCAGAAGATCCTGGGATGGAGAGAAAGCAAGTGGCTGTCAGCACAAGAATGGGTGAGCACAGATGGCCATAGTCACACAAAAGTGTATGTAACACAAATGAACATGTTAACCTCACACTCAGCCACCTGAAGGAGCCACCCAGGGAAAATCCTGAATGTAAGAATCCATGGAGTCAGAACAGAGCATGATTCATGGTCTGCATTTGTCTAGATGTGAAGCAGGAGCAGCTTTATTTTTTATTTTAAGGAGAATAAAACCAAAGAAAATAAAGCAGAACAAAGCCAATAAAAACAAACCAGTGTAAGAGACACAGGACTTCAAAACAATATGAAATCAACAGTGGTTACCATAAGGCCTCTTGTCTTCAAATAATTGCAGATTCCTGCAGACATGGTAAAAATCAAACAAAACAGAACAGACTAGAACCAATAAAAACAGAACAATGAAGGTAATAAAAGACTTCAAAACAAGACAACAGTAAATCCAAAATGGTTACCGTAGTGTATCTTGTTGTCTGTGAAATAGTTGCCTGTGCCATTGGATATAACATAATCAAACAAAACAAAGCAGAACAAAACCCATTCTAACAAAACAATGAAAATTATCCAGGACTTCAAAACAAGATAAGAAAGAATTAGCAATGGTCACCACCTTCAGAAGATCTCCATAGATGCCACAGTGCATTCCGTGATTCTCTGAATAGATGATCAGATCACTGGCACTAGACCAGCAAGGTCAGTGAGACAGCAAAGCAGCTCATGTGTTTGGATGATTGACATTTGAGGGCAGCCAGGGGTGGGATAAAAACACTCTGGATGTTTGTAGCGGCTATTTCTTGTGAACCCAGGCAGTGGTCACACACGTGTGCCTCTGGTCACTTGAAGACTGCTGAAGGTGTGATGTACTGATGGTCTCCACATGCACATCTGTGCCTGTGTATTTAGCTTTTTAAATGTTTGCATATAGGCAGTGCTAATGAGTGGACTCCACTGTGTTAATGCAAAGACCTAAATATCATGTGCACCTTATCATGTTAAAAAATTTAAAATGTCAAATGAGAAACACTTCCAGGTCAGAGTTCTGTATTCCAGAGAGCCCGTCGATTCTCTGATTACCCAAAACTTTCTGTTGTTCACTGTGAATCACGGGAATCACTCTTCTAGGGTGAATGGAGCGGGGAGGAAGATTCCAATGAAACTGTCGTGACTGCAGTGTGTGCAGTGTGAGTGCCAGCCGCCCCTGCTCTATGAAATCTGCATTGCTTTACTCTGTGGCCTACATTTTCATGGAAGGGAGTGAGGTTGGAATATGCTGCAGATTTTACTGCAAAGAAAAGTGCCTGTAATTACAACTAGTTAGGGCTTAGGACATTTCTGTAGTGTTTTCTCCTGAAATAATAAAACTCATCAAACGACCTGGCTGAAGATAGAAGATCAGGGAAAACGCACCTGGCTATTGATTCTGCAAAGGCCAGGCTGGCTCCTGCCAGCCCCTGGATTCCAGCATGTTCTGGAGGGCTGTGCTTTCCTCCTCTTCAGGCCGGCAGTGCACTGACAACCCGGGGGCTGCCTGGTGGCAAGATCAGCACTAGTGGCGTCTCCACAGCTGTGCGGGGGCCCCAGGTCATTTCTCCTACACTGCAGATGACCTTTCCATTATCCTGGAGCAAGGCAGGTCTGCTCTCTCTAACTCTCTCCATTAGAAGAGTTACTTTGGTTACTAGAAAAGAGCATGAGAACAATGACATTTACAGAACAGAAAGCTCAGCACAAAAATGAAACACTATCCTAACAGACATTTATTTCTTCAGGAAAAAGGGGGCTTCCACTAGACCTGAGCAGGGCACAGGTACCAGATACCTTAGAGATTTTCATGCACATCCGTTAAGAATTAATTTCATTGAAGAGTGCACAGTACGGCAAGAGTAAGCAAGATACATGCAAATCATTTCACATTATAGAAATAGATGGTTATTTTCTTTTTACATAAACTGAAAAATCACAATAAAAGTGTCAAACTGTGGTAGAAAGAATTGGTATTCAGGAAGCTGGGCCAGGGCATTTATGATTGTCTTCATTAAATTATATACCCAAGTTACTCTACTCATAAGCTTTCACATCGTAATTTATTTTTCCAAACTAAAAAGAAAGCCATTTTCCTGTGACCAAATCATCGAGTTCCATCTAAAGGACTTCCCTCCTTGGCTACTTTCAGCAATGTTCTCAGCAGTGACAGGCTTGAGTCTAAAGCTAGACTCCGTCCTGTCCCAGCTGTGCTGCTGCAGACCCTGTTCTGCAGGAAATGGCCCCACTGTGCCTGCCTGATGTTAATGCAGAGCTTTCCAGTGCCCTTGTGAAGCTTCCACATTAGATCCATCCAACTGCTAATGTGTCAAGATGGTAACTCCAATTAGAGTAACAACAAGCTGTCATGGTTTATGTCAGTGGCCCCCAAGCCTCATGAATGATGGACACAATCAAACCTAGCATTTGTGATTGGTTTGTTGTCTGGCGCTTGGATTGGTGATGTGAGTGCTACATCCACTCAGGGGTGGGGCCAGGATAGATGTAAGGATGGGAAGAAGGTGTGCCTCTCTGTTGCTGGTTCCTGCCTTGCTGTTTGCAGCTGGCCATGAATGGTGGTGCCCCATGCCACCCTGTCACTTGGCACCAACTGTGTATGGACTGAAGCCTCCAAAATTGTAAGAAATAAACCTTTCTTTCCTTCACTTCGGGTGTCAGGTATTTTGTCTCTGAGTAAAGAGTAACCAAGACACCGGCCAAACCAATAAATGACTAGAGAGTCTGGTAGAGAGGCACATGTCTGGGGCATGCACCACACTCACACAGCTGATCGCAGACTTTACTAAAGGTGTTGGTGCTGTTACAGAAGAGGCTGTGCCAGAACAGGACATGGGAAGGAGAAACTGAATCCTGGAGGTGGAAGGAAAGGCTTTAATAGTAGGGCTTCCTGCAGCACAGTGGGGGGATGCACTATTAGATGAGGGGCAAGATTCACTATCTGTAGCGGGCCCAGCTCTCCCCAAAGGAGAGAAAAAAGGAAAACATTATTGCTAACATGAAAACAAAATTTAAACACTCTAGAAAACAGCAGGAAGCACTCCAAAGCTCAGAAGATCCTGGCTTGAAAACCCCAGGCCATGTAGGGCAGAGCTGAGCAATGATTGGAGCCAGGAGATGAATAATTGTCCTCCAAACAGCAGCGGTGATCACACAGTGAAGGTTTAAATATAAAAATCTTCACAGTAAAAGACACGTTGTCATCACTCCCCTCAATACGTGGCTCTTTGCTTCAAACACACCATCCCACCAGTCTGGCTGCTTTCTGGAGCAGCTCTAGAAGAGCTCTTTCACGAGGGTCTTTAAGAGCTGGGATAAAAATGCAGGGAGGACCTGGGCCACCCAAAGGAAGGGCAGCTCCTATAAACCTGATGGTCTGCTCTAGTCTGCCTTATTCACAGGACCTGGCACCATACGGCACCTGGCACCATGGTTCTTCCTCAAAGTCGAAAAGACTGAAAGGCAAGTATTTTGAGTGGATTCAGGGCACTGAGGCAGCAAGGGCATCACACGTGAAGACACTCATGAGAGAGGGCTCCGGTGCTGCTGCAGAGGGTGGTGGGAATAGTGAGGTGAGTGTGCTTTGAACAAGGAGGAAGATTAAATGAGTGTGCTTTGAACAAGGAGGAATACTTGAGGGAAAAATGGCACTTTATTCTGTGTAATAATTTTAAAAATCTAAGCATTAACCATGTATGTGGACCACTATTGGTCTCACTAGGTCATCTTGGACATGTCCTTGGGCCTCAGTTTCCTCACCTGCAAATAAGCCCCATCTCTCGGGACCGGCTTAGGAACCCAGTGAGACAATGTGACGGATGGACCTTTGGGGACCTTGTGTTAAAAGGATGAAGCCAGAAACACAAAGACAAATTTGTGTGATTCTGCTATTACAGGGCCCCTAGAGCAGTCACATGCATAGACAGCAGAGGATGCGTCCTTGGACTGGGGACCCTGGAGAGCTGGGGAGCCATTGGTCAGCGAGTACAGCATTTCAGCTTTGCCAGGTGATGAGGGTCTAGAGATCAGCGGCTGAAAGTACACAGGAAGGTAACACAACTGCCTGCACCTGCTGGCAAATCGTATGTTAGTTACACATCAGGAGTATGTGACTGTGATGCATGAGGTTTAAAACTAAAATTGTAATTTAAAAAAAGTAAGCATTCTGCTTAGGTATCTGGGAGTACACTTATGCTGTGTGCTTTACATTGCAATTTAAAAAAATTATACAACCAGTCATAAAACACCTCTCAGCACACAGCAGGGTCTCCATACCTGATGGCCACTGCTGTTCCCATGTTGTGCCGCCTGAGGACTTTGATCTGCAATAGGCTCTGGTTTTCCCCAAGCACAGGCTAAGCCCTGTGAGTAAGTTGAGGATGTTTCTTCTCTTTCCCACTCTTGTCACCCACTCGCATCTGAATATCTGAATTCTTAGTTGAGAGAACTCAGGTGTCACATTTAGGTGACAGACAAGAGGAGCCCTGGAGAAGCAGAGAGTAAGCCCTCAGGGCTGGCTCTGCACACTGGAGCCTCGGGAGCTCCAGGCTCTAGAACAGAAGCCCGGGTTGAGGAAGGTTCTAATACTGTGAGGAAAAGATGCAAACTCCAAAGTCTGCGAGGGCTGCTTTTCCTGCGTTTGTTGCTCTCTGGTGCGGTCTTCCACTGTGCACAGATACAAGACAGGGGCCTCTTCATTACCAGGTAAACTGCAGGGCCTGAGATGCTGAGGACCAGGGGCATCATCTCAGCCAGAGGCAGAGATGGGGTACAGGCTGAGTGAACCAGAGATGCTCATGCCTCTTCTGCTGGATGCGACAGGTGATACTCTGCAACCAGGGCCTCAAGACACCCAGGCCAGTACCACAGATACATGGAGGGATAAATTGCATCTGGTTGAGCACTGCAAAACCTTCCTCAAGCTCCGATGCTGCCTGACAGGCTTACAGCACATTGTGAGAGCAAGGCAGTGCCCACAGGTCTGCAAAGCAGAGGTGGCACCAAGAGTCTGTCTTAGCATCACAGACAAGGAGTCATCTCTGTGTCACCCTTGGACCTGGGACCTGAACTTGATTATCAGAGAGGAGAGAGTCTGTGTAAGGTCATTGTGAACCAAAAATAATCCTGCACCTCATCCTACATCCTCAGAGCAGGGCTCACCCAAAAGAAAACAGAAATATCTAGAATGCACCAAAGCGCGTACTCCTGGCCTCACACCCATGACACCCAACAAGAGCACACTTCTAAGAGCTCACCCACATGTGCACACAGCACTGACTTTCTGAATGACATCCACACCTTACATTGAATTTGGGGGAAGTTTAAAGCACTGTTTATAAACAATATAAACACTTGAAATATACTTCTTCCTGCCATGCATTCTCCAAGACTCCTCTTAAGCAAGAAGACTCAGCAATAGGTGTGTTGTGGGGTCTCTGGATCTATGCTCAGGGAGCGGAATTCCCATGCATCAGCCTTGTAAGCTGTAGCTGGTAATGGTGTCGTCACTCCAGTGCTGTGGTGACAGATGAATCTGTGACCCGGTGCTGTCATATCTCCCACACTCACCAAGAATGAATTCATATTTTGCACATTAAACATTTCGATGCTGCACTCTCAGTCCACAAGGAGAAAAAGAGGAAATTAGTTTCTCTCCACGAGCATAAGCTAATGCATAAGACAACTCTCACTGTTTTATTTTAGGAACCAAATCAGAGCCATAAAAACAAAAGTCGTAACTCCTTTCTATATTCTTGAAAGAATTCGCTTCAGTTGTTTGTAAATGGTCTAAATGTTAATGTTTGCATAATGCATGATTTCTTTATTAAAAGGCACTGGCAGAAAACACACATTACCCCACTTGAAAAGATCCCCAGGAAAAATCATTCTCGTAGCCTCCGATGATTTAAAATTGATCTCCTGTAGCTTGTCTTACTTTTATATCCCCAATGACAGACAAAATAATGCCTTTCAATTTTAAGTCCAACTGTTTTGAGGACATGAGGTTGAGTTATGTTGCTATTTTCAGAGTTCATTTTATCTCTCCTTGTAATCCCACTGCAGAGGAGATAAAGCACACTGTAATATCCATTCCAGACTCATGTGTGGCCTCCACACTTTGATTTTTTTCCCAATGATTAGACGTATGTGCTGAGTAGATCCATGTGCGGGGATCACCTTGCTGTGCGTCCCCATCTTCCCAGAGAATCCACAGCTGCAAAGAGCAAGACTGTGCAAAGCGAGAGCCAGGGAAATTGAGGCATCTGTCAGAAGAAAGTGATGTAGGTTTCTCAGTAATTTACCATGATCAATAACTCCTGAGCCCTGCCCCAGGCTTTGGCTACAGAAGTCAGAAAATAGCAAGATGCAGCCGACAGCCCTGCAGCTCTGTAATCTGAAAGTGAGGACATGCCAGAAGAGATAGCTATGTCCAGAGGGGACAGGACTTGTAAGAATCGCCTCCCTATTGAAATGAGTTCTGGGGTTTGGGGACACTGAAGAGTGTTCTTTCAAGAAGGAGATGGAGTTGTCATCCCTCAGTGATGAAAGCACCACCACAACCAAAAGAGTCGTTTTCCCAAACAGTGTTCAACCCAGACTCAGCCCTCCCTGATGTGAAGAGGGGAGGGATTTCCATTCCCACAGCGCCCCCCAGGCCTGAGGAGCCTACAAATCAGGAGCAGGAAAGGAACAGCTCAGTCCTGGCCAGGGACAGACTTCTCCCTGCCTTTTCTCGCATATCAGGATCAGGAAACATTCAAGACTGTCACTTTCAATCGTCAGCACTTTGATTCAGGCTCAAATGCACTCACACAGCCAAAAAGTAACTCCCCAGGTGAACATGAATATCATAGAAATATCTAAAAAGAATAAGAAAAGTGGTTGAAATGTTAGAAATGGAGAAAGCAAACACCAGTGATGCAGATGAAAGTGACACAGAATCACACACACACCATCCATGTTGTGGCTGGGCTTGTGGGATGAATAGGAATAGAAGGGAAATAAATTAACAAAACCCACAAAGAAGAGTGGGCCCCATGTAGACCAGTAATGAGAGCGAATCTGCCAGGAACAAACGCAGCTAACTGGACTCCATGCCTCTAGTCCAGTTTTAAAGGAAGAATGAGAACAGGTGAATGGCAAATAAGACACCAGGGGTGGAGCGGCCCTCACCCAGAGAGCACAGACCTGGTGTCCAAGGAATTCTCTCTCTCTGTCTGCCTCTGACTGTCTCAAAGGGTGCTGGGGTCACTACCTTGCGATGTTAAAATCCCACTAAATAAACAGCGTATGTGGATTTTTGTCCCCCCCCCACAGACCCTCATGCAATCCTGGAGGCAGCTAAATCTAGTGTTTGTCCCCAGTGGCACACACACACACACACACACACACACACACACACACACACACTCACAAATGCACACATATGCACACACACACCTGTAGAAACGCTGACATACACTATATGTTGTGCGTATGAGTCTGTGTTATATGTTTGTGGTGTGTGTGTCATTTTACATAACTTTTGTGAAACACCAATGCAAATACAGAGGATAGGTATAAAGTGATACAAACATAAATACAGACTATAGCATGTACTATAAGGCATCATCTATTGTATTTACATTATTTTCTGTAAAGTATATATTACATATATATTTGTATATTTTAATGTAAATTAGATATGTATATGTCTAAATGCTTTTATCTTGCAGGTCATTTGAGTTTGTTTCCATGGTGACAAAAGAAATCATCACACTAGGAAATGAAGAGTGAACTTGGCAGTTACATGGTTTGGTTCAGTACTCACCTCTGATGTTTGCTTTGCTGTCATAAATATTTATGGAATTATTAATAAATGAATCTGTCCCTGAGACCAGAGGGTGTGATGCTAAGGTACTGTTATTGTTTGTGTTCAAATGTCCCCCTAAAGACTCATGCTGTCATGGGGGAGGGCAGGGCCTTTGAAGGTGGTTGAGTCTAGCTTTTGTCATTGGTTCATTGTCCAGCCCTGGGATTGGCAATGTGACAGCTGCATCCACTCAGGGGCAGGGCTGGCATACCATATAAGGGCAGGAAGGAGGCACACTTTGTCCTCTTTTGCCCTTTGGCTTTTGTTGCTTGTGTTCACCATGAAGGGCTGTCCCTCAGCCACGCCACCCTGCCTAGGAGCCAGCTGAGTATGGACTAAAACCTCAAAAAATTATGTGCTAAATAAATCCTTCCTTGCTTCACTTTGGACATCAGGTGTTTTGTCTCAACAACAAGAGAAAAGTAACCAAGACAGTGGACAAAACTGAGAATCACAGACTCTGCAGGGCCAGGCAGGTTATGTAAGTGAGTAAATGAACTACCGCAAGACAATCACTGGAGGTGGTGGGGCGTTCAGCCCCCTGAATGCTCCAAAAGGGGCAGAGGCACCAGAGGGCAGCACTTCCAAGACACCCCAGCTCACTGCAGCTAAGTGGAACGTCCACCCCATATTTATCCATCTCAGAGTTTAGTTTTAAAGGGAAGCTAGATGTCCTATATTTTATGTAGAATCCCTGTCATCAAGTGTGGCAGTGAATGAAACATCCTCTAAACCACAGGCAAATCCGGGGACACATATCGTTGTATTCACTGTCACAGGTTTGCAGCCTCTTTCATGGGAGAATCCTCTGGGCTGTTTTCATTTCTCCTAATGGTGCAGCTGTCACATGTGGGGGCTCCACACCCATGACATCCATTGGGCTGGTGGGTCAGGGAATGCGTGCTTGCAAAACATGGCAAGTTAGGTGTGTGGGAAGGGAACGCTGTGACAGCAAGTCCACTTAGGACAGCAGGGCTGGACCATCACTAAGTCTCTCTGCACCTTCCATTGTGGTCAGGGTCAGATGCACAAGGCCACAGGGGCGAGCTCTGAGAGGTGGGTCCCTTGGGATGGAGAGGTTCACACGCAGCAACTCAGCACTGGGCACACCTCTGTGCTCCAGCTCTGGCCCTGCCTCATGTGGACTGGGGGTGGGGGTGACTGTGTCCACTGTAAGTCATAACACAAGGAGTAATACCAGCTCCATGCTTCAGGTTGAAAGACCAGTGTCTAAATGTCTTTGACCAGCCAAAGTATGCACCATGTTAAGTATACAGGTAAGAATCAAATAGTCTATCTACGTCATTCACTGAGCTCCTCTCACATGTTTGTTTGTGGGAGAGAGACTTCGTTTTGGATTTTTTTGGTTGGTTGATTTGTTGGTCATTTGGCCAGGCCTGAAAGCTAAATCAACATGCAGCACATCCACAGTGGAAAGCAAACAAGTTTATTAATACAAGTTCCAGGGCTGGCGACCTCTCCTGGGAAACGTAGATCATAGGAAGACGGAAGAGGCTGTTATTTACTTAGCGCATTGGAAGGAAGCAGCACAGAGAAGCAGCTACTCAAAGGTAAGGGCTTGAAACCCAAGAGTCCTTTCCAGGGGACCCACGCAGGATGCTTCTGGACTGAGACTTCTTCTCTTGAAGGACACCAAGCTGTTCCTTTGGCTATGGGTGCATTTCACAGGGGAATTTCATGACTTGTTTTACGAAGACAGAAAGAGGTCTGGACAAACTTTCACTGAATGTTTTCTTTTTCTTTTCTGTTTTGTTTTTGAGCAAACTGCAATTTTTAAATTGGAATTAAATACACAACTTGAAATGGGCTGGAAGCCGATGGTGCCATATGCGGCTTCTGTAAGTAGCTAAACAAAGACATTGTAAAAGCAAGGAACAATGAAAGAAAATGTTTCTGGAATAAAACCAGCAGTTAAAAAATGCAAATGAGTGTCTGGATAACACAGGCTTCCTACAGCCTTGTGAGCAAGATACAGTCCTTGGCTGATTGTCCCCAGTCCACTCAGGGACAACTCCACACTTCAACAAGACAGGGCTGGAAGCTCCCAAAGAAAAGGGCTTTCAAAAGTGTCACCTCAATTCCTCTCTTCAGCCAGGCCCCTGGAAACTTAGGCCCCTGGAAACTCCAGGCTGCCAAAGAGCCTGGAGCTCACAATGGTCCACTATGCCAAAGCATATAGTATCAGCTCCTTCCTTCTTCTAAAGTTACAGATGCACAGTTAGTCCTGAAACTGCATGCCCATCCTAGGAACCGAGGTAGCATGCATTCTTCCTGTGTGTCCTGGATGTCACTGCCTTCCATCCCTCATGTGTTTAAGCCATGCACTAGAGCCGCCTCCCCCACCTCCTTGCTCATCTGTGGGAAACCTTTGCCTAATCCTCTTCTGGATTTATCGTGCGCTGCCACTGACCCCCACTTTCATTACATTAAGAGGCTTGCCTCATTTCACCTCAGTTCACAGGCCTTCTCTGATGAGCTTGAGACCCCAGAATAATCACGAATTCCACACTAAGTGTCTCTGTTGTTTTTGGTTACAGAGACAGTCTATATACCTGTGGGTGCTTCTAAAAATAGCACTGGCTGGAGGCCTTTGGGACAGATGCTACTTTCATTTGTCATCATAAGAGACACCTTCCTAGGGATAATTCGGGAGGAAGCTCACTGTCTTACTTTGTTTTCCCTGGAAAAAATTCCCTACCTCACAGTTTAAAGGAGGAGAGGCTTATTTTGGCTCAGTCAGGAATCAGCTGGCTCCAAGGCAGAACCAGCACAATGGGAGGGCCTGGTGGAGGAGAGCAGCTCACAGCATGGTGGTCAGGAAGCAGAGGGAGAAGGACGGAGTTAGGAGGGAGAGGAACTCTTCCCGAGCTCATCCCCTGTGACCCACCTTGTCACAGCACCCAGCTCCACTTCTGTGTGCTCTCCAAGGCTCCTGATCAGGTTTCTCAGCAGAGCCCTTCTCCAGTGCTAACACAGGGTGGACCTCTGCCTGGAAAAATACACCTCAGACACCAAGAGAACTGGCCGTGGGGCCAAAGATAATAATGAGCACTTTCCTTACCCTCAGATGAAAGAGACATTATATTATTATTGATTGATTAATGAAGCCAGCAAAAAAAATTCTGCCCTTTCATCATGCTGAGATGCACTAGAGACTAAGTTGAGCCTTGCCTGCCTTAATTCCACGGGTCAAAGCCAAAATTCGAGTTAACCATAAAGGCTTAGTGTAAGGCTCAGTTACCCTTAGTGAGAAGCATGATCTTAGAAAACCACCAGTTCTTTATTTGAAATATTTGTGGGCAACTGCACTTGGAAGCAGATTTCTTCTTTGCAGGTGCCTGCAGTTTCTTTCCGGCCTTTGCAGGCAAAGCAGAATGTGGAAATTTGAGGTGATCTTCAGGCTCGTATCAATCCGAACAAGCTGCCCCTTGTCATGGACCACAGAGCTGAGCTAGGGCTGAGTCCTGTGATCCCAGGATACCTTGCTGTCTTTCTCTGCCCCAGGGGAAAAAAAAAACCACAGATGAAATCTATGCATTTATGGCCACATGGAATGCTTTACCAGTTCCAAAATACAAAGGTCAGTAGAACAAATGTAAAGTTAAGAAAGGGTTTCCCTGCACGTGGCGGAAGTGTGGAAAAAAGATGACTTTCTCAGGACCCATCCACAAGACTGGCCCCAAACACATCACCATCTCTGGGCAGCACATTCTGTGCAGGTGTTGGAACTGTACAGGAAAAGGAATCCAACTAACAGGAAAAATCAGGCAAATCTGTGGGATTCTCACACATTTTATACTATTTAAATGCTAAAAGTCAGGCTTCACTCAAAAGAAAATCAGCTCTGGAGTGAATTTCATTCTGTGTGCTCAGAGAGAAAGTGCTCAGCAGCAAGAGGTCTTTATGAAACTAGCAACGGCTCAGGGTGGCTCTGTGCAGAATCTGCTATGCTCCATTTGGTAGATGTCAGCTTGGAAAACTTTGGAGATGTGGAAACAAGTAAGTGGCTGGTACAAGATTAAATACAAGCCTATAGCGTGCATCTTCATCAGGGAGTATTTCCAGCCCAAATCGCACAGGTCCTCTTGGCTTTTTGTTAAAGGAATGCTCACCTACATGCATACATGAGAATAAGCCTGACTGTAATATTGCATTATAGATTCTCATCTAAACTGCTACATTATGTGGATATCATCAGGTCAAAAGGTAATTATTCTAAACATTTAATAGAGTTTAAAGATAAGAACATTTAGAATACTAATTAGAATACTACTCAGAGCTTTCAGGGATTTAGCAGAGCTATAAATATTATCTATATATTTGAACTGCTTTATCTTGCTTCTGAGCACAAAGGTTCTGCTTTATGTTTGGTTGTTGTTGCTGTTTTCTTTTTATAAACATTTTTGCCCTTGTGGACAAGTTTGCATGTTTTTCTTTGGGTGGGATATGTAAGTCTTGAATACTGAAGAGAAATAACATTTTCCCCTGCAGTGTAGGTTGAGCTGTTCATCTCTTCTGCTCTCATATTTGTACTGCGACATACGTTTAATTCTAAATGTGATTGGAGCTCAAAAAGAGAGAAGAGAAGCATGAATCTAAAATTAATTACAGAAATAATGTTTGAAAATATCTAAATTTTATGAAATCTATGAAGAATACTTCTAAGAATTTGAAAAACTCAAACCAAAAGACATACCTAAAAAACAAAATTCTACTAGGACTATTATAATAAAATTTATGAAAACAAGTGATAAAAAATCTTAAAAGTACCCAATCATACACACTCACTCTCATATAGCACATACTATGGGATGTACTCAGGAAAGACACACACTTGGTATATAAAACAATAGAACAGCACTGTTAAAGAGATGAATTATTAGGAAAAGAATTAGAAGTTGGGGCTGTTGATGCTGTATAAATATTTTTCAACCACAAAGGTCAAACCGTGAGTTTTCAGACTATAGCTGAGAATGTTCAATGACAGAATCATAATGTAGTAAAGAAGCTCCTTAGGTAGAAGGAATTATGTTGGGAAACACAGAGGAATGCATTTTCTCAGGTTTGAATTAAAGAGAACATTAATGACTTCAAAAGATAAATAGTCTCAGTGAAGGGTGGGGCTTATAACACAAGTGGAAGCAAAGTGGCAAATGACAGGGTTAGCACAAAGGGCATGATGGAGGTCTCTGCTCATAGCTCAGAAGACCAGAAGGCTGATAGAAATGCTTCCAATAAAGACCAGGCTTGGGAGGTTTCTTCTGGGAAGAAGGACTGCATTGGTTGCTGGACTCCAATTGATGTGTGTTGTGGCTTGGAAGAAAGTTTATCTGCATTTTTCTCATGTTTAGAGACTTTGCCTGAGACTAAGATTAATGGTGGTGCACTAACTAAACTAGCAGAAGAAATTTCAAGGCATGCTAATGTTGTGGTGGTTGCATGGGTACTTTTCAGGGCTTTTAGTCAAATTTTTGTCAAGAAACAAGAGCAAAGGGTCTAGTAGAAGAGGACCTGATTGCTGAGAAGGAACAAGAGAACAGAAAAAATGGCTTGAGTACATCACAAGAATCAACAATACACCCCCTTTTGCAACCTCAAAATTGCAAAATTGGAAGACTTTGCTTTGAGAAGAAGCCCTGGAGTTCCAGAAGGGGAATGGAATAGAGAATTTGTTCCTTGGAATTGGATTCACAGTACTCAGTGATTCAAGCAGTCGATCTCTATTGTCTAGAAAGAAGGAAGCCTGGCTACTGCTCCAACTGATGGCAGACCTTGGCTTCATCCACATGGCCCTGGTTTTAGAGTGGAACATTTGTGGGCCCAGAAAGGCTTCCACCTGGACTTCATAGGAAGGCCTAGGAGGCCGGGCAGTGTGCCCCTGTGAGGGCACTGTGTGAAGTTCTGAGGGTGAATCTGAAGGTGCAGTGGAGACCCTAGAAGTTGAGAGAAGCCAGGAATGCATATCATCTGAGGAAAACAACCAGGAAGGAGCAGAATAGGCCTAAGAAAGGAGTCGTGTGACCTACATCCACCAGAAATGCCTCAGGAGTGGAGCAAGATGTTTGGAGCTCAAATCTTGTCACAGACTATCTCAGATACAGAAATGCAGGACTTAATGTTTGCCCTGCTGGATTTTCGATTTGCTTTGCTGCCATTCCTCTGTATCCCCGTGTTTGTGACTTTTGGAATGGAAATGTCTATCCTGTGCCATTGAAAGTTGGAAGTGTTTAACTTTCTTTTCATTTCCACAGGAGCTCACAGGTAAGAGTTTGCCTTAAAATTCACAGTAGATTTGAAACTTGGAATTTTCAGCATTTTTGAAACTGTTAGCATCTCTTAAACTTGTGCTAACTGCCTTTTGTGTAAAGGAATGAATGTGAATCTTTGAAAGACTAGAAGAATAATGTTATGGTTTGTCTCTAGATCTTCCCCCAAAGCCTCATGCAGTCATGGTAGGTAGGGTTTTTTCAGAGGTGACTAAATCTAGACTGTGTTAATGATTCACAGTGCTAGACTCAATATAAGGGAAAGATAGCTCTCTCTCTCTCTCTCTCTCTCTCTCTCTCTCTCTCTCTCTCTCTCTCTCTCTCTCTCTCTCTCTCTCTCTCTCTGTGTGTGTCTGTCTGTCTTTTTCTGTCTCTCTGTTTCTCTGTCTCTGCCTGTCTCTGTCTCTGTCTCTGTCTCTGTCTCTCTCTGTGTCTGTCTTTTTCTGTCTCTCTGTCTCTGCCTGTCTCTGTCTCTGTCTCTGTCTCTCTCTCTCTGTGTCTGTCTTTTTCTGTCTCTCTGTCTTTGCCTGTCTCTGTCTCTCTCTCTCTCTCTCTCTCTCTCTCTCTCTCTCTCTCTGTCTCTCTATCTCTCTGTCCCTGTCTCTGTCTCTCTCTCATTGCCTCTGCAGTCTTCTGCCTCCATGATAACTTACCCCACTGCCATGCGCCATTCTGCTGTGGAGTGAGAGGATTATAGACTGAAACTTCCCCCTTTAACTTTGAATGTCAGGGATTTTTGTCTCAACAAAGAGAGAAAATTAACTAAGAAACTAAGACATTTAACAAGTACTTTAAAGGTGTGTAGTTCCTACAAAGTACATTTTAGTGAAGAACCACCCCCACACAATCAGTTTTCTCCCCTATTTCTCTGGGCATAAATAAACAAAAGCTAATAGCACAAGCTTCAAATGCTCCAGTTTTGCTAACTGCAGCAGACCACAGGTCTGCAGGCCTGGCCAAACCTGTGATTGGTAACTGCCCTGGGTGGAAAGAATTAGGCATGTTGTGCAGACAACATGAGGTGTTGGGGAACACAATGTGCATCTCGGAGGGAACTGTGGAGAGCTGCCCCAGAGTGGAGACAGGCACTTGAAAGGTGCTGCTCCCTGGGAGGTTTTGTTCCCCAGAGTCTACATTGAAGAATGCGGGTGCTGAGAGCAAAGGGCGAAGAAACCTCATCATCTGCGTTAACAGTTGCCTTGGCATCTGCATCCTACCTTATGTGGCTGGCTGTGGGGCTCTGGGTTTTCCTTGCATACCCTAAATATAAGAATGAACAGCATGAAATTGAGTTTTAAATGAATTTAAAATAAATAATGGCTTTTGTTTGCAAAATAAGTGTTTTCAGTGCATAATCAGTCCTTCAGCACAGGAAGTATGTTCACTTTCTACCGCATTGTTAGTTTTGGTGGAGATAAAGACCACTGAACTTGCTACCCTCTTCTGGGAAGGTCACTGCTCCAGGCCTTCCCGCAGATCCCTGGTACCTGCGGATTTCCACACCTTTGTGTTGATCCTTGGTGGCTCACCACATATGGAAAAGAAAACCTGTTGCTCCTGGTCCAACATTCCAGGTGGCAGAGAAAACACTTGCATTGCTTCACTGAGCTGTGCTGCCAAAGAGAAAGCTCTCCTTATAATACTTTGGATTCCCCCCACTTCTGTCACCTTCCTGGTGTCTCTGGGCATCACTTAGCTTTTCTGAAGCCTAATGGCCCATTTCTGGGTTCTCTGCTTTTGTGGATAAGAGTTCTCAATGTCTGTGATACAAAGAGCAACCGGTCCTTGCCCTTGTCACCCATACCTTGTTTTTTAACTTGTGCTCTGTTTTCTTTCCTCTGTCAAAGGTCTTTACAACTCCTCACTCCTGATATGCAGGCTCTGAGCCAGCTGAGATGCTCTCTTGTTGCCAACAGTGGAGAGTTTTTGCATTTGAGAGGCATCAGGAGGCACAAAGGTGGATTCTAGATCACTGTTTTCCCCCAGGAAGTAGGTGTTTCACAGGACAAAGGAAGTCACACTGCAGTCACAACTTGTCGCAGCCTGGTAGACAAGCGAGGTCTTTGCAGATCTGAGAACTGAGCTGTCTCCCTTTCCCACTTTTAATTGCACTGAACTGGAGTATTTGTGTGTTTGGCCACAGTAAACATTTAGTGGGAAGTGACAATGTCTCACAGCCATGGTCTGACACCACCATTCTGAGGATGGAAGACCAGAGCAGTGGGGACCCCACAGACCCCCAGCTGGGGCTCCTGTTTGTCCTGTGTTACAGACTGAAAACTGATGGTCAACTTAAACACTAGCTGAACTGAACCAGTATGGTGCTGAGTGTAAATGGCCCCCCTCAGGACTGCTGTCCGCATAAAAAGAGATCTGGGAAGGCAGAGTAGCATTGTGGGTTCTCCTAAGCGTTGTTGTTTGGAGTAGTTAGTTCTTTTGCAGCTGCTGGTTCTCCTGGAGGTGCTTGTCAGGCTGGCTCTTCTGATATGAACTCAGCCACTATCATCAGAGGAGGTCAGGACTTTGTTGCTCAGGGTTGCTGTGGTTCACATTGTGGGAGCTCTGGCCCTTATTTTGAGCATCACTTCGTGGCTCCAGAGGGGAAGATGTGTGCTATTCAGTCTCCAGGAGAAGCTCTTCACACTGGATTCCTGATATGAACTCAGTTGTTCTCACTTTCAGAGGAGCTCGGGACCTCACTGTCACTGAGGATGGCTGTGGTCCTTTGTGGGGGGGCCCTGGTTCTTAGTTTGAGCAGCACTTCTCAGCTCCAGTGCAGAACCCTCAACCAACCACACAAATCCTTCACCCTGCTGGCCTAGACTTCCTAGCTTCCACCTCTGAACTTGGGACCTTCCCAGTGCAGATCCATGAAACAAACATGCATGAGTCCTTGTCCTGGTCTCTAGGCCTCCATCTGGACTCATGGAGGCACTGTCATGGGCTTTAGGTGTTCAGTTGAAATTATGCAGGACATTGCTGTGGGATCCAGGCCCTCAGATGGATTCCTTAGGTCTTTACTGTGTGGACAGATCTGCATTTCTTGTGTTTAACTCATTGGGTGACCAGTATAAATACTGGGTCCTGTATTGTCCTATCCTCCTTGTAAACCATGATCAAAACACCCTGTGACCTTGGGTGAGGTATTTAACCCCTTCTCACTTCTACTTCTTACCTAGTTGGAGTATTAAAAATATTTATTGGATTCATATTTCCAGGGTATTCGGATATCACTACTTGGAAACTAGTCATTATAATGATGGATGCAAATCAGGAATCACTGGGATCCGAGGCAGCTGGGTGTTTAGATTCCCCAATGCAGCCAAGCAAAGTAAAATGATGCTCCAGTGGGGCAAGCTTGGAAAGGGCACAGGAAAATTCAGACAGGAAAGAAGCAGTGTATGCTGTGTCCATCAGGGACCGGTGAGGTCTGGAAAGCTGCGCCCATGTTTGTGACATGCTAAGACATGGAACAAAGGGATGGGACTGGTTTTCTAAAAAGCACTGTAGGCAGGTACAGAACTGGCCATTGGCAGAGAATGACCCTGACAGTGAATCAGGTTGTGCACTCTGCAACTCCGGGAGACGGCAATGTTGGTATACATCGTTAACCTAGGACTCAACATTTATCATGGCAGTTTTCTCATAATAAAGAGCTTCCTATGCCCAGAAACTTGGAAAGCAGTCATTTGACTGTCACCATCAATATGCGTGCTGAGAGACACCAGGATGCACGAAGACAGGGCTCAGCTTTCCCCCATGGGACTGAGTTCATGGAGTCGGGGACTCCGGGGTCTCCTCTTGCAGGTGAAAACTCTGGGACTGCAGCAGGCTCGCCCCCAGGAATCCAGACTCAGGCCCCCCAGCCTGATGCCTGACTGAGAGGCTTCTCCTCACCACTGAGCACCCTTGGCCATGCCTGTCTCTCTCCGCCTGGGCTCTGGTGGTGTCAGAACCTGGCTGATCAGCAGGGCAAGCAGAAACCTGCAGTAGATTAAAGGCCCAGGATGGGGCAGGCATTGGGGAACGTGGCACGGGGTTCACATCTGCATACTCTCAGGAGCTGGAGCAAGCCTCAGCCTCTCCAAGCCCATTTCCACCTAAGGGATGAGATGCCCTGAGATTTCGCATCAGCAGGGAGATTGCACGGGAAATTTGTGCTGCATTCTGCAGTGGATTCTGCAGGCCTTGGAAGAACCACCTTGAGAGCCAGACAATGGGAACAAAGGGTTTGCAGCCCAGCTTCAGGAGTTTAATTGAAGGGCACCATGGGCAGCCATGACTGTCTGATCCGTGACTCGGGCACATTGGGATGACAGAAATGCGTGCCAACTTTGGGGCACCTTTTAAGAGTTTTTTTTTTTTCTTTTTTTTTTTTTTTTCTTTTCTGAAGAGCCTTTTGTTTACATGCCTGGCTTTTGAACAAGGCTCCGAAGTTACTAGGCAGGCAGGGAGGGAGGGTTAGGCTTTTGTTACATCTGGGATTTTCTGGGCTGCAGGACAATGGCTGTGTTCTCTTTGGTTCCCTTCTTTGGAGTACCTGCTTTTCACAACTCACAAATAAATGAGAACTAAGACCATTCCTTCCATTCTTCCTTTAGGAGAGAGAAGATTAAGGGAGGGCTATCAAGGAGAGGAAAGAGCTGCGGATTGCGTCTTTCTTTCTTTCTTTCTTTCTTTCTTTCTTTCTTACTTTCTTTTTTTTTTCTAGGAGAAACAGGGAGGGTAAAATATCTTCATGCACTGCTGCATGGACTTCGAATTGACTGCTGACCAGCTTCATGGTTTTCCCCAGGTGAGTCCCACACCACACTGCACAGCTTACACCCAGTGGCATTCAAGGGCCCAATCACTGAGTGCTTTACTCACAAGGCAAACACTGAGGATGAATGAACCCATGCACTTCCAGGCTCGCGGGAATTCTGAGGCAGAACTTGGTTGGGGAAGATGGTGTGTGGGGTGGAGGGGACATGGGTCCTCAGGCTTTGAAAGATGGCATGTGCTGAGTGTCACTTGGACAAGCAAGCCTTTCTGAGGGTGGCCTGCTGGGGATTTGGCATCAGGAAGGCCTCAACTGTCTCCTCTGGTTCTGAAAGTTGAACAGAGCTCATCAATGCATCTGTGCTCTCAGGAGCAATGGTCAGGACTGGGGGTGCATTTTCTGGCTCATTAAATGGCTGCAGAGTAAAGGTCATCCTGGGGAGATTTATAATATGGTACGTTAGATATCTGGTCAGCACTAGAATCCAGCGCCACAACGGGGTAGCTGGCTGAGGAGATATCTTCTGTGGTGTCTTCAGAGGAGGCTCACGCTCTCAGTCCCTGCTCTGGCTTGTGTCTAGAGGTCCCCCAAAGCCTCCTGTGGTCCCCGGAGGGGCTCTTTCAGAGGTGGATGGATCGAGAGTGTGGGCAGGAATCACAGTGCCCTGGTGGGATTAAGGGCAGGTGGTTAATAAATCAGTCCACTGATGGGTTTGGTACCAGCCTACTCCCCATGGCCTGGACACAATATAAAAGGCACCACGAGGTGGCGCTCCAGTCCCGGGGGGGGCTGGGCCGGGGGTCAAGCAGATGGGAGAGCTCTGAATGCCAAGGAGACAGGGAGATGGAAGGGGAGAAGACTGAGGATGGGGGATGAGGAAGATTTAGGATGCGCTTCACATCTAGGCATTAACTCTGCGTGAGGGGTGTGATCCCCACGTGCTGCAGCAGCGTACTATCAAAAATAAAAACTCAGAAAGCAGAAAACAGAGAGTGAACATACAAAACAACAACACCATGATTTTCAGCAGTCTAGGCAAAGCACATCTAACCAGTATTGTTGGGGTCTGTACCTAGAATCCCAGTTCCCCCAGTGGGTGCAGGGTGAGAACCCAAAGGAATGAGCCACTCAGCGTGGGCTTCAGGGCTGCAGGAGGAGTGAGCTCCTCGGCAGAGCTCCTGACTCTGTTACCAGCGGCCCACTGATGCTGGGCAGCCCGTATTTAATAAGAACAAGAAAGGAGCAGAGTGGACAGTGGAGGAAACCTGAGCAGGAGCTCGGGAGGGGCTCAAGGACCCCTCAGAGCCACAGACGATGCCAATTAAGGAAAACAATCCAGAAAGTCCTCAGTTGGCCTCAGCGGTGGCCTGCCCTGCCCCCTGAGGTGTCTCCTCCTTCTCAGTTCAGACACGCCCAGGCCATGCAACAGACCTGTGTTCAGCTTCAACACTGTATGTTAAGAAATCAAAGCCAACACCAGGAAGCTAAGGCAGACAGGACGTTGGCATGTTGGAATGTTACTGGAACTCAAGATAAAAAAGAAAATGAATATTTCTGGTGAGCTGTTTTATGTCTGTTTTAATGACCAACCACTTTAATGAAAATATTATTGATGAGTTTGTTTGCATTAGGGCCCAAAAATTAAAATTATAGTATATTGCATTTGGGATATAAAATAAACTGATTAAATTTAAAAATAAGATTACAAAGTGTCTCAAATCGACTTTCTCATTTTTAAAATTTTTCCAGTAGTTTGATGGCCTTGAGAAAAATCATGAAAATCATTAAACATCCACTCTGAGCTCCTTTCACTCAGGGCACTGTCGTGAATGTTTATCCATACTGCAGAGCGTCCACTTTCCCCTCCTTTCTGTTGCTGAGTAATATTCCACTGCATTGCTACTCTGTGTGTTCCTTATTCAGCCATCTGCTGGGGGCCAGCTGATGGTCCCTGCCTTTGGTGCTCTTCTGTTCCCATCTCCTTCCTCCTGGCTGGTTCCTGAGCTGCTACTTAATCCTGACTCCAACTTCTCCTACCCTTGCAGGGAGATTTCTAAAATATAAACTCACATACTGCACGGAAGCACAGAACTCACTTGTTCAGAGCTGGAGTTGGCACAAAGCTTTGAGATCCTTGAGATGTGACCCTCGTGTCCCAGCTCTGGCCGCCAAGAGCTCTGCATCCTCCTCAGCCCTGGCTCTCTGGCTCTGCCTCTAGCTCATCCCAGCCCTGCACCTGAGCTTCTCCTTCCACCAGCGTGTATCCACCCTTGCTAGGGTGCTGGGCACTGACCTCCACCCCACCCACAGCCATGGCCAAGCCGAACTGGCACCTGCCCTGTGTTTCCTGCTGAACACAGCCTCGGTCCATCTGGAGGCCAAGTGACCTCGCCATCATTCTCTGTACTTCCCCAGGAAGTGCATGGGGGCAAGTCTTAGGCCAGGAAGTCCAGCAAGAGCTGACCCACTGCAGACACACACTGGTACCGGATGGAGCAGCAGGCTCTGGGGCTCAGGGTCTCTCATGAGGAGGTTTTGCCCACAGAGAGCCCCCTGCAGATGAAGGTAGACAGGAGGGACAGAGGGAAGGAGGTTGCAGCCCATAGCAGCTGAGGCCAGGGCCATCTCACCGACCTGGTCCTCTGCATCAGAGACAATCCCCCTGCATCCAGCATTCTGTGGCTGGCTGATGAGACTTGGGGTTCTTTTAAACTGAGAGTCCTCTCCCCACCCAAACCCCAGGCTCTGGTGTCCAGTAGCAGCAACATGAGCTGGTCGCACTCCCGTGAGAAAAAAATGTCAGCTTTGCCATCTGCTCTCTGTCTCATTGGGTCAGCCTTGTCTTTCTAAGGCAGAGGCCTGGGGTGCGAATCTCCTCTCCTCTCCTCTCCTCTCCTCTCCTCTCCTCTCCTCTCCTCTCCTCTCCTCTCCTCTCCTCTCCTCTCCTCCCTCTCCTCTCATTGGGAGTGACGCTCCTGGGTGAAGGGACAGTGTCCTCACTGTCACCTGGCTCAGTCCCACTGGCCACAGTGAGGGAAAGCTCACCAGAGGAGGACTTGGGCTTCTCTGCCCAGGGTCTACACCCACACCAGCCATCAACAAAGCCACATCTGTTTACGGCTGGAGCCCTTCCTGAAAATGCCAAGTGGCCCGACCTGGACTTGGTCCTCAGTCCACATGGTGGCTGTTCATTCGCTGAAACCCTTCAGAGTCACTCCCGGTCCCCTGGAGCAGCCACCTTCAGAGTTTGAGCCGGATATTCCCTGGCTCTAGCTGGTTAATTTCTGAGGCCTCAGGTGCCAGCAGGATGAGCCTCTCCCATCTCAAGAGCCACTTGGGGAATGTGCCTGAATGTCACTGTGAGGAAGGGCAGCTTGTGCGTGATGCAGTAAATATTGCAACATTTTAATTAATATTCACCACTGATCACTTTGTGGAACTTTACCCTGAAAGCACTGTGTCTAAACTAGTATTTTTAATTACAGTGCATAGCCTGGTGGTTTTGTATTGAACTGTGGGTCTCAGGGTGGCAGGTGGTTCAGGGAGCACCTTTCTCCTGCCCCCTGAGGCTGGCAACCATGACCAACAGGTCCTTCCCTCTCAGGGCCTCTAGGCTGGAGCAAGGGAGAAGGAGCTGGCTGCACAATCCCTAGAGTTTCGCCTGTTTTGAGACTCAGAATACCTTTTCCACTCCATTGTATGGCTGCACCTGAGCTGGTGTCCCCAGCCTCCAACAAATGGGGAAAATGAGGCTCTAGCAAAAGCAAGACATTTTAGAGACCCTCCTCAGTCACTGGTTTAATTTTCCATCATTTGATTCTGAACTTGACACAGGAGGAATCAAAATCTCAGAGTGAAGGTCTATGCACCCACTGCCAGGTTTCTCTGCAGTTAGCATCCTCTTTGATTTTTCTTTAAGCTTCTTTTTAAAATGATTAGCTATGTTCTAATTTGTGTTGGAGGAAAGGATGATTACCACATTACATTGTGAATATGTCAGCCTGGGGCAAACCAGGAGTAAATACTTAAATAAAAACCACTGATCATCAAACAAAACATCTGAAATCACAGAAGAGCTCAGGAAGAAGCTCAGGAAGAAGCCACAGATGCTTCCCACTGTGGAGTCTCAGTGTAGGAGACACCTTAACACGGCAGGGATGGCCTGTGGCTGGGCTGCAGCTCAGGGCTTTTGCTTCTGCCCTTTGTTCTTCATGGTCCTCAGTGGATCCCAGAGGAGTGTTTTCTGATGAAATGATTCAAACAGAGAGCAACTGGCAGAGTGACCTGGAGAAAACCCCACAACTCGGGACAGCCCTCAGGCTGCATTTTAAGGAGACTCCCAGCACAGAAACCCCATCCTCACCCACACAGGCTCCCTCAGGAGCTCAGCAGGCTTTCCTCTGCCTTCCAACCCTCTGCTGTCAACATTTATTATTGTTTGTTTGTTTGTTTGTTACTGGGGATGCAAACCACAACCTGGCATTTGCTAAGCAGGTGTTTGTGCTGGGAGCTAGACCCTCGGCCCCTCCACGATGTTTTTATGAACAGCACCAGTGTAAGTGGTGCCCACAGGACCCACTCGCTGCTTGGCACCCAGAGCCCTCCAGAGTCCACAATGCATGTGAGTAAATGCGGCACTTCTAGCCAGAGAAGACACCAGAGGCAGGACCCCTTTCTGGAATCCGAGTCTTTGCCCAGCACTGAGTAGGTGAGGCCCCCAGGATCATAGCCCAGGCTGATCCTGGGCAGGGGAGCCCCAAGGGTGCACATGAACACATTGCATTGATCAGTCTCTGCTCTTGACTCTCAGGTCACATGACACAGGTCCTCGGGAGGCGGCTCCAGGCTGGACAGACAGCCTGAAGCCTGAAGGTGACTCTCAAGAGCCAAGTCATGGCTTCCTCAGCAAGAATCCTGCAGCACCTCTAGTTTAAGGAGTCATCAGCTGAATGCTAAGGAAGGTTCCACCATTCTCCCACCTGAGGAGGGTTCCAGCGTTTCTCCCACCTGAGGAGGGTTCCAGCCTTTCTCCTGTGAGAGAAAGGTTTCAGCGTTTTGCCCACCTGAGGAAGGTTCCACAATTTCTCCCACATGAGGAAGTTTCCAGGACTTTTCCCGCCTGAGGTAGATTCCAGTTTTACTCCCATCTAAGGAAAGTTCCAGCATTTTTCCCATCTGAGGAAGGTTCCAGACTTTCTCCCAACTGAGGAAGGTTCTAGGATTTCTTGCAGCTGAGGAAGATTCCAGTGTTTCTGCCATGTGAGGAGGGTCTCAAATAGCTGCAGCTTGTGGAAATTTCTAACATTTCTCCAGTATTTCTCCCACCCGAGGAAAGTTTCAGGGTTTCTGCCACCTGTGGAAGGTTCCAGCATTGCTCCTGCATGGGGAAGCTTCCAGTCTTCTCTCACCTGAGGAGGGTCCCAAATTGCTCCTACTTGTGGAAATTTCCAGCATTTCTCCCAAAGAGGAAGGTTCCAGCTTTTCTCCCAGCTGAGGAATGTTTCAGCATTTCTCCCATCTGAGGTTCCCGAATTGCTCCTGCTTGTGGAAATCTACAACATTTCTCGCAACTGAGGAAGATTCCAGGGTTTCTTGAACCTGAGGCAGGGCTCCAGTGTTTCTGCCACCTGAGGAAGGTTCCAGGGTTTCTCCAGCCTGAGGAAGGCTCCAGCATTTCTCCTGCCTGAGGAGGGGCCCGCATTGCTCCTTCTTGTGGAAATTTCCAACATTTCTACCACTGGAGGAAGGTTCTAGCCTTTTTCCACCTGAGGGAGGTTCCAGCATTTCTCCTACCTGATGAAATTTCCAGGCTTTCTCCCAGCTGAGGAGGGTCCCATAAAGTTCCTGCTTGTGGAAATTTCCACCATTTCTCTCACATGAGGAAGGTTCCAGTGTTTCTCCCACCTGAGGAACTTTCCAGGGTTTGTCCCTCCTGAGGAAGATTCTAGCCTTTCCCCCTTTTGAAGAAGTTTTCAGGGTTTCTTCTGCTGGTGGACAGTTCAAGTGTTTCTCCCTCTTGAGTTTGGGTGTACATTGCTCCTGCTTGTGGAAATATCCAGCATTTTGCCTGCCTGAGGAAGGTTCCAGCTCTTCTCCCACCTGAGAAGGGCTCCAGTGTTTCAACCACCTGAGGAAGGTTCCAGCATATCTTCTGCATGCAGAAGTTTCCAGCATATTTTCCCCTGAGGAAGTTTCCAGCATTTCTCCCATCTGAGGATGGTTCCATCACTTCTTCCAAATGAGGAAGGTTCTAGCATTTCTACCACCTGAAGAAGGTTCCAGCATTTCTCCCACTTGAGGAGGGTCCCCAATTGCTTCTGCTTGTGAAATTTTACAACATTTTTCACAACGCAAGAAGGTTCCAGCATTTCTACCACGTGAGGAGGGTTCCAGTATTTCTCCCATCTTAGTAAGCTTCCAGCATTCGTCCCTCCTGAGTAAGGTCCCAATTACTCCTGTTTGTGGAAATTTCCAACATTTCTCCCACCAGAGGTAGTTTCCAGCATTTCTCTCACCTGAGGAAGGTTCCAGCATTTTCCTGCCTGAGGAAAGTTTCAGTGTTTCTCCCAAGTGAGTAAGGTCCCAGCATTTCTCTCACCTGAGGAGGATTCCACCCTTTCCCTGCCTGATGAAGGTTCCAGTGTTTCACCTACTTGAGGAATGTTACAGCCTTTTCTCCTCCTGAAGTATATTCCAGCCTTTCTCCTGCCTGATGAGGGTCCTGAATTGCTCCTGCTTGTGGAAATTTCCAACATTTCTCCCACCTGAGGAAGTTTCCAGCATTTCTCCAACCTGAAGAATGAAGAATTTCCAACATTTCTCCCACCTAAGGAAGGTTCCAGCATTTCTCCAACCTGAAGAATATTTCTCCCTGCTGAGGAAGATTTCCAGCTGAGGAAAGGTCCAGCATTTCTCCCTCCTGAGAAAGATTCCATCCTTTTTCCCGACTCAGGAATTTTCCATAATTTTTCCTGCCTGAAGTATCTTCCAGCTTTTCTCTGTCCTGAGGAAAGTCCCTCAGTGTTCCTGATTGTGGAAATCTCCAACATTTCTATCACCGGAGGAAGGTTCCAGCACTTCTCCTTCCTGATTAAAGTTCCACCATTTCTCCCACTTGAGTGATGTTCCAGGGTTTCCCTACCTGAGGAAAGTTCCAGCATTTCTCCACACTGTGGAACATTCCACAGTTTCTCTTGCCTAAGGAGGGTTCCAAATTCCGACTGCTGCTGGAATTTTCCAACATTTCTCTCACCTAAGGAAGGTTCCAGGGTTTCTCGTTCCTAAGGAAGCTTCCAGCCTTCCTCCCACCTGAGGAATCTTCCAGCCTTTCTGCTTCCTGAGGGGGTCCCAAGTTGCTTTGGCTTGTGGAAATTTCCAACATTTCTCCCACCTAAGGAAGGTTCCAGTGTTTCTCTCGCCTGAGACATTATTTTTGTTTCTCCTTCCTGAGGAAGTTTCCTGAGTATCTTCCACCTGTGGTGGGTTCAAGCTTTTGTCCCACTTGATAAAGACTCCAGCATTTCTCCCACCTGAGGATGATTCCAGCTTTTCTCCCACCTGAGGATGATTCCAGCCTTTCTCCCACCTGAGGATGATTCCAGCTTTTCTCCCACCTGAGGAAGTTTCCAGTCTTTTTCCCTCCTGAGGATGGTACCGCATTGTTTCTGCTGTGGACATTTCCAACATTTCTCCCACCTGAGGAAAGTTCCAGCTTTTGTCCCAACTGAGGAATGTTCCAGTGTTTCTGTGCCTGAGAAAGGTCCCAAGGTTTTTCCTGCCTGTGGAATGTTTCAGTGTTTCTCCAACCCAAAGGAATTTCTAGCCTTTCTCCAGGCTGAGGAAGTTTCTTGAGTTTCTGGCACCTAAAGAAGGTTCCAGCATTTCTCAAGCCTGAGGAAGGTTCCAGCGTTTCTCCCACCTGGTGAATGGTTCTAGTGTTATTCTCACCTGAGGAAAGTTCCATCATTTCTGCACAGGAGGAAATTTCCAGCTTTTGTCCTACCTGAAGAAGTTTCCAGCATTTGCATCTCTTGAGGAAAATTTCAGCCTTTCTCCCACCTGAGGAAGGTTTCAGATTTTCTGCCACCTGAGGAAGGTTCCAGCATTTCTCCCTCCTGAGGAGGGTCCCAAATTGCTCCTGGCTGTGGAAATTTCCATCATTTCTCTGACATGAGGAGGGTTCCAGCATTTCTCCCATCTTAGAATGTTTCCAAGTTTTCTCCTGCCTGAAGAAGGTTCCAGCCTTTCTCTCCCCTGAGAAAGGGACCAGCGTTCCTGTCCCCTGAGGAATGTTCCAGTGTTTCTCCTGCTGAGTAAGGTTCCACCTCTTTTTCTGCCTGAGGAAGTTTCAGATTTTCTCCCTCCTGAGGAAGCTTACAGCCGCCTGAGGAAGTCCCGACAATTCTTTCACCTGAGGAACGTTCCAGCACTTCCCGCCTACGGAAGGTCTCAGCATTTCTCCCTTCTGCGGGTGATTCCAGCAGCTCTCCCACCTGACGTAGGTTTCAGGACTTCTCCCACCTGTGGAAGACTTCATCATTTCTCACTCCTGAGTAAGTTTCCAGCCTTTCTCCCGTCTGACAAAGGTTCCAGCATTTCTCCGGCCTGAGGAAGGTTCTAGATTTTTGCACCCCTAAGGAATTTTCCAGCATTTCTCCATCCTGACTTGATTGCAGCCTTTCTCCAGCCTGAGGAAGGTTCTAGATTTTCGCACCCCTAAGGAATTTTCCAGCATTTCTCCATCCTGACTTGATTGCAGCCTTTCTCCAGCCTGAGGAAGGTTCCAGGGTTTCTGCCACCTGTGGAAGTTTCCAGCATTTCTCAGGCCTGAGGACATTTCCAGGATTTCTCCCACCTGAGTATGGTTCCCCTGTTTCTCTTGACTGAGGAATGTCCCAGCATTTGTCCCGCCTGGAGCATAGTAGCTGCCTTCCTTTGTAGTACTTGAGTGAGGTGGTAGCTTCTCTCCCTGCAAGGCTACTAAATTAATCCATTTCCTGTCACTGTGTCTTTTTGAGCCAAATCAAAAATATACCCTAATCCTCCACGTATAACAAACTAGCAGGGTTGCCTCAAATTTCGTTAAACCACGAGGGATGAGAGTGCAGCTTTATTGGTACCCTAAGCAGATCCAGTGAGACCTTGTGGATGCCCTGTTTCTTCAGTGATGGAGTAAAACCCAGCCATGCCATCAGCTTCCACGGGAGTGACACTGGCCAGACCCTGTAAACTCTGCCACGTGCACCCAACTCATATTCTAGAATCTTTTCTTGTGTCAAAAGAGATATTTAGCTCATTCACTGCAGGACTCTGCCTTGAGAACTTAATATGTGGCTCCACTTGGAAGGCCTCGCTGTTATTAAGCAATTATGTACCATTTACCCTGCGATTCTGCTTCACACGCCAGCAAGGCAGGGCACCGGGAATGGTAACTGCTCATCCACACGCATCTACACACTAGGGTGTGCACTGCAGGTCACAAGTGATGCACACAGCCCTGCCCTGCTCAGGCTCTGCACCTACTACCAGCTGCAGATATGAAAGATCCCAGAACAACTCTGCCTCCTGAAGGAAGGCAGACTTTTGGCAATGTTTCCTAAACAGCACAACAGCCGCTTACAGAGCATTTGCATTATGCAAGGAGTTAGAAGTGACCAAAAGCTGATCTAAGGTGAACAGGGCAGTGCATGTGTGTTCTGTGCAGGTGCAACACTGCCCTGCACCAGGAAGATGCTGACTTCTGAGAAGGGGCCTGGATACGAAGGAACAGTTGTGCGTGGTATGCGTGTGTTATTGTGTTTCACATGCACTGAGCTTGCACCAGTCTTGAGCACAGCCCTGCACTGTGCTAGGAGGACACACTCTCTCACTGGTGCAGTTAGGGAGGCCCTGGCTGGACCCCACCTCTTTGCAGCTGGAGAAGCCCGTCTGTTCATTGGTGATCCTTACGTCAGCCCTCAGGGAGATGGTGGTGGGAACACTCCAGGTCCTGTACTGTGCAGCTGCCGGGTCAGGGACCCAGGAGCATGGGCTGCAGACGCCTCCTCTGTAACCAGCCTGGTGCCGGCCACAGGTACTGACACACAAACACAGACCACCCCTCCGGACAGACACAGCCGAAGTTCCCAGGGCCACGGGGTGACTTAGAGATGAGAACCAGCTCTCACCAGGTTTTTGGAGCTGATGGGAAATCGGGTCCACAGTAACGTGGCGTCGGCTGCTGGCCCAGAGCTGCAGGCCGGTGGTGAACCCCGAGAGTCTAGCGGCTCTCATGCTTTTGCTCTTCATAGTAGCGCGGTCCGAGCTGAACGCTGCCCCAACACACGCCAATTGCACCGTGCTTCGAAGTGGACGCGTGGAGTCTCCCTCTTGTGAACACCAAGGACAGTGCTAGTGACAAGCATGCAGCGCTCTCCCAAGGTGGATCAGGGCCCCGGCTCTCCCCGCTGACCTGCACCTCTGCCTTGTAGAAGCCCTGCGGAGGGAGGACAGCACAGCGGAAGCGAGGCCTACAGAGTTTTGCACACAGCACCATAGCGGGGTGGGGCCCAGTGTGTGCCCACCTGTTATTGGTCGGAAATCCGTCACGTGAGTTCCATGAACTGCAAGGAAGCTGGGAATAAAATATTACCCAGGAAGGGGAGGAAGTGGGGTCAGAGGAGAGTACTAGGGCAGGGTTGTAAAATTCCAAAGAGGACAGGGAAGCACAGGCAGGGCATGCACTGCCTGCTTTGTCCCCGGAGGGAGCGACCAGCACGTTTGGTGTCCGCGCCCTTCCTGGCGCAGTTAGTGGTGAAAACCTCCATGTAACACGAAACCTCCACCCTGCAGAGTGGGCGCTGGTTCTCAGGACACAGAATCACCATTTCTTCCCCAACTCCTTGGAGACACACCTGGGTGTTTGCACAGGAAAAACAAATGCTCTGATGTTCTAAAAGTAAAATTTAGAGAACACTTTGTATTTCGCAAATAAGGAAACCAGCGGGCTGTAGGTGAGACCATCTACCTGAAAACATTCATCTAGTGACAGACACAGCCGTGTGTGCAGAAAGCAGCTACCCGAGCACCTGAGGCTGGTGCAGGGCACCGGCATTTAAATCAGTACTTACTTTGGGATGGTAATTAATATGCAGCCACAAGTTGGTAGCAGATGTGCAGGGCAGCACTCCACCTGACATGACCCTCAGAGGTATGGTGAATCCTCCTTGTGTCCCAGAAGAGGAAGTGGAGCTATGTAAATTGACTAAGATGAGATTTGTGCTCCTTGGCCTAGAGAGTTTTATCATCAAAACTCCTCCCTGTGGTGAGGCCCCAACCCAGAGAGAGGGAGATACAAGCTGGCTGCATGTCCTGTGTCCTTTCTCAGCTGGCTGTGGAGCAGCAGCAGCCACAGGAGGGACAGAAGCACTGCATAGCCACTGTGGGTCCTGCTGTGGACCTACATCCAGGGACAAGCCCTGTGTCAGCAACCAAAAAAGCTGGAGACAGAGAGGGAGGCGAGAGGTGGGCAGGTTTGGCTCCAGAGCCCACATCCTGGACAGAAGTGTGCCTGTCTCACCCCTCTTCAGGGCCCCAGATACGGTGCCAGGTGGCATCTTTGGGGGGCTGAGGACCGCCACCCACATGTGCAAACTATGAGGCCTTTACACTGGGGGAGCCTCAGGCTGCATCTTTGTGGCTGAGGTTTAAACCCCACCCAGGAGCTGCAGAGATTCCCCGAGAGGTGGAGATGGCAGCACGGGCTGGTAGCAACTACTGTGGACTCCTGTGGAGTCCGTGTCACTGCCAACAGCCTCAGGTGCAGGTGAATCGGTCTGTGTCCAGTGCCCTGTCCATCAGCCAAGTGCCTTGGGTTTTACCGCTCATTAACCAAGGAAACAGCATCAGGAAACTACATAACATTGGAATTGACCTCATCCCTCAGGAAACTGGACAACGGCTCCTTCCCAAAAGGCACTGTGCATGAGTGTGCACACACTAGTCAATCGTGTCCTGAGAAAAGTGTGCAGCACGCACTGACCTCCAGTGCCCAGCGAGGTTCCTGCTCAGCCCCCAGCCTGCTCCTTCTCACGTGCCTCAGCTCCTCACCTGTTAAACATCATGATGGTGAATGAACTTGGTGAAACGCTGTCTGCCTGCTCAACTCTAGTTATGGACAAACAGGAGCCGTGTCTTGGACACAGAATCACCCGCCCTAGGGCAGTGCGTGCCCTTTACTTCCTATTGCCCATGTGCACATGATCGAGCCAATGGTGGCGGAGGCTTCATCCTGACTCCTGTCACTGTGCAGGGCTTCTGTAACCTGCTCTGCTTACTTTTTAAAGCACACCGCTCCTAGGATGGTACATGTCTGTGTTTAAGATGCTAATTGCATTCCCCACCTTCTCCATCATCTAGTAAGTGCTCAGAGGACACACAGAAGTGTGCAAAATCTTTACGCAGAAAGTGGGAAAAAACCAAAGTCACAGACACCAAGAGACAACTTTTTTCTTTAAAGACATAACAAGGCTGGTAAAAACCTGTTTGTGTCAGAACTTTATATGGTGCCATAAATAATAAGACTTTATAATGTGAGGTCTTGATATATATTTTTCTGGCCTGCTTTTCTGCAAATTCATGATTAGATAATAAAATTTTATATTTTTTAAAACTTTATTTTCAACAAGCATAAATGAGAGACACCAGTTTTTCTTGGCAAAGGCAGGTGGCTTTGGAAAGCTGTTAATTTTAGAAGGATCTTTCTGCTGAAGTGAGTATTCCCAGAGCTGTTTAAATGTTATATAGGGTGCAAAAGTTTGGTATAAATTTCAGGTAAATTATTGTGAAATACCTAGTTCTGTATGTTAGGAGCGGGTGACTCTTTTGGAATCATTTTTATCTAAAATAGTTAACTTTTCATGCAAATCATTTTTGTGTCTATCTGAGAATAATTTTGCAAGTGAATTTATATAAATCCATATCAGCATCTCCTCAGACAGCTCCCGGAGCTGTGAACACTGCCAGGCCTGAAGGTGGCTTCCTGTTTCATTTCTAATTCGAGCACATCATACGGCTCCACCTGCAACTAAAAGAAAAACTTAATCTTTAGTTGTCTTCGTGTTAGTAATGGGTTCATCTGAAGCATTCTGCAGAAGCAGCATCACTTCCCATGCGTGCAGTGCTGCATTTATTTAATTTCTGTGTCTAAACCCCTGCATATTTGCTTTGCAGTCTCCGCTGTTCAAAACCAGAGACTAACCCAGAAGCATTTTAACTGCGTGGTTAGGCCCTATTGACTTGTGCATTTATTTGGTAATAGCTTACTGACATCTTCCAACTTTGCATGGAAGTCACAGATGGGCAGGAGGGTCCAGTGGGTAAGCTGCCCTACTCTTGTCCATTTGCTCCCACACTTGAGGCCAGCTCCTGGGTGGCCCCTGTCCCTTGGGCCCCCAGGCACCCTCAGTGTGTGCAGCTGGAGTTTCCCACCCAGCTGTCCCCTAATTCGACCTGTTTCCTGGGCTCACTGCTGGACCAAAGTTTGCTCAGATCTTTCAGGAGCCCCAAGTCTCCCCTGTCTTTTTTCCCTTCAGCTGCATACACCGTGTGGATGTTTGCCAAGAGCACAGCACAAAATAGTTCACAGAACTTTGCTCCGGGTAATAACTAGGCTCTCCCAAAGCTGTCTGTCCTCTTCTGTTGTCTAAGTGTGGTTGGTGACAGCTGCACCAGCAGGAAAGTGGGGGATAAAGGCTGATTTAAGCAGTGATCACCCCTGTAAACCAGTCCAAGTCATTTCTGCTGGTTAAACTTCTTCTGTGGCTCCCCAGTAACCTGACACCATGAGGTAAAGAGGCTTTATATTCCCTGATAGAAAAGACTATTTTCACAACAGAGGGCTCCTGACCTGTGATCACAGATAATCCAGCCGCAGCTTCCTCCGTGACCCAGGCTATGTGGGATCTTTCTTGTAAGAAGCAAGGCTGCGACCCTGGACACAAACAGCTGCACGCTTCCCTTTGGGGGACATCATTCCAGAGGACTGAGTATTATTTCCTGGCCCTGCAAACTCTAGGGATGAAGATTGCTAGGCACCAGGTACTGTGTTACCTTCCTGCCCCAGACAGGACCTGGAATATTCTCCGCTATCCCATCCCCCTGGGGAACCTCGGAGTAATCAGTCTTCCCCAGGCAGGAGGAAAGCGTGAATTGTAAAATGAATGCCTTTCAGTCTTGCTTTACACTCCTGGCTGTCTCTACTCTAAGCCACATCTTAGAGGAGGCCGAATCTACAGCTCCACTTGAGGTACGCACCGCTTCCGGGATTTTCCTCTGCTTCTGTGCTCTGTGCCATTTACTCCGTACTAAAAGCCTGCATTAGGTGTCAAGGCTACATGCTGCGTGGAGCAGGCTGATCGGAAAACAAGAACCGGGCACCAAGCCCTGCCCTGCAGGGCCCCAACCGTCAGGTTCAATCTGAATGAAGTAACTCAGCTCATCAGTGCTGACGCCGACATCCTCAGTCCAGGGAGGAGTGAGGACAGGCTGGAGCTCACGCTCCGATGAGCAGCAGACTGCACAGGACTCACGGGTTCAACTCTGCCAGGTGCCAGGGCATCACCTTACAGGCAAAGACAGACGCTGAGGCTGTGAGCTCCGCATGACTTGATCCCACACCACTTGGTCACAGGCCTCGCACTGCTAGGTAACACAGCTGACACCTGCGATCCGAACACCTGTGAGCCTGAGTGGGCCATCTGCACCCTACCCTGCCCCATTTGCATTCACTCACCCTGGGATCTCCCCGCAAGCCTCTCACCCTTCTCCCATCCTGCCTCCCCTTCCCCAACACTCCTGTCACCCCACTCTCTGGCCCTTGTGTTTAGTGCTAGTAAGCGAGGAGACAGCCAGTGTTAAGTATCACCTTGGCTGGCGTACAGTATCACTCAGACACCTCCACTGCCCTGGTGTGCTGAGAGGGTTTCCTGCAGGTGAAGTCAACTCTGGCAGTCATTGGGCAACAGCAGAGGAGATCACCCTCCTAGACAATCCAAGGGCCTGACACAGCCCATTAAAATGGTCTAAGGGCACCACTGCCAGGGCCCTGTAAAGGAAGAAGCCCCCGTCTGCCTGAGGCAAGCAGCCTGTCCCAGGCCCTCCCTGGCCAGCCTCACAATGGATGAGCCCACTCTCCCCACCGCAGGAAGTGGAGATGGAGTCAGAGACAAAGCTACAGACCTGGGGATGGCTAGGGATGGCTTAGAGGTGGGTCCACTGGTTCTGTTTCTCTGGCAGAACCATAATAGATACAGCAAATGCTCTGTAAAGATCATCATTGCTATTCTGTTTTCAAATGATGAGTGTCAGATAGTATCTATTCACAGGTGTGTGTGCCTGTGTGTATGTGTGAGTGTGCCTGTGTATCTGTGTGCCTGTGTAAAAACTCTTTAGCTCAGTCTGAAGGTGAAGGCATACTCTAATAGGCTCTAGGACATCTCGCACAATTCCTGCTGATTTCCTGGATTCCTCCATGTGGTTCCCCCTCTCCACAAGTGAAGCGCTGGTTTCCAGGGTTGAGGACCCTCCCATCTCCGCCCTCCTCCCTGTGCAGTTCTGATTCTTGACAGTGGCATCCTGCCTGTAGGCCAGACTCCCACCACTGGAGAGTGGCCTTGGGTGCTCTGCTGTAGATACAGCTGGACAGGGAGGGGCTGAGGGCTTCCTGGTCTCCTATCTCCACTGGCACCCCACCTACTCAGGGGAGGCTCAGTGGATGGCAAGAGACTCCTGATTCTGCCCCTCCTCCCCAGACGGCTGCCCCTCCTCCAAACACACAGGACCTTGAGCATTCCAGGTGAGCTGGGAGAAGCTCATTCTTTCACCCATTGCTGAGATCAGAGCATCAAGGTTCCCAGATGCTCAAGTTTTTATCATGAAAAAGACTTCTCCCCAGAGCGTGGACGGTGGTTGAGTGTGAGTCTCCCACTCTGGACCAGACCTGAGTGAGGCACTGAGTAACCAGTCTCCAAGTAGGAATGACAGCTGCCCTGCACTCTGCCAGGAAGCCAGAGCATCCTGGCTGGTCAGGTTAAACTGGAAAGCACATTGCAAGGAAACCCCAACAAAGACTAGTACTGTGCAGCAGCTTTTGTATCTGCAAGCAGACTACCAGATTATTAAAGGGAGCTCCCTCTCAGTTCTCCCTCCCCACCCCTGCTGATCCCCTCAGGCAGCATGGTTGATCCGTGAACACATGGGGCGCTGAGACTTCCAGGGCCTGAGAAGCGTCAGAGAGGCAACCGCTTCAGGGAAAGGAAACCATGCTGCTCCTCGCAGTAGACCCCTGACGTAAAAAATAAACCTCCTCTTCCCTCAGGGCATGTAACTCTCATATTTACTGGGAGCAAATGAATGTACATACATTTCGATTACAGTAAATCACCTGATTAAAGACTGGAGATATGAAATAGAAAAGCAGGGCCTGGTGCAGCTCGGTGCTTTGTCCAAGACAGAGGCTGACAGGAGCTCAGGGGAGCAGCCCTGTGGCCAGGGTGACGTCCTGCTCTATAGCCCATGGCTCATCGCCTTCTGCATGGTTCTCACATCTGTCACCACAGGAAGGCTGCAGAGTCCCCAGCAGTGAGGAGAGCAGGAGAGTCAATCCCCATGGTGTGGTAGGGAAGGAGGCACAAGGACTGTGTTCCTCCCCCAGCAGGTGGACCTGAGAGGCCCAGACATGAGGCTCGCCCAGCCCGCTGGCCGGTCCTCTTTATCCTTAGTGCATGGTAAGTGTGTTCACTACTGCGAGGGGTTGGTGCACGCCCACGTTGCACTTTAATCCTTTTCCTTCCTTCCATTTCTGCTTCTCTCCCTCCACCCCAGGACCCTGTCTCATCACATAAGGCCTACTGTGCTGTTTCCTGTCATCCGTCCTTCATTTTGCTTTTTAAGTTACTTATACCAGACCTCCAGGGTGGCCGCGGATTGGTGAGAAGAGCCTGCCTGGCATTTGGAATTCAGATGCTGGAGCATAGCATGATGAGGAAGAGGAGGGGAGAAGGGAGTGGGTCTCCAGGACCCAGCCAGGATCTGAATGAGAATTGGGGCCCATAGGGACAGTGGATAGAGCAACTTCGGTGTGGGAATGGAGGTGGCAGGTGGTGGCCAGGCTAGAGGTGTGAGAGGAGCAGCTCGGACCTACAGAAGCACAGTGACTACGGGAGTCCCCGGAAGCCACCAGGGAGAAGAAATGCACCGGTGAGGTGGAGCAGTGGGCACTGTGGACTGCAGTGGCTGGTCAGTTATTCGGCTTCAGACGTCCCCCAGGGAAGGCTGATGGGCTGGTTGCCATCTTGGAAGGGGCCAACAGAAGTCAGAATACAGAACTCTGTGGGCTGGCTCTATCCAGCAGCTCCAAGTGTCAGGGTGAGGGGCACCTGACTTCAGCCAGCAGGGGCTCAGGGAGCCAAGTCCAGGCTGGTGGGAGGCGCTCAGGGTTTAGGTATGAAAATCTTGGGTTCCAGCCTCATAGGCAGACAACCGAGGCAGCCCAGACTTTAGTGGAACTAAAGGTCCAGTTGTGCAGGGATTATCCACCAGCTCTGGGATTCTACTGCAGGCTTTCTGGGACCCAATACCATGTTCTGGGCTCTGTTGTCCAGTCTGTCTACCAGGGAAATCATAGGTATACACAGAAGTCGGTACTTTTTCTGCTTTTTAAGTTCCTTTTTTTGCTTTTTAGTTGTAAAAAGTTTTTCTCTCTGTGTTTTTTGATTTTTCTTATTTTTTAAAATTGAGAATATTTTTTCTGGATTTTTGTTTTGTTTTGTTCTTGTTTCTGTTTCTTCTTCCTTTCCCTCCCGTCTTCTCCACCTGTTCCCAAAGCCTGAATAATCTTCCGCTGTCCACCAGCCTGGCTTTGAACCATTTTTCCTTCTTCTATTTCTCTATTTTCCCCCTAATTCTTTTTAAGTTTTCTCCCTGGTGTGTGAAATGACCATATTGGGGAATATTTACTGTACACAATCTGCTGGTTTGTCTTAGATTTGGTATATATAACTACAAATCCTGTGGACAAGGTTAGAGATGGAAAATTAATAGTCACCACAGGCTGTCGTTTTTAGGGTGCTTGATGCCTTTGTTATTACTGACTGTACTACTTCAGCCAAGTCGACATCATTGCTCTGGTCAGTGGTTCTCCCTGGTGTGCCAAGACTGAGACTGCCCGAGGCCAGTACCTGAGAACCAGGGGCTGGGCCAGTGAGCAGCCACTCCTCCTCCCCCATCAGCTGACGAGGTGGGAGCTTGCAACAGACTCAGAGGCCAAGAGCCAGCTACACCTGAAAGGGGTCTCAGAGAAGTAGTCATTTCCTAAAGGTTCTCAGTGCTAGCAATAAACACACCTTCCACAAATCATTTACAAACATCAGTGCAACAATTAAACTGAAAAATAGAACATGAACAGACACAGAAGCAAGATGAAGCCTCAGACTTCCAGATCACCAAAGGCAAACCAGTGGACAATGAGGAGAACAATCCAAAAGCCACCCTCCTGGACTCTCTGACACGGTAATAGCAGAAGTGACAAAGCAGATGAATGAGGTTCTGGAAAAATCAAATAGGAAGCAGTTTCTCAGAAAACCTCAGAGATGGAGGCCATAACGAAGGGCGTGATTGGTGAATCTAGAGGAGACACAGATTAAAGAGTAGAGGAGCTTAGGGAAACGACGGAAGCCGTGCATGTCCAACATAAGAAAGAAGGGGAATCCAGGGAATGTACTGATATCTAGGAGATTAAAAGTTCTGTTGAAATTACATGCAGCACAGTGAGCCATATGAGGACAGAACACTTCATCTGCAAGGCAGGGAGGCAGGCAGTGATGATGGAAAGAAAGATTTCTTAAAATTGGCAAGGGACCACGACAAATCAACCACACAGATGCGAGATGATGCAAAGAGAAAGATAATAATGAAGGGAGCCAAGGAAAACACAGGAGACAGCAGCAACTACATAAAAAACCTTTTAACAGAAATAATGGCAGAATCCTTCCTGTCATGGTTTATGTCTGTGGTCCCAGGCCTCATGAGTTTGCATTGTGCATTTGTGATGGTTCATTGTCTAGTGCTTCGACTGCTGGTGTCAGTGCTCCACCCACATCGGGGTGGAGCCAGGATGTGATGTAATGGCAGGAAAAAGGCGTGTCTTGCTCTTTTGCGAATTTCAGCCTTGCTGTTTGCAGCTGCCATGAACTGCAGCCCCGCCATGCCAGCCTGCCTTGGAGCCAACTGAGTATGGGCTGAAACCTCCAAAAACTGTAAGAAGTAAACCTTTCCTTTCCCAACTTTGGGCTTCAGGTATTCTGTCTCAGTGACAAGTAAAAATAACTAAGACAGAATTTGGTACTGAGGAGTGGGTCATTTGCTGTGCTATACCTGGCCATGTTTTTCAAGAGGCTTTGGAAATGGCTTGTTGGCAGAGTTTGGAAAGGTTTGGACATGTTGCCTGGATGCATAGAGCTGGAGCAGCTTAGGCTGTTCTGCAGAGGAGATTCTGGTCAGAGTTCAGGAGACCAGAAAGCTGATAGAAAATGTCATGGTAAAGACCAGGCTTGGGAGGTTTCTGCAGGGAAGAAGGACTACATTGGTTGGTGGACTCCCCATGATGTGTGTTATGGCTTGGCAGAAAGTTTGTCTGCATTTTGCTTTGCCTGAGACTGAGACAAAGGGCAATGGACTGATTAATCTTAAAAAGGAAATTTCAAAGCAATCGAATATTGAGGCTGTGGCATGGCTATTGTTGGGGGCTTTTAGCCAGCTTTATTTTGCAAGTCAAATAGCCCAGCAGGATAATTTGCAATACTGTGAGTTTGGCCCAGAAGGACGCCGGCCACACGTGAGCTTGAGAGGACAATGCAAATGGACAGGGGACATGAGAAGAACATACTGGCCATTCTGGAAAGGAGGGGGAACACTGTCACCCAGAGAACCCTAGAAACCCATGCCTGGTGGCCCCAGTCAAGATCACAACTCCCATCCTACCCTGGGAAGATGAACACACAGGACATCGAAGCTCCAAGGAAAATGGTCTCTGCATTCATTTTATATTTATACTTTTTATATTTTACAGTCTTACATTTAATCACTCAGATATAAAACCTAACCTCAAAGTGTTTGTGATCTTCAGGTTGGTAAATATTTCAAAGATAAGTACCAAAAGCGCAATCCATAAAAGAGAAAAAAAAATCACCTGTTGTAACTCTTTTTTTTTTTTTTTTCTTTCTTTCTTTAGGAAGAAACTGAGCAGGCAAAACCCAGACTGGGAGGAGCTGTTTCCCAAAGCGTATTTGAAATGATTTACACACACAGCATATTAAAAACTCATAACATCCAATAATAGGAAAACAATATCCCTAATGAAAGCAGGCAAAATATCTAGACATTCTGATAAAAAAACAACAACAACAAAAAGATGCAGCTAGGGAATGAAATGAGCCCCTTGCCACGAGAGGAGCCCAAAGCTCACTGCTCCTGTGTCAGGGCACCAAGTGCTGGCGACCTGGGGCAGGAAGGGCTTCAGCAACTTCTGAGGTGTGCAGATCACAGGCATTCTGGGAACGGCTTTGGTGTTTTCTGGTAGAGCACAACACATTCTCGTTGTGCAGCCCAGCACTGGTACCTTAGACATTCTCCTTTAAAAAAAGAAAATACGTGATCCCATCAAAACCTGTGAGTGGAACTTTGCAGTAGCTTTCTAGGTAATCACCCAAGCCTGAAAACTGTTCAAGGGATCCTCACCTGATAAAACCATGAACTGCCGTGTGCAAGAAATGGAATAGTACTCATCCCTCAAAAGTACCAAAGGTACCATGTGTACCATTTCCCTGTGTTAAAGAAGGGCAGATTTAAAATGTCCGTGCATTAGAGCCCACATAGGAGTGGCTCTAGCAGAGGCACAACTTTAGGGACAAAATGCCTATCCATGATTGTCGTGCCTAGCAGTGAGCTTATATACTGAGTAAAAATAGACAGGAAAGGGCCAGAAGAGTGACAGTCATCTTGCATGCCATGACGCTGGACACAGCTACACAGCTGGATGCTGCTCTAACCCCTGTAGTTTAAACTACAGAAATAAATCTGCAGCCCCTCCAGGAAAAGGAATCAGGGGCAGACAGGCTCCTGCAGGCAAACGCCCTCTCCTTTACTGAATTCAGTGTGTCAGCACCTTTTAGATATGCTTACTGGTCACCTTCATCACAGGGAAGCTGCCCTGTGTGTGATTTAACCTGACTCCTGGTTCTTACCTTCTTGTCCTTGGGCTCTGCCCAGCAAGACCCTGCAGGGCCACAGCCTCAGCTGTTCCCTGAGCAGAAAACCATAGGATTCAATTGGCTAGGTGAGCGTGGATACAGGTGCATTCGGCTCAGCCTGCCCAGAGCCCAGCAGTTTGTCCTCCAGGATGGAGCTTCCCTGGGAAACCCTGAGGCTCGCTGACCCACTTTCCTGATGAGCAGAGCTCCAATTAGTGAAACCTTGCATCAGACAAAGCAAGATCAGGAAGACAGGGCGTGGCATCTTGACTGTTCAGCCTAAGTTCATAAACATCTTTCAAACATGGAGAAGCATTTTCACTCCATATGCCCAGCAGAATAGAGAACTGAGAATTCAGTTCCCTCTTCTCTGTATGAAGATGAGTTTAATATAATTATTTGCAGCAAGTCCTAGATGACCCATTATGGATAAAATGAACTCTCAGCCTTGTTCTGAGCTGCTGGTGGGGAATAATTTAGCTCATAAGTCAGGGCTGGCAAAATGAGGCTTCACATTTAGAGTTCATAGAACAAAGATGACTGGATTTTCCAAGCTCATTAACCAATTCTAAGCTTCATGAATACTACATGGGGTTCCAGGGGAGAAAGTGAGACAGGGACAGAGACACAGAGACACAGAGAGAGTGAGACAGAGACAGAGAGAGACAGAGACAGAGACAGAGAGAGAGAGAGAGAGAGAGAGACAGACAGACAGACAGACAGAGAGAGACAGAGAGAGACAGAGAGAGGAGTGAGGGATTTACAAGGGTGTAGACTTTGCACTCTTTGACCTTTAAGAGAATACTTACAGTGTCTCTAGTGCTTCAAGTCAGAGCGCTCTTTGAGGAAAACTCAGAAGTGACATTTGCTTATTTGTTCTTTCAGGTTTTGTAGCTTCCACAGGGATGCATAATTCATGGCAGAATTCATTTGGCTCCACGGAAGGTAATTTTGCATAGCTGCATCCCGTGCAGCCTCTGACACACACACATGGCAAGGCGTGTGGACCTGGGGAAGAACCCGGAACAGCTGGACAAACACTGCAGGCTGGTCCTTCTAGAGTCTTCCGGTACTTGTTTTGCTTTGGCGTGAGAGTCCTGACTCAATGTTCTTTGGATTCAACTCATTAGCCACAAGCAGCATTGAACACAGGCGTCATCACAGACAGGAGATGCAGAGGAACTGGGACACCCTCCTTGCGGGATGAGAGCTTCCTGCTAAGCTCAGTGTGGAATGGAGTGTGATTAGCATCTTCATCTTCTGGACGATGTCTCCTAGCTGAACACCAGGCAAGCTTGCATCAGGGGCACCAGAGAGCCCTTCATCATCAAACTGTGTGTCCTCCCTGCCTGGGAAACATCCTGGCTGGCTCAGTACACCGCCCTGTGCTCCCAGAGGGGCCATGCTCCTGGAACAAGCCAAACACCCCATGTTCAGCAAGACCAAGCCTAGAGGGCACCTGTCAATGCCCTAACCTGAGTCAGGGAGTTGGGAACCAGAGGCCTCATCTGCCGAAGCCTACAGACCATAAAACTTAGCTCACAAGGCTTGGAGAGAGGAGCAGAGGGTGGTGATGCAGGCTCCTGCAGGCTTGGTGGAGTGTCTTTTTCTGGGGGGAATTTTTCATAGTTTGTGGGTTTGTGTATCTTTGCTTTCCTGATTTATGGGGCTCACTTGATAGGAGAGCTGTGTTCCTCAGAGGAAGAGGAGGAAAGTGGGGTGAGTGGAGAAGCAGAGGAGAAGACCCCCGGTGAGGGCGGAGGTGCTGGATCCAGGGCTCCTACTTGGCACACACTGGGGCCCCATACAAACCCCAACTGTGGACACCCATGACGTGCTCCATCCTCGTATAAAGCTGAGGGTGTATTCTTGCTAATTAGAAGCATCATGTGTCCATTGTTTGAGCGAGGGCATGAGATACAAGGAAAAATGGGGAAGAAGATGCAGAAGCTCTCAGTTCCTCTGCGCTGAGATAACCACGACTCAGATCGCTGGCTGCTCTGCCGCAGGGCTTCCACACACGGCGATGCCACAGATGGAGCTCTGCTCCCTCCTGTGCTACCTGAATGGCGCCATCAGCATTTCCCATACCAAGAAAATGTCTCTGGACCTGTGATTCATGCAACTCTAAGTTATATTTTCAATAAACATAAATTCCGTATAATAATTATTTGGAGGAAACTGCCCAGAGCCTAGAAAGAAGCCCAGGACTTCACTACCAAGGCTCAGCATCTCTCCACCACACAAGTGCCTTCCCCAACCTGCATCCTGCCAGGGAACATTTCGGGAATAGTAACTCACATGACGGATGCAGAGAGTGTAAGTGCTCGCTGGCCCTGACCTTTGGAAGTGTCCACCAAATCTGCCTTGACACTTGTGAGGGAGTAGGTCTTGGAGAAGCAGGGCCACAGGGTTACTGGATCACGGGGTCTGCAGCTGACTTGATGTTCTGAGGAGGCTGGTGAGGGACCGGCCACTGCTGTCTGTCCCTGGCTCCTCTCCTCTGTCTCCACTTCCTGATACCTGATGTGAGCGACGTCCCTCCACCAGGCCTTTCCTTCAAGCCTTCTTTCTTCCTCAAAGCCCGAGGACCATGGACTGAAAACACACATCACCTCCCTACATGGTGTGTGTCAGGGGTGGTAAAGCATCCCAACAGCAAGGCAAGAAAGGAATGGAGATGCCACTTGTACTTCACAGCAAAAACACCTCTGCGCCAACTTCCTGGGCAGGCAGTCCTCTCCCTGTGGTCTGGAGCTGAATAAGAACAAACCTGGGCTCTGCCCTAGCAGTGATGGCTTCCTACAGAGCGGGCTTTCCCAGAGATTCCAAACTGGGCCACTTCCCAGGTGGAAGAAGCATGGGGGTTTATGGCTTCTCCTAACTTGTCCCCTCTCCTCGAGTGCATCCAATGGGTGCAGGTGATCACCTGCCCAGGTAGAGGGTCCTTTGGCAGAGGCCTCTGACCCCAGACTGGCTTGACAGGACCAGAGCCAGTCACTGCTGAGTAGATGCTGTGGCCTGAAATCAGCACACCCAGGAAAGGTAGCAGGACGGACCAAGAGCCCGAGGTCTCCTCACCTTATGGGACTACAACTCCAAGCTGCCCAGGGTCCCTGGCAGTGAAGGAAGAGGTCCTCCAAGCCTGGCCTGGGTTTCTGGCAACACCTCTCCTGGGAGCTGAGCTACACGGATGACATCCAGAATGTAAGTGCCTGGGCACATGTGGTGCTGACAGAGGAGGACCTAAGTGCTGAGCTGTTTGGGGCAGTGTGAGAGGCAGCATGACCCCCCAGAACCCTACCTTGGTCCCCAGGACCTGGGAATAGAAACATTCAGTGGCAAAAGGAACTCTGCAGATGTAGTTACGGATTGCAATGCCGAGATGGAGACAGGACCTTCAGTCTTCTGTGAGGGCTTCTGTGGGTGTCACCACAACCCAGCACAACAATGTTCTTGAATTTGGACCAGAAGAAATAGCAACATCAGAGTAGGAGGGACCCAGTGCTGTAGGGAGCTGAGAGGGGCCCAGCTGACTGCCCATGGTGACCCCATCCCTCAGCAACAAAGAACCAGCTCCTGCCAGAAACATGTAGGTGTAGAAGTGGGTCCCACACAGGCTGCAGAGAAGAGCTCAGGGCAGCGGGGCAGAAGAGGGCACCTGGGCATTGGACCCACAAAGCCAAAGGGCAAGAGAGCATATTTGTATGAGTTAAAGTCATGGTGTTTATAGGACAGGCAGAAAACCGTGCTGGAACGTGAAGAAGCATCCCAGAGACTACCTGGGACTCGCTGAGTAAGGTCCACAGCAGGAGAGGGAGCCCCACACTGTGAAAAGCCTTGAGCTTCAAGTTTTCTAGCCAGAGTTTCCAGAGAAGTAAACCGGAGGAGAGGGGCAGAGTGGGTGTGGGGGTCCCTGGGTGGATGGTTGGCTGGGCTCTGAGGGGTGGGAGCACATCCATGGACGTGGGTCTGGATGGACCGCACTGTTGGGGAGCCAGGTCGTCAGTCCACGGGTCCTCTGTTTGCCCAGTGCTTAGTAAGGAACGTTTGCATTGACTTCCATCCACTTACGTAGCTATTTCTGTGGGGGAGAATAATTTCATTTTCTTATTTGAAATACAAAGCAAAAAAAAAAAAAAATCAATTTACATGACAAAGATATTCTAAAAGGCTAATTTAATGAAAATTGTATGAAAAATATAGAAAATCATGATGTCCCAGCCCTGTGGATCTGAGCTTTTTATTTACATGCAAATGGTGGGTGTCTCAGCTATGGTGTGTGTCACAATTCTGACGTGTTACCCACTGCATAAACCAGAGGCTGGCAAAGCCTTGAAAAGGTCATAAGCAGGAGGTACGGCCCGCAGGGTCAGTTTCTTAACTCATGTTTCTTTCCTTTGTGAAAAGCCACAGTGAACATTTTAATTCTTGCCTATAATGTACCATATTTTTAAAGAAAAATAATTGAACATTATATTTAACATAAATCGCCCTGCCTGGAGGGGGCAGAACCCAGGCGCCCACAGCCGCCCTCTCTCTTTTTTTCAGAAAGTATCCCAGTGAAAGCCCCAATGCCGAGTCCCTTCAAAGCCCTCCGTTGGCTCCCAGCACACTTCGCCACCCGTCAGCTTCGCCACTGCTGAGCCAACCCTGTGGATCTGCTCTGCTGCCTTCAGCTGCGGTGCCCTCGCCACCTCCTCGTCCTGCACGGATTCACAATTCTGGCTGTTTGGGGAAGAACTGGAAGTCCACAGCGGTGCCAGCCCAGGTGAGGGAACTGGGTCCTCCCTCGGTGCTGTGGTTTCTGAGCTGCCTTTCCACTGGCTGGCACTCAGGTACAGCAGCCACCTAACTCTTGATCGAAGCTGGCACCAGGAACGAAGGAGAAAAGGAAGGAAAGGAGAAATGGGAGGAAGGAAAGAAGGAAGGAAGGAGCCAGGAAGGGCCGTGCGAGGCAGAGGTACATTCAGGGGGTTAAGTGTACCCTCATTTTATAATTTGTGTATGTACAAAACTCTCCAAGCTATATACCCGGAATATATGAAGTTATTATTATCAATTTTACCTCTGTAAAACTGAAAAGAAATCTTAGATTCCAGCACAAATGTAAGCTTCTCTACTTCAGTCATAGCAACTAACTGTAATATTTCCAGAACTGGTCCTGTGTAATCCTCCCGACAGCCCTGAGTGGAAAGCTCTATCCAGGCTTGCCCCACTCCATGGATGGGGACTCATAGCCTCTTGCTTGCACAGGACAAAGCTGGGGTTCAGGACAGGACACCTAGGGACAGCGTACCCCTGCCTGCCCGCCAGAGAGGTAAAGAAACCAGTGCAGCCTCTGTGTGAGTGTGCATGCATGTGGGTGCCTGTATGTGTGTGTGTGTGTGTGTGTGTGTGTGTGTGTGCACATGTGAATGTGAGGACCCAGTGATTTCAGTGCCAGGGTTCTCACCGGTGGTGAGTCATGCATAGACCACGGGAGAAGATACTACGAGTCAGACAAGAGATGTTTGATGCAGGCACTCACATAATGAAAATAAAGATCAGCACTTCAGATCAAGAAGAGCCCTTTCCTTATCCCGATGGCTACTCAGGTTCGAAAGTTTAGGCATCAGCTGTGAAGATAATGAGATTCATTATGACGCCCATTCTTGTTGACTTTTATCTACTTTTGAAGACCTACAATGTCTCCAATGTTTTGGTTTTGTCGGTTTTATTCTTTACTGTTTTGTTCAATTGTATTACAACTAATGATATAGGCAATTCTATTAGAAATAGCGGGAGGCATTATGGTAACCATTGTTGATCACCTTGTATTATGTTTTTACATTATCTATTATGTCCACCCTTTTGACTTGACCGATTCTGTTCTGTTATGTCACATTTGGTTTTACTCTCTTCCAAAAAAGTAATAAGAACTGTGGGAGCAATGAAACCCAAAATGTGTAATAGTCATGGTACAAAAGAGAGGAAAAGAAAGTGCTCCAAACTATATAACTGCATGTATATTTAAGTGTATAAGATAGAAAATGATATCACAGAGTTTTATTGGATCAATGAACAGAACTGTTTGCAGTATCATTGATGGAATGTCCACTTTACAAGCTTTAATTTTGTGACTTAAACAATTATTTCTAAGATGACAATATGTAATCCATTAACTAGTGATTTCTTACTGTTCTTTTTTTTTCTGTAAATCTGTATAACTTGTACCCTTTCCCTGCTTTTTTTTTCTTTTTTCCTTAAATAAAAAAAAAAAAAAAAAAAAAAAAAAAAGATCCCAATGCCACCTCCCAGTGATCTTGGGGAGTGACTTGTGTGGCTTTTGTTAGGTGTAGGTGATGTGTAGGCTCTGAGGAGAGATGAAGAGAAGCTGTGTTTTCAGCCTTTGGGGACCAGCTTTCTGGGCACATGAGTGTGCAAGAACAGATCACTCCCCACAGCAGAGGGAAGTTCTACTCTTCCCCTGCAGGTGGAAGGAGCCTGTGCTTTCTCAAGGGCCTGGTGCAGTGCTGCAGAGAGGACGAAGGGGAGTGAGCTGGTGGGCTGCTCTCCCCTTGAGAGGAAAGAGCAGCAGCTCAGGGAAAACTGGGATTGCAAGCCAGAGGAGCTGGTGCAGAGGAGAGAGACCACGCACCTCCGTCAGTTTCTCCTTGTTGTGATTTATACGTAGATGCCCCCCAAATCCTCATGCACTCCTAACTCAGGTGTTTTGGAGGTGGGTGTTTGTAGCTGGCTTGCTGTTAGGAGGCAGGGTCTGGGGAAGAAGTGGGCCAGGGGCATGGCCTGGAGGGTTTCTCTCCCTCCCGGGCTCCTCCCTCTTGTCCCTCCACTTCCTGTCTGCCATGCTGTGAGCAGCTCTCCTCCACCATGGCTTCCTGCTGTATGGTCCTGCCTTGGAGCCAGTGGACTATGAACTAAAACCTCTATACATCGTGGACCAAAATCCACCTCTCTTCCTTGAAATTTTGAGCATGGAGGATTGTACCTCAACAACAAAAGAGTGACTAAGACACTTCTCCAGTTCCTGCACCTCCCTCCTATCTCCCTTCAGAGAGCCCCTCTCACCACTCTTAGACAGAGTGGGCTATGCTGGCTTGTAACCCTGTAGGCCCACCCCAGGGTCACAGAGTCCGTGTTCAGAGAGAAGAATGCAACCAAGCTCATCTGGGCATTGCTGCTTTTGTCTGGAACCGTTCAGAAGTAGTATGATCTTTCTGCTTGGTTTGCCAGGTCAGAGAATCTAAACCCAACCATGCTGGAGACTGTCAGGGGCCAGCAGTGAGGGCGGACTGAGAGGTGGACAAACAGGGAGAGTAGTGGGACCTGGGGTAAAGAGAGATGAGAGGGAAAGAGACAGTAGTGTGATTTCACTGAGCCTCTGGGCCAGTCATTTCTTATGCCAATCAGAGCTCCAGGGCAGCTTATAGCATGTATTTCCTACTGTGGTAACCCAATGGCATAAATCAACACAAATGTGTTCTCCAATTATTTTGGAGGTCAGAGGCCTTAATCTACCTAACTAAATGAAAGCTGTGGTGGTAGTGGCACCTACCCTTCAGGAGGGAAAAGTGGAAAATCCATTTCCTCGCCTTTCCCCACCTTCCTAAAGCTGTCTGCAGTCCCTGGCCACAAGCACAAATAGGAGGGAGGTGCAGGATTCTCTGACCTGGCAATGTGGACATTCATCTTAGGGAGCAGGTTCCCCGTCCCAAAGCACAACACTGCAATGTCTGCTGGCATTGTGACATTTTCTTTCTTTCCTGCATCCCTCTCTTGAGGATTGCTGTGAGTATGCTCTCCCCACCCCCAGATAACACAGGCTGTTTCCCCTTCACTGAGACATTAAGTAATTGACATCTTAGTCCCCTCTGCCTTGCTAGTGACATATTCTCACATTCCAGGATGAGAGTGTAGACTCACAGGCATTTGTTATCCTGCCACTACATGGCTCAAGAGGCCCATGTTATCGTTTGATTTAAGGCAAGTTGAGTTTGGTGTCTCTTGCAGCCCAAAAAACAAACAAACAACAACAACAACAAAAAAAAAAAAAAAACCTGACAAAACGTTGTAAGTCAGATAGAAAAAGAAAGCACCAAACCTGGGCTAAACTTGGGGCACTCTGTGGAGCAGGTGACAGTGAGCTGAGCAAAGTGGGACAGAAAAGGCAGGAGGAATCTTCCAAATGGGGCCCACACGTGGAGGTGGGAACGGGCTGTCTGCACCACCTGCTCCTCTAGGGGTACCTTGTGGGCGTCTCCCTGCACAGCCTGTGTGCTGACAGCTCCCATTCTGCCTCTCAGATCTGCATGGCTGTGCATTCTAAATTAAATGAGAACCTGCACCAAGAAGACTGGAAGGAACCTAATTTCCCAAACCCTAAGAAACAGGCAGCCTGAAACACAGCCGGGCTTTCCCAGGAATCCAGCCCTTACTGCCAATGACATCGGCCAATCAGTCACCAATGCTGGTTTCGTCACAATCAAGGAGGGAACACAAGGCAGCGAGTGAACACCGTCCTGATAATAGGCCAGACGTGAGAGTGGTGTCAGGAGAAGAGTTTGTCTCCCTGTGAGTGACGGGGAGAGGAGTCAGGCCCTGGGCAGTCAGCTCCTGCAGACTAATTAGCGCCTGCCAATAAATGTCCCCGATCCTAAGATTCCAGTTGGAGAGCAGGTGTCAGAGGGGCTTGCTTAGCATTCTGGGAGAGGCATCTATCTGTTCAGGTGACTTCGGGAAATCTTTCCTGACTGATTCGTAATGATTTGCAGGCATCTCAGAAACAGGGAGAAGAGAGAAAAAAGACAGAAATCTCAGATGACAGACAGTAAGGCACCAAGTAGCAAGGAGCCGCTGAATAAAAGGCTGCCCAGAGAGGGTCAGAGTCAGGAGTGCATTTGGTTCTCTAGAGCAAGTCTTTGCTCAGATTCCTCGGTGTGTGTGTGTGTGTGTGTGTGTGTGTGTGTGTGTGTGTGTTAGTTTGCGTGCAGAGTACAACCACAGTTGCAGGCCTTCCATTCCTATGCCACCTTCTTCTCCAGGAGGCATTTGCAGAATAAATTCATGAAAACAAGGATTTGAGAGACAGAAAGAATCTGCTGACTTACTGTGGAGTAAGTACGGATTTCCAGAAAGCATGCTTAGATACAAATGTTCCTGAAATTCAGGAATCTTTACAAAGATACCATCACCTGCAGGAGTTACATATTTCCTATCTTAGGACCTTTCCTGAGTTTCTGGAAACAATACTAGGTTTTCTATTGGAAGGGGAGGAAGGAGCGGGGGAGGAGGAAAGGGAAGGGGAGAGGAGGGACAGAGCAATACAGACAAAAAGTCACCAGCATTGCTGGCTTTCCTTATGCATCTAGATCATTGCCAAGAAAATATGTTTTTTAGCTCCTTACTAGTTCATTTTTTAATGTGAAAGTTCTCTAACATAAAATGAGCCACTTTTTAGTAAACCATTTTCTAGTCAAGTACCATGCATGATGCTTAGTGTCACCATGAAGTACTGCACCACTTGTCACATCTAGCTCCAAAGCATTAACATCACCCCCAAAACCCCACTGTCCTCATTAGCTGACTCACCCAGGGACAGAGGCTTCGGTGGCTCCTACCTTCAGCTACTTATGAATAGTGCTGCCTTCATGTGCGTGCCTGTATGTTACAGTTTATGTCAATATCGCTCTTCATTTGGGGGAGTGCACCCCTCCAGATACAATCCTAAGTGTACGGGATTCTTACACTGACCTTGTTGAGAAACCGCCACACTTGTTGGCCACAGTCACCACACAGCTTTTAATTTTTTTATTAACAGACATTTGCAGTACATAATGTTGACATTCATCTTAGGGAGCAGGTTCATACTCAGCATTATCTTAACTGTTTTTAATTCCCTTTCTCTCCCCTCCCCTCTCCCTCCTTCTGTCTCTAGATCCCCTTCTGTTACAGTTTATATCTAAATGTCTTCCCAAAACCTCATTCACTCATAGGTGGGCTTTTCACAGGTGGCTGGATCTGGGGTGTGTGACATGAATTAAAAGTGAGTAATAATTGGATTAGTCCACTGATTGGCTTAGCATCTGGGTGGGGGTAAGGCGAAGCCCCACCATGAGTGTGGGTGGCACCCACCAATAAGCTTATAGCACAGGTGGAATACAAAGGGAAAGGGAGGCTCAGTGTTGCTACCTGGCACTTCCTGCCTACCCTGCCATGGGCTGTTTCTCCTCTCTGATGCCTGCCCACCCTGCTATGGGATATTTCTCCCCTGCAATGCCCCTCTGCATGCTGCCCTGCTCTGGAGCCAGCTGACAATGAATTGGAACCTCTACACAATGTGAGCTGAAATAAACATTTTCTCCTTTAACTGAAGGTGCTGGGTCTCTGTCCCAGCAATGAGGTAAGCAACAAGACATTTTTTTAACTCCATGTTTATGACCCAGAATGATCTCACTCACCATGGGGAGTTGGTGTGTGTACATGGGAGACGTTAGTTCTGTCTGCCTTCCCTTGCCCTCCTCCTCCTACCTCCTCCATTTCTTGGTTCCCTTCCCATTTACCAAAAAAAAATCTATTTTCCTGTGTTCTTGGGTTATGATTGTCACAATCCTCAGAATGCATTCTGTCATCTGCATCTCTCAGGCTGGAGGTGAAACAGAGGAAGAGGTCAGTCTAAGCCAGGTGCTGCTCACCACTAGGCTCACTGCCTTTCCTTTTTAAAATTCCATCCACAGGTAGGTGTGAGTAGCTGTATTTTATAGTTAGAAGCCAAGGCAAAGAAAAGTTAGTTATCTTGTAAAAAAAAAAAAAAGGTAGAAATAGATATCTCTGGATGATGAAAGTCCTTTCTCTGGGTGTGAAGAAAACCCTTTCTCCCTCTGATTCCCAGGGGAGATGGGCCTTGAAGTCTGAGGACACTTGTCCTTTTGGGTTCAACTGACCACAGAGACTGTGGCCGTGGCCTCAGGATGCTGGAAAGGAGCTCGGAGTGAGGTGGGGCTACTCAGTGAGGTCACTGCAGATGTCCTCATCTGATCGCTTTGGGTCCCCCAAAGTGCCCTGATTCAGCGGCTCTTCTCCTGCCCCTCGCAGCAGGGAAATGGGCTCTTCCCATTCTGCTCATGGAGAAGCAGCGGTCCCTGCCCAAGGGGGGAACACTACAGAGGGGTTAGGAGAACAGGGAGGGGAGGAAGAAAATGCAGAGATGCAGGCGCTCACGAGGCATCCTGTGAATCACTGCAAATCTCCCCACCAACTCCGCAGCACAGCTTTCTCGCTGTCTCCTCCCTGTCTTTCCCCCAAAGCTGCTGTGACCCCTAGAGAGTGTCCTCTCTTAACTGCTCACCCGTCCACTCAGCTCACTCACATTCATTCAGTGGAGATTTCCGGTGTATTCTCCAAGCCAGGACGTGCTGGCCTCCAGTGTAGAGAGGAGAGGAAGATGAGAGGCAGCCCTGGGACCTCCACCCGAGAGATGCGCTCCCTGTGGACGGGCTCTGCCATCTGGCCACTCAGGTGATCCGCTGTCTGGAAGAGAGTCTGACTTCTGTTTCCTCGACTGCCAGCCATACATTTCCACAACCCGGAGCTCAATGAGAAATGAGATTCACAGCCACTTTGGAAGTAGAATTGACGCTCACTTAGATTAGAGCTCTTTTTAACATTTCTTTCCTTGCTGTTTATTATTGCACCAATAGTCGGGGTAACATTTGTTTTTACTGCATGCTCGAGTGTGCTTGGGTGCATTATTCTCCCCTCTGTGTGTGTTTATTGCTTTTTACTGAAATATTGATTTCACTACATGGATGGTGGCAAGCAGCTTAGAAATCAGTCAGATGTATGGGGTGTTTGTTGTTATTATTGTTGCTTGATTTGCTTTGCCTGCAAGCACAGAACAAGAGCTCATTCTACCTTCGTTTACTGCACACTGTGGTTCATTGGTCCCAGCACTGCTCGCCCTACAGAGGAGGCCCTGCTTTACCTGTAAAACTCACGAGGTGTGAGAAGCCGTTCACCAGACCACCTGTGACGTTTCTTCTCCATGTGTTCGTGTTTGCTGCTGCTAATATATTTTAGCTGTGTAATACTATGATTTATTTGCAGGACCTAAGGGCTATTACTTCATATCCAGATCTGTTTCCCATCGTGTTGCAGCCTAGAGTATATTTGATTTACAGGACTAACAGTCTGAATGAAGTCGCTTTAAAATCACTTCCAATGTATTTACGATGAAAAGGATTCAGGTTTTCGTTTTCCTGGGAAATTGAATGTGCTCCAAATTGCAGTGTGGCTTACAAATTGAGCAAATCAGTAATCCACCTGCAGGTCATGGTGAAAGGCAGAAACCAGGGAGCTCAGGTGCCTGGTGCTACCTTTAATCCTCAGAGTGTGGGACACTGGCAGAGCCTTTGGAGAGATGCGCTACAGGGCTGTTCCCGAGCTGGAGTCTGGGGTCTGGGACCTGGCAGGGGTCCCCTCCCTGCCCTTGTGTCATGATGGCTCCCCACCCTAAATGCACTGATGGTTCCGAGGCCCTGGGTGTCCACAGGCAGACAGCCTTGAATGGCTACCATAGTGTGAAGTTTTGGAGGGTGTTGTTCACCCACCTCTGGTGTGGAGCCCACACACTTCCTGCCCCTGCTGTTCAACCTTTGTGTGATCAGCTTTGGGGATCCTGGGAAAGCAGGAGAAAGGATTCCTCATCCTGTGACAGCTCCAGTGGACCAAGCACCCGGAATGCAGGGCCCCTGGTCCCCTTTGGTTATAGAGAGAGCCCTGATCCCCACAGGCCTTTGGAACCCAGCACTGGGCCAGTGCTATGGGGCCTTTCTGGCCAGAGAGTGAGCATGTGAGGCACCTCAGGGAAGAGCAGTCCCATGGTGAGCAGAGACAGAGCCACATCTCACCGTGATGAGGAACACCTCACTCACATCACTGCAACCTGGGTGAGCCTTGGAGCACAGTGCTAAGCGAGCCACTCAGTCCCACAGTGCCCTGTGCCCAGGTCAGATCCAGATCGGGCACTGCTTCCCGAGGGCCCAAAGGGGCCGATCTTGGAAATGGAAACAAGGACCAGCTGCCAGGCCTGGGTGGGCATGGGGTGCACTTTGAGGACCTGAAGGAAGTTCTGCAGTTGGACAGTAGCAATGGTTGTATGCGTCTTTGAGGATAAACTGACAGGCACCTCACTCTGAACTTCATGAGGGTAAATTCTGTGGTGTGTAACTTATGGCCCAACCTTGAGAAGCTTTGGAGTCCCTAGGCCATGGGCTTTGTTTGCAAAGGTGGTGATGGGTGAGGCAGAGAAGGGAACCATCAGGCCTCCTTGGGTTCTGTGGAGGGGGCCAGGGCCTGGGGTCTTTCCCTCTCCCAAGTGGCAAGAGAGGCTGTTTCTCCTCACAGGAAGGAGTAGTCCTGGGGACAGTGTGGGATGGCAACAGTTCTCCTGCCTCAGCCTTCCAAGTGCTGAGACTGTGGGGATGCACCGCCACACCAGGCCACCTGTCATCTGTTTAAAGTGGAGCTTTCAAACGCAATTTGGGCTCCACTATTCTACTGTAAATATTAAAACTGTAAATTTCATTCTTGACCCTTTCCTTAGCCACAATCCACAGGGGGTTTCATGGTTTTATTTACTTATCTTATGGTTTCATTATCATTCAGCTGGAAATAATTCCCCATCTCCCCTACGATTCTCTTCACTCATGAGTTCGAGGGACGCTGATTAACTTCCCAGTATTTGGGTTTCTCTAGGCATGTTACTGCTGCTGACTTCTGATCTTTTCCATTTGTGGTCAGTTTCTCAGATGATCTTAATCCTTTAAAATTTTTTTTTTTCACTTGACCTATTGTTCACAGAATGGTCTGTGGTGGAGGACATGCCTTGTACCCTTGAAAACACGTGCGTGCTACAAGTGTGCAGTTTTATATGCACCAGTCAGGCCAAGGCCATTGATAATGGCAAGATCACCTGGACCTGCTGATCAGGAGATAAATAATAGTCACACAGATGACAGACATATGGATGGAGGGTAGGTGGTGGTCTATACATGGATAAATGCTGGATAATAAATGGATAGCAGATTAGGTCACATGCAGAGAGATGATAGATATAGAGATAGCTGATAAATTGATAATAGGTCACATGATAGATGCATAGACAATTGTATTTTTCCGCTGCTATTGAAGGAATGCTTACGTTAGAACAATTCTTTTGGTACTGGTGTCACCCCTTAATTTTGACTCATTTTTGCTTGATGTAATTTGACCTCTGCTATTAAGTGCATACACATTGTTTATAATGATGTCTATTTTATTGACACTCGAGGTGATTAGATGTGACAGGGTTGGGAACCTGGTTATGCTCTTTGTTTGAAGCTTACACAGCACCCTGTAATTACTCTTTGCCCTATGTTTATTTTTTACTTCTCATTCTGCTTGTTCTTAAAATGTATTTAAGTTAACAAAAGTTGAATATGTGTATAGTGCAGGGTATGGTGTTTTCACATGTGTGGATATTATAGGACGACTGAATAAACTAATTATCATAACCACTACCCACAGGATGCTTGTGTGCTGGAGGTTAGAATATTTCAAATCGACTCTCAGCAGTTTTTAAGGACCCACTGCACGTTTATCACCCGTGGTCACCATGTTGCATAAGGGCCCTCCTGGACTCTTTCCTCCTAACTGAAACCTTGTGTCCCACGACCAGTGTATCCCCAGCCCCACTTCCAGCCTGACCCCTGGGCATTGTGTTACTCTGCTTCTGTGAGTTTGTGTCTTTTGGGTGTCACCTGTACATGAGATCATCAGAATTTTTTTCTCCGCAACTGACGAGTTTTTCATAGGATGATTTCTTCTGAGTTCATCCACGTTGTGACAAACGGCAGGATGTCCTTCTTAAAGGCTGGACAGTATTCCACATTGTCACTGCCGACCCACTGGTGAGCACGAAGGTCGACTCTGCATCTTCGCTGTGGTATCAACGTTGCAGTGAACACAGAGCTCAGACGTCCCTTTGAGACGCCGGTTTCCTGCCCTTTGGGTGCCTACTCAATCTTGGGACGCGGACCTCACGGTACTTCCAACTCTCTGTCCTCGAAGGTCTTCCCTGAGGTTTTCCACAGTGGCTGAACCAACTCCCAGCCCCCGGGAGAGTGTAGAAGGTGAGATCGAGAGATGAGGCGAATGTCCGGAGGAAAAGTTACAACCAACCGTGCTGCAGACACATGCCTTTCTCCAACTCCTTCCCTCACCTTGATCACACTGCACCTCTGCGTCACTTTCCAACGCAGCTCAGGAAGCCCCTCCATCAGCGTCTTTCCCCCTCTGTCAGCCTCTTTCTGTGGTTGCCTCCAGCTCCTAAACAGATTCAAGATGCTTCCACAAAACTCTGCCAACTGAAAACATCAGGACGCAGTCTCCATCCTCCTTACTAGGCAGACCTAGCACCATGCGAATTTGGGCTTTTCCCAAAGTCAAAATGACCAGCAAAGGTAGACGTTTTCAGGTAATTCAGGACATGGGACAGCCCAACAGCACTCCGCCCTTTTCTAGGCTCGGGGGCGGGGCCGGGGCCAACAGACCGGGCCTTCGGGGCGGGGTCTAGCGGTGGGCGGGGTTTGTCGGTGGGCGGGGCCAGCGGCCTTGGCGGAGCCAGAGAAAGAGTTGTCCAGGGCGCAGCGGGAGCAGAGCATCCAGGCAGCACCAACCGGGGAGCGGACGCAGAGACACAGCAGCCTGGTCACTGCCAGGGCCCTGTGTGGAGTAGCTGCGGGAGCTGCGGTCCGGCGGGTCAGCCCCGGACGGCCGCGGATGGCGTGACTGCAGCAGGATGCGCTCCAAGGGCGCGGCCCTCGAGACGCTGGCGCTGCTGTGCGGGTCGCTGAGCCTAGTGCTGGGCGCGCTGCTGGGTAGAGGTGAGAGGGGGCGCGGCCGTGGAGGGGACCCCAAAACCGGGCACGGGAGGGATCCACAGCCGGCGCGGAAGCAACCCTAAACCCAGAGGATAGGTCCCCAAAACTAGGGGCAAGGGGCACCCCAAAACCAGGCACAGAGACGACCCCACACTCAGTTAGAGGTCGGCTCCCGCATCTGGTGCCTGAGGACTGCAAGGCCAGGCGAGAGGGGGACGGTGGCGAGGCAGTGTCCATTCTGCCCGCCTCCAGGAGGCTGTCAGCCCCTTCCGGGAAGGCAGGACCGGCACCTGGCTCTGGCGAACTTAGGTTCGGATCCTCATAAGCAACCCCAGAGCACCCCGACGGGGGCTGCTTGGGCGAGGAGGGGGCATGGCTGGGCGCTGGTTGCAGTGGGGACCTCAGTGCCAGGCGCCCCCCACACACACACCTTCAAGCTGGGAGCTGCATTGTGCCATCCTGCACCCCTTTCCCGCCGCTGTGCGCGTCGGGGGGAGGGGTGCCAGGGTTGGTTGCCCGGAAATCAGGACTCTCTCAGGTGCCCAGAATGAGGGCCGCTGTGTTTTTGGGCACGCGAGGGAGGCGAGTTTGGGTCTTGTGTCCAGAGAGGGCTTCCCTCAGCTGTATTTCCGGAGGGTTTTCCCCTTGGTCACCTTGTCTAAACCACTAGGATGACTCTGCCTTAGGTTTGGGGGTTGCATTGCAGGAGCTGAATTAGGGCGCCCAGAGAGCCCCCAAAGATCCTGTTGTCATCACCAAGACTGCACTGATGCTGCGCCTGGGGGCGGGGAGGGAGGGGTGGTCGCCACCCCGCCCCCAGAGCAACTGGCCCTGGGTACCCTCCCGGAGGATTCCGTGGTTGGGCCCCCAGCAGCTGCCCAAGTCCCGGGGCGCAGTCAGGCAGCAGAGAAAGCAGTGTCACCTTGCTGCTGCCACCACGCGCTGGCTGAAGTCTTGGTCCCACTGAAGGACAGGTGCGCCATGTGTCCCGAGCCTTCAGAGAGCAGAGCCAGCTGGGCACGGCCCAGAACTCTGAGTTCACAGAGTAACCTCAGATCCACCCAGACGCAAACCACGATCTCCTTCCCGCCTAGAGCTCAAGGCTGGGCTGGAAATGCATCGGGAGAGACAAGTTGCCAATTGATGTTAAAAAGTAGGGCTTGCTTTTCAGAAGTCATTTATGCACCGTCTGAGATTGTGGGGAAGTCTGCTTCCCTTGAGAGAATGGCTTCCCAGCTCCAACTGGGCAAGGGTGAGGTGCTGTGTGCCCCCCCAGAGGACTCCTGTTGTGTTTCAAACTCAAACATCCTGGAGCTTGCACGGAACTCTTCTGCTTGCTCTTGATCCGATTTTCCAAGGCTCCTCTTCCGTGCATATAAAGTGACTTTTGGAAATCCCTTCCCGTATACCTCCTTCTGATGCCAAACCTAATGCCTAGGAAACTGCTTTGGGGACTGCTCTTGCTGGGGTCCTAGCGTCCTCAGGGGATGTAACAATCAGGTGAGGAGGCCGAATGTGCCTTTTAAAGCAAGCTGTGGACTTTCCTTAGTGAAAGCTCAGATTGTGTTCGTGCACATTTGATTTAGAGTAGATATCCACACCGAGGGCAGGGACAGCAGTTTAGTGGGTCTGGGACCCACTGGATCATGCAGGAGGAGGTGGGGAGATGGAGGTGATGGGGCACAGGACCCCTGCCTGTCCAAGGCCACCCAGCCAGGCTCAGAGCCATCTGGACGAAGTGTGCTTTTCTCCTGTGATCGCTGTGAGTGCTGATCCCCTGGTCTGAGTGTCCAAGGGTCTGTAACGCACCTGCAAAATGATTTTTGGCCGTTTATTTCTCATCACGCAAAAAGCTATCCCTTTCCAGCTCTGATTCCTTCACAGGTAAAACGTCAGCCCCTGAGATATCTACTAAAAGGAACATGCTCTGAACCTTGATCAACCGTGTAGTGTCTTAACAATATATGAGTAAGACCATCTCTGACTTCTCCCTTGCAAGAATCAATGACAGTTTCTGGAATCATTGATGCCTCTGGCCTCTGTTTAATACCAACTGTATGTTCATTTTTGACTGTGGATCTAGACATTTTGCAATTTGCCAGGGTGTGGAAAATACATAATTGTTCCTGGGAGGTTCCATAAATAGGAAAGAGCATTGAAAAGAGAGTATCTTCTACTAAGATTTAAGATTGAAATAGCAGAAGTAAGGTCTCCTCGTGTCAGGGGCTGATGAACTGGGCCATGTGAGGCCACGAAGCAGGGGTATGGAGCCTGGATGCACTGAGAGTGAGGTCATCACTGGTGGGACCATGACATACAAGACCACAGTCTATGCTCTGCTTGAAATGGTTTGCACGTCTGGAATGACTGAGATCTTTGGAAGGCAGGTCAGGAAGGTCATATTTTGTCTGGTCACACACTCACACTGTTCACACCCATGTCCTGTCCACTACACTGTCCATTGTGCATGTTGGTGGTTTTGTCTGAAACGCAGGTGTGTTCACAGGGAAGAGGAGGGTGAAGGCTCAGTACAGCCGCCCCTCACTCCGGGCCAGGCTTGGCCATCCAGTGAATTAAATTCAAGCAGTCAACCAAACCTTTGGCTTTCATTGCTTCAGAGATGTGGCTTCTAATGAGGGTTGGGGGGCTGGGCTGCGGAGGAGGAGGAGGAAGAAGAAGAGGTGCAGGTTTTAGGGAGGAGAGGTCCTTCAGGCCGGCTGTGCCCTGACCTCTCTGCCCTGCACCACCATGCTAGCCACTGTGCCCTGCATAAACCATCACACTCCTACACATAGCCACACATGCACATGAATGCACACGCATGTACACACATGCACACAAATGCACACACATGTACACACATGCCCATGCACCTTCTCCTGGTCCATCCCCTCCTGACCCTCAAGTGGAAGCACCTGCCTGGTTCCCTCTTCTAAGGGACATTTGTGCTTCTTGAAAGCCTCTCAGGTAAGCTGTTGAGCTCTGGCCTGTGGATTTCGCCTTCACCCCAACCTTCCAGCTGGTGTTTGCGAACTGCACCACCTGCAGGCAGGGACTGTTTTGTGCCCATGGTGCTTCCAAAAAGCAAAGCGAAACAAAACGAAAATGCTCAGCTCTCAGTGTTTGCAGCAGGAGGACACTGAACCTCCACACGTGTGTGTGTCAAAACATCATGCTCTGTTCCGTCACACTCACTGCTCACTGCTCTCATGTGTTGATGTTTTTGTTGTTGTTGTTGTTGTTGTTGTTGTTTTTTTTTTTTAAGACTCCATTCCCAGTTTGCTGGGAGACAAGTAGAATTTTATCAGACACTATCCTAGGTCCACGGGGATGTTCAGACAAGTGACCTTTTTATCTGGCAAAAATAATCAGAGTCCTAACTGCAATACAAGGCGGGGCATCGCCTCCCTTAGCCCAGAGCTGTGCACTCCACACTGCTGACTTTTGTGCCCAGGGTGAGCAGCTGCAACCCTCTAGAGAGGGTGCCTATTCGGCTCTTCTCCCTGGGCTGGTGGGCTACCTCCCAGCCGGAGCAACCCAGCCCATGGCGTTGGAGCTTTTCCTCTTCCCTTTCTCCCTTCTTTCACCCCTCTCAGTGCTTCTCACAAGAGAGGGGCTGCTGGGCACCCTGGGATCTGAGGTGGGGAGCTCTTCCACGTGCAGAGGGGGAAGCAAACCCCCAGGCATCTTGGAAACCTCATATGCCTATTGTCATGAAGAGCAAGGCTAATAAAAGGGACTCTCCTATGTGTGAATTGGTGTGACGAAGAATATTACTGAATTAATGGAGTAAATGCAATGTCAGGTGGATGGAATTTTTTATAGAAACTTGCCTTGTTCCAAAGTTGGGCTTCTGATGGCCCGATTTCATGCAGTGAAATTCACCCTTTGCAAGTGTATGGTTCTAAGTGGTGACAGAGGCACGAGGTCGGGGAAACATCACACATGGAAAGTATCAACATCTCCTCTATGCCCCTTGGCCACCTGCTTCCTCTGCCGAACCCCAAGCAGTGCCGATGTGGCCTTTGACTCTGGACTTTGGTCATTTGCACTGTCCCCTGGACATGGGCCTGTGCAGGCTGCAGCCTTCCAGTTGGCTGCCTGTGCATTTGTGACGTGGCTCTGATGGTCACTTTGCATCATCCTTTGCTCCTCTTTGATCTGAACCCTATTCCGCAGCATGGATGCACTGCAGTTTGTCTTCTCAGTAGGAGGACACTGAGAGGTATTGGTGACCAGGGAAGGAGTGGGCATAATCCTCCCAGAAGGGCTTTCCTGGGCACACCCGTGCATTTCTCATGGGAGTGCTGTTTATATAGCTGCACTGCAAACTCCTTTACAGCATGGTTCTGGCTCTGCCTCCTGCCCATGTGTCTGAGGTGTCTTGTGTCTCCAGCAGCACTTGGTGTTCCTGTTCTATGTTGCTGGCTTGGCTTAGCCCTTCTGCTTGGTAGCAGGAGAATTTCCCTGAGTTCCGTGCTCCACCCTCATGACCCTGCTGCAGAACCCCCTTGTGTTTAATTTCCACCTCCGTGGATTCTTTGGTGAAATGTCTTTTCCAGCACCGTGCCCATGATTTAATGGCTATTTGTTTCTTTACTATTGATCTATGAGACCACTTTATATATTCTGGGTGCAGCTCCTTTCTAAGACCATGTTTCCCAATTTTCTCCCAGCAAGTGTCTTTGGAAAAGCAAATATTTTAATTTTAATGAGCTGGAGATCATTAACAGTTGATTATCATGTTTGTGCCTTTGGTACCACATCTACGTGATCTTTGCCTAAGCCATGATCACAAGAGTTTCTTGATGCCTACAGTGTTGGTCAGGTCTCTACATCCCTGTTAACTGTCTGTTCTGTTAGCTCACTGAGAGGGGGGATTGGAAATCTCCAAGAAGTTGTGGCTTTGCCCATTTTTCACTTCCCATTCTCCCAACTTGTGCTCCCTGTCTTTGAAGCACTGTTTTACATGCATACTCCCTGAAATCTGAAATCTGAGCACTGAAACAAAAACAAATACAATGGCCAGCTGCCCTGCCTGCCCCAAGGAAAGCATTCATCAAGGACAACCACAGGTCCAGGGAGCAAGCCATTTCCTTTTCCAGAAAACCGCAGCCCCAGCCTTCTGAAGAATCAGCGTCTCCTAATTCCTTAGGATTCCTTTTTCTTAGTGTGGCCCTAGGGTATTTCTGCTGCTCACAACCGACCATTTCTGAAAATAGCATCCAAGAAGTGGCAGGAAAGATGCTTCAAATTAAGCTCCTAATTGTGCAGAGTGGCGGCTACTCACTAAATAGTGCATAAGGAAAACCTCGGCCATGGTGCTGAGTGCACATAAAGAGCACAGAAGAGGAGAGAGAAATTGATACCCCAGAGCAGACAAGCGTATCTAGGCCACATCTTTGGTGGCTTCTGGGCACCGCCCATTGCAAGGGTGAACTTAATGGTCCTCACATCCACAAGGAACAATCTTAACCAGAGAAAAGAAAGCATACTCTGCAGAAGAGGAGAAGTCCGTCTCACTGGGAGATCACTATCACTCGTCCTTGTGGAAATCCTGCTAACTCACACGCTGGCAGGGCTGCACCTCACTTTCCTCCTCTCCTTGAAGCAGCAACTTCTAAATCCTCAGGGTGCAAGAACAAGAGGACTCAGTGGGCATGTGGGAGAGAGGTAAAGGCTGCAGAGAAACAATTCTGAGGCTAGCAGAAGTGCCCGCGCAGAAACAGTCCATGGCGACGCTGCAGTGAGGGTCAGGTGTTTTGCACTGGGTGCCTCTGCCTCCCGCCTCCCGCCTTGCACTTGGGGAACCAGTGCTTTTTGTGAGTACAAAATAACCTGCATGGCTCTTCACAGATGCCTTCACCAATCATTCATTTAAAGTCACAGATGGACTCTAGAGTGAGGTTCCTGTGTGATACATGAGGGAGGGACCACCTTTTCAGTCACCTGGACAGTGGTTGTGACCAGCTGCAGCTCCTGATATCCAAGGCCACATCTTCTGGTGTGCTCTTGCCCCGTGGTGAGGTCTTAGCTTCCCTCAGAAACAGCCAGGTGTGTTCCAGGGCCCTCTGGGAGGAGTTCACCTGCAGGAGAAAAAAGAACAGGAAAAAACAGGGAAGGAGAAGAAGACGGTAAGAGGAAGAGGAGGGGGAGGGGGAGAGGGAGAGCCCCCAGGAATCCTGCTCGGCAGCCAGAGACCAGAACTGCCACACTTCCAGTGCTAAGCACAGCTCAAGGACAAGCAGCCCAGAGTCCCCTGAACCACTTCCTGTAGCTCTCTGGATCCTGGCCAGCTGTGCTGTCTTCCGCCTCAGCTGCTCTGGGCCATCTTAACAACCTGGTGTAACTGCAGGCCCCCAGAGTGTCCAGTCAGTGGGGATGTAGAAGACAGCTCTGCTGGGGTTCCGTCTGTCCCTCTCATAACCTCTCGTCCTCTGTGTGTCACAGTCCCCTGCCTCCTGTCTCCTACCTGTACTTGATGGAGGGTAAACCTGAGTGCCTGGGCCTTGAGTAGTCGAAGAGAGCGGAGGTGACAACCTGGAAGACAGCACAGCGGCTGAGAGGCAGGACAGCGAGGTTTACACGGTGCAAAGAAGAAGCCAATGCCTCTCTGGCTCCGTCATTCCATGCAAGCAATGCACCCAGGAAGGCTGCTGGCTCACAGCCCCACGGGGGCGCTCTGCAGTTTCCCTCCCAGCAGAGCTCAGCCACCCCACCTCTGCTGGGCCACAGCTAGGCCTTTTCTCCATTCAGCTAGGCTGGACTCTACTTTTCCAGGCAAGTGTAAGAAACCCAGTGCCTGACACTGTGGGGAGGGGGAGAAGCAGACAAGAATGCTTGACCCCAACCCCTGCTCCTGGAGGACCTGGAAGAGGCCGTGGCTTGGCATTGCCCAAACTGGGCTGGAGCTCACACTCACCCCAACAGCCGAGGGTGCATGCTGGGGAGCAGGTTCTTAGCCCCAGTATCCTGGCTGAGGACAGGGCTCCCGTCCCCCACACCGGCCCCTAACATACAACCCTGACCTCGCAGGAAGTGACCACCCCGCCGCTGTGACCCTTGTCCTTTGATGACTTCTCCAACTGCCACCCTGTTCCTGCTCCGCTCTTGTGGAACCTGTCCTAGCTCTCTCATGCCCACACTTCATTCCATACCCGAGTCGGAAGGGGCAATATTTAAATGTGAGACATGCGAGGTGGAGGGCAAGGGCCGGCTCCTGTCATTTAGGTACCCGCTATAGCTGCTGCCCAGCAACAGGACCCGTGTTTATAAACCAGCGGGATCTGAGGAGCCTTCACCTGCCCCAAGGCTTGATCCAATGGCATCTGGGGCTGAGTCTACTAAGGCCCAGCATTCTGATTGGCTTTCCCAGGTCTCTGCCAGACTTCCTGTCATAAACAGCTTTCATCTGTCACTGCGAGAAGACAGCCCAGTGGGGCGCTTTAAGACAAGACCAACCTTGGTGGGGACCTGTCTCCTCTGATGGCTCCGCCCTTTCATCCAGTCACAGGAAGACATCGCTTGCTGCAGGGTTAGCAATTTCCCCTGCATAATTGACCCCTGTCCCCCCAGTTCACATGGTTGGGGCAGGGCCAGCAGCCACTGGGCTCTGCCAACCTGGCTCAGCTGCCAGCAAGACAATCTGTAAACCATGGGCTGCGTACTAAGTCGGATGCAGCAAAATATTGTAGCACTATGACACTATGCTGCAGCTGGAATCCCCGCCTCGTCACGCCCCTCCCTCTCCCCAGTGGGCCAGGCCTTACTCTGGGACAGTGGCTTGGGGCCAGCCCTAGGCTGATGAACAGTCTGCCTTCCACATCTCCAGCTGGCCCAGACTCAGAAAACCTAGTTGCTTTCAACAGGTGGCCCTCTCCACTCTCCTTCATCACCGAGTATGGAGCCAGGGCCTCAAGGAGCTCCACTGGAGCTGACACATTGTCTGCACTGTTCTGATGTTTTCTTGGTGTTTCACCCCAAAGCTGACACCAGCTGGTGTGCTTGTGCCCCTTCAGTGCCGTCTCCTCCCCTAGGACAGGAGAACCTCGAAGGCAGGACCTGGCTGCCCCCTTAGAGAGGCAACTGCTGGTCTGGGGCAGGAGATTGCCCTGCCTGTTCTGCATGACAATACCACACATCCAGCCTTCCCAAGGTGTCTCTTCTTCCATATGCATGGGGCTCCCTGGTGAAGCAGTTTATGTGAAAGTCAAGAAACCTTAGAGAAAACAGTGTTTCGTCAGGACTACCTGAAGGTTACACAGCCCTGGTGCCCTGAACACTGAATAAGTATCACCCCCTAGAAGCTTGCAGGAGTCTTCTGGGACAGCTCCTGGTTCTGGTGTCTCAGATCCCTGCCCAGAGTCCCAAGGTGAGATCCTACAACTGACAGGTGAGGGAGAGTCCAAACCACAGATTCTGACCCCCTGCAGGAGCTGTATGCTGGGCATCAGCCTGCTATCCAGAAATTTCCTCTTCCTGCAGCATGGAGAACTCGGAAGGAATCTCATCCCAGTTATTTCCTGCTGTGTGACAAGCCTGTCCAGAGATTCCTGGCTCCAGCGCTGACTCTGCTCTGCTCTCTGGTCTGCAGTTCATGAGGGCTCGGCCAGTGCACCTTGTCTGCCCTCCAGGGTGGTGCGGGGTGGGAGTTCAAGCCACTGGGAAGCTCACAGCTTGCACATCTTCGGGGCCCTGTCTATCCCTGGACACTTGGCGGGGCTTCTTCACAGGACTGGAGCTCCCTCACAATACACAGCCTGGCTTTCCCAGAAAAGCCACCTACAAGAGACAGAGCCCCACCTTCCCAGTGCAGGAGGCTGGGTCGCTGGCCGCTCCTCTGCTTCCCGATGCCAAGGTCTTGAAGTGTGCAGTTGAGCCAGTACCAGGGTCATTGCACAGACACGCTGTGTCCCTCGAGGGGAGCTACATGCTGGCTTCCTGCCACCCAAGAGGGAGGCCACAGGACTCTGTCCATCACCAGTCATCAGAAGGGAAATCCTCTGGACCAACCCTCCCCTAACACCAGGTGGTCACAGCCCCTCGCCCCAGGCCCTACTCTGGTGTCAAATGCCCTGCCATCACCTCTGAAGCCATGAATATTCAAACTCAACATAAAGGGATCACACGGTGTGTGAGGTTTTGAGGTTGGCACATTCTTGGAGTCTCCCAAGTGGTTGTGTGCAGAAGGCCTGCTATTTTCTGTGGCTGAGTAGTATTTCACCAGGAGAGCAAATCTCCATTTATCAGCCTGTTCTGCCACTGAAGGCCATCTTCTCCCTCAGTTTTTAATCAAAACTAAGGAACAAAGGCAAAAGAAATGGCTGAGTTTGCTTTTCAGAAATGGGGTCATGAATCAGGAGGGCTGCTGCCAAGCATGGCCATGCTTCCTCTCATGCTGCCATGGCTTCTAGGCCATATTTGTGCATCATCATGGGTCATGGTGCCCGAATGCACCCAGCTATGGAGGCAGAGCCTAGAATTTCCAGCCACATGGCTGTGGAGGGACCTGAGTTCTGGGAAACACTCCTGAAAATCTCTCCCTTGTACTTTGACACCTTCATTGTCAGGATGTGTTGCTGTCAACCAGACTTCCAGTGATGTTCAAAGACGGGCAAATGCACAGGAAGAAGAGGATGAACCTTACACATCGGGACACAGGCAGTCACACCACCAGCCACGCCCTCAAACAGCAAAAGGGGGTGCTAGTGGCACCACACAGGAGGTGCCTGCAGCCAGACCACGTGTGTCACTGCAAACACAAACAGAAAGGGGGAAAAGGAGAGATTTCCGGGGAGAGGTGAGCTGGCCTCACAGCTCACTGTAGTGAGGACAGTGCAGCAAAGTGAACTGATTCTATGTCAAGGAAAACTCACCCCAGAAAAATAACACTTACCACAACCCGCAGCAGGAGACGAAGCCTGTGGAATTAGTAACTTCTGGGGATGTGGGTTGCGTCTCATTAGACTGGGGCAAGTGATTAAAGGAAGCTTCTCCATCTCTCCTTCCTCCCTGACTCTCCTCACCCTCTCTCTGTCTCTTCCCTTGAGACCCACTGTACGCTGAATTTTTCCCTAAACATTGCAGCCACCATTTTTATCCTTTAGAAATGTTCACAATCCAAGGTGAAACAGGTCTCCTGGGAATGAAGTTAAAGACATCTCCCATCTCCAGAGGTGCTGGAGTCCAGGGTGGGAAAGGTGAGAGGCGTCCACTTGCTTGGGCACCTTTCTCTGGCACCAGCACCTGGTTTCTTCTGGGGACCCTGGAAGCTGTTCCCATCCAACACAGAACTCAGGGGCCCAGTGCAGCCCACACACGCTCCAGCAAACGGAATCCTGATCCCAGGAACCACAGCTGAATAAAATCATGGGGGTCCTGCCCTTGAACCAGGACCATGCATGGCAGCAGGGCCACACACACGGTATCAGCACTGTGAAGAGGTGCAGGGTATGGGGACCATATTTCCGGAGCCTCTGAGAGCAGGGTCTGACGGACAGACAGAGTCCTAACTGGATGTTCTTCCACCGGATGGATGGCTGCATCTCCCGCGCAAAACCTCAGTCACCCGGTCTGACATTTCTGTTTCCACTTCCGGGGTCAAAGGGCACAGAGCACTTCCTGTTCTCCTCTTCACCTGTAGAGCTCAGTGGCCTTTTGCTCTGTTGTTAGCTCCTCTGCCGGAATCTGAACCAGTGAAGGCGATAACAGACACAGCGTGTGCTCTGCAGTTTCTGCGGGGAGACTCTGTCCCCCACCTCAGTCCCTTATCCCGCTCTCTTTGAACCTGGCCCCCTAGACTTGGAGGCTGAGGGGAAGAACAGGTCTTCAGCATCTCCCCATCCCCGTGTCGTGTTTCTCGTCTGTTCCCGCCAGTCTCCACTGGGCACATCTGTACACACGAGGGAGGGCACCGCTGCCATCACAGCTGTCCTAGGGCAGGCGCTGCCCGCAGCTGCCCCTGCACACCCAGGCCAGGCCCGCCAGGTGGAGCACGCTGCTCTTCCTCTCGTCGCGGGCCCAGGGACCCTTCCTGCAGCCGCCGCCCTCTGAGCTTCACTTTAGCATCAGTGTGCCTTCCAAGAACAGACCCGCTGCCCACCCCCTCTGCCACGTCAGTGGGCATTTAAGTGAAGGCTGACGCTGTGGCAGGCATCAGCCAGGAGTATAGAACTGAATAAAGGCCCAACCCGGTTTGGAGGAGTGGCTGGAGAGTACCACGGCACCGGCTCACCCACAGATCCGTGATGGAGGGGCTCTCATGTGTTTTTATGATCAATGATGTTTAAACTACAGTGTGACTGAGGAGCACGCTGTCACCTCAGCGTTTCCACGCTCGCAGCTGTCGGTCTGGGCCTCAGAAGCGTCTCACTGAGGGGATCTGATTTGGGTGGTGGAGCAGAGCAGCCGGCCAAACCCACACAGCAGGCTGGGTGTGCGCTTTTGAGTGGCTTCAAGACAGCAAAGAGGAGGAGAAATTGTTGTTAGAAATTTGGAGGGGGAGGGTAGTGTCCTCTATAAGGTTTCACTCTTCTCACTTGGATTCTTTTTTTTTTTTTTTTTTTTTTTTCAATTTACAGAAAAAAAGCAAAACAAAAAAGGGTAGAAATAATACAGAAATTCAAAGTAAAACAGTAAGAAATCACTAGTTGATAAATTACATGTTATCTTAGAAGTAATTGTTCTAATCACACATCAAAACCCCCAAATTCAAAGACCTCCAAAAATAGGCATCTGAGATGAACACACACTTCTCAGATGAAGATATACAAATAGCTAATAAATATATGAAGAAATGTTCACCATCACTAGTCATTCAAGAAATGCAAATTAAAACAACATTGAGATTTTATTTCACTCTGGAGAGAATAGCTGCCATCAAGAAATCAATCAATAGCAAATGTTGGTGAGGCTGTGGGGAAAAAGGAACACTGCTCTACTGTTGGTGGGAGTGTAGACTGGTGCATCCACTGTGGAAATCAGCACAGAGATTCCTCAAAAAACTAGGATTGGAAGTTCCATTCAATCCAGTATTCCCCTGCTGGGTATTTTCCCAGAAACATTGAAAAGTTCATGTCTCAGTGATATAGGTGCACCCGTGTTCATAGCAGTGTGATTTGCCATAGCTCACTGGGATTCTACTGCATTGTATCCCCGTGGCTTTCAGTAAGACGGTCACATGCCACGGTTACAGGTAACGTGTCTGTAAAGATGCTTCCAAACAGTATTAAAAAATGGACAAATAAAATATGCTGGATGGTTCCTGGTGATAGGCAGTTGATTGGTAGGCTGTAGGCACGGATCACTTCTTCAGACACACACTGAAAGAAGCCAGCAAGAAGCCTGTGGGTCCAGGATGGAGGCGGCTGTGTCTCCACAGTCACTGTCTGAGATCTTGAGGATCAGAGACAAAAACAACAGGCAGAGATGTAAAGACAGAGTGAGAGAAATAACCTTGGTCTGAGCCCCAAGGGCTACTCTGGGGGGAGCACATCATGTGGAGTCCACGTCTTGCCATGGAGTTTCCCCAGCTGTTGGAAAGGACACTGTCATGGTGAACGAGGTAGCTGAGATGGCAGACCCGGTTCTTGGAGAAGGCCAAGAATGGTCTGTTTGTCCCTAAATCTTCCAAAGTTGAAGTCCTTTCTTTCTTCTCTCCTTATTTCTTCCTTCCTTCCTTCCTTCCTTCCTTCCTTCTCTCTCTCTCTCTTTTTCTTTCCTTTCCTTTCCTTTGCTTTTTTTTTTTTTTTTTTTTTTTTTTTGTCTTTTTGAGGCAGGGTCTTGCTGTGCAGTTCAGTCTGACCTTCAGCTGACTTTGTAGCCCAGGCTGGTCTCCTGCCTGACCTTTCTGAGTGCTGGCTCATACCTGAATTTCAGTGAGAGAAACATCTTTATTCAAGTGTGTCCCTGCCAGCCAGGGGAAGTCATTTCTATCTGTAAAATCATAGTGGCAGGAAAGCTCATACAAGCACCAATGATTCCGGTTCCTCAGCACGGTCTTGGGTTGTGTCACACACAACACCAGAGTAACCGAGATGTCTTAGGAACTGGGTCCTCACTGCATCCCAGAGTGACTGCCTCCTCACTGCCAGGGTCACACTCCTGCCCTCCCGGGAAAGCTGCTCCCTGGTTCTGATGCCTGAGCCACAGTCAGCACAGCTGATGAGCTCTGCTCAAGCTCAGCTTTGGAAAAGCAAACAGGCTCCTGAGAGTATCAGCTTTACCATCTCGAGGGGTTGTGGCAAGAGGGAGCCAACATCCTGCTCCTGTCTGGATGTTGTAGTGAGGTGTCCATAGCTTCCTCTTGGCCATCACTGATCACACTGCGCTAGGCATGGAGAGGTCCAGTTGGACCCCCACCTCACACTCAGGGCAATAACTTTATGACTAGGAAATGGTCAAGCTGCGAGCATCTTTCAAACAACTCCACTGTACTTCATGGACTCCAGAAGGACACTTTAGTGCCACTCAGGAGCAAGGCAAATGCAAGAGAGCTCCCATGGTGGATTGGAGTCAGACCTGGCCCAAATTGCCCATGGCGGAGACCCTGGCATAGTGCCGCAGTTCATTATGTGCCAGGGCTGCTTTCAGACACATTGCACCTAAATATGCTACAGGCGCAGCCATGTAAATGCATTCGTGTGTAATACAGGGACTCTGCAAATCAGTTTAGCATGGAGATGAGGTATGCATTGTTCCATGGTCTATGACTGCATAGTTACTTTTACCAAGGTGGCTTGAGTGTGTGGATTGGAATTACTCTAGGAAAGGAAAGGAATGGGTAGTTTAACCTGCATTTAGTGTTTCTTTCTGTCATATATATATATATATATATATATATATATATATATATATATTCCCCCATCCCTTCCGCAGAAAAGGGATATTTGACTGGCAGTTGTTATTTTTGTCACTTGGAATATGACATCCGGTTCCCTTCTGGGATCCAGCATTTCAGTACAAAGCAGCTGTGAATTTCCCTGTGGTTTCTTGTGTATGGTGAATCTTCTTCCTGGCCACCTTCAAGGTTTTTCTCCCTCCACATTTTTGCTGTTATCTGCGACTATGGATTCCTGCACTTATTCCACATGGAATGTGCTGGACTCCTTGAATGTAGGCATTAATGTTTTCTATGAAATTTGGAAAGTATTTAACAATTGTTCTTTTAAAATTTGCTCCATTCTTATCTTTTTTCCTGCCCTTCTTTTGTGCAGATGCTTTCACATGTGTTTCTGAGGCTTCGCTTATTTTTAATATTCTTTTTTCCCTATGTTCTTTATTTTCTATGGATTACATCATCTAACCTTTCTTTTTCACTGATTAGATTATTTATTTCTGCTAATTCTTCTAATTTATAACAAAAGTAGTAGAGAATTAAACACACATGCACACATGTGTAATTATGTTTTGGTTCACAAACTTAACTTTTCCATGATTCTGTTAACATATTGAATTGGAGAAGAAATGAATCAAATACAGCGATTAGGTTCAGTGCTGACCTTAGGGCAATTTTTGATTCGGGTTTGTCCAATTTCATTTGTGACCAGAAGTGCAGAAAGAATTAACTTCATGAACCAAGGTTAAGTGTCTATCGACCTCTACCTATCAGTCATCTAGGATCTGAATAACCTATATTTCCTTATAAAATAAGTGATGTTTATAGCTCATGAGGAGTTAAATAAAGGGAGCCACGCAACTAAAGTTTTACATTAGACACAAAGTGACATAGATTTGTGGGAAAAGATAATAATTTCCTCTTCTGAGATGAAAAATGCGAAGAGGCACAGGTAATAAGGACACACTACAATCAACAACTGGATGTATTTCCTAAACATCCACAGTGCATTTGTCACGATTTAACTACTCCCAAACTCTGAGGTTTGGATTCCCCTGGAATATGTTCCTTGATCTCAAAAATTTAACCTAGCAATCAATGAAAAAAGAAAGCTACCTAGAAAACATCCAAATAACCCGGAATTAAGCCTCAGAATTCTATGGGACTCATGGGTCACAGAAGAAAATCACAAGGTTGGAAAACCTGAACTGAGTGACAGAGAACAGAGCGCATCACACTGTGAGCTGCTTAAACACTCACGGGTTATCTGTGTGCTCTGTAAATGAAGAACTTGTTAAACCCAGTCATTTTATCTAGGGACAAATGGACTGCATGCCCATAAGCCAGATCTCACCCGGTGCCTACTTTTGTATATAAAGTTTTATTGTCACAGGACCTTGTTCACTCAGCCCGTGGCGCACCCAGTGGCTGCCATGCAGTGGTAGCAGAGTGGGTGACTCTGACGCAGGCTGCGCTGTCTGTGAGGTCTGGAGTGTGCACTGTGCAGCCTATCAAAGAAAATGTCTGCGATTCCTTAGTCCAATGCATCACCCATTGGATAAACTAGGGAAGGAATCATTAATACCTGGCGTGTTAAAAGGAACCATTGATATTGGGCAGAAATGCATGAAATAGCAAACAAAACCAGAAAAATCAAGGAAACCAGAAGCTGTGTTTTTGAAAGAAGCAATGAAGTTGAAAATTTTCTAGGAAAACTAATGAGATAAAAGTTGGAATTACCAGTGTCAGTTACACGCATGAAAATAAGTCACTACAACTCTAGAGACGGTAATAAGACGGTGTTGTAAATAACTGTATAGCAGTAAAGCAGACACAATAGACAGAGCGAACAGACTCCTAGAAAACCACCAGCTAGCAAAACTCAGACAACGGGAATCAGTGTGTGCGCGGGCTTGTGTCAGTTCAATGCACTGAACATCTCAGGTCTTGTGGCTTCACTTGTGAGTGCTGTCAAACAGGTAAGGAAGGAATCAGGTTATTTTCAGGGCCTGGGATGCAGCTCAGTGTAAAGTGTAGGCCCAGCATGCAACAGGCCCAGAGCTCCATCTGCAGCACTGAGGAAAAGTTTATATTATTCTTTAAGAAATGTGTCAAAATTCAGGGGAAGAGAAAATGGTTCCCCATGATTACAAAGTCTGCCTTAACACTGATACCAGAAAAAGATGCCAGTGCTATAAACAAACTTGGTCAGCAGGTTTGAGGTCAGCACATGATAGGTAAATGTGTTTCTGTGTCCTAGAAATAGAGATTTCCAGGATAAAATTGATCAATACAATTTATACTAACACTAAAAAGTAAAAAAAAAAAAAAAAAAAAAAAAAAAAAAAAAAAAAAAAAAAAACCTTGAAAATAAATATAAGAAGGTACTTGCAGATCATCTATCCTGAAAACTGCAAAATATTATTGCAAGAAATGAATGACAACCCAAATAAACAGGAAAATGCACATAGCATAGTTCTGAAATGAGAGCCTCCGTGCTGGTGTTGTGAGGGGTTCGATTTCCCAAATCTGATCTATAGAGATGAGACAATGCACAGGTCCTCCTTCCTCCTCACGGAAACTGAAACACTGATTCTGAAGTTTAAAGGAATGAATACATCAAGCAGCCAAAGTGATGTTGAGAGGAGAAGCAGACATTGAGAGCCCGAGCTGACCAGCTCCAAGGTGGACTGAAGACCGCGGTGATCACGGTGGCTTCGCACTGGTGAGAGGTCCACAGATACCCCAGCAGAGCCGCTAGTCTCCTGAAATGGGGCTGCCCTTGCACAATTACTTGATCTTGAATACAGGAATTCAAAGAATTCATAGACTCATGGAAGCCGTTCATGAGACAGGCTGGAGAAAAGATTCACACGGAGGAAAAGGAAACTCAAGCCATGTCTGACTGTAGATAAAGTCAGGTGCTGTAGTCATAGCACTAAACAAATGGATGTCACATCTTTTTGAAGAAAACACCAGGGAATCTTTTTATTTTATTCTTTAGATAAAAGATTTCTTAATCAGGACAAAAATCACTTAGCAGGAACAAAATAGACTTCATAAGCATTAGAACCTCTGTTTTCAAATAGCAGCATTATGAAAACTAAAGGAAATCCACGGAGAGGAGGAGAAAGTGGTCTTAATTCAAAGTTTAATTGGAGAATTCATGAGCCATCGGGTCTCAATAAAAAACACAAACAGCAAAATTGAGAATAGGAAGCAAATTTGCATAGAAATTTCCCCCAGGAAAATCTATGAATAGTACAGAAAGGAGCCTTACTCCCCATGTGGTTATGGAAACCCAGATTCAGAGCTTCAGGGACACCAGCTCCCACCATGTACCACAGGTGGCATTAAAACGCCCGGGTGCCCAAGGGAGCAACGCGGAGCTGCAGAGGAAGCACAAGGTCTTAAAGACCTCGGTCAGGAGCATGGGATCCGGCTGCAGTTCTGTGGCTTCGTTAAAGCTTTGCTCTTCGGTATTTACCCATGAGGAACATGGACAGGATCCACAGGGACAGAAACAAGACCAGTCACAGTCCCCTGTTCTTCACAGACACTCATGGAAGCCACCCTGGGCCACAGCAGAACGGCCATGCCACGCTCTGTTCCCCTGGGTGTCTTCAGCACAGAAAAGGGGCGGACTGCTGGGGTGCAGGGCCTCCTGGATGGAAGGCGGAAAGGCAGATGAATGCACCCTTCCAGTTTCATCTGTGAGCCTCAGCAGCATGCTGGGAGGCCAGGGGGCCAGGAAGACAGGAGGCCAAGAGGCCAGGAGGCTGAGCAGCTTCCCTTTCCAAGGAGCTCACATGGAGCAGTGGTGGACAAGGTGGAGGAGTTGTTCTGTGTCACACTGATGAAGATGTGGCTTTCAGTTCTCAGAGCTCTGTGCCCCATGGCTGTCCACCACTGCTGGTAAATTATGCTTCCCATACACCATGAGGAAGGGTGATTATCTTCAAAAACAAACCAAGGAGACAAAGCCCCAGTATGGCTGGAAAGATGTTTCCTACTCCTGTCTCTTGCCTTTGGCCCCATATCTTGTCCCTCTGGAACCCCCTGACCCTAACATGGGAAGAAGCTAAGCAGGAGGACTACGAGGGAGACCCTGGAGGCCTTCGTAGCAGGGAAAAGCCCTGGCAGGACCAGCAGGGGCAGCAACAGGTGACAAGGACATGCATGCTTCTTCCCCACAGAGGCCTGGCCTTAGGGTGCCGGACCACACATGCAAAGCAGGTGTACCTGGCTTGACTTTTACCCTCTTAGTATTTTACAGGGGACTTGCCAGGGTCTGGGGTGGCCAGCGCCACCTGAGCATGCCATTCTATTTAAATATTCTCATCATCTTGTGTTCCTTGACAGCGAAAGTCTGGACAGCACTTCCTTACTGAACTTGGCCTCCCTCCCAGGCCCCTATGCTGTCCCTTGGTTTCTGGTCCCTTGCTTGGGTAGTGGGCAGAATGATGCCCAGGGCTTCGTGCAGCTGGTTGTGATGGCTGCAGTGACAACCACGAAGGGGCCACTCTGTGGGATCCCTTAGTGTTGACCACCGCCTCACCACTTCCTGTTCACTGGAGGCTGGCCTGGGCCCGGCGATGGCATCTGAACCCTGAGACGAGGTCCAAGTTGTTGAAGGTTTCCTGGGTACAGGAGGCAGGTGCAATGTGACAGCTTCAGTTTACGGGCAGGAGGCCTGGACTCTGCGGGAGTTAAAAGAGCTCCGGATGCTGAAGACCAGCTCAGCACAGTTACAGACCTGGCTATTGTATCTGGAAGCAAGCAGTAAAAACCCAGCCAGTTCATCTCATTAACCATGGAGAAGACGGTCCCCAGAGAATGAGAGGAAGCCCCAGCCTTTCACTCTACAGCCTTCTCAGCTCAGGTTCAAAGAGGCTGCCGTGGAAGGTCCCAGTTCCTGGGGTCCAAGCCAAGTACGTCTGAGTCTCTTAGATGAACTGGGACAACTTCAGCCGCCACCCAAGGGCAGTTGGGGCAACACACTCATCTCCAGGTGTTGGTGTGGAAGAAAGGAGGGGTGTCTGGGTAGGACACATTCTATGCATCTGGGAATAAATCCTGCAGGGTGTCAGCTCAGCCTCCTCCAGGACCTTTGAGTTTATCAGAGGGTGACAATGGGGACTTAGACAGAAAGTGAATCCAACAAAGGCACTCCCCTAGGAATCATGCAAAAGCACTCTGCAGGGGTGGAGTCAAAGTGAGGGGAGCAAGGAACAAGGAGAGCTTAGCCTGCACAAGGCACCCAGAGAAAACCAAATAAAAGAAGCGCTCCGGGCTCCCAGTGGTCTGAACCCAGCTAGCAGCCTCGCTGCCAACAGAAATGCATCCTGGAAATCTAAAATAGGTGTAGGAACGAAGCCATACCCTCTCAGAGAAAAGGGGCTCCTTGTGACTGCTGTGGCCCCTGAGTCTCAGTGTCTCCGGAAAGCCAGGGAGCAGCTTCACTGTGAGCGCGTTCCTGTCCCAGCCTGGCCTCAGAGATGCCTGGGCATGGGGTGGGAGTGGGGCAGGGGCGTCAGGACCCAGGATTTTCAGATGGGCAGGGGGATAGGCAGTGGGGAGAACCAACCGACTGTCTTTTTGCTGCCCTTTTGCAGTAAGATGATGCCATCTTCGGGGGAAAGATATTGACAACGTTCAGTTTTATTTCTATTAAAAAGAACGGACATTGAGGTTGAGCACAGGGAGGTGTGACGTTCGGGAACACGGCACACGTCCGTGTTTGTACCCTGCGCATGCGCACTGGAGCCCTCTCCACACCCAGGACTCAGGTCCGGGTCGTGTACACAGCATTAATACTTACGAAGGCCTGAGTGCCCTTCCTCTGGGGTTGGGGACTCCAAGGAGCAGAGACCAGGGAGCACCTGGTACAGAAGAGGGTTTTCAAAAAATTGTAATTATCTTGGTTGATGATAACTAAAATCCACCAAATAAGCAGAAAACCAAAGGATTTATTACTGGTAGTATGTGAAGTTGGGGCTGCGAGTTCACTGTGAACTGGATCCAGCTGTTTCGTTAATACGCTGAAATTTTTCCCTTTCTGTATGCTGTCTGTGTGCACTGAATTCCCTCCAGAGAACTGTTGTTCCTGTGCTCCTGTGAAGGACGCACACTGACGTGAACTCCTAAGCTACCAGTTCAGATTCTAGAGGCGTGAACTAGGAAGTTTGTGAGGTGCTGGCAGCCACTTTGAGATCACGAGGAGGCCCCGCAGAGCAGAGGCTCAGAAGCTGAACATCAGGTCCCTGGAGAACGGCTGCAGGAAGCTGCTCTGAGGCACATTGTCCGCCTTTGTGTGAAGCGATCAGTTGCCTTTATTTCCCTAAAGCTGGTCTGAGGCCAGTTTTCTCCCACTTGCACCAGAGAGGTCTCCAGCCTAGAGCAATGAGGGCCTGTTTCTGTGTGTAGCTGAGAGGTGTTTGAAAGGAGTTTCAGGAGCGCGTTTATTTGTGAGGAGGAAAAAGTGCAGGCCAGTCTCATAGTTATTTTCATGCACAGCAGGATTAATTTCCTGCTTAACGTCCTCAGTTTCCAATCCATTGGTGAAAACACCCACTCCTGCCTCTGGTTCTAAAGTCTAATTTGAAACAGCAAACACTTGAACTCCAAATGGGCTGCGTCCCATATTGGGTTGAGGGGGCTGCAGCTGGGGGTACATTGCCACCTTTTCCTCTGGAGGGGGCATCATTAAAACAGCTCCCCCATTGTGCAGGTGGGGTGCAGTGGGCAATGCCAGCTACAGAATTTTCGGGGCCTGGCACAAAAGGAAAACAGGGGCCTCTTGTTCAGCAGGCAGGGTAAAGTGGGTAAAACACTGTAAAGTTAAAGGAAAAAATGTGTCCCTGCTTTCGGAGTGTGACTTTCAATGTTTTTTCTTGGCTCTTCCGTGTTCCGAGTGGAGACAGCTGGAAGGTTTCAGTCCTCAGTGTGACCTGCACCATCACTCTTTCTTTATATGGTCCCTGCCAGTTTAAGATGCAAATACCAGCATGTTTGACTCACAGGTAGAGTCCCCGGACCCGGGAAAGCCTGATCTCATGGCGGTGAGTCCCTGTGTATCTGGCCCTTGAAGGAGCAGTGCGCGTCCTGCAAAGCAACCCTGGACCCAGCCTCTGTGTTCTGGAGCTCGCTGTGCACTTCTCCTGACCTCTGTCTCCCGGCTCGCCGATGAGGAAGGAGGAGGGCTGTGGGGCACAGGGACTGCATGTTATTCTGCTGGCTCTGCTTCCCTATTTCACTCTGGTGTGGGTATCTGACTAAGATGGGAGAGGAATTAGAAGGAAGAAATACAGTGTCCTGCTCCCTGGGCATTCACTTTTATGCTATTGCTTTCTTTGTGCTCGCAAAGCAAACTGTAACTCAGAGGTAAGCATGACCTCCTGGGTGTCCAGGTCCAGTCTCAGACACACCTGGCCCTCTGCACCATCTGTGGGTCCCTCTGCACATCCATGTATCACACACACACCACAGCATCTGCATTCACAGAGTGTCACAGGTGGGATCTAGGTGTGGGATACTGAGGAGAGGCAGACACACCTGTGGCACTTCCAGGGCCTGCTGTCCTGCCAGACATCACTTACAAAACCCAGGTTCAGTGATAAAATAATCAAGAATTTTCAGATGGTGATGATGTGTGGACCTTGAGCGTGGGGTCTTGGTGGCTGCTTGGGTCTCAGACCTCCAGGGCCTCAGAGGGACGGAGGGATCCAAGCTCATGAAAATGTTCCTTTTGACACATGAATAGAGCGAGAATTAGGTGGGAGGTTTTTTGAGGGGGAACTGAATGGGTCAAGATGCTACACTTGGGATCAGTCCAACATCATGGGATTTCTGAATCTGCTGAAGGAAAAGTCCAGAGGTATCTCTGGGGTTCCATGGACACAGATCAGGAGCTCATTGGTTCTGAGTGTCAGATGAGTGACCTGACTCATTGGGCCTGTGGCCCCATCGGTACAAGAAGGGAATGACCCCTCCATTGCAGGGTGTGGGTGAGAACCCAGGAGATAGAGTGCGGTGGTTCTTACAGGCTGGTGTCCAAGCATCCTGTGTGCTGTGTCTTGCCAATGGTTGAATCTGACACACATCTGTTGCACGAGCAGGTTAAGCCCATTCCGTCGTCAGTGGCATCAGGGGTAAGTGTATGCTTGGGATCCGCAGCATCAGTGCTGCGTGTTGTTGCGGCCACGTCAAGACACCAAGATGTCCTTCACCATCAAGGTCACCCACTGAGCCCACTGCCTCCCCAGGGAGGAGAGTTCAGGGTTTAGCTGTGCATCTGAAGGGAGGGGAGAAGCTCAGAGTTAGGGTGTTAACTGATCACACTAAGAGCTTCCAGGAGCACTGGGCTAATTCAAGCCTCCCTAGCAGGTTAGGTCATTGTCTTAGTTACTTTTTAGTTGTTGTTGAGACAAAATACCTAAAACCCAAGTTGAGAAAGGAAAGGTTTATTTCTTACAGTTTTTGGAGGTTTCAGTCCATACTCAGTGGTCTCCAAGACAGGCTGGCATGGCAGGACCACAGTTCATGGCAGCTGCAAACAGCAAGGCGAAAACCAGCAAAACAGCAAGATACACCTTCTTCCTGCCAGTACATCACATCCTGGCTCCACCCCTATGTGGGTGTAGCACTGACATTGTCAATCCAAGCACTAGACAATGAACCAATCACAAATGCACAATGCAAATTCAAGAGGCCTGGGGGCCACAGACATAAACCATGATAGTCATGTTTTTCCTCATTTTGCACTTGAGTAAACTGAAGAGTAGACTCTAAAGCAAAGTGTCAAGAGTCCAAAATGTCAGGACAGACTTGGCCAAATTTGATGCAGCCCACCTCCTGAACCTGTCACCACGTCACTGTTTCACCCCAAGAAGCCCACGTGTCACAGACGGTATTGGACAGTGGAGTGACACATGGGCCACTGTTGCCCCATGGAATCCCTTCCTGGAGATTGGACAGCTTCCCAAAAGCCAGAGAGAAGAGACGCTACATGGCCTTGTTCAGTGACTCTGCCAAGGAGAGGCCAAGGAGAAACGGAAGAAATCAGTTTGAAGTGAAAATGCTATCTTCTCTAAGCGGCTCATTTTGGAAACCTCTCCAGCAGCGTCTTGTAGAACAGCTCGGGTTCAGTGAATTTGGGTCTGCATTTGGGTCGAGGTTTAAACTATGCTGAATCCTGCGGGCGCCTGGCTGCACCGCAGTGCGTTCCCCGTGGCTGCCGCTAGAGGGCGAACACCGGGCGGAGATAACCCTAGCTGTTCATCCTCCAAGAGGGGCCAGCGGAGGGCGCAATGAATTGGGAGGGCGGGGCGGCCTAGAGGGATGTTTTCCCTTGTGCAGGAGACAGAGCCTCACCCCTACAGATCCGGACCACGCTCGCTAGACCGGAGAGGGGTCTTTGCAGAGCCATCTTTCAAAATGACCTAGAGTCGTGCACGCGAGAGTTCCAGCTCTGCCCTTCGCTGTGTGGCAGCTCGGTGGACCTCAATTTCCTCCACCCCTAAAACGGGGGTAATGAGCGCCCCTAATTGGTGCAGGCACGGCAGGAGGCGCACCTTCAGGTACCACCTGCGCAGATGTTCCCAGGCTCCCACGCAGCACCCCACATGTAGGCTCTGCGCGTGGAGAGAACTGCACTCTTTCATTAAAGCAAATAATTGCACTGCACAGCTAATCAGCCAGAGCAGCTTTCTGTTTATTTGCTGGCAATTACAGCCGGCTGTGAATCCAATTATCCAGTGTTCGAATTTGATTCTAACCTTCAGCTAGAGGCATAGCCTGTTCTCAGCTGCTCCAACAGCCAGCTTGGTGCCAGCGGACACCTTGTGTAATCCTGAGATTTCTCCCATCAGCCTCAAAGACACCTCAAACCGGAGCCACAGGTCACAAAGGAAGTCTAATTTCCCCCTCGCCCTCCCTCATCACGGAATGTCACCACACTCTGATGAATATTTACCCAACAGAGCAAGACAATGTGCTGATTCCTGATCCAGCCGCAAACTTAACTGCCATTTAAATAGGGTGTGATGTTTAAAATCTTAATTTCATTATCTTCTAGCATTTATAATTGTAACACTGAAGTGTCACCCTGAATATATTTGCATTTGTAAAGAAGACTTCCTTATTGTTTCTCTGTGACCCAAATGGCTGTAGTTTGACTGCTGAACTTCAGCTGAGATTTGCTCTCTTGGGGAAGTGTCATTGGTGCAGTGTTTCTGCAGAGCAGCCTCCTCCCTGAAGGATACAGAATGGGTGCTGGGCCCACAGGAACCCCAGCTCTCTCACGGGAATGTGCTGTTTCTCAGGAAAATGCTCCACCCTCCCCGAGTCAGTCTGTAGACCAAGGGTTCCTCCAGAATTCCCCACAGTTCTACACCTGCCATGGAGAATCCACTGAAGGATTCTGAGGCTCCATTATTTCTCCAGGGTGGCTATCCGCAGGGAGTTTTGATCAGGAAGTGCTGGTACAAACATCTACTAAGAGCAATCATTTCAGGGCTGGCTGATCCTGCCTGCTGCAGATTTCCAGTGACTCCTCCTCTGGCAGGAATGTGGCAGGACTGTCACTGTCCACCCTTTAGTTCCAGTGGGTCAGAGGACTGACCCTGGGTGAAGAGGGCATGTGCTGTACATACAAGAAATCCATGGCAGGCAGACCTGTGTCAACCAAGTCCCTGTAGCACAGCCGAAGCCACCATGCCTGCCATTCCTGTGTGGCTTGGAGCCCTGTGATGTCCCTGACTTTGTGTCCAGTGGCCACTCCATTGGCCAGTCACTGTCCACTGCACGCCCTTGTGGGGCTGTGCCGGCCTCATCTCCCTCTCTCTGGAGCATTTCCTTCCCCTGGTCACCTGTACCTGCTCACCCCTTCGACTTGCACCTTACACCTGTGACTTGGAGGAGCAGAGGTTTAATTGGCTCATGGTTTCAGTCCGTGGTCAACTGGATCCACAGCAGAAACATCATGGCTGAAGGGCCGGGGGGGGGGCAAAGCTGCTCGGCTCACAGTGGCCAGGAAACAGAGCAGAGGTGCAGCACCAAAGAGGAAGGGGTGAGAGACCACACAAATCCCCAAGGCTGTGACCCCCCAGACTCACCCACAAGTGTGTTCCCACAAACCCGAAGCGAATCAAGCAGACCCCCCCCCCCACCGTAAATGCCTCAGCGTGGAGGAGTTTGGCTAGACCTGGAGGTCCCCTGTAGACTGGCAATTTAAACCCTTTCTCAGGCTCTAGAACTGTCCTGCAGTGTTGGGCTTCTGACTATGGAGGTGGAAAATGACTTGGAGTCATGGAGGCTCGTAAGAGAAGCCACCGAACACATGGACTTAACTGGATGCTGAAGAAGAGGAATTACCCCTCATGTGGCCAGCGGCTGTGAAACTGGATTGGGATAGCATTAAAAAACAACCCAGCAAGACCACCCTGTGTGGGTAGTACTGCAGAGGAATGTGGTCTGTCTGCAGTGGGAGCTGCCCCCAGCCAAGACCATATGCTGGGAGTCATGTAGAAGCCACTGAAATGGCAGACTGGAGGATTCCTCTGCTGCCCTGGGAGGAAAGCAGGGCTCTGGGAGTTGGAATGAGGGACTGCAGGACACTCAGGAGGGGAGGCCTCTGTAGGCCCAGCTCCTTCCCCCTCCCCTGCCTCATCTGCCAGCTGTTTTGTGGGTAGAAGCGCCCGCCTCCTTAGTGCTGGTGACCCACAGCTGATGATCTGCCACCTTCTCTGTGTTGTTATTATTCAAACATAATCACTGCGGGAAACATCTGCTGTTGAACACAGCCCTGTAGGCATCACCATGCCTGATTGGTTTCTATTAATTTCTGTCATAAATCACGGACTAAGTGGATGCTGTAGTGGGAAGCCTGAGACAGGAGAGCCGTCTCCCAGGTGGGGAAGCTGTGGGAACTCGCTCCAGCCCCGCTGGCCGTGCCCCTTCTCCCTGCTCCTCTCTGATGTGCACTTTGTCCCTGGGAGATCCTATGCCAGGTACCCGGGTGCCTTCCTGGGTGATCCTCTTCAGGCTGCACCAGCCCTGACCCCCAGTGTCCAGTCCCAGCCATGGTCCAGTGCCCTAAGCCTCCAGCCATGAGTGTCACACTCATTGTCTCAGCATGTCTTCCTGCCCGTGTGGGGAGAGGACACCCTGGGAAGGACCATGTGATTGCAGTGGAGAATTCAGTGTCTTTTGAGAAACAACTTCCGGTGTGCCATTGAGCCCTGAAACCTTGTAAGCACGAGTGGGCAATGATGATGTCTGTGGGTGCATCGTCACCTGCTGGCTTCTGCTGGAGGCACCAAGTCACAATGCGAGGTGGCCTGGAGCACCTGGTGCAGGAGAGAAACAGTGAATCATGAAGGAGCTGCATGGTGCAGTTAGATCACCCGGCGGCTGCGCCCCACACCCTCCCTCCATGCCCACCTGTGGCCCTGTTTGAACCCTGACAGATGTGGGAGGAGGGGAATTCAGGTAGGTGGGTGTGAGCCAGAGGGCGGCAGCTGCTGAGTAACAGCATGCTCCAGGCAGCCCGGGAGTGGGGACGTCTTCCCATGGCAGAGCCACACTTGGAGGGCAGAGGCACTGAGCTGGGGGAAGGAAGTAGAGCCAGAGCTGGACCTTGGAACTTCTGGACCCAGAGTGACCACCAGGTTGAGAGCCAGCAAAACAGGACGTGACAGAGAAACTGGAGGCCTGGAGAGAATTCTCCTGGACTCCTCGGCCCAGGGGCGCAGCTTGAGTGCCGTGGTTGGGGACCACTGGTGCTCCTGCCACCTCGATCCCAGTTCCTGAAGAACAAACTGTGCCCCATTCATAGGCCACTTCTTCCTGTCTGCCCCAGGCAACTGGACAGGGCCCAGGGGCTGTGTGACACTTGGGGGACATTACCCCATGACTGTGTCCCAGGCTCACCTGGGAGGGAGCAGAGTAGCAGCTCAGCAAACCTCCTGCTCAGCCTCCTACGCAGCCTGGTGTCTTCTTTCTCTCCTTTCAGAAACTGTGGTTGAGGCCGGAGCCCTGCTTCGCTGGGAGTGTGTCTTTTCTCAGTTTGCCTTCTGTCTACTTTGTCGAGTTTCTCTGAATACATTTTACGTAGTCAGCTTTCTCGGTCTTCTCCCCTCAGTGCTTTTGGGTGTGAGTGGAATGAGGAGGACACGCTCAGTGTTTCTACCTTATGGAGGAATTCACTTTTCTTTTCCAGTACTGAGGATCAAGCCCAGGTCTTTCGAACTGAGCTACAGCTCCAGCTCTTCTAATTTTTCTTTCTTTGAATTTTGAGACATGCACTAGCTAATCACTATGTCGCCCAGGCTGGCCTCGACCTTGTGATCATCCTACCTCAGCCTCCCTGATTGACCAGGGCTGCAGGTGCTCCCGGCCATGCCCAGCTCCGTGCCTGGCTGCGGTGCCCTCTCTGCTGTTTCCTCCCTTCCTTGCCTTCTGCTCGTTGTTCTGGAAGCGTCCTATTTACCTAGACTTCATCTTGCAGTGTGGATCCAGGTTGATTTACTTTTCCTTATTTGTCTCGTTTTTCTGGAACTTGTAGGGAAGGTCTGCGGTTTCTCCTCCGTGTGACCAGCCGCTCACAGTGGACTACCAACCGTGGCCCTTGCAGTCACCTCTGCCTTGCCCGCCCTCTGGGTAATCCTGCTTGCTGACTCTGCCCAGCCAAACTTCACAAACCCGTCTCTTGACTTCTAGGAAAAGTGTTACCTTGTTCTTACAGAAACCCTGCTCCTCTTTAAATCCGGTTAGGAACACAGGGCCTCTTTACCACGCTGCGCTTCTCCACCCAGGAGCTCCGTCATTTCCCACCTTCTTCAGGTCTGCCCCGCTGTTCCCAGGGCTGCCTGGGAGTTCACTTCATGTAACCCAGGACGAATTTCTGTGTTTCACTGGGATGCTATGAGATCGTGAATTAGTCTACTCCTGTATCCTCGGACTCATTCCTAGTTATATACCAAATTTTTTGTTTTAATGTCCCTTCACACGCTATTTCTCCACACTTTCTCCATGGTTATAGCAGTCCTGAGTTGTTTGGAGGGAGTGTCTCTAGAACTAAAACCTCATCCTCTGCACACACTGCCTTTTATTTCCTGTTTACCCTGGAGGCAGATGCAGTAATACCTTCTCTTCCTTTCCAATTATTAGTTCCCACTTTTCTTTTCTCTCTGAGTAGCACCGACCTCCAGCACAGACTCACATCAAACACGAAGAACAGTGGGGAGCGGCTCAGATTCCCCTGGTGGGGGTGCTGGCCTTTGCAGGCAGATGTGGGGAGACACAGGGGTGTGGCTAGAGGTGGCTGTGGATGACACAGTTGGACACAGATGAGGATGGAGCCGTGGGTGTAGATATAGAGGTAGGTGTGGGGGTAGGGATAGATATAGGTGATATAGACACGCAGATCTATGCACTGATCCATCCTTCTGCAGGGACAAAAGCCCCTAGAATTTTGTCAAATGCAGTGGGTCTGTGGTGATGACCGCCCAGCTTTTCTCCCCAGCTCTTTCAGGATGATAATTCACTCCATGCATTTTCTGATACTGGACAGCTTCTGCATTTCTGGAATAGATCTCAGCTGGCCTTGTCTGACTCCCAGCAGCCTGCTCTTCCATCCAGGACCTCTGAGAGCATCCTCGGAGCCTGAGCCGCTACAGTGAAAGCTGCTTTAGCTAAGCCCCTCTGCGCCGCCTCCTCCTGGAACTGGGCTCTGTCCCTGGATCCCAGCTGGCGGCAAAGGCAGCAGGGTCTTTCCTGGCTCCTGGCCATCAGGCTCCTGAGTTTGCCTCAGCTTCACAGGCTCCTAAGGCTGGACTCAAAACACTGCCTCACCGGGGGCTGGGATCAAAACCTGGGGGGTGGGTTTAGTGACACAAAGATTTTTTCGCAACAGCCAAAGCCGATTACCAGCTAGGTTACTTCTGGGTTTGCAGAGGAAGCTCAGGTGTCCCTGCTGTTTGCTGTGACCTCTGGTTTTCTGTGGGTGAGGCATCTGTTTGCTGGGTGCCTGGCAGCCAGGCATCTTTTTGCCATCAGGAGAAAATGTAAGCAAACCTCCTTTCCCACACCTTGGTGCACAAACTGTTCTGTGTCTGTCTCTGTCTCTGTCTCTCACTGGAGTACTGGTGACTGAAGCTGGGCCCTTCAAATTCAGGTACATCCCAAGTCCTTTTTTATTTTTGTTTGTTTTTAGACACAGACTCTCTAAGTTGCTAAGTTTTCCAGGCTGGGTTCAAACTTGCCATTCTCCTGCCTCAGCCTCCCAGAGTGCTGTGCACACCACTGTGCTGGGTGTGAGCTACGCTTCTAGTCCTTCCTGTGGGTGTGCAGATGCTGCTTGCAAACTCTCTCCTGCTGGGCAGTTCTGGGTTTGCATCTCTGCTTTCGTGATTGAGTCACTTTGATAGCGACATGGGAGTCGCCACTGGCTGAGATCCAGGAAGATGAGGGAAGACAGAAACTGGAGGTGACTCCTGCTTTGGGGAAGGTGGTGATGGGAGGAGACCACAGGGCTGGGAGCCAGGACAGGGCTGAGAGAGACTTCAAATGCCAGTGCCACCAAGGTTCAGGTAAAATAAGACAACAGTAAGTCACAGGGTGGGGGCTCTGGTACGGGTTGACCAGAGGTCCTGGCTGGGGAGGACCAGGCAGGGGGTGGAGCTGGGCAGGGTGGGGAGCAGGGCTGTGGGGGGACAGGGTCTCTCTCTGATAGTCGACATCTGGGTGACAGAATCAAGATGGTGCTTATGGCCTCACTCAATCACAGGACAATCCAGGGTTTACCAGCGGGCCAGAGTGGTAGCTCTGCCAGGGGTTCCACTCAGGGATGGCGGGGAGGACACACTGGATGAGTCTGAAGTGAGCAGGAGGCAGCACGATATCATGCTTGATTCCTGCTGCCAGGGTGTGACATACGCGTGTTACTGGGAGGTCAGTCAGACACTGTGTCACTGGCAAAGCACAATCCCTCCCCAACAGTCCCCAGTGTCCCTCTGTGAGGCTGTGGCAGTGCCATGCTGGGATCCTCCTTCTCTGTGGCTCACATACTATCACCATGGTCACGGCCACCATGAGGGCCAAGGAGGAAGGGGAAGTGGACTCACTGTTCAGGGTGCCTCTGGCCACTCACAGCACTTCTGATCCCCCCCCCACCAAGTTTGCTCTCTGAGAGCCTGCACAGTGCCTGGGGCCTCACCTTCCCCGGCCAAGCAGGCATGTCAAGCAGGTAGACAGTGAGTTTGTGGGCGGCCTGGGGCCAGCTTCTTTGCCCAGCCCTAGGCAGGCTGCATCTTCCAGCACTTATGGGGACATTAGTGCCAGGGAATGAGGCTATGGTGCTTTGGCTTAAGGACAAGGGACAGTTCAGTGTCATCTGCAATGCCCCTCCTGCAGCACTTTCCTAAAGTGAGATCTGGCTTTGTCTTTAAGTGTGCAAATTAGAGAAAGCCTTGAACTTTGCTGAGCTTGGAAAGCTACCGTAAATATCACCAACTTTGTCACCTCACCCCCAGCAAGAGGGAAGAAAAGAGGCTCAGGGGCTGGCAGGGAGGACAGTGAGGTCCAGCAGGCCTGCAAACCGCAGTCAGCCACAGCCCAGTCCTCAGGAATTCCCATTCTCCAGCATTGTTAGATGCAGTCCACCAGGCAGGCATCACAAGCCTGAACAAGGAGGGCCCAGATATTCATTATCACATGCCAGCCTGCAAGGTTTGGGAGCAAGTTCTGACTAGTTACAGTTTCATATGAATAATGATCACACACTGTCTATTTTATTATGGAGCATCTTCGAGATAAGTCGCAAGGCTTCCTCCCACAGAAGGCATGGTGGCAGGGACCTGCTGCTCCTTGTTCAAGGAAAATGCAGACAATGTTATCTGCATCTTCTGTAATTGGAGGAGGCACACACATCTGGAGGTAAGGACGCTGCCAACTGCTCCATGAGAAATGGCTTGTCTCACTTTTTTAAACCACTTTTTGTTCATTTTGACACTGATCATCCCTATGAATATTGCGGGGATCCAAAACTTTGTCCTGCCAATCTCTCCAAAGAGTATGACCCCAGTCTGTCATGGAGTGGGTCTCTGATGCAACTCAACGTTTGTCAGGTAAGGAAAGCAAGATGGCAGCACTGCAAGGGCACAGGAGGGATTCAGCCAGAAACAAATATGGCGGCCCAGTGAGGGCACAGGAGAGACTCAGCTAGAAAGCAAGATGGTGGCACCACAGGAGTAAACAAGAGACTCAGCTGGGGATGAGAGTTCAAATTCACAAATTGCAGGGCCCAGCTGGTGTCATTCTCTATTCTGAGAGAGGATGGATATCCCTGAACTGGAAAATCATTGTTTATATTCACTTCTGGATGTGGGGTTTGGCACTACGTGGTTTCACCAGGGAGCCTGAGCAGAGGAAGCTCGGCGTGTGGATTTTCCTGATGGATTTCTGCAGGCAGTAGCACAAAGCGATGGCTCCTCACAGGACCAAAAGAAGCCTAATCCTAAGCCTGCTTGATCCCCACGGCCTGGAATTACATTCCTCACACCCATGGTCGCTGCCTTAGCTGCGAGGCTTTATTCACTAAAACTGTGTGTTCCACAGGGGCCAAGTGCGAGCTCTGGACTGTGAGCAGATGCATCTGTAGTGTTGGGTAACCTGCTGGCCTCTGTCCTGAGCACACCAATATCTGCAGAGATGCATGCAGGCAAGAAATAGCCTTAGAAATGGAGCAGAGCCATAGGGCTGCTGCGCTGGGATCAATTTCATACCTCAGTGACATACACTGTGCTCTGTATTTTATAGGTTTAGGGATTTGGGGAAGCACACACTCAATTCAAAATATGTCCGAGCATTTATCACAGGTTTCACAGCTTCATGACCAGGACTCAGTGTTCTTTGGGTCCCTAATACTGCCTTATATTCAGGTCAAGTGACAGAGTGTTCAGCTGTAAGAGTTTAAACAAGAGGAGATACTGTTACCTACACCAAGCAAACAACAGCTTGTCTCAGGAGTCCTTTCAGGTATCAGAGACCCATGTTGTTTCTGTCTTATTGCTGAATCCCCCTCTTCATGCTAATTGGCTCTTGTCCTTGTCCCCTCGTGTTCATAAAATGATTGCCAGAGCTTTAATCATCGCATCCTCACCCATTCCCATCCAAAGGCACACTTGGGAGTGTTATGAGTTTTAGTCGGGTATGAGTTTGTTTGCCTATATAACATGAGATCAATAAATTAGCACTTCAGGATGGTGCAGCCCAGCAATAGTTTTACCTTTCTGTGGTGTCATCATTAGCCCACCACTGTAGTCTGGCTCTCTTTTTTCAGAAAGAAGGGATAAGAAGAGGCCAAAAAGTAAAAACAAAATGTCAAATGATTCCTGCATTTCTGTGATCTCACTTAAGACACACCCAGAGACCTCAGTCTGCTTGTCACTGCCAAGAACTACAGGATGTGCCCAGCCATAGCTGCTGGGAGGGCTGCGATGCATCTACGTACTTTCTCCAAACTTTGAACTTATGAAAAGCTAAGGTTTTGTTCTTATGGAAGAAAGGAAGACTAGTTGTTGGCATGACAACCGTTTATATCTGCCAGGATCCCCACTACGCAGACGAGGATACCGAGATGTAGAGACGACTTGGCTATTTTTCCAAAGTTACATAGAAAGACTGGATCCTGAGGTTTTGTGGTCCTTGAAGATGAACTTTTCCCAGTTAACAGGCAGGATGTCAGGGCTGGTTACACGGCCGACACCAAAAGAATTTAGAAGAAACTTTGGATGTCAGTAACCTTTCTATTGCTATGACAAAATACGCTGGACAATCAATTTATAAGGAGGAAAATTTTGCCTGTGTTTATGGTTTCAGAGGTTTCAGTCCATGGTTACTTGGTCCTCTAGTCTTTTGGCCACCTCATGTGGAGGCACATGGAGGAGAAAATTTCTAACCTCGTGGGAACCAAGAAGGAGAGAGAAAGGGCAGGAGATAAAGCAAGGGACACTGGTCCCACCATCCACCTTGAGGACACACCCCCAATGACCTACTTTCTCTCAGGTAGGCCCCCAACGAGGGTTCCACCACCTCCCAATAGCATCGTCGTCTGGGGACCAAGTGTCCTAGTCACTTTTCTTGTCACTGGGCTGTACTGCCCACTTGCTGCAGCTTAGAGGAAAAGAGGTTTATTTTGGCTCACAGGTGAGTCCATAGTCAGCAGGCACTAAGGCAGGAAGCGAGGCAGAGGACCATGGTGGGAGACCATGACCTCACTGCCTGGGGCAGGAAGCAGAAAGAGTGAGGGGAGGAGCTGGGGGGAGAGGTAAACCCTTGAGGCCATGCCCCTGGTGACTCACCTCTTCCTACTGGATGTAACCTCTAGCAGGAAGTCATCACTAAGCCCCCTTGATCCAGCTTTACTCTGGAGGCAGTGGGATTCTTGGGGAAATCTACACATAAACCCCAATCCCAAGCCTATAACACACTGTACTGTGGGAACATTCTAGATCCAGACTATCATGGTTTGTTACTCCCAAGAGGGACCCACAGCTATCTGGGCAGAACCCTGGGTATCCACTGGTCAGTTGTCCAGTGTGAGCTGCACAACCAGGATCCAAGTCACACTGTGTGACCCTCACCTCCCGAGTCTAAGTTCTGGCCCAGAAGCCTGGGTGTCCCTTAGGCAGGTTGACAGGGTCATGAAGAGGAAACCCGCACTATACCCACCTCACAGCCGTGTTGACCAGGGGTGGTGGTGGCAAAGAACTGAGCCCTGAGTAGAGCCCAAGCTTGGATCTTGATGGCAGCTGATGATCTCTCTGTGTCCCTTCAAGGTAATGTGGAAAATTATTTTTTTCTGTGATTTTCTATTAACATAGAGCTCCACCAACCCCAGTAGTTCAGAATCTCCCACCTGAAAGTTGTTACAGTTGAGAACCTGCAAGATAACAGCTCAGGAAGAAAATATTTGGTGAGCCAAGGAAAAATGTCCATGTCAGTGTGATAAACAAGGTTAATGAGCAGGGTGGTCAGCTGCGGGCTCTTCAGGGAAACAATGGCAACAGACTTCCCAGCCCACTGACTGTGGTCTGGGGATGGTGGCAGCCTGTGGCCAGTCAGCCGAGTGGGGCAGCTGAGGTTGGGCGTGCATTCAGGTTGTCTTGGTGACCTCAGATGGGGATGTGATAGCAGTCATTTGACACTTCCTTCTCTCACCCCTAGCGCTTTAGTCTTTCTAACTGGGATCCCAAAACGGGAAGCTGGACTTTGCTTTCCCTGGTAGGCATGGATGCTTTTTCGTTTTCACCCTCATGTGGATGGTGCCACTCCAAGGGCTCTGTCCTGCACCTAGCTGCTCTAACACAGCTCCTAGGCTGGGGGGATTGCTGGCCACAGAAATGACCACTCCCTGTCTGGCATCTGGAAATGCAAAGGGCAAGGCCCCTGTGGGTTTGCTGTCAGGAGAGGCCACCTGCTGGCCCTCCGAGGTCACTTTCCCCTGTGTCCTCTCCTGTGGGAGGGGGCAAGCTCCCTGGCCTCTTTCTTATAGGGCACCAACCCCATGCCTAGTGTCTCCACCCTTTAGATCTAGACCTCCCCACCAAGGTCCACCTCTTGATATCATCATTTTAGGGATTAGGATTTTTAACAGGTTAGTTATGGGAGGAAAATAAATTTTCAGACCACAGCAGCCTCTGAAGATGAAGAAAGTTTCCATCATCTTTGAAGGACACTGTGGTCTTCTGTGTGGAGACAGAGAGTGGGCGAGGGCAGGCACAGCCTTTGGGATTCTGTGAAAACAGGGTCTGAAGCTTCCACCCCCCGCCATGCTCTTCTCCTTTTCCTTTTTTCCTCTCATCCAGTTTTTAAGGGCTCTACTATGAGGGTGTGATACCTGGATATACAGCAGCTATCTTGTGGCCACGAGGTATAAGTCTGCCCAGAAAAGCCACTTGTGTTTCAATCACCCCCAGCTCTGCATGACTTTTGAAAAGTTCTCTTGTTGTCTCATCGTGTTTCAACTTTTGACGAGTTAACATTTTCCCTTAGCTCAAATTATTACTGTGCTTTAAAAAACATCTGAAGATGAATCACACACCATTGACATGGATGTATTAGCTCAGGGCTTTCTTCTCCATTACAATTTGAAATTCTGGGACAGGAAATCGATGTGGTTTGAATCATGACTGCACACTTCAGCTTGTTTTCAGAAACAATAGCAGCTGTGACAGCGCCGGGGTGGGAAACGCCAGTGTGGCATCTGCGGATGATCTGTTGGCCCCCATCTGTATAAATCTGTGCCAATGGGGTGCCGTGTGGGGATGTATTTGCAGTGGAAGGGTGGCCTCAGAGGAACATGAGCTGGGTTTTCTTACAGAATCAGCGCGGCGTCTTTCTTTTGAAATAAGCTGACGTAAGCTAGAGTTTCTGTTGATCTCACCTTAAGTTAATGAAGACACACTGCTCAGTTTTCCCTGGTCGGCACTGAACTGTCTTGGAGGTTTCAAATGGTCCCAGAGTTTCTCTTTCAGGACTCAGAGTCTCTGAATTCTCAGTCTTTTGTGCAATAGTCTTGCGATTTTTCTCAGCATGTTTGCTGAATCATTTACATTGTTAGTTACTCAGTTCCTTTTTTTTTTTTTTTTTTTTAATTAGCTTGCTTAAATATACATGACGAAAATTGAAATTGTGGGTGAAGGGACCACGGATATCCACAGTCACCTGCTGTAAGTAGAGAGGATTGTGGAAACAGACTCAGTGCGACCTTACTCCAGGGATGACCCAGGTCCGCTTCCCCTTCCTTAGAGATGGAGACTGAGTGGCTTAGGTGGTGGCAGAGGAGTTAAAGGTGCTGGTAGAAAACAGCTTCACAGGAAGTATCAGAACTTCCTCAGGTGTGCGCGGTGCTGGTTACTGTTAACTTAGTCCTCCTAATTAGCATTGGAAACCGTCTGACTCTGCCCCTGGAATTCTGTCTCTGCCACCTGTGTATGTGACTCTTGTGTCTGACTTTGGATTTTGGCCCAATAGCCACCTCTGGAGTTGCTTAGGGCTTGGGTGGCAGCATTTTTCTCACCCCTAGGGGAGGCTGTGAATCATGATTGATGTGAATCAATTATTGTGCTTTAGTCCTCTTTTCCTATAATTGGTGTTTGAACATGTTGCTGACCAAGTGAGATGTACAAAGCAACCTTTAAGCATCTTCTGAGAAAAATAGAAGCAAAGTAGCAGAAGCCTGATCCTCATCCTTTCCCCTCTCATCCAACTTTTAAGGACTGTACTATGAGGATGTGATGTCTGGATGTGTGGGCAGCTATCTTGTGACCATGAAGTATAAGCCTGGCGAGAAAAGCCATCTGCTGAGTGAGGAGGAGCAGAAGGATGGACAAATTACGAGTTCTCATAACTTTGCTACATTATTAAACAAGTCTGCATGAACTTCAGTGCATCCTAAATAACACCTTTATCATTTTTAAGAAATTATTGAGGAGCTCTCTGTTGCTAATGACCGAATATGTCCCTTGTGGATGCCTTCACCCTTTACACTCTTGTTTAGACCTCATCTATCCTCCACCTCTAGCTTTCCCTCACCCAATCCCGGCCACCCTGTGCCTGTCCTGTCCTTGATGTCTGCACTTCTCCAGAGCCTCCTTATTCCCAGCCCAGAGACCCTGGGGATCAGGGTGAACTTTCAGGGGGCTAATCACCTGGGAGATGGTTGGAATGAAAGAATTAAAACCTACATCAGAACCCAAAAGAGTGGAAGATGGTCATAAGAGACTTTCCCCGCTACTTCTGCTTCTTGCATTTATCTGCCAGTAGTTTAATGATCAGCTACTCAGCACCTTGCTATTGATGGAGGGTAACAATGGCCCCTCCCTGCCTAAAGGTGTTGTTGTCTTCTTCTAGGCCAGGAGATGTGCAGGCTTTCCCTTTTTAACCTTTAAATGCAAAGCGCCGACTCTGCTGAATGGGGTCTTGGCATCACTGAGAGCGAGGAAGGAAGAAAGTAGACCCCTCCATCTTCTCCATCCATGTCATCTCATGTTGAGATGTCTGCTACCCCTCCCCAGGAGGCTGGACTCCAGTGGCCCCAAAGTGACCTTGGCATCAGGACCACTTCCCAAGAAGTCTTTGGAGCAGGCAGTCATGGGTCAGCAGTGGCCAGAAGGAAAGTGTGGCCTCCTGGCAGACTTTCCTGGGTGTCACGGCCTACTGTGAATTAACAAGGGGCCCCAAACAATCTGAATATGAACCATCTCTCCAAGGCCACGCAGGTAGGTGGTCCCCACCGTGGAGTCTGGGTCTGACCATGGTGATGGAGGTGGGCTTTGATGGTGATTTAGGCATGAAAAACAATCAAGCAGTCACACAGTGAAAGCAAAAACTGCTCTTTGATGGCCTAACGGAGCTGGCCAGCACAGTCTCCTGTCTTGTCCACATACATGCATCTATATAACCTGTGCACATGTGACCTTTCCCTTCTTTCTTTCCCCTTTTCCTCCATCCCAGTTGTTCTTTCCTTTTGAACAGTTTGGTTCCCTTTCACTTTCACAATATCTGTTGTACATTTTGGGTCTTATTACTCTTTCAGTTTTTTTTTTTTTTTTTTTTTTTTACAATGGGGAAACTATATGATATTTACATGTGCAAGTTTTATTCCACTTATGAGTACAGTCTCAAGTTGCACCCGTTTACCTACAAAGGCTCAAGTTTTTCCTTCTTTATAGCTGAGTAATACTCCATCATATAAAAGTACCACATGTTTTTGTCCATGGCTGATGGACATTTGGGTTGTTCCAAGACACAGCTCTTACAAACTGTAAACCCGGGTCACCCAGATGGCTGTGGCATGAGCATCTTTCATCCTTGTGTGAAGAGCCTGCGTCAGGTATTTCCAGAGAGTTGTTTTGTGGACACACACACACTGTGGACACACACACTGGGCTCAGGTGTTCCTGTTCAGCCACCAACTTGGCCGTGGAAGTTTGTATTTGAATGATACTGAGAGAGATCCTAACCCCACATTGGGACTTCACAATACGTTTCTCATCCTAAAAGATTTGTGATGCACAGAATCAGGGAGAAAAGGAACAGAGAGTGTTGGGAGCCGCAGCCGACACGGTCGCCTTACTTGGCGGACGTAGGGCCTGTGGGTGGGAGCGGAGCCTGAGCTAGATTGCCCCTCCCATCGAGTGAGTCAAGTTGGCGCCTGCTTCCTGCCCCCTGATTGCCCTGGCGACTTAAACAACCCGCTCTGTAAGATAGTCTGCCTAGCAACAGCTGATGTTAGCCAGTCAGCCCGCATCGCGCGCTTTGAACTGATTGGCTACTGTCACCCTATAAAAGTGAATGCCTCTCCCGCCACGAGAAGAGAAGCACAGAGAGAGATAGAGAAAGTCCACCGGCGAGAAAGGGCTGGTGGCAGAGCGGAGGCCTTGCGGGGCCCACGCGGAGACAAATAAAGACAAGGTTGCACACCGCCAGACTTTGTCGTGTGTCTTTCCTGCCGGCCGGGAGCGACACCGACATCTGGTGGCCCGTACGGGGAACTGATCACTCCCCTCGGTGGTGTGCAACGCTCCAGCGTGGTGCTGCCGGACAGGTGAGTGGGGGATAAGCCTGGGCTCTGGGTGGCGCGCACCTACAGGGCTTTTAGACTCCCCTCAGGATCACGCGTAGGTGACGGGTTCTTTAAGTCACACGCGGTGAGTTACAGCCCTTAGAGGTTGAGGATGGGTAATTTACCGAGCGCGGAGGCACGGCCCTTGGTAAAGGCCCTTAGAAAGCTTTTAAAAGCTAGAGACCTCAGGGTAGGTCAAAAAACACTGGAACTATTCATAGCAGAGGTAGATAGGGTGGCTCCCTGGTTTTTACCCACAGGGCATTTAAACCTGCCGTCATGGGAGAAGTTAGGCGGGGACCTCGCCTCGGCGGAATTGGGAGGCGATATTTCGCCGGCTATTCGCCCCCTGTGGGAAATGATACATGCGTGCCTTGACTCCTATGCCGAGTTGCGCCGCGAATTGTGTGCGTGCGCTGCCCGAGAAAAGCAGAGAGAGGAGAAAGGGCCCCCGAGCGCTCTCTGGTGGGGAGGAGATAGAGAGCCATCCGCTCCACCCTGGAGCTCTTCTCCAGAAGCGGCTCCCCGCCGAGAGGCCGCTACAGGGAACCCTCCCTTCTCTCAGCCGGCACAGGAAGTGACGCCCCGTTCCACTCTGTCGCGACCGCCGTCCTATGACGTTGCGCCGCGGGGCGGACGGTATTTTCATGGGCGGCTACTCTGCCGAGCAGGCTGAGAAAAACGCCGGTTGAGGAAACGGGGGCTGGGGATTTAGCTTAGCGGCATAAGCGCCTGCCTTGTAAGCAGGCAATCGCGAGTTCGATCCCTGGTACCGATTAAAAAAAATAATAATAATAATAATAAAAATAAAAAATAAAAAAATAAAAAATAAAAAACAAAAAGGGGGAGTAAGCCAAGGCCTGCCTCCAAAGGCGCGGTTATCTATGGCATGACAATGGATGGGCCTGGATCCGGTGGTTAGCTGGAACCGAGGCGCGGTTTGTGTTTTTCCGCAGGAACCGGGACGAGAACCACTGTGGGTCCCAGAGAGGTTGACGCGACAAGTCCCTCGACTGAAGATCAGGCTTGTTCCACCAGAGGCCAACCGCAGACCCAACAACAAGATGAGCCCTAAAAGAACTGCAGGACAATCCCTTTTTGGGGGCCTGGAACGGCTTGCTCCCCTATGTGCTACCCTTGTTAGGCCCTCTATGCTCCTTGTTCTTGCTCCTGCTTATAGGACCATGCTTGCTCCGATGGGTCACATCATTTATTAATGGGCGCCTTGCGGCGGCCCGGCGTCAAGTACGCCTGGTTGCCCATGCGGCCCTGGCAGCAGCCCGTGATGGGCACAATGACCCCCAGGCCTACGCATGGCTCGCTCGACTGGCCTACGACCGGGTCTAGATGTGGCAGGTCTTCCGCACTCCTTCCCTATTGACACCATACAGCAGGGTAGGTGAGTCAATGACGGGTAAGAGCGTGCCTCCCCAGCACGACTCGACCTAAGCCAGGCCCTACCCCATACTGCACGAAAGCCGCTGGATTACTAGAATCTGCCCAGATCTAGATGTCTCTCCGAGGGGATCACACGGAGGGGCATGAGTGCATGCCTATGTGCATCCAGGTTCCGTCCAGTTCACTCCTGGCCCTGGAAAAAGGACGAGGGTCTCAAGGCCTTGGTGGACCCGGGGACGGCCGACCAGGGTCCAAGCCAAGGGCCTACGGTGGGCCTCAACACAGGGCATAAGCCTCTGCACTCGATCCAGGGCGGGCTGCGATGCATACATTCATTCAAAGTAAATAAAATAGGGGGAGATGTTGGGAGCCGCGGCCGACACGGTCGCCTTACTTGGCGGACGTAGGGCCTGTGGGTCGGAGCGGAGCCTGAGCTAGATTGCCCCTCCCATCGAGTGAGCCAAGTTGGCGCCTGCTTCCTGCCCCCTGATTGCGCTGGCGACTTAAACAACCCGCTCTGTAAGATAGTCTGCCTAGCAACAGCTGATGTTAGCCAGTCCGCCTGCATCGCGCGCTTTGAACTGATTGGCTACTGTCACCCTATAAAAGTGAATGCCTCTCCCGCCACGAGAAGAGAAGCACAGAGAGAGATAGAGAAAGTCCACCCGCGAGAAAGGGCTGGTGGCAGAGCGGAGGCCTTGCGGGGCCCACGCGGAGACAAATAAAGACAAGGTTGCACACCGCCAGACTTTGTCGTGTGTCTTTCCTGCCGGCCGGGAGCGACACCGACAGAGAGGAACAAATCCGGAGTAAAAGTCATCAAGGCCAGGTGCGCCAGGCACATGCTGCGCTGGGATGGAAGCTGGCTGGGTCTGCTGAGCCTGCAGGCTCTGTTCCGTGCTGAGTTGTTAGGGCAGCACCACGAGACGCCATTTATTCTGTCTCCTAGAGATGCAGTGAGATCTGACCCTTGCCCCTGGAAACACAGGTTGGAAGCGAAGCCAAGGCCTGGACATTCAGTCTCGGAGTACAGAGCTGCAGATGGCGTAACCCCGGAGTGCGGACAGAAGCATGGCCCCGATGCTGGGCTTGCCGTTCCCTGCGCAGGCCCTGGTCTTCTGTGTGAATTTCGATGGACAGCAATAAGGTGCTGTGTGCCGCTGGCTCTTGAGGAAGGGAGATTTCTGCGGGTTCCAGTGCAGCTTAGAGCCACAGTGGGCCCTTCCCCAGGATACCCTGCAGGCTGCACCCCGACTGGTCACTCAGAATATGCGGTTTGAAATAGCTGCAGATATCTCGGGAGTCCCAAAGTCACACGCAGGGGTCTTGTGGGCCCTCATTGGAGTAGAATCTCATGCAAAGCAGGAAGGTGGTATCCTCGAAGCATGTAGGGCTCATTCAGATGTCCCCAGCCATCCACAGGTCTGGAAAGGTCCTGTGCACTTGTGTGTGTGCATTGTGTGTGTGTTTGAATGTGTGCATGTGGGTGTGACCTGCCTCAGTGCCATGTATGGCTTTTTGGATCTAGCATAGTTGAGGAATATAACTTGCCTAAATCTGCCATCATGGTTCCCTGAGAATGGCCCCTGGAGAGGGGAGAAGGACTGTACTGGAACACGCCATGAGCTTAATGGTGCATTCTCTCTAATGGTGCCTTCTCTCTAATGGTGCCTTAGGCATCAGGAGAGGACACCGGGCGGGCATGTTAAAGAGCAGTAGGTGAGCAGGGAACTGCAGGGAACTGCTCCCGAGGACCCACCTCATCCAGGAGGAGCTGGCCATCGGAAGTAGTGGGCGAGGGCAGTGGTGTCCATGGCCTAAACTTTGCTTGTGTCCCAAGGAGAAACCATCAATGCTCTTCTCTGCCCAAAGTCTATTCCTTGGGATGTGTCAGTGAGTGTTAAGTGAGTGTTAAGCAGGAAAACGAAATTACAGTTGTGTGAAGGATCTGAGCCATCTCCATCTCATGAGCCACATCTGTTTACTCCTCTTTTGTAATCGTTCATTCACCAAATAGGTGACATTTGTTTTGCAAGTTAGAAACAAAATAAGAAGAGAAGTGAAGAAAACCAGACTCAGAAGTTGCTGGACCCTGAGAAGACTCACAAAGTCAAGGAGAAGTTTGGTCTTAGGAAAGCTGTGTCCCAAGAAAGAGCCAGCAGCCTTGGTCACTGTTTCTGAAAAATGTATTTACATCTCAGCCTAGCAAATGCAAGCACACGCAGGGGGTCCTGGACTCACCTGACTGGCAGGACCCAGCATCTTTCTCAGGTGCACCTGCCAGTGCTGATCACAGGGCGGTGACTAAGCCAGACGTTCCCCTGACCCCCAGGACCACAGGGCAGAGGAGGAGGAAGGCATGGATCACTAACAGAAGAAGCCACAGGGTTCCACAATTGCATTTCCTTTCCCCAGGGCTTTTCAGATGAATTTACCTTTCACCTTCTTCTGGTAATTCTAAGAGGCAGGGACTCTGAACACCTTTGTCCCCTGAGCATGGGTGACGGAAAGGAGGCACAGGAACGTTAGGTGCTCACCTAACCGAGACACATAGATAATCAGCATCTCCAGGTGGTGGGCGCTCAGATTTGTGAAGCAAGAGGTGTTGTGAGGTGATGGCTGGTGAGAGAGGGCTCCTGTCTCAAGGAGGCCGTGATGATACCCTCAGCAAGGCCCTCCCCCTGAGCAGGTAATCGGGCAGCTGAGGCAGGTTGTTGACCAGCAGGGAAAATCATGACCTGTGAGCCAAGGTGTTCTTCCACTGTTAGGAGGGAAATAATAAATAGCATCATGGCCTGCACCAATGACTGGGCACCAAATTCTGGTCCCCAATAAAGCTGTGTGGCCACAGTGCACCTCTCATCAGCTTCCTTATCACCCGTGGCTGTGTCTGAGTGACAAGGCCGGAGATGAGTGATTCTGACAGAGCCTGTCCAGGTTTAACGCTGGATGTCTCCCCTCTCTAGGTGTTTACCTAACAGGCAGGCCAGCATGGAGGATACCTGCTGGGCTGTGGGGCTGTACAGGGCCTGGCCTGCTGGGTTTGGGGAAGATCAAGGGGCTGAGGGTGCTGTGTAGAAGGAGGGGAGCTGAGGGACACAGAGCCAGCTCTGGGGCCATCAAGCAGAGAATGTGAATGGGGTGGCCAAGCCAGGGCTCCAGGCTCCACAGGCTGCTGCAGGGATATGGGGTGGGGCCAGGATCAGAGAGAGACTGCCTGGAGGGGCCACTGCCCAGCCAGGGAGAGTTGATGGACTGCATTGTGTGCTGGGACCATGACAGGTGGCTTGGCTGTGACAAAAACAGGAAAAGGAAGACGATTCCTGGGCCATGAATGTTGGCACCAGTTACTGGGGGTTCACATGGTGAAGAGTTGGTCTGGGAAATCACAAGCATGGAAGTTTTTCCGCTACATGGAGTGAGCAGGTCTGTATGGACACATTTCATTTACAGGACCCCATTCCCAGGCCAGGTGTGAGTGAGTGTTCACAGTCCACACAGCTCCCCCGCTGGTCACCAAGCTTGTAAATGGCTCGGGTCTGGGTAGCCAGCTTTGAGCAACACCCAGCAGTAGCCACTGCCTTCGAACACCTCTGTTGAAGACTTTTTCAGGTCAAGCAGTCAGAAGACAGTTACTGGAGAAAATGATTTTTTGCAAAGTCTGGATTCTGCGAAGTGTCCAAAGAAGCACACACTGGACTTGTGGGGTCCACCTGACGCTGTGGACTCCAACACTTTTGTAAACCTGAGCATCTTTTAGTGTGTGTGTGTGTGTGTGTGTGTGTGTGTGTGTGTGTGTGTGGCCAGAGCTGTCCTGGAGGGCTTGGCAGCCTCTTCTCAGGGCCCAGGAGCAGTGATGTCACATTGTGTCTTCCCACGCAGGCCTTTGATCTGCAGGTTTTAATGGGCAGCAAGAAGGAGTCCACTGTGCTGGAGCGGGGTGAGTGGGGAATGAGAGTAATGGCCAGGGTCCTCCTGCCTGTCCTGCAGGCACCGAGAGCTGCTCTGCCTAGTTCTTCATGGCTGCTGCAGCTGCAGACTGAGCAGCACCTTGGGTGGGCAGAATACAGCTCTGTTCTTGAAGCAGAAAGCAGTGTCACCATGGCGAAGACAAGAGCAGTCCCTTCTTCAGGCATCCTGATAGTGTGAAGTTGGGAGAAATTTACAGTCAAGGGTTGCTACCTCTGTGCATTCAGATTAGTTAGTGATGTTCTTTTTTTTTTTTTTTTTTTTTTTTTTTTTCCTGCCAGACTGAAAGTCATGCTTCCACTGTGGTGTCACGGTTTAGTCCTGGATACATGATCCTGACCTGGGAAAGAAAGTGGAGAATGAACAACTGTGTTTTCCCATCCTCAGGTTCATCTCCCATGTGGGTCAGGAGCACCGCTCTGAAAGCAGGGGACATTTAGTTCCAGAAGGGGGAAACCTCAGGACATCTACAGAGCACACACGCAAACACAGTCTTTAGGAGAAAGCTTCCAGGATGTCAGTCAGCTTAAAGCTTCTTACCTTGCATCCTGAATACCTTGCACCGTTTCTAGGTGAATATTGAAAGGAGCTCAGGCACTGGGCTGGAAATGCTCTTCTCAGGTTCAGGCCTGTGGTTTGTGTGCCTGTGTGCATGTATGTTCTTGGGTGTGTTTTGGTGCCAGCAAGTCTTGGTCTGTGTTCAGTGTCTAGCTTTGAGTTTTACTTACTATTCTAGATGGATCTGGGTGGCTTCTGATTTGGGGTTGAAACAGTGATGAGAAAGGGTACAGGATCTGGTTTCCCGACCCCAGGAAAGGGCAGACCCTTAGATGATCTTTCAGGAAAAGGTTTAGAAGACTTCGAAGTCAGAGTGTGGTTACCTGCAAACAGACAGAGAGAAGATGATGCTGAAGGAGGAGGAGAGGGGGAAGGGAGAGGAAGGAGGGAGGCTAGGGAACGTGGTGAGGGAGGAGAGGGAGATTTCACATGCATCTGAGAGGAGTCATGTCAGTGAATGGAGATACGCAAATTCCAGCAGAGGCGGGCTGGGTTCCCTTCGGGCCCACAGCACAAACTCAGGCACTGTGAGCGCCTGAGCTCAGGAGGGGCAGATGGCTTGTACAGTGCCCCCCGAGGACAGTCTCTTGCTCCATGTGGGGTTGTGGCTGTCCTGGGAGCCCTGTGTCGGGGAGGTGTGAGGAGTTGGTGGAGGTTGTGGCTCTTTTGCATCTGGAAGCTGAAAAACTTTAGGTCTCTACTGTGGCTGCTTAACTATGAGACATGAGTAAAAATATAGTGTTTACATTTAAAATATTTATTACAGACCAGGGATACAGCTCAGTGGCATGAGCACCAGCCTGGCAAGTACAAGGTCCTGAGCTCCATCCCCGGTACAAAAAATTTTTATTCCAGTGGACGACCCATTGTCATGAGTTCCCCTCAAGGCTCCTCTCCTCCTCACTGTGAAATCACTCATGCTCTTGTCTCTACCGGAGCAGCTCTGGAAGTCCTCTTTCATGGGTGTCGGCGAGGTGAGATCACACATGGTGAACGCCTCTGCTAGTGCCACCTGGCAGAGAGGTGGGCACAGAGAAACACGACCTGGCTCCTCACCCTCCTTATTTCTCCAGGTTCGGCTCTTCGCACAAAACAAGGATAACCACAGAGGCGAGCTGTGGAGGCAGCCATGCCAACAAGGCAGCTGAAGACCTGAGCGAGGGTTTGCACACCCACTGCGGAGTGGCAGGAAGGGGGGGTGAGTGTGGCCAGAGTGAGACGGAGTGTTTCAGAAGGGTTCATGAGAGTTCACCTTTTACTGCATCTATTTTAACAATTTAAACACACACTGCGTTTTCTGATCGCATCTCGTATCTGCCCAACCGGGAGCTCCCTGCCTCCTCTCTGACCCCTCCAAGTTGTCTGCCAGTGGCACCTGAAGGCATGATCTATGTTGCTTGGTGGCCAAAGAGTTAAAACTGCCCCTGTGTCGATGTCCGCTCCCGGCCGGCAGGAAGGACACACGACAAAGTCTGGTAGTGGACAACCTTTTCTTTTTATTTTCCTTCTCCGTACAGCCTGCCCTGGGATCGCTCCCAGCCGAAGCCTCCTCTGGTCCGCTCCCCGCGGCTCCTTTTGTGCTTCAGTCTGCCCCAAAGCCTCTACCGGTCCGCTCTCCGCGGCTCCTTTTTGGGCTTTTACTTCTGGGCTTCTACCTGGCTTCTTCTTCCGCCCAGGGGTGGCACCGGTATATATACGGGTACAGTGTCCAATCATGTTAAAGTAAGCAAGGCAAGCTGATTGGCTAACATCATCAGTTGCCAGGCAGACTATATTGTTGAGCGGGTTGTTTACGCGGTAAGCAGGAAACTAACATATTCGATGGGAGGGGTAATCTACCTCAGGCTTTGCTCTTTACCACAGGCCGCACATCCGCCGCGCAAGGCGAGCTATCACAGACGCGGCTCCCAACACCCCTGGATGAGCGGGGCAGAAGTGTGTTCTGTTGAGCTTGGACTCCAGGTAAACATCTGAGCCCCTGTCCCTTCCCAAATGAAACTGTACTATGAGGGATTTGGGGCCGAGCTCACCCACCTACCCCTAACTTTATGAAGCCGAGGCCTTTATCTTTCCAGACCAGGCTTCAGATAATGGTTTGTACGGTGATTTTTTGTTGTTGTTGTGTTGTTACCACATTGCTCTGTGAGAGCAAATTATTGTATTATTATATAGGAAATTATATTATTAAAAGGCTTTTAATCCATGAACACTTAACCAGCTAAAATGGGCTGAAAGTGTAACTGGAGCTTCATGAAGGGATGTGAAGTGTCTTTATCTAACACCCACCATTTGCCATAATAAACATTTCAGATCAAAGCTGATGAGTGAAAAGTTTTTAGAAACCCATTACTGTCAATGGCTCTGGACATTCGTGACCACTTTGACTGCCTTCTCCTCCTGTGAGAGCCAAGGGAGGGAGACTCTGTCATCTCCCTGGTCTCTGCCACCTCTGAAGTTAATTCTTTTTGCCTCCATAGACAAGGCTGCTTTTAGCTGTTCCCATGGGAGTGGTTTCAAGGTTTGCGGGATCAGAAATCTCCATTGCAGTTCAGAGGGAGCCAGGATTTCACATAACACAATTTCTTATCCATGCTCTCCAAGAGATAATACTGAATAATTTCGCTCCCTCTTTTCTTTTGCAGGAGGCATTCTCTGATCTGACTTTAGCTTCTGGCTTTACAGAAATTGACTTACACTTGAGTTCTAAAAAAAAAAAAATTGTAAGAGGAACAGTAATCACAGTGTATGACTGATGAGTGTGTTCAGATCTAATTTACACACCAGGTAGGAAACAGCTGTCGTGTGATAAATCACCAGCTGGACACAGTGGTGAGAGCTACTTTCACGGCCTCTCCTCCCAGGGATGGGTAAGGATGCACTGGAGAATACTGGCCACTGGGTCATGAAGCATGGCTGCAGTGTCCTCCACGTCTGGTTCACTGGCACTCTCAGCTTCCATAGACTGAGTCTCCATCATTGATGCAAGGTGCGTGTTTTCAGTCCATCACTGGCCCCTTTTACGCCCTCTGTTCCTTAATCTCATGGCCAGAGGAAGAGAATCCAGACTTAGTCTCAGCAGCATAAAGGGTGGCAGGACCACAGGGTGAGGGAAGCTGAGTCCTGAAGGATGGCAGAGTCACCATAAGGGTTCCAGGGTGTCCAGAGGGAAGAAGTCGCCCCAGGGTTGTTTGTATTTCAAGGGCTCCTAGCCGAGACCTTTGCTTTCCCTGAGAATTTGCTAGTCCCTGGGGGAGTAGGCTTTCTCCATTCTGAACAGTATTGTTAGTATTGTCCTAATGTCAATAGCATGCAGTTTACATGTGTATCACATTCGTTAGCTTTCCCGTCACTGGGGCATGACACCCGACAGTCACAGATTATAAAAGGAGAGGTGCAGTTCACCTCTTGGTTCTGGGTATCAGTCTGTGGTTGACTGTATCCGAAGCAGAAACATCATGGTGGAAGGGCATGATGGAGGAGAAGTGCTCACCTCACAGGAACCAGGAGGCAGAGAAAAAAGGGAGGATCCAGAGACAAGGAGGCACCTCTCCAGGCTGCACCCTCAGGGAACCACCTCCCCTGATCAGGCCCCACCTGTGAATGTCACATTTAGCTGTGACCTCATCAATCAGATAAACCCAATGAGGAGCACAGGGCTCTGAGGTGCCAGCCGCCTTCCAGAAGCATTGCCTCTGAACACATGAGATTTCTGGGAGACATTTTAGACCTAAACCACGGCGAAAATATTTTCAACTGTGTAGAGCAGCTTAAGCTGCCACTTCCCTCGGCACAGAGGATGAGTGGGCAGGAAGACAAAGGAGATGAACCAGAACAGCTGTCTAGGTTAGACAGGATTCCATTCTCATAAACATTAATATTAATTACATAGGCGATTAGAGCTAGTTCTTCTGTCTTTCAATATATTGGTTTTGGTAGCTGAAATAATTCCTTTCAATAATTTCTCTGGGGAGGAGATGAATAGCAGACTTTAATGAAAACAATTGAATTAAAAATTTCATTCCCAGGGAAGGATCGATTATGAAGCTGTTTCACGAACCTTCCTACAGCCTCTAGGAAAGAGACAGGTTCGTTTACAGCTGTAAGAAAATATACATCCAAGACTCATCCCTATTTATATTAAGTCACATATCAGAATAAAGGTCAGATCAATTTTCCCTTTGTTGGCTTAATATACACTAATGTAAATGGCCCATAAAGAAGATAATAAAAGATGTTCTCTAACAAGAAAGGGTGTAAGTGTGCAAACATTTTGACGCTTAGTGAAGCAGGACATAAATGAGTTCCATGCATATCTTGGTTGAAGGTTACAAGGCTTTTATAAAAAAGTTCTGTTACTAAACCTGTGTTCAGTATTTTGATTTGTTTTATCTCTGTCCCCAGTGTGTCTGATAATTATCACTTGGTTATAACAATGATATTATAGGCATTAGAGAATGTCGTAGTTAGGATGAGTCCTCGGGAGCTTTTAAATCCCTTAATGACTTGAAGCTGGAGATAATAGAATTAGCTCCTAAGTGAGGCCTGGAGTTTTTTTTTTTTTTTCTTTTTTCTTTTCTTTACAGCTGGAAACTGAGTTCTGCATGGACACCTTATTGCCAGTGCCGCCCTGTGTCATTCAGCAAATGTCAGCTTGAACAACAGGCAGGCTCTAAGCCTTTGTGGCTGGACCCAAAAGAAAAAGTGGACTGGATTCATTTCTCATGTAAGTCCAGCCCATCAGGTACTAGGGATCAGGGGGGCAGAAGGCAGCTACTCAGAGACCCAGACGCCTTCCCTCTCATGGCTCTGCCATTGTCTGAGGACTGAGAACATGGGATGGCTCTGGATTGAGTGGAGAGAGCACCAGTGCAGAGCAGGGGGTGGCTCTGCCGGTCACCCGATCCTGTGGTAGAACCTGCCAGTGCCCAGCACTGTGTGTCTCCTCCCCTGCTGCTTTCCTCTTGTGACACATTGGCACTGCAGTTGTGTCTGAACCAGAGCAGAAATGGCATGTGCCACCTCCCAAGTGATGCATCCTCTTTGATTTCCTCCTGCTGCTCTTCCACAGGATTGTGCAGAGAAGGACGAGGCTTCTGAGGTAGCAGAACCACCAGGGGTTGGGATGCACAGGTTTTTGACCCCATGTCTCGGCAGGAGGCTCATATCCTGGGTTTCTCAAGTCCCAGATGGAGAAGAGTCTTGCCCTGGGAAAACCGTGTCCACCTCTCATTCAAAGGTGGCTTAGGTGAGCTCTCTGACCAAGGAGTGGCCAGAACTTTGAGGGGACCTTCGGGTGTGCTGTTCAGTGACAGAAAGATACACTCTTTGGAAGGCCACAAGGTAGACCTCAATAGATTACATCCTATCCTTTCCTGAAAGATATGCGGACATCCTATCCCTTAACACCCCAAAATAGAAACTTCTGGAAACAGGTCCTTTGGGGATGCCATCAGTTAAGATAAGGCTATGTGGTGTGACTGGTGTCCTTACAAAGAGATGACCAGGTGAAGACAGACAGACACACACACACACACACACACACACACACACACACACACAGAGAGAGAGAAAGAAAGACAGAGAGAGAGAGAGAGAGAGAGAGAGAGAGAGAGAGAGAGAAAGAGAGACCCCATGCAGTGACAAAGGCATAAGCTGATGTTAAGTATCTGCAAGGAAGGAAATTGCAGATGACACCAGAAGCTGGGAGGACCCTGAAGGAGCACCTTCTGGTTCCGGTAGATGTGGTCGTGGTCCCCTCAGCTCCAGCTGTGTAACCTCCAGTTCAGGGAGGAAGACAAATCTGTTGTTTTATGCTACCCTGTGTGTGCAGTGCTGTGACAGCAGCCACAGGAGGGGATGACAGGTCAGCACAGTGCTCACTGGGTGGCAGAGAGTGGAATCAGCTGTATTCTCAAGGTGTTGGATCCTGGAGGGCCGGAGTTAGCAAAGTCTCATAAGGTTCAGCATCCTCGCAAAACTCCAGAACCTCAGGTAGGAATCTCAATTTGGGTATCTCTTTAAAAAGTGTGCCAAACTGAGACCAATTACAACCTGGCAAGAAAAAAAAAAAAAGAAAAGCACTTCCATCTAAGCAGGAGCTGCGAGTGTTGTGAAGTAGCTGCCAGGCATGTTTATAACTGCTGCCATTAGCCCTGCATGCTGCCTGGGTTCTCTGGGGTCTCTTCTTTAATACTGTGTCCTCTACCCCCACAGACAAGGTAGTACCACCAGAAGAGAGGAAAGGGCCTGTTGGAGTCCGTTAGATGTCCCCACATCATGCCCTCTTATGCATGGAGTTTTGAAGGTGGCTGATGGACTAACATGTGTGAATGTGGGATTAATACATGATGCTGGGTGTCATGGTTTATGTTGGTGGCCCCCCAGGCCTCATGCATTTGCATTCTGCATTGGTGATTGGTTCATTGTTTACCACTTGGTTTGACAGTGTGAGTGCTCACTGGCCTTGGGGTGGAGCCAGGTTGTAATTTAGTGGCAGGAAGAAGTTGTATCTCTCTTCTTTCACTGGTTTCTGTTTTGCTGTTTACAGCCTCCCATGAACTGAGGTGCCACCATACTAGTCTGCCTTGGATCCAACTGAGTATGGACTGAAACCTCCAAAAACTGTAAGAAATAGACCTTTCCTTCCCAACTTCAGTCATCAGGTATTTTGTCTCAGTGATGAGTAAAAAGTAACAAAGACAGAATTTGGTACCAAGGAGTGGGGTCATTGCTATGACTATACCTGACCATGTTTTTTGAGAGACTTTGGAAATGGCTTTTGGACAGAGTTTGGAAACATTTGGACATGTTGCATGGATGCATAGAGCTGGAGCAGCTTAGCTTGTTCATTAGAGGAGATTCTGGTCAGAGCTCAGGAGACCAGAAGGCTGATAGAAAGCCTCATGGTAAAGACCAGGTTTCTGCTGGGAAGAAGGACTGCATTGGTTTTTGGACTCCCAACGATGTGTGTTATGCTTGGCAGAAAGTTTGTCTGCATTTTGCTCATACCCAGATACTTTGCCTGAGACTTAGACAAAGGGCAATGGACTGATTAACCTGGAAAAGGAAATTTCAAGGCAGTCAAATGTTGAGGCTGTGGCATGACTACTTCTGGGGCTTTTAGCCAGCTTTATGTTGCAAACCAAGAGCAAAGAGCCCAGCAGGACAATTTACAATGCTGTGAGTTTGGCTAGAAGGAAAACTCCAGTAAAGCTGTAGATTGTAAGGCTCAAACTGAGATTTTGATTGCTGACAAGAAACAGAGTGATAAGAAAGATGGTACCAGGGCATCCTAGAAAGCAGCAGGTCTCCACACTTTGCAGCCTCAAAACTGCAAAAGTGAAAGAATTTGCCCAGAGGTTGAAGCTGCAGAGCACCATGCTCCAGAATGGCAATGGAGGCCACATGAGTTTCCAGAATGGTGGTAACATAGAGAAGATTTTCTTCACAATCAGGTTCACAGAGCCCAGCAATCCAGGCAACCAACTCCTTACAGCCAAGAGAGAGAAAATCCTGGATACTGCTCCAGCTGGCAGCAAACCTTGGTGGCATCCACATGGTGCTGATTTTAGGTGTAAGGAAAATGTACAAAGTCTGAGGGTAAGATAGCTTCCACCTTGATTGCAGAGGGCCTGGGTGGCCAAGCAGTGTGCCTCTGAGAGGGCAATTTGTAAAGATGTAAAAGTGAAGCCAAGAGTGCAGTGAAGACCCTGTAAGTTTGGAAAAGCCAGGAATATGGGGCATCTGAGGAAAGCTGCAAAAAGTAAGCAGAGAGGGTCTAAGAGAGAAGCTGCAGGAGCTGATATCCCTGGAAATATTGTGGGGGTGTAGTCATCCAAGCCTTTTGGAACTTGCAATCAGATTGCTTCAAATACTAAGCATGGAACTCTAAGACTTAGTGTTTTTCCTGCTGGATGTTGGGCTTGCTTTGTTTCCAATGCTTTATATTCCTATTTGTAACTTTTGGAATAGTAATTTTTATCCTGTACCTTTGCATTTCAGAAATGTTTAAACTTGTTTCATTTGTACAGCGGGTTACAGGTAACAGTTTGCCATAGATCTTGGAGGAAACTTGGGATTTGGACTTTTTAGGAATGCCGGAACTATTAGGACACTGGCAACTCTTGGAGGTGGACTAAATGTCTTTTGTATAAAGGATGTACATGAGTCCTGGGGGCCAGGGGTGGAATGTCATGGTTTATGTCAGTGGCCCCCAGGCCTCATGTGTTTGCATTCTGCATTTGTGATTGGTTCATTGTCTAGCACTTGGGTTGGGAGTTTGAGTGCTCACTGGCCTAGGGGTGGAGTCAGGCTGTGATGTAATGGCAGGAAGAAGGTGTGTGTCTCTCTTGCTGGTCTCCTTCTTGCTGTTTTTGCAGCTGCAATGAACTGCAGCCCTGCCATGCCAGCCTGCCTTGGAGCCAACTGAGTGTGGACTGAAACCTCCAAAAACTGTTCTTTTCCCAACTTTGGTCGTCAGGTATTCTGTCTCAGCAATGAGGAAAAAGTAACTAAGATACTGGAATGGGAGAGCCCCCTCCTGGTGTAAGTGGCACTTAGCAACAGGTTTGTAGCCTGGATGTGACATAAAAGAACAGAAAGAAGGCAGGATGCTGCTGCTGCCGCTGCTGTGCTGTCTCCTGCTTGCTTGCCCTGGACTGTCTCCCTTCCCCAATGCACCTCTGCCCCCCCACCGTGGACTATCTCTCCTGTTATGCACCCCCTGCCCTACTGTGGATGATTTCTCCTCTGCAGTGTCCCTCTGCCACACCACCTTACCTTGAAAGCAGCAGACTGTGGACTGAAAACTCCACAAACTGTGAACCAAATCAACTTTTCCTCCTTTAAGGATGGGTGTCAGGTATTTTGTTTTGACGTTGAGAAAAGTAACTAAGACAGGGTAATTATAGGGTTAGGTGGATATAAAGTCATTTTAAGGTATGATGGAACCCAGTCCAGTAAGACTATGGTCATTATCTTTCCTGCTTGTCCGTTTAGGATTAAAGACTCATGTATGGGTGACTCTAGAGGATGTCACATATCACAGAAAACCCACTGCACTGCGGGCCCTTAGAGAAGAAGCTGAAAATGAATGTCCAGCCATCTTGGTGCCCAAGGTGACCGAAATGACAGTTCACCATGCTGATAAATGTCTGAGGCTCACACCCACAACTGTGAGCATTTATTATAATTGTGGAGACCAAGGGGAACTCACATAATATCATGATCTCTCAATAATGTAGTATTAAAATATTTATACAAATTTTTCTTTTCTTGACATATATATTTTGTACACATATATGTACACGTATATGCAATTTGTGTGTATACGTATGTACACGCATGTGTATGAGCTACGTACAGTGTGTGTATACACAGACATGGAACTACTGGATCATGCGGTGTTTCTGTTAACTTTCTGAGGAATTTCCGTGTTTCTCTCCACAGAGACCACATTGCCCTATGTTTGCAAAACTTTTGTGAGTTAGGCTTGGTGGAAACTGAGAATGGGCTTTTGAGGACGGTTTGCTTTGCTTGTTTTTAACTTTAATAGGAAACCGAGTATCACTGGCATTTGGGAAACGCTTCTTTCAGCTCATTCTCTTATCTGCATTTCTTAATATCAGCTTCTTCAAAAGCAACGAATTCTTAAACCTTTCAGATCAAAAACACTTTTGTCTTCCATGTCCCGTGGTCTGCTCTGCCGTTTCCCATGTGGCTGACGGGAAACCGTGTCTGGGTTCTGAGACTGGTTGGTGTTTCTGTGGCCTGGGTTTCCTCACAGACATGGAAGACCTCAAGCTTTGGGCTGAGCCACTGTCACTGTGATTCTCTTTCCTCGCTTGCTGCAGCACTAGAAGCAACTGCACCTCCCCGAGGAAGGTGGGATCCTGGGTCTCCCTGAAACATTCCTTCTGGACCCCCAACACAGGAAGTCTGGGTCTCAGAGTCCTTTGCAGCCATAATCCTGGTTTGGGGGCTGATTTCCTACAAGTGGAAACAGTCCTCCTGGGCAAAGTGGGTGTCCTGTGGACCTCAAATGAGGCTTGAGATGTGAAAATCCAGTTCAGCACTAATTGTTTTAGAAATGGCATTTCGAGTGGATCAGTTTAGGGCTGGCTTGTTTATCAAAGACCACTGGCCCATGAAATTCACCATCCAACTGAAATTACTTAAATTACTTTCTTTCAAAATAGTGAGACATTAGAAGGTGGTTATTTAATTACAAAGTACCTATGGGAGAGACAGATAAACCTAATGGACCATTTTATTTCGTGGGCAATCCTGCTTGGGAAGTGACTTTTTTGTGGAGATGATAAATCCATCAAGTTGTACCTTCCTAGCTCAGGGTTAATGCTCCACTAGATGTAATTCCTGGTCCTCTGTTCCCCTCCCTCCCTTTCTTTCTCCCTCCCTTTCTTCTTCCTCTCTCCCTTCAGTGGGCGATGCTACTCTACAAAGTATAAAGACCAAACCTTGCAAACCCATGGTCACAGGATTATGAAATTCATCACTTTGGCTTCAAACCTTTGCAAGAGACAGCAAATCCAATCACACACATGTAATAACAATTAGAGTGACACATTATGTAGCTGAAGTATGCAGGGAGGAGCAGGCTGCATGTCCAGCCACCTGCAAGGCTGATCAGCAAGTAGTTTATCTGTGCCTTTGACCCTTGGTTTCCACCATGTGTGTCCCATGGTCAGCCAGGCTCTCCTACCACAGTGCCAGCCCCAGCCCTCCTGGCTCACAGACGTTTTCTGAGGAGCTCTCATCCAACCCTGAGTGCAGTCTGGCTGTACTTGTGTCGGGGTGCAGGGCCCGGCCAGAGCCCTGTGGCTCTGTCCCCCTTAGGCACTGAGTTGCTGGGTGCTGTTGCTGAAGAGACACAGCACACTGTTGTCAGGTGGCTGGGCAGGTCTCATGTCTAGCTGGCTCCCACTCTGGGTGGACATTGAGGCACAGAGTTAGGCTTGTGCAGAAAGCAGGTAATAACAGGAGACAGAGGCAACAGTTTCAGCTCAGGGCTGCTGTAACACGCGATAGCTGTAGTCATTCCACAGTTTTAGAATTATGCCACTTGGGAAATAAAAAGGGAAAATCCTTGCTTACCATGTTGGCGGTGCCTTCACTGAGGTCCTCCATCCCAGTGTCTCTGGAAATCTGTGCCATGTGTGCATCCTGTAGCGACCACGGCTGTTGGACGCGGGAGGGTGACTCACAGTTCAGTCTCTTCCTCGGTTTCCACAGAGTGTTCCTCAGGGAAAATTTGCAAATGTGGGGTGCAGTGGCACTGTGGGGAGCCACAGGGAGGGAGGCTCCTCAAAGATTTAAAAATACAACCACCACATGGTGCAGCAAACCCACTTCTGCATCTCTCCAGAGGGATGGAAATCAGTCTGTTAAAGAGATGATGCCGTGTTCACCGCAGCCATGATCACAATCGAAACAACGTTAACGTCTGTCAGAGGATTCAGGGATAAAGCTACGGGGCTACACCCACTGTGGAATATTATTCAGCCCTGACATAGCAAGAAAGCAGGTGTTTGCAACAGCACGATGAACCTGGAGGACGATATGCTAAATGAAATAGCCAGGCATAGATAAAAGCAGAGTGCAGGACTGGTCACACACATGAGATGGAAGACAGTGAAATCTTAGAAGCAGAGAGTGAGGCCTGGTCTCTGGCTGTGGGGTGAGGGGAGGAGGGGCTGGTCACAGGGGATGCTCACAGGGTTGTTTATGATAACTGCATGCATTGATTTGAACAGTGCACAAACTGTGAAACCAGGCTCATCTTTGAACACCTCAAACCCAAGTCTTTGACTCAAAGCCTCGTTTTGTCACTGAAACATCTTCCCCCACGTGAGGGTGAGTTGTGCTTGTGCTCTGTGTTAGACTCTAGAGTTGCTTCCAGGAATATAGCACTGTCTCTCTGCCTTCAACACTCTCTGTTTAGTGGGAGAGAGTCGTGTAAACCAGCATTTCATGAAGATGGTTGGGAGGGAAGACTGGGGAAGACTGAAATGCCTAGACACCACATATCCAAGCAAGACGGGAGAGACCTCTGTGTGGGCATTTTAGGGCAGATTAGATGACTTGAGTCCATGGGGCATATTCATAGGAGGGGTGAAGATACTGGGCATTTTCGGGGTGATGGAGAGTCACCAGGAGATTTACACAGAGCTGTGGTCCAAGTAGTTTGCTGTTAGGAATGGGGGCTGTCAGATAGTGGTTTGGTGATAACCCTCAGTGGGTCGCTGCAGTTAGGTGGTATGGAAACCTCCTGCTGGATTCACAGGGAGCCCACAGAATCCGAGACTGCTCTGCAGGGAAAGGGGAAGAGCGTTATGACAGAGTCCTATGAGTCCTCATAGGACTTATCCCAGTGGATGGAGCAGTCTGCAGGTAGGGCTGGCTCATTAGGGTGAGAAGACCTTAGCAGTGGGAACTTCTGCATCTCAGGCTGGGACAGAAGAGGAGGGGCAGTCAGAGAAGGAGAGGAACCAAGTGAGTGCTTTTCGGATCATTTTAGGGTGCTGGTGGTTTAGATTTTTTAAGGCAGCCTCATTAAACATATCTGATATGAAAAGCAGTGCACGTATTTAATGTGTGCGGTGGTGAGTTTGGAGCCACGCAAGCACCTCTGTCATCACTACAATGAGGACAGCAGACATTACCACCACACCTTCCCAACCCCTGAGTGTCTAAGTGAGTGTAGGAAGGACTCTGGGCACCTGACCACTTTCTTGAAAGGTTGGAGGTGCATGATGCCATTTTGTTAACTGGAGACACCATGCTGCCAAGTGCATCTCTAGAAATTTTTGTCCTAACATAGCTGAAACTTTCAGTTTGAAAGTTTTACTTCTAAAATAATTTTAAATTGACAAAAGAAAGGAGATCAGCCCTTTCCTGTATTCCCACCTTCCCCATCTAATTTCTTCTCTTACTAGCATTGCAAATTAATGTGGAACATTTATTATGATTAAGGAACCAGCAGGGACACGATGAGTATCAGCTAAAGTGCATAATTCATTCAGAGCTCTTAGGTTTACCTGATTCCTGGCAACCCAGGCCACAAACCACATTACATGTATTTGTTATGTCTAATTAATACAGTTTTTAATTCCCAACTGAGACTAGGGTTATATTAAGGTATCATCAAATTTTATATTATCTGTTAAATAATAGTAACATTACTTTTTAAAAATCCCAAGTCTCAATGGGCTGGCACTACATAGTTATCTTCCCTCCTTTCCAGCCAGCAGTGCCAGGACTTGATTGTTTTCTGGAGCCTGTGAGTCTTTGTCATTCAAAGCTAAGAAGGCAAATCCACTCCCAGAGCACATTTTGGGAAAGGAGCCCTCTCTTCCCGTATAAGCCATGGATAAGAACCAGGCACAGGCGGAGCCTGGGTGACAGCAAGGCTGGGGACCCTACCCTAGTCCTGGAGGGAGGGGCTCAGGATGGGGGACTCTGAGTGGCAGGTGGGGGAGGCAGAGGATCACAGGACCGGCAATGATTTTACCCAGGGGAAAGGGTGAAAGAAATCTGGGCAGAAGTCGCCCGTGGAAATCTTATACACCAGCCTGTAAGCCAGGGTGGTACATTGTGGCCCTGTGAGGGGTTGGGACATGGGCTTGGGCAGGGTGAGAGAGTTAGACAGCGCTGTTGTTGCCTGTGTCAGTTTTGTTTCCTTAGGGTTTGCAACTTACCCCCAGACAATCAGGAGCCATGAGAGGGCTTTAGTGTAGGAGCAGTGCTGTGAGTTTTCTGTTTAAGCCATACATGGATCAACACATAAAGACCTTCAGTGATAAGAGTGAGTACTGGAGACCCAACAGACAACCTTATGACTGTCTTTATCAGTATCACCTTCTGTATCTGATTGTGAGGGAGGGTCTCAAGTGTTCTCACCACTAGAAAAGATGGAGGGATGGATGGCTATGCTGATTGGCGTGGTTGTGGTAACCATGCCACAATGCGTACTTAAAAGCTCCATGTGAGCAGGGCGTGGTAGAGTGCCACAGTAATTCCAGCCACTTGGAAGGCTGATGCAGGAGGATTGTGAGAGAGCCGCACATACAGGATAGGAAATAGAGGTGAGCTAAGGTAATACTAAGCCAAAATTAGGTGCTCCAGGCATGCAGGGAGGAGGGGAGGCCTAGGGGAGGTCAGGGGTGAAGGTTCCCTTTCTGCACTGAAGACCTGCAGGTCCTTTTCTCCCTCTTCTAAAACCCTCCTCCCCATGCTCCTAGGGGTCATAGGATCAGGGTGGAGTAGCTCAACCTTTCATCACTGTGATACATGGAGGCTCAGCCTTTCACCACGGGCAATGCACTGCTGTTATTTTGCACGGCAAAGAAAGAAGGGATGAGGCCAGTTGTATCTGAAGACACCACTGAGAAGAGAACGCAAACATTTGCAGTAATATTAAAATGTAAAAGAAAGTTCATTAGGTAACTTCTCATGATAGAGGACAGGAAATCCACTGGTTTCCGTATACCCACCCGATGCTTCTCTTTAGCCAGTGTGTGAGCTCTTTGGGGGGGTAGGGCCAGGGTCCGTGTTTCATCTGGATGCCCAGTATTAGTTCATGAGTTTAGCAGTTGGTGCAGGGATTAAATGAGCTATAAGCTGATAATCCAGCTAGGGAGATCTGGCATATCATGAGAGCATTTTACATTTGATATGAAAAACCTCGATATTCTGGAAGGAAACTGGAAACAACATCACTCCCAACTTCACATTTTATAATGTTCTTGAGACAGTTTTAAGAGTTTTAGAAGAATTTCAGTGTTCTCATGTGTCCTGTAATGAATATCCCCATGATAACATTTTACAAAATCATAGAATAATAATGGAAAGAAATTAACCTTGGTGCATTTGTGAAACTGAATGACATAACTTACTGAATTCACTGGCCCCAAGGTTCGATATGCACAATATTTCGGGCCCAAGTCTCCTGTAATTTATCAGAGCTCCTCTATTCCCACTGGCAGAGGTACTTAGTGCTAAGTGTTCCCTAGATTTTGCAATTTCTGGGGTATAAACTGGATGGAGTCCTGAGTTCAAGCTGTTAACTATTCCACTTTCTTCGTCTAATCTAACTCTGCATCAAAAGGTTTATTTCTCCGGGCTCTGTTTCGAAACTGTTTTGTAATTGTCGGTTTTTGTTTTTAAAAACTGATGAGTGTTCCCTTTGGTGCTGCCTTGGGATAGAGCGAGTGACTGCTGTTGTTCATCTGCAGCATTTCACAGACGGAGTCGGTGAATTTTAAAATGCTCATGGGAGCAATGCAATCTGATACACATAATGTTATAATGTGGTACAAAATTAACTCTTTGGTTCTAGTAAATTAAAGTCAAATTTCTGTGTAGGCCCTTGAAATATTCTCTGGCTTTGACCCCTTCTAGTCACTTAAAAAAAAGTATTAGTGCTGACCAATGTGTCCTTATTCATATCATTTAATATATTCAGATGAAAATTATGGATTTTGTTGAATCAGAGAAAGAGTAAAAAGCAAGCAAGAAAGTAAAGACCTATCAGGTACTTTTTGTTTGTTTGTTTGGTATGACTTCCTTTGCCACTTAATGTTTAAGATTAAACAAACAAACAAAACCCTCAATGTAACCATGCAACACACCCTTAGAGCGGAGGCCAATGGTAACAACATATTTGTAAGTTAAAATTTCCCTCTTAAAGACACCTGTATCGAGTCAATATTGATGATTGACCCTCAGATTTTAGTTCCATAGCACCATGGTCAATGACACCTGTGGTGAATATCCATTACTTGACTTTTCCTACCAAATCTGCATGGTAGGAATAACAGAGAGCGCCTTGTACTTAGCATAGACATCTAATAGAGGAATCTCCCACACTGACAACTCCAATGAGTGAAACGCACCCGAGTTGTCTCTGCATTTTGTCTTTAGTGCTGTGCTGAGCACATGAGCAGTCACTCCCTGCAGCAGGAGTGACTCAGTCTTTCTACAGGATGGACAAGAGTGCGGGATGTGCAAGTTACACACCAAAGCAACTCATCTGAAGTAGTATTGTGTCCCTCCTACTTACAAAATTGAAGTTAAATTATGTTTTGGGAAATATTCTCACTTGCCTGATTTATCTCACACTTCAGAATTTATGTATTTTCATAACAGGGACAGAGGGAAGGAGGGGGAGAGAAGGTAGGGTGAAGTGTGGGGTGACACATCCGCCTTCAGGATGTGGGGACCAGAGACGGAACCCTTGAAAGGCTGACGGGTTGGATATTTGTCTGCACTCCCATTACTGGGGTTGGTAAAATGCAGGGTAACCATATGGGTGTTTGACAACATGTGCATTTCTCACATATGTAGTTCAGTGTCTGGAGGAGGCAGCCTTCATTCTTTATCACTAGGGATTTTTAGAAGTAATAAGAAATATTTCAGGGAGTCAAGTGGCCTCACACAAATTGTGGTGGTGGGTCTCATTCTACCCCACATTCGTCCACAGATTGTGACTCCAACCTCTACATGGATTTTAAATGTTCACCCTCGGCTGTGTGCTTGTGTTATGCAATCCATGTGCTAAAACAATGGTTTGCTCTTAGAAATCTAGTGTCTTAGACATCCAGATGGGTCTCTTGCTGCAGATTGCTAGCTGCTTCTAATTCCTTTCCCCTGGAAATCTGCTCTTGGAAATAGATTTTTCATATCTCAGAATAATTTCATATGTAAACCAACCCCAAAGTGTCATCTGCTCTGTTAGGGAGAGGACCCTTCCAAATGCCTCTTCCCCTGGTCTCAAGCAGTGAGGGAAAACTTGGTGCCATGATGCGGGTTGGTGATTGTTACTGGTTCCCAAGGCCTCTGTGGGTCCAAACAGCAGGGATCTCAGCACATCGGATTTGTGTGCAGGCCCAGAGGGGCACCCTTGTCCCCTGACTCCTCCCTTCAGAGATTATGAAATGTTTCCTTGGTTCTCTTTAATCTTGCGGAGGGTTTCTTTTTAAGTGTATCTAGGTGTGTCAGGGACCAGACTACATGAGGGTTAAATTGTTGACCATGAAGGGATATGTGGCTGTGTTGAAAAATCACAGTGCTCAGAAGTCAAGATGACACCAGAGCTGAGGCAGCGGAGGATACAGGCTGCTGACACACCACCCCCACATCCCAGAACATAAAATCGTCAATCTTGGAGATAATCAGTTTTCCTAATTACCAAAATTTACTGCTTTGTTTCTCAAGGACCTGCTCATTTTTCTGGGTTCTATTCTCTAATTTCCTTCCTCTTCTTGCACCCTGAAGTCTGTGAAAACCCAATAAATATGGTGATTCAGAAGAGTCTGTGTCCTCACTTCCAAAGAATTTTGACCTTCTTGAATTCTCCAAACCATACTTTATTTTTGGAAGCCTTCACTGTACACAAATCTTAGGAGATGGGGGGCCGGACCACCATGGATACAGGCAGAGTTGTGCACCACAGCCTCTGTGACATGGACCACTAACCAAATTCACTGGGGATAAATGTGCTTCTCAGTAAAGAGAAAACCTTAAGTAAAAGTGCAGCTGTCTATGGGTGATTTGGGGACAGTGAAAAGGGGAGAAAAGGACAGATGATGGGCAGATCTCTGTCACCAAGTTGAAGCTGAGTTCCTGGTATCTACACCACACAATATCAGCTTTAAGCATGAAAACCGTTAAATCATACATGATGGGCAACTTTCTACACATCCACCTTAGTTAAGTGGAAAACACCGTGTGTGTGTGTGTGTGTGTGTGTGTGTGTGTGTGTGTGTGTGTGTCTGTAGAGAGAGGTGACTTTCAGTGATCACTGGCAGTGACTGTGATTTTGCTGTCTACTGTTGCCTCAGGAACCATTTCTGTAAATTTCTGACCTCAGAGAATACTCTTTTGAGTTTTCCTCTTCTTTTTGTTTTCCTCCTCCTGCTTTGTAACATTTGATCTCATATTTCTTTTCTCTTAGTGGATTCGCTTGAATTGGGAAACTTGAAAACTGTGTACTGGGGATAAAGTCATTTTCCTGAGGAGCCATGTAAGCCGTAGACATGCTGAGTAGCCATTACTGCCTGTAGCTATTTTGTAAGGTAAATTAAGGAAAATGAACTAAACATTAACCATCAGTTTCTCATTGGCACCAGCCACACTCCAAGTGTTCAGGAGGTCTCTGTGGGCAGGGGTGATGCTTGGAGCACGGCTACCTGGGCCATTTCCGGTGCTGTGTGCTTCCGTTATGCCCTGCCCTGGGTCATTTCCGGTTTCACAGGCGCTTCCCTTAAACAGTGCCGACGGGAACCGTTTCCTGCTTGCACAGGTTCTGTCAGACGGTGCTCTGTCCAGCTGACAAGCTCTGAGAAGGGAGACTTGTTTAACTCTTTGCACAGCACCCCCACAACGCTGCTGGGCCACCACAAGCAACACTGAGATGTGTGCATAATCTTTCTATCCGAACCCGTGTGTAAAGAGGAGTGAACCTTGGCTCTGAGAGCGTGTTTTCTATTTTGTGTGTTCTCTCCAAAGTGCATGAGGTGAAATTCACAGACAAAATGGATGCTACACTCACTTACATGAATTATTTAAATTTTTCTTTTAACTTGCAGTTCTTGTCTGAGTGACTGGCAGATGCAATATGTTAGGTGAGGGCTCTGCCATTAGCCTTTTCTATTGAAGCTCCTTCTCTTCCTGCTGTGTCTTTGGAGAAGTTCTACTTCCTCTTCCTCCCACTGTGTGACCCGGAAGTTGTCAGAGGTCACCCGTGGGAGACCTACAGTCAGGTCCCTGATCTGAGTGCTGTGTGGCCCACTGAGGGGACCGAATCCTTTGGAATAGAGCACAGCCACTTCTCCACGGCTTTTTCTTGCTCTTTTTCACTTCTTTGCTCTTGAAGTTCTGTGAGCACTCTCTGTTGCCAACTGACCAAAGCTGTCTGAATATCTCAAGCAGGGCTGCCTCGCATTTTCCCTGGTAAGGAAAAGATACAGATGTTATCCTGTGTGTCATTTCTTTAAAGGCTCCGTATCAGTGCTGCTCCTCTTCTGCATGTATCCCTGGCACCATTTTTATTCATTTGTTTTTTTGTGGAAAAATGTGATGGGCAAAATTTCTAATTCTGTTCATTTCAGTAAATATATTTCACCTTTATATTCTTAATACTAAGACGGGAATCAGCCCATTAATTCAAATTCTGACCTTTATAATATAAACTATGCATTTTTGTTTTTGCTCAAAGAATGCTATTTTAAAAATATTTTTGCCAGGTATAATTATTTATTTTATTGAGCATAATTTTGCAACTTTCAATATCTTTAAACTAATAGGGGACTGACTATTCTCTCAAATGTTCCTTTGTCATTCATAAGTCTTTGTCTTTTTGAAAACCCAGGCCGAAACCTTGTGTATGCAGTGCTATGAAATGCTTCTGATTATACATTTTCACAAAAGGAGTTGACCTTTTGTCTTTTTTTCTACCAGCATTTCATTTCTTGGGACTGGAAATATCAAGTTTTTCATAAGAATTTAGGACTTTAAAAATGTATTGCCTCATAAATTATGATTTTGAAAACTAGAATTTATTAATGGAAATAATATTATTTTTGCATTATCTTTTAGAACATATAATTACTTTATGGTATGAGAGTTGCTTTTTTTGTAACTAGGGATGAAAGTAATCAATGTAAAAAATAGTTCTATAAATTACTGTTACCTCTATCCTATTTTCAGTTAATTGAGATTTCTAAAGATGAAGAAGAGACTAAACTGAAATGGGACTAATTATGCAGACATTATATATACCACATAGCAAAAAAAGAGGTTTGGGTTGTTAACGGATTTATCAAGAAAATCTACAGGACTCCTAATTAAATTCAAAATCCAAATGAGTAGTGAATAATGTCTATATATCTTAGATAAACTTATACTAAATATTTGTAATTTTTCAGAACTTAAAATTTAGTTGGATGTTCTGAATATGACCAAGAAATTCTGTTTATGGTGAGGTAATTGTGTCAAAAAAAGGGGAGAATGGCTTAATACATTTCCTATCAACAGAGACTCATCAGATAATTCAGGAACATAAAACAGAAGGGTAAAATGAAGCACTTGGAATATTAAAAAATCAGGATGAGAAAATAATAGAATTAATCTCATGGTGAATCTTACGTCCTTGCTATTTGGTGACACGCTTTTTCCTCAGGGTCTTGGAGACTGTGACAGTACCTGTGGTCTCTGTCTTGCTGGGATACCCAGCAGGGTTTGGAACGAAGTGGTAGGAAAAGTGTTGTGTGCAGACCCAGAAACAGTGGGCGTCCATCTGACCTCAGGCCTGATGACTGTGTGTCCTCCCTTCTGGACCTCAGCTCTCATGCCCTGCTATGGAAAGGAATACTTGACTTGTCTGCTTTCCAAGAATTTTGTTGGGATTCAGTGACTTGATGAATGTGTACAAAGATCTTCAAGATGTGTTGTTGTTTCAAACTGCAAGTTCCAGATCTGAGAGTAGATCTGTCTTACTCGGTATCCCACCCACAGGTCCCAGAGAGGGTGCAACACGCAGATTTAACACCTAAGCATTGGTTGAGGGTATTGATAAACTTAACCAGCCAAGTAGAATACAGAAAAGTGCATTGTGTGTGTGTGTGTGTGTGTGTGTGTGTGTGTGCATGTAGGTGTATGTGTGAACTTGTACACACACACACACACACACACACATACACATACACGCTGTTTAATGTAATGATAGCTAATGTAAGATAATTTAGAATTCAAACACATTGAAAATGAGTTATTTTAGCAAATCCCAGTGACCGCTGCCAGATCACTGGGTGGTTTTCCTCTAAGTGGTCGAAACAGAGATTCAGTTTCTTCTGTCCTTCAGCCCTGCTGTGTTCACCAGGTGCCTTCCAAGATGAACAGGGCAACCTACAATAAAGGACAAGGAAGGAAAGAACAACGTGGAAGCCCCAGCCATGCGGCACGCTCCTTGGTCAGTGCAGTGTTATCGCTTCTCTTACCCCTTCAGCAAGTTCGGCTTCACTGGATCCACATGCAGGCAGAGTCTGAGAAATGGGATCTTGGCCTGAGTGCAGCTTTTCGTAAAAACTTTTCACCTTGGAGAGGAAAACAGCACTTCTGATGAACAGTTGGCCATGCCTACCAGAGCCTGTGTTCTACTCCCTGAGCTCAGAATGGTGAGCAGCTTCTAACAGGAATCCTGTGACCCTGGCTCTGATATTCATGCCTTTGGGGATAAGAAAATGATACTTCCAAGGAGGGCAGTTTGGGAACAGAAACTGATTATATTTCTGATCTCCCGGGCTCCTAAATCATCTCTGTCTTTCCCTGAAGCAAGCGATGAAAACTAGGGCTTCTCTTCCATAAGTAAGGTTACAGAATCCAGAGCCCTTTTCCCTAAAGCAAGCCATGAAGCTTTACAATATCCCCCTGTCCTGCCTTCCCATGTCTGTCTTGGAGACGGCCATGAGAAAACTCTCTGACCTACATTGTCCGATAGTAGGTTGTGAAACCCCTAATTGTGAAAAAGGAGTAACCCTGTCCTCTGGATGAAAGATGGCTATACAGAGAAGAGCTGCACAGACAGGCCCTGCTGAGCTTCCCTCCTCAGCCTATCACTGTTAGGTCTTTCCCTTTTCATCCAATCATATTCCTGGGAAAATGTCTACACTTCATTCAACCTATGCAATTTAGTGATGCCTTCCATTGGTCAATCCACCCTTTGTTACAGGGTTGTTGGCCACCCCTGTGTGATAGTCGGGAAAGGGATCACCCCTTTTCTCTCCCATAATATCTTTAGGAAACATGCTGTTTGAATGTGGACCCATTGACCCACTCTGGAGACTGTGTGGCAGAAGGCCTCAGATGTCATTTTTGACTGATTGTGGAAGACAGTGACATCTGACTTCCTGGCATTTCCTCTCTGCTCTTCTCCCATACCCAGTGTATGGGAACGGATGACAGGAAATATATTTGATGAAATGCAGTAAAATGTGCTGAAATAGATAAGATAGACCTCTTATTGAACTATTAATAGAGATATCACTTAGATTATGATATTAAACCTTTCTTCAAATTGTAAATGATCTTTTAAATGTTCACATCAAGAATTTCTCCAATACCCAGATTAAAAATAGCTGCCAAATTCAGTTGTGTGTGTGTGTGTGTGTGTGTGTGTGTGTGTGTATGTGTGTGTGTGTGTGCCTGGATTAAAACTAGAATTCATGATTCAGAGATAGTACACATTTTACTTTCAATTTTCATTCCTGAAGTAGGTACTGAGCTCATCGTTAGCTGCTACACTACGCCTCATACATGTAAGGGATACTGTAAGGGAAGCTTTCTGGCTCGAATGATAATTGTCTAGAATCTCATGCCCCACAATGAGGTGCTAGGTCCCTGGGAGAAGGAGATCTTGAGGGTGGTGGGCAAAATAATTCCCTTGCCTCCACAGATGCCCACATCTGACATTCTATGGTTTGCTGTCTCCTGCACAGTTCACCTGCTGGAAATTTGACCCCCAAAGCCGCAGTGTTGATAGGTGTGACTACTAAGAAGGAATTAAGTCATGCAGTGTTCCCTAGGCAATGGCTGAGTGCTGTTATGGCAAGAATGGGTTCCGTATTGAGGACATGTGGCTCCCTTCCTTCTTTCTCTGGCCCTTGTGATGCCCGAAGTATCAGCATATATCAAGAAAGCCCCCTGATTGAAGGGCCTTGATCTTGAACCTACAGGATTCAAACCACAAACCAAGTTTCTTTGATTATAAAATACTCAGTCTGGGGTATTTTCCCTGGCACCACAAAATGGGTTAAGATGCCTCAGAACCAATGAACTTGCTGGGTCACATGGCTGGGGAGGTGCAGGTAGTAGATGAGGTGAGGCTGTCAGATCTCCCACTTGAAATGACAGCATTAGCTTGGTGGATCTGCATGACCTCAGCATTCTGCATGACCTGAGCATTCCAAATCATTAAACGTGGGAGGCAGAAGGGAGTGAAGATCAGGGCACAGGATGCAGCACGAACAGGACTTGGGTGGACACTGCTGATGGAGAGATGGAGGGAAACCAGGCCAGGTGATAGACTTCCTCTGAAGTTGGGAAGGGTGAGAAAGTGGGTTTGATGCCAGGGTTCTAGAAAGGGTCACAGCCCTTGTTTTTAGCCCAATGAGATCCATTTCAGACTTCTCATTCCCAGAGATGTAAGAGAAATGTGTATTTTGTAATCTGCAAAGTTCATGGTCCTTTGTTACTGTAGAAATAGCAATAAGTCTACCAATCAGAAGACAGAGATCAGTAGAGGGAAAGTAACCACAAATAGCATGAGTTGGTTCACGGGAAGCTCCTTTCAAATTCAGCATTGATAGGATGAATGAAAAGTGAGGGAAAAAGGACACACTAAGATGGATCTCACAGACCTCATCCCAAGACCAGTTGCGGAATGCCAGCCTGCTTTTCAGGTTCCCATGAAACAGTGAAAGTCAAAAGTTAAAAAAAAAAAAAAAAAAAAAAAAAATCCTTCTACTTAGGCACAAAATGACTGTGACTTTTCTGGTAATTTTCCCTTTATTTCCCGCCATCCGGCTCTCTTTTAAAATGCTCTATCTGAAGTCATCATCTGCTCCTGATTCTGTCATCAGTTCAATCAGCAGGAGTGAAAAAAAAAAAAAAAAAACCTACAAAAATGGGAATGATCTATTTTTGAAAAAAAAATGAAAAGCTTTCTTCATTCTGCATCTGGGGCTCCATTTCGATGCTTCTGAAATTCTACAAACACTGGTTAAAGCTGAGAGAAGAGGACACATGCCCAGTGATGAGAAAGCAAGACATGGCCGAGACTACGTGAGTGAAACTGAATGCACTTAGCTTGGGCGAGGTCACACACACATCTGTGACTACATGGAAATCACAGAAAGGGGATGGGACGGAGATGGTGTGCAAAGTAAATATTTTGAAAAGAGCTGTGCAAGAGTCTCTGAATATCAGGACATCTCAGGCTAACTGCACACTTTGTGTGTGCACACAGAGATGTTTGGACAACTTATATATATGTGAACACATATATCAATTACTAATTGCGCTCTGTGTATAGAGTAATTCTTTTATAGTTGTAATAAATATATGTAGAATCCTCTGTATGACCTTCACATGTTTTGTATAGATGTAAATATGGCTGTGCATGCCAAATGTACAAAATTCCATGGTCATGCCATCTCCATGAAAATTAATGTACACAAACAAGATTGTACATGCAAACAATCCCGTATCAAGTAGATACAAAAAACTTACAGAATAAGTGTAACTGCCCTGAAAGAAATTTGGGGAATTTATACACTGGCTAAAATAAAAATGCCTCTTTTTCAGAGTTTTGTCTTCTCCATGACGTACAGCCTGAGATTAAAACTTGAGCGATTATAAGATCGGTTGACAAAGGACTGAACATGACAGCCCCTGAACTCCTGGCTGTGCTGCTCACGTACGTGTTTTGGATACATTCTGTGGTGACGTGTAATTTTTATGTTTTGAAAATTGTTCTGTTCTTACATTCAACGTTGTCCGTAACAAAGACTACAGTTTGAGCTTTTGTAACACAGTTCCTTAACTGATCAGAGAGGCACGCTCTGGGCAGCAGTCCTGGAGTAGAAGAATGTTCCATATGTCCATTTGTCAGTTTTTCTCAATTCATTATCCTAGTAATTTCTAGGGCTTGCTTAGGAATTTCTGTTTAGACATCTTTGATTGTTAAACTGTGTAATGCTTTAGTGAGATGCAATTTGGATATGTTTAAATTTATGTTTAAGTGTAAGAACTTATTATTTTTCCTAATAACATTCACTCTGCATTTTTATTTGTCCATTCTCTTATGGGAGAAGCACTAATTGACCATATGTCCATATGTAAGAAGAATTTATATGCCCGTGTAGTTGAATCTATCAGGCTTGGCTGAATCTGGAAGGTCAAGGAGTCTTCATTTTTCTCTCAGTTGCCTGGCTTCTCTTCTGTCATTCTGTCAGTGTCTGTCTTGGGCTTCTTTTCTCTCTGAGCAGAGAAGAAGACCCTTGGAGACACCAGGCTGTCTTCCTTACAACCTCAGCATGAAGGCAGGGAGGTTTCCTCTCCCAACAGCAGGTCATCCTTTGAAGTATGATCTGCTTGGTGCCACAGAGTTACCTGTCCACTCCAGCTGAATCTCTGGCTTTAGGAACAGAAGGAAACATAATCTGAGAGCGCATCCTGGCTGATGTGGTATGTGTGGGCATGCGTTGTGTTGACAGAGGATTATGCAGAAGTATTGATGGAGCTCAATGTCCTGGGCCCCAACTCTTACTCAGCCTGGTGGCTTCTCTGGAGGACTTGTGGTTAACATCTGCAGAGGATTTAGAATGGGGCCCAGCCAGTTAGAGGCACTATGTATTGATGAGTGTTACCAATTAGCAAAGCTGCAGGATTTACAGTGCCAACAGGAGCCCAGGGAATGGGACAGAGGAAAACATGTGGGGCACACACTAGAAACTAAGGTCCTCTCCCTATTACCATATTGCTTTCACCACAGTAGTGCTGGGAGGAGACGCTACTGTGATACCCAGTTAGATATAGGAAAGTTGGGGCTTAGGGAGTGTAAGCAACTCAGTCAAAACCACAGGATTACTGAGGTAGGGATGGGGCTTGATGCTAGGTTTGCTGTAAAAAAAATACTAGATACTAAGCACTCCTTTAGATGGCTCATCCCTATAACACTCACTCCTTAGAGGGCTTTTATCCTTGAGAGTTTTTAATGCAAAATACTAAATAAAGCAACAACTGGAGACCAGAGGCTCCCTTCTCTGTGCTGGGGCCTTACTAATAGGATAAGTTTCCTGTGAACCACAGGACCCCAGCCACTGTCTGCACAGACTCTTTGTGATCAATTCTCCCTGGGGAGAAACCAGAGTTCACAGCACAAACAGAAAGACAAATGAGAACCCCAAGTGGCGGTTGGACATTTTCTGTACTGCACCTGTTTCCCCTCGCCCACTGTTAGGATAGTGAGAGCTGGGGAGTTGTATGAAAAGCCTGAGTTCTACAGAATAGCTTCAAATACCTTGTGATCCTGCAAAGACTTAACGTTGGAACAAATGTCCTCAGCTCATATTTCTAGCTTTTCTTTCCATCTATAGCTTTCCCTTGAGTGGGAGTCCTTCTAAATTGAAGCAGCCATAAGCTCTGGACACAAATCAGCTCCCATAATGGAAGATATTCCTGACGTGTGTGCCTTCAATAGAGTGCCCAAAAATGCACTGTGGAACAGAGAGGGGTGATCTGGGGACGCCAGATAAAAAATTCCTCACCTCTTGGTGCTGACAAACTTATGCATGTTACTTGTTGAGGAATGAATTTATACATGAAATGAAGTGGTTAAATAATGCTGTGTCCTGATTTATTTCCATAAAATGAGAATTTCTTCATGTTCGGGTTGATGTAGTTTTAGAAAAAGCTGACCACGGGCAGCTGAGACCTTGTCCATACTTTCCTTGAAGGCCAAGGGTCACAGCCAAAATATCCAACAGGGAGCTCTCTTGCCTCATAATTAGAGAAATGCTGGAGATTTTCTATTCATTTTGTTAGCCCTTTCTGGGCTCTCTAGACAGATGGTCATGACTGGACTGAACGTGGTTGCCAAGTGACCTTTCTGCCAGACAAGCTAAGGATGTATCCATTAGCTTCTGCCAGAGGTCCCCGGGGCCTCATTCTGAAAGCCTCCTTCACAGCTTTTCCTAACCATCTTCTTAAATGTGGAGTTATAGGAGGCTTATCCATCAGTCTGAAGAATAAAAAATGCCCTAGTAAAAATACCTAATGGATTCCTTTTGTTATTGCTATTTTTTTCTGCAAAGTCCACATTTTAACCACCACTATCGACACCATAAAAGGTGGAGACAGCTATTTAGGTGAGATTTTTGCCTTCGTCTTCATCATGTTGTGCATCCCTGGTCCTAGAGCCCAGGAATCTGCCAATCTTAATCACTCAGGAAACCTCTTTATTGCCTATGTTTTGAAATTTTTTTCTTCATTGCGAATCCCAGTGAATAGAAAGCTGTTGCTACCATCACAGGGAGAAAGATGGGACCTTCGAGTTGTGCTGCTTGTGTGCATCTGTGAATTTAACCTTCACCACTGAAAACTTCCATTGTCTGCTTCATCTAAGCCAAGAACACATATACATTCCTGCACTGATTCAGAGCTGTGTGGGGTCACAGGGTATCTCTGGTGAACCAGTGAGTTTGCCTTTCTATGGCAGGGACAGGCAGAGCCAGCCAGCTTCTTGGGCAAAGCCAGAAGAAGACATGTGTTACCTGGAGCATGAGTGAACCTCAGCTCGCATTTCCAACGCAAAATGGGTGCAGTAACATGACTGCTGATGTGTAAGGCACCGGGACAATGGATGGGAGGGGAGGTGCTTCGTTTGTCCTGATATTGTCGGTTTGACCTTGGGATTCCTGCTCACCACTTTAGCATTTGGGGTTCTCTTGTTCTCTGGAGCGGCAGTCATCATTTTTCTAAGTCAGATCTTTTGCTAGTGAGGAAAGGATCTTGGTTTTCTAAGAAATTTTATCTCCCTTCTTTTGCAAAATCTGCTGTCTCCCTGAGGCTCTGCCACATCAAAAATCATGGATGGCAAATCTGATTTCCAACACCAATGTCACTGTCAGATCTCTGTGTGATTCATGCTTCCTAACTTGTAAGCTTGACAATTTATACAAGAGATTATTAATATGTGTTATACATAGTGTTGAAACAGATAATAACTTTTTATTTATCTGAGTCCCTGGAAGCATTAGACAATCATTAAGAAGTGAACACGTGAGGACATTATAAAAAACTGAGAAGTGCTAACATAGCCCAGGAACAGTGCTGCCTTATTTTCTTTCTTTCTTTCTTTTTTAACAACAGAGAAAAAGGAATCCTTCCTGGTCCCCAGAGAAGGTGCCTGGACTAAGTGCTGACCTCTCCGCCCCTCAGTTCCTAACAATTGGTACCTCAAACCTGACCTTCATCTGAAACAGAGTCATTGCAGATGTAATTAGCTAAGATGGGTCCTGCTGGGCAGCCTGGGCTCTAATCCTGTATAATTGGTGCCCTTATCACAGAGAAATGTGGACACAGACACAGACACAGACGTGGATCAGGGAGAAGACCACAGGCATGCTGGACCTGTGCTGCCAAGCCAAGGACCTCACAGACTAACAGGCACCTGGGACAGACCTCTCCCTGGAGCTTCTGGAGGAGCTTGGCTTGATGATCCCCCCCCCCCTGATTGTGCCTGACTGGTCCTAATATCACATTGGTGACAGATAGCTGCACAGTCCCAGGTAGCTGCCTACAGAGGGCCCCTCCTGGACCTTGCTGTGGTCTAGGAAGTTTATATTTGTAATCCCATGGAAATGTTGTTGGAATTACAAGAAGTTAGTTCCAGTCTACTACGTGCAGTGAGAACCATGGTGAGAATAGACACCAAGACGTGTTTATAGTCATGGGAAGCTAAGAGGTCCTAACTCTGGATGAAAGTTCATTGGGACAAAGGCCTCTACCCATGCTTGAACCCAGATTTTATTAATTCCTGAAGGAGGGAGTAGCTTGTGTATGGGGACTCTGAGTGGTGGGAAATATGTGAGTGCTGTTTAGGTGGACTAGGTAGGAGGCCTGAAATTACCTCTGTGATATGCTGAGAGAAGGCAAGGCAGGAAGACCAATCTACATAACACACCTGGGGCAATGTCTAAGGTTTTGGAGTTGGTGCTTGGGCTCCGATGTGTAAGGTTTTCTGCCCCAGGAAGTCATAGGCTCTTATCCTGAGGCTCGATCCCAGCTGACAAGATGGAGCCTGGCTCTGCACTCCACCTTACTCAGCCATGATTTTTGCAGGGAGAGTAATAAGGCCAGGAAACCGTGACTGTTATCTTGCTTCAAAGATCACACATCAGCACCTCAGGCAGCCCTATTTACATTACTCAGAGCCAGGTGAAGGATAAAGACAGGGCCCAGCCAGCTCTGTGCATAGCACAGTCCGAAGCTCTTCTGCTTCAAGGAGGATAAACCCCCGCATAACCAGGTAAAGCAAGGCTTGGCATTGTCACCCTTTTGGGCTGGATCCAGTGGCTGCATGGAGCTGTCCGGAGTGCTGATCAATGTTCCTACCCTGGGAACAGACAACCACATTTCTGGACTTTGGCCTTGGGGAAGGGTGGGGAGAATTCCCGCAGAGCTATGCTGCACTCCCGCCTGGAGTAGCCCCTTTTTCACTGCTGGACCATGAGTGAGTTTCTGGATTCACATCTGAGAGTGGAATTAACGATCCCTGCCTCACCTACGGGAAAGGAACATGGCAAAGTCCCAGGAGTTAGTGAATGGGAAGATGATTCCCATTATTAAGGGGCTGCATAAGTGGAAAGCCATATTATTACTTGATTATACATTGTAAGTAATATACTATAAGATAGTGGAAAGTAAATTTACTTGGCTTGAATTTTACCTACAGGTTTTGGCAGAGTTCTTGGAATGTGGTGGAATTTCAATAAACCCTTCCTGAGTGAGTAGATAAGTATATTTATATATGATCTCCATAACACAGCAGCCATGTGCAGTGTAGAATCTCCATTCTGTGTGTGTGTGTGTGTGTGTGTGTGTGTGTGTGTGTGTGTGTGTGCATGCTTCCTATTTGAGATAAGACTGGTTGCTGTGACAAGTCATCCTGAAAACACAAAATGACTTGAGCACAGGGACGGTTTATTTCTCACCACTGGAGACCTCTGTTCGATTCCTCTGAACCATCCTGGCATCTCTTCTGAGCTGTGAGTAGTTTTGTAATTAGTTCTTCAACACACAGCCTCTAGAGAGCATGAAGGCCCATGAAGAGAGGAACAAGCTGTGCACAAAGCAGGAGTGACATACACCACTTCTGGCAGTGTTCCCTGGGTTCACGGAAGTCACAGGACCTGTGCAGATCCTGGGAACCATGGGGATGTTGCTGTGGGCTGAGTAGTGGTTTTCCAGGAAGTGCACTGAGAACATTCATCTGCTGAACATAGACAGGTGCCTACTGCCAGGTAGGCATCTTTGCCAACACAAGTAGTCTGCTCAGATGTGACACTCTGTCCAGAGCTTCTATGCCTGTGTTGCAGTCTGTACACACACATATATGTGTGATATGGCAGTAATTATCATTCTGCTTCACAAGTGTAAAAGTATATAGAGTTGCCACAGTGCCTCCTCCCTCTTTTTATTTACTGAAGGCTTCCTGGTCTACTAAAAGATCATCCAGGTTCCTTGATATTGTGAGCATATGGATTGCACAGATCTTTCAGGGCATCCAGATAAACTCTGAGCACTTAACTGGAACTTAATAGATATATTATTAGGTCTATACATTTTTTAAGAATAAGTGGGTTCCAGTGTCGGGGTCGCTCCCGGCCGGCAGGAAAGACACACGACAAAGTCTGGCGGTGTGCAACCTTGCCTTTATTTATCTCCGCGTGGGCCCCGCGAGGCCTCCACTCTGCCACCAGCCCTTTCTCGCCGGTGGACTTTTTCTATCTCTCTCTGTGCTTTCTCTGTGCTTCCTGTCTCGTGGCGGGAGAGGCATTCACTTTTATAGGGTGACAGTGGCCAATCAGTTCAAAGCGCGCGATGCGGGCTGATTGGCTAACATCAGTTGTTGCTAGGCAGACTATCTTACAGAGCGGGTTGTTTAAGTCGCCAGCGCAATCAGGGGGCAGGAAGCAGGCGCCAACTTGACTCACTCGATGGGAGGGGCAATCTAGCTCAGGCTCCGCTCCCACCCACAGGCCCTACGTCCGCCAAGGACGTAAGGCGACCGGTGTCGGCGGCTCCCAACATTCCAGGACTAGAATTCTTTCTTTGTTGGCAAAAGAAAAGTTGACTAGGGTTATCTAGACAAAAGGTGATTACCTGGGTAGAAATCAGGGTGGATGGGAACCTTTCCCAGCTCCTCCTACCTGAGGTCAGCAACCTGCAGCAGTCAGGAAGCCAAGGTGTAGGCCCACTGCTTGCAGAGTCTGTGCCACAGAGACTGTGCAGTTACATTTTCCTCTGTTCAAGAAATGACATCTAATTGGCCTAACGTGGTTTATGTGACCCCCAGAATGGGCCATAGCCAATGTAGAACCATGTAATTTTAATTTAAATAAATGTGGTGCTGTCAGGAAAGGGAAATTCCAACTAGAGGGTAATAAGCAAGAGATACTCAGGTACCTTTTCCCACTGTCAACCCAAGACACTAGTCTTCCGAGAGGTAAGTATTCTTTGCCTGATTCCACCTCAGCTGCCAATTGGTTCACTGGAAGCAAAGGGGTCTTGACCTCTCTCAGTCTCTGTTTTCAGTACTGACATGTTGTGTGGGTCTTCGAGCATTTCCGTATGCATCAATTTAGTCTGCAGCACGTAGACAGCTCTCTTGCTGTTCCTATGAATTTGTCATCAATTGCTCTTCATCATGGACTTATGCAGAAAGCACCAATGCTGAGTCAGTCATAACAGGCTGAGGTGAAGTCCTGATAGTTATAGCTTCAGTGCTGAAACGCAGTTCAGATATGGAAACCTGTGTTCCCCTCCCCTTCCAAGTGTGCGTGCATGCACACACACACACACACACACACCCACACACACACACACACGCACTTATATGTACTGTACATGGAGGAGACTAAGGGACAGGATGATCACCATGAGTGACTTGTAAATCCACAGCTATCAAGTGAAAAGGATTTAAGTTTCATTTTCTTGTCTGTGCATCATTTGTTGAGAAATGGTCCCCCATAAATGAAGGAAGGGAACAGTCACTTTCATTCAGCTTTGGTGCATACAATGGCCACAAGATACATAAAATAATTCAAAGTCAGATAGAAGGGCAACTGCATGTGTCTGTGAACAGAAGATAAGTTCATCTGGAATGTTGCCTGCAGTTTTGTGACCAACTGGAGTGCCCTTATTAGGTTCAAAGTCAGCACAAGCATTTCCAGCAGAAACTCTGATTTCTTAGTTCTGAGATGAGCTGGGAGCAGCTTCCTCGATTGCAGCCTTTGGTCTCAGGTGTCATTCATCCTCATCTGGTGGCAGCAGGCATGCTGGGTGGAGGCACCACTTGTCTTGTCACTGGCGAAGTGGACAGTGGCCACGAAAGGTTATCAGCAGGGCTCTCAGAGCCACCAGATATCTTCATGGGAAAAGGGATGCATTCTGAAGGAGAAGTGCTGCTGACGAAGGATGAATGAAATGGAAGAGGCAGAAGGCTCTGGAGAAGTCGTCCTGTGGCTGTCAGCTTGGCTTGACAGGAAAACGCTTAAACAGGAGAACTGAAATTGCATCATCCCCATTGCAGGGGTTACCTCTGCCATATCTTGTATTGTCAGAAAATAAACACCTCTTTTACACCTGCTCAAAATGCTGTACTTTACATGTTTATGCTTATGCTGTAAAATTGTAAGGAATTTATGATATATATATAATATTCATAACTGTGGTTTGTAGATTAGAACTTTGAGTTTGGTGACAAGCAAAATGAAATAACTTTCACATTCTCATGTGCAGGACAGAAGAGTCTGACCTGCAGGATGAATATTATCCTGAGAAAATATTAAATATTTCTATCCCAGGGAGTCAGCCTCCCCAGGGTCCCTCCAGTCCACTTAGCTGTTTGTGAGCAATGTTGGGAGTAATCCTGTAACATTCCCATTGTAATAGACATTCCCAAAGTGATTCATTGTCTGACAGTGGTCCCAGACAGTTTCCTGTGGTTTGTATTCTGGGATGGGGGGTTGACCCAACACACCCAGGCTGTGTGCCTACAATTCCACATCCAATCCCAACTCCTTGTTCTCCTCTCTGAAGGGAGGTGTGGTAGACCATCATGGGTTAATCATGGAGCAACTGTCCCCACTCATGAATTTCAGAAATCTTGGCTGAGCACCAAATGCATGTAGGGTCCATTTCAGAGACTGAGGAGACACAAATGTTCCTGCTCTTACAATGCTTCTGTTTTTCTGGAAAACATCTGACTTTGTCATCTGTTTTCAGTGCAAGGGGTGAAAGAAAGAGACGGTACCCCAGCCTTGCCCCAAGACAGATGGAGAAACAGAATAAAATGTGAAGGCATGTACAGTGTTTAGCAAAGAAAGCATAGTTGGAAGAACAAGTTTGCCAGCAGAAGCCTAAATTCATCTGTATCAAGAAAGTCTTCAGAAGGAAAGTTAGTGGTGGAGATTTCAGACACTGCTCTAGAAAGATAAAACCAGAATTTAAGGCAGGAGTTATCTGGGAGGATCTGTACAGAAGTATTTCTGGAGAGGGTGATGCTGCTCCTGAGAGAGCAAGGACCCTTCCCCAGCATGTGTGAAGTTCCCTGGGAATATGTGCCCAATATTGTGCTCCATCTATTCAGGAGGTGCCTTTAGGTTTCGTTGGGCATAGTCAAAAGGACCTTTAATGCTTGACACCAAAGGAACAGTGCTTCCTTGTGAGCTGAGGCATTTGGCAGAAGATGACACATAGAAATGACAGCAGGAAAAAGAGAGAGAGAGAGAGAGAGAGAGAGAGAGAGAGAGACAGAGACAGAGACAGAGCCTGATGCTCCCAAGTCAGACAGCCTCATCTCTCCTCTTTGTGCCCCCTGTAATTCTTGGAAGCGGTAGAGGCTACAGAGACCCAGCGAGGATCTTTGTGGGCACAGTGACTTGCATCGCTGCCAAGGACATTGTGAGAGTGACTGACATAAGCAACATTAACAGGATGAGTGAGACATCTGCCATGCTTCTTAACCACTGCCCATGATGCTTGGTGCGAACTTCGTTTCTGGTCTAATTAGTGCTTCTTCCATGTGGAAGCATCATGAAATGAGTACTCTCAAGAACTTGGCTTTTAAAAATAATCATGCCCATGATTCATCTTCAAAGATTCTGACTCAGTCCTTCTGCGATGAGACCGGATCGATGCTTCCATGAAAAAACTCTTTGGGCAGCGGAGATGTGATGCACACAAGCACCCTTTTAAAGCCCTCAGCTCAGTTGCTTTAGTGCACTCACAATATCGTGCAGCCATCACCCATGTTTAGTTCTGGAATGTTCTCAGTATCTCACAGGCAGTTACTGTTCATTGCTTTCTCCCACTGTTCCCTGGTACCCGCTGGTCCATCTTCATGGACTTGGCTGACATGAGCATCTCACACAAATTGACTCAGATGACTGACATTTTGTTCATGCTTCTTTACCTAGTGTAATGTTCTTAAAGAATCTCCTTTGTTCATCTGTGTATCAGCACTTTATTCCTACCAACGTTATAACAATCTTCTGACAACAGCTGAAGGACATTCACTTCTACTTGGTATTCCAGATAATGCTGGTGTGCACACATTTTCTGTTTTGGACTCAGTGTTTATGTAAAAGTAAGTTTTTTAGGTCACATGGTCATTTTATGTTTAAGTTTTTCAGGAATTATCAAAATGCTTTTCAAAGTGATAACACACTATCATATTCTTACCACCAATGTATGACAGATCTATTTCTTCCACATGTGTGTCAGTCTATGGTATTGTACAATTTTGGATTATAGTTATACTGATAGGCTTGAATAATATCTCATTATGCTCTTCTCTGATAATTGATGGTGTTAAGCACATTTTTGTGTGATTATGACCACTTTAATATCTTTTTGAGAAAAAGGTTCTTTCAGATGATTGCCCAGTCTTAGTTGGATAGTGTAACTAAAATTGTTGATTGTTGACTTGTAATGGTTCCTTGTACTTGGTGGACATACACCCTTCCAGACATACAATTTTCAGATGTTTCTCCCAGGTGAAGTCACCACTCACACTCACAGTATTTCTGCACAACCTTCTGATTCTGCTCTGCTAGTAGAAGTGAATCTCGCAGATTCAATGGAGAGCTCAGCAAAGTCTACAAAAGAGCACAGAGGCCTCATCTGACCACAGGAAAGGGACTTGGGGAAACAGAACAGTCAATGTTAGGACATACTTATTTAAAAAATTAGGCACCACTTAGCAAAGTAAGAGGAAGAAGAAAGGATCTGTATGAGAGAAATATTGGCAGAATAAGTAACACATGGGAATATTGGATGGGGTGAATTTTTATTCTTGCTATGGCATCTGATTTGGGAAGTAGAATTCCTGAGATACCTTTTCCTTAATTTTCCAGAAGGCAACTTTTGTGTAATGAAGCAGACTATTCACATCTTTCTTTGAAGGCTCTGTGGCTCAGGGGCCTTAGCAAGTTGAGCGAAGAGGTGATTAAACACTGAGCTGGTTCAGTCATCAGCCAAGCCCATGGTGGACACCTCATAAGTGCTAGGCATAGCTCTCATTGCCTGAAATAGGATGCCAATCACAATAGTTGAGAGTTTCTTTCCTCTGGTAATTATTCTCTAGTTGGGAGAGGCAGCTGTTTACATAAAGTAAGTGCTAACTTAAGAGAGCTGGATGAGGCAGTCTGGGGTTGGTATGCATGCTGCAGCACGTGATTTTAAGTGACTGTCGTTGGCAGGCAAATAAAGTTACATTTGGAGGGAGCTTGGCTGAAAAGAAAGAACGAACCTGGACAGAGGGAGCTTCCTCTGGGCCGAGGGTCAGCCAATGCAAATGCCCTGGGCTGGGAATGTGGTTGGAAGGGGCTGTTGGCAGGCAGGAAGGTGAGCAAGACAGTGTGAGTGAGGGAAGAGCCTGCGGGGCTTTGCAACGCCTGTGCAGACCCTGGTCCCACTCCAAGTGGATGGGAGCCGTGGAGGGTTTTGAGCAGGGAAGCCAGAAGTGACTTAGGTGTTAAGCAGATTACTCTGGCTGCTGAGGGAGAGCAGATTGCAGGTGCAGCTCCAAATGTGAAGCAGAGAGCACAGGTAGGAGTCTGTGCAATGGCTGAGGGGACAGATGGTGGCACCCAGCAGGTGGACAGCTGCAAAGTGGGACAGGAGGACAAAAGGAAGAGGCGAAGACAATTCCAAGGCTTCTGGCCTCAGTAATTCACAGGTACAATTGCTCTCAGTGGGATGGGGAAGGTGTGTGGATGTGTGTATGTACACACATGTGCATGCATGTAGGTGCTTTAGCTTTGACAGGTATTGTCTGAGATCTCTATCAGAGACCTGGCACTGATCAAAGGGCAGGTGATGTGGTACAAAGCCGTCCTTCTGTACTAACTCTGTGCAGGTGCTTTATCACCTGGAAGGAGAACTGGGAGCTTTCTGTGGCTCGCAGGAGAGCTTCAAGGACAAACAGAATTGCTCAGGCTTATTGTGCTCCTCCAGCTGAATGCCAAGGGACCTTCCTCTGACAACTAATAATCTTGAACCTGGGCACTTCTGTGGTGTCCACAGCACAACTGCTGCAGCCCTCTGAAAATTTTGGCACTGGAGAGTTCCTATGTCTCACCTCCCTTCTCTGCCCCTCTTCCTCCTTAATCTGAATTCTCCTCATTCATTTCTCCAGTACTTACCAAGAGTATTAAATGCTTAGGCAAATAGCACATAACCAGTCCCTTCTCAGAGCTGTGCTGACAGCTGCCACCACCACCCTGCCTGGCACCCAAAGGTGCTTTCCTGAAGCAGCCAAAAGCAGACAGACTTTCTCTCCCAATACTGCTTCTTCTCAAAGTCAATCAGGGACACTGAGCAGGTCCGTGAGCCTAGAGAGGATTTCAGACTGGGACAGAGCCCTCGTTTTCTGGAGTCTGAGTCACTTTTATCTAGTAACTGGTGGATGAGGGGTGACAGAAAAAGGCGGGGTATGGACTGGGATCACATCACACAGGGCCTGGATGAGTTCTCTAGGGGCTTTTAGGTCAAAGTTCACAAGGCAGTGGGTGCTGCCAAGGCTCCACAGTGGTGGGCAGGGCCATCATGGCTTGGCTGTCTGGCTACAATAATATTTTTCTTATGCCAAGTTTAATATAATTGAAGTTTACACACACACACTCACACACACAGAGGCAAACACTTAGCTTTCATAATTCCGTTGCAGTAGACATCAATCACAATTGTCCATGCCCAAATGGCAATAAGCCCACTAAGAACTCAGCCACTTCCAGAAATCTCTTTCCCTGTAAAACCTCAGTGCAGCCTCTCAGCCCAGCCTACAGACCAGCTGTCTCCACTCACAGCCGCTGTGGTCATCTTCGTGCTCTGGGAATCACCAAGCCTTCTGCCTGTGAAGTCTCCAGGAGGAGCCAGTGCTGTCCCTGCAGGAAGGTGTCCCCTGTGAGGACCCCAGGCCCACACACTTCCTGGAAGCTGTCCACGATCACGAGGCTCCTCACAGAGGCACAGCCAAGCCCTCTCCTTGCTGCACCCCTTGCTCTGACATCTTTTAGGCTGTGGCTCCCCCATAAATCTCTGGTTAATTGTTGTGTCTCAGATCAAGAATGTCCTCCAAAGTCCTCATGTGCTCCTAGAAGGGGCTTTGGAAGTAACTGGATCATGGTGCTCATAGCTGCCTACTGACAGGAGGCTGGGTTTGCTGGGAGGAGGCAGTCACTGGGGTGTGGCCTGGAAGGGTTATTTCCCTTCCTGGCTCCTCCCTCTGCACATTGCTTCCTGCTTCCATGATGTGAGCAACTCTCTTTCCCCAGGCCCATCCATGATGCCCTTTCTGCCTGGGAGCCTGCTGACCATGGATTGAAAATGTGAGGCATATAAACTCCTCTCTCAAGTGGTGACTATTAGGTGTTTTGTTCAGATAGGGAGAAATCAATTAACACATTTTCTCTTACACTTCATCCTTTGGCTCCACCTTCAAAATGTGTTCAGATGCTGACCACAAACGTGACCTGCTGAGTGACACTCTCCAGGCACACATCTCTGCCACTTGGAGCCTGTGACTGTGCAGGGAAAAGGGGCTTAGCAGATGTGATTAAGGCTCCTGAGTTGGGGAGGTGATGCTGGGTTATTCTGGTGTCAGATGGACCAACTGTGGGCATAGGGTCCTTACAGTAGAGAGGCTGGAGGCCAGAGTCAGAGCAGGAGGCTTGCTTGGAGGAAGCTGAAGACAGGAGGAAGAAATGAAGGAGAAGGGGAAGGGAGGAGGAGAGAATGAATTGGAAAGTGATATTCTCCTTTGCTAACATGAAAAAGCACCTCAGCAGAGGAGTCGGGCAGTGTCTAGAAACTACGCCAGGTAAGGAGGCTGTTTCCACCACAGAGCCCCAGTAGAGGGCAGGACCATCCCTACCAATGCCTTAGGACTCTGGGATCCTCACCTCAGAGCTGTGAGAGAGCAAGCGCTTGTTGTTTGAAGACACCGTGTCTGTGGTGCTTTGATACAGCAGTGACAGTAAATGAAAGCAGCATCTCACCATCCAGCTCCACAACCTGGTGGGACACAGTGTCCTTCGACTGGGTCTCCCTGCATCAATCTTTGCTGTCTGGTGCTCTGGGAATGTCAGCTGGGTCACACTGTGCCACTCCTCTTCTCACAGTTCCCATGTCACCCAGAGTAAAAGCTGAGGTGCAGAGCTTGGTTTCATGGGGCTGGGCCCCCACAGCTGCACCCCTGCATCAGTCTCTCCTACTCCTGCTCTCCATCATGATTCACAGCAGCCAAGCTGGCCCCCAGGCTCTTATGATCAACACCTTCTTTCAGAAAAGTTAAATTTCTTAAATAAGTGGGAGCGCATACTTAAAACAACTTTAATAGGTTTTGACATGGAGTCTTGCGTGCTAGTCAGTTTTCTGTTACTCTAACAAAGCTCCCAACACAATCAATTTCAAACATGAAAGGGTTACTTTGGCTCCTGATCTCAGAGTTTCTGTCTGCAATCATGAATCCACCACTTGTGCCAGAGCAGCCCATCATAATGGAGCAGGCAGTGGAAGGAGCTGCTCACCTACCTCACAGCTTTTGGGAAGCAGATAAAGAGGAAGAAATGCCCCAGGCCACTGGGTCAGCACCCTAAGACCTCCATCTGTGCTCTACCTCTTAAAGGTCCCCCCACTCACAACAGTGCCAAGCTTGGGATAATTCCAGCCTTTGAGGGACATTTCAGATCCAAACTGTAGCAGCCTCGTAATAAGATTCTTGCCTGTGTCTTTTCCAGCCTTGTAGAGAGGAGACCTGACCCCCTTTCCTGGGGTTCCCACTTCCTCCAGACTCTCACAGACCTCTTTCTTCTTGCTTAAGAGCCATCAATCCAAACAGACTTTAGTTTCCTTCCTTCTTCACAGAACTGGACCCCAGACCCACAGGCGGCGGCAGAGGGGGGCTTCTTCTGGAGGTCGCTCCTCACTCAGTGTCTGGGCCTGTGCTTGGCTTGTGAACCCACTCAGCTCAGGGACTGCATGCTTTTTGTGGAATTTGGTCTTACACACAGTGACCTTTGACAGTACATTCATGAGATCAAAGCACAATTGCTATCTGTTGAAAATCTGGCCTGGGGGCTCCTTGAAAGCAATGAAAACATAAATGTAAACAGAAGAAAGTGACCATGGACTATGCATGCTGCTACAGCCATTTGTAATTTTTATTTAGCCAGCAGCTGACATAGAATAAAGTGAATTTGAAAGTAAAATTTCTAATTCCACACAAAAATCCATACAGTGTCAAAATCTCCACGTTCTGACTGGCTAAGTGTTCACCACCTGATAGATATCTTTAAAGAAATCCATTTCGGTAGACAAAACAACTACTCTGTCATCATCTCCTCCTCCAGCAAGCCTGACTGCTTAGACCACATCAGACTGCATGTGACTCCACATGCATGAAAATCCTCCAGTAACCTCAAGATGTGAACCCCATAGGTCCCCAGGGGCCCAACAGATAAGACATGTGAGCATGAAGAGTTATTCCTCCGGCAGCTGGAAATTGCCTGGGCCAAGGTCAGGACAATGTCATACAACTCTCATTTGTGAAGAGAAGATGGACATGTGGATGCTTTTATGTGAATGATCTCAGTTTTTTAAAGAAAAGGCCCATGCCACATAGTTTTTTACGGTGAAGTTTAAACTCAAGCACAACTGCACACTCCAAAGCAGAGTCTGCTGCCATGCCACACAGGCTGCACTAGGATGTGACTGCTGGTGCTGTTTTGATGTTTGGAGCAGCTGCAGAGACTGAAGGGTGTGTGTGCACACTTTGTGGATCCTCATAAGCATCTGAATGTCAAGGTCCAGGAGCGACTCCTCCACATGTGTGGCCACATGTCAGAGCAGGGAGGAACGACAGGAATGGGCAGCTGACCCCTGGCCTCGGCTGTCCTCCACCTCTCTTTTACCTTTACTATTTGAATGAAAGCACAGTGACACCATCATCCTCAATGGATCTGCTGCAGGCCCATCACAGTGGGCATGGAGTGGGGGAGGAGATGGCAGTCAGGCTGGAGAGGGCTGCATGGAACAGGTCTTCCCAGGCCTTTGGAAGATGTGTGGCAGCTTTGACTCCACCCAATAAGAGGTCATAGAGGGTTTCCACAAGAATGCACCAAGATCTGCTTTGGAGTTCCTTGGGAATCCTTGTCCCTGGGCCCTGAACACAGTGATCAGGGGTTTAACCAGCCTTGCCCCACCCCAGGGCAGGCTCTTCTTGGACCAGGCTTCCGTCTCTCATTGGCATCACTTCCTGGTTCCCACTGCCTCTCCAGTTTGCAACCCAAGTTAATAGCAGAAATGCAGGACTGCGACAGGCAAAGGCATTTGGGGGTGAAAGGGAGGTTTGGTTGTGTCTTCTGTACTCCCCGTCTCAGACCCCCTCCCCGCTGAGAAAGTATGTAAATGGGAAAGACATGAGCTCCCTAGGATTTCAACGTTTTAAAAGGAGAAAACAGTGCAATTCAAGCAAAAGGTCGTGCATAAAGTAACCTGTTTACTTTAGCCTCAGATCCTGAGGATTTTTAATGGAAAGGCCAATAGAAGCCACCCGAAGGTTTAATCTCATCTGTGGAGTTTCTGCTGATACAGGTGACATTTAGAAAATATGCATCTCTCGGGTGTTCTAAAGGTCAGAGAGGCTAAGGGTTGGGTGCTTTGGTCTTTGTCCTCCAATAAAGTGGAACTAAGCTCTGATGCCTTCTCCTAAGACTCTTTGTTAGAGTTAGACTTTCAGGCAGCCTTCGGTAGGATCATCCATCCAAACAGTGTGCCCTGCATGCAGGACTCTTCAGTGGTTGTTGCTGGACCCTCCTTAGTGGCAGCTGGACTCTCCTGAACTCTGCATTTTGTGGCCCTTCCCCTCAACAGACGTGGCAATATTATCAGGGCTAACTCTGAGCCCCTGACACAGCTGGGCTCTCCTTGAACTAATATGCTAGGTTGGAAGCCGTGGATTCCTGTGTTTAGATTTGCATTATTATTACCTTTGGTCTCAAGGTTCACTGTAGCAGTCTGTGGCTTTTATACTTTGGCCGCCCTGATCCCTTTCCATCTCTCTGGCCTTGGAGCCTTTGCACCTGCCACGCTTCCCTGCAACCAGGCACCTCTTTCCCTAGATCTTGGCCTGGCTGATGCCTTTTCAGCATGAGGGTTCCATAGGATGTCTAGTGCTCTGAGCATCCTTGTGGTCAGCCTGTCCACACAGCCATTTTCTGTCACATGACTGTGACCTCTCCCAAAGGATTCACCTCTACCTGGTATTATAATACCTAATTCTTTGCAGAGAGCTGTTTTCTTCTTCCCAGCAAGTTCCAAGATAAAGCAGATCTACAGGTCTTGTCTTGAGCAGTAACGCTGGTGACAGGCACTCCTGCTGGCTCCGAAGAGGCCCTCTACAAGGATCTGCCACATGAGTGAGTAAGGCTGATGCTCTGACCAGGTAAACATTCACTGTCTCAACAGCATGGTTAGTGCTGCTTTGGTGACCACCTGGTTCAGCTAAGTTTCCTTAAGGTATTGCAGCAGTGCACAGCTTCTGAGTTCAGTTCTGGTTGCTTGTAAAAAATATAAATCAGATATATTCATGAAAGTCGATGAGCATGCACTTGAAATTTTTTGTAGATATTGTCAAAAGGCCTTCAAAAAGCTAAAGCATCTTCCACCTCTTTCAGACCACAGAAAGCTGATTTTCCTCCTCTTCCCTAGGAAGACTGGGTGACGTCAAGGAGCAGACCTTCTGCTGGGGAGGAGAGTAGGTATCACATATGCACTGGTCTTCTCCTTCTAAGGAATATCTGTGGACACAGAGGTGTCCCTGAAGTTGAAGAGGACTATATTTATCAACCTGTGTGTGTGTGTGCATGTGTGTGTGTGTGTGTGTGTGTGTGTGTGTGTGCAATATGGCCCTCAGTCTGTAGGAGTGTGTTTGTGCTCAGAAACACAAGCTGTAGGAGGGACCATGTGGACCCTGAGTAATCTTCCTTGGGTCAGGTATAGAGCTCCAGTGGGGTCTAATGTCCTCCTGGCCTGCTTTGAAATGCAGGATTTGCTGCAAGGCCTTCAATCGGTGTGAGAAGAGAACATGCAATGCATAATGTCACCTGTAGATTAACAAAACTCCTCTAGGTTTAAGAGAAGCTTAGAAAGCATTTTAAAACCAAAATATCTGTAATTCAGAATTCAAATCTAACTCTCTAGAATAATTGAACAGAAACTTAGATCTGGTGTGGAACTTGAAACATGACGCAAGTTTAAATTTTGAATAATAACTAAGACATAAATTTACTTTAAAATATTGCTTTATAGGGCCAGAGATGCAGCTCAGCAGCACAATGTCTGGCAAGCATGAGGTCATGAGTTTGACCTCAGTGTATCACTTTACTTCCTCACTTTAAAATAGAAGTCAGAGGTGTGTAAGAGTAGGGATTCATTATAACTGCAGAGTCTTCAACTTTGCGGGTGCAATCATCCTGGTGGCTCTGCCTCTAACTGATAATATATGCACTTTCTAATGTTCTAGGAGGCTTAATACACCTTGTGATAAGTGCTGTGTTATTTCCATTCTGGATGATGCATGCCAAGCACACAGGCCTGCACTGTGTGAAAAGCACACCACAGGCACGAAGGCCTTGGCTTAGATAAACAGTGGCAGGCTCTGAAACAGCACCTGCTTAGGTGAAAACAGGATGAAGGGCTAGAAATAGCTGGATCTTGGAGTCAGCACCATGTGACACAGATCCTTGAAGCACTGACAGGTAAGTATTCCGTGTGTCAGGAAGTGTGTTAAGTCCTTTTCGGTTAAGACAGGGGTCCCAGAAATGAGAGTCATTAACAGGAGGGGATCGCAATGCCTAGAGAAGTAGAATCTGTCTGTCCTTACACTGTCAGAGAGTCCTGCTGTTGATAGCAAACCCAGTGGAAGAACTTTTGTATGGAGGAGTTGGAAGGCAACTCTTTATTCTGTTAGCAGGCTGGTTGGACCAGGTCCCACTGGTCAGCACTGACTGAGAGTGGAGCAGAAGCTTGTATACATTTCATAAGCAGGAAGTACAAAGGCTCACAGCAGGGATCACATAACTGGTTACGCGAATGAAGTCATGTGTTGTCAGGCAAGTTTTTTTCTGGGCAGGCTAGTCAGAGCGCAGTTTATCACAAGGTAGGAGAAAATAGGGGGACTGAGCGGTGGTTGAAACCAAGCATGTCCCTGACTGGTTTATCTTGGATGGGACAGCCGTTGGAAGTAGAAAATGTTTATATGTCAGTCAGTACAGGCAGACTGAGGGGTGTGGTCAGACTGAGCCAGGTCAGACCCTCTCTAAGCTGCAGCAGGAGTGGGCAGTCCAGGCTGACTGAGTCTGAAGGTCTGTCCACATGGTGGGCTGGGTGAGCACACCTTGTCTCAACAGAGCATCAGATTGCTAACTTTTCTGTCATACCACAGCCAGGTTTCAACCAACCTCAAGCAAAGACCTATGCAGTTCCTAGGAAAAAAGGAAAGGATAAAGGAAAGAAGAGATAAAGAAGAGTGAAAGGAAAAAAGATGGAAGGAAGAAAGGAAGAAAAAACTGAAGGGAAATTCTGGAGGAAGGAAAGCAAACTCTCATTCCCAAGGCAATAGGGGAAAAGCCATGTATAAGAAGTATCAGAAAAACTATCCTGCACAGTGTTTGTTGACCACCCCATGGGATGTCTTTCACTGCTACAGTAACTATAATTAATAAAATTTTAATAGGTACTGTTAGCTAACTCTAACACTGAAGACAGATTCAGTATGGGCTTCTGTAACAAAATACAGTAGACTGGTTGGTACAAACAAATAAATCTGGAAGGTTCAGTAATAAAGTCCGGGCTGGCTGGTGCCTGGTGAGGGCTCTTCTCCTGGCTGCCAGTATCTACCTTTTCACTGTGTCGTCATGCAGCTTCTCTGTCTCTGTCTTTCTATCTCTGTATCTCTGTGTCTCTGTCTCTCTCTGTCTGTCTCTCTCTGTCTCAGTCTCTCTGTGTCTCTGTCTCTGTCTCTCTCTGTCTCTGTTTTTCACTATCTGTCTCTCTGTCTCTGTCTGTGTCTCTGTCTTTATCTCTGTCTTTCTCTGTCTCTCACTGTCTGTCTGTCTGTCTGTCTGTCTGTCTGTCTGTCTCTGTCTGTCTCTTTCATATAAGCGTGTTAATTACATGTTTGGTCCCACACCTTTATGACTATCTAAACCAATTACAGTGGTACCTTGGTTCACAAAACTCAATTTATTCCAAGATTCTGGATCTGGAGAATATGGCTATGTTTGTGTTTGTGTGAGGAATATGGATGTGGTTGTGTTTTCCACTGGATGAGGAGTTTGCAAACAGAAGCAAAATTTTGCCAAATGCTTCTGTTTATGAATAGAATTGTTAGCAATCGGGAGCATTGACAAGGTATTCATGTATCACGAGGTATTACTGTATCTTGCTCCAACACAGGTTGCCCCCAATACCATCCCAATAGGGTGTAACAGTTTCAATATATGCATTTTGGTTGTGGTTTCCATAACACTGAGAGAGCAAGCAAATGACTGAAATAATCCACATTTTGTCTAAAGTCGAGGGTAGAACAGAACACCAAGAAGTCACCAAGCCTCAACCACCAGGAATAAGGTGTCAGAGGCATCACTCTCTCCCAATGCTGTAGAGGGGCCCAAGGTTGGAGAGAGGCGCTCCCTGAGCTGGGGGCTCAGGAAATGTCTGTGTAAAGCCTGGTGCAGCTGGAAGGCTGTGAGAAACTCTGGCAAACTAAGTCCCATGCTAAGCAGGAGTCAGCATCACCTGCCAAAACCAAGGACAACTAGAGCAACGGAAAATCCCAATCCCTGTGCAACTCCAGCCCAGGGCTGACGGACTCAACCCTAACCCGGCAACAGATGAAATGAACCCACTTGTGACTCAGGTACCGTTTGTCTCAGTTTGTGCTGCCACCCACAGATCATGTGCAACCTTCAACCAAATATAATGACGCACAGGACAGAGCAAAACCGAATATCCAAAACAGGACATTGTAAAGAGACGAATCTACCAATAAAATCAGGGTCAGATCTGACTTGGGTATGGTAATTATCTTTAAAAATTAATAATAATTGTGGTTACTGCAGGAGTGAAAGTAGATAAGGGTGACCAGCAAATATTGTGCATGCTAAGTAAAGAAGGTTACTGCACTGCCCTCAGCCTCCCCAACTCCCTGGATCTCATCTTGAGCACAGTGATCCCCTTGTTCTTACCTCTTGCCAAATTGGTTCCAGAAGTCCACTTTTCTGAGTGTCTCATGTGTGGTGTCACAGCTGCCTTGATGTCCCAAAAGGATTTAAAATGTTTATGACAGTTTTTGCTGAAGAAACCATGACCCTATATGCTCGTCCACCTTGTTCACTGGGTCTGGTTCTGTGTCTTCTGACTTTTCCCCAAAGTCCAGTGATGAGGAAACGTCACCTTCTAAGTGCCATTTTCCCTTTCCCCAGACTTTGACCTAGGCAAGCACATGTCTTAGGGAATTAGGGAGCAGAGTACCTGGGTCGGGATTGTGGGAGATAATGGGATCCGGGCATCCAGTGTGGTCTGCAGGTGATGCCTCCCTGCCTGTAAGCTAAGCAGCTGTGCCTTGGAATGCTGGGCTTGAGATGTAACAAAGAGCACAGTGGTGACATCACTGCTGTGCGCTCCATTTATAAACCCTCCCCCTGCAGCAATCCAGGCACTGCTGAGGGAGGCATCTAACTGGCTGCCACTAACCTAGCAGGATGACACTGTGGGCTGGTGCTAGTCTCTCATGGATTTTCCAGGCGGTGCTGTTGATCTATATGCCCCTCCCATGGGCTTTGTTGGGATGTTGTTGAATCCAAACCACTTTCTTGTGAACCCACTTCCAAAGGTCACAGTGAGCCCTTTGCTTCCCAGGCATTGCCTGTTAATCCCACTGTCTTAGTTACTTTTTACTTGTTGCTGAGACAAAATACCTGAAGCTCAAGTTGGGAAAGGAAAGGTTTATTTCTTACAGTTTTTGGAGGTTTCAGTCCACACTCAGTTGGCTCCAAGGCAGGTGGGCATGGCTGGGCCGCAGTTCATGGTGGCTGCAAACAGCAAGCCGGAACCAGCAAAGAGCAAGGTACACTTTCTTCCTGCCATTACATCACATCCTGGCTCCACCCCTATGTGGGTGGAGCACTGACATCATCAATCTAAGCACTAGACAATGAACCAATCACAAATACCCAATGCAAACTCATGAGGCCTGGGGGACACAGACATAAATCATGACACCCACTAAACCTTACATCCCACAAAAACAGTCTGCAGGAGGTATTGTTGCTGGTCTCTTGGGAACCTACTCCACTGCTCCAACATTCCTGAGCTCTGGCTCAAACAGGAGCAGAAATGAAAAGAGGACTTTGGAGAAGAACACAAGTGTCCAGAACAGCTGCAAGCTTAATACTAGTCCTCTATCAATAATTAACAGAAAAATTAGAACAAAAGTTAGCAACACTTTAGAAGCCCTGTGGAATACTACCAGCAACCCAATGAAACCAATATTTATTTAACTTTCCACTCAGCAGCAACAAGAGCCTACTCTTTTTCATGTAAATGCTGAATGTCGAACAAGAGAGATCTTGTCTTAGCAAAGAGCACAAACCTCCATAGCACTCGTGATCACAGGGACAAAGGTCTCTGCAAAATGGTAGCTGATAGAGCACAGAAATATACACAATGTTACTATGTCTGTGCACCAGAATATGGGCTGCTTCACTGTTCCATCCTCACAGTTTTCTGTACTGAAAGAAAAAAACGACTTGCATGGCCAAGCAGGACAGAAGAATGCAGCCATGATAAAAACATGAACAACCAGGAAGAGAAAGAAGTCTTGTAGTCCAATAAAGGCATCCAGAGTGCTGACAGCTGACACTGCCCTCACAGGTGAGTGACTGAACTCTTTCCCTAGAGTCCAGATGGAGAGAATGTCCCTCTCCCAGGCACCCTAAACACAGAAGTGGGAGATCCAATGCAATGAGTGTGAAGGGGAAACAGTGACATTTTAGGGGAAAGGAGGGGAAAATGTTCACAGACAACAAGGGTGCTCACAGAGAAACACTGAAGGATCCCCAGAAGCTACCGAGTTATGAATGTCATTAAGAGCACACAAGGTCAATGGCAAGAAACAGGTGCTTTTCTTCATTCTAGCAATGAATACTGAAATTAAACAAAAAAACCTCCTTCTTACCACATTAAAATATTATGGAATTTTAGGTTTAGAGGCAAAAAAAAATAGTTTCTGTAACTTGAAAACTACAAATGCTAATGAAAAAATAGATGAAGGTCATTTTAAGTTGAGGTCCACACTTTGTCCACAGGTGATGGAGCTGCCAATTCTCTTTCATGAAATCTCCAGCTCTAAACAGTCAGAGAATATTGGCAAAAATCTTTTAAGATAGCACTAAGGTAGTCTGAAAATTTATCTTAAAAACAGAGAAACCAGAATAGCAAAACAAGTCTGAAAATAGGAAAAATTTTGAGTCCTCCCCTGTATGACCTCAGGACTCACGGTGCAGCTGAGCTGATTAAGGCAGAGGAGCATTTGCAAAATGCTGCACCTGCCAGGCAGGAAGTGAAGGAGAATTCAGAAGCGACTCACACGGATACAATGCACTGATTTCTACCAAAGCTGCCAGTGCTATTCAAAACATGAGTGGGGTACTTTCAGAAGCTGCTTTTAGACACCTGGACATCTAGGAAAACTGTACCCAACTCTTATCTCACACTATATGAAAATACAAAATAGATAGTAGATTTAAATGTAAAATGTAGAACCATAAAACTCCTAGATGGAAATATAGGAAAAAAATCTTTTTTGTCCTTGGTCTAGACAGTCTTCTCATATATAACACCAAAACATAAAACATACAAATTGAACCTCATCAAATTTAAAAACCTCTGCTCTTTCAAATACACTACTGAAAGAATGAGAAGATAGACGATACTATGATAAAATATTCATAAAAACATACCTAGTAAAGAACTCGTGTTGAAAATATGTAAAATCTCTCAGCTGAATGATAAGAAAACAACCCAATTTTAAAAAAGACCAAATACTTGAATAGGTATTTTACTGAAGAAGATATACAGATTACTGCTGGCAGACAAATATAGAGAAAGACACTCAGCATCACTAAAACACAATCTCACAATGAGATAACATGATGGGCTTATTACAAATAATATTTAAGAGATTTGGCAGTGTCCATCTCTGCCAACAGTTTATCATGCATTGCGATTGATAGAGCAAAATGCTCACCTTTGGAGAAGATTTTAGGTGATTTCCTAGAAAGTTAAACAGGAGTCTAGCACATCACCTGTCACCTCCACTCCTAGAACTTACCTAGATAGAAGAAGAAAGAAAAGCTTAAATTCACATTGACACATTCCTAATTGTCCAAAACTAAAAACATCCACAAGTACGTGTGTGTGCGCTCCTGTGTGTGTGTCTGTGTGTGTGTGCTCCTGTGTTTGTGTGTGTGCTGATCAAAGCTTGTTACTTGCCTGTCAGAGAGCTTTAGATTCATTGCAGGAATGATCCTTCTGCTCTCCTGTGTGGCTGGAGGTTCTCTACAAAACTCTCTGCCCTGAAGCCTGAAGCAATTATTCTGCCTTATGATTATGTTACATGTCCCAAGATTTATGATTTTTCAAGATATTACTATTTGTGAGTTCTAATTGGGCTTAGCTTTCCTTGCAACTCAGAGCTTCTGGACATAGGGCTGACTTCCCAGCTGAAATTACCCAGAGGCCAGGGTGGGCGCTCAGGAATCTTCCTTTTCTCAGACCTGCTACACGTGGTGGTTACTCTGCTGGGATGATCAGTGTTACCCAGTGCCTGGAACCCTAACAGGACCAAACGGAGTGGGGAGTTCAGGGACTGTTACGTGGACCGAAAGCCTTTCAGTATGATTCTGTCATCACTGGTTCAGTTTGTCCAACGCATTTACATTTTTAAATTTAGTGTGTGTCTTGTTCTCAGCTATCTATGCTACAACTTACAAACCTGTCTGAGTTGGAAGAATAAATGTCCCTGTTATGTGAGTAAGAATGTTCCAGATGTGAAGGTTCCGGAAGGTGTCTTTGTATGCTGTTGGAGAAGGGGCAGGGCTTTCACACTGTTTTTAGGTTTCCTTCAGAGAATCAGGTATCAGGCAAGCTGGAGCACAACGACCCTTTGTGTGGCCCAAGGCTCAACATTTCCCATCAGAATCGTGGGTTGGCAACCACTGTTCCTTTTTTAAGCTCTTAGTTAGAGGTCTGTTAATAGCTTGGTCCTCATCCGAGCTCCCTGGCCTGTGTGCCTCCATCGCTAATTCTTCAGTGTCAGTGTCAGTGTCAGTCCCCAGATCTCCTTTCCATTCACACTCGTCACCAGGTGGTCACCTTGCTACATAGCCTCAAACCCCATCAGTGTCCATCTGAGCCCTCCCACTTCTCCTTCATTCCAGACTCCCATCTCCCATGGTTTGTCTGCTGTGTCTCCTTTCCTGCCGCAAAACCTCTCAGCACACATGTAAGACTGACTTACACTTTGCCACTAATGTGTTCTACCCACACGTTTCCTCCTCCCAAGAAAGGTTTACCCTATTTTTCAGTAGCTTTAGCCCAAACCTCTAGGTCAGCCTCTTTATCTTCCATCTCCAAAATCTCTAGAGCAAGTTCTGTCATTTTTCTCCCTGAATCTATTAAACATCTAGCCACGTCTCAATCTTACCCACTCTCACTCCGGTCCTCTCCTCTGGGTTCACGGCAGGACCTTCATCGCTGGGCTGTCCTCTCCTGTTCTGGTCCCTCCCCAGCCTGTTCTCAGCAGCACAGCCAGAGCCACCCTGTTTGAGTGTGTGGGTCACATCACCACTAGGCTTGACACCCTTCTGTGTCTCTATTGCTCCCTGCAGGAAGAGCCCAGGTCCTCCCCATTGGCCACGGCACAGGTTCCCTGTGCTGGCCCCCTCACCAGCCTACGGTTGCTCCCTGGGCTCCAGTCACACACCCTTGCTGGACCTCAGTTTGGCACGTGTCCTATCCCATTCCCTGGGGACACTGGTCCTACCATTTCCTCCGTTGGGACCCCAGGGCACCTTCATGGCTCAGGCCCTTCATTTTTCAGGCCCTTCCTCAGATGTGGCGCTTTCAGTAGGCTTTTCTGAGAAGATGCTTTCTAAACGTGCAGCCCGCATGACCCCTTATCCCTCCTATTCCTATCCTCCTGTCTGTGAGATGCTTTGCCCATGCCCCCCTCCACCATCTCACGCCACTGGGGTGGGGTGGTATTAAGTCTGCTAATTTACTCCCAGAATCTACAACAACAACCTTCTAACTACATGAAGAATGAATAACCCAGTGGATGAATTCAGGGAATGTAGACACAGAAGGGTACAATAATCACTTTTGGGGAGAAGAGAGATCCCTCAGATTTCCTAAGTGTCATTTCTTAAGAGATACATAAGTATGTATATTTCAACCTGAGGATATATTTTTAAACACTGATTTATTGTAATCATGCTTGAGCTATGCTGGAGGAATGATTTTTATTATGACTTGCTGAACCAATCAGCTAGCATTAGACTGGCTTACTTGAACAGCACCAGTGATTTAAATCACGTTAGGCAGCTTATGGTGCTGAAGAAAAACCTCAGAACCATCAGGTGATGAATTGCGTACCTGAGAGCTGTGGGGAATTAGGGCTGAGGAACCAACTCTATCACTATCGGCTCCTTGAGGTGCTCTGCACGTGGTGTGAATTCTAGGATGAGTCCACAGCCCCGGCTAAGTCTCCGTTGATTGGTTCACCAAGGTTTAGCACCAGTGGTGGGGAAGCAAATCTTCAAAAGAGACCTGGGGGTTCCACTTAGACAGAAGTGGGTAAAGATATGGGTGAAAGGAAACAGACGAATGCTTATTTGCTATTTCATATGGGAGTGATAAAGTTGATGATCTATTTTTAAAACAAATCAGAATAGATCAACTCTAAGACAACATTCCCTGGCATCAGTGCTAGGATGGGAATGGAAGACATAAATGTAGGGTGCAGGGCTTTGGAATCCACTCCCCACCCTGTCACTCATGAGTTATGAGCAGTCACGATGAAGTTACATATCCAGAGTGTTTAATTTTTTCACCACATTTCTTTGGAGTTTGGTTGAAAAGAAAATGTAAAGATGTGTAACAGCTAACATTTATAGTGTGGCCAAATAAAGAAATAAGAAAACAAACAAGCAAAACAATAAAAATGTTCCTTCTTCATTTAGGCACAAGGAATAAAACCCGAAGATCACAAGGGCTTGGTAAAGCTTTGATCTTTGCTATTGAGTGGACTTGTGTTTATTAGCTCTTGGTGTAAGAGAAATCACACAGCACGGGGTCCACGGGTCTTCTTGATGTGAAAGTGACAGGGAAGGTAGGGACAGGACGTGGGGTTGCCCCAAGTTCTTTCTGTGAGTGCCAGTGGTGTAGGTGGTGTTGTCCAGTAGAGAAGCACTCTAGAAGAGGAGGTGACTCTGGGTAAGGCTCCTCAGGAGTCTCATTATTCTGTGAATGGAGAAACACTGAACTCCAGGCAGCAGGAAAATAGAAATAGCCCAGAAAGCCATGAACACAGTACAGTGCAGCCAAACATCTTTTTGACCCTGTCCAGGCTGGAATGCACATGGACTGCTGAGTATTTCCCACCAGGCGCAAGATCAACTTTTCACTTCGTCACATGTAGGATGCCCATTTTGGTGGCACTACTGTAATCCCCTTGGCAGATTACATTCTGCTAGAAATTTCATAAAATCCTTTTATATCTGTCATTTTTCCTGAATGGTGCAATGGCCACATTCTGAAATATCTTGTATTGCCAACATGTGGGCTGAAAAAAGCCGCCAGGCTCATTTCATGTGTTTCTACCTTGTTTCATGAGTTTCTGTTTGATTCACGTGTTTCCTGCTTTTCTAACAATGACAGCATGCCTGTGCTCTGGAGCTGGAAGAAGTTCCTCTAATTATAATATAAAAGATCTGCATTTTAGGTATGAAGTCACCTCCCCATCACATTAGTTATCTGACACCGCATAATAAAATTCTCCAAGACATAACAGTTCAAACAGCAAGGATGTATCTCACAGTTCCAGTGAGTCAGGACACTCAGCAGATCATGAAAAGGGGCCTCTGACCATGGCCCATGAGAAAGCCAAAAGATGCTGCTGGGCTCTGCCAGCTGAGGACAGTGGGAGAGAAGCCTGGGTTCTGGGCCCAGTGCCCCCCACTAAAGAGCTCAGGTGATTTGAGTAACTCATTTGAAGCTAAGGATGCAAAATAACCACCTTTGATAAGGTCCTAACTCCTTGTTTTGAAAATGTATAATGTATACTGTTATGGTTTTGGGTTTTGTGTTATTGTTTTTTATTTGTCTCTTGTTTTTCTTGTATTTTTTGTATTTTTCTGTTTTTCTTCTCTTTAAAATAAAATAAACAGAATGAGAATGCAGAGAATTCAGGTGACTTGACAGTTTCTTTTGTGTAACTGTTGAGTTTGTATGTGGCTCCCCAGTTGCCATGAGAAACAACATCTCATTTAGAAAGAAATCATGGCAGCCATGTGAGAGCCCCCTGGGAATCCTGTCCTCCTCTTTCTCCCATAGAATGGCAAAGACTCTCAGGGGGCCCCAGCCACCAGCACAAGCATTTCCAGCTGCAGACTGAGCTCTAAGCCAGTCAAGTTGGATCAGACACCTTGTCTTGGTGTCTCTTGGTGAGTTTATGTTTCTGCTATTACAATCAGAATTCCCAAAGCTCACAAATATATTCCCTTTGGGTCATGGCAGATGCATTTTTATTTTTCAAATTATTCTGGGTCACAAACTTTTTGAAATTTCGGACAGAAAGCTATCATGATGTCATTATTCTGGTCTCCCATCTATCTCTTGCTAGAGATACACAGAGAAATTGCACAAAGACAACTGAAAACACAGCGTGCATTTTAAGTGACCACTGTGGAAATGAAATCTTATGTTGGGGCCCTGGTAAGCAGGGGGCACCAAGTCCCTCACAGTGAAGTCCTCAGATGCCCTCGGGACCAACAGGGAGCTTTAACTCAAGTCCAGTGTCAGACCTGGCCCTGCTGGCTGGCAGATTCCATCTACTTCTGGGATGGCAAGGAACCTGAAAGGTGCAGTGGTTGCTTTGTGGAAACTCACAGCCTAATTATGGAGCTGTCAGGTTGGAGTTAATATTATAATTTCCCTCCTGAATTTCGGTTTTTGGGGGGTTGGTTGTTGTTTCTTAAGTGTCTCAAGGTCTCTTAACAGGTTATGTATCTGAGCTTGCTCTGTGTTCCTAATGTGAGCATTGGCTGGGTGAACCCTCCTCTTAGGACTGCTTTCACAGTGTCCCTGAGGTCTCAGAATGTTGTTCTATCATTGTCAATAACTTCCAGAAAACGTTGAATTCCTTCTTTGGTTTCTTCTGTGACCCACTGGCCATTCAGGAATGTGTTGCTGATTTTCCAGCAGCTTCTGCCTTTTCTAGAATTTCTTCCTTCATTGGTTCCTAATTTCAGTGCACAGTGACCTGATAGTACGCATGGGATGATTTCAGTTTTTTTATATTTACTTCAGCGGACTTTGATGACTAGTGTGTGATCTACTTCGGAAAGTACCATGTGCTGCTGAGAAGAATGTGTGCTTGGATGTAGGGTGGGTGGAATATTCAGTAGATATTTACTAAGCCCATATGTTTGAGGGTGTGGATCAGCTCTAAATCCCCTTGTTAGTTTTTTGTGTAGTGATCTACCTCTTTGTGAGAGTACTAAATCCTGTACTATGTCTGTGTAAGTGTTTACTCGATATGTTAATTTTAGGAGTTGTTTTTTTTTTTTTTTTTTTTTTTTTTTTTAATGATAGTTTGTGCTCCATGACTCAACCTTCTGGCAAACAGAGCACCTCCTAGCTAAGACTGTGCCAGAACCCCTGGAGGCCTGAGGGGACCAAGGCTAATGTGAAGGTCTCTCTTGCTGCAGCGAGCCGGGTCCCGCTGACCTCCTTCTTTGCCATCTGCAGCTTGTTCTATAGTTTACTGATGCTGGTGTGATCTGGCTTCTCAACCACAGAGTGGCAACTCCACCCACTCAACACGTGGAGGGGACCAAGCAGAGGAGGAAACCAAGCCAGTCAGTGTGGTCACCCTCTAAAATGCTTCCAAGTGGAGCCAAGGTCTGCTGGCAGCACCTCCTTAAAGCCATGCATAAATCTGTGCTGAGGATGTTAATAGCTGCAGAGATGTTGGGAAAATCACTTTTAAAACTGAAATAAAGTTATTAAGAGAGAAAATTGAAATGAGAAAGCCTTTACAAATGCTTGGCAGGGACATAAAATAAAAACTAGCAAGGTTATCTCCTGTGAAGAGAAAAGTTCCAATGAGATGCTCATCTCAGGAAGCCACAAGATTACAGACCTCTGCATCAAAGGCAGCAATGTGCCCTTCAGGAGTTTATATCACAGACATCAACTTCTCTTGGATTCTTCCTTATGGATCAGTATTCTCAACACTGGGATCATGCTCTTGGGTCATGTTTAGAAATGTTATGTCTGGGAAGCTCTTCAGGAAAATCAACTAATGCTGAGAGAAGGAACTGGCATTTTATAAAGGCCGGCACAAACTGAACAGTTTACAATTAAAAGGTGGAAAATGATGACCTACAAGGCAAATGTGTCCCATTATCTGCTGTTGTAAATAAAGTTTTATTGGAATGCAGCCAGCACCCTCCATGGCTGATTTCACTTGGCCAGGGTGGCAAAGAGTGGCTGTGACAGAAAGCCTGTGGCTGGAATGATTACTCCCTGGCCCATTTCTGAAACAGTTTCCCCATCTCTTCTCTAGGCCATAGAATGACTGCCCCTAAGAATTCATCTTAAGACACCAAAAATACAGTGCCCTGTTTATCAAGGTATTCTTTGTTTAGGCTTCTTTATTTTTCACCTGATTTGCTTTTCTGTCCCAGGATTCCACCCAGGGCCCTGCTCCATGTCTCCCTGACTCCCCAGCTGTGACAGTTCCTCTGACTTGCCCTATTTTTGATAACTTTGGTACTTGGGTGTTCTTGGCTGGGAATCTTACATGGAGTCCTTTGTTGCACTGGTCTGACATTTTCCTCCTGATGCATTTGGGGCTGGGTCACAGTGGGCAGAGTAATGTCACCACATCCCATCAGATCTATCTTCTCTCTTACGGCTTGTCACCACTGATGTTGGCAGGGACTACCCGGCTGAGGTGATGTTTGTCAGGTTTCTTCCTTGATGTTACCTGCTCTCCATTTCTGTACAGTATCTTTGGAATAATCCTCTAGACACAACCCACACCTAATGTGGTGATTCATGCTCTGCCTAGAGGGTCCTGTGTACACATAACCTGTTCCTCTGCACGTGTGTCTGCACAGTAGGTGAATGCAGAATGGAAGAGTTGTGGGGTGAGGAAATTTTAGATTTCAGAAGGAGGTCTGTGAGGCCAGAGTGACTGCCCCTGAGCGGGCAGTGTATGAAGCTGTGATAGAAAGCCACCGGTGCTGTGGAAACCTCAGAAGTTTGGAGAAGCCAGGGATATGGGATTGTGTGAGGAAAACTGTAAGAGGGAGAGAGCAAGCCCAAGAAAAGAGACTCAGGAGCTCTTCAGCCACCAGAACCCACTTAGGGGCTTGGACTCTTGGAAATTCCCATCTTGCTAAGTGGCCTCAGGTGTTGCAGATGAAACTGCAGGACTTAATGTTTGTCCTGCTGGATTCTGGACTTGCCTGTCCCATTCCTTTTTATCATCCTGTTTGTAACTTTTGGGATGGAAATGTCTTTTTTGGTATCACTGCATGTTGGAGGTGCTTTAACTTTCTTTTCATTTGTAAAGGGGCTTATGGCTAAGCACTGCCTTACATCTGAAAGAAGATTTGGACTTTCCAGGATGCTGAAACTGTTAGGAAGTTAGAAACTCTTGGAGACAGACTAAATGCCTTTTCTACAAAGAAATGTACATGAGTCTTTGGGGGGCCAGGGGTAGAATGTTATGTTTTGTGTGCAGATGTCTCCTCATAGACTCATGCAGTCATGGAGGGTGGGGTTTTTCAGAGGGGCTGAATCTAGAATTTGAGATTGATGTTTAGTGCAATGCTGGAATTAAGGCTGGGTGACTGCTGGATTGGGCCACTGTTTGGATTGCCTCTACCCTAATCCAGGTAGACTGGATACAATACAAGGAACAGAAAGAGATTTGCCTCACCCTCTTCTCTTTTGTTGCTTTGCTGTCTTCTGCTGCTTTTAACTGTTGTCCCTCTGCCATGTGACACCTGTCTTGAAGCCAGCCCCTTATGGAGCAAAAGCTCTACAAACTGTGAGCTAAATAAACCTTTCCCCCTTTAACTTAGGGTGTTGGGTATTTTGTCCCAGCAATGAGAAAAGTAACTAAGGCAAATACCATGAGGCCTTTAAGTCTGGAAATGCCTAAAGCACACTGGAAACTGTGGATGTATTTACTTGGACCAGGTGATGGATGGATATGTATTTAGACTAGGTGGTCCAAGCAACAGAAATCACCTCTGTACCTCTTAAGCAATAGCTACAATAGCTTTAAGAACATCATGGGGCTCCAAAATCCAACAAAAAGCCCAGAAAACAGGCCTCGGGGGAGGAAGCTCTAGGGACTCGGGTGTAAGAAGATACCCTGCATCTTCTTCAGACAGTTTTTGGCAAAGGGAAGCCCAGATCTGCCCAACTCCCTGCATGGATCTGTCTCTGCCCTCAGTTACTATGAGAGCTTTCGTATCTGCCTCCTTCCTCTGCAGTTAGCAGTGTGTCCCCTTGGTTCCTATTTATACTGCAGCTATTCCCAGACAGGAAGTGATCTTCTCCCCCCTCTAATTGTGAACAGCTGGATGTTCATTCTCTTTCCCTAGGGGAGCCTCCTTCCACATTCCCAATCTTCTCACTAGGACTCTTCCTGGGTGCTGCCAATGTGAGTGACAGCATTTGTTTTCCACCTCATGGAATGTCCATGAAAAGTGAAGAGTGAGCTCTCTGCAGAGCCAATGGAAACTGAGGCCCTCCGCCCACCCCAGCCTTGGGAGAGGGGCCTTCTATTAGTTCAACATGGCTTCCACTCTCATGTGTGTTACAGATTCAGATCCATCTTCCTCCTCCATTGTGCCATGTGCACACAGCTATTTTCACATGGAGATGGAGGTGGGCCACAGCTAAGGATTCTGATGCCGGACATCAGGTATGAGTGGCACACTGGAATGGCAGGGAAAGAACCTCCCATGTCACACTGGATCAAGGGGGAAAGGTAGATGACCCAGCCCTGGCCCGCAGTCCTCAGCCCTCCACTGTGAAGCCTGCTGCCGACCCACTGCAGTGTCATAGAAGCTCCCCACTGCCTCCCCAGGGGGACTTGCCTAGGCTCTGGCAGACACCACTCTCTGCACTCCAGTCCAGATCTTGGTCTTTGCATCAAGACAAAAGAAGCTGCTTTTCCTAGAAAACTCCAGTTCTCATCTGCTTCTCACCTGCAGGCAAAGGCTGTCTCAAAGAAGACTCACACCAGGGGCTGCAGGCAGTTCCCGGTTCTCCACTAATGTTTCCATGTTTGCTTGGAGAATGTTGCTGGATACATGTAAAAAGGGAGGAAAACCTATACTGTGATAGATTCTGTGCCCACTTACTGAAGTATTGTGAATTAAACCGACCTATAGTGGAGAAGGTAGGAAGCTTCCGCTCCCCTGGACCAAGATTAGATTTCCAACACTGTCATCCTAGAGCAGAAGCTGTTTTAGTGAAACCCTACACAGAGTCTGGTGAGTCGCACATATTCATAGAACCATAAAAGGACAAGGACTTTGAATCAAATGATTTGTAAGCTGTTGGATGCTGTCTTATCAAGACTAAAGCCCAGAATCCCTTCCCCTCTCCCAGGGAAGCTGGCATATGGGGTGGGGGAGGTGGAAGAGCCCTGGTCTGGAATCATAGCTGACATTGGTCATGCACTTCATATGTCCTCAAAACCTAAGTCCTCATGTGTGTGTTTTCACAAAGTCTCAGAGAATCAGTCTGAATGAAGTGTTTCCTCCTCTGTAAACAAGGAAGGTCTTCAGTAATGTCTTTCATCAGCCTTTGTAGTTCTCAGTGTGCAATTTTTTTAATTGCCTGTTACATTTATCCTTGTTTGACGTTACTGTATGTGAACTGCTTTCCTTAATTCCCTCTCGAGATAGTTAACCTGAGTATATAGAAATGGGAGTGATTTTTGAGTATTGATTTGTTTTCCTATAAATTTACTAGATTTTTGTTCTAACCAATGTGTTTTGAGTAGCATTTTTAGAAGGGTTTTTTTTTTTTTTTTTTTTTTTTTTTTTCATCTAAGATCCTATCATCTGTTAAGATGGGTCACTTTATTTTTTCCTTTTGGTTTACATCTTTTTCAGCTTCTGCCTTGGCTCAGGCTTCCTGTACTGTGTGGAATGGAATTGGTAGGAACGGATGTAGGGTCCATGCGTACTCATGTTCACAGCAGCGCAGTTTGTAATAGTAGATCTTAGACACCACTTACATGCCCATCAGTAGGGAGGATAAGAGGAATGATGCATTTACACACAGTAGAGCACCACACTGCCATGAAGAAATCACACTTGAGGCATTCACTGGTAAGGACACAATGTGACAACATAATGTTGAGTGAAATAAGTCAGATACAGAGGCACACATCACAAGGTGTCTCTTCTGTGAACAACCACACTCTCAGAGACACATACAAATAAAGTACGGAAAAAAGAGTGACAAACAGAAATTCAAATATGTCTCCAAATTATATATTCTGCTGCTTTAAAGTAATTAAATATATAAGCTCATTTGTTGTGTTTATACTACTATCTTTCTCGAAAAGGAAGTTGTTTGTTTCTTTTGCACAAGAGTCTTTTCAATTTATGTCTTGTAATAATTATTTTGAAGATCCAATACACAATGTATTGGTTTCTTTTTCTCTTACTCAGTTGTGAAATTTTGCTTTCTTTTTTTGTTAAAAAATAATAAGTGTCTTGCTGTGTTCTAGAAGTCAAAGAAAAATCATTTTTTTTTTTTTTTACCAATGAGTTTGATGTTTGCTGTGGGCTTTGCATACATAATCTTTATTATGTAAAGGCAAATTCTCTCTGTACCTATGCTTTAAGACTCTAACAAAACGTTTCGTGAAGTAATTTTGAAGTGCTTTGTCAAATATTTTCTCTTCCTCTTTTGAGATGATGATGATGGGATTTTTGCCCTTCATTCTATTAATGTGATTTACCATGATACTTGGCTGGTGTCTGTCAGATCATGTCTGTATCACTGGGCTACCAGCTACTTTCCAGGCACATGACTCTTTTAGCTCCTGCTGAAGTTTGTTTGTTGGTATTTTGCTGAGGATCCTTGAATTTGTGTTCATCAAGGATGCTGGCCTGTAATGGCTTTGTCTTTGGTAATAATAAAGTTGGCCTGATAAAATGTTTGAATGCATCAACTTTCTGATTTTTAAAAGCAGCTGAGAAGTACTGGTGTGATCACCTTAGATTTTCACTAGAATTCATCATGGAAAATCTTTGGTACTGGGCTTTCATTTGGTGGGGGGCGTTTTCAGTTACCAACGTGATCTCCATACTTGTGATTGTTTTCTTCAGATTTTCTAGAAAGACTTCTCTTTCTACTTCCACCAGTTACTTTCCGTCACTAATCAACCAATCAGAGCATGCACAAGATAAGACTCGAGTCCACAGGATCCTATAGACAACAATCGACAGCAGCAACTTATCTTACACCCACAGAGATACAAACCCTATTATTTCCCATTATTTCTCATCTCCTAAACTAAGAAGACAGAGTCTCATTATTGCTATGAATAGTGACACCCTCAGGTATGAGTTTAGATATGTATTCATTTAAAGGGCAGAACAGGAAGGGTGTATCAGCAGACTGGAATCATCATTACGTGATGCCACAGCACAAGCTCAAAGGACCAGTAGCCTGGAGCCTCTCAAGACTGACTTGCATTTCTGAAGGACACTGGCTAGGAGAGTAACCTGAAAAGCAAGGGGAAAGGGTTCTGGTTCTTTCTTAATCCTGGTTTACTTTGGGGGGAGGGCTGTCATTGTAGTAGGCAGAATAATGGCTTCCTCAGGGCCCCTACAGCCTAAACCCACCAAACTTCGAATCCATTACTCTTACTATTTAGACAAAATATCTCCCCGAAGTCCCCCATGTTGGGCAGGTGACCAGATCCCAAGGGCATTGCACTCACAATGGATCCGTCCACTCATGATTTCAGTAGCAGAAGGCGCTGTTAGGAGCTAGGGTCTGGCTGGAGGTGGCCACCTGGGAGGGTGCATTTTTGTGCCTGGCTCCTCCTTTCTCACTCAGCTTCTTGGCCCCAATGATGCGAGCAGCTTTCTTCTGCCAGACCCTTCATTTTACCTTGGAGCCCATTAATCAGAGACTGAGTCCCCTGAAACTGGGAGCTAACTAAGTTTCTCTGGATTACAGTTGCAAGTGTCTTAAAGTTTGTCCCAATGATGGGAGAGTGACGAATATGGTCAATTTGTGCTAAAAAGGGACTTTGTAGAAGTGACTAAACCAAGAACTTTAAAAGAAGAAATTATTTGGGGTTATACGAGCAGCCCCAGTGTGATACAGGGGACTCTATAATAGGAACATGAAAATCAGATTTGAGGGGATATGTAATGAAGGCAGTGGTGGGGCAGATCTAACGATGCTACATTTTCAGCCTTGAAGATGGAAAGAGCAGGAAGTGGTGAGGAGCCAAGGGATGCAGAAAGTCTTTAGAAGCTGGAGAGGCAAGAAACAGATGCAGCTCTACAGGCTCTGGAAGAAATCCTGTCTTCCCAAGTCTTGATGTCCCTTAATTAAGGCTGATGTTCTACAGAAACACACAGGATGACTTGTAAACACAGAATCCTATTTCTCACAGTCTTGGAGGCTGAAAGTTTGAGGTCTAAGGACAAACATGCTCTGGCTCTGGCAAGGACTCTGTGAGGTGGCAGACCTCTGTCTTTACATTCTTCCATGGAAGAAAGAGGGTGGGGGAAGCCTTCATAGTCACTTTTTAAATCTTATGTGTGAGAGTGGTCCTCATTGATACAGGGGAATGAAACTACCAAACTTTTGTATGTCTGATATGAGTCCGTGTTCTCTAAAATCGAAGAATGAATTATAGGAACAACAGCATTTAAGAGCTGAATGTATTTGTTAAGAGCATAATATATTTATTGATAGCAAGAAAGCTTCTGTCTGAGAGAGAGAGAGGGGTCTCGAGTCGGTTTCCAGGGACTCTCTTTTCTAGGTACCTTTATAGAGCAAAACCATGAGGTGAGATGAGTCCAAGGCGGGAAACAACAGGAACTTGCAAGGCAGGTGGGCCTGAGGTGGGACAGAACTATGGTTAACCATTGAGATTAATTGCTCAGATAATACTCATTAAATCAGGAATAAATGGTCAAGTGTAATCCCCCACATGCTTAAACAGCAGGGACTCTTCCCACAGAGGGTTGAATTAGTGACTGTTGATTTCTGTAGGGTGATACAGCCCTATTGAGAATATTGGTCATCAGCATGTAGGTGCATTTGTTTGGTCTCTTATGTTGAAGCCTGGCCCACAGCAGGAGGTGTCTGCCTCCCCCTTAGTTGCAAGGAATCTGTACTGGCTCCATCAAGGAGCCAGCCCTCCCTGCCTAGAATATTTCTAACTCAGTTGCCTGTAACATCAAAGTGTAATCATCTCCAGTCCCCTCTTCCTAGTGCCGTCACTTTGGGTCCTAAGATTTTAATTTCTAATTTTTAGAGAAAAAAAACAAAATTTTATTCTGTTTTCAGACTCTGATCTCTAAACTCAAAAATAATAAATCTATGTTTCCAAAGTCATTAAGTTTGCTGCTATTTTTCACAATGGTAATAAGACATTAACATGGGCACTGACCCTTCCAGTAACATGAGTTTCACCCCAGCGTGATAGGCATGATAGTCTTAGGAGAAATGAGTAGTAATGTTAATGACCACTGCCCGCCATTTTCTGTGCACCTCTAGACACTGGCCCCATCATTCTGCATACATTTTCATCCTGATCCCCAGGAGGTTAGCAGTGGTTTCTCATCCACTTTGGCAACCAGGGAAGAGGGACTCACAAAGGTGAGGTAAGGTGCCTGAGTATTCTCAAGCAGCCATACACATCCAACTGGCCTGTCACGCTGCCCCTGCAGAGGAGACAAAGTAAGCCACCGCCAGAACCTCAACAAACACCACTAATTCAGAATCTGTGAGCCACACACAGACCAACTGCATCTGTTAGGTATGTAGTTAACAGTCTCAGCTGTATTTGAAGTGTAACAACTGCTTTTCTAATTGAAAAGTTTTTGCCCCAGGAGAGACACTGTAGCCGGTGAAGGCTTGGAGGTGAAACCAAGGGGCTCTATCTTGAGGCCACCTTTCCCTGAACCTAGACAATTTATCTGTGGCACAAAATGAATACCAATGGGCTATGTGTGCATCACTAATGCCCCTTAGGCAGCAATGCAAACCTAAGCTACATGTATGCCCCCACACACCACATGAATAGCGGAGAGAATGCCAGACCCCAGAGGCTCAGGGGGTCTCTCTCCACATTCTTAAAATAAAGGTCACTTTTATTTCATATTTCTTATCTTTTCAGCTGTGCCAAAATCCTATCAGGTGGTTCCCTTCCACGCTGAAAATTCTATCACTAATAACCTTTCTGTCTCCCTCTAGCCCCTCTTTCCACGCATGGCAATCATGTAATCTTAATAAATATTCAGATGCCTTCATTTTCCTTTGGTTGTATTTATATAAACTCTGGAGAAATGAGCAGGACCAAGTCTTTGGGAAGGGGGATCTGTTCTTTATGACGTCAAATGCATTCTGGGGTCAGCTGGGGAGCCCTTGTCCACACTCAGTCTCTGCCGGAGACACCTGCTAGGGGCTTAAGGTATGATTTGCTCGTTTGTAAATCTGGAGCTCTGCAAGGCACATTGGATCTTCTATTTTTCTTCTATTCTGAGTGGAAACCAGAGATCTAGGCAGTGCTGTTCATAAATGAGGTGAATTCCCTGCAGCTACTCAGTGGTACAATCATTATCCACGCTTCCTCCCATCCCTCTTCTCAGGTGTCTCCCACACCTATCCCATTCTGGGTCTTGTCACTGGATGATGGGATTAAGGCTATTACTGACTCTGTCCAGGGTTTCAAAATTCCCTGTGTGAAGATTTACAGAACTGTATTCATCTCAGAATCCAAAGGTAGCTATTTCTACCTCTCCAAATTCCATAATCAAAATTATTTTTGTAGTGAGATAAAGGAAGTAAAGGACTCATTTGGATGTAATATGCAAATTTCTAAATCTTTCTCATTATCTTATTTATGTGTCTCTTAAAGTGTTTGTTATTCAAATGCAAAAATCAGGTGGATAATTTTTGTGTCATGTCTGACCTTCCTGGAAACAGCAGACATAAAGCACTACATGGAGCTGAATCATGGGATGAAATTTAGCAAAAACACATATTTCCTGCTACTCCATTCCATGTGCCACATTTTAGGCACAGGGCACAGTGTCAGGTACAGCTTACAGAGGTCTCTATGCATGTTTAGAGGTGTAGACAGGGAGCTCATATATGAGACTGTGATTCCAACCCAGGCAATGGCAAACAAATCTCAACATAGTTCCGGAGGGGATAGTAAAGCCACAACGGATATTTCCATAAATAATACTGTGTCCAGGCCTGTGGGTGTGATCCTGTGTTATGAAACTCACCCATGTATAGCAGGACTATGACAATGAATCCTACTAACATCATCAGCCACATTGAATCAACCCCACCTTGCAGCATGTTAAATATTTCTCCGTTTCTTTCAAGATGCTTCTCTCCATTTTCCTCATTCTTAATACCATAGAGTGCTGAGATTTGGTGCAGGCCACGTTCTCACTTCATCCCCCCTCCCTAGGAAATCTCATTGAGACTTCGTGGGTTTAAATGTCCTCATAATAGTACCTCTCAGCTGTGTATCTCTTCCCTCTGCTGAGTCATATATCCAAATTTCTACTCGGGGTCTCTGAGGGGCTTACAAAGTGTTTCTCAAATTGAACAGTCCCACCCTAATCCTTACTTTCTGAGGGGCGTCTACTACATTAGCATTACCTCCTTTAGATGCCTCCATCACTCACATACTCATGCGAGACAAAATCTTTGTCTCTGACTGTGGAGAAAGCTTCAGTGACAACCCTTGGATGTAAAACTATCACTGTGACTTTGATTATTTGGTGACTTATGTCCTTATACTGATATGTAGAGAGCTGACCATGGTATTTCCTTCTCTCCTCAATTGGCTCTAAGCATTGAAAATAAGGCTAGCAGAGGTACTAGCATATAGTCTCTAAAGCCAACAGATAGTCCTGTTTCCTCACCTAGTGTTCTCCATACAGGATGTGCATGCAGGGTATGAGCACAGTGGGATATTATAGCCATCAGCTCCAGAAATGTCAAGTGGGTAAGTGCCTCAAGTTAAAGAGGCTATGACTCCCCAGGGCACAAGAATTTGCATATCAGAAACTGAAGTGACAGCCTCTCAAAGCAATTCTATTGGCTATCCTAATTAGATTATGTGAATTGATCCTTCTGCATATCGCTTTACTCACCTGGCCAGCCAGCTCAAGTTACTCATGTAATTCCTGCCATCCTCACTGACACTCATCCCTAAGCCACCAACCCCTTTCTTCACAAGATAATAAATTTTGGGAGAGACCTAGTATGGGGGCTTTTGTCTGCACATACTCATGGGGAATGGACTTAGGACCCCTTGGCTGTTTTTAACTTGGAATATATCTTGGTGTCTTTATTCTTGCTGTGGTTTACATTGGTGGTGGTAGATTGAAATTAACTTGCTGGGATTCCAATGATGTCTCACTAGGATTATAAATATAACCTTTTGGATTGTGAGGAAAACTATAAAGAGGATTACAATGCTTGGATGAACTTGATATTTTGGATTTCAATATGACTTGTTTTCTTTATAACCAACAAATCCATTAGTAACTCCTCACAGCTCTACCTTTAAATAACAGAAACATGATCATTTCTTATGACATCCACTCATCCTGTTCCAAACCATGACTACACCCAAACTACGCAACATCTCCTGACTAATTTCCATATTTCTCCTATTGTTTTCTCTAAATTAATGTCAGCACTGAAGGGATTTCTCCTTATGAATCCCCAGTGCCTAGAAAAATGCAGAAATGTTTTAAGAACTCAAAAACTTTTAGTAAATGAATGGATGTTTTATGTAAACTATCACTTGAAATATTTTTCCAGTAAAAGTTAGTGCAAGTGAGGTGATTATTTTGTCTTCTAAGCCTAGGCCTAGTTATTCAGTGCTATTTGTGTGTCTGGAGACCAAGAGCCATGTGTTGAGCTTCTGGTCCTGCATATGGAAGGATGAAGCAGGGAAAGTGGAGTTGGAAGGATTATTAAAAAGACGAATTTGTGTTGTGACCTTGTGCACAGTTATGTTCAGAAAACAGCTCAGGGCATGCGCCACAGAAAGCACTGCAGTTGGAAGCAAACCTAGAACTTCCCCAGTTTTTTGCTGTCTTAAGCAACAGCACAGTGTGTGCGACTAAAAATACACCATTCCCTGGAAAACCACTGTCACCATACAAGAGTGTTTAAGAATCCCGGTGCCACATCTTATTTATAGCTCCTCATTCTGGATGAGGGAGGAAGCAAGAGATTTATGTGCCTGTCAAACAAGGACAAGATAGAGTATATTCTCCTGGAGTCACATACATTTCCTCCTATAATTTTGGCTGTGTGTTTTGTCCATGATGCTAGTGTTACATCCTTTTTTTCATGTCTGTCCCCATACTCGTCTTCAATTCATACATTAATTATTATTAGACAAAGATATCATTGTTACAGATAAGACTTAATCAAATTTACAAGACAAGGAGAACATTTAGTGTGCTGGGGACTTTTTATACAATTGATTCTCAGAACACAGGCCATTTATAACAGATACAGAGATGTTCTTCCTAAACAAGCAAAGTTATTGTGCCCACACTTGCACCTTGTAAGACTTTGCAGTTGGAAAGAAATGACCCAGGCCATTTGTCACTGACCATTCTCAAGGGTTTGGCATCAGTCAGAGTGGATATGTATCTGGACTCTCAGCAGCTAAATATTTAATCAGTGTTGTTCTCAAGATTTCAAGCACTATAAAAAGGTTTCAGTACCCAAAGGATAAACTGGGTTATGAATTTATGTGTTTGGTTCTAAAGTGATTTATATCAAGACCATGTGATAATGTTATCAAGTCTGGCAGTCTATACCAAGGTGGAGCCTACCCACCTTTACAACAGAACATTTACAACAACCTGAAAATCTGTTTAGGATACAAGAAAAAGAGAAAAGCAAGTACAGATAATTTCAGCCCTAGGATATGTATGTTTTGGGACTATGGGAGTAGACATTCCCTGAAAATGATTTTTTGATTATCTGTAGAGGAAATATCATTGTACTAAGAACAGATTCCCCCTGTTTTCAAGCACACAAAGGAAAACACATTTGGCAGCTATTAAGGTAAAAGGGACGAAGAACTTTCTGAAGGCCTCAGTGATGTGTTTATTATCCACATGATGACATCGATATTAGTATTTAAAGATGGGATCTGCAATGGGCTAAATTTAAAGTGGAGTTAGTCATGTGATTAAATTATCTGTATTCCTATGTAGCAGTTTTCATTCTTAAAACTCAAAGACATTTTGCTAAGAGAATTGTATCAACAGTCTTTGGTTTGTCACTTTTCTCCAGGATAAATGGCATGGTTTATGTTTACCATTACTCCACCTATATCCTACAGCTCTTCATATTTTCTTGGGTCACAGGGAGATATGTTTATATACCCAAGGCAAAATTTGGTCCATGCAAGTGGTAATAAATTTCAATCAAGAGAACTGCTAGCCCTGTAGCAAGTCATGTACCAGTTTCCCCAAGACACAAGTTAACACAAGGGCTGTATAACAGCTTATCTGAAGGATCCCTCATGGGAGAAGCAGATGTGTTTTGTATTCCTGGGGAAGAGGGGTCCAGATTTTGTTGAAATAATGAGGGAATACAGAAACTCCATAGATACAAATCTGAGAGAATTGGATTTCTCTCGCAAATTTTTCCACACCATTTAATCTTTCAACTCTACCACCCGCGAATCTCTGCTGTGTGCGAGAGGCAGTTTCCTGAGCACTTTCATCTTCTTAGATCCTGAGAACCTGGAGAAATGATGCAGTGATCAATTCATGTGCCCCTGAAACTTAGCCCAACTCTTCCTTGTGGATTTTGGAACTCATGTACTCAGATTCCAAGTCTCTTGAGTTCTCAAGGAGTAATTCAATTGGGCATGGCATCTTATTGAAATTAGCTTAGTTTTATTATAAGATGTTCACTGAAATCTTTTCTTTGGGTGATACTGTGAACAGACACAACAGGAGAACAATAAAAACTTATCATCTTGTCTTAAACTCTTGAACAAATCCATGTTTCCATACTAATCCTATTACTTCAAATTTCTAGGATGTAAGTGCAGCTTGTTATCAGCCCCATAGTTCTTTTGTTCTCCTCTCTGTAGGTGGAATAAAAACAATATCAGCTTACATTTATAGAAGTTCCTGACCAACTTCTTTCCTCTGAATGACACCATGGTCAGATGACTGGCCAGCACTGTACTGGGGATCAGTAAGGATATAATTTTATAGTCACGTCTTTAAGTAACCGAAACTCTATGAAGTGGTTTCAAATTCAACTCACTGTGTATCACACTTTCTATTAATCAAGACCCTGTACAGTCAGAGGCGCTGAGGCACGGTATTGTGCAGCAGCAAAGCAGCACCTTTAATTATTCCACTCGTGTCTGGCCTGGCTCTCCTCTGGGGCTTTCTTGAGTGGGCGGCAGAACATGGATACTGAAACAGAGGTAGGATAAGCAGATTACCGGGAACACTTAGGTCCAGGCTGGACTCACCGAAATCTCCTCCTGGGAGTCTGGAGGTGGGACACAGACTTTCTATTCATTGTCCTGGATGAAGGCAAGGAGAAGCAGGTGGTGAAGTCAGGTTGCAGCAGCCACATTGGAACCTCATGTGACAGCATCAGTAAAAGTGCGGTGCGCAGGGAGAAGAGGAGACCTAATTGGACAGCAGCAGCGGAGAGACTGAGACCACAGAAACGTGCATGCATAGTTGTTCTCCTGAGAGCCGGCACCTGCTGGGCCAGGGTCCTGTGAAACCCACTTGAGTTTTAGTGTTTAGAATCCGTGCTATAATCTTCTGTCTTCCTAATGGACCCCTCTTTGCCTCAGCCACTAAAGCAAGTTATCTTTCTTACAAACAAAGTCCTCTGCCAATTCAAATGACTTCCAAAGTCAATCTTTTCAGCTGGTGTCTTTCCATCTCAGTGGGCATCAAACAGACACTCGTGGGTTCCTCCCGCAGATGATGAAGCTCAAGTCTGTCTGCCTTGAAATCTCTGTGATCCTGGTTTAGAGATCCTCAGTGTGGAAGGACTGAATGCTGTTGGTTTGATTGTCCCTGGGTGGACATTTTTATTTATTTGTTCATTTATTGTTTGTTTGTTTGTTTGTACCGGGGCTCGAACTCATGACCTCACACTTGCCAGGTCGGTGCTTAAGCCCTTGAGCTAAGTCCCCAGCCCTGGCAAGACATTTTAATTAATATATTGAGCGGATCCTCAAGTGATCCATTTTCTTATACACCCATGAATATGCTTACTCACTGGGAAACAGGACACACAATGATCAAAAAACAAGAGCCTGCTTCACGCTTATGGGTTAATAATGAAAAACACTGCACACAACAAAGGATCTTATCCATACTGTTTTATCCATATTTGGTATTCATTTTATAACATATGACATACTTCACATGACAGAGCTGTTTTCACTGAGATTATGATGCTGGAGTCAGACTATACAGCTTTAATTTATGTCTTTTTCAGTCACATTATAATCTGGGCAGAGGAAGTCACTTAACCAATACCTTAGAATCCTAATCTGTAAAATGGGACAGTAACAACCACCTCATAGTTTTGTTGCTGTTCATTTACAAATAGATGAGTTATTATGTTTGAAACTCACCACACACTGCTTTGCATATGGTACTCTGTAATTATAAACTATTATTTTGATTATTATGTTAAAAATAGGACAGAAGTCAGTGGTGTGTTTTGCCCATAATCTTGATTTTTAAAAACTGTACTTTAAAAATATCCATAGACTTTCACACTAACTTGAAGTAACCCCAAACATCATTACTGTTATTGGGTATAACTATGAAGGCTCACATTACAGTTAAAGACGCGAAAGTTCACAGAAAGAAAAAGAGATGAAAACATTGTTCAAGGCTGCTCGGATAGCAAATACTAAAGATCTTCAAGGTGTTGTTCATTTCCTAATGAAACGCCAAGTCTGCTGCAGCACACATGTATATAAGGATGTCAATTTTGTTCTTAATGAGTATAGAAGTGGAGGGAGACTATTCCTTGAGGATTTTCATGAGTTTTAATCAGCAGAAAAGCTCATTGTGTGTTCTTGTGAAATGAAAATTAATCAGGAGGAAAAGGCTTCCGTTTTTTAGTCCTTAATGAAGCAGAGTTTGTATGAGGTGAGTTCACATTTTGTAGGACGAGATGGGGGTAATTTATCATAATTTGTGCTCTGTCTCTGACGTGCATGATTACTTTGAAGACTCTAGTTTTCATCTCACAGATCAGCAAATAATAATGAAGAAAGGGACAGAGATGAAGTCACTGGGTCCTGATCTCTTTGTTGGACAATTTCTCTGCTCAAGTCATCACACATCATTTTCATATTGTACAAGTGTTTCCTCTTCTGAAAGTGGAATTGATGGTTCTGGTCAGTCAAGACACCATCCAACAGGCTTGGGAAGCTCACGTTTGCATAATACCAGTTCTGTGCAGACTCCACAGGAAGTCAGTTATCTGCGTAGTCACCTGCTCCTTGTTTATAAACGGTCCGACTTCCTCTTGGTAGCATAAGGAATCAAAATTTGGAAGAAGCAGAGATTTAATTTATAAAAATTCCAGTAGGTGTCGGATCCCCATTTTAGTGCCATCTCCTGTTTTCCAGCAGGATGCTGAGAATTCTTTCAATAAACACCTATCCAGGAAAAGAGAGCCGCAGTCTGTCAGAAGGAATCAGCGACATTTCACCTGAAACCAGGTGAGAGCCACTGATTCCAGAGCTTTGCATTTCCCTCCAGAGCTGAGAAGACAGGTGAGCAACTGATGACCTTGTGAGAGCCATAAAGCCAGCTTGTCATGTCTGCACCAATAAAACTTGGTGAAACAGGAAGCAACTGGTGTTAGTCCACCATTTCAACAGCGACTTCTGCTCACAAGGGTTCTCTCTGGGCTCGGTTTCCAGGGAGTTTCCAAGAACATCTTGAGTAACAATGCAGGTTCCTCTTCTGACCTGGAGGCTAGGGGTTCTGTGCCTATCAGAGCAGGCGCTGGCAAGGGTCCAGGTCCTCCATCGACAGAGAAGAAAGGAGGGTTACCAGACCCCTCCACAGTGAGTCCCTGGGAGATGGGGGCCGGTCCCTCACCGCTGACCAGATTGTGTCCACGAGACACAGGCGGGTCCTATCAGCACAGGGTGGTCTCCAGGCCCAAACGACAGGTGTGCCTGTGGGCATCTGCCTCTGGGTGACCCCACCTGCACCCCGTAGTCCACACATCCATGTTCCAATCTGCACCATTGTACGAGAGTCCACCTGGTCATCTACGGGCACATTTCTCCTCCCAGCACATGAGGTGCCTCATGTATCATTCACATACACTGGTCATCTATTCACCCCACTGTGACTTCTGTCTGAATTTGCTCTGGGTCACCCCAGATCCTGAGGAGGCCTCGCAAAGCTTGGGGTGCAAGTCCAGGACATAACAGCCTGTGAGTACACAAAAGTCCAACTTCCGCCAGTCCTCCAGAGCTCGCCAAGAGACGAGGTGATCATGCGCAGACACAGATGGGCGGGGGGGGGGGGGGGCTGGAAACTAGGCAAGCGCAGAGCGGAGGCCAGGCAAGTCCGGGTGAGTGCTAGGCTGAGCCCTTGCGCAGGGGCAGAGCTAAGGTTGAGTTGAGGGAGGCAAGTGTAGGTCTGGGGGTCTGGAACCTTAGAGGCGAGGTTAGGAAGGATCCGGAGAGCAATTACAAAACTTCTTTGAATATTTTTACATCTGTTGGCCTTCTGAAGCATCACATTTCTGGGAACAAAGCATTCCTTGTAGAAAGCTCACTATATGGCCAGAGTAGCAGGCCACTGAAGGCAGCCAAAAAGTTAGCTCTTTCCCTAACTGGCTGTATCTGTAGAAGAAACAGACGTTGTTTTTATCATGGAAGTCGTTTTGCAGTTTGGAGAGGGGTCTGGGGAAAGCAGGTTTCTCATTCAGTTCTGTCCCCACCTTCTCCTGTGTGGGATCACCTCATCCCTCCCACATTGGGACAGGGAAAGGTACTGTCTTCACCAGGGCTGCATTGCAAGGAGCTGCTTTCCCCAGGTCCTGGGGAAGATGCCCTAAAGGATGCTCCTGCATTTCAAAGAGAGGAGAAAGTACTTGGGAGTTACAAGGTTTCTTTACTAAATGCTTTGTGGAAAGAAAGGAGGAGAAGGCGGTTCCCTCATTTGCAACAGGTAGGATTAAGCCTCTTAGTTTTAGTTGCTTCCTCCTCCCTGGGGGCAGCAGGCAATGAACTGGAAGAACCGCCCCGCCCCTCTTATAAATCCATCTCAGATAGTGTTTGGTACACTTTAGCTGCTAACTTGAATGCAGACGCCCAAGATTAGAAAATAAATCCACTCTTAAATCTTCCTCATTTGACTCTTTTTGCAAGTATTTTCAGTTTCTGTTCTAGAAGCCAAGGTAAGGTTAAGAAATGTCACAGTGGAAGCTCTGGGGATCTCACAGTCTTGGTCAGAAGTGGATGAGAATGAGAACCATGACTGCAAGTTTAAGTCACACACTGAGCGTGTTAACACACAAATGAAATAAATTTTAGTAACATTTTATTTAGCCCATATATCTAAGAGGTCTACATTTCAATATTTAATAGTACAAAATTATTCAACACGTATCCAATTACGATTTTTCTTTTTCTCACTCTTGGAGATCCAGCGTGTGTATTTATACATATACCACATCTCAGTTTGCACTAGACCCATCCCAAGTGCTCAGGTAACCTGAATGGCTGATGGGCACAGTACTATATGCAATGCTATCCCAGAAGGCAAGGTTGATGACACACTAGAAAAAAAGAAAGGCTATTTTGATTTCAGGTTGGGGTTAGTGTTACACAGTAAGTCAAGATGAGGGATCAGTGTCTGGAAGGGAGCTGCCATCAAGACATCGAACAGAGATAGCACCCTGGGAAGAAGTCCTATTTGGCCAGAGGTGAATGACTAGAGGATGCCAGGAGCATCCTCTTCAATGACGTGAGTTCTTAAAAAACAACAAACAGAGGGGCTGGGGATTTAGCTCAGCCGCATAAGCGCCTGCCTTACAAGGAGGCAGTCATGGGTTTGATCCCTGGTACCGATAAAAAAGAAAAACAAAAAAAAAAAAAATGGGAAGAAGCTTTTTGGATGCCTTGATACTGCAGCTGTATCGTGATCAATTTTTCCCATTGGGGCAGGTTACTCCAAGAAGTCAGAGTTGAAAGCTTTCCCAGCAGGTTAAGAAGCAACAGGGAAGTCTCGGCTGGTGGGCCCTAAATGGCTCCGACCTCCTAAGAAAACAGCTTGGAATTACCTCATGCAGTTAAAAATATTTGTACGCCATGAGTCAATAATTTCGCTGCCTGCCAGGTGCCCCAGAGAAGCATGTGCACGTGTAGACCAGGATGCGTGCACAAGAAAGCAGATCACAGCTCAGCACGGGCAGTGGCCTCCTAACTCTGATAGGAAACTGAACAGACTCATTGGAGGTCACACTGGAGAGCAGCAGAGAGTCATGAACTAGAGCTGCACTGATCAACATGGGTGGATCAAAATAAATCAAGTCCAATAAAAAAAACAAGAACAAAACTTGATCCATTCATCTAGAGGGTGGAATTATTTGCATATAGTATGCACATTTAAAAGTGTATCACATAGGGGTAAGCAACTGCAGACAAGCAAAGACATATTTAAGTAACCAATCGTAGCAGCTAGTGATGGGAGAAGGTGATGGAGATATAACCAGTGAGACTGCATCTCACTAGTTGTGTCCTGTTTTAACCTGAGAGTGGGTGATAGCCAGCGTTCATGGTTCATGACTTCTGCTGAGCACTGACAATGGGGAAGGCAGAGATTCTGGGAACCTGAGGTTCTTGAGGATTCTGGAGGCTAAATTCTTGGGGATTCCATGGTGTGAAAGGGAGTGAGTAGAAAACAGCAAAGCAACAGGACTGAGTGACAGAGTGTGATGGGCGGCACTTTAGTAGCTGTTGGGAGAAAGGAGAGATGTTGAATAAATAGTTTGTTTAGTTTTTCCAGGCTCATGAGCATATGTGAGTGCCCCCATCCAGGGTGCTGTTTCTTCTTTGCTGAGGGGACCCACGTCTCTTTGTGCAGCTGCATTAAGGCTGGTGGAAAACTGGCATGACAGTGACTTCTACCTGCAGCCATGATGGGAAGTGACCATTTTCCCAAAGGGAGAACAGAAGCAAGGGAATGGGCCAGTGAACACCTGGCAATGCCAGCTGCGCACTACTGGGCATTTACCTAGTGCTGGGTCATGCTGAGTGCACACTCCCTGCTCTTAAGAAGCATTTGGGGTGAGCGTTGCTGTGACCCCATTTTACAGATGGGACACTGGAGGTCACGTGCCCTGCCTGAGTTTCACAGAAGGGAAAGGAGAAACACAGGGCTTTTCCCAGGCTCTGTTCTGTCTTTCCCACTACACTGCCCCAGGGAACGTGGAAGGGTCAGCATCAAGCCTCATGGCCTGGAGATTCATGAGTCTGTGAAGGCGAGGAGAGCGGTGGTGCCATCAGCAGGACTGGCTGCTGTCTCTCTGTCCTCTGTCCCCAGCAGCAATTCTAAGAGTGCTGTGACTGACATCTGGGGAGAGAAGTCAGCATGGTTACCTTGACGATCCTTAATCACCTTGTGATCCAGGCCATGGGACAGGCAAAACTTTACTCTTACTTAGATGGTGAAGTGGAGCTCATTGTGGTGCTGTGGTGTGAATATGTGTGTGCACACATTTATGTGTTAAAATCTGGGTATCCGGTGCTATGTTAGCAGGAGGTGGGGCTCTGGGGAGTGGTCTTGCTGGTGACCATCACAGTATGAGATTAGCACTATTATAAAAAGGACCCCATACATTTGCGTGCCCTTCCAGTGCATGCGGATGCAGCAAGAGGGTACCAGGAAGTGGTTCCTAAATCTTCCAAGACCTTTGTCTTGGACTTCCCCCCTCCAGGACTGTGAGAAATTACCCTCTATTATTTATAAACTTCTTGGCTCACAGCATTTTGTTATGGAAGTCTGAATGGACTCAGAAAGATAGCTAATGGCTTAAATGTAGAGAACAGACACTGGGTAACTCTGGCTCTCTGGCAGGAGGGAGGAAAGGGCAGAGGTCACTGCTCTTTGCATAAGCAAGAATTGGGGGAGAGGTACTTTAGGCTTTGCCACTTAATGAAGTCCAGCTTATCAGTATTTTTCGTGCATGGTATATTTGGTGTTATGTCTAAAAACTTATAACTGAAAGGTTCTTGCCCCAGTATAAATTACTGTAGGGTTATGGCGGGAGGCCAAAGCAGGAACATCTACCACTTCCTGCTTCTTCCTCAGCCTTAATTGCAACTCGTCTTCCTGTTTGCACATGAAAAATATTCCAGTCAGCTCCTGTAGCATCATCAAGGCCCACTTTCAGCACCACCCTGGTCAGAGTTTATGTATATAAAATATGCCCCCTGTTCTGACAGAGGAGACCCAAGCTGTCTATGGCTATGGACTCCTCAGCACACCCTTGGAATAAAGGCTATTTTTTGCTTTATATTGTCTCTCTTTTGGTGCATCGAAAACTCTTTCAATAACTATATGCAAGGTGTTTAGATTTTTCTCTCATTTTATGTTCTACGAGATTTAGCTTTTGTATTTTACATTTATTTCTACTTCAGGTTAATTTTCATAAAGGATGTGGGGCCCATTTCTAGAGTCTTTCATTATGTTGAAGTCCAGATGTTGCAACAACATTGGCTGAAAAGACAAATGCAATTTGTCAAAACTCAGGTAACTATATTTACATGAACCTCTATATGGATTCTCTCATTTCTTCCACTAATTTATTTATGTATTATTTCATTGATGTCATGCTAGTCTAATAACTGTAGTTGAACAACAGTAAGTCTTGGATAGTATCAAGATTCTGGTTTCATTTCCCTTGAACACTGTGCTGTCGATCCCAGGTGTTTAATCATTGCATATAAATTTTACATTCAATTTGTCAGTATTCCCGGAATGACTTACTGGAATTTTGATTTGGATTGTTTTAGTTTTATAGATCAAGTTGGAAATAACCGACAATTTTCACAATACTGAGTGTTTCCAGCCACAAAGATTGGATACAACTTTATTTGACTTCTGTTACTAGCACTTTGCAGCTTTTTAACATATATGTGTGTGTGTATATATATATATATATATATAGCACATATTTTATCAGATTTCTGCATTAATACTTCTTATATTCCATTTTTGAGGTGTTAGTATAAGTAATGTCATATCATTAATTTCAAATTCTGCTTGTTCCTTGCTGTAATATAGGAGGATGGTGAGTTTTACATTCTAACTTTGTATCCTGAAGCCTCTGCATAGTGAGGCCCTTTCCTTAGCTGCATGGCGCTGTTGTTTGGATGTGGTTTTTGTCCTAAAGGGTCAAATGTTGGAGGTGTAGTCCACAGTTGGTAGTGGGAGGGTAGGTCTTTAAGAGGTGAGGCCTATTGGGCAGCTGTGTTAGTTACTTTTCTCTCACTTAGGGATAAAATACCTGACATCCAAAGTTAAAGCAGGGAAGGTGTATTTAGCTTGAGGTTTCTAGAGATTTCATCCATAATCAGCTGGCTCCCAAGCAAGGTGGCATGGCAGAGGGGAAACAGTTCCAGGCAGCAACACAGGGCAAAAGCAACAAGAATAAAGAGGGGGAGAGGGCCACCAGCCTCTTCTCCTTCCTCACATTGTACACAGGCTACGCAGTCACACCATCCCAACTGCATACCTTCCTCTTGCACAGGCTCATGGTGTTTAACAGCTCAGGTCACGGCCCCTGCTGAGTTACTTACTTACACCTCTAAACCTCTGAATTCTCAAGCTGAGGCAGTTTGTCTACCCCTGCAGAGACCCTTTGGTCACTGGAGTTTTGCCCTTGCATAGACCATGGGGCCCCAGATCGTTTGCTTCCTGTATTGCAAAGTGCTCTCTCCCTCCTGCATATGCTCCTGCCTTCCTGATATGATTCTGCCATGAGACCTTCACAGGAGCTGGCAGGTGCCAGCACCAGACCCTTCCTCCTCAGCGATCACAAGCTAGATAGGCTCCTTTCTTCTAAGTAGCCGGCTATGGGTATTTTATCATAATCATGGAAATGAGACTGATGCATCCAGCTAATGAGTGGTATAGGAGGATGTGAATCTAGACTAGCCCGTGCTATAGACAATCACAACGCTGTCTTTAAAATCCCCTTCATCATCTATCCCCATGCATGACGGTGCTTGCTTAACTTCCTGTGTACTGAAACAGTTCACATCTTCACCCTTAAAGAGTTTTCCCAGATACCCTCAGTCTGCCTCCGAAAAGGCTGAGGTCTCTCCTTTATTCATGTGCATTCTTCTCACTCTAACTCCCAGCTCCTTTAGGGAAAGATTCAGCTAATTTCTCCCTGTGAGCCTGGACATCAGCATAGGCCTCAACCCAATGAGAGCAACGCATGGGTGCATGGGTTTGGGCACAGCACCACATACTGAGGGCCTGAGCAATTGTGTTGGGAGAGCTGCGAAATAACTGGGGATCAGCATTAAATCCCTGACATCAGGCACCTGGCCAAGGTCCACACACTCCCTGAGGCATAGGTGGGTGGTGGCTGAGGCTTCCCAAGGGTGTGAGATTTTTCCTTTCCTCTTATTGTGGTTTGAGGAAATTGAGATGGAGCCCAGGAGTATAATTTAAGAGTGGTTTAAGTGGTGAACCAAACCCTCTGGGAATCCATGAAAAAAACTGTTTTCTTACTGGTAGAGATGAGTCTCAAAGTGTTTCTCATACCTGAATTAGTTCATTGGAATTGACTTATTAGCCAAAATGATGGCTGAGTGGAGACAATAGAAAGGGGGAGAACCAGTAAAAATTCAGTGCTCTTTAATTTACTGGCCTTTTCCATCTTTATCAGAAATTATACCCCTGGCACAAGCTGATTAAAAATTCTGCTACTTCTTCCACGAAATGAAATCAAATCAAATCCAGACTATCACAGAATATAAGCCTGAAAGTAAGATCTTTATTTGCTTATAAAATGTAATTTGTTTTCCATTCTGGCTGCTAAATGAAAATGATTTTCAAAGCCTTGGGGACCGTCAGCCCTTAAGGATTGCTGGGATTTCCAGTGTGGGAGGACATTTCTCCATCCTCAATATGAAGCAATGAAAGCCTCGCCCTCCCTAACCACCATAAGACACAACCTTGCCTCAAATCCATGGAGCCACCCCAGAGCTGCATTTTTGGTTTTCCTCAAGAAAGGTGAGGTTCCTGCTGCTGCACAGACTGCGCACAGGTGGACAGGGGGCAGAGAAGGCCATAAACAACAGGCCCGGAGGGCTGCCCTGGGGCCTGGGCCCACCTTGCTCACAGCAGAGCTCTTCCCACTAGGGGCCTAAGGCCAGGAAAAAATAGCAGCAAGATCCCAGAACAAAGTCTGCTTTTTAAATCTGGGGATTATTCCTAAAATGTCTCTGTTGACAGCTGGTGAGATGCAAAATAAGCCCAGGCCTATTTGCAAGTAAGCAAGAATTAGCATCATCAGCATCTGCAATGTTACTCAGGACACAGAACTATAAAGAACCTGGGTCCTTCTGAAACACAGTTAGGAAGGAGACCTGAACAGAATAGTGAGCCACTGGCCACCCGCTAATGTCCAGCGAACTGGCAAAGGGAGAAACATTTGCTGCTGGCCTGAGCCTTCACCACTGTGTTCTAATTACCACAGAGACTAATGTGATGGTACTAAATGACCCTATGGTGAGCAAAACAAGGTCATGTAAAGGGTAAGGAGCTTTAGAACCGTGTTGCTTCTATAACCCGGTGTCTGAAATGAAAAAGGTAATCTTCTATCATCTATGGAAAGGGTTGATTGGAAAATCTCTGTTTCATCATCTGAGATTATGAAAATGCAAGATAAAACAAGGGGAATCTGATAAGCAAGGTGTTGGGAGCCTGCCATGTTATTCATGAGAGCATATTCATAAGATGGCACCCGCCTGCCGCCTCTGCTGCTCCCCCGCCCATCGTGTGCCCAAGATGGCACCTACATCCTGCTTCCGGGTTCTTGCTCGGCTCACCGCCACCGCCAAATATGGTAGTCATTGATTACTTCCCCGTTATCACCCAATTGCCTGTCCCCACGTGTAATCTCATGGTTGGATAGTACTGGCCTTATAAGCTTAGGCATAGGAAGTGCTCGGGGCACAACACGGAAGAAGCCGTCGAGGACGGACATGTATTGAGGTTGCTGCCCAGTCAATAAAGGTGCTTGCAGAGGCTGAGTGTTCGTGTGCTCCATTCCGCGGGACGGAAGCGGCTCCGGACAGCTGGTGGCCCGTACGGGGACCCTGCGATTGCCCCCGCGCCCTCTGCGACTCCTGTGACTGCGCTGAGAGACGGTACGTACCTGCGGGTGAGTGGAGGCTCAACCCGGCCCTTGGTGGACGCACTTTAAGGGATTTGTTAGTCGACCCCTTGTTAGGGTCGATTTTGCCCGAAAAGGAAGGGCAGGCCCCTGCTGGCTATAGCGCCTCGGGGCTTTCTATATTTGCTGAAATGGGCAATGTTAATTGTGGCCCCCTCGCCCTATCATTGCGGATGTTGCTTGGGGCACGAGGAATTAGGATGGAAAAACAAACGGTTTTACAATTCTTCAAATGCATCAACGATTTGGCCCCATGGTTCCTGCCCACCGGCTCCCTCACCTTGCCCTCCTGGGAGAAATTAGGACGAGACATTCAATTTGCAGAAGAGCAAGGCACGAGTGTCGACCCCATGGTTCGCCCCATTTGGGAGATGGTTCATGCATGTCTCAGAACCGAAAGTATGGTAGGCGCAGCCCAGGGACTCAAAGAGGCACGCCACGCTTTCGAGCAGGTGCGCTCGGAGAGCTCCAGGGAGGCCTCAGAGGTTGGCTCACCGAGCCATTCAGATTCAGAGGGGGGAGACCCTAAGGTGGGCCCAAAGGAGGAAACTGACAGTAAGATAGGCCCACACCGCAATACAGGGCAGAAAGTTCATAAACCTGCTGGAGCCTTGTGTGAAGGGATGATGGAGAGCCTAGGGGAGGAGCTCGAGAGGGTGGAGAGTGATCTGCAGGAAATGCGCACCCCCGGGGAGGCGGGGTTAGTCCCGTCGGCCCCTCCCTGGGAACCACCCCAGGGAATGAGTGCCCCTGGTGGTTGGGGGCCGCCTCCTCCCTTCCCTGCCACACTTCCGTTCTCCGGGCGCCGCTCATTTCATGGCCGTTTATGGGACATCTTGCGTAGGGGCCTTGCCTCGTATGATGCTCCCAGCTTCTACCCGGTCCTCCAGGACCAGGCCGGCGCACCTTATTATCAGCCCCTGGACATGAAAGTGGTTAAGGGGTTAAAAGAGGCAGTCTCCACTTACGGCCCCAACGCCCCCTTTACGCAGGCTCTTTTGGAAAACATAGGAGCCACCCCTCTGACACCCTCGGATTGGGCACAACTTCCAAGGGCGTGTTTGTCCCCAGGCCAATTTATGGACTGGAAGGCATGGAATGATGAGTATTGCGGAGAGCAGGCTGAGAAAAACGCTAGAGAGCGCAATGTCAGGTGGAACAAAGATATGTTATTAGGCCAGGGAGCCCATGCACAGGATCAAATTCAACATCCTCAGGCAGTTTATGATCAGATTACTAAGTGTGCCATCGCTGCTTGGAAACAACTTGCCAAGGCAGGCGAACATACTGCCTGTCTTACCAAAATTGTGCAGGGAACGACAGAGCCTTTTTCTGATTTTGTGGCCAGGATGTTAGATGCCGCCGGCAAGGTCTTTCCAGACCCTAGTGTAGCCCAGCCCCTGGTAAAACAGCTAGTCTTTGAACAGTGTACCAAGGATTGCCGTGCAGTGATTACACCGCACAAAAATAAGAGTCTAGAGACTTGGACCAAGTTATGCAGAGAGGTAGGGGGGCCGCTATCCAATTCAGGCCTTTCAACCCTGGTGAGCGCGTCTATTAACACCGCCCTCAGCTCTCGCACCCCAGCAACACAACAACAGACACAAAGAAATAAAAAATGTTTTGAGTGCGGCCAGACAGGACATGTTAGGAGATTTTGTCCAAATAAAGAAAGCAAAGGTGACCACCCTCAACCAAGTGGGACACCCTGCGGAGGACAAGCGGGCCTATGTCAACGGTGCCGTAAGGGCCACCATGCCGCCAAGGACTGTCGTTCCGTTTTTGATAAGGAGGGCAATTCTCTAACTGGCCGCAAAGAGTCCCAGTCAAAAAACGGCCAGAGGGGGCCCTCCCACCGGGCGGGAATCCCCTCAACAACCTCTTCTTGGGAATGAACAGCCAGTTAGGGCCACCCCAGGATCAGCAGGAGTGGACCTCTGTGCCACCTCCGGAATCATACTAACACCTGACATGGGAGTCCAATTGATAGAAACTTCATTTAAGGGGCCATTGCCACCGAATACTGTTGGCCTGCTTTTAGGGCGCTCTTCAGTGGCCCTTCGTGGCCTTACAGTTGTGCCAGGTGTCATCGATTCTGATTATATGGGCAAGGTTAAGATTATGGCTCAGTCATTACAAGGAACACTGATTATAAACAAAGGGGATAGGATAGCCCAGTTACTTATTCTGCCCAGCTTGCATGGTCAATATCCAGCTAAGCAACAGTCTCGGGGTGCCCAGGGATTTGGGTCCACAGGTGAAAATTTTATTGGCCTTCATATGACCTTGCAGGAACGACCCATGTTGCTCCTCTCAATCAATGGTAAGAAAATTAAGGGGTTGCTAGACACCGGCGCTGACCACTCTATCATTGCTCATAAAGATTGGCCGGCCTCCTGGCCCCTCAATGTGGCAGAACAGACACTTCAGGGATTGGGATTTGTGCATTCACCTAATATAAGTGCGCAGTCCCTTCCCTGGCAGGACGAGGAGGGACATGGTGGGTCTTTTCAACCCTATGTCCTTAACCTCCCAGTAACCCTTTGGAGCAGAGATATTCTAGTCCAAATGGACATCACCCTACATACGGGATGTTCTGAGGTGTCTCAAAACATGATGAAGCGGATGGGCTATACCCCCGGTAAAGGCCTGGGAATCAAATTGCAAGGAAATACTTCTCCTGTGTCCACTACCATTAAACAAGACAGGAAAGGGTTGGGTTTTTCTTAGGGGCCGCTGCAATGCCTCTCACACCCACTCCCATAAAATTGACATGGAAGTCAGATACCCCTGTCTGGGTGACGCAGTGGCCCCTGCCTACAGAGAAAAGAGAGGCAGCATTTCAATTGATACAAGAGCAGTTATGGCTGGGGCACACCCAGCCATCCACTTCCCCTTGGAATACCCCCATATTTGTTATCAAAAAGAAATCTGGAAAGTGGAGGCTTCTCCATGATTTGCGGGCTGTCAATGCACAGGTCCAGCCTCTGGGAGCAGTACAGCGAGGCCTGCCGGCACTCACAGCCCTACCGCGAGGATGGCCTCTCTATGTGATAGACTTGAAGGATTGTTTTTTCTCTATCCCATTACATGAGGCAGATACCCCCCGATTTGCATTCACCTTGCCCACGATCAATCAGGAGGGTCCAGATTTACACTTTGAATGGAAGGCTCTGCCCCAAGGAATGACCAATAGCCCCACTATATGCCAGCTGTATGTCAGCTCAGTCATTCAGCCGGTGCTTCAAGAATTCCCTACCATCAGGTGTTTTCATTACATGGATGACATCCTACTTTCTGGGAAGGACGAGGTCAAACTACGGTCTGCCCTCAGTTCACTGGTTGACACACTCCGCCAGGCTAACCTGCATATGGCCCCAAACAAGATCCAACAGTCTGCCCTAACCTCGTATTTGGGGGCTAACATCTCACCTACTCAGATCTTCCCTCAAAGGCTTACCATCCGCAGGGACACCATAAAGACCCTCAACGATGCTCAGCAATTGCTAGGTGATATTAATTGGATCAGGCCGTATCTGTCTTTGCCCAATCACGAGCTACAGCCCCTATTTGAAATTCTCAAGGGAGACTCAGATCTAACTTCCCCCAGGGTGCTCAACCCGGCGGCAGAAGCTGCCCTGCAGAAGGTTGAACAAGCACTAACCAAGGCAGCACTGCAACGTACTGACCCAGAAAAACCTTTTGTCGCATGCCTCTTGAAAACAGCAAAACAACCTACAGCCGCTTTATGGCAAGATGGACCCCTGCTTTGGGTCCATCCCAGAGTCTCCCCTGCTAAGGTTATACAGTACTACCCAGAAGTGATAGCCTCTCTCGCCCTAAGAGCTGTCCAACAATCCATCCAACATTTTGGTGTCCCGCCCGCGGCATTGCATGTTCCTTATGCCGAGGAACAGATACAAACCCTAACAGCTTGTGTAGATGTGTGGGCTATCCTCAGATGCTCCTTTCATGGACCCATCGATAATCAGATGCCCAGAAGCCCGCTCCTACAATTTATGACTGCCCACCCGGTTATTTTCCCTAAAATAACCTCCTCACAGCCCATCGCGAATGCTCCGGTAATATTTACGGATGGGTCGAAATCGGGGGTAGGGGCATATGTAGTGGCCGGCCACCCCCCAGTCTCTCACCAGTTCGTCCCTGATCAGCCTCAGGTAGTGGAACTCCAAATTGTGTTAAAGGTCCTTCGAATGTTTCCAGAGAACATTAACATCGTTTCAGACTCCAAGTATGTGGTCAATGCCATGCAGATCTTAGAATCGGCCGGATCTATTAAGCCCTCTTCCACAGTTACTCACTTATTACAAGACACACAGAACCTGCTGCTCTCCCGCAGGGGTAAGGTGTTCACCACTCACATTAGGGCCCATAGTCAACTGCCTGGACCTCTGTCCCAGGGCAACGCTGTCGCTGATGCGGCAACGCACCCCTTGTGGATCTTCGAATTCCAGGACCCATATTCAGCAGCAAAGGAGTTCCATTCCTTGTATCATGTTAATGCACGCACCCTAGCGGCACGATTTGGGATACCTAGACAACAGGCACGTGAGATAGTAAGGTTATGCTCAGATTGCACGGTTCTTGTACCTACACCCTCTGTCGGAATCAATCCTAGAGGCTTGAGTCCCAATCACATCTGGCAAATGGATGCTACCCATATTCAAGAATTTGGAACCCTTAAATACATGCATGTGTCTGTTGACACCCTTTCGCAGGTTATCTTTGCCACTGCAGAAACCGGTGAAAGGGTCACACATGTTATTAATCATTGCCTGGCTGCCTGGGCTGCATGGGGAAGGCCAAAAATACTAAAGACTGATAATGGCCCGGCATATACCAGCCAAGCCTTTGCTCAATTCTGCTCTAGAATGCAAGTAACTCTGAAACATGGAATACCCTATAACCCACAAGGGCAGGGCATTATTGAACGAGCTCATAAAACACTCAAGACTGTCTTACAAAAACAAAAGGAGGGAATAGGCCATGGCCTCCCCCCGAAAGGAAGACTCTCATTGGCTCTGTTTACATATAATTTTTTAAATCTGAATGCACATGATTGCTCCCCTGCAGAGGAGCACACAAGTCCCTCTCCTAAGCATAAGGGTATGGTAAAATGGAAGGATGTCCTTACAGGACAATGGAATGGCCCGGACCCAGCGCTCAGCTGGACCCAAGGTGCGGTTTGTGTCTTCCCACAGGAACCAGGAAAGGAACCGGTGTGGATTCCAGAACGACTGGTGAGGATCTCCAACGCGCCGCGGACGGAGGAACCACAGGAGCTGGGAAATGACTCCGTCACCGAAAAGCTATCGCCCTCCCAACAATGCGACAGTTGAGGTCTGGGGGATTCCCCTGACGTTACCGGTCACAGGTACCTTGGGAACCCCCACTCACGTCAAGTTTGCTAGGCAAAGCTATAGTGTATATCTCCACATAGTATTGCTTGCTATCGCCACCAGCATGGCTGCCGCACAGGATACCCAGTATCTTTGGGGCCTTTGGCACCACCCCCCCACTTTGGCCCCCTTTTCCGCGGCTTCCCCTGCGTCACCCATGGTATATACTATCAATCAGACTATCCTAGACCTCCCTCATAAGCATGTTTCACGTACCCATTATGATTTTAACCTCTCCTTCCCGCTTACTTCCGATATGATTATACTCTCTTATGCAAACTTATTCATCACCAAAGAAAGGGCCAACCTGACATTCCCATTGCTGGAATTTGTTAATTGGACACGCCAGGAATGTGAGGGTACATCCAGGGTCAATTCGTCAGAAGGATTAAAAACCCCAAAAACCTGTCTGACCCTTAATGAGGCGCGGTGGCCCATACTGCCTGACTGTAATAAAGATTTCCAGGCCCCAAGGCATCTGTCCTTTGAATCCTACTCTAATATTCCCAGAATGACTAGACTAGAAGCCTCTAATATTCCCAGAATGACTAGACTAGAAGCCTCTAGTATTCCCAGAATGACTAGACTAGAAGAACTCTTCTGGCGCCGCTGTGTCCCGGTTGTGCATCCCTACCCTGTAACACAGGAGGGATGGTGGCTCTGGACCACTCACCCTAGAAAGGAGGGTAATATATCCAAAATCCTAAATTACTCGGTGGAAGCCGCCTGGTTGTCTACGAGTTACTGCAGTGAGCCTCAATCTAACCCCCTCAAATATACTTCCTCCATATTTGCACAACATCAGCTCTGTAACATAGAGGGAGCATGCTTAGACCTTCGCCCCTTCATGACACTTAATCAGACATTGTCCAATACTTCCACTGCCACCAGGGCAGCCAATAAGACCCACCCGCTCAACAAGGAGATCTGTGTAGACCCTTCGTTTGTCTTTGTCCTCTCCCATCGGTATTCCTTTTATTGTAACTCATCTGCTGATAATGAGACCAATGAGACCATCTGCACACTGTCCAACTGCTGGAATGGTTACCCTAATTTCGCCATTCTAGCTTACTGCCCAAGTTATCTTTGGATTCCCGTGCAAGCCCAGGACTGGGTTGGACCGGTCTCACAGCAGATCTCGCTCTCTTCCTTACCAACCAGAACTAAAAGAGGGATAAAAGATTGGTTGTGGCAGGCAGCGGGGGTGGTCTCTTCTTTGTTTGTCCCTGCAGTGGGACAGGCTGTTTTGCAGGCATGGACCTCCGACCAGCTTGCGGTGACCATGGAGGCGGTCAATCGGCTGAGCAACGCCACACGGGAAACCATTAGAGCCCAGGAACAACAGATAGAGCTAATCAGCCAAGCAATACTCTGGCTACAAGAAGAAATCCAACTCATCGGACAAGAGATCAATGCCCTGTGGCAGGTCGCCACTCAACTTTGCGACCAGAGGTGGCTGTCCTTCCGGGTGTGCGTCACTCCCATTCGCACCAACTTGACTGAAACCACAAAAACTATGACCGCGTGGTTACAGGACACTTATCTGCCAAAATTTCATAATCTGTCTGTGATTGTTAATCATGAGTTAAACAAGATAGAAAAGGTTCAATTAAACCCAGTTAGGTTTGATTTGTATACCCTGAGGGACGTCCTAAAAGGTTTGTGGGACCATGTCGCTTCCTGGTTCTCTTGGCCCAATTTGACTACTTGGATTCTGATTGTTGTTGCCATACTGGTGGGGTTGGTGGTCGTCAAATGCTTACTAGACCGCTTGATGCAAACCCAGCAGCAGGTCAAGTTCACAGCTATGGCGGCAATGCAGCTGGCGGAGGGGGGCCCATCCGGTAGCCAGGCGGCTGCATATCTCCTCCATGTCGCAGAGCATCAGTTATAAAATGCTGGATGGGTCAGACTAAGACGGGTAAGACTGAGGTACCCCACCTTGCTCAACCTAAGACAGGCCCCATTCCACACAATGACAGCAAGAGGCACCAAGGTGCGAGACCAGATGGTACTGCATGACACTCTACTCTTGGGGGTGTAAGAGAGAGGTCAGACTATATGCCTGTATGCATCTAGGTTTCATCCTAAATACCCTAGCCCCGTGCAAAGGGATGAGGCTCGAAGGTTCCTTTGGACACAGGGGTGGCCAACCTGTGCCTGAGGGTAGCCACAGAGCCATACACAGCGGGGTACAGACCACTGTAGTCACTTGGAAGACCTCGCTGTCATTTGCTTGTAAATAAGAAAGGGGGAGATGTTGGGAGCCTGCCATGTTATTCATGAGAGCATATTCATAAGATGGCACCCGCCTGCCGCCTCTGCTGCTCCCCCGCCCATCGTGTGCCCAAGATGGCACCTACATCCTGCTTCCGGGTTCTTGCTCGGCTCACCGCCACCGCCAAATATGGTAGTCATTGATTACTTCCCCGTTATCACCCAATTGCCTGTCCCCACGTGTAATCTAATGGTTGGATAGTACTGGCCTTATAAGCTTAGGCATAGGAAGTGCTCGGGGCACAACACGGAAGAAGCCGTCGAGGACGGACATGTATTGAGGTTGCTGTCCAGTCAATAAAGGTGCTTGCAGAGGCTGAGTGTTCGTGTGCTCCATTCCGCGGGACGGAAGCGGCTCCGGACAGCAAGGTTTAGTACTTCCTCCTGTGGCAGCCAGTGAATGCATACACAGTGACTTCCCCAAACCCAGATAAAGTCAGCTTTGGTGTCCATAATTAAAGTCACAATATCGAAGCCATGTGGCCATCACATTTTTCAGCAAGTCTGAGCTCCCCCATGAGTGCTTGAGTGGCCAAGGACAAAGTCATTTGAATGACCAAGACAAAGATGTATTCTCCTGCTGGCAGAAGTGGGGCGGTTCTGGCTAAAGCAGCTTTTCATTGGTCAGAAGTCTGTGACAGGGAACGGTGCAGAGCGTGCAGACAGGGCTGTGATCAGTCGGTTTCCTCTGCTCGCCCCTCGTTTCCTCTCTTCTCCCTCAGTAGCACCACCTCTCAGTGCACACTGGTCTAAACCCTTTCACTGCAAATCACTCACTTTTGGACTTTACCATTAGCCACTGTATTCAGGGAAAGCCTTTGTGAAGTCCATTTTTTTTTTTTTTAATACCAAACTCCATTCTAGAAGTCTTTCTCCAAACTTCACTGAAAGTGCGCTCTGATCACTCCGCAGAGTTTCACAGCCTGCAGTTTTCTGTGATGGACCTTTGTGTGTTCCACGAAGCTCTGTGTGTGGCAAGACTCACAGTCTCAGACAGGACCACTGTCTGTGCCCAAGGCAGGGCTCTGCTGCCTTTTGCCCTGATGCCATAGGGCGCTGTGCCCTGTAGACCCTTGTTCACTTTACGAATGGAGACATAACCCAGTGAGTGACCCCATCCCACGTGGCCTAGGTGGGGCTGGGATAAGGACATGATGGAGCTGTAGACTTCATGGTATCTGGTGGCTTTACTTTGTCATGATTTTCTGATGCAAAAGGAAAAACAAGGACAAACTTGTTTGTTTTTTTCTTTCTCTTTCTTTCTTCTTTCTTTCTTTCTTTCTTTCTTTCTTTCTTTCTTTCTTTCTTTCTTTCCTTCTTTCTCTTCTTTGTTTTTTGGTACTGGGAGTCAAACTCCTTACCTTGCCAGACAGGCACTGAGCCACTGAGCCATATCCTAGGCCCTGCATTTTCTTTTTAAAAGGTTATTTTATCAGCCTGTGCATAAGTCCAAGTCTGCATGCTTGACAAGTCTTTGGCACAAATAACATAAACAGAGCTCTTTCATCTCAGAGCATCTATTTTTTTCTTGTTGCAAACATGCACATCTTCTCATGGAAGAGCTGGAAAACACAGGTGATTGTGAAGAGGAAACAAAATGAATATGCAATTTCAATTCAGAGGAAACCAGGGCTGGAATTTCAGTGCATTAGTTTCCAATCCTTTATTCTTGGCAAAACTTCTTCAGGCTTGTGGTAGTCATAGTACTCTTTGGCCCCCAAGGACACTGCCTTTCTGCATGCGAGCTCTTCTGGGGTGGGTGGCTGTGTGAGTGGGATTCATTGGTTGTTTCACTGCCAGGCAAAAGCAAAGGGACTTCTGCAGATGGAATTAAGGTCTCCAGTCAGTTGACTTGAAGTAAATCAAGTGAGAGAATAGTCACAGTGGGCCTGCACTAATCAAGCGTTCTTTAACAAGAGGACTTAAGGCCATGTTGTGTTCAGAAACTCAAGTCAGCACAGGGACTCTTGTTTGCTGGCCTTGAACAAATGCTCCAGCATGTATTCTGCAACCAGAAAAATCGAAGAATGCCTCCAGCAGCCCTACAAGATTGAAAGAGCTCAACTATTCCATGCAACCCTGGCCTGCGTGACATTTGTTTACAACTCTCTGAGTTTCAGAGTACAGATTTTTTTAATACTGGTTCTGTGAAACAAACAAACAAACAAAAAACCTTGTGCTATTTTGAGCCACTAAGTTTGTGACCATTTGATGCACAGGATTAAAAAAAAGAAACAAAAGAAATGGAAGGTCATGCAAATAAAGGAATGAGATCATGTGTATGGTGACACTGTGTTGTGTAGCTTAGAGGGTGACCGGACTGTATGGATGTGCACTGGGTTACAGGTTTCATTGTCATAGATCCAGGTGTGCATAGTGTCCAGAGAGGTCAAGATCATCACAGGGATACTGAGCACCACGGGAAGGTGAGATGTGAAACCAGGGCTGTTGGAAACCCCGCACCCTCTCTGAAAGGAGTCGGATTTAGCTGCAGCCACAGTTTGGTTTCCAATGTTTAAATTTATTATTTCCTCTTTTGTACTGGAGTGGAGAATTACAGATCTTCTCCAGTCTTCTAAGAGAAGCCAGTGTTCTGGAATTCTAAATGGGAAGTAAGTTTTCTGTACACTGGCAGCCAATTTGGATGCTACTTAGCCCCCTGAAGGGTCAAATGGAAGTGGTTGGCTTCTGATGTTTATCGCGTGGGTTTCTAACCTTCAGCTAAGCAGGATGAACACCTGTTCTTAGATGCAGACTGTGTTCCTGTAAGGTGGAACTGACCATGCCTGAACTATTGGCATGGACCTGGTCCTGGCTGAGCAGCAGGATCAGTGACAGGTGACAAGGTTTCTGTGTATGTATTTAAGATTTTAAAGCATGCTGCAAATGTGAGCCCCCAAGGAACTGTGACACTTCTGCAGCAAACTCTATCCTCTGTCTCTTTAAGGTCATTTTGGCTTCAGACACAGTCTGCTTTGACACACACATTTAAACATCTTCAGTGTGGCCTATGTCTTGTTACTTATGGGGGGGCCTTTGTATCTGCTGGCTCACATCTAGGATTCAGCCAAACACAGATTCAAAATGTCTGAAAAGTTACATCTGTATCTAACATGTCCAGACCTTTTCCTTGTTTTATTCTCCAGCCAATACAGGGCTTTGGGTGGTATTTGGATTGTAGAAGGTATTATGAGTAATCCAGAGCCGATCAAAGTATACACTGGGATATCCACAGGCTGTGTACTAACACTGTGCTCTTTTATACGTTATTTGTCAACCTTGGATTTTGGTGTCTTCAGTCAATCCTGGATCCAATCTTCCATGAGTACGGAGGGAAAACTGCAGGTTCTAAGTATGTGTCTGCTAGAGGTGACATTTATATTTTTGCTATTTCTCTCTCACTTGCATTTCTTCTTTGATGAAGCATCTTCATGCTTCTTTTTGGTGTTCAGGTTATTCATGTATTAGAATATTAACATAGAGCTTAAACTCTAAGTCATATAGGAGATGTGAAAGCTTTTGTCTCAGTAGATTCGTATTTAATTTTGCATGGAATCCTAGGACTTATGGTGCTTTTCCCATTGATCTAGAAACTCAGCAGTTTGAAACTTGATGTTATGACACTCAAGAGCCTACATGAGACCTGGGCTGGATCCACACCTGGGCACATGTGTGTGCCTCACCTTTGGAGCTGGTGATGCATGTTTCTGTGTTAAGAAGAAACTGGGGGGAAGTGTGTAAAATATGAAGAATTAGGAAAAGTCCAGTTAGACTCCCCATTCTGATTAGAGTTTAGAAGGTGTCCAAGAACACTCCTAGTAAGAAAGAGCAAAATCATGCATGTTCTAGTGTCCATTAGAGAGCTTTGACGCAGGACCACCAAACAAACTGAATTCCAGAGGAGGATTAGAGCCTTCAAAGAGAGACTGGGCATCAGATTGTTTAGCTTGGCTGGAATTCAGAATAAAGTGTTGATCAACATACAGATTCCTAAGAAGAATTCAGCTAAAATTTCAATGAGTGATTATGGACCACACTGGAGCCAGCAGGCCAGATTAGAGTGATCATGGGCCCAGACACAAGGAGAGTGCACACACATGAACTTTTCACCTGGACCTCAGGTGGCTGTTAGGAGAAGCATGAAGGCAGACCGACCTCACCTGGAGAGACTCCTGGTTGGCTTGGGAACTCAGGTGAGGACCAGGGATTTCTGTGCAAATGACAGTGACCTGGCTCCTACTTCCCAGACTCTGAACTCCTAATCAGAAGCATTAATTTGCCAGGAGAGAGGAAACAAATTCTCCAGTTTCCTGGACACAGGTGAAGACCCATCTCTTCTGCAGAAGGACTAGAAATAAAACCTGAGTTTATAAAAGAAAGAGGTCTCTTTGGTTTCCAGGACACAGACTACGATTTTTGCTGCTGATAGAAATCCAGAAGGAAGAATTTCCTTCTGTAAAATAATATGGGCAAGATTCCATTTATATGAGGCAGAGTTCTGTCACCTTTGCAGAAGAAAAGAACTGTGGAACTGTGGTCCACATACGAGGCGCCCAGGCCCTGCCCAGGACTGAGGCTAAAGCTGGACCACAGGCAAACAGTGGTGTCCCTGTGACAAGTCACTCATAAAGTGAGGACCGGTCCTTAAATCATAACCTGACATAAGTGTGAAGCCGACTGTAAACCTGGCAGCACTGTGAGGATCAATGTCACCACAGAGACCAAGAGAACCCAGACTGAAATCGTCCTCATGCTTGGACTCCATTTACTGGAAAACTAATTTCTTTCTTTCTTTTTCTTTCTTTCTTTCTTTCTTTCTTTCTTTCTTTCTTTCTTTCTTTCTTTCTTTCTTTCTTCCTTCCTTCCTTCCTTCCTTCCTTCCTTCCTTCCTTCCTTCCTGCACCAGTGATCAAACTCATGACCTCATGCTGGTCAAGTGGGTGCTGTGCTGTGCTGCTGAGCTGTATCACTGGCTCCTAATTTCTCTTGATTGTCAGTAGTAACCCAGGGCCAGGGGCAGCTGGAGGAAAGGACTGAGCCACAGGGCACAGGAATCTTTGGAGATGATGAATATGTCTTGCACATTAATTGGGGTGGTAGTTTCTGTCTATGTCAAAACTCATAAAATTTTCCAAAGTGAGTCAATGCAATTGACACATTTACACATAAATTGCATTCTCCTTGAGTTGATGAATGACCAGGTGGGTCTGGAATGAGGTGCATCCTCTACAGCAGGACTGAGGGCACCATGGAATGCACAGTGTATGGTTATCCTGGTGTGTGAAACTCTACACAGACAGTCACCTGGGTCCCACTCTCTGAGTGTGACCATGTGCACGTCCTTAAGTGCCCCACCTCGGTTTCCATGGTGGCACAGGTTTCCGTGTGTGGCATAGACAGGGGGAGTTGGGTCCCTCAGCACTGTGCCAGGTCTTGGACAGCAGAGTTGAGTAAGACTCACAGTCTCTCCCAATAGAACTTAAATTCCAGGGGTGAGAAAAAGATGTTAAACTGAAAGAACAGGAAGTGCATCCTGCTTGTATGTGCCACGAAGAAAGCAAACTGGGGTGGTTTTCTGGGCGCTAGCCAGGTCCTTCCTTAGCTGGGGGTTTAGAGAGGACCTGTCTGAAAGTGAGACCTGAGTGTCAGGGAGAAAGAGGCAATTGGAAGACCAGGAGTGCAGACTTCCGGGAGGGAGGAAGTTCCTGCAAAGGTGGAGGACAGAGCAGAAGGTGGGGGAGACCAGAGGCTTCAAGCTGGGAGCTGTGGCCCAGTGAGCAGAGTGAACAGAGGATGTGGGACATAGCAGGCAGCCCGGGCCCGGGCAGCAGTGTGAGTAGCTAACATGCTCCACGGTACAAGCAAAGTTTGCTATTACTGATGCCCTGCCAACCCCCACAGGACTTGGGGACAGCAGCCTCGTAATCTCTGTTTAGAAGTCAGAGGTCTTCACAGCACTGTGACATCCCTACAGTGTCACAAAAGTTCGGATAAGCTCCCATCTCGAAGGTGAAGATAGTGCTGCCTTACTGTGGAGCTGCTCTTCTCAGCTGACTGTTTGGGTCACAAGTCTCTCCAGCTGAGAAGTGTGGAGTCAGTGTGATCTTCCAGAGGATGCAGCTGCCACCCAGGAAACACAACAGGAGGCCTAGGCACGGGAGCTGAGCCTTGTATGCTGAGAAGGCTCAGAAGGCCCTGAAGCACATGACCGAGATGACAGGTTTACAGAGTGAGTCGAGGCCTTGAAAATCAGATGTGTGACTTGAGATCAGGGCTTGCGCCTAGCATGAGCCTGGAGCCTTCTCGTAATTAATACTTACATCTAGAAACACAAGGGACCATGGTGTGAATGTGTGATGAATTTGGCATTAGTAAGAGATCCCCAGCTCTGCAAGGAACGCTGCCCTAACCAGGAGAACCCACAGTGCTGGGGACAGCACCACTCTTCCCTGAGGCACTGGCCACTTCTCTGTCTCCCTCTCCAGTACTCATGATGACCTGGGGATCTGGAGGTCCTTTCAGGGTTTTAGGGCAGGGGAGATGCTGGATCCTTCTGAGGCTCCCAGGGGCACTCTGGTGACATCTCTGCAGGCTTCTGTAGGCTTTGCCACCAATATTCTGTGGGCTAATTTCCCTCATCTCTGGCCCGTGTATTTCCCTGGTGCTTTTCCTGCTTAAGCATCTATGCTACCTTTTCTTTCTTTCTTTTTTTCCTTTTGGGGAATCACTCTGCTGCCATCTGTGGTTTCAGGTCTCCTATTGGCCTGGATAACTAGAACGTGCTTTGTCTCTGTTCACCATGATTGGCTGAAGGATGGATTAAAATAAATGCGAATAGATCAAAGAGACTTAGACCCTTTCTGGGTCCATCGGGGACCAGCACCCCTCTTCTTGCATGTGCACGCACTTGCGAGGTACATTTAGGAATCACGCTTTATTACACTGTAAGTCCAAGGAAACTCCATGGTTAACTTTTCACTGCTGGGTGGGAGGTCTACCTGTGTATCTTTAGATCACATGGAGAGACTCATCTCAAGTGGCTTTATGTGGACATAGATCACATAGACCGACCACATTCGAAGTCAGTATTCTGAATTTCTACTTCTGGGAGCCAGTCTGGTCCATTTCAGTGTGCTCCTCTACTGGCTTCAGTCTCTTATGACCCACTCTTCGCACCTCGGTTAGCAGCCCCTCTTCTGGTCTGGCTTCTGTGCCCCACACCTCCTCTGACTTCTTAGCAGCTTCCACGTGGAGGAGGTGGTGCTTCCAGCCATCCTGGGCATCATGAAGCTGGGAAAGCTGCCACTTTTTAACATGAGCAGTAAGGTTGACACCCACCTCACTTTCTTCTAGGAGACCTTTACCTTTCAGAGATTAGAAACCTGCCGCCTCCCCCAGTGAGCCACAGGCTCACATAAGATAAACCTTAGGATTTGATGGAAACTTAACATCTGAACCATAACTTGTTTCTGAACTTCAAGTGTGCAACATGGTAAAAAAACAAACAAACAAAAAACCTAGCCTCCGTGGGAGTTGACTTGTGGTCTCCATGGGCTTTGGAGACAAGGCTGTAACGAGTTTTTATAGTATTCTTTTCTTCATTTAGGAAACTGTGTTTTTTTTTTCCCATTAGATCAGGGTAGTGATGTACTCTAAAAGTGACCACTTAATACCAACTCTCAAGGAACCTAGAACACTCTGGGCCTTGGTGTCCCCTTCAGACCACACCACCTAAGACCTGCTCTTTTTCTCCAGGGCGAGTTGGATGTGAGGGTACGTAGGGTGGTCAGCACCTCTGGGCCCTGTGGCCCCTGATTGCCAGTACCCTGCTGGGGCCAGAACTGATCACTCAGGAACCAAACAAGGATATGGCAACCAGAGATGGCATCAGTGAGGCTCAATGGGTACAGTAGTGGACAAGAGGCCCGATTGGGTAAACAAGTTCTGCCCAGGCTATTCTGAAGCAGATGGATGCAGATAGACAACCTTTAAATAGCACATGGGCAGAAATAGATGAGGGCTCTTGAGTCCCAGGCAACCTCTGCTGGCACTGTTTCCACCTGCAACTTGTGATTCTGGGTGTTATAACAAAGCTGTGGATGGAGGAGCAGCCTCCGGGGCCAGACCTCCACAGTGCATGGGCCCTCCGTCAGCTAATGTGCTGCCCCCTGTCCTAACACACTCCCTAAGCTGATTTTCCAGTTGTAGGAGTAACATGTCCTGCAGGTGAACAAGGAATTAAGCACCCAGGAGTAGCAGTCTGCTCATGGAAGAGCAGATTTGAGGTTGCCCATGAAGAGGGAACATGAATAGGAGAGAGGTCTGGAAATTTATGGGTAAAGGACTCAGAGGGCAGGGCTGCAGCCAGGTGGCAACTGCTTCCTTTTCCTGTAACTGTGCCTCTTATCCTAGAGCAGTGAGTGCTAAAACTTTTACCAAGATGACACTTAGCAGAATTGCTTTGAGCAAAGAATGATTTACAGGAAGGGTGGCCCTGCACAGCAGAGCAGGGTCATAGTGTTCCCCTAGGAGGCAGCCTCATGGCACTTCCGGTCCCATAAAAGGGAAGTAGGCACAGGTGGATCAGTGGGCGTGGTTGTGTCTAGTGAATCAGTGCACAGCTGTGCTGGATCCAAGGGCGCTGCTGTGACTGACACATGCTCTGCCACAGGTTAGAAGAGTAAATTCCCTGGTTAGACTTCAGCTGTTTTACCCACTAAGTTAGATCAAACTGTGCTATGTAAGGGCTCAGTATGAAAGCATCCTTAGGACAAATCCAGTTTAGCATACAGAGAGTGTAACTTTTTTAAGATCGTACCTGTCTTGGTTACTTCTATCTTGTTGCTGAGACAAAGCACTTGACACCCAAAATGAAGGTAGGAAAGGTTTATTCAGCTTACAGTTTTGGAGGTTTCAGTCCATACTCAGCTGCCTCCAAGGCAGAGAAGCATGGCACAGGGGCAGCCATTCATGGGGGTGCAAGTAACAGGAGTGAAAAGCAGACAGAGAGCAGCCTCCTTCCCTCCCCTATATGGTAATCTGGCTCCGCCCCTGGGTGGGCCCAGTATTCACACTGCCAATCCCAGTGCTGGACAATGCACCAATCACAAAAGCTAGATTCAGCCACCTTCACAAGGCCCGTGCTCCCTCCATGACAGCATGAGACTTTGGGGGACATTTAAACACAAACCATAACAGTACCTTAGCGTCATGTCCTCTTGCCTTAGGGATAGATTCCTTTATTAATAATGCCATAAATATTTATGACACCAAAGCAGACATCAAAGGTGAGCACTGAACCAAAGCCATGTAACTGCCAAGTTCACTCTTCATTTGCTAGGGCGATGATTTCTTTTGTCACCATGGAAACAAACTTAAATGACCTGCAAGATAAAACCATTTAGTCATATAAGTATCTAATTTACATTAAAATATACAAATATAGGTAATATGTTATACAGAAAATAATGTAAATACACTATGCCTTATACTACATGCTATAGTCTGTATTTATTTTGTATTATTTTATATCTAGCCTATGTATTTGCATGTGTTTCACAAAAGTAATGTAAAATGATACAGACATACCACAAACATATAACACACACTCATGTTATACATACAAACTGTAATGTGTGTCAGAGATTCTGCAGGGGTGTGCATCTGTGTGTGTGTATGTGCATGTGTGCATGTGTGTGTGCATGCGTGTGTGTGTGTATGTGTGCGTATGTGTGTGCATGTGTGTGAGATACTGGGGCCTATATCTAAGCCCTTGAATATGCCAGGCAAACTCTCTAAAGCTGAGCCACATTTCCAGGCGTTTTCTGTTTATTTTGTGACAGGGTCTTGCTAAGTGGCAGAAGCTGACCTTAAACATACACTCTTCCCACCTCAGCCTCCCCTGTAGCTGGGATTGCAGAAAAGTGCTACCACGCCCTCTCAGAGGTTAATGTGTGACACCCAGCTGCCCTTGCCCTGTCCTTTTACCAATTGGGCCCTGACCTGTTCTGTTCTGATCAATTCTTTTTCTGCTCTCCCCTACCAGGGGTGCTGAAGAGGTCCCTAGTAATTAGCATCCTGTCTATCCCCTGTCTCTATCCTGAGCAATGCCACCTCTTCCAACCACTTTGAAGTTCAGTTTTAATTTAGATGCCAAAGGCTCCCACATTCCATGGGAGCCTCAGGCTGGTTGTAATCAGAGAGGCTGGTGCTTCCCACCTGACTAGGGTGGCCCTGTCCTGCTTGCCAGTCCCTTGGGGGCCTCCCGCCCGCCCAGCCTTTGCATCTCTTCCTCCTGTGTCCCCCAGACAGCTGTCTATCACAGAGGACCCCTTGCATCTTCCTGTGTTTGTTTATTTAAGTGCCCAGGAGCAACAGAATCCAAATAAAGAAAACACACTGACTGATAAGCTAATAGCCTGTGTGTATCCTTATTACTGCACACTGGCGTGTGGGTGTGATGCGTGCATAAGGAGTGAGAGAGAGAATGAGTGCATTGTGCACATGCATGTGCACATGTGTGTGTTCAATCCCACAGATGATCTGCTGTTTTGTAAGCTGCTCCATGGCTGCAGCTTGCTCTGATTGCCTCTGGGAGCCCAGGCAGGGAGCATCAGGTGTGGCATGGAAGCTGTCAGGAAACAGCCGTTAAGTTTAATTAAGAAGGAAGGATAATACGGGCTTGGCTGAACTGAGACTTATGTGTCTTTTTGTCTTTTGAGAGAGAGGCCATTAGTTCTTCTTGGAGAATTTGATGAATTCAGTCAGCAGTCTGGGAGCCGATTTTAAATGAAAGGCACTAGATGCCCCAAGTGACATGGGGTGCAGCTGCCCATCCTGAGGGGGCTGGTGAAAGCTGGGCCCTCAGGGAGAGCAACTTTTCCCTTTTAGTTCTCATGCTGTTTGCTTCCTTCTGATGGATTTGATGGTTGTAACTGAGATCTGCAGATCTATTTGAAACAGTATTAATGGGCCTGAAAGGAGGCATCCCAGGAACCAAGCCTAGAGGACAGGCTTCCTTACACTGATGAGAAAGAGCTTTTTCCAACTCTTTTATATGTAAAAATCCTGAGTGGCTCCTCAGAAATGTAGATTCTGACGTCACCCTTGTGATTCTCATGTAGGGGTGTGGCAGGCACAGGAGGAAGCCCTGATAACTCAGCCTTAAATCCCATAGCCACAGATAAGGAACCATACATAGCACAGGATGGTGCAGTCATGGAAAGCTCTTGAGATGGACGATTACAGCACCTGGATTAACCCCCACCCCACCCCCACCCCCACCCCCGCCCCAACCCCAGGGGTCCTTGGGAATGGGAGAGAGGCAGCCCCAGGGAGCAGGCTGCTATCTGAGGCAGGACTAGGAATGAGAAGGGGAAGGAACCCTGAGAGGCCAATGTGGCCCAGAGAGACCCTGGTGCACCCTGTGCAGAATAGGGCACCTCATGCTGTGTGCTCTGAATAACCCCGGGTCCTTGGTAAGACACACGCATGCGTACAAAAGAGCCCCAAAAAGTGAGGCCTGGCCTTTCCCCCACCCTGCTTGTTGAGAGCTCAGTGATCTGGGATCCTGCGAGTTTCAGTGCAGAAATTCCAGCAATCACAGAGAATAAACACTTCATCCTGACGGAGATTTTAGGATCAGAGAGAAATGCTCTCATTTTCTGAAAATCAAGTCGAGAACACTCTATGTTTATGAGTTTTAAACCAGTGTCAGCTCTTCTTTTCAGATTTTAGCATTGTGGTGGTGTCCTAGGTTTAAGAATGTTGAATTTTCCCATTGCTGATTCAAATTGTTCCTTTGCCGTGGTGAGGGGTGGCATCGTGTCGTGGTTAAAAATCAGGCTCGCAGCCTGGGAAGCTGCACGTGCAGTCTCACAGACATGAGTCATTGTCCTTAACTTACAGTGCTCATCAGATCCTTCCCTTAGCAGAATTCCTCCTCTTTCTCCTCCTCTTCCTCCTCCTCCTCCTCCTCCTCCTCTTCCTCATCCTCACCATCTCCCCTCTTATGATGGATGGCAGGGACCATCTGCTGTCACTCTTGAGCTTCCCTCAGCCTCTGCTGTGTCCTCAAATACACCCTCAGTTCCTCTGCTCCAGGCTTCTGCCTATCACAGTGGTTGGCAGTGCAATTTCTCGCTAGGGGCCCTGCTCCTTCTGTGTCCAGGACAGGACCCCACTGAGGTGTGGCTTGCACATTGTGAGTTTTCTGGTCTCTGCCTGGACCTAAGGAAAGGCTCACCCTTCTGTCCTCTGAGTTGCTGAGATGACGCAGGGTTTTCCTCATCTCCCTCTTTGCTCTTTAGCCTCTGAGGGTTGGGCAGTTGGCTGAGAAGGCTGTATTTCCCGGAGCCCTGCCCTGCAGGCTCGGAGGATCCATCTGTACCTTCATCTTCCTGGACTCCTAGGCTGACAGCAGTGCCTGCCATGTGCAGCCCGTCCAGTGCTTGTTGAACAAGCTGACTCCTTTTGGTTTCCCCCTTCACTGCTCCACATTCACTGTTTTTGTTTTTAGTAGCTTGTTAGACTACAGTGATTTGAATCCCTTAAGTTTTCCATAGGAAACTGTACAGTTCACAGTTTTTGGTGTATTGCAAAATTGTGCAACCTCATCACAATCAAACTTAGCACATTTCCTTCACCTGCCAAACAAACTCAGCAACCATTAGAAGCCACTTCCCTGTCTCCCTCTCCCACCCCCATCACAAAAAAAAAAAAAAAAAAAAAAAAAAAAAAAAAAAAAAAAAAAAAAAAAAAACACTGAGCTGTGTTGTGCTTGTATAGATTTTTATAGGAATTTTACACAAGTGGAACCACGGAATGTGTTAACTCTGGATATGCTCTCCTTCTCTTAGCATAATGTCCTCAAGGTCTTCCCCACTGTGACCTGTGCCAGTGCTGGTTTCTTGCCTTCTGGCCGAGTGATATTCCACATACAGCAGTAGCTTCTTCTCTCTACCCAGTCAGGAGTAGTGCCATCTGGGGATGCTTCCATGCTTTGCCTCCCAGGCAGTCAAATAATGCCTTTGTTGGATGTTTATGCCTAGGTTTCTAGTGGACTTATGATTTCAGTTTCCCTGAACATACACCATGGAGTGGAGAGCCTTACACTGGATTTTATTTCAACTTTACTTGGCCTGCTCAGAAAGCTTTCCTCTCCCCATTTCCCAGACTCAGTGTGTGTGGCTGCCCTGCCAGGTCAAAGTGGACTCATGGCCCTGTGACAATAAATCAAGTGGCTCTGAGATCCAGGCCTCTCTGAGTCTCTCTCTGGGAATTCACAGTCATGACTGTACCTCTGGGTGGGAGGAGGCAGTTGGGGCTCCTGGGCATCAGGTCCCTCCCATGGACAGGTCTTCTACTGTGGGAAAGAGCAAGGCTGTCAGAGCACAGGGGGATCAGATCGGCAGGACACAGTGGACAGATCTCCATCCCATGCACCCTAGGGCACTGGCATGTGTGACTCCCTTTGTCCCCCAAGACCATGGGAAGCCACTTTGCCCTCATATCACATGCATCCACAGTTACCTTTATGCTTCTTAGCTGTTCTCAATTGTGCGCTGGTTCCCCATAAGTGGAAGGTCCTGAGACACAGAACAAAGTCCCACTAATGACACTTAAATGTCAACAATTTCAGGGCAGTGTGTGAGTCAGGGGTGATGATTGGAAAGTGAACAAGCCATGCTCAGGGGCTTCTGATAACCCGTAGGCTTTGTTATGTGAGAGATGCAGTGTGTCTCCTGGCAGGCTCGCGGTGTTAAAAACCTTGTTGTTCATGGCTTTGGTAAAGTGTTTGGGTCACTGACCCACTGATGAGACCACAGTGTGATGGTACTATTGACAGATGATGCTGGAAACAGGAGATGGGGCTCCTGGAAGAAAGGGGAGTAGGGACAGTGACCTTGGGAACTGCATTGGCCCCTGGAGCTGTGCTCTTGGTTCCCTCATGCCCTTGATCTCTTGGATGAGGTGAGAGGAGAAGCTTTCTTCCACCACGTCCTTTCTACCAGGACGTTTCTACCTCACTGTGGGCATAAAAGCAGTGGGGCCAGCTGACAGTGGACTGAGACCTCTGAGACGATCAGCCAAACATACCTTTCTTCCTCTAAGCTGTCCACATTGGGGGTTTTGTTAAAGCAATGCAAAGTTGCTAATGCACTCATCTCCAAAGTCTTTCCATGGTCTTTCTAGAATGTTCTTGGTGAGCTTTCCAATGTCCAGGATTGAGAAGAGTGGGGAGCACTGGACCTCTTCTCCCAGCTAATGTGATCTCACATCCCAGTGATTTAGAAAAAAGCAAAATGAAAAGAGAAGCCCAGGGACAGAAGCTGCTAAGACTGAGGGGCTGCCATATGGCTGGTATTTACAAATGCTCAGTGCATTTTAAAGGAAATTTCCTACATATTCATCCTAGGGGCAAACATTTGTATTCAAAGGACAAATCCAAAAGAGTGCTGAGAGTGTTTGAGGGGAGGCTTTGAACTTTAAAAAGAGGATGTTAAGCAAGCAGAAATTAATCATGGTTGTTTCCTACACAGAGCTGTCTCTCCACTCACTTAGGAATCCCTTCCGGCAGGAAGCTTCATCAGAAAGGAAGAAACATGAGTGGCAGTTTGGTAGATAAAGTAGCCCCTGGGATAGCATCAGAATGAGCTCAGAGGGTCACTGCCCTGCTCCTCTGTTCAAATCTTAAGCCAGTCCTGCATTATTAGCTTAAAAAACATTCCAAGGGACCTTGCCTACATTGCAACTGTCCATTAAAGCTGTTGGTCAGAATTCTAAGCATGGCAGTGGAATATCACCCCAGGCTTCTAAGGCATAGGAGTCTTCTCTGTCTCTGCTCTGTCCCCAGGTTGCTCCCAGGTTCTCCCCTCATTGGGTTGCAGGGGAGAGAGGGGAAGGAGGGACAGGAAGGATTACAGGGGAACCCTTGCTAGGTTAGCTTCTTCCTATGGGCCCTGGGCAGGTCTCTCCCTGTTCCTGTGGGCTCTGCCCAGGCTCCTTGCTCATGCTCTGCAAGCTGAAAAGTAATTAATGACACCTGAACTAGACTTGAACAGGCAGACAGATGATCGATCCTTAGGTGAACCCAGGCATGGAATCTGACTGGATGAAGCTGGTGAGGTCCAAGCCAGAAGGCTCCGTGTAAGGGGAGAAACCAAAGTCTGATGAGTGTAATGGACTGTGGGTTCATGTCTCCCAAATTTGCATGTTAGAATCCTAACCACTAACATGAGAAGCAACATCTTTGGGAAGTGACCACGTTACAAAGGGGAACCCATAGGTGAGATTGGAGTTCTTGTGAAAAGCATGGCCTAAACTCTAACTTTCTTTGTACCACGCGGGGACACAGGGACAAGTGGGCCACCAGCAACTGCAGAGAGCTTTCCCAAGACCAAACACAAGGTGACACTGGACTTCTACACTCCAGAACTGTGAGAAGTAAATTAATTTCTGTTGTGTATAAGCTACCCTGTGGGTAGTATTTCACTATAGCAACTAAAGTGACTTTCAATGGAACTCTCTAAATACTTCCGGTTTATTTGTGGGGCTAATTTAATAATGTGACTGTAGCTTCTTATATTGGGAATGGACTATATTTTCTTCATAGAATAACATGAATTTTAGTTTTTCTTTTATTGGATATTTTAAAGAAAATAATAACAGCAAAACACTGGTTTGGTTTTCAGCCTCAAAGACTCTATTGAGACAAAAAATGGTGGTAGAGTCCGATAGAGCTCCAGACCTGTGTTAGCATTGTTCCAGAAATTTCCACACAAGGCTCATATGTGTATTCCAGTTGACAGATTCCTACCAGTTAGCTTCTGGGTCCTTCTTGAGAAACTATTGATAGGTTGTGAAACTGATGCACAGAAAATTGGAATGTGTGTCGGAATCATCCTTCTGCAGAGCTCTGATCTGAAGTCTTATCAAATAGGTTAGTGCACTAATAATAATCAAGGGCACAAACATCTTCAGAGGGCTCTGCTAATGCTGGTTCCTAAGAGGAGTGGAAGAAATCAATCCATGCATATGAGGATCTGAATTAACCTCTGCCAAAGTTTCTAGTGCATGCACCAGTTCGCTCGTAATGTTCCCTGCCATGCATTCTTTCCCACTGGGCAGGGGGAATAATTTTTGTAGGACATTAATTAAATCATGTCGATTTCCTGCTGAGGCCCTCACCATGGGAGAACAAGTACCCCTGTCATGGGGACTCCAATGCCCCATAGGACTCCCCTCCAACTTCCTCACCTATCACTGTCCTTGGATATATGGGCACCTTAGGCTATGGCACTGTGCCAACTCTGTGTGCAGATGATATTACAGAAATCAGAGTAAGAAGATGAAGGAAGAAGGTGTGTTAGTTACTTCCAAGCCACTGGGTCAAGATACTGAATATCCACAATTCAAGGAAACAAAGCTTATTTGGCTCATGGTTTCAGAAGGTTCAATCCATAGTGAGCTGGCTCTGTGGTCATGGTCCGTGGTGGGCTATTGTGGCATGGTAGAAAGGCATGGCAGAGGAAGGCATGATGGAAGAGAATGGCAGCCAGGAAGCATAAAAAAGGAAAGGGACACAGTGAGAGGTTTCCCTTCCAAAGACATAGCCCCAGTAGCCAACTCTGTCCCCTGGGCCCATCTCCTAACCTCACAGTCAGCTAAATCTATCTTACATCCGTGTACCTATTCCACAAGATGACTACAATCTGCAGACATGTAATAACAAAAACCAAACAAACAAACAAAAGAATTCATCAGTGGACTCACCCAGTGTTGAGTACTGAGCTCTCATGATCCAATCATCTCAGGACATCTCCACCTTTGTACATGGGAACTTTTTAAGGGTTAAATCTTAACTATAACAGAGGGGAAGTTTAACTTCTGTAGAGAAGGAGGGAAGTTTGGGGCTGGGTTTTCATGCCCCTCCATATCAGAACTATATTTTTTGCTCTTCAAAGTCTTCTTTCCTCCCAAGACCTGGATGCTGGCCTGACATGGTTATTTTTCTCTCATTGGTGAGACAAAATTAAGGAAGGAAAGGCTTATTTAGTTTACAGTTTTTAAGGTTTCAATCCATATTTAACTGGTCCCAAGGAAGAGTGGTGTGACTAATGACTAAGGAGAAATCATTTATGGTGGCTGCAAGTGATAAGACCCCAAAAGGCAAAAGGAAGGCCCTTCTCCCCTTATATTGTATGCTGGCTCCATCCCTTGGTGGGTGCAGCACTCACACTGCCAATCCCAGCACTAGACAACAAGCCAATCACAAACACTAGACTCAGCTGCCTCCATGATTGCATGAGGCTTTGGGGGACATCAAAACACAAACCATAACATGGCCCAATACAGACAAGATGCCCAGGCAGGTCTGCAGGATGGCAGCTTACCATGACTCAGTGACCAGACCCAGAGAATCTGTCACCACCCCACAGGATCTCTGTCCAGAACTTGCTCTGTGGTATCTTTCCACTGTCCTGCAGAACCAAGCTCACCTGTTGGGTCCAACATAACTTTCTGTAATTTCCCAGACTGAAAGTCTCTTCTTAAACTCTCCTGTGTCTCTGCTGCCGTTGCTTGGCCAAGTAAGTGTGAATTCTGGCTCAGCCACTTTCGATGCCCTGTGAGGAGAGCATCTATTTTGGGGGAAAGGTGGGTGGTGATGTGAACCCCATTCAGAAACCATATGGCCTCAGAGAAGCATGACTGCCTGCCCAGGCAGTGGAGCTTTTGGGGGGCTCTGTGGGGAGCATCCAACTTGCCCTTATTGTGTTAAGGCTAGGAAGGCTGCTTGTCTCTGTGACCAGGAACAGACCAGGCTCACAAAGGCAGATTACTTATTATCTAAACACTGATCCTTTTTGTTTTGTAATGGGAATTGAACCCAGCACCTTGCACTTGCCAGGCAGGTGCTTATGCTGCTGAGCTATGTCCCCAGACTTGAACAGTGATATTTTTATGAGTTAAATGACTGCTACTAATAGACAGGCCAAGGTTGCCCTGGGTAGATGGGCATGTGTTCTTCTTGCCCAGGCATGATGGGGACCCAGCCTGCAGGCTGTGTGGATTGCCAAGAGGATACCCTGGAACAGAAGGGGATGTCCATGATAATAGTGTTGTTGGGTAGCAGTAGATGAATTGAGGATTTGTGGGAATTTAGGAGGGGCCAGCAGAAGTGAAAAGTGCAGGTGGAAGAATGTAATTCCCTCGATCTGTGCAGGTCTCATGAATTAATGTGTCAGCTTGGAGATTTCTTCCCATGAAAACAGACATTTCTTCATCTGTATCAGGGGACACAGGAAGACAGAGACAGAGAAGCAGAGACAGAAGGAGAAAAACAAAGAGAGAATTTGCAATCCTCTTGCTTGCTGCTGATAAATTATCCTGGCATTTCATATGATGATTTTCTGCTACCATTTCCCTCTATATGTTCTTGGTGTAGGATGTCACTTGCTTAAATAGCTCAAACACTGCTGCTGGCAGCAAATGCGTAATTTTGACAGATGCACAGAGTCGAGCCCGGCAGCTGAATATGTTAAAGCTACTGAAGCCTGTGAGTTTATGTCTCACTCATTTGAGGTTCCTCGGTTCACTGGCAAAGCGGCACTTGTAGGAGCCCAAGAGGAAGCACCTAAGGGCTAAGCTGTCCTCTAAATTCTCCCTTGGAAATATCCCCTAGGGATATTTAGATATATAGATGTTTCTAAATGAAAGGGAGAAGGTGTCTTAAATTCAGGGGGACTTCTCAGTGGGCAAAACCAGGCTTCTTGTGGCAGCTTTGTTATCTGCAGAGGAAGTCAGTCCTGGAATGGGGATTGGAGTCCTCAGTGAGCAGATGAATGTGGGTTTTTGCCCACATTAATGTGGCTATTTCTGTTGTCCCTCTTATTCTCACCTCTGGGTGAAGCTGCTGATGATACTGGACCATTTGACCTGCATAGTTACAATGTCACAGGGCCAGGATGGACACAATGTGTGTTCAGCAGATCCCCTGCCATGCCTTTGTGACCCCAGACAAATTTCTGTCCTTTTCATGTAAATAGCCTCGCTCAATGTAGAGTAAATTAAATAATTAAATTAGAGAAAGGTCCTCACAGGAATGAGCCTTAATTCCTTCACAGGCACTAGGATTCGCCATAGAAGGATGAGATTTTCATTGTAGAAATGTTTATTTGTATATATTTTTCTCTTATTTTTCAACTTCCCTTGCTGAACATATTTAGTGTGCATGACAAGCACAAACTAATAAATCTGGTTTTAAACAAAACTTTCTTATGGTGGTAAGAGCAATTAGCATTAGGTGGACTGTCCTCTTTGTGGCTTTGTAAGTTCGCTTCCCTTGCAGTTGATTAGGGTTGTGACAGCACAGGGATCTCTGGAATGAGGATTCACCTTGACTAATGAACTTCGCACCAGGTGGGCAAGGCGGGGGCAGTGCTCTTGGTCAGTACCCTTCCCTGGTCCCTGGAAATCACAGCTCTGCTCTGCATTTTTGCAAACAGAAATGCGACAGGAGATGCCTTGTGCTGGTGGAGTCATGGAAAATTCCCCATCTTATTTCACTCAGGACAGTGTCCCCCAAATATGCCATACAGCAGCATTTCTTCTTTTGTAAGGTTAAGCAATGTGCCATCATATGTATGAGCACTGTTTTTTCCAAGGCAGAAAAGTTCAGTAGTTGCAGTCGGCAATTTTCCCTCCAATATGTTTTCACTTTAATTGGTGCTTAACAATTGTACCTACACTGGGGGACAGCGTGACGATTTGACACACTGATGATCAAATCAGCGTTTTTGCCTCCTCAGATGTCATTTCTCTTTGTCCTGTAGCGTTGGACTCTTGTCCTCCCCTGTTTGCCCTCACAGTGGCCTCTGGTCACCGACAACAGTTCCACCACCCAGCTGTGGCAGGAAGTTTGCCCCTTTTTTCTGCATAAAGGTGTTCTCTTATTTGCCTTTTCCCAGAAAGCTGTGTCACGAGGCTTCACTTGGTGAGTTCAAATCTTTATTTGACTTAGGCTGCTCTGCTCTGCCTTATATTTTATCTGCTTACCTCTTTCATACTTCCCAAGTCTAAAACTTCGGAAATAGGAAAGACAGGAAAAGATGAAATAGTTATAGCCCCTCTCTCACGCCCCTCCTGGGCCCCCTCCAGAGGGGCTTCTCACAGAAGATGAAGTCGTCCTGGGGCTCAGAGAATTGAGACAACAAACGCTTGACCTGTAATACCAAATGCTCTCCTTGCTCAAAGATGAAGGCAGGAATGTTCCAGAAGACATGTAATCTGCTATCATGTTGGCTTCATCTTCTCAGATTCGGTTTCTAAAGCTGATTTCCATGGTTTGAGAGAAGGAGCATTGTGGACATCACAGAGAATGTGGAGGCATTCACTTCCAGAGACACCCAAGCTCTGCCCAGGCAAATACCACCCATGCCAGCTTCACAGATATACTAGGATGTACCAGGTGCTAACCCAGCCCCTCCCAAGCTTTCTTTTCTATTCGAAGGAGTTCTACCGGTCACCTGCACCAGGGACCACATGAGCTGTTTTGCTGCCATCCAGTGGGACTGTCCACCAGGGAGGTGCCCCCTCCCAGTCACAACGTGTTCCCTATTGCAGAGGGCCTGGCATCCCCAGTGACTGCACGTCCATGCCCAAAGCCATGTCTGGTTGTCTCAGCAGATGTGCGGCACCCTCACATTTAGTGTCTGGGGGGCCGAGCGGTGATAAATGTCCTGGACCATGCTGGGAATTTGTATTACATAAAGATCCATCCCCTTGGAAACCAAGTAGATCTAAACAGGGACACCACTGTGTCCCAGGACTCTAATATGTGAGAAGCCTCCTTTCTCAGAACACGGCAGTATCCTGTGACTGTTAATCCTGATACCTCAGCTACATTTGATAAAGAAATGCCTAGAAGATGGGGAAAGAGCGCTCTGGGGTGTCTGGCTTGGCACCTTGTCTGCCCCACACCCTCCTCTCTGATGCTGTTCCCTGCTCCATTTCCTGGCCACCATGAACTGAGCAGCTCTGCTCCACCACACCCTTCCACCATGATGGCTCTGCCTTGGAGCCCCCTGACCATGGACTTAAACCCTGCAGGCTGAGTTAAATTTTTCCTCCTTTAATTGTGAGCATCTGTTGTGACAGCACTGAGAAGGCATCTTTATACTTTACCAAGCTCAGTAAGTTCCACAAGTTCCCATCTATTAGGTTAGTTCTCTGTCCACCATTGACTTCACTTCTGAAATTCAAACTGTGTTTTCTTAACCGGCTGGCAGCATATTTTTAAGAAAAAGCTTTCAATTAGTGCATTGCTTTCTATGTAGAATTTATATTCCCTTTGTTGATGCTAAATTAAACAGTGCTTGTTTTATTATTTCACAAAAAGCTAGTTGTGATATGGGATGAGTAAGCATAAATCCAGCCCACGTTTGTCCTCGGGTGTTAGATCCAAAGCATTTGTCCTGATGCAGGCTGGGTGCTCTGTGTGTGACCAAGCAGCAGGAAGGAAGCGACAATCAGGGGAGCTTGATTCAGCTCTCCATGTGCAGATCGTACGGACATTGATAATCAGGATTCATCAGTTTAGTGACTGTTGTCATTACGATTCTAAGATTATCATCACACTCATTTCCAAGTTGAGGTGGATGGGGTATCTGTTCACTCAGGGCCAGGGTTAGTGGTGTTGATAATAATGAATGCTCTGGTCACACATGTCAGTCCAAAATCAGGAGCTCTGCTCCTGTGTGACGGCTGGACTAAGGCACAGTATTATCCAGATCCCCGCTGACCTCTTGGACCTGTCACCTGATTTGCTTATTTCTCTGTATTTATTTCACAAATGTTCCTGAAAACCTCTTCTTAGAACTGCCGATCCCTTTCTATCATAGGAGCATGATAGAATGGGATAAATTTGCTGGTTTATTTTATTTTCTACTGAGTTTCCACTCTTAAAACTTCTTTAATTTGCTAAGCAAGAAAATCAAGGATCAATTTTTCCACTGCAGAATCACATGATTGTTAGCCAGAGTCAGACAATGCAATTCGTTTAATTTCTCAGGAGCACAGCCAAAGTTGTTCACCAGCCTTTTTCCTCTCTGCTAAATTCTGAGGCCATATTAAGTTTCTATTTTGTTTTGTTTTTCACTTATATGTGTTATCATCTTCCAGTTGGATCCAGAGGATCACATTTAACCTTTCTCACTTGGATTCCAGAAGTTTTGCCCAGTGATTTCCTAGGCTTCTCCTGGGGAGTGCAGTGAAATCCAGAGAATCCAGAGGAGGAGCCCAAGACAAGGCTGGAAGAGAGCCACAGCCACAGCCTGAGCTCAGTGAGTGAGAACTTGAGGCTCACACTCTGCTGCATGAGGTGGGAACAAAGCCCATGGGTGCCTCTTGAGTCCTCCTTCCTCCTTCCAGGTGTCTCACGTATCTGAGACTCTGTGGCCGGTGGCAACACCAGCTGTGGTCCAGATACTGCCTGAGCACCTTCCAATCCACAATCTCATTTCATCCCCTAAAAGCTTTAAGGGACAGTTGTGACTATCACACCCATCCTACAGATGGGAGCACCAAGGCAGAGGTAGCTACCTGGGCCTTCAGAGTCATTGAGAAGCAGAGCCCTGCACAGACTCAGACAAAGTGCCTGGTGTCATGGACATCACCAGCCGGGGCGCTGTCCCAGATATAGCCAGCAGTTGTCAGAGGAGACTCTGTGCAGTCCTTCTTGGTGCCACAGTTTCTGCCTGAGAGCCTCGTGCAGGGGCATCTGACTCCACAGTGAGCACGCAGGCCTGAGTGCCCAGGGGAGGTCATGAGAGAGACCTGCCATGCAGCCTCAGCCTCTGGCCTGAGTGGCCCAGGAGTCCCCAGGCATCTCTGCAGCCATACAGTAAAGCTCCCTCCTCTTCTTTCCACACCTTTCCTCTCCTTTCTTCTCCTCCCCTCTCCTCTCCTCTCCCAAGCACCCTCTCATCTCCGTAAAAATTCCATCTGTGTTTCCTGTTATCTCGCCTCCATTTCACTCTTTAAATTATTATATTGAGTCACCTGTATAAGATGAACCCTGCGCTATGTAACCTTCTGTGTCTGGATTCTGGCACTTAACATTATGGTTTCAGAATGCATGCCTGTTCCTACAAGTGACTCATTGTTTACCAGAAAAGCAAAGCAGTGCTGTTGTAGACCTGTAAATAAGGGGTCCCATCTTTGGGCCATGGCGAGCAGTGTGCATCAAGGCCCCGGCCATGTGTTTTCCCTCAGACTTCAGCTACCCAAAGCCAGCAGTGTGGGTGATGTGGTTGTTGTTGCTGTCTGGCCACCGAGTTACCCCCTCTTGCTGGTGCTTGAATCCCATATTCCCTTTATGTGAGTCACCCTGGGTCTCAGCCCATGGGTTCTGGCACAGCTGGCTCCCTCTGGTGGAGGGGAGAATCCTGGGGTGGAGTCTAACAAGGTCCTGAGCTCCCCCAGGGGAAAGATCATCCTCCTGATGGCAGAGCTTCCTGAACACTGCTTCACCCACAGCCCCAAACTGCTCAGTGAATAATAATGGAAAGGAAGTGGTGGGGAATGGGTGCCCCTGGGGATACCATCAGACACCTGGTGTACTCACACTTAGCTCCAGAATTTCTTTTGGATTTTGAAAATTTTTATTTCTTTGGATTTTGAAACTTTTCCAAAAATTTTTGGATTTTTTTTTTTGGATTTTGAAAATTGTTTTTCTTTGAGTTTTGAAAATTTTTCTTGCATAAGCCAATTTGAGCTTGGTTTGCACTAACTGAGTATCCTTGATACAAGGGAAGTTTTTTTTTTTGGGGGGGGGTGTTGGTCATCATAGAATTTTCTCTGACATCCGTGCACTTTGGGGTTTATTAGCTGGTCAGAACCACCAGGGCAAGCAGAGTCACACAGTAAACTTAGTCCACAGGAAATGCCATCTTCTCTGCCTTGCTTATTCTAGAGTTAAAAATAGGGGCTGGAAGTTTAGCTAAGTGTGTCTGAGACTCCCGAAGCCTCAGGAGTTTGTGTGTCCCAAGATCAACCTGTGTTAGGTCAGTGACCCCACCTGCCCCATGCAGGGTCTGTCTTTGTTCCTTCCTTTCTCCTCCTCTGGAGTCACCAGATGGGTGTGCACCACCTCCGCCTGTACATGGACCTGTGAGGATATCAATACAGATCTGGTGAGCAGAAAAACAAAACTAATTGTTGAGCAATTGTGGCAACAAGACCGTAAATCCCACAAAGTATTCTGTTGTCACCAAAAATAATTCATTTTGCTAATTTAATCATCCAACAGACATTTCTTGATCACAAGCATGTGTCCTACCTTGGTGGCGGGGGGGGGGGGGACCAAGGTGACAAAGGCAGGTACTCTACCTTCTGGTGCTCATGGGAGGTGGGGATAAACAGGCTCCCACGGAGAGGCTACAGGGCCCTGAAGGAACAACCAGGTTGCTGCAGGAGGTAGCAAAGGTGCAGCAGCGGCCTCTGTGAGGCTGGGCAGTGTTAGACGGGAGGAGCCGGGAGTCCTCCTGGCCAGGCCTGCACACTCTGAGCTGCGGCGAGGTCACTGTTGCTGTGGGTATTATGACACTGATGAGAACACCAGTGAGGCTCACCGGCTCTGCCTCGCATGTGGAAACTGTGTAACGAGTGAGTCACCAATGCTGCCTTGTTTTCATAAATAAGGTTACAAGAGAAGCTCACTCAGTGAGAAGCCTCTCAGGGCTTGCATGTTACAGAATGTGATGCAGTTCCATTCCTGGTCCCAATACATGTGCTCCAGGTGGAACACACAGAGCGACAGAGGTGCCTACCTGTGTGGCTGAAGGCTGCAGGTGCTTTCTCTTCCTGTGGCATTTAGATGAGTCCCCTTTGTGTCCTAATGGGTGCGTTAATGGAGGTGGCCAGGGCAGGCAGAGGCCAGGCTGAATGACACCGCCTTTGTGAGTGGCCATCACTCTATAAACACACAGCATAAATGCTGACTGTCAAGTAGACTAATCTGTCAGGCAGGGGGACATTTGCTTGTAGCACTGTCACATTTAGATAATGGAATAGTGTAATAGCTCAGCATCTGGCTTAAAGTTAAAACATCAAGATTTATCTCATTCTTCTCCACAGGACTATTTTTCAATGGCTTGACTATAGTTCAATGGCTTTAACAACCCACTGTAACTAAGAGGTCCTGTCTGGCTTTTGTACATAGAAATTTTAAAGCAGACCAGCTCTTGGAAACAGAGGTATTTAGCCAAGATAATATGCACCTCACCCAGTGAAGATTAACAGTTATTTAATGGGGCTTGAAATTGTTTCAGTCTGTAGAGCTCTGAGTGGATCGGGAGTGTCACCTGCATGGCTGTCAGCCTGACTTAGAAGGGGCCAGAACCCGGCCTCAGTAGGATCCCTTCATTCCAAGTCACATGCACTTTCCCCTGTGGGTCACAGTGTGGATCTGCTTCTCCCAGGAGTCACAGCCCTAACTGTAACGCTGGCTGTAGAGAAGAGGGAACTGAAGGACAGCGGTGAACCAAAGGTGTCACCTCCACACACTGACAGTGGCATTTTAGGCACAGATATGGACCCGGAGGGACCACTATGCTGTGTCTCAGAAAGAAGGAGGAAACACTGTCTTATACGCAAGATTCAGGCTTTGCAGTGGTCGGCGATAAACTCAGCTAAAAACCGCGCCTGCTCCTGGGAAACGTGGACTTGGTCCTGAGCGGTCGCTTTTCAAAAGACAAATGTGAGGCTTAATATTTGTCTTCAAGGCTGACATCAGGTGTAAGGGGCAAAGAGGCCTCTTCTGTTGCCCAGAACACCTGCAGGCGGTAGCCCGAACTACCTTTATTAAACAAATGAATCCGACACATTACAAAGGCCAGTAGTTGGCATCCTTTCCCAAGGAATGTGCATTGCAGGCAGGAGTGTGAAGAGGCCAGTGTTCTCCCTAGCGGGGTTGGTTACGTTTCTAAGCCATCCTGAGTTTGTTTGTGACCTGTGGTTAGAAAACAAATCCAGACAAAGATGCACTACAAAGTGCGGGTGGAGGGTGGGTGGTGACAGGAACAATAACTCAGTGCTCACAGGGGGTGGCGGGGTTCATTGGCAGTCTTCAAAGTGTCATTAGCTTATTTGGATCTCAATTAGTGCAGACATTTACTAAATAGCTTTAAAAGAAAACCTTAGCCTCTGCCCTTGGGATGAGTGCAGCAAGAGGTGAAATCAGCACCAAAATGATGTTGAACCAGCAGCAAGGATGTCATCAGTGTCGTTAGTCTTTAGCCTACTGCAAATGTCACTGCCTCAGCTCCGTTAGACAGCATTTATCCTCAGGAAAATGAGGTCAAGGAAGGGCGAGGATGGACAAGCCTGGAAGTGGGGTGTGAGCGTTAATGCACATGAAGGTTCTTGGGGTTTTGCTGGAAGACAGGCCCGTATCTCCACCCCTCCCTGTCCTCTCCCTCCCCTACTGTCCTGTCCCGTCCCCCCACCCCATTCCCACACACACCTGCAAATCTACCTGTGAGGCACTGCTGCTGTTGCCTGCTGGCCTCTTTGTGAATCCTATGCCAGCAAGGACAGGAGGCATCGCCTGCTCTCTCCAGCGCCTTCTGTAAGATTGGCCAAACCTGGTGAGGGCTTTTTCCGCACACACTGGATGTGTTGGGATCACCTGTACTTTGCCCATCTTGTCACCTTGCTGCTACGTCTTTAGGGTTCCCTGCCTGGAATTTAACATCCACAGTTCTGATCCATGTGAGTGGAAATCAGAGCTGGGCTGGCTGATTAGAGTGTGTCCCTGTCTTCTTTCAATCTCTCTGCCTCCCAGCACAGTTCAGACCCTGAATCTGATCTCTGTGCCTTGCTCTGTGCCATGGGCGTGTCTCTCCAAGTTTCCTTCTCTTCATAACAATGGGGACATCGAGTCCATTTGCATAGTGTTGCAAACCCAGCACACTGCTGAGGAGGAAGTGCTTGCTGCTTGCTATGTACAAGAGATGGAGGGAGGAACCCTACTCAGTTCATGTGAGGAACACTGCTGTGAGTTTTGTCATAGGCAGAGAGTCTGATTATACCCTGTTCTCTCACACCAGCAGGTTCTTCAAAGGAAGAGGAAAGATCAATAGTAATAAAGGAAAAGGATCCCAGGGGCTGGGACAGCGAGACAGTGTCAGGGACACCCTGTCTCCAGGACAGAAACAGGACCTTGTTTGGGTTGGGGTGGCAGCTGCGTTCAGACTAATTTCCCAGACTCAGATTGTCAGTGGCAACAAGAAAACACTCAGACACAGAACAGGGAATCTTGCCAAGGCAGTTGAAGGTTTCTTATGCAGAAGGGCACAAGTGAGAGGTGGCAGGCAGGGTGAGCAACCACAGAGCTCTGGAGTCTCAGCCCTAACTCAGCAGGAGCTGCTGACCTCTTGCCCATTGGCTGGTTGGAGGTGCACAGTCTTGATTGCCTTGCTCAGGATTGATGGGGATAGGGGCAGGAGTCAGGAAGGCTGCTGGCAGGTGTGGACACAGAGTCCTTGGTTTGTGCCTGTGGTGTCAGGATTGGACGTGAGCAGGCATTTATTGTAACTTAAGAGGTTCTGGGCCTTCGGTGAGCGGAGGAGGAGCTGCGCGGACCCGGAGCCGCCTGCAGAGGCCCCGTCCTTTGTCTGGAGGAGGAGGGGTCCCGGGTTCCTGGGGCACCTCGGCCCGTACCCAGCCGCGCCTGGCCTTCGGTGAGCGGAGGAGGAGCTGCGCGGACCCGGAGCCGCCTGCAGAGGCCCCGTCCTTTGTCTGGAGGAGGAGGGGTCCCGGGTTCCTGGGGCACCTCGGCCCGTACCCAGCAGCGCCTGGCCGTCGGTGTGCGGAGGAGGAGCTGCGCGGACCCGGAGCCGCCTGCAGAGGCCCCGTCCTTTGTCTGGAGGAGGAGGGGTCCCGGGTTCCTGGGGCACCTCGGCCCGTACCCAGCCGCGCCTGGCCTTCGGTGAGCGGAGGAGGAGCTGCGCGGACCCGGAGCCGCCTGCAGAGGCCCCGTCCTTTGTCTGGAGGAGGAAGGGTCCCGGGTTCCGGGGGCACCTCGGCCCGTACCCAGCAGCGCCTGGCCGTCGGTGTGCGGAGGAGGAGCTGCGCGGACCCGGAGCCGCCTGCAGAGGCCCCGTCCTTTGTCTGGAGGAGGAGGGGTCCCGGGTTCCTGGGGCACCTCGGCCCGTACCCAGCCGCGCCTGGCCTTCGGTGAGCGGAGGAGGAGCTGCGCGGACCCGGAGCCGCCTGCAGAGGCCCCGTCCTTTGTCTGGAGGAGGAAGGGTCCCGGGTTCCGGGGGCACCTCGGCCCGTACCCAGCAGCGCCTGGCCGTCGGTGAGCGGAGGAGGAGCTGCGCGGACCCGGAGCCGCCTGCAGAGGCCCCGTCCTTTGTCTGGAGGAGGAGGGGTCCCGGGTTCCTGGGGCACCTCGGCCCGTACCCAGCCGCGCCTGGCCTTCGGTGAGCGGAGGAGGAGCTGCGCGGACCCGGAGCCGCCTGCAGAGGCCCCGTCCTTTGTCTGGAGGAGGAGGGGTCCCGGGTTCCTGGGGCACCTCGGCCCGTACCCAGCAGCACCTGGCCTTCGGTGTGCGGAGGAGGAGCTGCGCGGACCCGGAGCCGCCTGCAGAGGCCCCGTCCTTTGTCTGGAGGAGGAGGGGTCCCGGGTTCCTGGGGCACCTCGGCCCGTACCCAGCCGCGCCTGGCGGTCGGTGTGCGGAGGAGGAGCTGCGCGGACCCGGAGCCGCCTGCAGAGGCCCCTTCCTTTGTCTGGAGGAGGAGGGGTCCCGGGTTCCTGAGGCACCTCGGCCTGAGCCCAGCCGCGCATAGCCATCTGCGTGCAGAGGAGGAGCGGGGTAGATCCGGAGTGCCCGCAGGAGGCCCTTCCTTTGTCTGGAGGTTTGTGGATATCTCTGCCAGCAGGGAGGGATCACAGGCTCCTGAGGCACTGCGGTCTGTGGTGAGTACCCTAACCCGGCTGCGATCCAAGAGCTGTGGATCTACCAAGGGGCAGGTGGGTGCACAGTGTCCCTGAGGCCCAGCTTGTCTGGAACCGCGGAGTTCTGATCAAGCAGAGAAGGGCCATTGGTTCTGCAGGCCCAATGGCCTGGGGTAGAGGGGTGCCAGAGTCTCAGTAGCTGCAAACATAGAAGGGGATTTTCAACAGATCCTGAGGAGGCTTTCAAATAACACTTGAAACACAGAAATATAGGAAAATGACAAAACGAAAGACCAAATTACAACCTCAAACCTCCAGCCCAACTCAGGAAACCCTAGGAGAAGTGTATTTAGAAGAAAATATATCCCATCCTCCTCATATATTAGACACAATAGCTACTGAAGTTGACAAGCAACTCCAGGAAGCTTTAAAGAAATTCAAACTCGAAATAATTTCTCAGATAAAAGAAGAAATGATAAAAGAAATGAAAGAGATTCTAAATATATCTAAAGAAAACACAGATAAAAAATTGGAGGAATTAAACAAAAAGATAGAATCCCTAGACGAGCAATATAAGAAACAAACAGAATACATAATGCAGATGCACAGAGATATACAGGAAATAAAAAACTCCACTGAAAGTTGTAAAAACCGCCTTAATGAAAGTGAAGACAGAATTTCAGACCTTGAAGACAGGATTGCAGCAAGTGAACAGGAAAGGAAAGATCTTTTAAAAATAACAAGGAATCAGGAAATAACAATTCAACAACTGCAAGATGATGCAAAGAAGAATAACATAAGAATGATAGGGATTAATGAAAAAGAAGGAGACAACATAAAGGATATCAAGAGGATATTTAGAGAAGCAATAGCTGAAAACTTCCCAAGCATGAGATCAGAAACTGACATCAGGATCAGTGAAGCATATAGAACTCCAAATAGTCATAACCAAAATAAAACTACACCCAGACATATAATAATCACCATCCCAGAAATCCAACACAAGAATAGATTATTAAAAGCTGTCAGAGAGAAAAGACAGATCACTTATAAAGGAAAACCTATCAGAATCACAGCAGACTTCTCAGCACAAACAATAAAGTCAAGAAGAGCATGGAGTGAAGTATTCCAGATCCTAAAGCAAAATGATTTCCAACCTAGACTGATATATCCTGCAACACTATCATTTAAAATAGATGGTGAAATACGAAACTTCCATGACAAAGAACAGCTGAAGAACTTCATGAACACCAAACCAACCCTGCAAAAAATATTGAAAGACAGTTTAGATACACAAAGGAAAAAACCACTAAGCAAAGCAAATAATTAAACAGAACAGAAAGATAAAGATGCAACAGCAGAGAGATAAGAATCCTACAATTAAACAACATTTAACAGTAATAACCATTAATGTAAATGGTCTCAATGCACCAATCAAAAGAAACAGACTAGCAGAATGGATCAAGAAACAAAATCCAACCATATGCTGTTTACAGGAAACCCATCTAACCCAGAAGGATACTCACAGACTGAAAGTCAAAGGATGGAAAACAATTCTTCATGCAGCAGGAATCCAAAAAAAGGCAGGAGTAGCCATTCTGTTTGCAGACAACGTGAACTTTAAACCAACAATGACCATAAAGGACAAAGAAGGTCACTACATACTCGTAAGGGGAAAACTCCAAGAGGAAGAGATAACTATCTTAAATATATACGCACCAAACTCCAGAGCGCCCAGTTATATAAAACAATTATTAACAGAAATGAAAACTCAAATTATCAGTAACACAATTGTAACGGGAGACCTTAATACGCCATTGACACCAAGGGACAGATCGACCAGACAGAAAATGAGTAAAGAAATAACAGAACTGAATCATACCTGTGAACAAATGGGTTTGATAGACATATACAGAATGTTCCACCCAACAACATCAGAATACACATTCTTCTCAGCAGTACATGGATCATTTTCTAAAATAGACCATATATTAGCTCATAAAACATATTTAAACAAGTGCAAAAGAGCTGAAATCATCCCTTGCATGTTATCGGATCACAGCGCTCTGAAATTAGAAATTAATGATAAAAGATACCGCAAAAATCCCACAAACACATGGAAACTGAATAACACACTCTTGAGTAATCAGTGGGTCACAGAAGAAATTAAAGAAGAAATCAAACAATACCTAAAAGAAAATGAAAATGCAGATACAACTTACCGGAATCTGTGGGATACAATGAAAGCCGTTCTGAGAGGAAAATTTATTGCACTGAGTTCCCACATCAGGAAAACAGAACGAATACAAATAAATAACTTGATGCTACACCTCAAACAGCTAGAAAAGGAAGAGCAAATCAAGCCCAAAGCCAAAAGAAGAGAGGAAATTATAAAAATCAGAGCAGAAATCAATGCAATAGAGACTAAGAAAACAATCCAAAGGATCAACAAATCAAAGAGTTGGTTCTTTGAAAGAATAAATAAAATCGATAAGCCCCTAGCCAACCTTATTAAAAAAAGGGAAGAAAAAGCTCAAATTCATGCAATAAGAAATGAAAAAGGAGAAGTCACTACAGACCCAATAGAAATACAGAAGATCATCAACACCTATTTTGAAAACCTCTACTCTCAAAAGTTTGATAACACAGAAGAAATAGACAGTTTCTTAGAAGCATATGAAGTGCCAAAGCTAGATCAAGAGGATGTAAAACTGTTGAATAACCCAATCTCGGTTACTGAAATTGAAAATGTAATTAAGTCCTTACCCACCAAGAAGAGCCCAGGCCCAGATGGATTCACTGCAGAATTCTACAAGAAATACAAAGAAGACCTAATGCCGACACTCCTCAAACTATTCAATGAAATTGAAAGGGAAGCAATCCTGCCTAAGTCATTCCTGGAAGCAAATATCACTCTAGTACCAAAACCTGAGAAAGACCCAACTAAAAAAGAGAACTATAGACCGATCTCCCTAATGAACACAGATGCAAAAATCCTCAATAAAATATTGGCAAATAGGATCCAGCAAATCATCAAGAAGATTATACACCATGACCAAGTGGGATTCATCCCAGGAATGCAAGGATGGTTCAACATACGCAAATCAATAAATGTAATTCACCATATCAATAAAGCCAAAAATAAGAATCACATGATCATTTCTATAGATGCAGAAAAAGCCTTCGATAAGGTCCAACATTTATTCATGATAAAAACTCTACAGAAAATTGGAATAGATGGTCTTTACCTCAATATAATAAAGGCCATTTATGACAAACCAACAGCCAGCATCATACTAAATGGCCAAAAATTGAAAGCCTTTACTTTAAAATCAGGCACAAGACAAGGATGTCCTTTATCACCACTCCTATTTAATATAGTACTGGAAGTACTAGCCAGAGCAATTAGGCAAGAAAGAGAAATAAAAGGGGTAAATATAGGAAAAGAAGAAGTTAAGTTGTCATTGTTTGCAGATGACATGATACTCTACATAGAAGACCCCCTAAGCTCCATTGAAAGACTCTTAGATACAATAAATAAATTCAGTAATGTGGCTGGATACAAAATCAATACTCAGAAATCAATAGCATTCCTATACACAAACAACAAAACCACAGAGAGGGAAATAAGGGAAACTGGTCTATTCACATTAGCAAGCAAAAAAATGAAATATTTAGGAATTACTCTTACAAAAGAAGTGAAAGACTTATACAGTGAAAACTATATTACACTGAAAAAGGAAATTGAAGATGATCTCAGAAAATGGAAAGACATCCCTTGCTCATGGATAGGAAGAACAAACATTGTGAAGATGGCCATTCTCCCAAAACTCTTATACAGATTCAATGCAATCCCAATAGAAATACCATCAACATACCTTATAGATCTAGAGAAATCACTCCTAAATTTCATCTGGAACCAGAAGAGACCTAGAATCGCAAAAGCAATTCTAAGCAGCAAAGACAAAGCAGGAGGCATCACAATCCCTGACTTGAAATTATACTACAAAGCAACAGTAGTAAAATCAACATGGTATTGGAATCAAAACAGAGCTGAAGATCAATGGAATAGATTAGAAGATACAACCACAACTACAAACACACTCAACCACCTTATCTTCGATAAAGGAGCCAAGCAGGTTCACTGGAAGAACGACAGTCTCTTTAATAAATGGTGCTGGAAAAACTGGCTCCCCATTTGCCGAAAACTAAAGCTAGACCCATGTCTATCACCATGTACTAAATTAAAATCTAAATGGGTCAAAGATCTGAATATTAAAACAGAAACGCTAAATCTATTGGAAGACAAATTGGGTAGAAACCTTGGAGGCATAGGAGTAGGTAGAGAATTCATGAATAGGACTCAAACTGCACGGGAAATACTTCCCAGAATCAATAACTGGGACCTCTTCTTATTAAAAAGTTTTTGCATGTCAAAAGAAATCTCCAGCATAGTGAAAAGAAAACCCACAAACTGGGAAAAGATTTTAGTGAACTCTCTCTCAGACAAGGGCCTCTTGTCTAAAACATATAAAGAATTAAAAAAACTCAGACCTTCAAAATTCAAAGATCCAATCCAAAAATGGGCATCTGAGATGAATACGCAATTCTCAGATGAAGAAATGCAAATGGCAAATAAATACATGAAAAAATGCTCATCATCATTGGCCATTAGAGAAATGCAAATTAAAACCACACTGAGATACCATCTCACTCCTGAAAGAATGGCCAGGATCAAGAAAACCAACAACAACAAATGCTGGAGAGGCTGTGGGGAAAAAGGAACTCTCCTGCACTGTTGGTGGGAGTGTAGACTGGTACAGCCTTTGTGGAGATCTGTCTGGAGGTTTCTCAAAAAGTTGGGATTGGAAATCCCATTTATTCCAGCTATTCCACTTCTAGGCATATTCCCAGAAGAACTGAAAGCATCATACCACAGGGATATATGTGCACCTATGTTTATAGCAGCACAATTTGTAATCGCCAGATCTTGGAAACAACCCAAGTGTCCATCAACTGAGGAATGGATAAAAAAGTTGTGGTATTTCTATACAATGGAGTATTATTCAGCTATAAAGAAGGATTGCATTGAGATATTTATCAATAAATGGGCGCAGCTTGAGACCATACTCATAAGTGAAATAAATCAATCTCGCATGTATGAATACCGAATAGTTTCCCTAATGTAAGTAATGATTCAAATATATAAAAATATGTGATAATCATGATTCCCCATTATGTGGCCTTGAAGCCTTATAAAATTTTCACTTATTAATTAGAAAGGCTTTACTCTGGGCTTTTTGATATGGAAATATTTGAAGCTATAGTATATGAAGTTTTATCCAAATATTTTAAGGAAAAAGACAGACACTATGGTAACTACTATTCTTTAAAAAAAATTATTTAGCTATTTCTTATGTTTATTTTAATTAAGGGAAAAACTTAAAAAATTAGGATATATAGTAGTAACTCTTTTTGATCTCCTATTAACTTGTTTTGAAGTCCTGTAATACTCCCAAGATCTTGTTTTGACTGATTAGACTCTGTTCCATTCTGTGCGACAGTAGCAAGTTTGAAGGTATAGGCAACTAATTTGAAGGCAATAAGATTCACAAAGATGCCCATTCTGGTTTGACTATTGTCTCCTTTGGAAGTCCTGCAATGTTCACAATGCCTAAGTTTTATTGGTCTTGTTCTCCACTGTTTTGTCCAACTTTATAATATCTAATGAGATAGACAATTCCTTTTAAGGAAACAAGAGACAATGTTGATAACCATTGTTGATGACCTTGTACTCTGTTCTACATCATGTGCTATGTCTATCCGTGGTTTGGACTTACAGCTTTGTTTTGCCATATTTGACTTTATTATCTCCCCCCCAAGAGAGTAATGAGAACTGAGGAGTAATAAAATCCAAAATGTGTAAATTTTGTTATAAAAAAGAGAGGGAGGGAAAAAAAAAAAAGAGCTCTAACGGATATAACAACAAGTGTGTTTAGGGATGTTAAATAGCTGACTATATTAATGTTTTTGGATCATTGAACACAGCTGTTTGCAGTCTCTCCGTTTGAATGTCTACTTTGTATTCTTTGATACTGGGATTTGAGCAACTATTTCCAAGATGATATTATGTAATCTATTAACAGGTGATTTCTTACTGTTATGTTTATTTTTTTTTTGTAGTTCTGTATTATGTGTAACCTTACACTGCTTTGTCTTGTTTTGTGTTTTTCTCTTTTTCCTCTTAAATAAAAAAAAAAAAAAAAAAAAAAAAAGAGGTTCTGGATGGGCTAAGGTGGGCTAGAGTCCAAGATGGAGATGCTCCTGCTTGATAGAATAGACAGACCTTATGGTTCCCCCACAGCTGGGATACGTGAGCAGAGCTGTCTTGCGCTGGACCTTGCATGGTGTGCACTGTCTTCTGAAGGGACCGAGAGATGCAAACTTGAGAAGGAGAGGGCTCCATGAACCCCACGGGAGGGTATCAATCACAGGGTTGTGATTGTCAGTGGCCTGCAGTCACAGGTCAGGGCAGACGGTGTCCGAGCTGGTGTCCACCCAGTTTCTGTCCCACCTCCAAGGGTCTACCTAAGATGTGTCTTCCTCTGCTCCCAACCCCAGTCCCTTACTCCACCCCTGGGGGAGGCCTTGAGGAGACCTGGCATTTGGGTACCTCCTTGTTCACCCCAGAGCAGAGTCCCTGGGAGAAAGTCTCCCCGATTTTGCCTCCAGGCTTAGAGTAGAAACCCACTTTTCAAGTGTTCCAACTAGTACTGGTTAGGGTGGTAGCAGGGCCCCACCCATGGCCCCTTGAGGGGATCCCCACTGCTGGTGCTGCCTACTGCTAAGAGCCATGGGGGGGGGCTCCCCTCCTCAGGCATCCCAGGGTGGGGCCAGTCATTTGGGGATGTGGCCACTCCTCTCTGGAATTCCTAGGCTGGGATGGGCCAGCCCATGGTCTCTGCTCAAAAATTCCTTTTGGGGACAAAGAATCAAACAAAACCTTAGTGATGAGCTGCTTCTTTTGAATGCCTTACAGTTTTTAGTACCTCAAGATTCTCATTCCATGGATTGCAATTTATACTGGAGCTAAATTTAAGAATCAGTTAAATGAATGAAAATAATAAATAATATCACAGGAATATGGAAAATACAGTTTTAAAATAAGGGACTTAATTCTCTCTCTAAGGGGAGTGATTCCTCCCTCCTTTTGTTAAAGTCCATAGTTTAGAGAATTTGTGGTTGCGATTTTTTAGCTGTCTCTGTAAAAGCTGAATGTTCCTCTTGGTAGCTTTGTGGTTTGGGAATGTCTTTCCTCAAGGACCTGGGAATAGCTTTTGTTTTATTTTTATTTTAAAAAGCAAATCAGAAAAAAAAGGATAGAAATGATACAGAATTTCAAAAAATATAGGAAATTAACATTAATATATTACACATCATTATCTTAGAAGTAGTTGTTCAGGTTACAAGATTTAGGCAAAAAGTAAATGCTCCAACAAGCAAACAATGAAAGCACAAAATTTTCTTTGGATGAAATAAAGACATTAGTAGTATAGTTATGTATCTTGTGCATATATCCATATATATATATATATATATATATATATATATGTATATATAATATCCAAGAAGCACAATAGATATTGTGATAATGAAAGGGAAAGAAAGGGCTCACAAGAAAAAAGAAAAGAACAACTGGGACAGGAGAAAGGAGAGAAGAAAGGACAGAAAAGATTATATGTATATAGGTACACACTCACACACACACACACACGCACACACACACACACACACAAACATATCTTTTGGTGGTTTTTTTTTTTTTTTTTTTTTTTTAACCTTTGAGACAGAGTCTTGCTACGCAGTTCAGGCTGGCCTTGAGCTCGCTTTGTAGTCCAGGCTGGTCTTGGACTTGCAAATAATTCTCCTTCCTTAGCCTCTCAAGTGCTGGGATTACAAGTGTGTGCCACCTTGCCCAGCTTGTATGTTCTTTTGAAATGTCATCATCAAGGATCAGTATGGGGTAAAGGCCTAATTGCTTTGAGCACTTGCCTCCAACATGCAAAGCTACCACCACTCCTACATACAGAAAGTGTTATTTTTCCTCCATATGGAGCTAAGCAGGCCATTACAGGGTGAGCTTAGTATTTGCTGTGCTTAACGCATGGCTCTGCTGGGTCATCTGCCCTGAGGAATTCACTGGAGAGAATGCATGCAGTGAGTTACTGCTGGGTGAGGCTTCCTTCTGTTCTGAGATCTCCTCAGTCACCTCTCATGAGGGTCATACTGCTTTAATCTTACTCTGTCATAAAACCATGTTTTCTTTGTCCACTGCTTTCTCTGGCTCTGCAAGATCTTTCGTGTCCAGTAACATTTCCCCAGTGCTGACAACAGGCAGCCCCAACCCCACCCCCGAAGTTGTGGCTGAGCAATGCTGAGGGGCACTGAGCTGTAACAAGCCGTGACACCCCAGTGAAGCTTCCAGACACCAGGGTGTCTGCTGACCTTACTGCATGGCCTGTGGCTCATCTGTCACAAGCCCAGTGGCAGATGTGTCCTGCCATGCATCCTCTAGTGTGTCCAGATATGACAGGGTGGTCCTTTCCTCAGTGAGAGGTAAGGAGAAGGGAAGTGCACTGTCTCTTTGTATAACTTTGGGAGACTCCACAGGAGAAAAACAGGGGTATAACAGAAACCTACTTCCTCTGTCATTCTTGTTTAGTCTGTTCCTTGCTGCTGACATGCTATACTCAACATCCCCAAGGTGAAGGAGGAGGTTCATTTCCGCTTGCGATTCTGGTCCCTACTCAGATGGCTTCAAGACAGAAAGTCCATGGTTGAAGGATGAAAGCTGCTCGCACTATGGATCCCAGGAAGCAGACAGAGAAGGGAGGAGCTGGGGAGGACCTTTCAGGTCAGGTCGCCTGTGAGCAACCACTAGCCAGACAGCACCTCCTCACCGCAAGCCAGCTCTAGTGCCTCCACAATATGATCCCTTTTCAAAAGCCCCAACTCAGCATACACAGGAGTTTTCAAGCTTATTCCTGACCTATTTCACATCAGAGTTCTCCTGGAGGATGCACGGTGGGACCACTCAGTGATGAGGTCCATGGTCACAGTGCTGCATGTTTGTCTTTAGAGAACTGATAGCCAAATGTCCATCAAAAGAGTTGAGATTCACTTATCACCGAGGGGCCACGGGCACTGGGAACTTCTCACACAGGGCCCTCTGTTCCCAGGTCACAGCTTGTGTTTGCATCCTAACTTAAGTCTTCAGCAGAGAGCTCCTTGCTTGTCTTATAGGGGTCCCTATCTCGGTAGGGATGCCCCAAATCGGTGTAGGTAGGCCCGGGCCAGTCTTTGGGATGGGTTTGTCAGAGAACAGAGCCATCTCCATAGAGCAGCATGTATTAGGGACGTAGCAGTCATGAGTAGCTACCAAAAGTCCCCCATTGGAGAGCAGCAGAAGCTATGAGGGGGAAGTGCGCACCATGCCCAGAGGCAGGAAGGGAACAGTCTGCATTGGGAAGGCACCTCCTCACCACAGCCCGTCTTTCCACCTGTAAGAGGAGTGAACTATCTAAGGTCAGGGCCACTCACAGGGGAGCCGGGAACCCGCTCAGGCAAAGGGCACCAAGGTCCCCTATTGATCCCAACAGCTCCTGCTGGTTTTCCTGAGCAGACATTTACATTCAGATTCTCCTGACATTTCGCACAAAACCCGTCCTCCTCAGGGGACCCTATGGTACCTGATCAACTTTTACTATTTCTACCTCTGAGAACTAGGCAGTGTTAAACACTAGGGCTTCTTGGCTGTGTCACTGTTAAGACAACAGAAGGATTTTAAAATATTAAATATATGGCCTGCATTTCCTGTTCTCTTAACAGCTGTACCTGCAAATGATCAGTTCTCGGTGTTTACTCTGAAAACAGCACATATAGAGAACTTCATGCTTAATGCAGAGGCTGGTATTTTGGATGCTTAGACACCTTTAAAAATGAACTTAGACTGTTATTTCCTATGCTTCATTACCTACCACAATTCAAATAATTTGTCTGTGTTTGTGTAAGCTCAGAGGTGACAGGGAGGTGGTTAAACTACTTCTGGATTAGTAAATTCTCAGTATCATTTTTAAAAATCAGCTTTCAGAAAAAGGGATAAAAAGTTATTAATAAGTGCATAAAAAATCATTTATCATTGACCCTAAAAGTCAGTGAAACTAAGTAGGAGCCCAGTGAAAACTTTTACTTTATGTCATGCAGATTAGGTAAGTGTGGGAGGGTCCAGGATCCTTTACTTTCTCACTGAGGACAGGAAAAGAAGAATGCCAATAACAATCAGCTGTTTCCCGATCATGAGGAAATCTAGGAGAATTGTTTGGGGTGATGGAGCCAGTGAGATGCTCTACAGCCTGGACGTGAAGGAGAAAAGACAGAGGTGTCAGGGCAGCAGTGGGTGGGAGCCAGTCAAGCCTTCTCTGCTGTGTTTCCTGTCTCCTGAAGTGTCATCCCAGCAGCTCCACGCAAATCACTAAGCTGAAGCCCAGAAAAGCCCACGTTAGAATGGAAACCTGTCCAGGCCACACTTGCACAGCCCCTCCAGATGCCCAGTGAGACAGAAGATGAGTCTGGAAAATGTAGAGAGGTGGAAACTAGAAGAAATTAACAGGTGGGGGCTTTAGAAATGCAGTCGAACACAACGAAGGATTAATTTAAGAGCAGATTAATCAGTATAGACAAACTTAACAGGCTGGAATATACATTATGGTAAAAATCCAGCCTAAAATGCCTAGAGACAGCAGAACCCGGGGAGATGAGAACTAGAGAGGACCTGGTCAGGGAGCTATGGTTTGGATATTTGTCTTTCACGGAGCAGAGAAAAACTAAAGTGAGACAAAAGCAATATGTGAGGAGCTTATGAGTGCTGAAATTCCCTGAGAAAATCAGGTGATCCCTATGAACCAAGAAAAATAGAAACAGAAGGCCTAGCGTATAAGATTGCCTCTGGTGATTATGTCACATCTGAACACAAGAGAAAAGTGATAGAAAGAAATATTTTTTAAAGTACAAAAGCAAAACCTTATTATCCTCATAGAACCTCTGCTTTTCCCCCAGGCTTCTTCCCATGAGCAAAGCAGAGCCCAGACCGTCTGTGCCTTCTCTAACTGGACTGGAAGGAGAGCCTCTGCGGTGACTCCTCCTTGGATACTCACAAAACCTTTGAGAGAAGACAGTAGAAACAGGAAGCAGTTCCCAGGGCTTATTATTGTCATTGCTCTCCTGGGCCTGAGCTGTTGTATGTCAGACCCAAGGTTATCTCTGCCCTCTTCTGTGCTGGGCCCACCTGGCAAGACTTACCTGTGTCCTGGTGCCATATTGCCCCTTAAGGATGCTTGATCTATGGATGTAGTTTACTGCCAATGGATCTTCCCTGGGTGACAGCCCTGCAGTGTCCCTTGGCTAGTTACAGAGGTCCCATCCTGAAATATCAGTCCCTGGGTTTATTTGTCTTTCATTTTGTACCAACATTGCAGAGGGAGAAATACTGAAAGGCTTCTATGATTTTCACTGGGACATCGAGGCTGGAGTCAGAAGCTCAGCAATGCAGATCCAAAGAAAATTGTCATGAGCCAGGTAAGCTGAAGAGGACTTTGTTCTTGGACACTGGACTTCATGTTAAGGCTTCTGGCCACTGGGGACAGCAAGTTAACAGCACAATATGACCACTAGAATGGTCGCTCCAACCTAACTGGAATCCTGCTCAATAGAAAATAAGACCTGAGCCTGGACTTTGCAGTCAGCGAAATGGTCCTGGGTTTGTTTGAATTAAATAATGCTTGTGCACTTTGGTTTCCTTATCCGTAAAATGGGTCTGTTAATTCTGCTTGCCTCACAAGGCTGTGGAGAGGATGGAATGAGGTAAGACATTCCTTGGCTCACAGTAAGTGCTGACATGAAAGGGCCATCACTGAACCGAGCGTGTCCACAGCACTGAGCAGTGCTCACTCCCTAGTGGTTAATATTTGGGTGTTTGAACACAGCTGAGGCTTTCACTGTTCCTGCTCCATGAAGATGAGTGTGCAGAAGCCACTCTGCCTAACTCATCCCTCCGCTGCTCCTTTGCATTGCCCGGCAAAAGACAAACCTGGATGCTGCACACTCATGATATGTGGGATGTGGATGAAATACAGCACATGGGCTTCTGCTTTAATCATTGTGGGAATCATTGAGCCACAGAAGGGATCAGTGGTGACTCAGGGGATGTAGTTCTCACACTTAGCAGTAACTGGTGAAAACCAACAGCACGCAAACCCTGTGACTGACATCCCTGTGGGAAAATCCTCACATAGGAACTTGGAAACAGCATAGGGGAGAAGGTGGTAGGTAGCCCAGGAGTGCACACGAGTGAAGGTTTCACTGTACAGCCAGCCCCTGGGGGACGTGTATCAGGTGTGTCATGTACTGGCTGTGTGACCTTGGAGCTTACCTTGCTGGACCTTGAGTCCCTCACATTTAAAATTTACATTGCAGCTGTGCCTCGTCCATGTCTCACTAGGACACAACCGAGTTGCTCTTGCAGGCTGTTTAGTAAGGAGGGCAAACAAACAATGCCCACATTAATCTCGTGTATTTTAATAGTGCCAAGGTCAGCAGAAGTGTGGCATTGTGGGCATGGCTATGCCTATGTGACAGAAGACACAGTGGCTGTGGAGACATATCTGATGTGACAGGAGGCCCACAGCTCTCTCGTGGTGGATCTTGATGACCGGTGCCACAACATGCTCTCAGTGGGAAAGGGGGAGGCTCAGTTGCCCTGCGTGTTCTCCTCACGAGTTGCCCATAAATCCTGTGGTCTCCGGCAGCTCTCTGTAGAAGACAGCATGCGCTTTATGGTGGACTGACGGCTGCGGTCAGAGTGTGGCAGCAGCTGCCCTGAGTCAGCACAGTGCTGGGTGTGGACGGCCCAGCTGGGGATTGTCGCCCACAACATGAGAAGGAGAACTGGAGGGAGGAACAAGTAGTGTGGGTTTGCTGGTTCTCTTGTTGCCATTCCTTCTCCTGGAGAAGGGCATCACCCTGGCTTCCTGATATGAATTCAGCTGGAGGAGCTCGGGACCTGGTTGTTGCTGAGGGTGGTTGTGGTACTTTTCAGGGGAGCTCTGCTCCTTACTTTGAGCGTTGTTTCCTGGCTCCAGTGCAGAACCCTCAGCCTGCTGGCACAGATCCTTCATCTTGCTGGCATAGACTTTCCGGCTTCTACTGATGACCGTTGGACCATCCCAGCACAGATCCGATGAACAGAATTGTACACGTCATTGTCATGGGCTCTAGACCTCCAGTGGGACTTGTGGGAGACACTGTCATGGTCTCTAGGTCTTCAGCTGGACTCATGCAGGACACTGCTTTGGCACCCAGACCTTCAGTTAGATTCATTGTGGTCTATAGCCTGTGGACAGATTTCTTGCATGTTTTGTGACTCTCTGGGTGACAATTATGAAATAATTCTTCTAATTATGTGTTCCATATTAAATTGTTTGCCATGCAAACCCCTAACTGCGATACACTCCCACGCTGAGATCAAAAGTTCTCTGCTTTCCACAAGAGTCCAGGCCGCCGGTGCTTGGAAACATCTTATGGGCACCTAGATGGCAGGGTTAAGGACAAACTTTCCCAGGAGGCTCCTGGGCAGATTTGCTCAAGAAGCCTCCTTGCTGAGCCATTTACATAATGCACCAAGTTACAGATACTACAGCCATGGGGATGAGATGAATTGTAAATGGTGTTGGAAAAAAAAAAAAAAAAAACTAAAGGGATGTTCAATATCACCTTCTACTTCATTCACTCTCGGTTTGTACCATGGACTTCGTAGGAGGCCACAGATAAGCCATTGGCCTCCACACAGGATTTACAGATCCTAAGTGATTTTCCACGATGTCTGTTGTCCCTGCTGTGGACGCAGCCTCCCCCAAGTTCCCTGGGAAATGAGTGACTGGCCAAATGGCAGCAGCGCTAACCAGGGAACTCACAATGGTCCTTCAGGAGCTGTTTTCTTTTAGACAAGTTATTTCCACAAGCCTGATGCCTCCATTACCTTGCACAGCACAAGTCAGAACTGGAAAAGCCAGCGCAAGAATTTTTGTGCATCTTATTTGAGGAGCTTCTGTGTTCGCTCTCATCCTGCTCCTTCCCCACCACTTTGGGAATGAGACGTTCTCCCAGCAACACCAACAATGGTGCATCTCAGAAGGGCTCTGTGAGAGCACCTGGCGTGCGCACTGCCCTATCCTGTCACTGCAGGTGTGATTCATGGTGTGGATGTTGGTGTAAAACCCACTTCAGTGCAAGACATAATAGAGGAGATGTGATTAGCATTGCTGTTCAACAAATGGTGATGGGTTTACCAAACTGTGACTACATTTATATAAAAACAATGCATGAATAAAGAGGATAAATATAATTAGTGTTGGGAAGAGCAAGAACTGCTGAATAAAATGTTCATCTTTGATTAACTGCATGCATTTTGCATAAGGAGATTATTTCTCCTGGTTTGAGTGAGTGTCACAGGATTACTGTCTGTAACTGTGAGAACAGTTGGTCTGTGACAATTTAATGGTATTTTTGCAAAGCTCCCATGATGGAAACTTCTCCCGGCAGCCTACTGCCCTCAGTTGCCTTGATCTCAAATCAGTTCTGAGGTCCATTGCTGGGAGATCCCAGCAACCAGTGTTACCAACTCAGAGTGACATTATCCGCACTCTCCAGGCTCTGCCAAGACACTGCAGGGAGGAGAACAAAGGCTTCCTGAAGCTGACTGTCATCACTGGCTTGGGCTCCGGGGATGTCTGATCATCTCTGGGTCTGCCCTTAGCACTTAACCTGGGACCCTGCTAATCTCATGACCAGATTCACATTTCATTAGCTGGGTGTTATGGCTCATGTCTAGATGTCCCCCCGAGGACTCATGCGGTCATAGGTGGGGCATTCAGAGGTGGCTGGATCTAGGGTACGTGCATGTGGATTAAGAGTGCGTGATTATTAAATTACTCTACTGATTGATTTGGCTCTGTTCTGGGTGTGGATAATGGGAAGGTCACCCTGGGTGTGAGTGCTGCCTGCCATGAGAGTGTGTGGCCTGGTGAGAATGTAAGGAACAGAAAGAGGGTTCTGCATGCTGTTTATACTGCCCCCTGTGCCCTGCCCCCTCTCCCCCCTTTAACCCCTGCCCCCCTGACCTCGCCCCCACCCCCTGCCCCCTGCCTTCCATGCTATGAACTGTTTTCTCTCCTCTGCGAGGCCCCTCTGCCATGTGCCTTCCTGCCCAGGATCCAGCTGACTATGAACTGAAATGTCTTCAAACTGTGATCTAAATAAACTTTTCCTCCTTCAACTTTAAGTGTTGAGTACTTTGTTTCAGCCACAAGAAATGTAGCTAACACACTGGTAGATTTACTTTCTAGGACTCCTGTCATAAAGCACAGAGAATTGGATGCTATGATATATCAATAATTTATTGCCTCAAATTTCTGGAGCACAAAAGTCCAAGACGAAGGTGTCACTGGGCTGGGATGGTTCCAGCCAGTGGGCAATGAGGGAGACCCTGTTCCATCCCTCCAGCTGGCTTCTGTGTTTTCTAGTGGTTTCTGTGTCTCTGGTTTTCCCTTCACATGGTTTCCTGTGTGAGCATCTTCAAATTTCCTTTTTTCGGACACCAGTTACACTAACTCCCAATCCAATGACCTCATTTAATTAGCTACATCTGTTCTGGGGCTCTTTCCGGATGTGGCCACATCGTGGGATGGCAGGGTTAAGACTCTACTGTGTGAGTGCAGGGACAGTGTTCACCCACAGCAGCTGTTCACATACAGAAGCTTCATGTATTCAGGTGCCTGATGATTTGAAAGAGACAATTTCAGGCTCAGAGGACGGGGCTTTACAGCTGTGCTTGGATTAAGTGCTGAGTACGATTACACAGGAAACCCACCAAGTGAAAGAAACTTGGCCTGAGCAAAGTATCTTATGTGACTTAGACACTAGGATGCAGAAAAGAACTATCAAAACAAACAGTTAACAACAAATGCCGGCAAGGCTTCAGGGAAAAACAAACTCTTCCATATTGTAGGTGGGGATGCAAACTTGTGCACCCACTGTGGAAATCAGTACGCAGTTTTCAAAAAACTAAAGCTGGGAATCCTATTCGGTCTAGCTTCACCAAAGAGTTAAAGTCATCACTTTACAGTGTACACCTGTGTTTCTAGCAGCACAATCTGTAACAGGTAAAGCTTAAAGCAATGTCTGCATCCATCAGCAGGTGAATGCATGGGAGAAATGTGGTGTTGTACGCAGTGGAACCCTACTCTGCCACGAGGAAGGATAAACTGAGTCCTCTGCAGGAAAATCAAGGTACCTCAAGACGTAAATTTAAATGAAATGAATCAGACACATCTGCTTAAATACAGCATAACTTCTCTCATTTGAGATAACCAAAGTATAAACACTTTAAAAAACAAATGCAGGAAATGAAAGGTAAAAACAGGAAACAAAGACATAGAATTACAAATAGGAGAGGGATCCAGAGATGGAGGGAGAGAAGGAGAGAAAGGAGTAAAAATAATTGATGTGATAAGTACATAAAAAGGAATCTAATTAATGTGTCTCCAAACAGCCCCTTGTGGTTGGTGTAGAATTCCTTTAGCAATTGAAATGCAGCTTTTCTCCCACAAAGGAGCTGCTGAGGCTGCAGCTTTCTTGTCCCAGGTTGGAGAGCTCCTTGGCCTCTTATTTCCCACCCTCTTTGCCTTTGTATCAAGAGCATGAAGATTCTTCCTTGGAGACCCTCTCTGTCCCCTCTCCATCTTTGTGCCCAGGCTCATCACCCCAGCCAGCAGCAGGACCAGGTCATGTGTGGCCATGCAACAGGCCCAGAGAGCACCCTCAGGTCTCAGCCTGGGGCTGCTGGGGGCTTCTGGGAGAGGGACAGCCTTTGGGCTGGCTCTGAGGCAGGAGAATGTGTGTTCCAAAGGGCCTGCACCCAATACAACTGGTGTCTTGATAAGAAAAATAAGTTTACACACACACACACACACACACACACACACACACACACACACATGCACACACCCGCACACACACACAGCACAGACCACCACAGAGGCCATGGGAAGAAGAAGGTGGAGCTACTTGCTTTTATAAGACAAGGAAGATCTTCAGAAACCTGTGGAGTTCAGGAAGTAAGCATTAAATGGACCGTCGGGCGTCAGGTTGTCTCTTTAAAGCCTGTAGATCCAGCCCAGGTAGTGGCTGGACTGGACCGCATGGGTGAGACTCAGCTGCTTTCCTCGCCTTCTTGTTGCTCAAACACAATATCTAACACCCTCAATTTAAAGTCGGGGAGGGTTTACTTTTGTTCACAGTGTGCAGAGGTTCCAGTCCATAGTTGTCTGACTCCAAGGCAGGGTGGCTCATGGCAGAGGAGAAACAGTCCAAACAGAGCAGGAAGGAGGCAGGGAAGGGTCACAGGAGGAGGAGGGAGCATACCCTTCCGGTACACACCCCTAGTGACCCACTTCCTCCAACCAGGCTCCACCTCCCAGCACACTTAACTTCAAACTCAAAAGTGACTAATCCAGGGATGAGGGTCCTGACCCCCAAATAAAATGACTGCCCCAAAGCCCCACCTACTAGCACATGAAGCTTTGAGGGGTCCTCTGGTTATAACACATGATACCAACCAAGGCAGTGGGGAGCCCAGCAGTAGAGAGCGCCAGAGAGAGCATTGCCGGTCACTTGGGCCGGGATGCAGAGATGCTGGAAGCAGGGACCTTTCCCACTATTTTCTGTCAACACAGCACATGAACCAGGGCTCACATGTGTGTTGTGGGCTTCTTTGAGGGAGGCTTGGGCCCTGCAGTGACAGACTGGATTGAACTGGCACAGACAGCAGGGATCCTTAGACCTAGAGGACCCTAAAGCAACACAGAGAGCCGCTGAAATCTGTCTGTGGGACTTTTCACATTTCCCAAAGGAGCCTGCCTATGGCTCACTGCAGCGCACTTAGGAAGGACATGGTGGCCCAGGCCATGCCTCTGGATGCAGCACTGCTTGGGTAAAAGCGTTAATTGTGTAGAACTTGAGAAGAGCGTGGTGAACTATTGAAATCACCGCAGCCTTTTAATCACTGCTTTAAGTATGAACGTGCAATCAAATTAATAAACTAACCAGCCAGAGTGAGTTTGAATGTTTCATTTACAGTAAAAAGTGTTTTAAAATTATCTTTAAAATTTGTTAAATGTGGTTAACAGCTTTTCAAAATGTTTCCCGTGGAATATTAGCAGAGATGCTGGGGAGGGTCACAGAATGCTCAGGCTCAAATGCACACAGAAAATGCAGGGTTAAATAACATTAAAAGAATTTCTAAAATAGACCTCAAAGTACTCTGTGTGGAGGACCGTTAAGAGGTTAGGACAGACTTTCCATACATGCCCCGCCTGACTTCTCTGTCACTGAGATTTGGTTGGCACAGTACTTACTGCACTGGCATGCTGGGACTTCTCATTGTGACCCACTAAGGCCACCATTCACTGAGATTTTCTTGAGGCCCCCTGTGGTTTCTGTCTGACTGAGATCCTACCAGGAACTACCACCACCCCAAGGTCCTTTTGGTGGCTGCAGTTTCTCAGTGGTTTCAGGTTTCTGATGACCTTGACAGCTGGGAGAGGTGCTGGGTCACGCATCTGATTGGCCACCTCTTATTGGGGTGCATGTGATGCTATTCTCAGGATAACAAGGAAGTAGTGGGTCTGGGTGGAGCCCACAGCAGTGGGTGCACCTTTCAGCCCCGTGTATCTCGGGAGCTCTCCTTTTGCCTCATCAAGGTGCACTGTGCATCCCATCAACAGCGGGTCACGGGCTCCCACCCTCTGCTGGGGCGGGCAGTGAGATGTTCCTGACTGAGGGAGATATTTCCCCCATTCCAGCACTGCACTCCTGAGGGGGTTACTGAGTGTGGACCACCCCAGAGCAGGGGTGCGTTAGGACCCTGTACCGAGGCTGGAGCTCTGCTGACAGTGTTTGCAATTTTTCTGCCTGATTTCAATCCCCTGTTTTAATCTCAGGAATACCTCTGCTGTTAAATCACTAATACTCGCTGCTGATCAGTTAAAGCAAGGGACATTTCTGAATTTCTTTTGACCACAGAACACAAGTAGGCAGGCATCATGAAGTAACATTCACATGACTCATGCATCCCTTGTCACATCAAGAAAAATACACCCAGGCTGCCCAGGGGCAGACTCCAAGAAGACACAGTTTACAGTTAAAACACACGGAAGCATCAAGGTTATGTTCTTTGGTAAAATCTATGCACAGGTCACAGATGGTGGCGCTGTGCTGGAGTAGGAACAAACATCTGGGGAGCGCTGTTCTGTCCCAGGCCACAGGCTGGGCGCTTCCCAAGGGCTCATTTGTTTCTTAGAAGACTCTGGAAAACCATTGCCTCTTTTTTAAAAGATAAATAAGCGAAGGCTTAGAGAGTTTTGGGAACCTACACAGGGGCCACCCAGCCCACATCTGCCAGAGTCAGGGTGTGATCAGTGCTTCTTGGACAAGATTTCCTGTTCTCTCCACAGCCAGGCAACCCCAGTTAGACAGACATCACCGGGACGTGACCCAGAGCCAGGGAGCTGATGGTTGGAGCAATGTCTCCGTCTGCCCTCAAGGCCCCTGGGGCTCTTCTCTCTCCTCCTCAGGGTCTTTAGTGTGTAGTTTTCCTTTCAGTGGTTACAAGGTGGCTGCCCCAGCTCCAACCATCATACATCACTAGCAGAAGAAAGAAAGGCATGCTAAATGTGCTCTCCTTAAAACTCGTACCTCTCTAGATCCTTCTGCTTCCACATCAGAAGCCTGAGATAGGACTCAGAGATGCACATTAGCTTCATGGAAAGAGAAAAGACCAATAGCTTGATTTCCAGTTTCTACAGTAGGAGAACACAGAGGATCAGAATTTGTGGGTGGTTTGGGAGGCGGTCACCCGCAGCGTACGCTGCATATAGAATGCTGGATCCTGCATGAAAGAATTCGTGCTTTCAGAACAGACTCTAAGGCCTTCTTCAGCAATCTCACCTTCTGAATGTGTCTAACTTGTTCTTGTGCACACACATCCACTTAAACATGGATGCTCGCAGGCTGCACCGAGACTGTTTCCACTCGTAGCTGAAAGCAGCATTGGTGAGGATTGGGGGCCACTCGCTGTTTGATTGAGAGGGGTGAGAGCCGCTCTGAATGTGGAGGTGGACGGTGGTGCCAGCTGCGAGCCTGCTGCCTGGTGCTGAAGAGAAGAGGAAAAGCCACCCCCTCGGGGTTCCCAGCATGGACCACCTGGGACCCAATGTGGCTGATAGCAGGGTCTGCCCCTCTGTGTGCAGGGGCCACAGAATTTCAGTGTGAATCTCCATCCCAAAAGGCTGCCTCCCCCACAGGAGCGGTGCAGGTCAGCCGTGAAGGAGGTGTGGGGAAGGCGGGTGGCAGCCAGCACTGTGGACACCTTCGGCCTGAGCAGGGTCCCTTCATTCTCAAAGGGTCCCTTTGTGGCGGATTTTAGAAATCTTCCTTTGACAAAAGTCTAGGCCATGCAGGAGGCTGGAAGAAGGTGTGTGACTATGAAAGTGTCCCTGGCACTGCCAACACTTGTAAATGAACAGGTCCCTGGGCTGTCAGCAAATCAAAGTCTCCGGGCGGAGGGGAGAGCACGTGGAATTTGAATGCTGACACAGTGTGCTTTCACTGGAGGCTTCCTCAGCTCCCTTGCCACCTCTGCAGCCATAATCATTTCTATAGTCAAGGCACAAACAGGAGATGGAAGAGCAAACCCAACTTCAAGATGTCAGAGTCATAGAATAGATGTGCCTCAGGTGCAGTGGAAATCAGAGACTGCAACGCCTTTGCATGATAGGGTGCTTTTGTTGGACAGCGATATCTTAGCTGCAAGAAGAGCAAAGCCACCTGAGGGTCACATTTTTGGGGTGTGAGACATGCCATAGCACCCTCCCAGGACAGGAGGCAGTAAAGTCTTTGAAAGGTTGGCTCTTTCCAAACAAGGCTGCTGCATCTCTCCAGGGTGGTGACTGTGTGACACTGTGCAGTGCATTCACAGGCCAGCGGACCACGATGACCCAGGAGCAACTTTTGTGGTGGCCACAGAAGGGTGACACTGCGTGACTCCCAAAACCTCCTCCAGGTCTGCTGCACTGCCTATGGCCACCAGCACAAGTCACACAGTCACACCAAGTGTCAGTCAGAGACCACAAGATGAAGGCTGAGGGCATCTGTAACACACACAGGATGCAGGAACAATCAGGGACCGTGGTGGAGGGTGTGATTCCCTCCCAGATGGGCGCAGCCCTCCACGGGGACCACAGGTCCCTCCTGTCCTTTCCTGTGTGCCAGGCATCATGCCCAGCACACGCCACCAGGAACCTCTGCGCCTCCTCACTGCGTGGCTGAGAGCTGGGTGCAGATGGACATCACTCACTCATGGGAAATGGGAGCTTGCAATTTGAGAATAGAGCAGCTGATGATTAGAAATGACACTGTGGCTGCGGAGCCCACCCACGTGTCCCTGTCCTCAGTGGTCCCCACTCGACGTGGTGTGCAGGCTACTGGCTTCTTGACTCTTGCTCTTGGTGACCAGCACCATGTCGAGTATCTTTTATGTACCAAGGTTTGTAACAAGGAATTCATGCCCCAGTATGAAGGAGGGAAGGACGAGAAGCCAACACTCAATAACCAACAGGGAGCTGGGAGTGGGTGAAGGGCCCTGCTTTGTAGCTAGCAGGCTGGGGAGGGGTCCTTGTGGAGACAATGCTCCAAATAGGCCACTTCGGGACCCTGCTCCCCTCCTCTCCCTCCTCCCCATAAGAGAGAAATCAAAATCTGTCACCCTTTGGCCCGTGACTGTGTAGTCGTGTGCACACAGGCTGCACATGCTGAAGCAGTGCACAAATACAAATGACGCCAGCACGTGGTGGTTTACTGTGCACCTGAGGGGACACAGGGCAGGGATGGGCCTTTCCTGTGGATGCCCCCATTCAGAACATGCGTGTCTGTGTGGGATGACTTGTGGCACACTCTAAGGACTATGAACTGCTGTGACCAAAGCCTTGGAGGGCCCTGAGGGAGCACAGCACAGGGGTCAGCTTCCTGTTGCTTCAGGAGAAGAAAACACCACACATGCAGGTGCTTAGCACGTGCCTGGGTCTGGGCACAGTGACACACAGCCTCCCAGCACTTGGGAGGCTGAGGCAGGAGGATCCACTCTGTGTGTGTGTGTGAAACACAGTAATGGGTGTAGCTCCTTCCTGGGTAGCTTGAGACCCTGGTGATAGAGTCAGGCACATAGTAGGTGTCATGGTTTATGTCTGTGGCCCCCAGGCCTCATGAGTTTGCATTATGCATTTGTGATGGCTCATTGAGTAGTGCTTGGATGGATGGTGTCAGTGCTACACCCACATAGGGGTGGAGCCAGGATGTAATGTAATGGCAGGAAGAAGGTGTGTCTTGCTCTTTGCTGGTTCCTGCTTGCTGTTTGCAGCCACCATGAAGAGCGGCCCAGCCATGCCCGCCTGCTTTGGAGCCAACTGAGTGTGGACTGAAACCTCCAACAACTGTAAGAAATAAACCTTTCCTTTCCCACTTGGGCTTCAGGTATTTTGTCTCAGCAATGAGTAAAAAGTAACTAAGACAGTAGGGCTCAGACACTAGGACGCCTTCCTAACGTTTGTACCATGGGGATTCCGTGTCTAATTACATGGTTATCAAGGGAACTCTCAGATCCCAGTGAGATCAGTTTCAAGTTGCATAAAGGCTGTAAGTGATTTGGCCATCCACAAGGCAAAATGTTAGGCAGAAATTAAAAAAGAAAGAAAGAAATTCTTTCTCGAGGGAAACCCTGTGAACTCCAAGCAACCTCACAGCTCCATCTCTCGAGCTATTCCAGGAGGCTGAGCAGAATGTCACCTTTCTACAGTTTGGGATTTACACTGCAGTTTCAGGAAGTGCACATTAGCAGCTATTACCAGTGTCATTGTCAGGAAATTGGCTCTGTGGGGATTTAAGAACATCTGTGCCAGGCAGCCAGGAAATAAGTAGCAGGGGAAGAGAGATCAGCCTTTGTCCTGGTCAGAGAGAAGGAAATAATGACTCTCCTCCTACTTCCCTGGGGTTCTCAGCCTGAGCAGTAATGAGGGCCCTGGAGATTTGAGGAGAGTCACAACAGGACAGTTCTAACCCAGTTAAAGTGCAGGGTCCTGATAGGCAGAAAGATGCCAGGGCGCAGGATTTAAGGAGGCACTGAGTCTCACACCTGGGCAAGTGCAGGAGCAACACCTGAGTGTGAGTTCCTCCTTAAATTCTGTGCCCTGGTTAGCCGCCTACCCGGGCAGGTGGTTCACATAATGTAAAATGTTGAAGATGTAAACATGAGCCATTCCAGGAGCTTCAAAAACTGAAAATAATCACATTATTGTTGATCTTCCTCTCCTCCTTCTCTTCCTCTTCCTCCTCATGTTTCTTTTCTTTTTTTTCTTTCTGTCCTCTGTTACTTCCTCCTCCATATTCACCTGACTATAGTCAAGTGCCTGTGAGTGAATTCCTGCCTGCTCTGGCTGAGTTAGCTGGGACCTGATGTCCTCCATGGAGGTCTGCACAAGTCAGGGCCACACCTTACCTGCTTAGGGTTCCAAGCGGAGGAGGTGGCAGAAACATCAAGGGACCCGAGCCCAGGATGGACTCCTTTGCTGGCTGCTGTTGTGCTCGCTGCTCCAGAGAACAGCAGATCTGGTGACACTGTGGAAAGGTCTCACTCTGCCTCCTGCATCCCTCGACTGAACATTGCCTTCTATTACCACTTGACATAAAGACAACTCATTAGTGACATTCTTGAAATTGGAAAGCTGAGCTTCAGTGAGGCTGACAGATTTGCCTAGGATTAAACAGTTAAAATGTGGCATAGGCAGTGAGGATTTGAATTGAGGTATATTTCCTGAGCTCAGCATTTCTGCATGTTATCAACATTGGCTTCTGGGCTTTTATTAATTAAGTCTTTTTTCAGACAAGGTTTTGTTATCCAGTTCAGGTTGGTCTGGAGCTCACTTTGTAGCCCAGGCTAGTCTCAAACTTGCAATGACCCTCCTGCCTCAGCCTCCTGAGTGCAGTGATTACAGGTATGAGCCACCATGCCCAGCTGGCACCATGCCCAGCTGCCAACTAGGCTTTTAAGTAAATGTGTTTTTCCCTGCTGGGCAAGCTACAGTCTTGTGGAGACACACACATTGAACCCAAGAGGCAGTGGCTCTGTCGAGTGATTCTGGACAGCTTTGGATTGTATGCCACAGGATCATTGTATGGGGAGGGCCTTCTGAAGGCTGAGGATGGAAAAACCAGACCCAGGATGGAGGACTTCAAAATCCACATTCCTCACTGCAGCCTTTGAAGAACTTCCCGGGACATGGCCTCAGGCAACTCTCAGCCTCCTCCCTCCGTCATCTTTCTTGTACTGAGTTTACCACAACTGTTCCTGCCTTGGATTCCAGGACTCTAATGGTTACTCCACTCCAGGGTCATGTAGGACCTTTATGGGTCCAACCCTGTCCCCACACTCAGGCCTCACGCAGATGTTAGCTCACAAAATGCATCTTCCTAACAAGTTGCAGGGCTTGAGAGGAGGGCCATGGAGATCCTACGCCAGCCGACTCTCCTGCAGGGCAGCCCAAGCCCTGCTTTGGTTTCCTCACCATTGTTACACAGCGGTGACCAGCATGAGTCCATTGTCCACCCATTCTCCATCTCCACCTCAGTGTGGGGGCTCAGAGAAGGGCCTCTGCTTGTTGTGTGTGTGTGTGTGTGTGTGTGTGTGTGTGTATGGGGCAATTGGCACAGTAGATATTCAGCAAACAGGCTGCTTACTGACTGAATGAGCAAGCAGCCTTTAATTGTGACAGTGTCGTCTGTAACGTCAGACGACTGTCTCCCCAGGAGATGCCTCACTGCAGTCACGAATGCTTTTGACTGCAAAAGCCACCACATTTAATTCACAAGGGCGCAGACCCACAGGACTGTTTCACACTGAGGGAGAAAACTGGACATGAGTGGTCCTAGGACTTGGTTTCTAAACTCCATGGAATTGTTCTCTTGGGTTCTGAAGTGGTGGCTGCCCCTCCAGCCACCCCACTCACACTGACAGCATTCAGGGTGTGGGAGAGAGAGAGACAGCCAGAAACAGCTGAGGCTTCTCTGACTGTGTACAGTCAGGGAGCTTCTGCAGAAGCCATAAACTGTATTTATGATGCTTCTGTTTATTTCTTTGGGGCATTCCTGTTGGTAAGAATGGGACATTTACCTTGTGTGGCCGCTGGCCTTAAATTAGACTCAAGGAGTGCAGCAGAGTATTTATAGTGGACATCTGTCTTACAGCTTTCCCCCAAGTTAATGTAATTGTTCAGCTCCACCATGGGATTTCAGGGAGAGACTTAGACTGGTTGTAAGAACCCCTGGGACTTCTTTCTGGTTGTTACATAAATCCTTTGTGAGACACTGAATGAGCCAAGTTAGCTGCCTTTCTTCAAGAGAGACATGCACAAAGCCTAAAATAGCTTCTTGTGTGACCATGACCCCTGTGGGCAAAAGGAGACCCGCTGTTATAAGTGTTTAATACTCCATCTCAGAGCTGACCCAACCGCTGCCCCCTGGATGACATCAGTTTGGGGTGAAGTGAGCTCACAATGGTTGCTTGGAGTTGAACAAAGCCTGCTGAGGACTGGCTGCCTTAGAACTTGGGGCGTGGGTACAACAGTGGGGAGCCAAGCACCCTCATTTCCCCATGGTCCAGGGCATCAGTTTGTCCCTCCAGGGGGCCAAGCCCACTGCTCTCCAGGGGTGGTCCATAAAGAGAGAAGCAGTGAATTAAAGTGGGCATAAGGCTGGATCGTGGGGAAGATGTGAGACCTCAGGAGAACGGCCTGGGAGAGCATCATGCCCACTCCCCACTAAATGACCCCTCCCCTTCTCCATCACCATGGGGAGCGTCCCAGGGAGTTCTGGGACTTCCTACTGCAAAGCTCCTTGTGCAGATATTTTTTGTCATCCTAGAGGCTAGGACATTCATCAGTAATCTCCTCTGTGACCCACAGGTCTACAGTACTGGAAAATGATTCGGGGGAAAAGTGGGTGGATGTGAACAGACTTTTGCCAAAAATTTATAAGTAGTGAATAAATATGTAATGTTTCTTCCTCAAGTTAGTGTAAATTAGTAGCATAGCTGTTCACCCTCATTGTCAGTTTGGTTGGCTTGTGAGGTGCTGGGAGGGTAGCGTAGTGCCCTGCCAGCTGTGTTGGTGGGCCAGGGGTGACCTGGAGGCCATGTCAGCTCCCTGGTCCCATCCTCACTGGCTCTCTTCCCGTCTCCCTGCTGCCCCGGTGCTGTGAGCTCAGCAGCTTTCCTCCTCCACACTGCTCCAGCAGGGCAGTTCTGCCACAGAGCCAGGGACCAGGAACTGAACCTCCGGGTACCGTGAGGCAGATGGTTTGGTGTTAGCACTGAGAAGCCGATCAAGGGCAGTGGCAGGGCCAGGTGCTGGGTAGATTAGAATTCTCTTGAGCTGCTGGGAGAATGTGCCAGGGGAACAGCGTCTTTGAGAAACACTCTGGCTATTTCTTACAAGGATGCGATGGGCATTCCCATGTGAGCCAGAGACTCTACTCTTAGGCATTTACTCAATAAATTTAAATACAACAAAAAGACTTGTATCCTACTCATAGTAATTTTGTTTTTAACTGACAAAACTTTGGGAACAGTTGGAGAAAAGCTACATGTATATACAACAACATGGGTGAATCTCAGAAACATTCGACTTGGCAGATGAAGCCAGATGTGTGTGTGTGCTATATGATTCTTTCCATGATTTCCTGCCAAAGACAGATCAGGGTAGTGAGCACCTGCTGGGTGATGGACATAGTCTGTCCCTTTCCTGCAGGGAGCATGTGGATGTTGGTGCTCCTTAAAGTTCATCAAACTATACATTTTTGATGTGTGTGTGTGTGTTGAATACAAATCAATCTTTAATAAAATTGAAAACAAATAACAGCTCAAGTCTGCCCCTGGTTCCTAGTCCTCTGAACACCTCAGGTCCCTTCCAGTTAAGCTGCTTGCTGTGGACTCCAGCTCTGCACAGTTAGCACCGCTTCCACCCCTATTGCTGGGTACCTGTAGTGCCCTGCCTTGCCCTGCATTCCTACAAGTTTCAGATGCCCACTGGCTGCCAGGCACTGTCCACAGTGAGCTGGGCAATGACCCCTAACTTCTGGGTGCTGAGAGTATCAGGCCCTGGACTCACTTAAACCTCCATGGGCAGAGGAATACCTGTCACCCCTTCAGCAGAGGTTCAGAGAATGTCACTCTCTGCCTGTGAAGCCGGGGGCTCACGGAGAAGCCTGCCCAGGACTCTGGCAAGGCAGGGGCTGCCTTCCATGGGGCTGATATGTGTGGGTGTCTTTCTGTGCTCTGCTAATGCTGGCTGGGTCTGCACCCAGGAAGTAGCCAGTGATGAGGGTGGCCCATGGCAGTTCCTTGTGTGCTCACCCTGCCAAGCCCTGTTCTGGGCATGAGCTCATTTAACACTCCTGAGCCTAGCATGACCTCAGACCCCTGTGACTCACACATTCCCTTGGGGGCTGTGACTCCTCTTGCTGACACACTAGGTAACTCACTGGACATCTGGTGGTAAGGAGTTTAGGGATCCTGTTGAATCCAAAGTCTGGCCTTCACACATTTTTACTATGCATCCTCGGGTCATTCCATTCCTCTCTGCTTTAGCGCTTCTGTCCACAGAATGGGACACCTGGTTCCCTTTGTCACTGGTTGTATTGAATGCATGAGTCCGTTTCGGTGAGAGTTCCATGTTTAGTGCATTTGATGGCCTCTCCCTGTGATTCATGGCTTGGCTCAAGCTGGATTTCCTGAAACACGGTCAGCTCCTGGGTTCTGCACACACTCACTTCTTCATGAGAACAATGAATTTTGTCCTTGATTGATTTGTCTTCTGTGCCTGATCACAAAGTCCAGTGGATTCCACCTCCCAATGATCATTGGTCCTCCTAACTCTGAGCCCATTTCCCTGATCTGCATGGAGGCTCCTTACTCAGCACCTGGTGGTCCTTCAACCCCACGCCACTGCAGAAAGTGCCCTCCTATCAGGACCTCGCTGCATCATTGCCCAGACGAATCCCCTAAGACGCCTTCTAGTTCCTTCATGTCAACCCCAGACTCGTGATGTGAATCTCCGGGCTCTGGCCTCCAGGTCTCCTGCTCCGCTCATCTAAGGCCATTTTCTCTCCTGGTCTCCCAGACCTACTTCCCTAGCTAGGTTCTGAGCCAGGGCATGTCCCCTCCTTCTGAGCTAAGCTGTGCAGGGCTCTGGTTTCACCTGGAAGGTTACACTGAGGGGCTGGGTGTGTAGCTCAGTAGTATGGAAGTGCGCAGTGTCCCTAAGCACTCACATAAAAGCAAATAAACATGCAGAACTATAACTAAAATGGAAGCACATTATCCTGCTTAGAATATTCACACACAGAATCCACAGCAAGCTTTTTTACCTAATGGCAAAAAAAAAAAAAAAAAAAAAAAAAAAAAAAAAAAAAAAAAAAAGAAAGCACTTTTTCAGGATTTGGAAATGAAACATAAATATCTCCACTTCTGTTCCACATTATATTGATCCTGACCAATTTAATTTAGAAACAAAACATTTGAGGGAGAAAAAAACACAAGTGTCTTTGTTTGCAGATGGCATGACTACATATGCATAAAGTATAGCCAAGAGATATTTTTTAAAACCAATCAATAAATTTGGCAAGAAATGTTAGATACAAAATCAATATAAAAATCAATTGCAATCTATTTGTATTCCTGTCATAGACACTTAGAAAATCAAATTAATGTTGCCACTTACAATACACTGAAAGAAAAATATTACTAAAGACTAAAATTAATGAGATTCATGACTTCTCTGAGGTAAACTATAGAGCATCATTTAGTTAAATCAAAGAAGATAGGCATAACTGGATGTACTGCTGGTCTTGTATTGAAATCTTCATTGTGTAAATATGTTAACAAAGATTAACCATGAGTCCAAACAAAATGCCAGAAGATATTTAAATTGATCCTAAAGTTTATGTGAACAGGTAAACTATTAGGAATAGCCAATAGAAGAGTTTAGGGAAATCTGTCTGTCACATCTAATGCGATGCTGCAGCTCCTGAGCCTGTAACGGTAAGGCTGCAGGAGCAGGCACAGAGGCTGGAGGACCCCAACAGTAACCTAGAGACAGGGGTGCACATGGGAAAGTCTCAGTTACACATAGTACCCTGCAGTGAGGAGAGCGTGCTGTCTTCATGAGACACTGCACAGGAAAAACAAAACAAAACAAGCTCTCACTCCATGCATGAAAGTCAGTTCCATGCAAATTTATATGCAAAAGGTCAGCCATGGAAGAGTGGAAAAAAGTCGGATGAGTAAGATTTCACATGCAAGGTGCCACCGTCAGTAACTACGGTCAGACCTTGATAAATCAGGCTTTGTTAAAAGTAGGAATTTCTATCGGTCAGAATAGCATTATAGAGACTGTGCAAAGACAAGCACCGTACGGGATAAAATATTTCCACACTCAAAATCAACAAAAGGCCCCAGCCAGGACCCGGAAGATGCCACACGGCCATAATCAATCTGTTGGAAGAGAGGAAAAATTCTGGAAGAGGCATTTTAAAACTGGGTAGTGGGTAGTTAAAGTCCAGTGAATCAACAAATGCTTTTCACCTCATTAGTCAGGGAAGTGCAGCTGAGAATCACAGCAGCCTGACCCAGGCAGCCACCAAAAGAGCCAAGTATTTGCAAGTCAGACAACATCTCTGGTGAAAAATGGGAGACAGTGGAGCTCTCACACAGGCAGGGCGAGTTAAAACTGGTCTAACCTCTAGGCAAACATTTGGCGCTGTTGTCTAAAATGAATATAATGAATCCTTCTGACCTGGCAAATTTATCTATGCATTAAAATACAGCACAAGGAAATTTCTGGTGGCTGGAGGTGCATCTCAGAGTAAAAGAGAATATACTCATAGGTACGATGGCCTGGGTTCAATCTTTAGCAAAAAAAAAAAAAAAAAGAAACCAAGAAAAAGAAAAAAATAACAAAAGGAAGGAAGAAAAGGAAAATGAAAAGAAGGTTCCTGACAAAATTTCCTAGGTAGGTTTAACTCTCACATAAGCCGAGGTGAGAATGAGTCTTGGGACATTCACACCAAACATGCAGAACAAGGAGAAGAGTCCACAACAAACAGACAAACACCGACAGAGTGGGGCAAAGCTGGGCAGCAGGGGTTACATGGTAATGACATCAGCATGCAGCTCAGACTGGACAGCTCTGCCTGCTGTGTGTTCTGGGTAGGGCACCTGGGGTGGTGGGTGTGGCTCTCAGGACAAGGAGCTAGCAGGATCCCAATGTTTTATTCTGGGCCCAGGTTGGGGCTGGGTGTGCCTATTCACCTGTAATTATCTGTCAAACTCTGCAATTTGGATCTGTGCTCCTTTCCATCACATTCTTGATAAGTTTCAATTTTTAAAAATATTTCCAAAATTGCACGCAGGTGTCAACCTCACATTTTTTAGAGTGGAAAATAATGGACCAAGCTGTGCTTTTTTATTCAGTGCCTTGTGTCTTGTGACTGTTCCCTAAATACTGGAGAATTTGCATTAGTTACTGGGAACATCATTACTGTGAGTATTATTTTCTGAGCTGTACTCCAGGGGAAAGAAGTCTCAAATCAAATCCAAATGTCAAAAGCCACATTCCTTCCAGAGCCCCAGTGGCAACTGTTCTCTTGTCTATGAAATTTGCATTATGCTGCTCCAGGCCTGGTAACAATGGGTGGAGAAGAAATTGGAATGCTTTAGAGGTTTTGCTGCAAGCAGAGAGTATTTACAATTATGTTGATTTCTCATTTAGTTCATTCTCCCTGATGAAATTCAGATCCTTGGAGAGGAGGCTGCTAAAACCTGGTGAAATTGGTGGGTATTGCATTTTGCTGTTGACCCTGAAGAATGCAGCAAGGCCTGGCTGGAATTCTGAGTTGAGTGTGTTTTCAGGACTCAGTGTGCCTCATTTATTTAGGATGCCCGTGCATATCCTCTTTATAAAGCTGCAAGATGGATGGAGGCTTCACAGCTGAGCTACTGCTTCAACTCATTTATTCTGCATTGATAAATATATTCTACTACTGGGAGCAAACTGATGGGCACCTTCTATTCTTTTGTAGAAAAACAGTAGCTTGGCTTGTGGTAGGGTGGCGGTGGGGCTTCTATCACAGAGAAAGCCGAGCAGCATTAGAATACAATATTTATCTATTTGCCTGAAATTTTTCCTTGGGAGAAAGAACTCTTTCATTAGCAAAGGAAGTGCATGCGTATCAGATTCTCCCGAAGACATTTGCACACTGCTGCTGGAGTCAGCAGCACAGTGGTGCAGCACAGTGATCTATGCAAATAATTCCCCATTATAAACAGATTATTTTTCCTCTTTCCATAAACTATGGCATCACAATAAAAATGATGAACTGTGGTGGGAAGAAGAGGTGGCAACTGGGAAGCTGAGGGAGGCATTTATGTTTGGCTCCATCAAATTATACACCTTTTATGTTCTACGCTAATGGTATTGGGCTTACAAACTTGCATACTCTAATTTTTTCCCAGATTGCAAGAGCTTTCTTTGTATTAAACCAACACCCTAAGGCCTAGGGCAGAATCCTGTTACTTGATTGCATCCTCCAGTGGGTTAGTAGAGTTGGGCTCACCAGTCTGGAATAATGAAAATCCTCCTGGATCCCCACTGCAGACCTTCACCTGCGCTGACCCTCCAGCAGTGGGCAGTCCGCACCACACCGTCACCAAGATGCTTTGCTTGGCTTTGATTGTGCAGAACGAATGGTGGGGCCTCATTGTCACTCCGGGTTCCGTGTGTTCAGGGCGCCTCCTTTATAAATGCCAACCTAACATGGGCACTGGAATAGACCAGAGAGACTTGGTTTCCAGGGGTCATGTAGACGCCATCCAAATTATGTCTCAGAATAACCTGCCCTGCACCCTGTCTCTGAAAGTTTCCTGTTAGACTACCTGCCCAAGTGAAGCAGTAAAACAAACAGGAGAAGGATGTAGATGGGGTAATGGGAAGCCGAGGAAGAAGACATTACTCCTTCCTAGGTGATGAGGTGGGGACTCTAGGCTAACTATGTCCAAGAAGCCAGCACCAGGCCAACAGAGGCAGGGGCTGTCAGGATGATGATGTGCAGACCAGATGTGATCTTCCCTTCCTCTGAAAAACAGGGATGGTTTAGCAGCGCCCCAGAGTACTGGGAGCATTAGTTTGTTGTGTGTCATTTTCCATCTTGCCTTCCACTTGCCCTAGGGAAGGGTGTCACTCGATAGGCAAAGATTTTGGCAACTGGCTCTTGTCCAAAGGCAGAAAAGTAGCAAATTCTGTTTCAGCAGACAGGCGTAGCTTCTGGAGAACCCCACTGTGAAGTGATCTTGTATCAGGACAGATTTTCCATGGGAAACCGACAGAACTCAAACCCAACTTCTTAGATAAAACAATTCGTTCTGCTTAAACACTGGCATTTGTGTAAAACATGGTGACAGAGAGGGGATCCAAAAAGGTGAGTGGCCTCTGTCTCCGCTGTGAAAGGCCAAGATATTATCCGATTTCAAAAGGCACTCAGATTGCATCTGTCCAGCAGCCTCAGATGATTTAAAATTGACCTCCCATAGCTTGTCCCACTTTTATTTTCTAAGCCACAGATGAAATAGCTGTCTGGACCACAAGGTGCACTCCTCTGAGGATCGGGCTTGGACTGTTGCTGCCCTCAGGTTCGCTGCCCGGGCTACCTTAGCTTTCCTATGTAATCCCAGGACAGAGAAAGGAATCACCACGCCTCTCATTTAAGCTCCCATCCCAAGCGCTCAGCCCGCCTTTTTCAGGGCTCAGGCCAATTTCCCGAAGCAGACATGCTTCTGCTATGACAGATGAGAATAGCTATGTGTGTGTCCTTCTTTACAGCTGTTTAGTTACAATGTGTGATGAGTGTCACGGACTCATCAGGCTCACAACTGCCCAGACCAGAGGATAATAAATTATGAGACAAACATATGATTTTGGAACTCCAAGAAGATCAAAACCCTTCACCGAATCTGAGGGTCTGGGGCTGAGACAAAGAACCTCTCTTTTCCGGGAAGCCCATATTTGTTCGGTTTTCAAACAGAGGGAGGGAGGGGATACTGAGGAAAATGTGTGAGTTGAACAGACCTTCAGAGTCAAAGACTCTTCTAAGCAGTAAATGCTGCTGACTTGGAGAACAGTCTTCCCTCCAGGCTGACATGCGTGGTAGGAGTGAGACAGCAGGAGCGAGAGACCCGCAGCTGCGGTCTTTATTTAGTAACTGGGGAGGGAGCGAGGGGTCCTCAGCTGGGGCCTTGTCTTACCCTTTCAGCCTTTGCAGGCTTCGCTGGTCACTGCAGGCCTCAGCCAGGACCGGGACTCATGGAGCTTCACTTACTACGAATCCACTGCCCATCTCCAAAGGGCTTAGGCCAGGGCAGACTCACAGGGGAACACAGGGAGCCAGGTGGCTCATCTGAAATCTTAATTTTAGTGCCACTTCTAGTGGTCCCCATCAGACAGGCATGGTAGTGTTTAGAGGCTGCGTTTTTAGAGAGGTTTGGGGTTCATAGTAAAATGGAGAGGAGGATGGAGTTCCCGTATTCCTGTCACCACACATGCAGGCTCCCCTCTATGCACTTCCATTCTGAGGGAAGAGCCCAGGATGGCACATCTTATCCCCTCAATCCAGCTTCTATGCCGGTTTGCTTCCGTGTTGCGTGGCCAGTGGTTTGAGCAGCGTGTAAAGACACTCTTCTGTCATTATGGAGATACCTGTCTGTCAGCAGATCTGCTCACAGAGTGGTTCACCACACTGTGTGTCCCCCCTCCCTCCCCAGGACCCCTGCTGACCCCTGATCCTGGGCAGGCACCATAGATCTGCCTTTCCCAGAATCTCATTCAGTCTGAGTCATAGCACACGTGGACTTTTCCGACTGGTCTCTTTCACTCATAGGACATGCTTTTAAGCCTCCTGCCTGTCTCTCCATGGTTCGATAGCTTATGTCTTTTCACCCTGAGTAATATTCCATTGTCTGCAGGGAACACACTTGGCTGAGACACTGCTCTGCCGCAGAGAGGTCTGCAGGTCAGAGGGAGCGAGCACCTCCCCCAGCTCCAGTGACAGCTTTATGGCTGTGTTAGCCCCGTTTCCTTGAGTCCCTGAGGCAGGGCCTCAGGAAAGGGGTCTGTCCCAGATGAGTGCAGGCAGAGTGACCACCCTGCCTTTCTCAGGCTGAAGGGCACACAGCACACCTCTGCCCTGCACTGTCTGGGACAGACATGGAGGGAGCAGGGAGACCCAGAGGGCTGGAGCCACACAGGGTGTGGGGCTCAGTTCCCCATGCAGCGTGCGAGGTGCCTCTGGGCACTGGTCAGAGGTGACCACAATTGAGCTTTGAAAGATGTTTGCATCATGAGCAAAAAGTAATTCCTGGTTATAGACACATGAAGGAGAAAGACACATGGAGAGCTGCTACGTGTTCTACACGGAGTATTTAAAACCAGGAAAGAGGGAGGTGGGCAGATGAAGACAGGAAGGGAGCTGGAGGCTTCTGAGCTGATCTGGTGGCTAAAGAGAGCAGACTTTGAAGCTGCAATGGTGGCGCACGTCCATGACACCAGCACTTTGGGAGGTGGAGGTGGGAAGATCATGAGTTCAAGCCCGACCTGGGCACCTTCGCAAGATCCTGTCTCAAAATTTAACAAGGAATTCCAAAGGGCTGGGAATGTAGCTCAGCGTGAAGGTCCTGGGTTCAATCTCCAGTGACACATGCACACACACACACACACACACACACACACACACACACACACAGAGAGAGAGAGAGAGAGAGACAGAGAGAGTAGAACAGCCGAGGCACAAAGCCAGGGCTCACTTAGGCTCAGGGAATGGTTCTCACTTATTTAGGATTCAGGACATTATGTGCAATGACGGCCTTGCAGAATGTCATCAGTTTTTGTCCAGCAAGAAACCCAAAATTCACTGCACAATTGTTACCAACCTACGTTGGCCAAAAGTTATGTTCCAAGAATGATACTAGAAAAAACAAAAGTTAAAGCGGAGTGACATAGATTTGGATATTCACATAGTTTCACGGCCTATTTTACAAGTATGCATATGTTTTTAAAACCCACAAAGGTTGGGCTGACCAATAAAAAAGGAAAAAGAGTGAAGTTGGAGAAGGAAGTTTAAAAACCTAATAAAATAGTAAATAGGGCCCCAGGGGCCCGGCTTCTTCTTTCTGCTTGGTTGCACTGAGTGGGGGTGGGGAATGGTGGCCCTGTGATCTCCTTTTCTGACTGGGAAGCCAGGTATCCTCATCTGAGTCCTACAAACCCTCCACCCCTTGACCTGCTTCTGAGCAATGCACACAGCTCAGAACACGTTCCCGTCTGTGACAGCCTCAGACCAGTGCAGCAGCCTTGGTTCCCAGGGGATGGTTTCGATGATTTTTTTTTTTTTTGGCAGCTCATATCATTCCTTTTTGAGAGATCAATACTGTATTCAAATGTGCATTTCTATAATTTATCTGGGTCTATGCACCACTGAATGCCACGTGCACAAAGCAGCACCCTCACTTATGTTCCCACCATCAGATTTCTTGAGTCGATTACCATTCTCACATGCATCTCGTATATCAGCATTCTAACACCATTTAAGGGTGCTGTGGTCACACCTGAGTTATTTGGGAAAGGAAGCCGTGGTCTCCACTAATATTTCCTAGGGTGGCAGGCACCATTCCCTTGTGCCTGCTCAGAATATATTTATAATGCCTCCTGTCCTCAGACAGCATCTTCCAGGAATGTCACCTTGCAGGTTCTCAGGCTCACACTTTTCATCTTTGAATGTCACTCTAACAGCACTGGCGGTGGGAGGAGAAGCTTGCAGGATGGAGGCTGTTGGAAGACTCACTGAAGAACCAGGAAAGGCCACTGGCTCCCAGGTACCCTGTGTCCTTGCGTGGATCCTCCCAGCATCGGCCTGATTGCCTGATTGGCTGTAACAGGTGCTGTCCCCGCAGGTCTGTGGACGTTTCCAGTTAGCTAGTGGCTCTGAGGTAATCTGCTTCTCCTCAGGCCCCTGAAGCTTTCCTGCCCATTTGATTTTCCCTGGAACGCATGTGCTCTCAAAGCATCTGTCCAGCCCTCTGTTGCCAAGAGGAGGGGAGCACATCTCTTCGGAGGGCCCACTGCTGAGTCCTTTCCTCTCTCCTCACCCGACTGTGGCCAGGAAGCTGTCACACTCAGTATATGAGCACTGTGTGTGCTGTCTGGTGTGCAGACATAGCAAAAATACACAACAGGTACCTTTGATGGGAGGTTTGTGTTCACATTACTGGGGAAGCCTATTCTGCTCCAATTCTGAATTCTATATCGCCCCTTCCGTGTAATGCAATTCTAGTTGCAAAACTGGATTCCTGGCTGCCACGTGACCCTTGCTTTGCTGCTCAGTCTGCAGAGATTTGAAGACCTTGCTGCCAGCCGAAGCCCGTCCAGGATCTCCCCAGACAGATGGTTCTCCTGTGTGAGTGCGGCCTGGGAGCTTTCAATAAAGAAACCCCACACAGACTCCATGGGAAAGGGTGCAGGGTTGATGGATAATGAGGCAGCGGATTTTCCTCATGCAAAGACCAAAGTGACATCTTCTTAAAATGCTTAATTCAGTTTGAAGGGTGAAATAATTACCTCCTTGGCCATCATGGTGAAACAGCCTCAGAGAGCAAAACGGACTTCACCTTTGTGACTCCCTGGGTCAGTGCCAAGAGCTGCATTAGCCACCAAAGACCTTCTCGAAAGGACAGATCAAAGCCCCCACTCCAGGGAGCAGAATGGGGAGTTGTGCCAGTGACTCAGTCAAAATCAGATGGGGACTTTGCTAATTTTAATGAATCCCTTTTCTATTTGTGGAGCAGGCGGCCCACTGTTGGAAGTGGGGCCAAGCCGGAATGTGGCATCCAGAAAGATTTTCCTGTTCTCATCAATCCAAGCCTCTGATGGCAGCTGGTGGCACGATCTCGGAGGCCATTCACACCAGCAGCTCTTGCAGTGTGGGATGACTTGGCCTGTGTCTCTTTAGATAGGTCAGCCCGACATGGACCTGGTCCCTTCATTTGTGCTCTTTGGTAACAGTTACCCCAGGTTCAAAGGCGAAGTTCAAAGGCTCCCTGCACAAAGGGAAGCAGCCCTGCCCGGGGATGTGGTCTCAGGGCCTCACTGCTGGGGTCTCCCTGGGTTCCCTGCCTTCAGACTGTTCCATAGCAGTCCTGCATTTGCAGGAGCGTGGAGAGGGTGGTGCGACTTTATTATTCTAAAAACTAAAAGCAAGCATCCACATCTGCTTCTGCTAATAAAATTAAGGGGGTGATTGATAGTCATTTGGTCCATGGAGAAAGTGGGGAGAAGGAGAAATCTAAAAAGACTTCGTATTGGCTTCCAAGTGGCTTTCTTAGGACATCTGGCGTGCCGAGTTGTGTATGTACCCAATCTGAAAATAATGAAGAAGCGGATGTAAATAAACGCTTGCAGTGGTTCCGCAGTACCAGCCGGGGGGTTCGGAAGCAGAGGCCAGACTGCGTTTCATTCACCTGTGAGCTCCTCCTTGAAGAGCAGACTTCCAGCTTCCTCGGGGTCAGCTGCACAGTGAATGCACAGGCATCAGTGTGCATAAGGAAGCCAGAACAACAGCAATGCGGGGTCCCGGGGCGGGGAGCAGCAAGGGATGTGGGGGTCTCTGGGCTCCAGCTCTGGCTTTCTGATTAGCCCACTCCTGACTCCAGGGTCGTAGAATCCCGCTGAGTTCCAGTTCAGTCCTCTGCTCTGGGAGGCTCTGGCTTCCTGTTGCTGTCAGGGGCTCCAGGGAGAAGCCTGGGTGCAGGCTGCAGGCCCCTGTGTCAGGTTTTGAGCTGCTTGCATTCAGGAAGTCTCCTTCTATCCCTGTTTGCCTTTTTGTGAACCCGCAGGGGTCTCTGGGGGTGTGGCTGGCTTCCTCTTCCCCTTGCTCAGGGGAGAAAGTGCTGGCTGAGGAGGATTCGGCACAAATCCCCATGGCAGGTTAGCTTGGAGCTTCAGGCTGAGTGAAGAAAGGTGGAGATTTTCATGGAAAGGACAGAAACCCTGACTTCACTGGGAGCATGGCTTTATTAACGAGACACACCCATCCACCCATTCATACAGATGGCCCATCTCCTATCAGGACAGGGTGACTTCAGCTGATGGTCACCACAGAACACCCCAGCAAGGTGTGCGAGCCCCAGAAACTTCAGGTTAAGCAGGGGAAAACATGTGGCCACAAGGTGGTGCCGGGACACAGTGTGTTCATTCAGGCCATGCTTGGACAGATTGGACACTGGGCGCCTGTATGCCCTAGAGCCAGACACAGAGCCTGTATGTTCCAAGAGGACCCAGGGTCACCAGGGGAAACGGATGCAGGTGTCCAGGTGCTGCTCTGAAGCAAGGTGCACATCTTGGAGCCACAGAAAGCCATGGTGTCTTTTATAGCCACAGATTTATTTTCTCTACAGGTTGCAAATATTGGGTGAGCACTTGCTGGAATTGTGGAAAGCAGGAAGGGGCTGAGTGGTTAAAGCCTGCTTTGGGGACTATGCTTAAAACTACTAGCCAGCATGGTGACACACTCCTGTCATCCCAGCACTTGCAAGGCAGAAGCAGGAGGATCACTGTGAGTTTGAGGCCATTGTGGGCTACAAAATGAGCTTGAGGGCAGCCCCAAACTGCGTAGTGAGAATTTGTTTCTAAAAAATAAGAAAAACAAAATCAAACAAAAACTACCAGATGTATAAATATTTGAGCTTGATGTCAGCAGGTTCTGAGCTCACTGCCTTAGGCAGTAGTGAAGAAATGAGCAGCCTCGGGCCCAGTGTACAGGGACAACCCTCTCAGTCACATGACCGGAGGGCTAGGCCCCAGCCTTTCGGAGATCACAGGCTGAAGTGTGAGCAGACACGCCCATGTCATGCGCTTGTACCACGGGCTGGCAGCTGCTTATATTGCCTGTCATGCTGTCCCAGCACATGGGAGGGGGAAAGGGAGGCCACGCATGAGGTCAGGTAGGAAACTGTCCTCCACTGGCCTGGACCTCGGTGTGAGAACAGACACAGGAATCACCATAGAGGGAGAGCGATGTTTTGCAGAGGAGCTGACAGAGGCAGCCTGGTGCGTTCCCTGGGGAGAGATCTGCACACTGCTGCACCAGCCTCAGAGACGGAGGGACATACAGGTCTGGTGAAGCCCAGATGTCAGGACAGGAAGAGTGAGAGGTCAGGGGCGAGACAAAGCAGGACTCGAGGGCCACACGGAGACAGGGAACCTTTCAACCACAAAGCATGCAGGGCTCTCCCTGGCCATGGAGAAGGGAAGGGCAGGCAGCAGGTGCAACAGCCCAGGTGACAGGTGGCGAGAGTCACGGCCACATACAGACTTTGCAGACTGGGAGCTGGGGGTGGGCAGGAGTCTGGCACTTTGTCGTGCAAGTCCCAGACACTCAGAGGGTCCCTGTGGCCACCAGACATATTTTCAGTGCATTACACAGATGGGTCCTGAGTGTCTACGATGTACCAGGTGCCACTGAGACTTGGCTGAATGAGAGAGCTGGAATGCTCACCTCTGTGAGGAGTCCGCCGTGCACGGAGACATGGTGACTGAGGAGGCACCATGCCAGGATGGCACACGTGCATGCGCAGAGAGAATTAAATCAGGTGAGTGCGGTTAGCTTGCCAGTTTAGACAGGTCCGACAGTTGGGAAAGATGCTTGTGTGCATAAACATCACTCTCAGACAGAAAATCCCTGGTCTTCATCTCATGGTCATCTTCAGGCCTTCTTGCAGTTCACCCCTGAGAAATACACAAGTGTTTCTCTTTCCCTGTTTATGCTCCTTTTGGAGAAGGTAAGTGATAGCAAGCATTTTAGTGTTTCACAGTGTGTCCGAAGATGATATGGGGCAAGACAGTGTCTCACACACAGTGATCCTCCACACTCACGTTCACAGCAGCACAACTCCAAACAGTTAAATCTGGGGAAACCTGCACCATCCTCTATAAGCAAATGGATAAGGAAATGTGGTATTTATCCACTGGGAGGACGGCTCTGCCCCAAACAGGGATAAACATGTGGCATTTGGGAAAACAGGTGCACCTTCACAATGTTAAGTGAAATAAAGCAGATGCCAAAGCTTAAACATTGTCTGCTTTCTCCCAGGTGAGAAACCAGGAACAGAAACAGAGCAAAATAAAAGGTGGGTGAGAGGGAGCAGGGTATCTTTTTCAAAGGGGAAGATGCGCAAGTGATAGAGGGTGGAGGAAGGGGTGGGGAAAAAGGAAACAGAGCTTTTGTTAATGTTAAGGGAACCAGAGTTGGGAGGAGCGGGGTGGAGGGTGGAGACAGGAGGAGACTAAGATGGGTCCTGTGCGGGCACCAACCCCGCGTGCTGCCTGTGACCTCAGGCCCTGCAAACGCGCACTGATGGAGAAGGGGAGGGGACACGGGGCGGGAGGCGGATTCTGAACGGGCGAATGTGGAGAATTGTGTGCTGCCTCGAAGGACAGGCCGGTGGGAATTGACCAGGACGCAGGGTGCAGGAAAGGAAAGCAGTGTCGGAGAAACAGCTTGAACCCCAGGAATGGAAGCGTTCTCCGTGAGCAGGGCCTGCTGTGCTGCAGGGAACAAGGGGCAGAGGGGAAGAGGCCATGGGGCCCCACCTAGGTTGTCTGGGCCTCGGGGATTTAGATGTTATTTTCCCCTGATCTAAGCTGACCGGAAGCTTGGTGGGGGTCGGGGAGGGTGGGAGAGACACTATTAGAATGGTTTAGAAAGATTGGTGGCTGCTGTGAGGAGAGCTGGTTTCCCCTGTATAGGCCTTGGTCCTGCCCTCTGGAAAATGAAAAGGGTCAGATATTGGGGCATTGTTTCCCTGGGGGCACCCATAGCTCAGGTCAGAGCTGGCTCACACAGAGCTGGAAGGGGCCACCTGGCCAATCTCGCCCTCCATCCCTGAGTCACAGGCCTCCATTCCTCACCAGGCCTCTTCCGGGCAGCAGGGGAGGTAGCAGCTCTACCCAGACAGAACCAGTGTAGCCCCCCTCAAAGCCTTTGTCCCTGACCTTGTGTGTCCTTCCCAGCCCCATCCCGGGGATGACCAGCTTTGTGCATGCTGACTGCATGCTGACCTGGGGCACTTTTAAGTACTGGTGAGGAGGTGACAACATCCAGGAAGAGGAAAAGGTTGGCGGGCCAGGGATAGGTCTGGCCTGGACAGTCCAGGACCAGGTGGAGCCCAGCACAGGGAGCCTGAGCCTCGAGCTTTATTCTGATCTGAGTCCACGGTGTTAGTTTTTCCTGTCAACTGGTTCCCGTCACTGAAATGCATTCACCTGGACAGGACAGAGTTCTGCAGATTCCTGCTTCAAGGTATTAATCACTTTTTAGATTTTGAGTGACAGTGTATTGATGGGAAATGGAGACCCCAGGTGAGAATCTGACATAATTACTCAACCTTTCCTCCCTTGTCATGGTCCTGTCACCCTCATTTTTGAGTGGAGACAGACAAATCTGAGCCATCTGGAAATGTGAACTCATCAGCTGGTAAATGTCACCTCTAAAAGGGAACCAAGGTTGCCATCATTTTTTTTTTTTTTTTGTATTTTTGTATTTTTATCGGTACCGGGGATCGAACTCATGACCGCCTGCTTGCAAGGCAGGTGCTTATGCCACTGAGCTAAATCCCCAGGCCCCTTGCCATCATTTTTAAAAAGCCAATTCACCCCACAGCTGCCTGGAAGCCACAGGCCAGACCACAGGCTGGTGGGCTGGGTCTCACCCACGGTAGCACAGGAAGATTCTACCAGCAGGACCCAGGAGAGACAAACATGAGGCTGAGCACCAGTTCTGGGATGGGCAGCTTTGCCGTATGAGGCTCACCGATAAAGCCGCACCTTGATCCTCACCAGCGTGGAGACCCGGGCGGCACGATGTCCTGGAACACCGGGCTCCCCAGCCTGCCTCCCGCAGCTTCCCCCAGAGCTGGATCCTGTTTCACTGGGTGCTCCAGAGCTGCTGGCCCTGCTTAGCATCCCCTTTCCTGCTGTGACCGTTCTCCCCGCAGCCATGGAGCCAGCGCCGCTCAGGTCACACCGATGCAATCCGTGCAAACCCTGCGGAAGGCCAGAACAGAAGGTCTCTACCTCAGTCTGATAAAGGCCGTCCACCACAAGCCAACAGCTAACATCATGCTAAATGGGTGAAACCTGAATGCTTTCACTCTAAAATCAGGAACAAGAGGACCTGAGATTTAGCTCCGTGGCACAGCGCCTGCCTGGCAAGCACAAGGTTCTGAGTTAGGTCCCTACTAACAAAAATAAGGAAATAAATAAATAAATTCAGGAATAAGACAAGGTTGCCACCGCTTCTATTCAATACTGTTTTGGAATCATTATCTAGAGCAATGAGACATGAGAGAGAAATAAATGGACTAAGGATACGAAAGGAAGAAATCAAATTATCAGTTATTCTCAGATGGTGTGATACTTTACAGAGAAGAACCCAAAAACTCACCCAAAGACTTGTAAATTTAATGACCTAATTTAACTGTGTAACTGGATAAAAGTCAGCATTCAAAAATCAATAGCTTCCCTGGACACAAACAACAAATCCACGGAGAGAGAGAAAGTAGGAAAGCTACACACTTCACAACAACATGCAAAAAAAATAAATAAATAAAAGGGAGAGAGAGAGAGAGAGAGGCAGAAAAAGGAAAAGGAAAAGAAATACTTAGGACTCAACCTAACAAAGGAACTCAAAACACCCAGTGGGAATTGTGTCCCCAGGTGTGGCTATTTCACGGGTAAGGTTCACAGGTTCCCACACACCCCTCCTGCCATTCACAGCAGCAGCAGAAAGGTCCACATTGCTAAGTCTGCTCCCACTGGGACCCTTTGGTGTGGGTCTACCTACAGATGGCAGTGAGGACAGGGTAAGCCAGCCGCTGGCCTTTGCTGGACCCTGTGGAGAACTCTCCCGTGCATCCAACATGGAAAGCCAACGTGGTTTCCAGGGTCAGCTACATGAGCAAGTGACCCTAAGGACCTGCGCGGATGCAGAGGCGGCTCTGCGCCTGCTGGAAGCTCGGTGGAGAGCACAGCCCCACATAAGCATCAGGGGTCCTCCCACAGGGCAAGGAGCAGAGTGAGCCTGAGTGCCTCGGGTGGCCCAGGAAAGAGATGAAGGAACCTGGCTCCCTTCCTCGGCGCCATCCTGGTCACAAATCACTGCCACTGTTCCAGCCTCTTCCACCATCGCTGGGGCCTCCACCATGGTCACTTTCCTCCCTGTTGTTACGAGCTGTAGAGGGGGAGGTCCACAGATACAGGGGACATTTAAATGAAGGGAAAAGAACTTGCTACAGTAAAGACCCACTTCCAAGAACAGGGAGGTAGATGTGCTTGAAGCAAGGTGGCAAGTTCTGAGAATTCTGAGGCAGATCTAATGGCAGTGTGTCTCTCACTGTAGTAAAACTTTTCTTTTGAGCATCCCTCGTGTTTGTGGGTCACCTCGCGGTGATCAAATGTCACCATCGCTGTCACACAAAGATATCTGGTGTGCCCCCATCCACTCCACTCACCTCATCTGCTGGACTGGGGCTTCTGCCTCATCCCAGAGTCACAATGACCAGGGAGGAGGAATGTCTCGGAAGGAGGCAACCTGAAGAGCATGACTCCAGACACTGGGGACGGAGGACCCCATGACTGCTGCAGAGAGCAGAGGGGATGATGGGATGAGTGGGTTCAGTGTGAGGGGGCTTTGGGGTGGGTTCATGGGCAGTGTGTTCTTCACTGAAATGTAGTTTAGAAGTACAATATATTTTAAGACGTGCTTAGAAATTTGAGCATTGACTGTATTTTTGTCACATCTCCTACCTGATATTTGCCAGCTACACTGCTAAGCATAGGGTACACTGCATCTCATTTAACTCTTAAGCCCCTAGTATCCTGCAATGTCCTGAAGGTGAATGGTGACCTGTGTCACATACTGGTTGGTGAGTGGTGTCATCAGGCCTTAAACCCAGTCTTGCTACTTCTGACCTCTTTATTCTGCATACATCAGATTTTCTAAAAATATGTTAATTCATATTTATTTATTTATTTTGCCTGCTTACGATGCTTGGATTGTTTGTTTCTCACCTATCTTCCCCATTTTTAGGATGACAAAGTGTGGACAGTGGAAAAAGTGTCATCAGGAAAAAGAACCTGGCCCTGTCTCAGGGGACAGTGTCATGGGCGTTGGGGATTGAAGCACACATCAGAGGCCTCAGCCTACATTTTCCAGGTGGTGAGCCCATGGGGACGCCCGGGGAAGGCCCCAGGGAAAGCTGGCACGGAGCATCTGGTGTGATGCAGTGTGGACAGGGCTGTGTCGTGTGTCTGCTGCTGCTCCTGGATCCCTGTCTGCATGCTCCGCTCCTTGATGAAGCCTCCACTGATATCTTCAGTTCATACCAAGTAATGCCCGGTTCTTTCTTCCATACTGTACAGGTACGAATGCTACTTTCTAAAGAAGTGGATCTAAATTTTCTTTCTGTGATTGCATTTATGGACAAAGATTACGTGTGCAGAGATGCACGCCTACCAGGCAGGACCCAACCAAACCACAGAATAGCAGGAGAAATGCAAGTAGATCTTGTCACTTCATGGCTGTGGGGACAAACCTGCAGAGCAGATCTGAGCTCCAAAGGGCAGGGCTTTGGGCAGGACAGGCTGGGACTCCCTGGTGTGAAGAAAGCCTTCTGTCCACAGGCAGCGTGTCTTTCTTCTGGGCATTTCAGCTCTGCTCCTGATTGCATCAGTTCTGCCAGGATTCTGTGCAATGGTCTCCTTTCCTCAGTGTCCCCTGATTTGGATGGCAATCACCTCAACAAACACCATCACAGGAAATCCTGCCCTGGCACTGGATTTAATGACTGGGAGAAGATATCTTGTATCTAGGCTCCCACATGTGAAAGACCATCACTGCACGAGATGCAGACACACTTCTGGCTGTCTAGGATCTGTGTCTAGCAAGGATCTGTGAAAGCAGCTTTGCAAACAGTGGCTGAGTCGGGGTAGTGAAGAGGCGTGGGAAGGAAGAGGGCTCCTCCTCCAGAGTCGGCTACAAAGCTCGTGGTGTTTTCACACCATCTGAACTAAAATCAAATCCTCGTGATCTTTGGCTGGTGCATTTAACACACTGCAGATTGTTAGTCGTGACAATAAGGAGATGAGGTGGACAGTGGGTTGGTGGTGCCAGCCAAGAGGCATAAAACCCTACCAGTGGTTTATAGAAGTTGTTTGCCACATTTGCTTTGAAGAGTTTTCCTGAGCTGGGTAGAAAATGTTGCTTTGAATTGCTGAGGAAATTTCTGACTACAACAAATATTTGTCCCAAGTACACAATCAAGGCTCAGAGAACCAAGAAAGTCAGTCCAAAGTCCTGTTACTGGGAGAATAGGTCATGTATTGGAACTCAGAGCAGCCCGAAGGGACACGGACCTTGGTCTGCCCATGGAAGGAAGACCATCATGAAGCAAAACTATAGACCCCAATCTTATTTGACCACCATCAAACCACAGGAAAGGAAACTCAATGTCAATGCTGTGGCCACAGCTCTCCCATGTCTTAAATTTAAAGACATCTTCTCCCATGAGAATGTGCAGAGGCCGTAAATGAAGGATCAACGACCTGATTATCTGATAGCCTTATTTCCTTGGGTCCACACCATGTTTTACAAGCTATAGCTACTTTAGGAGCTAAGATGTTTCAGAAGAGGACCTTGTCACATGAAAACCTGATGGCCAAAGACCCTGGCAAAATTGGAGGAGCTTTTCCTATACGACAAGAGCCTGTTGGGGTAAGTGGGTCTATGCCTGGTGGTCCTGACAGTCCATATGGTGCTTTCACTGAAAGTTTTCATTTGGTCTCTTGAAATTCGAGGCCCCCATAAAAGGATTATGGGTGAAACAAATGCTTGTGGGTGGTGTTCTGATCCCTCAAATTCTGGAAGTTCCCATGAGCTCATCCCTGGTTGGTGGCTGGTGGCATCACTTGATGCATTTTGCTAATTATTAGTGGAGAAAAAATTCAGTGTCAAACAGAAATATTAAAGTCAGATGGTTTTCATCCCGCAAAGCAGATGGATTAAAGCTTCTTTTATATTATTGCAATTGACATATTGTTAATAGTTCTGTCCACATAGAGAAGGGAAGGCAGGATAACAGGAAGTATAATTATTTCAATGAACCAGGAGGTATTGATCTTATCAAGAAAAGGTCACTTCCCCAGGGTGATGTATTCCATGAAGAAGCCACTGCCCTCTTTATAAAGAACTCACTTTGCATGAGGGACCGCACTAAGCTGAGGTGCATTTACAGCAATGTATCTCACTGCTGCTTCATAGGGAAGAAAAAAGGGTCCAGGCTGGGTGAGCTCCTGGGAGCCAGGTCTCTCCAGTGCTCTCTCTTTGTCCTGAAGACTTCAGCTTCTGTAGTTTGTCCTCTGAGACCAGTGGCCCAGGACTTTGACAGAAAGTTCAGCGTTCCAGGTAGACAGGTGTTTCTGGAGTACCAGCGACATGCTCAGGGGAGGCTTGTTTACCATTTATAACAAAAAGGCAAGTTCTAGGGGCAGATCTCACCTTGCCCCAGCCAGGATTTCTGCCCTAAACTCTGTGTCCAGGGTTGACAGATGAAGTGGAGGACAAACGCTGAAATCTGGGATACATTTACATTGAAAAACAGAGAGTCGGGGTGAAATACAGGCCAGGCTGCACCTAGGCACAGGATAACACCCAAAGAATCACCACTGCTGCTGCTCTGGAATTCAGATTTAACTGGGAGGCCTGTGTTTTTATTCCTGGACTCTGATGGCTCTCCCAGTGGTAGCGGCTCCTCAGGCCTTGGGCCTCAGGTTAATCTGGGAGGCCTTCATTTCAGTAAGAAAAGACACAGCAGGTCTACATGCTGCAAATGCTGAATGTCGAAAAGAGTGAAGCATCCTTGGCTTGGCGTTTTCTGTGTGTGAGGGGCAACAGAAAGCAGCTGTGGAGCAGGGGGATCCCCTGAATCTCCCAGATACGGACTGAGGAGCGAGGACCCTGACTTTAGATGTGGAGGAATTTACAGCAGAATTTTTATCACACAAAGTTGTTTTCTAGTGAGTTGTTTTATAGTGGGTAAAGAATGCGCAAGGAAACACTATACTTTTGGATGAGTATGGTGTGTGTGCCAGTTTGCATTTCAAATATCTGTGCCAATGGTGTGTGTGTATTTTATGTGTAACGAGTATGTGGATATTTTTGCACAACTGTGCATGGAGGTGTGCATAAACCTGCAAATGCACAGGTATATTTTTGTACATCAGTGTGTACATGTGGATATGTGTGTATAGAATAACACAGTGCATGTGTGTGCATCATAAAGAGCACTGGTGTGTGTGTGTGTGTGTGTGTGTGTGTGTGTGTGTGTGTGTCTTGTGTGTGTGTGTACCTGTGGGTGTGTGTGTATGTGTGTGTGGCTGTGGGGTGTGAATGGGAGTCTGCAGTAACCCTACTCTGGTGTAAACTCTACCGCTGTGATCTGCCTTGTGTGCCTGGGTTTCCCCTTCTGTGGAAGGCATGCTCATGAAGGCAGTGAAATATTTATCACTTTAATAAAGCAATACACAGCGCACTTTAGTATGTCAACAGCTCCAAGATACAAAGCAGTGGCCACAGATCCTGTCTCACATAAAGAACCTCAGTGAATGTTGCTACAACCCTTGTTATTGAGCTCTGATGACAGCTTTCCCTTCTGGAAATCAGTTTACCTCTGTGCACCTCAGTTCATTTGTCTATACATTGGGGGTGGTCATCCATGTACCTCACAGGTCTGCTGGGAATTTGAAGCTAGCTAATCCACACAGAGTGCATCATAAATATTGGGCTGGGGAGCTGGAGCCAGTGGCCTGAGCATGACCTCTACTGGGACATGTGTCAGGGGTTCAAGCTCCGGCACCGACAGGTGTCCCAGGAGAAACCAAGCTCCCACATGGCACTTCCCAACTCTGGCTAGCACCTTCCATGCCTCTTTTTCTATCCTTTCTTTGGGCATTCCCTGTTCCCATAAAGACACACAGACTGAGGCTCAGAAGGCCAGGAATCACACTCTGGGCTGCGGACAGGGCACAGACCAGGTATTCCAAGGTGAAGGAACACAGCAGTGCCAGGGCTCTGAAGTGGGCACCCTTGGGACCCCGCAGTGGGCAGCAGAGAACTGCTCAGCTCTGGGATCCAGGACACCATGAGGGACACAGCACAGAGAATCTGAGGTCAGTGGACCCCACCTGCACAGGGACTGTCAGCTCCAGCCATGGGACACCTGGTCCCCAGCGAGGCCTCCTACACAGAACTTGGGGCTGGTGGGCTCCACTGTCCTGTTCCCACACCTCCCCCATCACTGAGCATTCAGAAGACCTTTGCTGATACTGAATGTGGGAGGCTCAGTTGAGCTTCCCAGCCATGTGGGCTGTTAGACCTACATACAAATCTGTGCCTATAAGTAGCCCTGTAAATGTCAAGTGTTATTCCATGTGTTTTAATTTGTTTAAATCAATTGCTGTGATTTATGGAGTCCTCAATTAGCAGATAAGAACACTGAGGTAGGGAGATAGAAAGCTTGTTCTAGGCACAGAGTTGGCAGGTGGCACACAGAATTTAACTGAGGCGGTCTGGCTTCTGAGTCCAGCTCTTAACCCCTGGGAGAGCCCCTGGCAGTGGTAGGAGCCTTGCAGAGTCTTGTCCAGTGGTTCCTCCTGGAGAGACAGCTGTAGGATCCCTGGTGTCTACCTTCAGCTTGTGCACTTGGAGCCTGCATCTGCCCCTCTCCCCAGTCCCTTCCATTCCCCTCTATCTCTTCTTGTTATGGTGTATCTTTATGGTGCTGTGGTTCCACCACCCTGCCCTGCCTTATTCACCCAATTTGAAGCCTCTCAAAGAATCTTTCAGGCTGCATTACAGATGGCTCATCTCAAAGTCACTTTAGGATAAAAATTTCCTAGGAGACAGACAAGATGGAGAAAACACAGTGTATTTCTCTCTGGAAAGGACAGAAAGGTCGGTCCTGGTCCTCTTGGTGAACTTTGCTTTGTCTCCTGTCAAACTAGTTCTGTTTCTCAGTGATGACCTTTCAGAAATGTTGCCTGCCGGGGGTTGCAAGGTCCTTCTTTTTGAGTGTGGGAGACAGACAGGCATTTTTTTCTCCTGGGTGTTTCTTGCTGCCTCTTGCTTAGCTATGATTTGCTGGTTTCTCTACAGGTGATCCCTGGATGTCAGTGTTTTTCAGCAATAAATATCTATTTCCTGTTGACATTACAGTACAAAGTGGGCAGGGGAAGCTGTGTGCCAATCACTGGACCCAGTGTATGGTCACTCCTGGACCCAGATCTCTCTACACTGTGGCCCCACAGCATGTAGTTTGGTGGACACTGTGGAACCCACCCCGGGTTCTAATGCTAACTCACCTCATCTTCATTGACTGGAAGTGAGCCACATGGCCACATCCTACTGCTAGGGATGCTGGGAAATGTAGTCCAGGCCCATGGCTAGCAGGAACATTACAGTTTTGCTGAACACATCCATGCTATCATCCATGTTGAAGCATCACTCTCTCACCTACTACGTACTCTATTCCACTTTGTCTCAATCAACCTTCTTCATTCAGCATTGGCTCACTACTCCTGAATGTCTCCTTAGGGCAGTGACAGGTAAATAGCAGTCTGTGAGCTGTGACCAGCCAGTTGCCTGTTCCCCTGTGTCTAGTGTCACAGCTTTTGTGACCAAGCACAGATGATCATGGAAGGAGCTCCACTAGGGTCCTCCCTGTTCTCTGGTTCTCCACCCCACCTGACAGTCTCACCTCACTGCTGCTCAAGGTCCACACTGTCAGTGGCGTAGAAGAAGCAGATGAAGGGGAAGATCAGGAGCTTTACTCTTGTACCCATGTAACACCCTCACCTTTGCCTCTGTTCTTGGAAAGCCTGAGATATTTACCATCTGGCTCTGTAGATTTCTGCCCTGGAGAGACAATCCCTACTGTAGTTACTTTTCTCATCACTGAAACAAAACACGTGACATCCAAAGTTAAAAGGAGAAAGATATTTTAGCTCACTGTGGAGACTTCCAAATCAGCTGGCTCTAAGGCCGGGTGGCATGGCAGAGAAGCAATCACAACAGAAAATAGCAAAAGCAGCCAAGGGAAGAGAAGGGGAGAGAAGACTCCTTCTGTCCCTTTATTGTAAGCAGGTTACTCACCTTTGGTTGGGTGTAGCACTCACACCATTAATCCCCTTGTTAGACCAGAAATCAATCATAAACTGTAGATTCAGCTGCCACTGAGAAACTGGAGACCCCATGACCTCTTTAGGCTTTGGGGGGAAATGCAGCAAACCTTTTCTCTTCTAACGCTGGGTGTCAGCTATTTTGTCTCAGTAATGAGAAAAGTAACTAGGACAAATATCCAGTAAATTAACTGGAAATTATCCTCTAACTAACCCTCCTTTCCTGTCTCTTTCCCTCTGTTCTTTCTTTCTCTTTTTTCCTTTAGAAAAAGGAATTTCAGGCACAGGTATCAGTGGGTTTAGCCCCACTCTTCAGTGTGTGGCCCTGTAGCAATTGTGCCCTCAAGGCCCTGCCTTGTGTTTCTTTCCTCTGATCCCATCACCACTGCCGCACCTGCAGAGGGACCCACTGTGTTCCACTCTTGGCCCCTGTGAGATCATTGCTCTCTACCAGTTAAGATCTCTGTGTTCTGTGCTGGCATTTGCACTTGGTTCTCCTGTTCCCTGTTCTCTCTCCCTTTGTCCCCACATTTCGCAGGCATCTCTGGTGCCTCCAAGACAGGGCCCCATGTCTCCTGCCTTTATTTGTCCCCCGCGAGGGTCTCTGCCCACTTTCCCAGCCACATCTCAGTGCTGTGTGCAGTGCAGCTGCTGAAGTCCGAGGCTGTGGGAGTGGGGAAGGACGGAGGGAGGATGGAGAAATAAAGGAAAGAGACTGAAAGCTGGGGCAGGTGCAGCCCCTCTGTGGCTGGGAGGAAAGGACATGCTTAACCCCTGCAGCACAGTCATTTATGCACTAGGGGGTTGATGTCAATGTCAGCCCCTCTGCCACACAACTTGTCTGCCTGGCCGACCCAGGCCCCTTCCCTTCTCAGAGCTGGGGCAGCCATTTATGTGGCCTGTCTCAGTCTTTCCCTGTTCTCAGGGCTGACTTTGCTTTAGCCCCTCACATCTGATTGGTCTCCAGCTCCAGCCGCTCCTCACCTCTCAATGCCCTCTGCTGATGTGAGTACTGCCCAGAAGATGGCTTTGATGCAGAGGAGATGCCTGGTGGCTCCTTGTCTTTTAAATTCCTAATCAAAATATGGAAGCAGAAAGCCTCCCCAAGCCCAATGTCTTCCAGAAGCTTTCAAGTTTAACTTGTAAATCTTAATATTCTGTTTACAGATCTAACACCTTTTACCTTTTATTTTAAGGAGGCTTTTTCAAAGCTTAACTAATTCGATGTTTCAGATGTTTAAATGTTTGCATGTTTGCTGTATCTTGAATCTTATTCAGTGTTTCACATGCTAACAAACAAAATTCCCAAGTGTTTTGAAGCCCAGTCAGTCTAATAAATGAACAAGTTATTTTTTAATATTCCAGAATTGTTTTTGTGATTCACTACACTTATTTTCAACTGAAGAATCCCCAGTCAGCCATGGATTTCTAAATGCATTTTAACTGGAAAAGAAAGTTGAATCTTTCACGGCAAATTACCTTAACAAACACAAATGCTTTAACCAATTCCTCGGTTACTCCTCACTTTAACACCACAATAAAACGTGCGGTTTCCACACAATTCTTCATCTCTTTGATGCTAAACTTTGGAGAAGTTTAAAGCTTTAAACTTTTAACATGAATTTAAAGATCTACTAAGGAAATCACTGCAGTATTTCCTGGAAATTGGCTTTACAGTCCCAGGTAGACTGGGATTTACTCTTCAGATATGGGTGACATTAGCTCCTGCTTGGTGTGAGGCAATGATTCAGGGAGGACAGAGAGGCTCCCAGCTAGCTGGAGCGGGGAGCAGCAGGTGCCTGGGAGCATCTCCACACCTGCACAGCCTTGCAGTGCCTTTCTAGTTACTGCAGTGTCAGGTTTCCACGTGGGGCGACCTTCCAGCAGGCTCTGACTCGGCAGCAGCCAGCTCTGAGGGTCTCAGACCTCTGCCCAGGAGGCCGCAGCCCGTGGCTGCACTGATTTTGCTTTGCACTCTTCCTTCTGCTGGGCCCGATGGCCCTGACAATGAGGCACACAAGTGTTTGGATTCTGCTCACAGTCCCCATTGTTGTCAGCTCTGTATCCCTGGGGCAGCAAAGTGCCCTGCTTCCCGCTTCAGTATTCAATCAACCAACCCTGTTTGCTGAGCTCCTCCAGGTCCTCATTTACTGAAAAACTTAAGGGACTTTCTCCGCCTTGCCGGAGCATTGTGATTAACTGCCCACTTGACATGGGACTTCCTTTAGCCCAGATTCTCAAGAGGGGGAAAAAAAAAACCCAAATTCTTGATAAAATTAATTTTAGTTTTGTTCCCAACACACACAGCTGTAGGGCGGATGGAATTAGTGCTCTGTATTCAAAGGCTCCAGAGTGAGGAAAGAAGAGCCTGGAACACATTTGCGTGGTTTAAGTTCTGTGTTTACCAAGGCTTAGGTGACACCGTTAAGCCCTCCAACACCCAGAGCGGTGTTCAGGGTGCCCAGTGCGCTACATTTCCTCAGAGGAATTAAATACTTTAAAATGCCTGCTCTTTCTTACTTATGTGACAGACCCTGAATAACAGACTGCCCACAACTGATGCCATTCGCTGTGTCACACACTCGTACAGCCCTGTGATTAGGGAAGGAAACGACATTCACAGAAGGGCATCCACACACAGATGCAGACACAGACTGTGCACTTGCTGGAGTGAAGCACCCACCGTGGTCTCTTCTGCACCCAGATTCCTCCCTGGGTCCCACTAACTCCACACCTCTTTGCAACCCCTTACTGTGAGTTCTGCTGCACTGGTTTCCTGACTTCTGGTAGCACAGGAAAACTGCTGCCAACCTCTGGTTCTTTTTTCATTTTTTTGTTTGTTTGTTTGTTTGTTTGTTTCCTCCAACTTGTAGAGTTGACCACTCTAAGTCCTGGAATTTTTCCTAGTTTATACTTTTTTTTTAGTCCAGGTTGGTGGTACCTAACATTTACATTCTTTGTTGGGGGGGGTTGGTGTCTGACTAAATTAATCATGGAGACTGAAAGCTCAGTCTCTGGTAGAGGTTGCTGGGTGGGCATGAGATTGCTCTTTTTGTTTGACTATCTCTGACACTGATTAAGATGAAGTCCAGTTTTATACCAGATCTTTACTTCACGAGGTTTCCTCCACACAGGAGACTTCCTGTGAGCTCCACCTCTGCTCCTTTCCCCCAGAGAGGTTCGGCTCCCGAGTTTCAGGAGCAGCCTGCTCCCTGAGGGTCTGCTTGGTTCATGGTTGCTCGTTTGCATTCACACTCCCTTCCTTGAGCTCACGTGCCCTCCTCATCCTTTTCACTGCTATCTTTGTGCTCACAACTTCCAAACATGCGTGCCAGGCCACACCAGCAAGCAAGCCCAGTCTGGGAATCAGTACCATGTGCAGGCCCCTGGCAGACTGGAACATCTAGACTCAGCCCCATTCTGGGGAGTGGGCTAGCAACCAAGAAGTACCGACAACTCCCTGCCCCAACTATAAGAGACCAGCTTATCTGGAGGAATACAGGCTGTGATGATAGCCAGGGAGGTGAAATGCAATTGAAAACCTGTGGTGCTGTGGTGTTTCACTAACACTGCAGGTCTAGTGCCAGTGGTCTGACCATGGGTGCAGAGGATAGCAGTACACAGTCGGGCATTTAGGGGGGATCTCCTTCTGAGGGTTGCAGCCACTGTTGTTTCCCTACGGTCTTGTTTTGAAGTCCTGTATCATTTCCATTGTTTTGATGGGTTGGGTTTTATTCTCTTTTGTTTTGTTTAATTATGTTAAATCCATGGCAGGAGCAGCTGTTTCAAAGAAAGCAAGGTATATTATGGTAGTAATTTTGGACTTGTTATTTGCTTGTTTTGAATTACTTTATTGCATTCATTTTTTTTTTGTTTTTATGATTTCTATTCTATTGTGTTCTGCTTTTTACTAGGTGCAAAGTTATTTGCAGCTGTTTTGAAGACATCAAAAGGCATTATGGTAACTACTTAGATTTGTAATGTTGTTAGGCCTGTACCACTTACACTGGTTTCTTTCGATCAGTTTAATTCTGTCTTATCCTCTTTAAAATAAAACAAAAGAGGAAATGAAGGAAAGAAGGAAGGAATGATGGATGGAAGCCAGGAAGGAGAACAAGAAGCAAGAGTGAGAGGGAGGGAGGGAGGGAGGAGGGTCCCCCGTGGAATGACCTACTTGTGTCTGCACTCTTCCCAGCAGGGAAACTGACTTGGAAACTGCAGGTGTTTGGTGGCAGGGGAAGCCATGGAGCCAGAGGCCGACTTTATGATGAGGTTTCCTTGGGAAGATTATTAAAATTCTTTCATTTTTAGCTTTCTTTTCCATGAAGCAACAGTGTTAGCTTACGCAAAATGACAAAACAACTCTGAATAAAACTGCCCAAGCACCTGGCCCTCAGAAAGCACTAAACCCCTGAGTATCAGCTCAGAGAGACTCTGAAGTCACCAGGGGAGGGGACCTTGGGGCTCTGGAAACCTGGCTTCAAGCTGGATAGCACTGCAGCTCGAGGTCTTAAATGGTGCTATAAAGAAAGATGGGGGAAGAGACATCATTAAATATGAATGGTGTCTTTGAGGGGCCAAAATGTGAAGCTACATTGCTTTGATTAGCTCAAAATAGTATCTTTTACCTGGGTGTACTTTAGCCGTTTAGATATTATGACTACAAAATCATTTCTTTTATATGGAATCTCAAGCCTAAGTTTTATGAAACCATTTTAAACATGAGGGCTAATACACAAAATTAAGTGATTTCCAGTTTTCCTTCACAACCACACATAAAGCCATTTGGATATTAATAGCTGACTGAGATTAGAATTAAAATGTTGCCGTGTGCAGACCCTTTGATGTTCTTTTCTTTCCACAACTCTCCAGCTATTAAAAAGGAATATTTAAGCAAATGGATGGAAAAAGCTACTCTTCCCAGTGAATCGTGAGCATGTGTACCTCCTCCCCTTTAAGGTCTGTCCCGCCAGAGTTTGATGGTGGTTAAAAAGAAAAGGACTTGAATGAAAACCAGGTGTGCATGGGACCTGCCTGGTCCCACAGTCACCACCACGTCCTCTGCCAGGCAGCACCGGAATTCCAACTGTGACCGCAGCCCTGCTCTGTGATGCACAGTCAGCTCGTAGGAACTCACAGAATGCACAGGGCACTGTGGGAACCACAGGAGGGGTGGTCGTGTTTTTTAACTCCCACTAGTGGTCAGTATGGACTCTCTGTGACACCTCCAGGAAGGGGAAGTTTCCAGCTCCTTCACGAGGAAAGGTCACCTCTGTCAAAGGAGAAGACAAGGGAATCCACACTGGGTCCCGGGGGGCTTTCACAGCCCTGCCCCTGTTCTTGACTTTGACTACGCGGAAGAGAGGCGGGAGGAAGACTCTGGAGCCCCCTTTGCTTTTCCTGGCCATCCTGCTGTCCACCCATGGTCAGGTAGCTGGTAGATGGGCAGCTTCATGCCACAGGTCCTCGTGTGCCCAGGACAGGCAGATGATGGACACACCTGGGATCTCAGGGAGAAACCTGGGCAGGTGTTGTGGGCAGTCACTGGGTCCTGCACACCTGACGAAGCCCTCACTACTGAACCTGGAAAATGAATAAAGTAGGTCAGTGCCACAGTTTTCTTTCTTTAGAACCATAGCATGACACAAAATTAAAGTAGGAATTAGTTTTTTAAAAAGTACCACAATGGAAAAGATTCATTTTAATTGCTTTTCGCTTTCTGGAAAGCTCTTTCTGAGTGTGATATTAAACCTAAGGCTTAGCAATATTAAACTGAATTATAAATTAGAGCTCTATGTCCTCAGATGCTGAAATGTAGACTGCCCAGGAGAGAAAGGTCTGCATGGAGAGAGCACAGGATCTGGCGTCTGGCAGAGCAGCGTTGAGCCAATTTGTCGAGTGATCAGTCTCCCCATGCTGTTCTTCCCTCACATGCAGTAGGGGAAACTTCACTGGGCTAAGAAGATCGGGTAAATAAGGTGCTGCCATGGAGTAAACTCTTCCCAGTGTGCTGCAGCTAACATCGCTGTGGGAATTAAGCAAACTCCCAGCACCGGAGCACTTCCAGGATGGTCCACTTCCTGCTTTAGTTATCAGCAGGAGGGGAAGGGTTAGCAGCCGGCCGAGGTGTGGTGCTGTCCTGGTTTTGCTGCTGTTGAACCACTCATGCTCTTTCCTGTTCTGCAAGGGTCACCGAGGCCTGTGATAGATCCAATTCTGTGAATCAGCACACAAAACCCCAGCCTGTCCATTGTTACCAGGTGTACAATGAAATATACTGGACAAGGCTCAATCAGCATACGTGACTAACCGTGTCCACCTGTGAGCTTCTGTCCAGGTTCTGAGGACTTCAAACCCAAAGAAGATCGGCTTTGGTTCAGATAAATGCATCTTTTCTTTGAGTGCCGCACACAGAGTCTCCTATGTGGTGAGTGTCAGTGCAGAGTTTCTGCATAAGTGTGTGAACAGCTTACATACCAGTGACGATATCACCAGCTGGCTTTTCTTGACCTCTAAGGTTATGCCGAAGGAAGTCTGATCCCAAGCAGCAACCTTATCATTTCATTAACTCAGGGATTCTGGAGACTATAACAAAGCAGTCCTGTACAGCCTCTTTGGAGGGTGGGCAGCCAAGGCCCTCAGTTTAATAGAGGATAATCCAATCACCGTGACAGGGAAACCTTCAGAAAGAGAAAGATCTCTCTGCACTGAGGACTTAGCTGGAATGGTAATGAGTGCCCGTGCAGGGCTCTTCAGAGGCTGCTGGCTGCACACAACAGAGGAGGAGGAGGAGGAGGAGGAGGAGGAGGAGGAGGAGGAGGAGGAGGAGGAGGAGGAGGAGGAGGAGGAGGAGGAGGAGGAGACGACTCTGGGCTAGGAAAAGGGGGATTTCCGGTCACTGCCGCCGCTAATGAAGGGCTCTTGCCAGGAAGAGGCGAGCACACTGGTGCCTCTAGGAATATCTGAGTCTCATTCAGGGCCAAACACACACAAAGAGTGAAGAGAGGATGCAAAGCGCTGCCTGTCACGCTCTTTTGATGTCAGTTGTACCTAAATTATTTGGCTACCAGAAATCCCCCTCCATTATTTTGGGGTGTCATTATGAAAATGAGGCTGGATTCCACAAAAAAACCCTTAAATTTGGCTTTTATGTATTTTTTAAACTTGCTAGTGGCTGCACTGTTGAGATTTCCTTATGTAAATCTGTGTTTGTGAGGAGAGAGTTTATTAAGCAAATATAACAGCGGATCAGTCAAGGCTTTCAAGAACAGAGAAATCGCATTTGCCCAAGATGGGTCCCTGGGAAGTGTAGATGCTGCTCTGTTACAGATTAGACTGGGCACTCATGTATGGAGTTTTAATATGCACACACCCTGTTAATATACACTGCTTTGTCTTGTTTTTTCTCTTTTTCCTTTTAAATAAAATTTAAAAAAAAGAAATTAAAAAAAATAAGTGACCCCCCGTGAGGTCTGAAATGAGCTAATTAATTTATAGCAGCAGGGATCTGTCAAGTGCCTTCCTGTGGTATATCCTCACTAATAGACAGGAGGCAAGAGCTCACTATTATCCCCGAGGATTTGCTTACATCTAGGAAACCGTCAGTGTTGATTATTTCTTCCCTGCAGCTAAATTAACCAGTGTGAGTGATTTTTCTGTGACAGTAACAAACAGTCCCTGGTCTCGGTGACCTAACACAATCAAGAATCCTTGGTTTCTCACTGACTCTGATTCCATGTCGTTTTAATCCCAGTTACCCTGTTTACAACTTCTGCACTTTAGAACCCCGGCTGCTGGAACAGCCAGATTCTGAGACGTTTTCAGATGCCATGGCAGACAGACAGCGAGTGTGCAGAGTGGCTCAGTGACATTAATAGCTGCCACCTGCACCTCACAAATGGCAGCTCTCAAAGCTGTTCATAGATAACTCCCCTCACTGAACCCAGGACCCGTGATCCAGCACTGAAAGCCTCCCACCAAGGGTAGGGTCTTGCTCCAACTGCTTGAACTGGACAGGTTTTGGGACTTGTCTTGCTTCTGGGCACCGTAGCAGATGTGGCACCATCAGAGTCTTGGAAGGTGACTGTCATCAGAGTGTGTCCTTCCTTTTGTTCCTGCATGGTGCCCCAGCTCTTCTCCTGGATGACAAGAAAGTTGTAGTGGACTCATCCCAGTTGTACCAAGGGACACCAGCTGCACCTCGAGACCCTTGGGTGAGCCTGCGTGGGAGGTGGATCTTCTGGTGGCTGCTGGAGTGAGGCTGTTTAGAATACACTAAGCTAGGTCAGGAAGAGGAGACTCAAAGAGCCCCTAAGCCTGAATGGAGCCCTCCATCTGGAGGTAGCTTGCTATGGAGTTATAGACCACTAAATGCCACATATCATTTCTACTCAACTCTCACTCACGAAAAGAAGTTGCACAGCCACTCATATTCAAGGAGAAGAAAAATACAGGGACAGGTGGGAGTACTGGTTGTGACACAGTCAGAGGCCACCATAAGGCCGTAGGAACAAACTCCCGGGCCCTTGAGCTGTTGCTCCTGAAGAGCATTGTCTGTGCCTTTTGAGGCATGCAGGGGTTTGAAGCAGCTCTTCCTGACTCACAGTGGCTCTTCATTTGGGCAGATGAGGTCCCAGGAGGTAATTGAAAGATCTGTGTCCTTTATTGCTTTAGACATTTGAGTTAGATCACTGCTCAGCTCTAATAGACATAGGCTAATCATTTAGGAATCACTTGTCGAAAGGTGGGTGAAACAAGGGTGATTTTCCCTGATTTATATAACCCAACTCATCTCCCATCAAGACTGAGGAGACCACCTCCAGAGATTTGGAGGACATTCAGTCACAGCAGCCACCTTAAATTCTCCAGTCATGGCCTTAAACCTACAGGTACCTTGGATTCTAGCAGAACCTCCTAAGACCAGTGCTGATCCAAACAGAAGCCATCAGCTCCTGGGTGGAATTATCTTACCTTTCAGCAGCAGGGACTCTTCCCAAAGCTGCCATGATCCACCAGGCTCCAGCCTACTCAGCTAACCCACAGTGCTCATCTCGGTGTTTTGTTCAGTGCCCATCTGATCCTCTTCATCAGAGCTGTGGGCCCTTGAGCCGCTCAAGATGAAATTCCTTCCTTAGTTTCTCTTGCTTTATTGTAACTCTGCCTAATAAATCTGCCTATGTCTCTCAATGATGTGTCATGAAATTATTTTTCTCTGATGATAAACCAAAAACCTTCTCAGAGCGGGAAACTGAGGTCCTCATCTACTGTTTGGGGAATCTCACAGGACCTTGGCTGGTGACAGATGGACAGCAAAATGTCCAACAGACCAGGCTCACAGAGTGTCAAATTCTGGGGAAAGAGAAAACAAAACAAACCCACAAGGGTCAGCAGTGGAAGCTAAGAGTCACGCAGTCTGATCCCTGAGTCCAGCCGTGAACCTCACACACAATACTCCCCTGACCCCTGCTGGGTTACAGGGTGAAGCTTTATCACTCCCCACAGTCTGAAAACCGGGATACAGCTTACTCTCTTTTGAGTTGACCTGATTTCTAATTCCAATATCCGGCACCTGAGGATAACAGGAAGTTTAATTTCATTCCCGGGTGTGGCCCTGATCTGGAATGTGAATGGTGCTGAGGGACTTGGGGAGCCCCTCTGACCCTTAGGCACCCAAGTTCTTGTTGCGCTCGGGTTTGGTGTTTCTCTAGAGCTGCACGTGTAGGACATGGGCAGGAGGAAAGGAAGCTATGAGAAATGCTACATGGCTTTCCCCCGAGTCACCTTCACCATCCTGCCCACCCTTTCGAATCCTGCAGGGAGGTGATGGGTGCATAGTAGAGCTCCTTTCTGCTGCACCCCATTGGCCAAGTGCACTGGGAATGGAAATTAAGCCACAAAAACACATCCCACTGAACACAGAGGGTGCACACGGGGTCAGGGTACCCTCAGCCCACGCCTGATGCATCCACAGCCAGTGCCACACTGCCTGTGTGGGGATGTGTGGCAGCAGAGGTCAGATAAAAGGGTACACAGGATCTTGTTGGACAATGATGAAAGTGCCTTTTCCAAACTGCAAGGCAGTGGGTAAAACACTAATGCACAACCAGATTTCCAGCCTCACTAGGCCTTCAGGGTCCAAGCAAAGGAAATGGGGCAACTCAAGTTGCATTAGTTTCCCAGAAAAGCTGCTTTCCCCATCCTCAGAGTAGACCTATTTCCTCTCCCTCCGGAGGCACAGACAGGAAGCAGCCCCACAGTGCTCCCCGGCTCCTCTCCTCTCTAGGTCTCTTTCTGAGTCCTGAGACTTTTTTATGTTGGTAGGGCAAAAGATATCATCAAAAATGAAGTCTTCCTCCTTTAATCTCCTCAAAAACTCTACTCAGATTTGGAAGAAGGTTTCCTGGCAGAGTGGGGTATCAAAGTGTTGTGAGGCCCTGTGACAAGTGAAATGGGGCATGGACAGAAGAGGCAGACTGTGTGTGTTCAGACCCTGGCTCTGCCGCGCACTAGCTGTGCGCTCTTCTCTGGGCCTCCCTGCTCTGTGGCCTAGCATGACCAGGAGGCCTGACAGGTGTTAAGTGAGTCATCTGACACTTGGGAGAGCTGAGAGCACCTGTGACATCAAAGCGTCATTGTCCACCAGCTGCCTAGAATGTCGGTGATGCTTACTTCTGGGGGTGTCTGCTGGGTCATGAAGCTGTGATGCTGAAGTTGACATCTAGGGACTCCTGCCTCTGTGTTACATTTCTCTGCTCTGCCCCTAAGTCACCTTGAACTGAGGGGCATAGCTGCCATGGTGCGCCTGCCTTGGAACTAGCCAACCATGGGGACTGACTTCTGAAACTGAGAGCCACATTAGACCTCTCTTCCTTTACTTTGTGAGGGACTCACGCTGTGCCCAGCATTGGGAAAGCGCAGGGGTACAATAATGTCCAGCTCCTGGTGAGTGCATGTGGTCACCTTCTTCATCTCTGCAGATCTGCTACAAATAAGCGCTGGACACAGAGACTGTTTCCCACGGCGGGGTCCCAAGCCTTCCCCAGGCAACAGCAGGAAGCTGGATGTGTGGGCAGGAGGAGGGAGAAAAAGGGGGCCTGTAAGAAGAACATCAGTTCAAAATCGATCACACCTCACAGTGTTATTTTAGACAAAGATACGTGAAAAAAATGTCCAGGGAAGTTTCCCGCACTGCCCACATCTCACTTAAATCCACTGTTGTGTAAAAATTACTCACATGACTTGTTTGTCTACCTGCTCACTGGCCACCCGGATGTCTTGACTCTGAGCACGTTTAAGTACTGTTTATTCCACAAGATTCCTCCTTGCTTCTTCATCCCTTCCACACTTCCTTCTTCTCTATGCTTCTCTCTCTATTTCCTTCTTTCCTTTCTCTCTTCCCTTCTCCCTTTCTGTCTGCATCCTTCCTTTTCTGCTGTTATTCCATATTCATCAAGAGCTGGCAGAGCTGTTATGAATATATAAAAAAAAAATCCTCTGAGCAGCTTTCTGCTCCTAAGTGATGATAGATTGCTTTTCTCCAGGCAGCGTGGTCCAGAAAGGGAAACAGATGAAGCACATCTGGAGCACTGTCATGGCAAAGGATTCTGGCTTCATTCCATAGTCACATTTGGGGAGCAGGGAGGGAAGTGTCCCTGTGCCCCATGGCCGGGGGGAGTCAGCAGCCGCCTCCCCAGGTCTGCGGCACACATGGGCTCCCTTTTCCTTGCATCCTGACTGCTCTTGGACATTTGCTTGGTTCTGCCTACTTCTCACAGTTTGGCTCCTGAGAGATACATAACAAGTGGAGTCAATGAGTCCCGGGAGTGGCGGGAAGGTTCATCCTCACTGGAAACAAACAATACGGAACATTTTCCAGAACGTTCACTGGGAAGGTGGACAGCTGCAGTCAGGATGCAAGGAAAAGGAAGCCCGTGTGTGCCGCAGACCTGGGGAGGCGGCTGCTGACTCACCCCGGCCATGGGGCACAGGGACAGCTGCAGATGCAAAACCCATTAGCACAGAGGGGTAGAAGTGTGCAAGGTGTGTGCAACCGTACCGTGGATCCTGATGGTAACTGTATGGTAACTGTATGCAGCTGTGGTTGCTTTCCATTCTCTCATGGAGGGTAAAACTTGACACCATGACAAATGAACCTCAGTATGGAGAGTGACCACAGACCACCAGATGCCTTTTCTTATGGAGTAACTGAGCTGGTATTGCTTGTGACTGCAGCTACCCAGCAGCTATCAGGGCTGGGCTCCTCCCAGCCTGCCGCTCCTGTATCCTTAAGGGGCACCTCAGAAGCTGTGGGGGTGCAGCCTGGAGGACACGTACCTGTGGGGTTCACAGGCCAGACTTGACTTGATGCCTGTCCCTCTGCTCCCCTTCCTCAGTTAGACACCGTTATAGCTGTGGGCATGAGAAATAGAGTAAGCTGCACACTTGGGAAGGGAAGCAAACAGCTTTGGTTCACCAAGTAACTCACTGGCTCGTTACCCTCTGCTGTCACAGCCTGCGCAGAAAAACATGCGCATCAGCTTCTGAAGGGATGATTTTAGATTTCTGCAGAGACAAAGCAGGGGTATAAACATCTGCATCCTACTTATTGTCTGGCATGCGCTGCTGAGAATCATAGCAAATGGTTCTTGCCATCATCAGGTAGGGGTAGAGAATCATGGTTATAACAAGAATGTCATAAATGCTACATGGTAAAGGATAGTTACTTTCTTTTCCTGAGACAGGAAAGAAAAATATTGTATCTTTGAAAAAATATTTAATCTGTGCACAAAATATCATTTAAGGCTGTGTTTCCTTGTGTTCCTAAGTAAAAGGGTAATCTCTACTTCAAACAAAAATATTCAGAACATTGATTTCTTTACCAGGTCCCACATGGCCCCCATTCAGAGGGTCTGTCTGGTGTCTCATTATTACAGCAAAACTTTACCATAAGCATGAAACAGAAAACAATTCTTGCTACACGCAGGCCCTATGCTATGTACTTCGCCTGCAGTGACCCTAAAATTCCTGTGAAATTTTACATTCTCCATGCTACAGATGAGAAAACCTAAGATACAGTAGGAAAAAATGTAATATAGCAAGGGTAAGAGAACTGGCCACATTCACCAAGGAGTTCCACGAGAAGCAGAAATGGGAGGTGAAATCTCCATGCCCACTCTTCCCCAGCAGGCTCCCTTTCCTGGCCTTGATTTTCCACAGCTTGTATCACTTCAAGCCCAGGTAGACAGTGTAGGGAGCCCCTGAAGCTGGAGATGCATCACACATCTGGGGCTAAAGCAAGGCCAGCCCTGAAAACACAGAGAGACCAAAACAAGCCATATCAACCAGCGGTTACAGCTTCAAGAAGAAGGCCAGGGGCCCAGGCCAGCCAGGCAAACAAGTTGCTGGATAGCAGGGTTGAAACTGGCCTCTTCCTCCTGAGTGTATAAATAAAGGTGCTGCAGGGGCCTAGCAGCTCCTTCCCTCCCATCAGGAGGGTGAGGGATCCCCCTGACCTCAGGTTTGCCTCTTCTTTCTCATCCTCTCTGAGTCCTTCACCCCAAGAACCTCAAGAGCCACATGGGTGGCAGACATGCTGTAGATAGTCTGCCTTCTCCTCAAGAATGCAGATTCACAGAGCAGTGAACTTCCGGGGTTCTGTGTGCATCCGAGTACCCGAGCAGGACTTGACACTCAGCAGCTCTACAGACACTGAGCATCGCAGGTGAGAGCCCAGCCAGCCTCATTCTCCTCCGGATCCTCCTGCCTGTTTGTCCTTTCTGCACATTTTACCTCGGCTTTCAGAGTCCACACACCTTTTCATTATGTTACCTATTAGCTTTTTATTAATTGCATTACTACCTTCTAAAAATTGTGGTGCATTTTTATCTGACAAATAGTAACTTTATATCTTTATAGGGTACAATGTGGTGTTTTAAAACACATACAAAGTGTGGAAAAATTAAATCAGTCTAACATTTACCATTTCTCTGGTGAAAATATGCAACATACTCTTTTAGGTATTTTAAAATTGGTAATATATGCTTTTCTATGTGAGTCTCAATCACTTTCTATTTCTTGCAAACAATCAGCGATACAGAAAAGTGTGTTACTTTAAGTGATGTTTAACGTGTTGGCTGTTGCAAACCAAGTTTTGCTCTTTGTGGGCAAGTTCTCACATGTAGAGTCTGTGTTGTTCAACTCACTCAAGTGCTGAAATGTTTTTGTAGTCCTCAAACCAGTGTCACTGGTTCTCTGCGTTCTTTTGCAGACGCGCACAGAACAGCAAACTTCAAGCTGCCTGATGTGCGTGCGCCCAGCTGGGTTCCACAAGATGAAAGGCCACCTCCCTGTTGCAGCTCTGCTACTATAAACAGGTGACCTTTTCTCAGGTGATTCAGTGACAGTTTCTTTGCAGTTCGGTGCTTTTTCTTGGTGATTTCACTGTTTAACATGGACCCCGAGTGCAGAACCCAAGGAGGCAGTGATATGGCTAAAATATAAGAAGGTTCAATGGGGTGTGAGTTCAGGGCTGAGGGCTGTGAGCCAGGGCCGATGCAGCTGTGATACGCAGGGAAAACGGTGTCTTCAAAGAGAAGCACAAACAAAGCAGGATGATGTACTGAGTGATGGATGAAGCTGTGTAATAAGAGGCTTGCTGGTAACTCCTCTTTATCTCCTCCAGAAAATAAATGGTTCAGCATTCAATAATGCAGTGCCAAGGGAACTCTGTGAAACACAGGTGTGGAGGAGATGTTGGTGAGACACACTGAATCTCAGTGGAAAGGGAAGAATCAGCTCTAGAGCCCTGTGCCCTGTGTCAGTGTGCTGCATTGCTGAAAGCCACTGAGAGTAGACTGTTGTGTTCCTGGGACCACACATAGATGTCTGAGTGTTAGCACAGACGTTAGTGAGCCTTAGTTACATGTGAGATGTGAAGCTTTATGCTGTGTTTACAAGCAACGGGTCCTTGTCAATAGAAAAGACATTTAAAAAACAATTTGTGCTTTCATTGTTCGATAGTTTAATCATTTTCTCATGCCTATATCTTGCAATCTGAGCAACTGCTTTGAAGATAACAATGCACAATATATGAGCCAGTGTTAATCTCCTATTATTTTGTTTAGAAATTCTGTATCATCTTTTTTATTTTTCTATTTTAAAATAAAAAAAAAAAAACTTATTAAAATAAATAAAAAATAAGCACCTGCCGGAAAGTTCAGAGGAAGAAACCGAAACTCCTTCTCAGTGAATGTCAAGCATGGCCTGTACTCGGGGAATCAGTGCCTGGGATTATGCATTTGTCTGTCCATCTTTGCAGATTCTTGGTCAAAGACACAGTGTCATTGTCGTGGTTAAGAGCGGGCATCTCTGCTTTCCAGACCGGATTCATCTTTTGAGCACGCGGCTGTCATTCTGAGATGGGTTACCCCTGAAAATGTCTCAGTGAAGGCAGGAAGGGAATGCTGCTTCCCAGGCCGCATGCAGGGCCACCTCCCCGGCTCTCGCCTGCTAGCTTGGGATATCTATTTTTCTTGGATTCGGCATTTTTACAATGTGGTGACTCACATTTTATAGCTATTTTCCTCGGCTAACTTTCCCTGTTGTGTCTCCTCAGCTGTCCCCCGTGCCAGGCAGGTCAGCTCCCCATCCCAGAAGTGGGTGAACCCCTCTCCCTGTCCTCTGCAGGGCACCCCTGTCCCGTGCCTTGTGCTTCCCAGCTGTGTGGAAACAGAGAAGTCAGAGCAGAGGAGCAGGCAGCCTAAGAAGCTTCCTGAGCCTTCTCTCCCATAATGGCTAGGAGGAGAGGAGGACTTCCACTTCCCCTGAATAATTCTGGCTGTTAAAATGGTCATAAAACAGACCTATAAAATGAAGGGAATAATGTTAAATGGTCCACCTGGTCTCCACCATCATAAACTGACATGACCAGATTAATGGTCTCCCCTTTCCCATGGAGGTCTCTGTTAATCCTCCCTGTGCTGGGCTTTATTTGCAATTAGGGAAGCAAAGGAAGCACTCACACATTTATTCCCAGATATGCATCTTCGTCCGTAGGCCTGTGAGACCTCATCTTCCCCCTGGACCCCACATCGGATGAGCCCATTCATTTTGAAGCCACACTCATGTTTGCACTTGGACTGTGGCTTTGGGCAAACCGACCAGCTGGAGTTGAGATCTGGGATCTGGAATCAGCTATCACCTGGGTTGACTGACCTTTCTCCAGTAGGGGACAGCCTCTTCGCACAGGCCACTTAACCCAAAGTGACACATCTTGGAGACCTGGTTTCCTCATCCTTGAGTCTCTGGCTGAGGAGTTACTAATTCAGGACTTGCTGTTTACAAGTTCCTGCGTTTGAATAGCTCCAGACAAGAATGACCTTATTCATACCCTGGTTTTAAATAATACATGGTATTCACATTGCCCAGGTAGTTTTATATTGTACCATATATTTAACCAAGCTTCTTTATATTATTTAGTGAGAACGAAACAGGCAGCAAGCATGCCATTCGCTGCTGATTTTCTTACTCAGCATTATCTTAAATTACTCTAATATTTTTCATACAAAAGAGACATAAATACAATGCTGCATGTAAAATTTAGGTGACATCAAGATTTTCTGGCCCAATAAAAGAGCTAGTTGTATAAGAAATCTTTCCAGGCAATTATAAATATGTCAAAATAATACAAAAGTGTGGTATTTGAGATTGAGTCCATGGTAATCATTGGACAGCAGTTGTAAATGTATTATGTTTGATATTAAATAGGTGCTACAATATGTAGACTTCCATGCACAATCTAGAGTTGACAGAGCCGTTCTAATTTCAAGAAATTCTAGTGGAAAAATATCACTATTTGCTAAGCAAAAAATTTAAGATGGGAATTTAGATTGCTGACAATGATTTTGTGAGTTACATAGAATGAAGGGGCGAGGTGTGGCAGGGGAAACCGTTCCAGTGCTCTGATGTTGAGACCACAGTATTTATTATCTCAGCCAGTGAAATTTGTGGATATGAAACACACCTAGTATTTGAAAGGTTCTTGCCACAGTATAAATTCCTGTACAGTTATGTTAGTGGTCTAATGTGGTGGAAGGCCAAAGCACGAATGCCTATCACTTCCTGATTCTCCTTCAGTCCTAATTGCAGTCCCCCTTCCTGTTTGCATGCACAGAGAATGCCAATTGGTTGCTCACACATCATATCGGCCCCATGCACCACTTCACTCGGAGGCCATAGAACCCTCTGCCTCGCTGTATCCTGTCAGAGGAGACAGCCCAGCCGCCATGGGTCATGTGCACCTTTCCATGTCCTCAACACAATAAACCTGTTCTTTTTGTTTCATGCTTTCTCCGTTGCACCAGTGTAACTCTAACAGTATTTATGGAGGGCAGAAGAATTATAGAATTTAAACTGGGGTTAATGGAGGAGTCTTCAGTATCAGTCAGTGAATTTTGCATGTAGGATAGTCCTTTGTTTTACATGACCTCCAAGAGCCTGTAGTTAGGATTTTAACATTAATAATATAGAGAAATAGCCATACCCTTGTATATTCATTGAATTTCTTATATGCAACAACTGAAATAAAGCCAATGTTTTCTGTCACCACTTGGTGGGATGGGAAACTTTATATGTGCAGACCCCAGTATTACAATACAAATGATCATTTTATGGACCACTGAGAGAGGTCTCCAGAGGGGTAAATTTTCCAGCTGCTCAGACAGTTCTTATGCATCTCCAGGGCTGAGAGCCCTCCCAAAAAGAAATCCCTGTCACCTGGGAATATCCAAAGGAGAAATGACTAACGTTTTGCTTTCTGGGCAGCAGGCTGCTCCTGAGAAGTAGAACATGCCTTTCTATTCCACTCTGAAGCAATGGGCCTGTGTGGCTGTTTTCTCTCCTGGAATTTAAGGGAAGTGACCCAGCTTAAGGAAGACAAGTTGTCGTTCAGGTAACTGCTAGAGATTACTAAGACCGAAGATCTGATGGGACCCCAAGGAGTCTGTGCAGGTAGGGGGGCACCTGCTCTGTGCCCCAGATTCACCTAAAAGTGGAGCCAGCATCTCTTGGTGGATCTTATAGCCTCGGGTTGGGCGGAAGTAAATGCAGCAACTGAGATGCAGTGGAGACAGAAGGTTTCCTGACTTCTGTCCGGAGTGCGCACTGTGGGTCTGGGGAGTTCCATGACAGTCACAGGGAGAGTCATCTGAGAATCCCTGAAGGATTTCCTGCCAATATCGAAGGAAGGAACGGAGCCAGACTGGGTGACATAAAGATAAATAACGACATGTGATGTGGGTTCACTTCAGTGCCTGATACATTCTTAAAAAACAAAGTCCTGCATTAGTGAAGTAGGGGAGGGAGGAACATGGGGATCTACAAAGAACTTAGACAATAAGATGTCAGGAAAAGTGTTTGAACCACCCTAGGGCGAGTTCCCTGTTCAGAATGTCTCTGGAACCAAATGCGCCTGATTCAGCTGCTTATTCCAGAAATCGCTTGCTCCTGGAAGAGCAGTCAGTGACCCAACTGCGTGGCTCACTTGTCAGGACCACGGCTGAGACAGACTCACAGAAGGACTTCCTATCACGGTCTCCACCAGGGTCGAGTTGGTAGCAAAGCAACAGGCTTCTCCCAGGATGCTGGGGAACATGATCTCCTCATGTCTGGTGGTTAGTGAGGCTCCAGCTGTAATTAGTAGGGTACCTGCTTCCCTCTGAAGCTCACTCAAATGGCTCAGCAGAACACGGCCCTGCTCAAAGACTGTCCTTGGCTCTGGGTTGAGCATGTATTAGGGCTCTGGAGTCCCATGAGAGGCCAGAGCTCCTTCGATGAGCTCCAACACTAATCTTCTTGGCTGAAGAGAAAATATGATGTCCAGACAATGGAGTTCCTTCACCTGCTCCCTGCTTTTAACTACTCAGTCTCTGGCCCTGTTATAAGTCCACATCAGACAACTGCCTTGGGATCCAGCATCCCCAGGACAGGGCCTCACACAGGAGCATGGCTCATGATACCCTCTTATGGCCACAGGGGTACAGGCAGGTGTCAGTCTTCACCTCTGCTGGGTGAGATGCACCCTAACTAGAGTTTCAAAACAGAAGGCCAGCAGTAAGCATGGGCTCAGAGTGCAGTAAGCATGTCTGATTATGAGAACAGCTTTCTGCTGGGAGCCTGGAGAATTTGCCCAACTATCTCTTGCTCCGGGTTCTCTTTTTCCTCACCTACTAAGCTAAGAGGAGAAAGGCCAAAGTACTGGGATGCAGGAGGTAGAGACCCAGCCCAGGCTGGGCAGGAGCCACAGAAGGAAGCCGAGGAGGGCTGTGGCTTCTGGTTTGGAAATAACAAAGAGCTGAAAGCCACAGATCTGTTTAGCTGCAAAGTGAGCCTTGAATATCTGAACTGTGTCCTCCGAGACAGGGAGACCCATACTCCCCAGGAAAAGTGCGCATGCTGTCACCAGATAGCTCCATCCTCATTCACAGTGTTTCTATGAGGACTCATGAGGAAAAGTCTGGTGGCTCAGGCAAAGAGTGGAAAGTGACACTGCTGGAATCATAAACAGCTGCTGTGCTATGATGTGGACATCTTTAATCTAAAATCTCCAGTGGCAGCACCAGAGCACCCACAGGATTGTACAGTGAGGTGTATTTTCCTCAAAAGGTATGGTGGAAAGCTGGCCAGAGGCTGTGCAGTGGTCAGGCCCTTTTTCTACGCACAGCATCAGCTCAGGCTGGTGTCACCTGTGCCATGTAGCTGGTGGTTCATGTGAAGGCTGAGCAGGCAAAAAGCAGGTTAACCTCTAGACGCGTGTCTTACATGTGGAGCCCACACGTGCTTCTCCCCACTGATTTGTGACCCTTCACTCTGAGTTGACACATACAGGTGTTATGTGAACCCTTAAGGGCTCTCCAGAATACGGGACTGTCTCAGGTTGGCTCCACTGGTTTATACTGCTTGATGTAATACAGCCACTCCCTGAGATAAACAGAGTGCAAGATGCCCTAAGCAAAGCCTGCCGGCAATGCTGTTTGGACCACATGACTCCTGTCCTCAAGTCCCCACTAAAACCCCAGCCTTTCACCCCGTGTTGTGAGCCTCTCTTGGAGCCTGCCCACTGAATAACTCCTTCACCTGCTGTGTTTCCCCCAGCAACTGAGGGCTGGGTGCCTGCACACAGTCCCATCCCAAGGAGCTCCCTGCCTTTAGTCCTGCCTGGCTCTCCTCAGCCCAGCTCAACTCCTGCAGACCTGCAGTGGCCTCACCCTGGTTACCTTTGCCAGACCCCCTAGGGCCTTCTGTGGAACGTCCTCCTCCCTGTACAGTCTCAGGTGTTCAGCTTTGCTTAATGGATACATTCTCCTGTCAGTGCTGCAGAACAAAGGACAGCAGGGAAGAAGGAGAAACCTGCTGGATTCAGAGTTGTGTGCCTGGTACAGACAGCGTGGAGGCTGGGTCTGGAGATCGGTGTCCAGAGCGCAGTCAGTTATCCTGCAGGAGGGAGGGGGTGGGTGGGCTCCTCCAGCCACTGATACCTAGATTTAAAGAGTGTTGACCCCGGAAATCTACAACGCAGGTGATGTCCACAAAGCAAAGTTATGGGAAAGATGATCATAGTTTGTTTTATTTGGCTGGAAGCTGGGCCAAAGATGATCTCACTGTGTCCCAATGTATCGTGCAGTGATGCCCCAGTGATAACTTGTGTTATTTTTTATTTTAAAAGCAGCTGCAGAAATTAACCTCTGCTGTTAAGATACTGATACTGTGACAGCATGGAGAAAGACGGATTTTCTGGGGATTGAGTGAGAATGGTGAAATCCTGTCCCTCTGTGGAGATGTGCTCTTGCTTCTTTTCTATTTTTATGCAAATGTCGGATTCCTGAGCTGTCCTTTTTTCTACAGTACTAAAATATTTATTTCACAAAGTTCAAATGAGTAGAATCGGAGTTTGAGACCATTCTGATTACCAGCTTAGAAAATCCATTTGTGCATTTCTACACAGATTAGAGCCAGCAATACTCATCTTAATTTATAGACACATACAGACACACACACACACACACACACACACACACACACACACACACATATATATATATGTGTGTATAATATATATATAATTAATTAATTAACATATATAATTAATATATATGTATAATTACTCAATTTTTACCCAAAAATGCAATGATTCATGGGAGAGTAAAGTCTGCCTTGAATTGTAAAGGAAGAGCCAGCCTTGCAGAGGTGCACAGACGCACACTGTGTCTTTTCCTGAAATCTCTCTCTGTGCCGTCGCTTTCCAGTGAGCCTTTCCTCCCCACTCTGGGGCTCTGTGGATCCCTGTGTCTGGTTGCCTCCATTTTAACCACGCTGTAAATCCTTTCTGGGAGAGCAACTTGTAATTAAAACGAGTGTTGATTGTGTTTCTAACTAGCTTTTGCTTAAGGAGAAATTATAAAACAGTGGGTACCACGGGGAAAAGTGTGACCAGAGGCTGGCAGCTGCTGGGGATAGCACTCTTCACATTAACCCTCGTCCTGGAGATAAGCGCTTCGGAGATTGCATCTTGTTTAGAAGGCAGTGAGCTGCAGACTGCTCACCCCATCTGCTTTCAAACTTAGAAAATGCTGGTGCAGTCGCAGGGGTCTGAGGTGCTCTTTCAGACTCAGAGTCAACCTAGCCGATCCCTTTTTGTGGACGCTCATTAAAACACTCTGGAGACAGGGCCATCATGTCAAGCCTTAGGGGCGAAGTGGGTTTGGAGAGCAGCTGCTTGGCTGTACTGGTTTTCAAGACTGCTGCTGGTGAGGCACAAAGTCGCTGTGTGCTCCATTTTCTGTGACTCGGCCTGGCCGCTCCCTATTACCTGAGTTCCTTCCTGGGAGCTGATGGCTAAGATACCAGATAGGTAGAGAAGCATCTGTCAGGAGACACCTTAATTGGTGACTTGTAGTGGGTGTCCTGTCTGCATGCTCATTACGGCAGTCATTTTTAAAAAATTTTATTTAAGGAGAAAAAGAAAAAAAAAAAAGCAGAAAAAGGGTACAAGTTATACAGAATTTCAGAAAAAAATAAACAGTAGGAAATCACTAGTTAATGGATTACATATTGTCATCTTAGAAATATTTGTTCAAGTTACAAAATTAAAGCATATAAAGTGGACATTCAAACAGTGAGACTGCAAACAGTTCTGTTCAATGATCCAACAAAACTCAGTAATATCATTGTCTATCTTATACACTTAAATATACATGCAGTTATATCATTTAGAGCACTTTCTTTTCCTCTCTTTTGTACAATGACTCTTACACATTTTGTGTTTTATTGCTCCTACAGTTCTTATTATTTTTTTTGAAGAGAGTAAAACTAAATATGACATAACAGAACAGAGTCGGTCAAATCAAAAGGGTGGACATAATAGATAATGTAAAAACATAATACAAGGTGATCAACAATGGTTACCATAATGCCTCCGGCTATCTCAAATATAATTGCCTATATCATCAGTTATAATAAAATTGAGCGAAACAGTAAAGAACAAAACCAACAAAACCAAAACATTGGAGACATTACAAGTCTTCAAAAGTAGATAATAGTCAACCAGAATGGGTGTCATAATGAATCCCACTATCTTCACAGCTGTTACCTAAACTTTCAAACCTGGTACTATCAAGCAAAACAGAATAGGGGGACATCAGTCAAAACAAGATGGTGAGAGCAATACAGAGCTTCAAATCTAGTTAATAGAAAATCAAAGTGGGTTACTATAATATATCCTGCTATTTTTTTATTTTTCCCTTAATTAAAAGAATGAAAATAAAAAGGCAAATAATAAAATGGAAATTGAGATAAAAGAGGGTATAACAACAAAACAGCGGAGATCAAAACATAACCATTTAAGCAAAATAGTGTTTCACCACAAGATAATCCCGACATAAAAGTAGTTACCATATTATCTCTTTCCTTGAAATCGTTGAGTAAACTTCGTATACTGCAGCATCAAATATATCAAAACAATGTAAAACCATTCAAGAGAATGATGGTATTACAGGGTATTTAGAATCAACTAACAGAAAATGAACAATGGTTTCTGTATAACCTCCTTGTCTATAAAAGTTTTTGTTTATACTATCACATATCATAAAGTCCAATAAGATACAACATGTTAAGACCTATGGAGACAGAAAAACAAAAGCTTGATGGGACTTCAAAACAAGATGATACTAAATCAACATTACCTATTATGACATCATTTTCTCCAAAATAGGTGTTCCTATCATCCAATCTTCTCTGCCTCATTTCTGTTGAGCTCTTTTTCTGTCATTAGTTTTCAGTTTGTCTTCTTCATTTTGTTTTCTGCTCCATTCATTGTGGCCTCTCTGCCACTATTTCTGGATTCTTTGTATTTTTCTTTTTTAGAATATCCTGCAGTATTTTCTGTAGAGTTGAATTTGTGGTTGCATATTCCCCTAGTTCCTCTTTATCCAGGAAGCACCTTGTTTTTCCATCAATTTCCAGGGATACTTTTGTAGGATATATCAATCTTGGCTAGAGGTTATTATCTTTCAAAGCTTGAATTAGTCATTTTAATGGACTATAATCAACACAGGTGTTCACACCACAGGCAAAGGCAGAAAGGGGTCCTTGTGAGGGATTCCTGAGCACCTGAGGTCAGTGCAGAGCCTTCTTCCTGAGCTGGGATGTCTTCCCCAGGCATGGCCACTGCTGCTTTTATTCAGAGCCAGCATGGCTGTGTTTTCCTGGCTTGCTGGCTGGGATCCCACAATTAGTGGTTCTCAGCCCCACTGCTCACTAGAACCCTTGGACAAACAAGAGCTGCTGGACTGCACCCCGGTTTCTGGATTAGTGAGGCAGGACCTGAAGATCTGTACTCAGCAGGTCCCAATGGGTGCAGCAAGGCCAGGGATGACCCTGCTGCAGGAAGGGAAGGAAGCTTCTGCAGACTGTGAGTAACTCTGTGGGCAGGTATGGGAAGCTCGGCCTCTGCACCTCTCTATCATGGCCACCAGGTGCAGGTCTACAAGGGTCCTTGGCAGCCCTGATCCACACAGTCCATCTGTATGGGCCATAGACGGGGAGGGAAGAGACAGGCAGGCAGGCTGGTGCTGCTCACACACCCTCAGATTAAGGAAAGACAGCAAAAACCATGGAGACGTCTTTCCTACAGAGAGAAATGAGTGGGGAGGCTCCTTCCAGTGTCTCTTCGATCAGAGGCTTGGGCTATTGACCTGGCCGCCAGGTATGAACTGGGTGAATCAGAGACATCCACTGCCTTAGTGATGAGATTCAATATCCGTCCCCTGGGGGGAAGTTCTTATGCATTCCTGTAGAAGGTGGATAGATTGGAACTCTTTTTGGTCAACGAGAAGTCATTATTTTTAAAATCCATTGAACAATCCTCGATAGGCTGATTTTCACATCCCAGATGTACAGAATCAACCAGCATCACCAGCAGCTTCTCCAGCCCTGACTCACTCTCTTCCCCATGGCTCTGTGTGCTGGGGCTTTCCTGTCTCCTCAGCCCTCTGAGTGGTTTCTCTGCCCCCTCTGTGGGCATCCACACAGGACCACCCTGGTGCCTCCCCTCTCGCAGTGCCCCATGCCACTCCCTGGCAGGTCCTCAGACAGAGAGTGTGCCGGGGGTCAGAGCGCTGTAATTTATAGAAGTCACATTACACCCTTTTCCTCCACCGTACTTCTCTTCCCAAATATTTTATTTATCCGTGTTTGTGCATGTAGACCTGATTTATTCCTGTGGGGCTGCTGATTAATACAGACCCAGATTCCAATTGCCAAATCCTGTGGGTCTAGATGTGTTTCAGAATTTAAAAATTGTTTGGACTTTACACAAGTAATGTGTTTATCCACTGTGTCTTACCGAATGGGCCCCACTGAGGTCTAGTGTGGTACTTTACAACCAAACACATTAATTTGGGAGGTAGTAAAACATGTGGGGTTTATAGCCAGGGATATGAATAAACACAATAAATAACTTCATGCCAACTCAGGTCAATTTTGGTTTCCAAAAGAGTTTGGTATAAAAAAAAAAAAAAAAAAAAAAAAAAAAAAAAAAAAAAAAAAAAAAAAGGAAAAGAAAGCCCTTCCAGTTTTCATGAGTGTTTGGATTCCAGGAGGAGGAGGAGGAGGGCTGGATTTCTGTGCTTAGTCTGCAGTTTATCCCTGTGGATGGATGCTTCTTGGATGGCTTTCTCTTTGTTGTGAATGGTGCCCTGGAGAGCATCTTGTGTCTGTGACTCTGAGGTCCTGCTAGGCAGAGCTCTGTCCTCACAGCGGGTCTCACAGAGAATCTGCCCCCTCACGCTCTCATCCCACTGTGCACAACCTGAAAGAAGACAGTGACTTCGGCTTTGGGTTTCAGTTCACAGATGTCCAGATGTAACTTCCCATGTGGAAGCAAATACTGTGTTATTTGTACTCTCTAATATAGTAACCACCAGCCTTGCACTGCTGTAAAGGCATTAAAATGACTCACAATTGACTGAACAATTAAAATTTAAATTGTATTTCATGTCAATTAATTTAAACTTCATGACACGTGGCCTAAGACTATTTTCTGTATGAGGAAGTAGCAAAAATATAAAGAGAAATAAGGAAAAAAAATTTAAAACAGGGAGAAAGGTTTCATTCTTAAATTACCAAGAAAACAAAAGCTCTTTCCTTAATGTGTAATCAAGTGGGTGTAGAAACTATCTTTATCCCATTCAGGGCAAGGGCAAGTGAATTTGAAGTAAACTCTTGACATCTTAAGTGAATCCAAAGTTTTAAAAAGATATTTAAGTCAGTGAGTCAATTACATCTCAGTGTCAATGAATTCACTGGCTCCTCTCCTGTGACACATCTTCTTCAGAGTCTCACTTCGAGAAGTTTCCCTGATGTCATTTCAGACGCTGTAATACCCAGCGGCCCCTTGTCCTAGGCAGCAAAGTCCCAAGTGCCCCAGGTGACACTGACATCTGAAGGTTACCAAGTCTCTCACAGAGGAGGGGTGTTGTAGTCTGGGGTTATAAGGAGAAAAATTACTTAAAGGACACAGAATTTATAATATTATTTTATAATGGTCACCCAAAGTTAAATATAAGAAAGTGCAGGAAATATGCCCACAAAAAGACCTCAAAAAATCCAGCCAAGGGCCTGGATTCCACCCAATGTCCTGCATGAGTCCAGCTGAAGACCTAGAGCTCATGACAATGTCTCCTATGAGTCCAACTGGAGGCCTAACATCCACGACATGGACTCATACAAGTCTGTTTCTTGGATTTGCACTGGAAAGACCCAAAGATCAGCAGTAGAAGCTAGGAAGTCTGTGCCAGTGGGGTGAAGGATCTGTGCCAGTAGACTGAGGGTTCTGCACTGGAGTCATGGAGTGATGCTAAAAACCAGGGGTCCCCAGAAAACACCACAGCCATCCTCAGTGACAAGATTCCAAGCTCCTCTGATGATAACAGCTGAGTTCATATCAGGGGAACCTACATGTCAAGCTCCTCCAGGAGAAGCAACAGCTCCAAACCACACCAGCACTTAGGAGAACCCACAACACTGCTCTTCCTCTCCAGGTCTCCTTTTATGATGGCGACTTCCTCAGTTGGGCCATCTGCACTCAGCACCATGCTGATTTAATACAGCTGGTGTGAAGTTGGCCATAGTTTTTAATCCCTAACAAGAGGTGACATCTACCTGTGACCATCCACCCCCTCTGCATCCTTATGGTAATCTCCAGATGAACGTGATGCCCCATTCAAGGTCAATGCCCGGCCAGCATTTGTCACACTGTACTGTTTAGGGAGTTCACACAGTATAAAGTACAGAATCTCTGTGTTGACTACAGTCATATTTTACCCCAAACATTTTGGAATCATGGTTGCTTGAACCCCTGGTTGTGAAATCTGTGGTTCAGGAGGACCCATTCTGTCTTCCCTTTAACAGAAGCCTCTGAATTAACTGACTTTGCAGGTTGGGTGATGAGAAGTAGCATGGAGGGTTCTGGAAGGAGCTCTCAGAAAGCCTCAGATCTCACTGGGCAGGAGATGGCAGCATGGGGACAACCAGGACTCACCGACTAGGGTTTCCAAGCCATCACCGAAGACCCAGAAATCTCAGCCGAGGTAGGAAAGGGGCAGAGAGGGAAAGGCCTCCTGCACATGCTGAAGCTGTGAGTTGAGGGACTTGACTAGGGCAATGGTACCTGCAACAGGATTTGGGAGTTTTGGGAGAGTGTTGTTTCCCAAGATAAGAGAGAAGAGCACTGTGTACGTGGGTTGCTTTGCCTTTCCTGTAGCCATGGGGCTGCTGCGGAAGAATGTGGGGTTTGAAGCTGGAGAGGAGAAAAACATTGCAGCCAGGAGGAGAAAAACTAGAAAATCAGGACTCTGCAGGAGGCGTGTGCTGCCAGGACCAGCTGGCTGGACAGCCCAGCGTGGCCTGCATCCTCACTGTGCCCAGCGCTGTGTGCGTGGCGATGGCATGTATTCAGGAGCTTGGGTGTCACTGACCACAGCACTGGCTTTAGTAAAACTGTTCCTGTGGACACTTCATTGCTGTCACACAAATGCATATGGTTGGTTGTCCTGATTCAGGTTTCCTCAGTCACACAGTTGTCCGAGCCCCATACCCAGGGTCATTTCTATCATAGTGATGGCTGTGCATTTATGTCTAATTGAGTCATCTGAGATCTGCATCCTTTGCGCTAGAGTAAATTCCATGACATGAAGAATCTGAAACCCAGTTCTTCACTCAGTTCCTGACACACAGATCAATCATGTCTTGCCCCACAAATGCAGAAGCGAGTTTTGTAAGTGAGCTGACCAGTTGTTCTATTCCTTTGTTAACATTGCTTACAAAGTGTTACCAAATACCAGTGCAGGACAAGGGCTCAACTGTGGGCACAGGCAGCCTCAGGCACACATGCAAAAATTACTCTCAGAATTGCAGTAATATGTAGCACATTGCTGAGAAGCTCTGCACAGATTCTCCAAACTTTCAGTGTTTAAAAATATAAGTGATCAATGCAGGCTATGGCGATCACTCATATTTGATTGATTATGTGCCCCTGAAGGTGAGAAATACAGATAGGCTGAAAGGAAAACTGCACCAAGGAGCAATCGATCTGATCTAACTATTCCAACAGCAGCCCAGGCATCTCGGCAGGATGCAGAGTGGCAGCCCCAGCTACTCAGAGAGCAAAGGCTAGAACACAGATGTTGTCATGAACTTGGTTTGTTCATATCTTAGGAGGGTTCTGAATCTGCCAGACACTCAATCAGAGTGGAGCAGAAGTAATCAAAAAACAGGAAACTTTCCTTCCTCCAAGTTTAACTTTTGCCAAGAGGTGCCTCTTAGCATGCGCAGTGGCAGAGAGAGTGCGATAGTCAGAGAATTTTCATCAGTGAGTTATTTCACTTCACTTTCTAATGTGAAGGATCCCACCTATCACACCAAGTAGTAAAAGTGCCTTTCTGAAGGAAAAAGGGCAATGAGATAATAGAATATCTGCTTTGTGATACTTCACTAACTGTACTTAATCTCTGCTTTCTGTGTAAATTTTGCCTTCTCAGTTTCACATGTGGGGAAACCGAGGCCCATAATGTGATGCTCAAGGTAACCAAGCCTGAACAGTGAGCAGACTTGCATGCAAGAATGTTCTTCTCTCAGATCCTCATGGTAAGTCAGTTTCACCTCACCACCTGTTCCCAGGGCTGGGTGTGGCCTCCAGTGTGCTGAGATGGGGCTGCAGGGATGGAGTCTCATCTCTGAGGAAAAGATGCACACAGATGATCATCGAGGTATTTGCTATGCACAGTGTAGCCTCAAGGAGCCAAACTCAGCTGTGTGTCATCCAAAGCTGTATTAACGGGGTGGCTGTCATCATATTGATGACAATGGGCATATGCTGCTGTGGGCACCCAGCATCCACCTCCTTTTTCCCTAGAAACTGCACCTTGATGCCTCCAGATTCTGGCCAAGAGCATCTCCTCCCAGCACAGTGCAGCTTGCTCCCTCCAGGGCTGGGTGCCCCCACGAGAATCAAGCAAACCTGACTCTGGTCTCCTGTGCAAGGAAAAAGACGCCACCACACAAACACAGCCGGAGCTGCTGGAAGCCCCTGCCCCTCTATGGAAACCTGAACAGAGCTGACTTTGAGAATGCATCAAGGGGCAGAGACCAAACAGACATGGGGCAGCTGCTTGATGATGCTCTGCCTGAAAGCAGCTCTTCCATTATAGGTATAGGCCTCAAGGCTCAGCCCATCTGGACATGGGTTTTGTGTATCATGTGCAACTATGTTAAACAAAGGACTGAAACAGGCCATGCTGCTTGTACTCAGCATGCAGTATACTTTTTCTTATCTGGGCATAGTTGAAGAGATTTTACATTTAGCCATCTACGTTCTTTTCATCAAAATCTAGAAGCTGCTCTAAGAAAACACAAGTGTGTGTATGACAAGTAGTGTGGACAGGCATAATGTGAGATCTTTGTTACAATTCCATTGTCATAGCCCTTCAAAACATTTCTGGCTCTGGCTCCAGCTGCAGGAGCTGGTGCAGTTGTCACGAGACTCATGTGGTCATCAGCTCACTTCACGTGCATGCTGCATGCTCCACACTCTCTGTCATAGGACTCTTCAGCAATCCTCCACCAACAGACATGCAGAGCAGTTACACAAAGATCCAGCCTTGGCTATGGTCAGTGATCTGTGATCTGTAGAGGGCTGGTCATCGTAAAGCCCTCAGTGCCTGCAGTGAGGACCTTCATAACTCACTTCTCCGCTGACCTCTCTGACTTCCCTGTTTCACCTTCCTGACTTTTTCATTTGTATCTGGGCCGCTTTCCAACATCACCTGCCTTCACCCAAGTCTTTATCTCTGGCTCAAGGTCCCATGACTGAGCTAGATCCTATGCTTGCAACACTGGGAAACACAAGGCAGATTATATAAATGTGAAACACCACTCATACAGCACAGTGTGCACTGGTCAGAGTCCCATAAAACACCATGGAAATGGAGACAAATTCCCTCCTGGAGAACCAGTATGTGACAAGTATTAGCCCTTCCTCTGTTTTACAGAACAGGAAAGCAAACTTTCTGGAGGATGCGCCACGGTGGCCCTGGTTTTCTGTGGCCTGTTTCTTTCTCCTATTTTTGTCTCCTCCCTTGGGATCTATGTGAACCGAAGCCTTCTTTATCCTATGGGCAGTGCCCTTATCTAAGACCTTCTGGGCTCCTCAGAAGCCTTTCCTTGAGTCCCTGGGACTGAGGACGCAGCATCTGCTGTGGTCCATGATGTGACTGCTGCAGACTCACCCTAACTGTGCCTCAGGAGACATAAACCCCACTGTGGTTCTCCTCTGCTCTGGCAGAACCAGAGTGGCTATCAGAGAGTAGCCAGTTCAACCTGTAGTGTAAGGAACAGCTATGGGTTCATTCACACTATTATTTTTCTCTCTATACTGGGAATTGAACCCAGGACCTTCAAACAGAGCTACATACCCAGAGCTTTTTTATTTTCCATTTCGAGACAGAATCTCTGGAAGTCACTGAATTCTTCAGGCTTGGCTTAAACTTCAGATCCTCCTGACTCAGGCTCCCAGAGTTCTGGGATTCCTAGCATGTGCCACCATGTCTGAGCCATTTCCATCTTGACTGGTGGCCTCCCCAGCCTGAGAGTTGATCTGCAAACCACAGTTTCAGCCTGGGAGTGCTGGTACCTCTGGCTTCTCTCACAAAGAGCACAGTTCTTCTCTGTGCTTTCATTGTAAACAGTCAGACAAACAAAGTCTCGGAGATCCCTGGCCTGGGTCTTACTCCCATATTAGCAGTAAACTGACCATGAAATACTTATTAAAAGAAAATAGTATAATCTCAGTTTTGAGTTACTGGATTTGTAAACCACTAGGTCCATTATGCATTTTAATTTTTATTTTTCTGTGGTGAAATATCACTGAGCTTGAAAGATAGCTACATTATGCCACTTGTTAGAATGCATTTTGTAATTTTTCCTTAGCTTATTTGACTTGCCCCCCCCCATGCACACACACCTTTTCCAGGTGTGATTATAGTCCCACTGGCTAGTGAATGCTGAGAAAATCAGTGAGGCTGAAATATGCACTGATTAAGAGCAACCAGTGGTAGATGCAGGCCATTGGGAAGGGAAACAAGAAGCCAACCCCTCCCTGGGAGCCAGCAACAGTTGTGGACTCCAGGGAGGAGAAATGAGAAGCCAACACTTTCCTGTGAGCCAGCTGGTGCATGGGTTGGGAGAAAAGAAGAGCAGAGCCTTCCCTCTCCCTGATGAACAACCAGCTGATCCAGAGAAATGCAGGCTGAGATAATAGCTATTGAAGTAATAAAACCAAACAATGGACAAAAAAATTAATGCTTATAGGGCTTAGTGTTTGATTGACTTTGCCTAAAATTGGTAGTCCCAGCATCCAGTTAGGGAGCAACAGTGTGCAGTATATTAACAATGGGTATCTCCTTCTGAAGGTGCCACCATTATTAATCTCCTATTATCTTTTTTGAAATTCCATATCATTCTGTTTTGTTGGGTTGGGTTTTATTCTGTTTTGTTTGGTTGTATTATATCCGATAGCACTGAAAGCTATTACAAACATAACAAAGCATATTTTGGTAGCTATTATCTTTTTTTATAGTCCTGAATCATTTTCATTGTTTTATTTTGATTGTTTATTTTTTCTGTTTTATCTTGTTTGGTTTTATTTTCTGGTTTGTTATGGGGCTTAAACTCATGACTTCACATTTGCCAGGCAGATGTTTATGCTACTAAGCTAAACCCCCAGACCTGTTTTTTTTTTTTTTTTCCTCTTAAAAAAATTGAAAAAAAGAGGGCTGATTGGGAGGACTGGCTTCTTGTAAAACACTGCTCAGAATTGTCAGCAAGAAGGAACACCCCAATAGCCACACACTCAACAAATGACGACTGGGTAAATAACCTGTGAGTTTGCAGGCAGTGGAATATTCTTTTTTTTTTTTTTTTTTTTTTTTTTTTTTTTTATTTAAGAGGAAAAAGAGAAAAACACAAAACAAAACAAAGCAGTGTAAGGTTACATATAATACAGAACTACAAAAAAAAAAAAAGCATAACAGTAAGAAATCACCTGTTAATAGATTACATATTATCATCTTGGAAATAGTTGCTCAAATCACAGTATCAAAGAATACAAAGTAGACATTCAAACAGAGAGACTACAAACAGCTGTGTTCAATGATCCAAAAACATTAATATAGTCAGCTATTCAACATCCCTATACACACTTGCTGTTATACCCGTTAGAGCTCTTTTTTTTCCCTTCCTCTCTTTTTACAACAAAATTTACACATTTTAGATTTTATTACTCCTTAGTTCTTATTACTTTTTTGGGGGGGAGAATAAAGTCAAATATGGCAGAACAAAGCTGTCAGTGAAAACCAAGGATAGACTTAGCACATGATGTAGAACAGAGTATACGGTTATTAACAATAGTTATCAACGTTGTCTCCTGTTTCCTTAAAAAGATTTGTCTATCTCATTAGATATTATAAAGTTGGACAAAACAGTAGAGAACAAGACCAATAAAACTTAGACATTGTAAACATTACAGGACTTCCAAAGGAGACAATAGTCAAACCAGAATGGGCATCTCAGTGAATCTTACTGCCTTCAAAGTAGTTGCCTATACCCTCAGACCTGATACTATCCCACAGAATGGAACAGAGTCTAATCAGTCAAAACAAGATCGTGGGAGCATTACAGGACTTCAAAACAAGTTAATAGGAAATCGCAAAGAGTTACTATTATATATCCTAATTTTTTAAATTTTTCCCTTAATTAAAATAAACATAAATAACTAAATAATTTTTTTAAAGAATAATAGTTACCATAGTGTTTGTCTTTTTCCTTGAGATATTTGGATAAAACTTCATATACTATAGCTTCAAATATTTCCATATCAAGAAGCCCAGAATAAAGCCTTTCTAATTAATAAGTGAAAATTTTATAAGGCTTCAAGGCCACATAATGGGGAATCATGATTGCCACATATTTTCATATATTTGAATCATTACTTACATTAGGGAAACTATTCGGTATTCATACATGCGAGATTGATTTATTTCACTTATGAGTATGGTCTCAAGCTGCGCCCATTTATTGATAAATATCTCAATGTGATCCTTCTTTATAGCTGAATAATATTCCATTGTATAGAAATACCACAACTTTTTTATCCATTCCTCAGTTGATGGACACTTGGGTTGTTTCCAAGATCTGGCGATTACAAATTGTGCTGCTATAAACATAGGTGCACATAAATCACTGTGGTATGATGCTTTCAGTTCTTCTGGGAATATGCCTAGAAGTGGAATAGCTGGAATAAATGGGATTTCCAATCCCAACTTTTTGAGAAACCTCCAGACAGACCTCCACAAAGGCTGTACCAGTCTACACTCCCACCAACAGTGCAGGAGAGTTCCTTTTTCCCCACATCCTCTCCAGCATTTGTTGTTGTTGGTTTTCTTGATCCTGGCCATTCTTTCAGGAGTGAGATGGAATCTCAGTGTGGTTTTAATTTGCATTTCTCTGATGACCAATGATGATGAGCATGTTTTCATATATTTATTTGCCATTTGCATTTCTTCATCTGAGAATTGCGTATTCATCTCAGATGCCCATTTTTGGATTGGATCTTTGAATTTTGGAGGTCTGAGTTTTTTTTAATTCTTTATATGTTTTAGACAAGAGTCCCTTGTCTGAGAGAGAGTTCACTAAAATCTTTTCCCAGTTTGTGGGTTTTCTTTTCACTATGCTGGAGATTTCTTTTGACATGCAGAAACTTTTTAATAAGATGTGGTCCCAGTTATTGATTCTGGGAAGTGTTTCCCGTGCGATTTGAGTCCTGTTCATGAATTCTCTACCTACTCCTATGTCTCCAAGGTTTCTACCCACTTTGTCTTCCAATAAATTTAGTGTTTCTGTTTTAATATTCAGATCTTTGACCCATTTAGATTTTAATTTAGTACATGGTGATAGACATGGGTCTAGCTTTAGTTTTCGGCAAATGGAGAGCCAGTTTTTCCAGCACCATTTATTAAAGAGACTGTCGTTCTTCCAGTGAACCTGCTTGGCTCCTTTATCAAAGATAAGGTGGTTGAGTGTGTTTGTAGTTGTGGTTGTATCTTCTAATCTATTCCATTGATCTTCGTCTCTGTTTTGATTCCAATACCATGTTGATTTTACTACTGTTGCTTTGTAGTATAATTTCAAGTCAGGGATTGTGATGCCTCCTGCTTTGCCTTTGCTGCTTAGAATTGCCTTTGCGATTCTAGGTCTCTTCTGGTTCCAGATGAAATTTAGGAGTGATTTCTCTAGATCTATAAGGTATGTTGATGGTATTTCTATTGGGATTGCGTTGAATCTGTATAAGAGTTTTGGGAGAATGGCCATCTTCACAATGTTTGTTCTTCCTATCCATGAGCAAGGGATGTCTTTCCATTTTCTGAGATCATCTTCAATTTCCTTTTTCAGTGTATTATAGTTTTCACTGTATAAGTCTTTCACTTCTTTCGTAAGAGTAATTCCTAAATATTTCATTTTTTTGCTTGCTAATGTGAATAGTCCAGTTTCTCTTATTTCCCTCTCTGTGATTTTGTTGTTTGAGTATAGGAATGGTATTGATTTCTGAGTATTGATTTTGTATCCAGCCACATTACTGAATTTATTTATTGTATCTAAGAGTCTTTCAATGGAGCTTAGGGGGTCTTCTATGTAGAGTATCATGTCGTCTGCAAACAACGACATCTTAACTTCTTCTTTTCCTATCTTTACCCCTTTTATTTCTCTTTCTTGCCTAATTGCTCTGGCTAGTACTTCCAGTACTATATTAAATAGGAGTGGTGATAAAGGACATCCTTGTCTTGTGCCTGATTTTAAAGTAAAGGCTTTCAATTTTTGGCCATTTAGAATGATGCTGGCTGTTGGTTTGTCATAAATGGCCTTTATTATATTGAGGTAAAGACCATCTATTCCAATTTTCTGTAGAGTTTTTATCATGAATAAATGTTGGACCTTATCGAAGGCTTTTTCTGCATCTATAGAAATGATCATGTGATTCTTATTTTTGGCTTTATTGATATGGTGGATTACATTTATTGATTTGCGTATGTTGAACCATCCTTGCATTCCTGGGATGAATCCCAATTGGTCATGGTGTATAATCTTCTTGATGATTTGCTGGATCCTATTTGCCAATATTTTATTGAGGATTTTTGCATCTGTGTTCATTAGGGAGATCGGTCTATAGTTCTCTTTTTTAGTTGGGTCTTTCTCAGGTTTTGGTACTAGAGTAATATTTGCTTCCAGGAACGACTTAGGAAGGATTGCTTCCCTTTCAATTTCATTGAACAGTTTGAGGAGTGTCGGCATTAGGTCTTCTTTGTATTTCTTGTAGAATTCTGCAGTGAATCCATCTGGGCCTGGGCTCTTCTTGGTGGGTAAGGACTTAATTACATTTTCAATTTCAGTAACAGAGATTGGGTTATTCAACAGTTTTACATCCTCTTGATCTAGCTTTGGCACTTCATATGCTTCTAAGAATCTGTCTATTTCTTCTGTGTTATCAAACTTTTGAGAGTAGAGGTTTTCGAAGTAGGTGTTGATGATCTTCTGTATTTCTATTGGGTCTGTAGTGATTTCTCCTTTTTCATTTCTTATTGCATGAATTTGAGCTTTTTCTTCCCTTTTTTTAATAAGGTTGGCTAGGGGCTTATCGATTTTATTTATTCTTTCAAAGAACCAACTCTTTGATTTGTTGACTCTTTGGATTGTTTTCTTAGTCTCTATTGCATTGATTTCTGCTCTGATTTTTATAATTTCCTCTCTTCTTTTGGCTTTGGGCTTGACTTGCTCTTCTTTTTCTAGCTGTTTGAGGTGTAGCATCAAGTTATTTATTTATATTCGTTCTGTTTTCCTGATGTGGGAACTCAGTGCAATAAATTTTCCTCTCAGGATGGCTTTCATTGCATCCCACAGGTTCCGGTAAGTTGTATCTGTATTTTCATTTTCTTTTAGGTATTGTTTGATTTCTTCTTTAATTTCCTCTGTGACCCACTGATTACTCAAGAGTGTGTTATTCAGTTTCCATGTGTTTGTGGGATTTTTGCAGTATCTTTTATCATTAATTTCTAATTTCAGAGCGCTATGATCCGATAACATGCAAGGGATGATTTCAGCTCTTTTGCACTTGTTTAAATATGTTCTGTGAGCTAATATATGGTCTATTTTAGAAAATGATCCATGTACTGCTGAGAAGAATGTGTATTCTGATGTTGTTGGGTGGAACATCCTGTATATGTCTATCAAACCCATTTGTTCACAGGTATGATTCAGTTCTGTTATTTCTTTGCTCATTTTCTGTCTGGTTGATCTGTCCCCTGGTGTCAATGGCGTATTAAGGTCTCCTGTTACAATTGTGTTACTGATAATTTGAGTTTTCATTTCTGTTAATAATTGTTTTATATAACTTGGTGCTCTGGAGTTTGGTGCGTATATATTTAAGATAGTTATCTCTTCCTCTTGGAGTTTTCCCCTTACAAGTATGTAGTGACCTTCTTTGTCCTTTATGGTCACTGTTGGTTTAAAGTTCACGTTGTCTGCAAACAGAATGGCTACTCCTGCCTTTTTCTGGATTCCTGCTGCATGAAGAATTGTTTTCCATCCTTTGACTTTCAGTCTGTGAGTATCCTTCTGGGTTAGATGGGTTTCCTGTAAACAGCATATGGTTGGATTTTGTTTCTTGATCCATTCTGCTAGTCTGTTTCTTTTGATTGGTGCATTGAGACCATTTACATTAATGGTTATTACTGTTAAATGCTGGTTAATTGTAGGAATGTTATCTCTCTGCTGTTGCATCTTTATCTTTCTGTTCTGTTTAATTATTTGCTTTGCTTAGTGGTTTTTTTCCTTTGTGTATCTAAACTGTCTTTCAATATTTTTTGCAGGGTTGGTTTGGTGTTCATGAAGTTCTTCAGCTGCTCTTTGTCATGGAAGTATCGTATTGCACCATCTATTTTGAATGATAGTTTTGCAGGATATATCAGTCTTGGTTGGAAATCATTTTGCTTTAGGATCTGGAATATTTCACTCCATGCTCTTCTTGACTTTATCGTTTGTGCTGAGAAGTCTGCTGTGATTCTGATAGGTTTTCCTTTATAAGTGATCTGTCTTTTCTCTCTGACAGCTTTTAGTAATCTATTCTTGTGTTGGATTTCTGGGATGGAGATTATTATATGTCTGGGTGTAGTTTTATTTTGGTTATGAGTGTTTGGAGTTCTATATGCTTCACTGATCCTGATGTCAGTTTCTGATCTCATGCTTGGGAAATTTTCAGCTATTACTTCTCTAAATATCCTCGTGACATCCTTTATGTTGTCTCCCTCTCTTTCATTAATCCCTATCATTCTTATGTTATTCTTCTTTGCATCGTCTTGCAGTTGTTGAATTGTTGTTTCCTGATTCCTTGTTATTTTCAAGAGATCTTTCCTTTCCTGTTCACTAGCTGCAATCATGTCTTCAAGGTCTGAAATTCTATCTTCACTTTCATTAAGGCGGTTTTTACAACTTTCAGTGGAGTTTTTTATTTCCTGTATATCTCTGTGCATCTGCATTATGTATTCTGTTTGTTTCTTATATTGCTCGTCTAGGGATTCTATCTTTTTGTTTAGTTCCTCCAATTTTTTATCTGTGTTTTCTTTAGATATATTTAGAATCTCTTTCATTTCTTTTATCATTTCTTCTTTTATCTGGGAGATTATTTCGAGTTTGAATTTCTTTAAAGCTTCCTGGAGTTGTTTGTCAACTTCAGTAGCTATTATGTCCGATATATGAGGTGGATGGGATATATTTTCTTCTATATACATTGCTCCTAGGGTTTCCTGAGATGGGCTGGAGGTTTGAGGTTGTAATTTGGTCTTTCGTTTTGTCATTTTGTATATTTCTGTGTTTCAAGTGTTATTTGAAAGCTTCCTCAGGATCTGTTGAAAATCCCCTTCTATGCTTGGAGCTACTGAGCCTCTGACACCGCACTACCCCAAGCCATTGGGCCTGCAGAACCAGTGTCCCTCCTCTGCCTGCTCAGAACTCCACAGTTCCAGACAAGCTGGGCCTCAGGGACACTGTGCGCCCACCTGCCCCTTGGAAGATCCACAGCTCTTCAATTGCAGCCGGGTTAGGGTGCTCTCCACAGGCCACAGTGCCTCAGGAGCTTGTGATCCCTCCCTGCTTGCAGAGATATCCACAGTCCTCTAGGCAAAGGAAGGGACTTCTGCAGGCACTCCAGATCCGCCCAGCTCCTCCTCTGCAGGCAGATGGCTAGCCGCGGCTGGGCTCGGGGGTTAGTGTAGGCCCGCCCATCCGTCAGGAGCTCAGCAGACTTCCAAGTGTAGCGGGGGGGGGGGGATGGGGAGGCAGCTGTAGTGGCCTCTAACCCACTGCTCCACTTCACTGCACCCAGAAGCCTGGGGGGTCCGGAACAGTCTGAGATTTGGGCAGACTGTGCTGGGCACTCACCACAGGCTGAGGTGCCTCAGGAAGCTGCGATGCCTCCCTGCTTGCAGAAGTATTCAGTCCTTCAGACAAAGGAACGGGCTTCTGCAGGGACTCTGGATCCGCCCAGCTCCTCCTCTGCAGGAGATGGCTAGGTGCGGCTGGGCTCGGGGGTTAGTGTAGGCCCGCCCATCCGTCAGGAGCTCAGCAGACTTCCAAGTGTAGCCGGGGGGATGGGGAGGCAGCTGTAGTGGCCTCTAACCCACTGTTCCACTTCTCTGCACCCAGAAGCCTGGGGGGTCCGGAACAGTCTGAGATTTGGGCAGACTGTGCTGGGCACTCACCACAGGCTGAGGTGCCTCAGGAAGCTGCGATGCCTCTCTGCTTGCAGAAGTATTCAGTCCTTCAGACAAAGGAACGGGCTTCTCAGTGGAATATTCTTTTACCACAAAGTCGAATGGAGTTTTAACACATGTTCCAACATGGGTGATTTTGAGAACACGATTCTAAGTGAAAGATGTAGGACAAAAAGTGACTACAATCATGCCTTTCCATTTATATTAAGTGTGCAAAGTAGGCAAATCTCTACAGATAGAAAATAGACAATTAATTTGCTGGGGTACTGAGTGCTTTTGTAACTCATGCTATGCTTTGCTTTATGACAGGTCTGTCCACGTGACCCTGTGCAAATGCAGGAATGACTGCATTTTTCTTTGTAGTCATCCTGCAGTCCTTCTACAGTCCCACTGTTTTCATCTCTATGCCCGAAGCAGTGTCTGGAGGCCTTTCCATCCAGTGTCTGCTCCAGCATTTCTGTATTGCAGTGAAGATGTCTGAGAACCCAGCCCCAGAGCAACCCTTTGCCTCACAAGGGATGAAGGAGACTGATTTCTTACAATCTAGAAAGACTGAGAAGTCCAAGAGCACAAGAGTCCCATCTGGGGAGGTGGTCTGGCTGCAGCAAAGCACAGCAGACAGCATTCTGTGGGGAAGACACTGGCAGGAGAGAGAAATCAGCCAACCCACCCTTTCATCAGTAGCCTGCTCCCCAATACATCACCACCACTTCGTGAGACAGCTCCTCAGCACACTCATACCATCAGACATAAGAAAATCAAACAAAACAAAACATTTAATAAAACAAAACAGTAAAATAGAACAAAACAAAATACTGAGAGCAATATTAGATTTCAAAAACAAGACAGGAGGAAATCTCCTGTAGTTGCTATATTGCATATTGTTATCCTCTTACTAGATGCTCAGACTATTGGCTTTCGGCCTGAAAAGCCAATCAAACAACACAAGCATTAATTTGATTTTGTTCCTCAGCTGCTATCAACTCAGCCTGTGTGCCTCCGAATCAGCCTAGTGGTGGGGTTCTGATCTCCTAGACCACACTCCAATTGACTCACGGGAAGGGTGAGTTGGCTTCTTGTTTCTCCTCCTGGGCCCTGCACGGCTGCTGCAGCTCCCAGGAAGGGTGAACTGAAGTTCATTTTCTTCTTTCTGATTTCTTTGATCTCAACTGGAAACCTAATTGATAATAAAGTTTTCTCTGCCATTTAGACATTGCTTTTTGTCATTTTGAAGGTGTAGAAGTGTGAAAAGGGGAGAAAGGTGAGAAATGTCTACTCCCAGAACAAGAATTGCATCTGATTGCTGATAAATTTCACCTGAGCAGAGCCTAGGAGAAAAGGTGAAAATGGGTGTCTCCCTGTGCATTTTAGCACTTTATGAGCACATTTCCCTATTTTTTTGATAAAACAGAAACACCCCAAAATCATCTCTGGGTGTTATGTAAAAATACAGATGTAGAACCAGTCTACCTGGTTGACTGATTCTTTAGGTAAAGGTGGACTGGGATGGTGATGCTTTGAGTTCCCTCTGTGATTCATAGAAATGAGCAGTGTTGGGTCTCTCCAGTACAAAAGCAGAAAAGATCGCACAGATTATAAAGTGGTAAATTATGTCTTTAATCCCTGCACTCCAGAGGCTAAGGCAGGAGGACTGCGGAGCCAGCCAGCCTGGGCTACTTAACAGGTGTGTGAAACTGAATGTAACTTGAAATCACTCTTTCCATTCTTAAATGCAAAAATAAAAAGCAAACTGCACAGCTTAACATTAGTAAATCAAGAAAGACTTGTTATTCGAGTTCCGGTCCACCAAAACAAGGGAGGAGAGAGATTGAGAGGAGGCTGAGGGAAGTCTCAGGCCAAGGCTGAGTTAGTTGTTCTTACCCAGGGAGGAGTGAGCTTTCTCAGTCCTAAAGGAGAAGAAGTTTCCACCCAGGTCAGACCTTTCCCTCCTGCAGAGCCCACAGAAGGCCCTGCTTTTGTCCAAGGTCCCAGCTCAGCGGGAGGCTCCCAGGTCTTGGAGAAAGAGCCCTGGGCAGAAAGTCCAAAGGGAAACTTTTTAAAAACGTTCATATCTCTGAAGAGCAGAGGAAGAGCTTCCTAAGCAGTTGTCTAGAGAAAGGGGGAAGAGCTGTCTGGGACTGGGCCACCTGAGATACTTACATATTCCTAGGTCTGGTCCCCAGGCAGGGAGATCTGGGACCTCACAGCCCAGATCACCATGGCAACAGGCATCCCCTGAGGTCACAATGATGGAGTCATCAGTTACAGTGTCCAATCAGGAAGAGGAATTCCACATGCGTCTGACTTCAGGGGTTCAGCGACAGTGCTCAGGGCTTCCCAAAGACACTGGAGAGGGGATCAGGTGCTTTTCAGAGATGGTGAAAATCAGTGTCTTAATATTTTGGGGGAGGGCTATCACCTGCTTACTCGTCCCCTAGACTTGCAGGAGAGAACCAGAGCTTGTACCCTGCACTGCTTCCCCTGTGTCTCTGTGAATAGAGGCTGTAGGCCCTTGGTAAACTGGGGAGGGGTTTGGAGTATGGAGGCCTGACTTCTCCCATGGGCATTAAATGGCATAAAGGAAAGAAAATCATTTGCTTCTGGTGTGCAGTGTCTGTGTGTTCATTGCCTGCTTCCTTGTGGAACCCCGGGAGAACTTGATTGCCTGTGCTTCCATACACGGTGACAGAAGGACAGGGGCCTCAGTGACACAGTGATTGTTGAATCATATCCATACCCGCTGCATGTGAGCCACCCCTGAGGAAGGACAGGAGGTCTGGCTTAGTGACAGCCATTCCAGAACTGAGTTTTGGAGGTGGGGAACCTGCTTCTGTGCATCTAGCAGAGCTTAGGAACCTATCCCAAAGGCTGAGCCCACTGGGACACCTCACTGGTCTGACCCAGGAATTAAGAATGGTTTGTGCATTCACCTGTTTGAAGTGAAGTGGAAAGAAGATAGTTTTAGTAGCAGCTGAAAATAATACGGAGTTGAAACATCAGCATCCAATAAAGTCTAACTGGAGCCAGGCCAGGCTCGCTCAGTTACACATTGTCTGTGGCTCTTTTTTGCTGTAACAGCACCATTACGCAGGTGCAAAAGACACATGAAAACCTTTACTGTGTGACTTCTCTGAGCAAATGCTTGCCAGCTTCAGAATTCAGGGCATGGTCTCTGACATCTCATTTTCTTCCATGAAGAAGAATCCTTTCCTCCTCTCTTACTCTGATGTAGTGATTCAATCAATTAAAAAGTGAAGCATCCATGCTAGTCCCTCATACTGGTCTCAGCTCTGGCCAGGGGAAAGTTATCAACTGTCTGGAACAGGAAGAATGAGCGGCCCGGACACAGACTTTCCTGAAATTCTCCCTCAGCTCACTCTCATTAACATAGGTAGATGACAACATAGGTAGGTTAACCCATCCCTCGGTCCTCTGCATGAAACCAGTTTTCTTTGCCACTTGGAGAAGATGATGAAACAGGTGGTCCCTGTTCAAGTGGGATTTGAAGTCTGCTGGACCAGCTAGAGTTCCTGGTCTAATTGAGCTGAGGGACTAAGGGAACAAACGGTTCCCAGTGAATCATGGGCAGAATTGAGGGGCTTTAAATCACACCTGAGTAGTAAATGTTGCTAAAGTTAGTCTCTAGAGGATGGGAACTGCCTGAGGTTTCCTGAGAGGATGGTGTATTTTAATTAACTCTTCTCCTTGTGCCTGGATGTAAGATACTTGTGTCTTTTCTGGAACTATTTCTGCTATCTGAGAATTTCCCCCTGCACAGCACAATATATGATGAACTCCTCCTTTAGACCTTCTGTAACTTTATACAGAGTCTGCCAAAATATATGTGCACACTTCAGGAAAATAAAACTTATATAAATATTTTAATAAATTCATTTAGACATTGTGAGATTCACACAAGTTACCTCTGGCCTCTACAATTATGAGAGGTGCTCACAAAGGTGGCCGTCAGCTTTCAGACCTTTGTTAGTACAGTGAACTGCTGCTTGGTCACCTTGGTCACTGAGATTGTTGCATTTGTGTTTTCAATTTCTTCTCCAAGGGCCAGAAGTGTAGTGAATATGACATTCTGTGATAAATACCATCCTCTAGCACGCCCCCTTCAAGAGTAACAATGCCTGTTGAAAAAAAAACCTCATACTATTTTATTTTCCTGAAGTATGTATACATTTTTTTGATGGACACCGTAGACACTGTTTTGTGATTCATGTGTTATCTGACTGGTACTGACCATCGATGATGCTTTTCCAGTATGTCCATCCCTATCTTTTTAGGATATAGCTAAGCGCCTGTAACACAGTAGGTGCATAAAGGCTGTTGATGGGTGAACCTGAGGAGATGGTTAGGAAGGAGGATGGTGACCCAGGGGACAGTCCCGATCTGAGAGACAACGGGACTTGATGTCCCCATCTAACCACATTGGCTTTTCTGCTCCCAACGCTGGCTGCCATGGGGCAGATTTTCTGTGCCATGTTATTAATATTGACAACACTTAAAACTTCAAGAACAAAATGCAGAGCAGACACCGTGAAAATGAGACCCTGTGTGAGGGACACCCACACCTGGTCATACTGTTCTGTGTACTTTCACAGCTGGCGAAGCCCTGGACACCTGGAAAAATGGGCAGGATGCTAATAGGCTTATAGTTCAACCCGGGGTTCTCTGACTCCCTCTTCTACCTAAAGCCCATGAAGGCTGACTTGGTTGAGTTTCCTGGAGAGCCTTAGCATGTGGGTAATCTGGTCTCCCACTCGCCTGGCAGCTGGGGTGATGGTGGGAGGCCTGGCTGGTGCTGGGCAGCAGAGTAGAGTGTGACTGGGTTTCCTCAGAGACCAACTTTTCTGGTAAGAGCATCACCCATGCGAGTCTCCTGTCTTCTCACTTGGGACACAGCAAATGTGAAATACCCTTGTGTTTTGAGATAAAAAGCCTGGTTTTCTCCAGGTTCCCTGCACAGCTCAGTGAAGCCCAGGTGGCCAGACTGTGGACTTCTGTTGCATGAGAAGAATGCACCCCTGGGCTTTAAACCATGCAGTCTGGGTTTTGCGGTCAAAGGCATTCTAACCGAGCCTCAAGGGCTCTGCTGTCTTCACACCCGTGTCTTTGCCAATCCCAGCTCTTCTTAAAGCAAAACAGAGTGAGTCTGTTCAGTTTCACACACACACAACCTCCTAACATTTTTTCTAACAAAGAAATAAGTAAATAAATCCCTTCTGCATTTATGGAAGGTGCACACAAGCCTGTAGTTCCACAGTGCCTCAGCACATAGGAAATCTCTGCCAGAGACTGTCCCCTCACAGGTAACTCAGGGAAGTCCTACGGTGGCAGAACACTAGCATGCAGCGGTGCCTCAGTTCACAAGCTTCATTTGTTCCATGGTTTTGGAAAAGGTGACCACGGGTGTGTTCCTGTGGGGTAGGTGGTTAGGGTCTGAATTAGAATTTGCAAACAAAAACAAAATTTTGCCAAATTCTTTTACCTGCAAACCAGATTGTTTGCAAAAAAAAGCATTGTTTAAACCAAGCCCTGCTGTGGTAATCACTTTTCTTTCTTTGGGACAACATATTCAAAACTGGCGATTCCAAGGAGGAAAGCTTTAGTCTGGCCCACAATTTCACGGGGTCTAGCAGCTCCACACCGCTGCCCTGTCCAGGTCTGCAGCGTCTTTCCTGGCCTCCCTCACTCTCACAAGTCCTGAGCTCCTCTACTGCCCACTTATAGCTTCCAGATGCTCCCGGCTTTCCTGCACGCCTTCTGCTTGTGAATTATTTTCTTCTTGTGTAGCTCAGCTGCTCTCTCATCTTCCACATCCAGGCCCCACATCACTGGCTGGGAAAAGACTTCCTCCTCCATCCTGACTGAAGGCTGCTTCTCCCAGGGATCTAAACACTCTGTCTGCAAATCTGTGACACCACACTCATCACCCACATGTAATTAATTGTGTGCCTCACCATTGACTGGATTAAGGAACTCCCCCAGGCCAGGATGGTGGTACCCTCCAGAGAAAGGAGGGACAGACCTGAGGTGTGTAGCTGGTCCTGCTGGGTGGTAGTCACATGGACGGATGGACAGAAAGCATAAGCAGACAGTAGCTCATATGGTCAGTGCTAGGTGCTGTAAACTACTCTTAACACTTAGATTTGAGTCATCAGCATGTTGAATTTTAGGAGACTGGGCACCAGAAATCTCAGGGCTACAGACATCCCAAAATGAGCCATTTAATCTAATCTGGTTACTCTGCTCTTTGTGGTTCAATGCCACTTTTTGCACGGTCACTGCACTGTCAGATTCCAAATAACTGAGCACACTGGAAAGGCTGTCACATAGGAAATGTCCAGCTGGCTGATGAGAGTGCGGTGAGGAAGCCCATGTGCATTTCTTGAACAAAATAAATGCTAACGGCCCTGGTGACTGGTGGCCATTGAGTCCCGTCAATTTGTCTGCCTGAGCCGGTAGAGTGGGATCTCATTTTAAGGCATCATCTTGACTTCCCATGCCCGCATCTATCTGCAGAGATATTAACGTTCTGACTGAGCTGGATCTCACAAGGCTGGGATGTGCATTTGGTTTAATGGTGTGATGCCAACCATAGAAACAGGGCCATAAAATAGAGATGCAGCCCTCCTAACTCACGTCTCCAGGGTCGGAACTAAGAAAAGAGGAAAGGGAGAGTACAACAGGGCGAGGTCAGGATCCTCACAAGCTCCCCTCACTTTGATGAGATTGCGAGTACGATGTATGGAGCAGTGGAGATTAAACTTTTTTTCGAAGTGGACCCTACTACTAGCAGTAGTGACAGTCATAGCAGGCACGGCGCTTACTACCTTTACTGATGCTGTGATCGGTCTTTCCCATGGTTAATTCATTTAATCCTCACAGTGACCCTAAACAATAGAAAACACTCCCACCTTCCCACTTTATAGACAGACGGACAGATCTGGACAGACCAAGTACCTCAGCAGCATTTTTGCCGAATTCTTTTGTCTGCAAACCAAATTGTTTGTAAATAAAAGCATTCTTCAAATGAGGCACTGCTGTGGTAATCACTTTTCTTTCTCTGGGACAAAATACTCAACACTGGTGACAGTGCAATCATGAGCAACATCATGAGGGTGGCAGGAGACATATTTTTAGGGCTTCACTATACTGTCATCAGAACCGTTCCCTCCATCTCTCTGACTCTCCTGCCCAAATAAAACACTCACACAGGCTCCAGGAAAACACAGAGTTGTTTGCATCACTGCATTTTCCTCCAGAAATACCACGAAATATGGACCTGTTGTAAGAAAGCAGGACGTGTGGTAAATTTGCAAGCACAAAGAGAAGGGAATCCAGATGGCAATGAAATCTGTTAGTGAAATCTGGGTGCCACAAAACGATCAGCCAGTGGTAACTGACTTTTACAGACAAACTCGATTAGCCTTACACTGGGGCAATGGAGAGGAAGTGAAATTTACTGGGCAGTGGTCTGAAAGGTCTGAGGAACCACAGGTACCGTGAAAGCTGGAAACGGAGGCATGGGTGCAGCTGACAGCGTGAAGATTCACCGGAGACTCTGAAAAGAGGCAGGTGTCACCATCATCCCCTCTGTGGCTCACTTCAGAGCAGGAAGGCCAGGCCCCTGTCTCTCTCCCTAACTCTCCTGGGCTGAATAGTCTCCATGGCGATGGACAAGCCAATGGAAACCACAAACCCTGACAAACCACAAAGCCTGCTGAAGCCAGCAGGCCCACTCATGTCACCCTCCAGGAAAAACGGCCACCTGGCTGACTCTGTGTGTGTGGCCCTGGATCTTCCAGACCGCTTTTCAATTTTCTCACCTTGAAATATGAACAGGAATTAAAGAGCTCACAAACACCGGGAGAGAATCTGTAAGTGGAAAAAAGAGTGGGAAAGAAAAATAAAGCAAAAATGAATAAAGAAGAAAAAGAGATGAGGTGAAGGCCAAGGCTATTTGACGAGTCCTTTTTAAACACTTTTAGAGAGCAATGAATCTGAACTGAGAACACAAAGCTGCCCACAGCAAGCTCCTTTGGGAGAGCACCACACCTGGGGGACAGTTGAGACAGCAGGTGTGTAGGCAAGTGGACCAGTGGGAAGAAAGCTGCCAGGAGCTAGGAGCAAGGTCTTAGCAGTCTAGTCAGAGCCCAGCACCTCAGAGGGGACAGGACCTTCACAGCACACTTCCGGTTTGGCCACTGGACACATGGTAGGTAGGGAAGGAAGCAGAGCATCATGTGTAATTTCCAAGGCATGGTGTTTAGTGAATGGTGTGCAAAGAAGAAGTACCATGGAAATCCACACCCAGTCTCACTTATCTCCAAACTCAGTCTCCTTTCTTCTACCCCACAGAGGGACTGGAAGCATGGGGAAGGATTCCATTGAGTGCCCTCCTTGTTTGTGCCTGGCCAACATCTGTTTTGCCTTCTTTTCCAACAGCACCTTAAATTACTCCCAGGGCACTTAGTCCTCTATGGGTAACGTCGGAGTAGGCCCAGAACCCAGCCCTGAGCAGATGGATTCACCCACAGTACCCTGACCTCCCACACTCCTAGGGCCAGACTCCTGCTATCCCCAACCCTGTTACAGTGGAGGAGCATGAGGACCAGAGCTGTGACACTTCCTAGGGTGCTGCACAGGGTGTGGCTGGCCAGGACTCCAGTCCAGGTGCATCTGGTACAACCTCTCTGTGTCCCTGTCACCCAGTCCAAGAAAACATGAGGATTGCACAGGTGGTGGTCTGGAAATTTCACGGGTTTATGGGGAAACTTCATAAATTAAAAAAAAAAAAAAGTTGCAAAAGGAGTTTGTTTTGGGACAAAGTCTTGCTGCTGTGTAGCCCAGGTTTATCCTAAAATCATAATCTTTTGTACTCGGGATCCTGCATGGTGGGATTATAGGCATGTACTACCTCACCTGATTAAAAATGAGAGATTTAGGGTTGGTGATGACTGGGGGGAACATGACAGACGAGTTCATCAGCCCACTGTCTCCACCTACCCGCAGCAGTTTCACATTTATTTCTTCACATTTGACTAATTTTGCCTGATTTTACCATGACCCATTCATTCAACAGCGGGTTTCCTATAATTATGTGTGTTGGGTTCTCTGCTTGACCCTCATGCTTCCTAACTGGATTAGAAATGGCTCTTTACCACATGGAGGCCCTGACTCTCAGGTACCCACCAGGCATCACCCTGTGCATAGAAGCTGGAAAAGTGATATGGAGGTGTTCGCGACCATTCTTATAGATGCCAGGACAATCCTGTCCGCTGGGAGAGGAGAGCTCAGGACAGATAGATGGGAGAAGATAGACAGAGACATAGCATGGCATCCATAGCCCTGATTCTGTTCAGCCTCACCCTCACTTGGTTCCACTCTAAACCTATAAATTCTCCCCTTTGTCTGAGGCTGCTCTGTGGTTTTCCCTCCCTTGTGACAAATAGGCCTTGCCCTTCCCATTCAGCTTCAAAGGATGGAAAAAAGCTTGTGGAGAAGAGAGAGATGTGTCACTCTGGGCAGGGTAAAGGATGCTTGCAAAGAGATCTGAGGTCTTTGCAAGCACCTGGAGCTGGCTTGAAGAATGGGAGTGTCATTGGTGGAGACCACGCTAATGCTTAGCATGCAGAGCTCAGCAGGAGGGGACCCAAGTTCAGGAGCAAAGGCCTGGACTTCAGCATGCATTCTGGGTAGAGCTCCAAGTCTGATCATCTCTAGGCCCCCCAGACAGTAGACAGCATGATGCCCTCTAAACAGGCCATGTGTGTGGTCAGGGTTCCCAAGTGGCCTTTCCAAGAGCGAAGTGAAAGAGCAAAAGAGAAAGCTGCTCAGAGAAAGCACATGTGCTGCCTGCATACGACCTGATTACAACATTGAATGCTAAACATAAAGTCTGCAAGCATTCTACAACCTGTGTAACTAAAATGGCTTATTTTAATCCTCCTCAGATACTCATCCATGGCTAGACCTCTTCACCACATAGGGAATCCAACAATCCTCAAGGTAGGCACGTGACCCACGAATGTCCAATCAGTGTGTGCAAGCGAATAGTCAGCAGTGATTGGTTAAGGCACGATCACATGACCCTGCCCCACTTCCTGACATGGGATGTTGACACAGCCATCTGCCTTCCTGATATCCACTGCTTCCACATGAGGGTTTCAGCTTGCACTTTGCAGCTGGATGCTGTGGAGTGAGCCATGTCTGTCACCTCCTTATCAGACTTGGATGAGAGAAGCTGCTTCCTAGCAAATAGGCTGTGAAGGCTCCAACACTGAAAACGCACAGCTCTATTTTTCTCATGAAGACCAAATCACACTGTTGCCCAGCATTGAAGCTTCCTATTTAGTTTTGGTCCACAGATTGGCAGTTCCTTCTCCGGAAACCCTTTGGCAAGTATGACCTGGGAGGCAGTGTCTTTTCTGCTCAATCCTGTAATGGAGCCAATTATTTGGTCCTGTCTTTATGGTGCAGAGGGAGCCTGCTGGATGGCCATGCCTTGAGTTTGGGAGCGGTGGATGCATGCAGTCTCTGATTAGGAAACACAGGTTTGCTTCCGATGAAACTGGAAGCTGATTTCACAGCCAGAGGGAGCTGACAACCCTTGCACCAACTTTAATTCGGCTTCACTACATCTGCAGAGTCACAGGTTGTTTCCACTGCTGGGCAGAGCAGAGAACTTTGTGTCCGCCAGGCCAGTCCATTTAGTCTGCTTCGCTTCTCTGCTAAGGGACTTTTAAGTGTCTGATAAAGCACTCCCTACGGATGGCCTGGGGTTTGCGGCAGCAATCCAGGCATGGATATGAGAGTGGAAGTCATGGGAGCATCACATCTGATGACCTGAGGGTCGGTGTCCCAGGGCCCAAGTGGTTTACCATCTGCTTGTCATTTTACTTATGAGGTTTTTTAGTTAATTAAAACATGAATTTTATTATAAACCATTTAAATTATGAAAAAATTAGTGAAAAGCTATTGAAGATGTGTGACATAAAGAGAACAGACTTGTGTTTTGTGAATTACACTCAATCTTGTATCTTCACACCAGCAACATCTGCTGACATTAATCTGACCTTTGATATCTTCACTAACCAGACTTTGCTATTAAACTTTCTTCCACATCCACAAGGGAGTTCGGTGTCCTCCCTCTGAACCTCTGTGAACAGGAAGGGGCTGAATTTAGGTACCAGGTTCTGTTGGTCCAGATGTAGAGCACAGGGACTGGAAAAGCTTTCCTGATCACTTTCAGTGCTCTGTCTAGAGTAGCTGGGTTTCTCTCACTTGAAATTTTCACAACGATTTTCTGCATGAAGCTGACAAGAAGCAGCCACTTTCCCTCAATCTCTATGCCAGCTGTGTTCCCCCTGACCCTCACTGCTGCACCCCCCCCCCTTTGCACTTGATTTTCAAAGATAGATCTGGCCCTTTCATCTGCACCCAGGCTGGAGGAAGATGTGCACAGGCACCATAAGCACTGCTGTAACTGTATCCTGTTCCTAAACCTCTCTGGTCCAACGTGTCCAGTACTCACATTGCAGAGTAGACCCACATCTGCCAGCATTTTTTTTTCCTAAAGCAACTTACTTTAAAATATCTGCATGGTAATGCAACCCACAGGACAAGTGGGAAGGCAGTAGTTGCTTCCTTGTTTTATCGAGTAATATAAGTGGTGGCGCTCAGGACAGAAGGGAGGGTGCTACACCCAGGTGATCCAGTGTGTGCAAACTGAAAACCTCAGGGCAGAGATGGGCATTTCCTCTCTCAAGGCTGTTTTCCCAACATGAAGAACTGGAGGGGGCTGATGAAGCTGGGGATGCATCACAGGTGTGGGGCTACAGCAAGGCCAGCCCTTAAAACACAGAGAGCCCCAAAAAAGCCAGGTCAACAGTCTTCTCCAGCTCCATGAAGGCCAAAGGCTCGGGCCAGCCAGGCAGACAAGATGCTGGGCAGCGGGGCTGGAACTGACGTCCTCCTCCTGACTGTATCAATAAACACACTACAGTGGCTGAGCCCCTCCTTCACTCTTGTCAGAAGGGTGAGGCTCCCCCTGAGCCCAGCTTTCTTTTCTTTATTTTCTCATCCTCTCACTGTCCTTTTCCCTGGGAACAGTTAGACTACAGGTAACAGGCCCTGGACACACAGAGAATTACGTGTAGAGGTCAGAGGTCAGGCTACTTCTGTACATGTGTAGTTCATATATATAATATTACTTCCACAATGTTTACTTCACACATTACTGAATGTTCTGGTAAGTTCTTCTTTACACTAATTTTTATCCAAGATTTTTTCCTTTTTTTTCTCCCTTGTTGCATGTTCTGTACTAATTGACAGTGAAATATTATTATTATTTTTTTTTTTTGCGTGCACTCAGAAAACATTTGAATTTTATCAAAATGTTTACTTTTCCTTCAGGTTTTTCACTGAGGTATTGTTTTGTCTATATCTCACCCACTCATAATTGGTCTACCGCCCTTGAGTGGGAATTTATTCAAAATTGATGTTTTTGTTGTTGGCACTGTTGCTGGATTTACTCTGACTGTGATAGCAGGATGGGAATTTGTGCTAATGCCGTGGATTCCACACTGCCCCTTGCTGTTTAGTCCCCAATGTGTTGCAAACCACACTGCAGGCATCTGTTTCCCTAAAGCCCCCTAAAGGACAGGCTCCGTATACTAGCATATTCATGGCTTTGCTCCGGCTATGACATTCTGCACTGGCTGGAGCATTTCTTTTGCTGTGTGACTTCATTTCTCAGCCCTAGCTGGGTGGTGTTCCAAATTAGCACCGTTTGCTGATGTACAATAGAGTGCGTGTTGGACTCACATCAGTGTCATCATGTAGTTTCCTTCCAGTACTACTTTAAACCCTTTTCCATACATAGACGATGTAAAAATACAGGTTTTCTGCCATAAATACTTTCTTAAGGAAAAAGGAGTGTGTGTTACACTCTGTTACATTGTGTACACCAGGAAATAAACTAGTGTCCTTCCAAACTGTTTTGAAAGTGACACCAAATGAATGAAAAGGAAATTAGAATTTACTAAGCAGAGCAGTTTTGTAAATTGTTTTAGTTAAACTTCAAATATGGTTGCGAGATAAAATAAAGGGCACTGAGTTAAATTTAAATTTCAGATAGGCAAGGACTTGTTTTTAGCGCATGACAAGCACTGAATGAGATGTACTCACACTAAGGTTACTATTCATCCCAAGCTCACAATGGACTTAGTGTCCGTAATTTATTTACTAACCTGGCCATCCAGTGCATAGATGATCCCACGTGTGACTCTAACCCTCACTGTTAGCTCTTTGCTCTGCTTTTTTACAGTAATTTCCCTGTGTCTAAAGAAAATGTTCTTTAGGAGGCTTTGGGAAACTTGAAATGGCTTTCAGCACAAAGATGGAAGTTTCACCTGTCAAGTTAGGTTACTGATAGTCTTCTCTGTGTGCCTAAGCGGATAGGAAAATGAAGACCACCTTCCCGTTATACTTTATCAGCCTGTAAATTTGGACATTGCTTCACAGATCATCCATATTTAAGTAATCTGGTCATCATACCCATGTTTGTTGCATCAATCGAGAGACCACATCTCTGCCCTTGTTAATAGAAAGGCTGAGGACTGGATGCTCCCAGGCAGGGTTACTTCACACTACCAGTTGATGTTTTCCTACTGAGACTAATGTGAGGTATGGAGAGTGACTGGCTGACACAAAGGCAGGAGAAAGCCACACACGGGCTCTACAGGAGATGGGGTTGAAGTGGTAGGGACTCCTTGGGAAGCTGTGTGTATTTTTTCTGGTGCCCAGGCCCTTGTGGAAGTTTTCCCAACTCTCTACCCTGCCCATTTGCACACACAGACAGACACACATGCACATACCCAGAAACAGGGTTCTCTTGAATATCTGTTTTATTTCCATAGAGAAAGCCAAAGACCAAATTCTGTCACAGCCACATCCTTCCAGCCATCAGGACACCATTCAATAAATCTTCCTCCTTCTCATGTGAGTAGAAATGCCACTTCTCTCTCCCTAATCTCCAATGCATACCCAACATTTTGGCTTCACATTTCTCATGCTTACACACTACGGCTTTTAATTCCTCTGAAATCTACCTTAACCGTAGGCACTGAACTAAACTCATATACTCAATGATCTGTTAGCAAATAGGAAGGCACGAGAAAGAGGAGGATATTGCAGGACTGCGCATAACTACCACTGCATTTTTTAACTCTCTAAACTCAAGCTTTCCCAGGTCTTCTCGACATGAGATCTTTCTGAGGATCACAGGTGAGTAGCTGGATGCTGGGTGTCGCACAGCTTCCTTTAAGCATAGAATGGAACACAGCACAGGCGCATCCCAAGTCAGGAAGGCTTTCTGAATTGATGGAACTATTTTAAAAGAATTAAAATCAGGGAGGGTGTTGGTGACCTACAGTCTCAGCTGTGCAATTGTGAGAACATTTGAAGATTTCAAAAGTTTCCCCGCCACCTCTTGCTGCTGTTGTTACTAGCCGTGTCTCTTCTCACTGATCTCAACAGAAGGCTGCAGCCTTCCGGGGTGTGCACAGCTCACTCCCTACAGTGGTTTGCTGTACACCGGTGCTCTTTTCTTCTCTAACAGTAGAAAGATGATTTCTGCCTAGGCATTTGGTGCAGTCTGCTGACTTAAATCTCTGAGCCCCTATACACTCCGTGAGGAAGCAATCTGTACTACAAAGGAGCTGAGATGTTATTTGTTTGCCTTTCCAGGCAAGATTTGTGCAGAATCTTCAAACTATGAAGAAAACATGATACATATTTCATGCTGTTGCTGTCTAGTTTCAGGGGTCTTCACCAGCTTTCAAAGAGCATGTTGTCCTGAGGTTACTCTCCCATGTTCTCTAATTTTTAAAAAGTGGATGAAAAGGCTTCATTCATGTCAGTGGGCTCCTTTGCTCCTTGAAATGTTCTCTAAAAATGGTGGCAAGGCAGGAAATTGGATTTGCATGTACTTTTTAAAGGTAAACACTAGTTATTGAAAAACTCTGTTTTGGGGCTGGGGAGTTAGCTCAGCGGCATAAGCACCTGCCTTGCAAGCAGGCAGTCCTAAGTTTGATCCCCAGTACCAATAAAAAGGCAAAAAAAAAAAAAAAAAAAAAAAAAAAAAGAAAGAAAGAAAGAAAGAAAACTACAACTCTGTTTTAAGATAAATTTAACCCAGAAGAATTAAAAGCATTGTACCACAGCCATACATGTGCACCCATGTTTATAGTTTGTAAAGCTAAACTTTGGAAGAAACCCAAATAATCCATTAATCCATTGATTAATGGATCGGGAAGATGTGAGGTTTTTAAAAATTCAACAGAGTACTACTTGGCCACAAAGAAAGATAAAATTGTGACATTCATAGCTAAAGGGATGGACCTTGAGACCATAAACACAAGTGAAGTAATTGGACACAAGTGTGTAAAAATCGAGTTATCTCTCTGGTGTGAGGGACTGAAAATCTCAACAAGACCAGAAGTGAAAAGCAGATGTTGTGAAATAGGAAAAACCGTTCAGAAGGAAAAGGGAAACAGGGAGGGGAGGGGAAAGGAAGGAAGGGGAAGGAAAAATGAGGAAAGGAGGATAAAATGGAAACCAAGCTTTGTGGACAGGGAAGGGAAGGAGCTTGAGCAGAGGGGATGGGAATGGGGAAGCAGAGAGGCAGCAGGATGTTCCAAGTACTGATGCAAGTTCCTGTGTGAATGTGGTCAGTCTGTACACCTAAACTGTACCAATAAAGTTAAAAAACAAACAAACAAACAAACAAAAAGCCAAACTATGTCAATAATCTGAAAGGCGATTAGCCTTGCAGGGGATGATCTGCATTGCACTGTGGCAGTTTTGAGCTGGGGTCCAGGCAGTGGTGGCTCTTGGCACCATAACACAGGCTCCATTACAGAGCAGGCCAGTGGGGACCCTGCAAGGACCAAGGATAAATCCCTGTTTAAACAGCACCACAGTCATCAAAACAGAGTGCTCCTCTGGGAGCAAGGTGCCTGGTGAAAGGAAAGACAGACTTACTCTGCCTCTGCCAAGGGCTAGGCCAGGGTCAAAGACCAGATTTGGGAACAGGCAGGCAGCTTCACAGCCCCGCCTTTACCTGGAGGGTTCACCAAGCCAGGAGAACATCACTGCGCAGTATCATGGTGAAGCAGCCAGAGGGCACTGCGGAGCAGGGACTGTTCCCTCCAACCTTGGAAGTCAGCTTTGGGTTATCAGCCACAAGGGTCCTGACATGGTGCCTGCCCTGAGGGGTGAGCCCCGCAGCTACCCCCCAACACTGGAAACTGCTGCAGCCCTGGAGCTGAGGATGAATTCTTTCACCTGTCCAGGACGATGACGACAGAGTGTTGATTTTCCTCCAGGAGTAGAAGGAACGAGTGCTGAAATTTAGTGAGGGCCCAGAAATGGATGAATTTTATAGCCAAGTCAGGGCCCTGGATGGAACCAACAAGAAAGATTAAAAAAAAAAAAAAAAAAAACCTGAATCCTAACAAAGCATCCACATCAGATATCAGGAGGGCTGTTGTCCTCTAAAAATCGTTCAAGGGGGTTATTTGAAAACTGTTTCAGTTTAGAAAAAAAGTCACATTTCAGCAACAGAGTTCACACTCCCCCCTCTTCTAGGCTGTGCCAGTTTCTTGGGCTTTCATTGTTTTGCTTTGTTTTTTTTTTTTTTTTTTAAGTAATAGTTTAACTTTTTCAAAGCTCTGGTTCTGCATTTTGTAAAATGACTCTCAATCGAGTTTCACGTGAGTGTTTTCTTGGTGAGGGTTGTGGGAGGGCTGGAAGGTCACAGAGGTGATATCCAATCCTCATCCCATGGCATCCAGGGTCCTAATGTCACCAGGCTGTGACACTGCCTGTAGGTCTCATCCCCTGACTGAGTGTTGTCGTCAGGGGTTGCAAGGAGAATAAATACATACGGGACACATAAAGTGCAACATTGTTTTGTTATAGTCACCCGAGCTAAACACATGAAGGTGCAGGATTTCTATCCACAACACTACAGACCTGGAAAATCCAACCAAAGGTCTGGATTCCACAGCAATGACCCACATGAGTTCAACTGAAAATCTAGAGCCCACAACAATGACTCATGTAAGTCTACTTCATGTATCTGTCCTGGGAAGGCCCAGGGCAGTGGTGGAAGCTAGAAAGTCTGTGTCAACAGGATAAAGGAGCTGTGCCAGTCAGTAGGCTGAGGGTTCTGCAGTGGAGCCAAGAAATGACGCTCAAAATAAGGACCAGGGCTCCCCTTAAAAGCGCTACAGCCATCCTCAGGGACAATGAGGTCATGAGCTCCTCTGATGGTAACAGCCAAGGTCATATCAGGAAGCCAGTGTGACACACTTCTCTTGGAGATTAAGCAGCACATATCTTCCCTTCTGGAGCCAGAAAGCAATGCTCAAAGTAAAGACCAGAGCTCCCCCAAAATGAACCACTGCTATTCTTAGCAACAAGGTTCCAAGCTCCTCTGATGGTAATAGCTGAGTTCATATCAGGGGAACCAGCATGAAAAACTCCTCCAGGAGAACCAATGGCTCCAAACAACAGCAACACTGCGGAGAACCCACAACACCATGCTATTCCTTTCCTTGTCTCCTTTTTATGCTGGCACCTGTCCTCAGGTGGGCCATGCACACTCAGCACCACGCTAATTCAGTTCAACTGTGTTAAGTTGACCACCAGTTACCAAGCCACTACACTAAGGTAGCATTTTTCAAGTTTCTCCTCTGTAAGTTTCCTTTTGCTCCATTCCCTGGTGCACACATGAAGTGGAATTCGCACACTCAGCCCACCCTGAGGAGGGCCTGCTGCTCAGACTTCCCATCCAGGAAGCTGGGGTGCTGCACCCATGATGTGGAATTCTGCTAAGTGGGAATGATCCACCATTTTTATCTGCTCAGTGGCTTTTCGGTGGGTACTGATATTTCCACTTTTGATGAGACACTCCTTCCTGTTGTTGCTTTGGTTGCTCCCACTTTGGCCACTGAGAGCCTCTTCATCAGGTTCCTACGGTGCCTCGACACAACCTTATCACACACATTTCTCTCCCTCTTTTTCTTCTTTTGTCCCTCAATCTCTCTCTTGTTTCTTTCAGCCTTTCCTTCCTCTTTCCTTTCGTGCTTGACAAAAGGCCCTGGGTTCATTTTACAGATCCCCTTTACTATCCCAGCATCTGGGGCTCACCAAGGGAATTTGGGTAATGTACCTGGAGAATGGCATTAGAAATGGTACTCCGGGCATGAGGTCTGTTCACTACTGCCGGGAGTCATGGCTTCCTGGCTTCCCAATTGAAGAAGCAAATGTGTATCCATGTGCATCTGATCTGTGCACATGTCTGCATCTATAGGTATTCCTTGTGCAAGTACTGTTATTCATAATAGACAGGGCTAAGAGTCCACAGTGTGAGTCCAGCTCTAGTCCATCACCACACAGACCATTCTGCCTCTTTCCTTTCATTATCTGTATCTCCCTCCCACCACAGAGAAACCCGGCTCCCTTCATCTCCCATGAACTGGATTCCTCGGTTCTTGTGCACTTGCATGGTGTCCGATTCTTACCCGGTACACACACAGAGCACCACTGACTTCAGGAAGGCACCATGCTCACGTGCACAGTATCCTCTGCCTGGAGCCCCGCAGATCTCACTCATTTCCAGACACAGGTTAATAATGTGGGCTAACATGTTCTTCTCCAGCCACTCAGGAAGGTGGTTTTATGTACTTTTAATACCCTTACACGTTTTCTCTCCACCTTCTGGATTTCTTCCACCCTCTTCCAACCACCTACTTGATTTTAAGTGTTCAGACATTAACTCAATGCTCTCAATTTTATGAGCTTTGTCCAAAACAGAGCCCCATATACTGACTGATACTATATGGAACAGTTTTACAGCTATAAAGCATTCCGAGTGCTTTGTCCCTCCTCCTGCTTCCTGAAATGCTGCCAGTGATGGGTTATTTTTTTAACTGTCACAAAAGGTTTACTTTTTCCAGAATGTCACATGAGTGCAATAATAGAATATGCACCCTCTTTTACACTGGAATCTCTCACTTAGGAGAATGCACCTGATTTCCTCTGTGTGTGGGAATGTGTTCAGTGCACAGGATCCCACTTCTTCCTGCCTACGGGTGACAATCCATCGCATGCACACACGCATGCATGCATGTTAGCTTATTAATACAGTTGCTCATTGTTTGGTTCTGGCTGTTTTGGGACAATAATGAATGGAGTCTCTGTGATTCACCAACATATCTCTCCATGGATATAACATTTCAGATCAGTGTGGTAAATATCTGGGAGTGTGAGTATTTTACTTGCCCTTTGTTTAGATTTGTAGGAAACTGCCACTTTTTCTTCCAAAATGGCCAGACCCTTTGTGTTTCCCATATAATGAATATTAGCAGCTGCCACTTGGCATCATTGGTTCCACTAGTGTTTGTATTGGTTTTCCAGAACTTTGGTCACACAATGCCACAGACTAGAAGGCTTAGCACAGCAGGAATCCATTGTCTCACTACCCTGGAGGCCAGAGATTGTAATCTTGGTGTCAGCAGGGCCATGCTCCCTCTGAGGGGTCTAGGGAAGAATCTATTACATGGCTCTCTCCTAGCCTCCATTATCCTTTGGCTCGTGAGTGCAGCCACCCTGGCTTCAGTTTAGGCAGCTGTCTTCTTGCTATCTTTCCTCTGTGTGCCTGTTTCTGGGTCCAAATATCCCTTTCCATTTACAGTACCAATCATACTTGATTTTGATCTTCTTTAACAACCTCATTTTAATTTGACTACCATTGTGAAAACCTTATTTACAAAGATAGTCACGTTTTGTGTTACTAGGGGTTAGGACCTCAGCACACTGTTCAATGGAACACAATTCAACCTGTAAGAGTATTGCTGGTATTTAGGTGTTGGCTATTTAAATAGGTGTGTGGTGACAGGTCACTGTCTTTTCACGTCATAATCCCCTAATGAGGAGCGAGGCTGGGAATCCTTTCAGATGCTATGACCATTCAAATGTCCTTTTACTAAGTGTTCAGATTGTTTGCCTGTATTTTAATTGCATCTTTTGTCTTTATTTTGTTGAATGTTAAATGTCCTTTGAATGCTTTATTTGAAAGATTTTTAAGTAAATCTGTGCTTGAAAACATTTCTCTGAGTTCATTGTACCTTCCAGCTCTTTTAAGAGTATTGTACAGCAGAGGGTTTCACCCTAGTAAAGTTCAACTTATCATTTGATTTCTTGCATGGGCTTACTTCTGTGTGGTGAAGAGTTATCAGACACAAAGTCATTTAGTCTTTTTGCATTGTTTTACTAACTTTTAAAAACAGTTTTTTGCTTAAGACTTAGGTTTGCAATTACTTGAAATTAGTGCTTATGAAAAATGTTCCTTGCACGTGTGTGTTTAGTTGTTTGGCCATCACTGGCTGGAAAGACCATCTCTATTAGTTACCTCTCCTCCTTTGCCAAAGAAATTCACCTTCACGTGGACCCATTCCCGGCTTTCTTTTCTACTCCTTTGACCTGTGTACTGATTCTTCTGCCAACATATCTAATTACTAATAACCATGGAAGTTGTGAGGTTGAGAAACATCAGGTTTCTGGTTTTGTTTGCAGTACTGAGCTAGCTATTTTCAGTCATTGTCTTTTCATATGCAGCCACTTTACCAAGAGCTGCAAAAAAGTTGCCAAGATTTTGATTTGGGTTGCAGTGAATCTATGATCAAATTGAGAGAGAATGTCTCCAAGGTGTTGTGTTTCTATCTCTGAACACGGAACATAGCTCCGTGTATTCATTCTTCTTTGATTGCCTTCATTAGGATTTTATAGTTTTCCTCATCTTGACCTTGTGCATATTTTACTAGAGTTGTGGTGAAGTATTTCAACTTTGGCTGCCGACACAATTGTCCTGTCTGTATTTATACAGTGCATGACACCGAGATCTGCTGGAGGCAATCAGGTCTCAGCTGTGACTGTTCCCTGTGCCTCTAGACTTGGGGCTCAGACACGGCCTGGACCTCAGTTCACTGATGGATTCTAGAAAACGTTCTGATCCTCATCTCTTTAAGCTTTTACTTTTTGTAAGTACGGGAGTGAAGATTTCTAACTTCTTTATGCATCAGAGCTAAACCGGGAAGTCTGCTTCATTTTTTAAAACACACTGATGGTAAAATATTAAATCATTCACCTGCCTCACTAGTAGGTCTTGACCCATAACTTTCAATTCACAGAACTAAATCATATCTCAAGAAATTTCACAGCCAGCAATTCTAACACAGAAGTCTCTGTTAAATACAATACAGGATGAAGGAAATAGGTGTTGTTTTTTCCTCAGTTTTACAGTTCACTTTTAATGTGTTTGCATAATTGGAGCCTTTTACTCAGTGAGAGAATAATTATCCAGATTGCGGTAATGAAATGCTTAGCACTTAAGGTCACACCTGGCTGGAGTTATTTTCTTGTGTTTACAAATGTAATTGCTCAAAAAATGTTACATGGGCTGGACTTATTCGTATATTTCAAAACCATAGGCTATTTGAGAACTCTGTCACAGCAGTCAGGTGTGAGGCAGCCACTGATTAAATGGAAGCAAGTGGGCCAAACCACTGACCATTTATATGGCTAATTAAGAGCATCACCCTCTTCAAAATTCTCCTTGGAATTTAGGGGACTGGAATTCATATTCGCCCCTGGTGATCATTTGTGCCTTGAATGTTATTCAGGGGAGACATTGACTACACCCCTGAGATCAGTGTCCTCGAAAATACATTGCTTGTAGATCTTTTATTAAATTTCTCTGATGGAAAATAAACTGTGATGAGGTGAGATTTATTTACCTTTCTTTACAGTGATACCTCATTTGTGGTATTGAATTCATTCCAAATTCATGTTTGAACGCTGAATATATTTTTTCTCTATAAGAAATAATAGAAAGCTAAACAAATGCTCCTGTGGCCTAAATAGTATGATTATACATTCATTTTTCCAAGACTTTAACAAATTTTGTAGTTATTTCTTTCTTTAACCCTGTCCTAATTCTCAAAGTTTTCCTCTTAGCTTTATCACTGATACCACTAACTTTCTTTGGAGCCATGATTATAATATTTTACACAAATAAAATTCAAAGCCAAAACAAAACACCAATGTCGAGTGTTTGAACACGGTAACACAAGCACTAGATGAAGGTGTCTCTCTGAGAACAGTTGCACAGACTGAAGAGTTGCTGCTCTGTGTCCATGGAGAGGAGCCACGTGGAACGCACTCTCCCCACATATGGGTATTTTCAAGTCAGAGTTCCAGTTTCATTATCCAAAAAATTACAGATGTGGAGTAGATATTTTTTTTTTCCTTCAAACTTTGCCATTTGAAAGTGAAAAGTTGGGCACAGAGCTGTTGAACACCTGAAGCATCACTGCATTTATCTTAGGTTGTAAAAGCAAGAGGAGGAGGTGGGAAGACGGAGGTCGGGCTTTGGTTTTCCCAGTTCCTTCCTTCCAGCACTCTGTAGATGTCCTGCACCCCCTGACCAAGGACACATTTCTGCCACTGTCCTCATCCATGTAGCCACCCTGTCCTGGATCTGGAAACCTCCCCTCCTTTGTTCTCAAGGCCCAAGAACTACCTAGCCCATCCTTCTCCAATCTAAAAGTGTGTTTTTGCTCATCTGTGTGCACCATCCACGATCTTAGTGTGCATGTGCTCTCTCCTGGGAGCCTGACTGCTGTCCCTTAGGGAAGCCCATTAGTACCCACAGGCCAAGCCCCCTGGAGGGAGGCTGGGCTCAGCTCTGGACATCTGCAGGGGCCCCAGGCACTCCTGCATTTCTGAATCTCTCTCATTCCAAAGTGTCCATTTGTCTGCATTCCATTTGTTGCAGAATCTCAAGTGCCCAAATCCTTCCTAGTGCCCAAACCAACCCATCTCCTGGCAAGTGTGACTTCTGGCTGGATTTCTTGCTCCACTTTAATCATTCACGGCCAACAAGGAGTCCTCGCAGGATGCAGGCAGCCACACCCATGTTCCCAATGTGGATTCCGCCTGGGAAGTGCTGGACGTGGTAGCTATGTCTCTTGAGAGCCATTGGAGAAGATAGTGGGTCTCCTCCAGTCTAGTCTTGAGGTGACTGTAGCCCTGGATGACAACACAATCACAGGCTTTGAGGACCTTGAATCACAGTAAGCAATGAAGCTGTCTCCTGTATGTGATGAGATGATATATGTCTGTTGTTTTCAACCATTGTTATTTGGAGTAATTATTATTTAAGCAATAAAAAACATTGAGTATGGTGTAGCACTGGAAAGTGGGAGGCCACTATAATGAAAGCTTGTGAGCTTGGGTGGCAGGAAGTGGGTGCTGGCAGAGGCTGGGGTGCTGAGGGTTGTTAGGGAAGCTGAGGTTGACTCGGAGAGGCTGATGCAGACACCTGGGTCTGGGTGCTAGTGTGCAGGAGTTGGGGCAGGAGGCTTCTCCATAGGAGTCTGCAGGAAGAGTGTTTCTAATATCACCTGTGGTGATGCAGAGAGTGGCCAGTGTGAGGAATGAGCCCAGTGTTAGTCTAGCGAAGGTGCTTCCTGACCAGAGTGTGGAAGATGCTGTGTGAACCTGGAAAACCTATGAGGAAAGAGATGCTTTGAGGAGAGAGGGGTGTTACAACAGCAGCTCACAGCACAGTGGTTTAGAAAATTGTCAGCTTCTCCCAGTGCCAAACCATGAGAACAATTAAATGATCTCCTGAGGAGATATGCAGTGTGTGGTCAAGAAAACACAGCTGTGAGATGGAGCTTGACTCTAGGATCATTTGTTAAGACCTTAGAAAGTCCCACCATGGTGCTGTGAAGAATCGCTGCTCACAGGAAAGTCCTGGCAGAGGGTTTAGTGTCTTCTGTCTCTTAATCAGACCCTAGGGCTCCTGTCAATCTTATGAGAGTGCCTCTAATGTGGAAAGTGCTCCTGTTTGTGTTTCCTGCTTAGTGAATCAACATCAGTGGTATTTACAGGAGGTCTGAGCAGAGTTGGAGATGTTTATACTGGCAGAGGCCCTGACATCTTGAACTCAGAAAAATAGAGGCAACATGAAAATCAAACACAGCATTTGGTACCCCCACATTACACAGATGTGGAGCAAGTTGAGAAAGTTACTAAGCTGCAAGTGTGTGCCTCCTTTCATGCTCTCTCCACTCCCAAGTAGCTCTGGGGACCAGAGAGAGGTCTGCAGGTCTAGAATCCCGATCAAGAAACCTCCAGTGCATCCTTGAGTGTCGAATTTGCCATGGACCAGAGCATGCTCCACGGGACTACTGTGATTTTCTCTCTTGCTACACAGGAATGTCTATAGTTAGTCTTACCTCTTTCTATGTTGGGTAAATGGTTTGGGGATCAGCTAACTTAGCCCTTTAGTTTCCAGTGTTTCTAAAGCTTAACAATTGAGAAGTTTTGTGTGCAGACAGCTGTCTAAGGAATCACCTCTGAGGAGCTTCTTCCCTCATCTGACACAGATAAGGAGGTCCTTCACTTTGTGTTGATGTTGTGATACGTAACAAGGTAAAGCTTTTAAGGTGCTGTGCTGTGAAGTAACACGACTAATAAGGTTCCCAAGGCTTAGAGTCATGTGCAGAGGGGGATTTAGTACATTGTATCAATTGAAAGAATTAAGAACCAGCTAATGCCCAAGGTTGTTTATTGTGTTTTTCTTTGGGGATTTAAGGAATAAATTTGCAGCCATGCTGGAAAGGCATTGTGAGTTTGGGCTGCATTTAGCATCATTATAGTTTCAAGGATGCTAATCCAGTTGTCTTATTTTACACCACTCTTTCTGCACCGCTGGACCTCCCAGAAATCACACAGTGGTGCCAGGATTATGACCATCCTCCAAGACTGACACTCACTGTGAGCTCTTTTCATTAATTAAAGTTCTCTGCACTAAGACTGACTTAAGCCAGGCTGTAGTGATTACAAACAGGAATCTGTGTTTACTGTAGAACCAGAGGGTGTGCTGTAAACAGAGTGACATCCTGTCAAAACTGTGTGACCTACTCAAGTGAACAATTTCAGACCAAGTAACAGTGCTTCTGACTAGGAGAGCATCTCATTCCTTCACTCTGCTCAGCACGGTCCTCCAGGACCTTCCTGCCACAAGGGAAGCACCAGGTTCATGGTTTTTATGAACTTTCCTCAGCAGAGCCCTTCTGTTTGAGCAGCACTTAGGACATCAGGTCTCTTTCTCATCTGACCCTCAGTGCAGCCATGTATAAAAAGAACTGCAAGAGATTTCCTCTTTGTTCCCCCTCGGGGACATCCAGCCCAGAATGGAGATGCAGCAGAGGAGGTGCGTGGCCAGCTCCACCTGATTCATGCTGCGTTTCTACAGGTGAGGTTTCTCACCACCGCTGCCTGCGCTCCTCACCTCTGCACTGGGTGCCCGTCCAGGCCTGAGGTTGCAGGTGTGGAGACACTCACAGGGGGACAGTTTCAGGGGAAGATTAACTCCGTGTTTCTCCCCTACTGCAGGTGCTAGGGCCGATCTCCTGGCCTGTGCAGCCCTCCCAGCTGGACTTAGCTCCCCTCTCATCACCAAGACACAGTGCCTGTCACTCACTCAATGGAGAAGTTTATTTTCATTTATGGTTTCAAAAATTTCAGTCCATGGCAGAAAATGCATGGTGGAGAGGTCTGAAGCAGAGGTGAGCTGCTCATGGCATGGAGTCTATGCCAGTCCGCTGATCCCTGTGATTAAGTTCCCTGTACTCTGAGGGCGTGACAGTTTTCAGGATCACTTTGACTCAGCCATATCACAGCTCCTCCATCTTCCCTGTTGCTCTCAGGCCCCTATTTGAGCCCCTTGTCCTACCCACAATGCATTTCCCAGTTTTCTCAGTAAGCACCTGGAATTTTCTGCCTGAATTTATGTCACATTTGAATCTTCTTCTTGTGCATGTGGGGTGAGGTAGAAACATGCTCTCCTCTGTTCATGTAAGGGAGAAGAAAAGTAACTGTCCTTAAAGGTGCAGGGATTGAACCTGCAGGACATGAGCCTACCTCCTGTCCTAGGACCCCACCTGGGAGTTACTGCTGTGTCCATCAGGGTTCCTGGTCCTGGTCTACAGGGCACCAGCATCCTGTATCATCCTCATAGTGAAGAAACAGTGGTCAGCCAGTTCCCTCCTCTACACCTTAGGGACCCTATGAGAAGTGGGTATCCTAACCATGAAGAACTCTCTCCTCTTTTTATTGGGTACTTAGTTAGCAAACCTTTCACTATAAACTCTTTGTCTGCTCCTTTGTTACGCAAATCATTTTTTTAAAAGCCCTCTTCTCAGCCTCACAGCCCAGGCCTCTGTCTTTTTCCAGGACTGGGCTCTAACCCTGTTGTGTTTGAGCACTGAGGAGGATAGCACCTGGTCCACCCCTTCACCAACCCTGGGTCTGAAAAAAGCAACAAAGAATGTGAAATATTCTCTCCAGTTTGCCACCCCAGAGACCACTTGGGCCACCTCTGTCATCACCAGCACTGCTGTGATGATAAATATCCACCCAGTGGCTTTCAGCTCTTTGTCACCCTTACAGATTCCCAGGCAGGGGAGCATGGGCTGTAGGGATATTGGGTCATTTGCCTGCCTGTGCCTCTAACAGGGATAGGAGGGGATGTGTTTTTCCTTGTTGGCTTCCAGGGAAAAGCATTCAGTGGGGAACAAGGCCAGGGGTTACTAGCTGTCTATCTCAGAGCCGGACACATGTTGGAGAGAGAGGCCCCACTGAGGAAAGAAGCCCCAGAGGAGGATGGCAGGTGCTGGTGGCCAGAGCTGAACATGCAGGGGCAGTGAGATGCAGACAGAGGCTGGAGGTTCCCTGAATAGCAGAGAGTAATTTCCTCCAGCTGTTGAACACATCACATGTTAACTGCTTTTCTCAATACTTTTTTCTATTATTTGCAATTCTGTTCAGCAAACATATACATCTACAATTAATTTAAAGGGAAAGTTTTCAAAAAGAAAAGGAGGGTACCGAGTGATGCAGGAGCAGTGTGGAGCTGAGCACAAGGTGTGTGCCCCAGTGAGTCTGGCTGTGCCTGTGTCTCCTGTTCCTCACCCAGCCAACTCCAGCCACTCCCTGCTGTCCCTGGGCAGCAGCTCAGCTGGATACAGATTGCAGAGTTGGCAAATACCCAGTGGGACATTGGTGTCAGGCTCAGCCAAATTCTCAAGTCCTATCACCTCTCCATTGCCTACCTCACCCCTGGGGTTCTCTTTGCTCCATCCTCTTACATCTTGGTTGTGCAGGGAGCAGGCAGGGGGTAACTCACTGTGGCTCAGACTCTGCTCTGAGCCCCTCGGGTTCTTCTCCTCCTCACCTACATCCAGAGACCTGTGCTGCTCCCAAGGGAGGCCAACATGGTGTGGGCTCTGACCCCTGCCCTGGGGACACAGCCTTCAGACCACAGGAGAGTGCTAGTCCAGTGTGAATGGAAGGAGCAGTTGTTAAATGTCCTGACTCCCCAAAACTAATTCTGAAGGGCAGGGCAGCTCCTGGGGCTGAAACACAACCCCTGCATCGGGATCATCCCACTTCATGGGGAGTTAAGTCTCCACTGCACTCCGAGTTTTTTTGATCTCATGCAGGGGCTGTGAGGATCAGCACTTCCCAGAAGTCAGCCCCACCGGGTCCCAGCATTGTAGCTCTGGGCAAGGCGTGGGAGGGACTCTTTTAACTCTCCATGCTTGTCTGTAAAATGGGTACGATGAGCTGTCGATAAGGCATAGCCTGCCTAACCCACATATCTCACCTAGGACGTGACACAATGGAAACAATGCTCAGGCAGAATTATCATCATCATCTCTTTGTCTGTCTTGGTCACACTTGTCCTCAAGGAAACACAGTACCTGACACCCCACACTTGGAGGAGGGGAAATGGTTTGTGGCCATGGCTTTAGAAGTCTGGCTCCGAAGCAGGGAGCAGCACAGCGGAAGGACTGGAAGGCTGAGAGCTGTTCCTGTCCTGGAGGTCAGGAAGCAGAGAGAGATGGGAGGAGTTAGAGGGGTCCTGCCCGTCCATGTCATGCCCCCAGGGATGGCCTCTTCTGAACAGTTGCCGCCTCCAGCAGCACACTTCACTCTGGCTCCATGTCCACCCTCACAAGCTCTCTGCAGAGGAGGGAATTCAGTGGGCACATGGGGTGCAGAGCCTGCTTCACCACGGAGCCAAGTGGAGGGAAGGGCACAGAGAGGAGGCAGCTGAACCCTGGAGAAGGCTTGGCACCAGGGCTGCTTCCTACAGGGCACAGGAGCAGGAACAGCTGGACTAGGCCCCACTGGACTTTGACTGCCCACCCAGTGCCTGCTGGGTCCTGTATCCAGGTCCAGGGAAAGCAAAAGCACCAGACTTCTTCCTTGCTACCCATCGAGTGAGAGTCTGCAGGGTCAGGGGCACCACATCACTGCTGGCCGGGTACACAGCGGCTCCTCCATCATCTTGCTTGGGTAGAGCCCGAAGCCCATGCCTGCTGATGGATAAAGTCCAAACCACCTCAGCTGACAGCCACTTTCCTTTTCTCTTGGCTGTCTCCTGGGGACTCTAAACCCGGCTGGAAGTTTGCACATAGAGACATGAAGCCAACCAATGGCAAGACAGGGCAGTGTTTGCTTTTCAGAAGGCATCACCTAGAGTCTGGGAATTTCTTGGAAAGTCACTGTCCTGAGGCTGCAGTGTCTTGATTCTCCAGGAATGGTGCTGTCCATGAGCTACACTCCCACACAGGAGCTGAGTGTGGACTCTGTACTTATGTGGTAAGGTAGAAGTTCTGCAAGTGAAGACCTGGGAAATCCTCGATTCAGGGGGCAGAGTGACAGTGCCGCATACTCATAGATACACATGTTCACAAGAGAGTTAACCAGCAGAGCTGTGTCAGGTCTTAAGCTCATAAAATGCAGCCTCTTTCAACATCCTGAGCTGTACTGGAACAATGGACATTCAAAGACCAAAAAACAAACCTTTCCTCAAATGTCTCTCTTATACAAAATTTAATTCATATTGGATCACAGGTTTATTTTATTGTATTTCATTTTATAAAGTGTTTGAATGCTGAGCTACATGATCAACCTCCAGATTATAGATTGGTTTTTTTTTTTTTTTTTTTTTTTTTTTTTTTTTTTGGTCTTTTTCGTTTTTATCGGCACCAGGGATCCAACTCATGACTGCCTGCTTACAAGGCAGACACTTATGCTGCTGAGCTAAATCCCCAGCCCCCAGATTATAGATTTAAATGTCACCTAAAAACAGCACAACTTGAAAGGAAATGCAAGCACTTCTTGGTGCCTAAGACTTGGTGGTGAGTTCTTAAACGTGATACACAACACATGATCCATAAACAAAAAGGAGAGGTACACAAGATAATGTCAAACCAAAGTGTTTGCTCTGTGCAAGCCAGTAACATGCTGCAGTAACAACATATCTGCAGAGTACATAACTGATAAATACTTCACAGTGCAAAGATTTTCTAATTAGCAATGGGCACAAGATAAGCAAAAACATTTACTGAGGAATACAGATGGAAAAGAAGTGTAAAAAAATGTGCTCAGCTCCACTAGCACTTAGGAAATGCAAACTAAGAGCAGTGTGAGATAAGCAATAACTACAGAGCTAATTAGCACAGCTAAGGAACAAAGTGCAGTGTTGGCACCAGGGACGCTGATGAGAGTGTGGGGTCACCACTTCCCTCACACACTGAGGGTGAGCCTGTGAGAGCAGATGGTCACTTTGGGAAATTAGCTTGGAAACTCCTTAAAACTTACACAACCCCTCCCACCAAATCAGCAACTCACTTCTGAGATGTCTACTACAGATGAATACAAGTTTGTTTCTACATGGATAAAAATTACCTGTGAATGTGAATAGCAGGTTTTTGTGTACTTCAGAAATATTGGAACAAACACTTCAGGAGGAAAAGAGTTAAATCCTCTGGGATATTACTCAGCAATTAAGAAGAGAGACCATTTATACAGCAGCTTAAATGGATATCAAGGTTATGCTTGAGAGAAACATGTGCAAAGTGTCACATGTGATGTTGCTATGCTATGGATTAAAAACTGGTAGTCAACTTAATGCCAGCTGGATTACATCAGCTTGGTGCTGAGCATGGGTATTCCACCTGAGGAAAACTGCCAGCATAAATAGAGACATGGAGAAGGAGAAGTAAGGTGTAGAGGCATGGTGGCATTGTGGGTTCTCCTGCTGTTGCTGTTTGAGCTGTTGCTTCTCCTGGAGAAGCTCTGGTCCTCACATTGAGCATTGCTTCCTGGCTCCGGAGAGGAAGACATGTGCCGCTTGGTTTCCAGGATGAACTTGTCATGCTGGCTTCCTTGCATGTACCCAACTGTGCTTGTCGTTGGAGGAGATTGGGGCTCCTCTGTGTTGCTGAGGATGGCTATGGTGCTTTTAGGACAGCCCTGATCTTTGTTGTGAGTGTGACTTCTCTGCTCCAGTGTAGAAAACTCAACCTACAGGCACAGCTCCTTCACTCTGCTGGCATAGACTTTCTAGCTTCCACTGCTGATCTTTGGGGCTTCCCAGCACAGCCCCATAAAAGAGACTGGCATGAGTCCTTCCTGTGGGCTCTAGACCTCCAGTTGCACTTGTGGGAAGCATTGTCATGAGCTCTGGGTTTTCATCTGGACTCATGTGGGATGTTGCTGTGGGATTTAAGCCCTTGACTGAATATTCTATGTCTTCAGTGTTGTGGACACATTTCCTGCATTTTCTTGTCTTAACTCTGGGTGACCATCATAAAAATAATATTATAAATTCCATGTCCTGAGTGTAATTGTTCTCTGCACAACTCCTGACTACAACATGCTATGGCTATAGAAACATTGAAACGACCCCTAGGATGTAGAGGCAGATTTAATGTTGGATGGGGGCTGACAGGGAGTCAATTGTCCCTCAGAATATCAGGGAGGGACGCTCAGGAAGGGAGGTTTTCATGGGGTTGCAAAGTGGAGGTGCAGAGTTGGAACCCGCAGCTGTCTTTGATTGGTTCATACAGTATGCATCACAGTGACTGGCCGTTTCTAGGAGATAGTGGTCATAGCAGCTGTGACTGCTGGAGCTACTGCCTATCAGCTAACAGACTGGCTGGGGACATTTTCTGCCACAGTGTGAGTCCATGAGTAGGTTATTTCTTGAAGTGGCAAATGTACAGAGGGTATGAGAGAAGAATGGTCAGCAGGGGTGGGTATGATAGCACTGGACAGCAGGAGATGTTGTAACCATGGGCCTGGTCTGCATGTTCTCTCTTCATGCAAAATGGCACGCGTGTTGTGTTAATGCAATTCATTTGTGGCTGCCAAACCCCACTGTGTAAATGCAATCCCAGGACAGTGGGGGGAATGGCACACGGGGTCTTCTCTGTGTTTTTTTTTTTTATTTTATTTTTTGCAAATTTTCAGAAACCTGCAACTGTTTCAAAATAAAAAGTTAAAGCATTGGACATGGTGGCACATGGCTGTCATCTCAGACTCTGGGAGGCTGAGGCAGGGGCTGGGGGGCAACTTCTTGAGCTTTCTGGGCCTCAGTTTCCTCATTTGTACCAGGCAGATGATACCATAGCTACTTTATTCTGAGGTGTATAAGGATGAAATGAGCTAATCTGCAGGGTGTGTCATGTGTTCAATGATTCTTTATTATTGTTGATACTGTTTGTATAAAATATTCTAATTGTTGGTGTCTGACTAAAATATAGATAATACCCAATGCACAATGCTAGCTCTATCTGATCTCTGGCCAGATAAACTTATAAGGATTTTCAGGTGTTTATAACTTGTACTAAGCAGGTGTAACCACACCTTTTACTGCTCCTGTTTATTACCTACATGTGTCTTTTATTCCCATTTAAATTGCCATTACCGCAGGGGTGCACCATGTCCTCCACTCACTGTTTCTTTCTGTGATCTGCACTGGACATGTCTTACTCTTAGTAGGTTAATTTACACAGACATTGACTTATATTCTCATTTGCAGTGAAGATGGGAAAAGAATTGTTCAAGCCCTTTTTAGATCATATAATAATTAGAATAGAAATGTTAAACTTTCTCATGGTCCCCTCTGGAAACGTGCCTTCTGTAGCAGTGAGATTATAAGAAGAGTTTCAGAAATATTGCATAGGATAACAGGGCCAGAAGTTGCTTCCTTAGGAAGGACAAAGTATGATGCCAGGATTCTGGAGTTAGAAATGAAGCCTGTGTGTGACGGCTGGCTGGTCAGGGTGAGAGGGATTTCTATATCCTCATATCTCTGGCTTCATATCAGTTTCCTGAATTCTGATGCCACATTTTATGGAAAGCTGGATCTAGGGCAGAATGAGAACCTCCCAGCCGATGTCTATAAATTTCCACATATGCTTTCAGACAAAACTTGTCTTACATTTTCCTGCAGGCACAGAGCGGCAAGAGTCCTAAACCTCCTAGACTTCCTGAAGGAATTTGTCCTCATCTTTTTTTTTTTTTAATTTTATTTCGAAAGTAGTAAAAATACAACAGAACAAGACAGAACAAAGCCAATTGAGACAATGCAGTGAAATTGGTACAGAACTTTACTGGGATGGTAGTAATAGGTACTATGGAATACCTCGTTATCTTCATAGTAGTTGTCCAGTCAACTAGGTATGGTGAAATCCAACCAAAAACAAAACATAATAAAACCAATTGAGAACATTGCATAGAGCAAAAGAAACATAACAAAACAAAACTGTAAAAAAAACCAAAAAAAAAAAAAAAAAAAAAAAAAAAACAAAACAAAACCAAAAACAAAAACCTTTGCCTTCAAACAGAAAATAGAAGAAAATCCCCCATATTCACTACATTGCATATGGTCATCCTCCCAAGAGCTGCTGAGACATCTGTACTCAGTAGCTACAGCAGAGGTGGGGGAGTGTTTGGTTCTCAGCCTGTGCACCAGTAGTCTTACAGGAGCTTCTGGTTCTCCTTCTGGCTCAAATCAGGGGTGCTTACCAAAAGGACGGGGGAATAAGCTGCCTAAGTCCCACGATGGTCAGAAATCGGGAGCTCTGGTTCTCCTCCTGCCCTGTGCCAAGGGTGCTTACCAACAGGGCAGATGAATAAGCTCTGTCCCCATCCAAAAGACAGACATGGCTTTACTGTTCCATACGCCAATTCTTGGGAGGTGCAGCTCCAGAAATAAACCTACTTGTAACTGAAGATTTTCACATCCTTGGTCTCCTTCTCTGTGTGTGAATCTCATGGAGAATTTAAATATTTACTGAGAAGCCACAGTTTGGGTGCTTTATCTCCAAATCTGGTGGTCAGTGCACCCAATTACTTCAGACAGAGACTGTTCTTGTGCCAAGCTGGGAACCACTGATCTGCTCTTTGGACACACAGATTCCATCACCCCACAGGTGCAGCACCACTGGAGTGATTTTCCTATGCTGCTTGGTGCAAAGGGATAGAAATGTACACATTATTTTAACCTGCTACACAGTGCATCCATCTGTCTGTTTGTCTGTCTGTCTATCCTGTCATCATGTAGCTCCTGCCTTGCTTCATGTATCTATACATTCCTCCATTGTTTACTCTCTCCCTGTTCGTCATCAGTTCCCTAAATATCCATTATATATCTATCATCTATAACCTGTCTATCCACCCATCATCTACCATTTACTGTTCATCTAATTTCCTGCCTTGATTTGTCACTCCTCTAGCTCTCCAGCCTGCCCCTGCCAGCTATCTCATCTCTACATGCCTGCGTTTTAAAGCACGTTTTATGCCGATACCTCTGTTTCCACCGTGATCCCAGGGTTCATCTTAGCTGGCCCAGCCCCTGGTTTGTAACTTGTTTTACTGACAAGGAGAACACTGGTCCTTGTGTCTTCTTTTAGGTCACTTATCTTTCCAACCCCAGTGTGGACTGTTTCAGAAGCACTGTTGTTTCCAGCTTTACTGTAAGTAGTCACAGTGCAGGCTCTGGAGCTACTGCCCTGGCGTTTTTCTCATCCCCCTTGTGAGGTGTGTGACCCATCCATACTGCTGGTACCCTATTGTTACTGTTTATGCTCCACACACCCTGGCTTTAAGAATGCAAAATGTATATATAATAGATATTGTGAATTATGAGGAAGAACTTGGGGGAGGGAGGAAAAAGAAAAAAAAAAGAAGGAAAATGGAAAGAAAGCTTTTGTAAAATGGGAAGAGGGTTTGAAGGGAGGGGAGGGAATTGTGAGATTGGAGATGTATCATGTCCAGGCACCACCTCCCACTGGAGAGTGTGCGCAGTGGGTCCCTAAAATGTACCAATAACTGTTATTGATATAAACAGTCATTTTGTTAGGGATCCGTGGCACAGTTCTGTGGCTCTGTGGGTCTATGGTGTGCAGGGTCCTTCCAAGGGCAGTGAACTCCTTCATCCCACCACACCGTGCCCACCCTGCTCCTCCCACATCTCCCCCTGCCCTCTGTCTCTTGGTTTGTAGTCCCCCCTTCCTCTAATTCTATTCTGCCCCCATAAAGTGAGCCCGTGTGTTTCCTCAGCATTGCACACTCTTTCCATACACCTCACAGCATAGCTAGGAATTCACCCTGGTTCACAGCATGGGTCTTTATATTTTTCTGCTACTGACAATCAAACCCTGGGCTCACATACATGCCAGGCAAGTGCTCAACTGCTGAGCTACCCCCAGCTCACTCTCATGGCTACATTTCCCTCTGGGGTCTCCAACCCTGTTATGGTTTGATAACTAGTGGTCAACTTAACACCAGCTGGATTACATCAGCATGCATTGAGAGAAGATGTCCACCTGAGAAGGGTTGCCAGGATAAATAGGTGGAGAAGAAGAGCGGTGTGGAGAGGGATTGATTGAGGTGTTATGGAGGCATTGTTAGTTCTCCTACAAGTTGCTGTCTGAGTTGTTGGTTCTCCTGGAGGAGCTCTGGTCCTCACATCGAGCATTGCTTCCTGGCTCCGGAGGGGAAGACATGTGCTGCCATGGTCTCCAGGGTGAACTCGTCACGCTGCTTCCTGGCATGTTCCTGACTGTGCTTGTCGTCGGAGGAGCTCCGGGCCTTCGTGTCGCTGAGGACAGTTGTGGTTCCTTTCAGGACAGCCCCGTTCTTTGTTGTGAGTGTGACTTCTCAGCTCCAGCGTGGAACCCTCATCCCACTAGCACAGCTCCTTCGTCCTGCTGGCATAGACTTTCTGGCTTCCACCGCTGACCCTTGGGTCTTCCCAGCACGAATCCGTAAAAGAGACTGGCATGAGTCCTTGTGGGCCCTGGACTTCCAGTTGGACTCGTGGAGGCATTGTCCTGAGCTCTGGGTTTTTTTATCTGGACTCATGTGGGACATTGCCGTGGGGTTTAGGCTCTTGACTTAAACAATCTATGTCTTTGGTGTTGCGGATAGATTTCCTGCATTCTCCTGTGGTAACTTTCAGTGACCATTATAAAAATATTATAAACTCCATGTCCTGACCTGAGTTGTTCTCTGTGCAATAACCCCAGACTACAACAAACCCCAATGCTCCTTACCCAGTTATGAGGGTGCCCATGGCCACAGGCTACCCCGCAGAGGGTGTTAAACACTCTGACACCTGTGCTAACCTGGGGAAGGTGGAAATCTCACTTGGGTTTTGTTCTCCTAGTCACAGTATTCAGAATGAGGCCAACCACTTTTACAAATCACCAAGGGACATTTTATGTCTTTTCCTGTGAATTCTTCCTGCATCTCACTTGGCCAGTTCAGTATGAAGTTGAGAAGTGACAGTGACAGTGAGAACTGAACTTCCTTTCCAGCCACATGTAACGAGGTTTGCACTGAGTGTTGGTAAATAGACCTGACAATGCCCTGCGAAGGTCTGTCACAGGGCATGAATGAAGTGGCCTGAATGTAGGACAGGGGCAAGGCTATGACGGATGGAACTGGATGGGGCTTAGACTCTGGAAAGGGTAAAAGAGGCCCTCAGGATTTCATCCCTGATTTCTAATAATAACCTTTCTTCCCATCCTGGACAGCCCCTGCAGACATAAATTCTCACAGAGCAGTGGAGACCATGGCTCTGGACGTTCTTGGACTGCAGGCTTCTGTCAAAAGTCATCAGAGGTGTTACTCACAGGAAGTGCTGCCCTGAGGATAATCAGAGTCTTCTTGGAGGAGGAAGCTCCAGGGGATGAGCCACGCTTGAGTTGATGATTGCAACCTGAGAAGGCCTAACGCTATTCAGTGGACACTGGTACAGTCTGTCTGGAATTCCTGCCTCCTGAGTTGTTCACTTTGTGCACATGGCAGAGTTTTGAAAATTGTTCAGTGCTTTTCACACACCCATCTTGCTTAGTCCTCACAACAGTTTTTCAGAAGTGCTTCAGATTGGGATCCCATTTTGCACATGAGAACACTGAGTCTCAGAAAGAGTGGCTCTCACAGGGAAGGTTTGTGGAGAGGTAGCATTATAAGGCAGGTGAGCTCCAACACCCACTGCGAGAATAAAAACACAGACTCTTGTATTCAAATAAGTAAATCTCAACAGATAAGGGAAGTTATTAGGGCCGTGGGTTTCCACACAGATGATCCCTTTAAACTTGCCGTGGAAACACAGATGTGACGTTATTTTCTTAACCAAGCCACTTCCAGATATGTGGCATAATTCTGTTCAAGCAGAGCAGTATGGTGATCACACTGGCACTTGGCATATTTTCCATAAACTCTGAGACAAGGAGCTCTTCTCTTAGTGGTTGGTGACATACAGGTGAGCTGGCACCGGCCTTGCCTCAGTTTACATTCTGCTGCACCTCACCTCTTCAGTCTGTTGGGCTGGGTCTGGTGGCAATGGCCCCCAGCAGGTGTCCAGGGCTTTCTAAAAGGCCACGTAGAATGTGCTGCCCATGCTAGCCCCTCCTTGAATGGGTCAGATGATGCTGGGTGTGAGTGGGCTCCAGTTTCCCAAAACCAGGAATCAGAATCTAAAGACCTAGAGAGCTCTGGCCCAGGAAGAGCAGCAGTGTTGGGGTTAGAGTAAGAGTCTCATGATCCATGTGTTCGTTCACTCATTAATTAATTCAGTTAGTATTTCTCGAGACACATTAGGTGACAGTGGACTGTGTTACTGGCCCTGATGGATCATGTGCTCAATCAAAACCCAAGTGAGCAACCTACACACAGTGACTCTTTCAGAATGTAAATTAAATGCCTGCTAAGATGCATATGTACCTGGTAAAGTCTGAATTGCTTGCAGTTACCTCGCAGCAAACATTATCAAATCTGTACTTCGTCAAGTCATTATTAAAGGACCTCTTGTTAAGTATACATAGATTCTATGTGCTAGTTGTGGGCCTCAGCCCTGAGCCTATAGCAAAGCCCCTTGGGGCTGCCTCGCTCTCATTTGCTGGACTCTCAGAAGCTCATCCCTCGACCAACCGCTGCGACAGGGAGGGTGGACTGTTCCGATTGGTTGACTATGGTCATGTTCATTGACAGAGCAAGTGGCTCCTCCCAAATCACATGGGCTGACTCAAGTCAGGGTGGCTTCTGAGAGTGAAAATGGAGGAGATTTCTGGGGACGGGGATGGCTACTAATGGTAATAACTGAGAAGATACAGAAGTTGTCTTCATGCTCTTCCTCATCCCCTGGAGGCTGTCACAGCCTTTCCTTCGGGCTCAGGTACTTCAAGCACGTTCTGAGCCAGAGCTCATTGCTTCCTTGGCGTCTGTCAGGTCCGGGTCCCTGCCCTGTGGCCCCCAAGGACAGCGTACCATGCAGCCTGTGCTCAAAGTAGTGGTGAGGGTATAAGACTCCCTTCTGGAATGTGCAAGTTTTTAATGAAGTGTTTAGTCCTGTGCACACCTGTGCCCAGGTGCGTCTCTGAGGCAGGCAGACATATCTGTGCAGAGGGCCAAGGTGGCACTGGCGCCGATGATGTCTATTTTTAATGAGTGTGCCCTGCCAGTCAATTTGCATGTAATGGAGGACATTAGCTACGACCCCTGCTGGCTCTAAACAAATTTGGGCTCATCAGTCTGCGGTACTTCCTGGAGATCGACAAGCTCTGCTATTTGGGAAAAACATTACTTTCTGTCTAATCTGCATTGCCTGTCTCTTCCTGCTAAAAGACATTACCATAAACACAGCACCCTGAAACACAAATTTACTATCTCCAAGTCATAAGTTTGATGAGCATTTCACAGGGCTGAAATCAAGGTGTCTGCAAGGATGTGTTTCTTTCTGGAGGCTCCTGGGGAGAATGAGTTCCCCTGTGGTTCAGGCTGTCATTTTCTTGCTGGTCGTGGCTGAGTTTATCCCTGGCTTCAGAGGATGCCCTTACCCCCTTCCTCCTGTCCTCCTTTCTTCATTCTAAAAGCCTATAGTTGGGCAAGTCCCTGTCCTTCTTTGGAACTCCTCTTTGTCTTCTCTCATTTCAAATTCCTTCCTCTTTTGTTCATCTCCCACTTTTAATGGCTTCTGCAATTATATTGCACCCATCAAGGTAATGCAAGGTAACCTCTCACTTCTAAAGTATTCAGCCTTAATTCCATAGGTGCAATTCTTTTGCCATGTAATGGGACACATTCACAGGTTCTGGGGATTATTAGATCTTGGTCATCTTTGGCTGCTGTGGTTATAGCAGATAATCTCATCAATGAGGCACGATTGGACTGACAGGACCATCAATAGAGAGTCATTTCACCCACCCCATGTTGGCACACTGCACTGATGTGTCTGTCTGCCTTAGAGATGCAGCTGGGCATAGGCGCACCTGTGATTAAACACATGTGCCATGCATGTGACAGTACTGTGGGTGTCTAGAAGGCGGATTAGAAATGTGAGATTGTAGAGTCATTCTCTGACCTGACCTCTTTGCACTGAGATCCTGCTGCCAACAGAGCAGCTTGTTTCCGTCCTCACTCAGAGGGGGTAACAGAGGCCCCCACAGGCTTCCCTGGCCTAGAAAGACCAGCAGCCTAACTCCTCTCTGAGTTCCATCTCAGCTGGGTGTGAGTGAGGGCAGCGCCACATGCTGATTAAAACTGTCTGGGTTGGAAAAACTCTACTTCGGGAGAATCAGATGAGGCTCAGATGTCTCTCTCTGCTTGAGTTTCCCCAGCTGCAATACAGAAGACTCAAAGGTTTTCTTTGCAGAATGCTTGATTCTTGCTTGCATGGATGTAGTGGTGGCCTCAGTGGAAAACATCCCTCTGTAGAAGTGTTCACACAGCAGTGGAAAACTTAGGGCATAAACACAGGAGTGCACAGATCTACAAGCTAATTTACACTAGCACCGAGTAACATGATGAATGTGAAGCCAGTGATTCATGACAGAGTGACCAGCATGACTCAGGGGATGAGAGGAGGTAGTAATGAAGTGCGATGGAGGAGGGGAAGTCTCTCCTAGGAGATGTGGCTGAGACCTGGACAGTGAGAAGGACCCAGCCATGGGGAGGCCTGGAGGAGACCCCAGGAGGAAAAGTGCAAAGCTGGGGAGGCTGGAACATTGTGCAGGAGCTCTGTGTGACAAGCGACATGAGAGAGAGGGGCTCAGAGCACAGAAAAGGGACCAGTGAGCTCTGACTGGGGTGGAAGGGAGTGTGCAGATACCGTTCTTGAATTCTTGTAGAATTGCTTACCAGGCCACCTGGTCTTGGATGGGAGGCCATGGTGCTTTTGTGATTAGTAACTGGCTTTCTGGGGAAAAGTCTCAATTTGTAGAACTTACTAGTGGCTGGAGTGTGATTAGCACCACCACCCCACATGTCCTGCACCTTCTGGGCTGGGAGTTATTGAAGCTGAGATGTGGATGTCTAAGAGGAAGTGGAGTACAAATGACTGTTGGCATGTCATCCAGCAAGGGAAGGAGGGACAGAGGGAGCCTGGTGGCACCTGTCAGCTGAGTCCAAGTCACTTGCAAGGCACTCTCTAGTAGGTAGACTAATACTTCACCTGCTAACCAATCTCATTGGCCTGAACTGTAGCACTTGGAAGATCCAACTCAAAGGGCAGATCCCACTCAAAGGCAGCTTGATGCTACAATATAATTTTTGAAAGTGAGCTATGAGTCCAGCCTCAGCAAAATCAGGCCAGTGTGAAAGAGCTGTGGAGTGGTGTTGGATGGGTGTTCAGTGGTCTGATATACAAATGCCACGGGAGGCAGGAAAACAGAATCCTGTGTGAAACATGGCTGGGAAGTAGACTGGAAGACAAGCTCCAGTGTAAAGGACTACAAGGCTAACAGGGAGTTTGCTTGTTTCAAAAATGCTGAAAGAATCCTGTGCTCCTGGATTCTGGTGAGGAAAATGGTTTTGTTTTCCTGACAGCCTGAGGGAATTTGTCAGTTTCCTGCAAGGACTACCAGGAAGCCTTTGGACAGTTGGCTTTTTCTCTCTGCAGTTTTGGAGAATTCTGCTTAAAAGAGTGGCTCTCTACCTGGAGGAGCCACTTCATTTCTGCAGTTTTTCATTTAATCCATTGATTGGTGGTGGTTCAATTTGCCTCTTTTGAAGTCTTGCAGTCACTTAGCAATGAGCTTCAGAGTGCACCATTCTACAGAAACTCTAAAGGACTCCACTAAAAGGGCTTCACAGTTGTGTTTGTAAGTGTTTTATCTTACTGGAGGGATATATTTTGATGGCAATTTCATTGGATTGTTTTTAATAGTATATCTTTTTTCAATAGTAGTTCAATAGTTCTTTAGTAGTTCAATAGTAGTTCAATAGTTCTTTAGTTTCATTAATTCCATTAAAATGTACTTATGTGATGTTTTGGGTTAACTGCAGTTCACTGCCACTTAGGTGTAGAGGAACTGGAAGACCATTTAATGAGAGAAATGAACATGATAATGTACTCCATACCATTGTGTGTTTATCACTCATATGTATGAAATTAGGTATTTCAGTTACCTAAAGTTGCCTGGTTCCTAAGCCTCACTGCAAAGCTCTTTGAAATAATCACACCTTCTTCTTTGTTCTCTCCACATTTTATTCACAGTGTTAAGTGAATTTGTTTCTGTCACTTTTGATTCTGTGACTGTTGCAGATTGTTGCTGCCTGGTTATTCCAGCATCCCCAGCACAGGGCTGGCAGCTTGTTACAGCTCATTAAATATTTGCTGAATTAATGTTGAAACACTGCGTTAAAATCTTCTGTCCCTCTCCAGGTCCTTAGCGGTGATTTTGAATCACACTGTCAAAGTGTCCCAGCCTTCCTTTCTTCTTAAGGATCTTGGAACTTCCTCTTAAGTGGAAATTGAAACTTTCACTCGATACTTGTGCACATTTGAGTTTGGCTAAGGGAGATTCTCCCTGCCCTTGGGGCCTCAGTAATCAGTTTTCTAAGAGAAAAAAAATTCCTGACCCATTTTGGATTACTTAACAGCTGAATTTTTACCCCTACAAATTTTAGTTAACAAGTAATAATAACTGATATATTTATGGGGTAAAATGTGATGTTGTGTACAAGTCTAGGCTGTGGAATGATTAAGTCAGGCTGGCTAACATAGGAATCACTTCATGTACTTATTGTTTATATTACAAGGAAAAAGCATGATCTGTTGGTGAGGATGCAAGGAAGAGAAAGTCCCTTTATACTATGTGTGTGTGTGTGGGTGGGAGTGAATGTGAGTCTCCAGTCATTGTGGAAAACACCGTGGAGGCTTCTCCATAGACTAGAAGTGGAATGACAGTGTGATCCTGAAATTCCATTGCTGACCTTAAATCCAAGAGGTCCAAGTTAGTGATCATGCTATCATTTGGCTGGGTTTAAAGAAGAAAGTCATTTTCCCTCTGAAGCTCTGAGAAGTATGTGGCTATGAGTCTGTGAGCCATGGCAGAATATTAGGAGAATTCAAACTCCAAACTTGCAAACTCAGGATTCTAAGGCCTGGCTAACCTGACTTCCTTTCTCCAGATACTGCCCATTCTAGCCACATGGACTTGTTCTGGGTTCCTTGAATCATCAAGAGTCTTCCCACATTTACACAGTTTGATGCTTTTCTTTTCTTGTCTGGAAGAATATTTTCTGGTATTGCATGGCTAGTTTTCATAACCAGCAAATTATAAGTTACACATCACATCTTTCTGAGGAGCTTGCACTCCCCCAAGATGGAACATCTACCCTAAATCTCATCACTGGGCATTCATCACCCTGAGAGAGTTTCGTGTCATTTTACTTGGTATCCAGCTTTCTCCTGGCAGGACTGTATGTGGATTCCTCAGTGTTATTTACCCTGGGCTAAGAAGAATATGCGCCCATATGCAACTGTCCCTTAGTAAATATTTACAGGATGGCCACACCTTCAACTTCCAGATCCAACAGCTCACTCTTGTGCCCAGGCAGCTGTATGACATAGAAAGCAACTGTCTTTGTTCCTTTTTTATGTTGTTGTTGTTGTTGCTGAGACAAAATACTGAATACCCAAAGTTAAAGATGAAAAATATTATTTAGCTCACAATTTCAGTGTTTCAGTCCATAATCAGTGGGCTCCAAGGTCGGATGGTGAATGGCATAGAGGCAACAGTTAATGATGGATGCCTCACCCATCATTAATATCCAAGCAATTAGAAAACCAGGTGTGGTGGCACACTTCTGTAATCCCAGAATTTGGGATGCTGAGGATCATTATAAGTCCGATACCAGCCCAGGTTACAAAGTGAGCCCAGCCTGAATTGCATGCTAAGACTTGTCTCAAAAATAGAAAAAAAAAAAAAAAAAAAAAAAAAAAAAAAAAAAAAAAAAAAAAAAGCAGTAATTAGAGCAAAAAGAGGGCAGAGTAAACCTGTTTTCTGTCTCTTAGATAATATGATGGCTACTTGCCCAAGGGAGGGTATAGCACTCACATCACCAATCCTAGCATTAGAAAATAAACCAATCACAATCTGTAGGGTCAGCCATGTCTGAAAAGCCTGATTCTCATAACTGCTGAGGCTTTTGGGGGCCATCTAGACACGAACCATAACATTCCATCCCCAACCCGACCAAACTCATGCACATCCCTTTATGCAAGAGGCATTTAGTCCATCTGTAAGAGTTTCTGAAGTCCTAACAGTTTCAGCATTGCTGAACAGTTCAACTCCCAAGTCTGCTCCAAGATGAAAGGCAACTCTTAGCCATGAGACCCTATGGCAATGGAAAGTTAAGCACTTCCCACATACAGTGGCACAAGATAAATATTTTCATCCCAAAAGTTACTGTTGTAATTAGGGGTTGTGAGGAGAACAATTAGAATCAGGACATGGAATTTATGATATTGTTTATGATGATCACCCAGAGTTAACAAAAGAAAGTACACGAAATCTATCCACAACACTAAAGACATAGGATGTTCAACCAAGGGCCACTCCAATCTACTATATGAGTATAAATGAAAACACAAAGCTCATGAAAATGCCTTCAATGAACAACTGGAGGTCTAGAGCCCACAAGAAGGATTCACACCAGTCTCTTCTGGATCCATTCTGGGAAGGCCCAAAGGTCAATAGTAGAAGCTAGAAAGTCTACTTCAGCGCGGTGAATGAACTGTGCTGATTGGTTGAGAGTTCTAGGCTGGAGCCAAGAAGTCACACTCAAAACAAAGACCAGCACTGCCCTGAAAGCACCACAGCCATCCTCAGTGACGTGGAGATCCCTAGCTCCTCTGACGATAAGCACAGTTGAGTACATGCCAGGAAGCAAGTGTGATGAGTTCATCCTTGAGGTCAAACAGCATGGGTTTCCCTCCAGAGCCAGGAAGCAATGCTCAATGTCAGGATCAGAGCTTCTCCAGGAGAACCAGCGGCTTAAACAGCAACATGTAGCAGAACCCAAAATGCCTTAATGCCTCAAGGCCTCCCTTCCCCTTCTCCATGTCTCTATTTATGCTGGCAACTTTCCTCACGTGAAATATCTGTGTTCAGTACCACAGTGACTTAATACTGTTGGCATTAAGTTGACCACCAGTTTTCAACCCATAACAGTTATAAACAAGGATACAATGGGATTGAAGCAAATCCAAAATCCAGCAGGGAAAACATTAAGTCATCTAGCTCAATGTGAAACCTCTGAAGCAATCTGTGGCAAATCGAGAGCTTCAAAGGGTTTGCATGACTCCACCCCTATAACATTTCTGGTGATTGTAGCTCCCACAGCTTCTCTCTTGGGCTGGCTTTGCTCCCTCTATGCAGTTTTCCTTAGATGATCCATGTTTTTGGCTTCTTCAAACTTCTTGGATCTCCATTGTATCTTTGGCTTCACTCTCACATCTTCCACCACCAACCTTCAATTTTGAAGTCAGAGTTTGAAAGGGAAACAATTTAATACAGGCCCCATGATTTATAGTATTATTTTATAATAGTCACCCAAAGAGTCAAATACAAGAGTGCAGGAAATCTGTCCACACACTAGAGACTCAAAGAATCCATCTGGAGGCCTTGATCCCACAGTAATATCCTTCACAAATCCAGTTGAAGACCTAGAGCCAATGCCAATGCCCCCCCAAGTTCAGCTAAAGGCCTAGAGCCCGTGGCAAATTGTCATGCAAATCTGTAACAAGGATTTACACCAGCAAGGCCCAAAGATCAGTAGTGGAAACTAGAAAGTCTGTGCTACTGGGGTGAAGGGTCTGTGTCAGCAGAGTGAATGCTCTGCACTGGAGTCAGGAAGTGATGCTCAAAGTAAGGACCAGGGCTCCCCTGAAGAAAACTACAGCCATCCTTAAAAAGCAACAGTGATGTCCCAAGCTCCTCTGGTGGTGAAAACATTCAAGTTCATATCATGTCCACCAGCAGGACACACTTCTTCAGGAGAACCAACAGCCTCACTTCTTCCCCTCCAGTTCTCCTTTTTATGTTGTTGGCAGCAATCCTCACATGGGCCTTCCACACCCAGCACCATGCTAATTCAGTTCAGCTGGGTATTACACGTTGCCCATCAGTAGTCAGTCATGAACCACAGCAAAAACCAGGATTTGACAAATCTTATAAAATCTTAGGTTCTTCCTAAGAAGCCTTCTAATCCTGGTCCTACACATGTGACTCTTACATTCCATACCCATTCATCACTGGTGTAGAGACACCACCAGAACAGGTTTTTGTTATGGAATGCTTTGATTTGTTCTTGATTTTTTGTGACTCCATTAATATGGTGGATTAAATTTATTGATTTGCTTATGCTGAACCATCCCTGGATTAATGGAATGAATTCCACTTGGTCATGATGTGTAATCTTCTTGATGATTTACTGCATTCTGTTTGCTAATTTTTTATTGATAAATTTTGCATCTACGTTCATTAGGAAGATTGGCCTGAAGTTCTCTTTTTTGGTTGGATCTTCCTCAGGTTTTGGTACTAGAGTAATATCTGCTTCCAGAAATGAGTTAGAGAGAATTGCTTCTCTTTCAATTTCATTGAAGAGTTCGGGGAGTGTTCGCATTATTTTTTTTTTTTTTTTAATTTCTTGTAGAATTTGTCAGTGAATTTGTCTGGACCTGGACTTTTTTGTTGGTATGGATTTAAGTAAATTTTCAATTTCATTAGTAGAAATTGGGTTATTCAGCATTTTACACCTTCTTGACCCAACTTTCGTAATTCATATGTTTCTAGGAACCTGTCCATTTCTCTTGTGTTATGAAGCCTATGAGAGTAGAGGGTTTTGAAATAGGTATTGATGATCTGTATTTCAATAGGGTCTGTTGTGATTTCACCCTTTTCATTCCTTATTGTATGAATTTGAGTTTTTTCTTTCCTTTTTAAAGTAAGGTTGGATAGAGGCTTATCAACTTTTTTTATTCTTTCAAAGAACCACCTCTTTGATTCATTTTTTTTGGGTTGTTTTCTTAGTCTCTGTTGTATTAACCTCTGCTCTGATTTTTATAATTTGCTCCCTTCTATGGCTTCGGGCTTGACTTGCTCTTTTTTTTTTTTTTTTTTTTTTCTAGATGTTTGAGGTGTAGCATCAGATTGTTTATTTGTATTTGATCTGTTTTCCTGATGTGGGAAACTCAGTACCATAAATTTTCCTCTGAGGACTGCTTTCATTGCATCCCACAGATTCTGGTAAGTTGTATTTGTATTTTTGTTTGCTTGTTGGTATTGTTTAATTTATTCTTTAATTTCCTCTGTGATCCACTGATTGCTCAAGACTGTGCTATTCAATTTCCATGTGTTTGTGGGGTTTTTGCAATTTCTTTTATCATTAATTTCTAGTTTCGTGATACTATGTTCTGATAACATGCATTGGGTAATTTAAATTCTTTTGCATTTATTAAATATGTTCTGTGAGCTAGTGTATGGTCTATTTTAGAGAATGTCCCATGTGCTGCTGAGAAGAATGTGTATTCTGATATTGTTGGATGGAACAATGTTTATACGTCTATCAAGTCAATTTGTTCACAGGTGTGATTCAGTTGTGTTATTTCTTTTCTGATTTTCTGATTGATCTGTCCCTTAGTGCCAATTGTGGGTTAAAGTCCCCTGTAATAATTGTGTTATTGCTAATTTGATTTTTAATTTCTATTAATATTTGCTTTGTATAACTGAGTGCTCTGGAATTTGGTGCATATATTTTTTAGATAGTTATTTCTTCCTCTTGAAGTTTTCCCCTAACCAGTATGTAGTGACCTTCTTTATCTCTTAGGCTCATTCTTGGTTTGAAGTTAATATTATCTGTAGCTACCCCCGCTTTTTTTCTGTTCCTGTTGCATGAAGTATTGTTTTCCATCCTTTGACTTTCTGTCTATGTGTTTCCTTTTGTGTTAGACGAGTTTCTTGCAAACAGCATATGGTAGAACGTTGTTTCTTGATTCATTCTGCCAGTCTTTCATTTACTTGGTGAATTGAGACCATTTACATTCATGGGTTATGACTGTTATATATTGGCTTATTGTTGACATGTTAACTTTCTGCTGCTGTGTCTTTATCTTTCCTTTCTATTTAGTTGTTTACCTTGCTTAGTGGTTTTTTTCCTATGTGTATCTAAATTGTCTTTCAGTATTCTTTGCAGGGTTGGCTTGGTGTTGATGAAGTTCTTCAGCTGTTCTGTCTCATGGAAATATCTTATTTCTCCATCCATTTTGAAGGACAGTTTTTCAGGGTACATCTGTCTAGGTTGAAAATCATTTTCCTTTAGGATCTGAAATATTTCACTCTGTGGTCTTCTTGACTTCGTTGTTTGTGTTAAGAAGTCTGCTGTGATTCTGATAGGCTTTGCCTTATACGTGATTTGCCTTTCTTTCTGATGGCTTTTAGTATTCTATTCTCATGTTGTATTTCTGGGATGTTGATTATTATATGTCTGGGTGTAGTTTTATTTTGATTATGGCTATTTGGAGTTCTATATGCTTCACTCATCCTAATATCAGTTTCCCTTCCATGTTTTGGAAATTTTCAGCTCTTACATCTGTAAATTGCCTCTTGGTATCATTTGTGTTGTTCCCTTCTTTTTCATTTATTCCTGCCAATCTTATGTTGTTTTTCTTTGCATTGTCCTGCAGCTGTTGAATTGTTATTTCCTGATTCTTTTTTTTATTTTTAAAAGATCTTTCCCTTCCTGTTCACTAGTTGCAATCTTGTCTGAAATTCTGTCTTAACTTTCCTTAAGTCAGTTTTGACAACTTTCAATGGAATTTTTGATTTCCTGTATATCTCTTTGAATGTGCTTCATGTATTCTGTTTGTTTCTTAAATTGTGGATTTTTTTTTGTTTTGTTTTGTTTTTTTGTTTGTTTGTTTGTTTTGTTCCTCTAATTTTTAAACTGTGTCTTCTTTAGGTGTGTTCAGCATCTCTTTTATTACTTTATCATTTCTTCTTTTACCTGGGAGATTATTTCTAGTTTGAATTCCTATAAAGCTTCCTGGAGTTGCTTCTTTATTTCAGTTGCTATTATTACAGATATTTAAAGTGTATGGCATATACTTTCTTCTATGTACATGGCTCCTAGGTTTTCTTGGGATGGGCTGGAAGTTTGAGATTGCATTTTGGTCTTTTGTTTTGTCATTTGACTATATTTCTTTATTTCTAGTGTTGTTCCAAGACTTCCCCTGGATGCATTGGAAATCATCTCCTATGCTCTAGGTCCTGGGGATGAATGGAGATTGCTGAGCTTGGTCCAGTCAGGCCTTCAGGCCCTCCTGTGCCACCTTCAGTGTCCCAGGTAGCTGGGAAAGCACCTAACCACTGTGGATGATGCGCTAAAGCTCTCCTTGGGCAAAGATCAATGGCCTGGAACTCAGATCATCTTCTCTCAACTCCTGTATTTGGAGAAGTTGGCTAGGTATATTATAGTCAGTCCACAAAACCTCCCAACGCTATTCTAGTGTGGCTGGGAGTTGAACGGTTCCTTGAGCACTGGGAGGGATGATCTGTTTATTTCTTAAATTGTTCATTCAGGGTTTCCATCTTCTTGCACTGTTCCTCTAACTTTTTAACTATGTCTTCTTTAGATGTGTTCAGCATTTCTTTCATCACATTTATCATTTTTTTTTTACCTGGGATATTATTTCTGATTTGAGTTTTTTATAGCTTCCCAGAGTTCTTTCTTTACTTCAGTTGTTATCACTTCAGGAATTTCAGCTTTATTAATTACATTTTCTTCTGGCATGAATGTGATACATGGCTAGTCTTCCTTTGGATGCACTGTGAGGGGTGTTCTTTTAGGAAAGAATAGACAAAATAATTAATCATGAAAAGAAGATATTATGAAGACCTCTAAGTTCCTGAAAGTGTCTCCCTGGAAGATCTTCCTCCCTTAAAATGTGAAATAACTTTTTAGCTTTCAATTCTTTTTTAAACACAAGGAAAGTTTCCCATATTTTAATTCGTTTTGAAGATTTGTTGGTATACATCTCAGCTTGGCTGATTCATGAGTGGATTTTCCCCCTTGTCTATAAACAGAATGTAGTGGGTCTTCAAGGTAGACACAGAGAGACAGAGAGAAACCTGCCTCCCCTCCTCCAATTTTTGTGGTCTTAGATCACACTCCTGGTTAACAATATTTTCAAATTTTAACCAACTAGCTTGTATATCTGGGTTCTCACTTTTCAGTTATGATTATGTGTTAGGATTAAGATAAAAAGAGAACATTTGTAACTCCTAAGAATGAAACTGGGAAGACATCTGTGGTTCTTTTGCAGCAGGAATTCACTGACTCAGCTGTGGTGTCTTTATGGTTCAGAATAGAAAGGTGTAACGAGTTAGATCCCGTTTTGCATCAGGGTTAGATTATGCAGCTGATGTCCAGAAGACCCGTTCTATTATTTCCATCTCTGGGGAGAATATTAAAGACCCTGATAATTTTGCTGCCATGAGAACTGCAGACCACAGGGCAGAAGCAAGGTTTTGTTTATTTACCATTTGTATGTAAATTTCACACTTCATGGATAATATGTCAGGAGGTTTATTGCAGTTACTGTATAAAGCGTTGTAATATTTGAGCTAGGATATAAAAAATGTCAGCCTTTGTGCGTGTGTGTGTGTGTGTGTGTGTGTGTGTGTGTGTGTGTGTGTGTATGTGTGTGTGTGCATGAAAATTCCAGCACACTTGTAATTTCCATGAGAAACTAAACTCCAGAACTGGAATCTGATCTGTGATCATAGTGGTTGAGCTTGACTGAAAACTCAGCCATCATTCAGAGCTGAGTGGTGGTGACTGAAGTCAGTGGAGAAGTGACACTCACACTTTGTCCTGTCAGCGGCTCTTAGAGAGCTGTTCCAGGATGTGGTTTCCTATCGACCTCTCCAAAGATACTCATGAATGTTCTCTATATGATTGACGATGAGGTCTTTCTTTAGACATTAAAGTTCTACACAAGGATAACAATCAGTCATGCATGGAGTTAATCATGGACTCCCAGCTTTGCTTTTTTAATCTAAAGAAAATGAATTGATGAGAGGAACCCAAAAGATCAAGGCTCAATCTCATGTGTGGTGCTGGGTTGCATAGTTAACATTAGTGTTGCAGGATCAGCTGAAGTCTCTGCCACACTCTTTGGTGCTTCATTAGAAGCCTTCACTTGTCACAACTGAAGTATGTATAGGAACACTGATGGGGTGAGAGAAAATGACAGCCTTGCTTCGGTGAGACCAGCCACTAACCAGAGTGCTTTGTATATCCATAATGATGTGTTTTCATCTCTAGTTCCACCTCCCTCTGCAAAGCACCACATTCTAGATGCAAAATTGCTCTTGGAATCCATTTTAGAGCTCTGGGATGTAAAGACACCTGATCCTCTTTGTAATTTCACAGATGAAGAAATGGAGACTCAAAGGGCTGAGATATCTTCACCCAGCACACACTGCTTCTGCATTAGAAGCATGGTGGCTGCTGTAACAGAAATGCTGCAGTTGGAGGAATGATGCTTTATCTACTCCCTCAGAGGGGTGTCTAGAGGTAAATGGCTGCTGACAGCAGTTCTGTTAAACAATGCATTAGGCCTGGAGTCTTGAGATTGGCTCAGAGGTCCCTGCAGGGTTGGGATGGCTGCTGTCCTCCCAAGTAGAATAGCTGCATTCATACCAGAAGTGTGCAGAAGAGCTTATACCACGAGGTTAGTTTCATTTTTTAGGAAGCCAGAGCAGCCTTAGGAGCCCTCCTCAAGTACCAGCAGAAATGAGCACTTGGTGTTTTAGCCTCTGAAATGGCTGCAGATAGAGCAGAAGAGACTTAAGCGATGCTAAGGTATACGCCTTGTGAGGCTGCCACCTACTGGTTTTCACTTCCAGCTCTGAAATGTCTCAGGCTGGCTGCTCTGTGCTGCCTCTGGGATCACCACTGGACATCACAGCACCAACTCTGAGGATGCGGTGTCTGCTATAGACAGTGATGTGGCAGACGCTGTGGCTGGAGGGTGAGCCCAGGACTCCTGTCTGACAGGCCTGTACCCATCACCGAGCTGAACTTCCAGGGCAACTTAGGGCTTTCAATGCTGGACAAGTGACAGGTGCTTTGGAGAAACAGGGGTAATCAGCCAAGTAAATGGTCCAGTGCATCATGGCAGGTTGCTGTGACATACGCAGGAACGGGAAACCCACAAGAGGAAACGATATGGAAATACAGAAATCTTTTATCTGGAGGTTGCTCTGCACCCAAGTGTTAGAAGATAAACAAAAGTAAATTGAACAGAGGAAGAGAAGCAATCATTTTCAAAAGGAAAACAGCAAAAGGCAGAAATAATCCTGTGGCCAAATAGCAGTGGGACCCTGTCAGTTAAGAGGGGCATTCGTGCCTCCCTAAGGCCCATGCTGGCATAGCTATGTGCACCCCAAATTCCCCAGGTGTGCATTTCTAACCACAGGCCGGAGGCATCCCAGGGTGGGTTCATTACACTTGATGTCCTTGTTAGCGCCCTGTGCACACAAGTCACCCTTGGGGACCTTCCTTTGTCTTCTCTCCTTTTTCCTTTTCTTGATAACTGTGGATATATTGTTTGTGCAAGGGATTGAATCCTGCTGTATCTTCTTTGCAATAGTTTTGCTGGGTCCCAGGGGCTTCTCAATATACCATTGCCCCACCTTATCACATCCTACAAGATACAAAATTCGCCTGGCCACCAATCCAGCCTCTTTCATCTGACCTTGGGACAGAGGCTGCCGGGGAAGACAGAAGTGATGTTGGGCCATCAGCCAAGATAGATGCTGCCTTCCCCTTAGGGCTGATATATTAAAGGTCAGTCTAGAATGGATATTTCTCACACTGGCTTTTCCATCTTTGTGTAACCTGGGAACTTGAGGGCATCAGACAACAAACCCTGGCTAATGAAGATCCTACAGAGACAACAGTAGAAGGGAAGATGTGAGAGGAGAGATATCTCAGTCCTTGCTCATCATGGTTGTAGACATTTTCCTTTTTGTAAAAAGTGCTACTAACACCAGGGAGGCTGTCCTCTGTATTTCTCTGAAACTAATTCACACAAGTGAAGGTATTTATTAGTGTTTTAGAACACAGAATGCCTGGGATTGTGAAGTACCCCTGCCTGTTTTGGCTGGCACATTTTCAATAACTAAACTCTCAGAATGTCCTTGTCTGGTCAAGCAATGAATCTGCATAATAAATGCACAGGATGCTGAGGTGGTGAGAGACTATTTTCCTTCTCTGTTCCCATCTGATTTGTTCACAGTTAAAATCACTTCCTCCATCTAGAATACTGGGATAATGCCAGTTCGTGAACCATGGAGGACATGAAGGGATTAAATGATAACTTAAAGGTAAAACAGTTAGAATGAGGCTGAGCACACAGCAATGCTCAGCTAAGCTCAGTTTGTGCTGTGGGTTCTCTCTGCGTCCCCATGGGAAGCTGAGCCCTGGGAATCCGCAGATGTCTGGCAGACGCCTATGCTGTAGACAAGGCTTTGCATGTGATCTAGAAAAGGTTTTATACTTTTTACAAGTAAAGTTTTGTCCAGTAATAGAGTGATGAGCACCTTATATAACTTCAAGATATGTCTCTAAATACGGAATAGTCCCAAATCACACCTGTTGTACAACTCTTGCCGCCATCTCTGGGGGGGGGGCAACAGTGAGAAGCTTGTGCCAGCTACCAAATAACCATGCACAAGCAAGGGGTACAGCCACTTTCCTTGCTGGGGTGAAAATAGCTGTTTTCAGTGCATGGGAGCGAGGTTCGTGCTTATTCCAGAGGATCCCTCGTTGTTGACAGGGATTACGGAAAGCCTTCTCCTCCACACCCCTCCCCTCAGCAAGGAGCTAGGTCCATTTTGGGTCAGTGCTTTCATCTGTTGCCTGTCACTTCCAGAGACACCAGTCACCCACTGTGGCCTGCATGCTGCACTCCTGGCTCCAAAAGGCTGGACTCCTGGATGGTTCAAAGACCACTCAGCAGGTCCTGTACCATGACAGGAAGTTCAAGCTTCCTGGACTCCCCTAGCACCTGATTAGAATGCAAAAGCCAGTGGAGCTCTGAAGAGAAAACCTGTCCCTGTCTAGGAGAAGACAACAGTCTGCCCAACCTGACACCTTTCCATTCACATCCAGTGACACGGGACTCCATGCCCTGTGATTCAGGGCCCTGGGGAAGGACCGGGAACTTGGCCCCTGATGGATGGATATTCAGAGTAATAGGTGACAAAGCCATGCTGAGATTTAGCATGGGGAGACATTCTGTGCAGAACGCCAATCATACCAAATATTTAGAAGCATTCGACAAGGATAAGAAATAGCAGCCTCCAGTGCAGTAGCAAAGGGGTGGGCTTAGTGCACGTGGAAACTTAGAGTGTAGCCTCCATTGCTGCAAAGTGGCTTCCAGTTGGCAGAACACCTCTCCAATGTACTGGCATGCCATGCCTGGTCCTTGGGAAGCTGGTCTCCTGAATACCTCAGCACCAGCTGCAGGGGTAGGGCTGGAGCTGAGGGCCAAGTTCAGTAATTTGCTTCCTTCCCCTGAAACTTGAGGAATTAATATTTCTGGAAGCTCAGATGTTCTAATGAAGCAAAATTACCTTTTTGTCTGCTTTTCTGACTGCTCAAGGTAGGTTCTGGAGTGAGAACCTCAATGCCATTCTGCATGGTGGCTCTGGGACAGACAGGTTAGCAATGGGCTTGGGGACAGGGAGGAGAATCCAGTGGGCAAAGGGAGGCTGCGGACAGGAGACAGAAAGCACCTAGCAGAGGAAAGGTGGATGGAGGGAGCCCAGAGAAGCAGAGGAAATGAGCCACAGTGGACTGGCCAGATGCAGGCTGTCTTCTAGGCTCCAAAAGTCACTCAGGGGTTGGGCCCTGATCTGTGAGCTTAGGTACAATATTGAAAAAGTACTCCTGAGGCAGGGAGAATTTCTGTGAGGCCACTGGACTTTTATTCTTCCTTCATACATCAGTGTGTGTTGGGCTGAGGGATCTGGCTGCCAAATGTGAAGCTTTTCCCACATCATCTGGTTACGGGTCCTTCCTTGGCTCCCAGTTCTTCTCCAGATCCCCTCATTCTGGGCTTTCTGAGGGCCAGCTACACCCCAGCTGTGTCAGCTCTCAGGACCTGGCTTTCCCTCACTCTGCAGGACTGGCCAGGAACAGAAGAGAATTTCTCTGCTCATGGAGCTGCAGGATGAAAAGTGTACTTGGTTTTGCAGACAGGAACCAGGGTTTTGTGTCCCGGCTCTGCCCTGAATCAGCTCTGTGGCTTCCAGTCTGATCCACATGCATGGGCTTTCTGATCATGATGGTAGCAAGAAGCAAGGGGAATCAGGGGAGCAAGTTTGGTCAGTGAAGGCCATGGACTTAAGTCAGGGCACTGGTTGGCATCTGAACCCGAGGAGGGAAGCTGCTTGGGAGAGAGCAGTGACTTACCAGGGTGCGCTGTGTTTGAGAACTGCAGGTGGGGGCTCTGGGTCCCCCAGAGAGCAGAGGAGAGCAGCTTTCAGTGGAATCTGGAGAGCTGTCATGGGGGAGTGTGAGATCACATGTACAATCATCATGTGGGTGGCTGGGCGTCTGTCCTCCCACCTGACCTGAAGGCAGTGATTCCCCAGGCACGAGAATTTAAGGGTTGCCAGGAAAACCCCAGAGTCTAGAAACCTCCCTTCCCTTGCTACTCCTAGCACTTTGATTTCCACGATGAGAGGTTTATTTATTGGACTTTGCGATGTGCTTTGAGCTTGACCAATCTTTTGCTTTTTAAAATTAAAATAGAAAGTCCCTGAGAGTCATTACCTGCTATAGGGAAGAACGTGGACTCAGTGTGTTGGAGTGTGTGTTAGATGAATGTGGTTTCTCTTTCTGGCTCTGCAGTTTCAGTTTGGATTTTTATTGGTTTCCTTTGCAACCCACAGGGTTGCTCTTGTCGCGGGGAGCTGGTTCCTATAGACGATGCCCTTTATTTTGGCCCTGCGCCTCTCTCACTCACTCTTGCCATGTCTCATCCACCTTCCCTCTTGTCAGAGCTCCAGCTCCCCATTTCCTACCAGCTAACTTCAGATTTGTCCCTAACTGGGAAGCTCAGCTTCTGAGTTACGGGGTGAGGCGTGGATGCCTGGCATCACGAGTGTGTCCTGTGCTGATGCTCTCCCCCTTGCTCCTTCCCTTCACATAGGGTTTTTCTGTGTCTGGACATTTCTTCCTGAACATCTTGTGGAGCAGGGGTACAGCTCCTCACAGAGCATTTCTCTGTGTGCACAGCTGCTGGCAGGCAAGAATCATCCTTCAACGCCATCAAGCACTACTGACCTCCATGGCACCATTTCCATTCCCCCAAGACCGAGCACACCCAAGGGCTCCACCTGCATGCAGCCTTCATTGGTTCAGGATCCACAAGCAGTGGGCACCACAGCAGTGTCTGCAGCCCGACAGCTCTGCTGAGCTGCGGATGCAGCCGGGTGAATTTTTAGACTGTTCTTGGAGGAGGCAGAGGCAGTGTGGTGTTCCCACCGGCACACCAGAGATGTGCTGTGGTTAGCAGCACCATGCACACCGGTCCAGGAGCACTTACAGAGGGTAGACAGCCCACACTCTCCTGGGCCTTTCTTCAGGGTGAAGATGGTCTGGGTCCTCCTTCAGGGCTCTGAGTGCCTCACATGCTGTATTGGTAAGTGCTGCCCTGTCCTCCTCCCAAATGCAGCACAGTGCCCTGTTCTTCCCTCTTCATGTGTGGACACTACAGCAGCCTCTTCAGTCCCTGGACTGGTCATTCCTTGGGGGCTCCTCCCTGCCCAGGTAAGTGACCCACTGCAAGGCCTCCTCTGTCAGGTGTGGCTATATCAGTTCCTGGCACAGGGGAGATGGTTCTGGGCACACACATCGTAAAGAATGTCAGTACATAGGAGAAGATGCAGGACAGTGAGGGCAGGTGCCACAGAGTCAAGGGACACTTAGGGTTTAGAGGCAAAGCCACTGGCCATTGCCACCACCATGCACACCTGCCACATGAGCTAGCTTTCCCTGCAGAGCCGTGCCCAAGTGATGCTTTATCACCTGACTGGGACCAAAGTGATACATGGACACATTTTCCAGTAAGCATCATGAAGACAGTCACAGAGGTGAAGACGATGGCAGAGAACAACAACAACAAAGACCAAGAGGAGGCTCTGGAGGAGAGAGAGAGTGGCATCAGACAGTGGCATCCTCAGCTGCCTGGGTCATTACCCACTCCCGCTGAGCAGGAAAGACACAGAGTCTTGGACCACATGGGTTGTCTGGGAGGGCCACGAACACAGTAATGTGTTTACCAGCTTTTGTGAGTGCTGCCTCCTCATTTTCAAGATGATGTATATGCCTTTCAGCTTGTCAGCACTGCTCCACAGAATAGCTTCTGCAGGCTCAATTCTGGCTAGCATGAGACTCTCAGAGATGAGTGACCTAATTAGATTTAAGATGATCAAAGGCATGGAAACTTCACTTTTATCATGAGAGCATTTATAACAATATTTGTTAGGGCTTTTGTTGTGAAACATTACTGAGCTTATACTGCACAGTACACAGGGACTAAGATGGAAAAAACAGAAAGGATTTAAGAGGCACTTGGGAGATGTGCATTGTCATGTGCAGAGCGTTGGAAGGGTTGGCTGTGAGTAACTGGCTCTTTGTGCATAAATATGATCATTTTGCAGATCTAACACCTAGATGCCAGCTCACTACAAAGACCTCAAGGGGTACAGGACTTCAGGACAGGAGAGCAGGTGAGCTCTGTGTTGTGGGGACCTTTCTCTTCCCTCTTGAAGGTCATCTTTGAAACTTATAGGGCTGAACTCTTTGGGGAACAGGAACACTTTCTAGGTACTCATGTTGGAGCAAAGCATGTACCACTCAGAACAGGGTGTCACTCTTGGTGCAAACACTGTTTACATCACCTTCTCACAGTTGTTCCCTCAGACATCATGTGGGCACTGCCGAGCTGGCGAGGCCCATCTAATTCCCCAGGTGTGGCCTGCCCTGGCCGAAAAACCACTGTCCTCTCAAATAGTCAGGTTTGGAGCCTGGTTCTTATTACATGCATGATGTGATACTGTGTTATTTTTGGTTCTTCTCTATACCACACATTCTTTCAACTCTGCTGTGTTGGCTATAAACTGGATGCTGAATAAATGGCTGTCACATGTGTGAATGAATGAGTGAATCAGGAGGGGACTGCGTGATGGCTTCGGGACCTTCTTTCCCACTTGTGCTTTGCAGGTGGGCTACCCTCTTAGGAGACCACAGCAAACCTCACCTCAAAATCCTCAGCCTCCATTTGAGGTTTTATTTTTCAGGGAAAAAGTGATCTGAGGCCTTATATGCTGTTTGCCCTTCCCAAATTAGCACTGACTTTAACTCTGCCCTGTTTCACCAGCTACGGTTCTAGAATCATTGCCTGCTAAACACTGCCAAAGCTTTGGTGGCAAATGCTAAGGGAAGCTCTCCCATCCTTAGCTCAGTTTCAGATGTTGAGGATGAAAAACCAGACCAGTGGTGGCTGGGACAGTAGCACCTGCGATCCCTTCCAGGTTAGAAGACCAGAGGCAGCATGGCAGCAGCACCTGGAAGCTGTCTCCGGGCAGCCTTTTTATACTGCTGTAAAGAACACACAAGCTAGGGAGACGTCAGGACAGAAGATTGCTTTCTTACAGCTCCGGAGGATGGGAAGTCTGGGACCAAGGCACCCCAGAGGATCGATTATCAGGTGGGGTTGCATCTTCTGGTGGGAAGAACACAGGGTCTTCGCCTGCCAAAATGCAGAAGGGCAAGATGCACAGTACTATGTGACCCTTCACCCCTACCCCATTCTTGGCCTAATCAGCTCTTGATGCCATCAACAGCAAAACCTGAAGTTTGTAGGAGAAGCACTTGGGACCCATAATGGCAGGCTTCCATCCTCCCACTCAGCCACATTCCGCATGGCAGTGGTGCAAGATCCCACTAGGGTGGCGTCCCCTTGTGAGCCTGGTAGATTAGCCCAGTTGGTGACATTTGGTGTTATTCTCGTAAGTGCTGTGTCTAGGTGGGGCATAAACTCCTTGCCAGCTGGAGGAATTCAGGTGGACAGCACCAGTGTCCTGCAGCCCATATCTGTTTTCCTCCAGCTTGGCTTCCTCTCAAGTGCTCTTCCTTCCCCAGAGGTCAGCAGTGGGTGGCCGCTCCTGTGTCCCTGTGCACTCTCAGTCACTTTGGGAAACTACTTTTCTTGAACGGGCCCAGCATGAGCCTTGGGAGCAGCTATCACCTTCCCTGCTTGGTGTAACCTGGACTGTCCATCACAGCCAGCACTGGATCAGGTTTTCAGAGCACACATGCCCCGAAGGCTGAGGCAGGAAAGTGCAGAGGAGATTCCTGAGTTCCTCCAGCAGATGCTGTCTGGATTCATTGACCACATCCGGGTCTCCAACACTTTGGATTATGAGAAGGATCAGCCTGTAATGTCTTTCGAATGAAAGACTTATGTAGATAGTGCTTTGATTTGAGAGGACAAAAGTCTTTCTGTCTTCATAAGGGAGAGGTCTCCATAAGGTAAGTCATGTAGGCAGACACACATAAATAGGGGTGACTCCTGCAGCTCCACTGCCATCCTGGTGCCTTCTCCTTCTTTGTAGGTCTGCTGGACTCAAGTGGGCTGCGGGAAATGCACACTTTTCTCTACTGAATTACACTTCTTTTTGACCTGGCTAGTATTCCTGTAGCCCTGGCACTCAGATGGGAGTGCATGTGCATCCTCTTCACTGTCTGTGGTTGGACCCTGTGGTCCAGGAGGATGCCAGCTGCAGTCAGCCCGGTGGCAGTGACCAGAAAGTGCAAGAGCACAAATGTCCCCATAAGGTAATGCATAGGAGTCCGTCCTCTGCCCCGCCAGCCTTGGCTGGTGTGGGTTCAATACAATGTGACATGGGCAGTGCCTGAAAATATTCTTCACCAGCCCTGGGAGTGTGGAACTCTACGAAACCCTCTGCAGGTTCTGTTGAGTTTCAGAATGTAAACATAAAACTCTTCTAGAAACAGCCTATGGAGATATTTAAAAAGTGCTGCAAAGAAAGGCTTGATGAATTCTTTTTAAAAGACAGAAAAAGCTGGGCAAGGGCAAATAGCTGTAATCCCAGTACTCTGGGAGGCCGAGGCAGGAGGATCAAAAATGTTTGGGTCAGACTGGGCAACTTAACAAGTTAGGAAAACCTTGTTTTAAGTTAATATAAAAAGTCCTTTGATGCCACTCTGTATGAAGGTCCTGAGTTAAATACCAGTAGTACCACAAAAACAAAAACAAAACAAAATAAGAAAAAGATAGAGAAACTCTTAATTTCAAATGTTTTGATGAACTCTCACTGTGAGGAAATACAAACAACCGAGGTACAGACCTTTCACAGAGAAGAGTGTTGCCAAAGAAGAGAGAGCAGAATGAACATGCCAGGTGGGAAGTGTTGAGACAGGTGACACAGGACCAAAAGCATATGGCCATGCATGTTGTCCTGGGGACCCCATGCCACCAGAGAAGATGCAAGCATCTTGTTCCTGACATGATTTACATCTGCGTCCTTGGGAACAATTCTTATGAGAAAACAAACTGCACATTCTCAAGTGGCAAGAAACCACCACTGTTATGGTGGATACCCTCTGTCAACTTGAGTTTAGAAGTGTAACTAAGAGACTCAGCAGGGATCTGGGGTTCTTACTTTGTAATCCTCCTCACCATGTGCAAGAGGAGGGCACGGAGATTCTGTGTGTGCTACATCTGCCCCGGGGGGCAGTGGTGGCCTGTGTATAATATAAGGGAGGAAAAGAGATTCCCCTACTTTGCTCTTGTTGCTTTGCTGCCTTCTGCTGCCTTGAAGTGCTGCCCCTGTGCCATGCCACCCTGCCTTGGAGCCAGCTGATTATGGACTGAAACCTCCACAGACTGTAAGCTAAATAAATCTTTCCTTCCTTCATTTTGGGCATCAGATATTTTGTTTCAGCAACAAAATAAAAGTAGCTAAAACACTTTATGACTGTATTCATGGATCAAAATTAATCAAACAGAACTAAATAGGGATGTATTTATCTGTATGTAGATAAATAAGTAGTTGAGTACAGGGTAGGTTTGCACTGTTGATTGATTTGTGATGCGCGACTTATCATGTGATTAAAACTTGAACACTATGCAAAAAGAGTGGTAATGAAATCGAGACCCTGGAACAGGCATAATTATATGGCTGAACTCTAAGCAGACCAAATCTCCCATTATTTGCCTTTATTTAATTTCAGATGAGATCTAGCATCTATACAAAAGAAGCGCTAGTACAACTAAGACACAGGGACAAACATCAGATGGTGAATTCCAAGCAGTGCAAATCGTTCACAATTCACGGTTATTTAATAGCTGATGAGATCTGACATCATTACTTTTCCACCTTTCTAAGTTCTGTCTGACAAGCGAACCGAGGTTTCCACACTTTGTTTTCTTCTGTCTTAGTGTTGCTGCCTTCGCCTTTGAAGAGCTCTTTGATTTTCAGGAATTCACAGCTGATCATCAATTCTGTGAATGCACAGATCAGTGGAATGGGATGCAGCCACCCTCACAGGTAGTCTAGGTTACATCCACTCCCTTGTCTTGTTCTCATCGTCGTTCTGTCACTCTGTCATTCTGCCCCCTGACCACAGCCCCAGATCTCTTCGGCAATGGATGATCTGTGTCATTACTGGAAGACCTGGAGGCTTGCTGAGCCAGGCGAAAATATCATAGGTCACCAAATTACTGTGCTTTTCCTGTCCTATCAGTCTTTCCTTCCCAGAAAAGTTTATAAATGTTAACTACTTGGAGAGTGATGTTTAAATGTCCAAATGAGTATTATCCTTGATGTTGTCACCTGGATGTCATCTCTGGGATGATTCTGAGCCTTCATTCCTTAAGCAAAGGACTTATCTGTGTCTCTACTGCTGTCTGTCTCCTTACCCTTCTCTCTTTCATCTTAGTCCTTTGGGCTACTACATCACAATACCAGAAGGTAGTAGAATTCTAAACAACAGAAATTTCTCATCATTCTGCAGTCTGGAAAGTCCAAAATAGAGGTCAGTAGATTCAGATTGTGTTAGGTAATTGCTTTGTGGTTCAGTTTTTTACTGTGTCCTGACATGATTGTAGGAACCAGGGTGATCTTAGAGGTGTCTTTTATGAGAACATGGATCTCACTTATGAGAGTCCTGCCCCATGACCCATTGACCTCTGAGAGGTCACAATGCATCCAAAATCACTTCTGTGTTAGTTGGCTGTCCTGCTGCTGGGATAAGATAGTAAAATACCTGACACCAGCACCTTAAAGGAGGTGGGATTTATTTCCTCATGGGCAGCAGGGCCAAGGAAGAAGGGCATGGTGGAGAAAGCTGCTCATATCATGGTGGCTGGGAAGCAGACAAGGTTGGAAAGAGCCAGAGTCCAGATATGGTCTCCAAGGCTAAGGAGATCCCCTATGGCTATGTCTTCCCATGACTCCAGAAAACAGCCACTTGAGCAGAAGATAGGTTTGTGTAATAAAAGGCCCTGTCTCCCAACAGACCAATAACAAACTGAGGAGGTCAGCATCTCCCCTCCAGTCACCTCACCACCAGGGACTTAATCCAGGTGACATCAGGATTACCTGGCTCACAGTCATACGGAAGACCACTTTGAACACACCAATCTGGGGATGGGTGAGTAACTCTTGACCTGCAGAAAATATTTGGCCAGAAGGAGAAAACCTTTCCTGTCCTACATCACAGAGATGCTGGAGGTGCTTGGTGTGGCACTGTGCTCTCTCTGGTGCAGGGTCAGCTTGACTAGCCTTGGAATCTGCCAGGGGCACTGATGCAGCACACTTCTGCATTTGTCTTAGGGGTCTTGGGGCACGGATTTAGGTGGTATGTGTGGTGCTGGGCTCCTGCTCTCTGGTGCTGTTCCCTCTTCTCTCCTTCCTGCCCACAATAGACAGGAGTATCCTCTACTATGACTTTCCTCCATGATGTCCACTGGCTTGGAGCCTGGAGACCATGGACTGAAACCCTTAAACCAGGAGCCAAATCAGACCTCTCTTCCTTTAAACTGCAGGCATCAGGCAAGCTGATGAGCACAAGTGTATCGTAACCTGCTCTGACCCATGCACAGCGTGGCAACACCTTGGAGTGAGCACGGTTTCAGCACGAACGCTTTGAAGCAAGAGCACTGGTGTTTCGAGGCATAGAAATTTCACTTAAAATGATTTACTTGCAGCTGAGGACAGCCCACCTGTGAATTCCTGTGTGGCTTTAACACTTAGTCCTTCATCACGCTTTCTGGTTCTGCTGTGGCCGGGGATCCCACACTTCGCTCTGTGCAGCCTGAAGCCCTTACAGGCCTGGCTGCAGCTTCTCTCCACCTGCTGCTGCCAGCTTCCAGATTAACCCTAAAGCCGCACTCCTGGGCACTCCCGGGGTCCCCTATTACCTCTGGCAGCAGCAGCACTCTGCCTCCAAGGACTTACTTGGGCTCACATTTTTCTTTCAGTATTTTGAATCTCTCACCAGCACTGCTGGAATGGAACAGCCAGGTTCAAAGAGACAGGAGATGGAGAGGTGAATTCTGGCAGGACAGAGAGGGCTCTTCAGATGGGGGCATTTCAGCTGGGATTGAGAAGACAAGTAGGAGTTCACCTCTGGGTTTAGATGGTATTTTTCATGACTACCATGTTTTAGCTTTGTTTTCTGAGAAGAGCGATGTAGTAAATTATTCATAATGAAGTAGTAACACTGTAACCATAGCGAAGGTTTCAGGTTGCTCTTTAACCTAAAACTGGAACCCAGGACAGGTAGTGGGAGAGGCTGATGCGGGAATGCACAGTCTTTGAGTACGGTGATTCTGGGGTAGGCGATCTGCTGGTCGGTTACTCAATAGGGTGCCTGTGACCTTCAGGTAAACACAGAGGTGGCCCAGTCTGACACCTGCTGAGCACCAGTGTGGGGCAGTCCCTACAGGCCAGATCAGGGTTGGCAGAAGTTCTCTACAGAAGGGCAGAGGGCAAACATGTTACACTTAGCTGGCCAGGTGGTGTCTGCTATTATGATTTAACCTCCCATGCTGTGGCTGAAATCAGATTGAGACGTGACACAAACAAGGAATTCTTTCCCCACCAGGCAGTGGACCAGGCTGGCCCTCTGGTGATAGCTTGGTGACTGCAGCTGAACACGATCCTCTTCTATTACGAAAAGAAAAACAACAGCACAAGTGCAAGGGGAGCAGGAGCAGGGGCAGAGGGAGCTCCTTGTGGAGACGGTGAGATCGTGGCTCTGGGAGGCTGCAAGGTCCAGGCCAGCCCCGAGCTGACTTCACAGTCCAGCTCAGCTCATGGAGCCCCAAGGCCTTTGTTAAATGTTAGTTACACACCGTACATTTAGGTCTGAGACTCTTCGTAGAGAAGGACAGCATCAAACAGAAGCCTTCCAAAAGCCTAGCCCTGGGTGGGTTTCTGGCAGTCCCCATCTCTTTTAAATCAACAATGGGGGCTCATCCCTGAAACAAAAGTGTAGTTGATCTATTTTCTCCCCAGACTCCAATGTTGGGGTCTATAGTTAGACCCCCAGTCCCCTAAATGGGTGCACGGTGAAGACTCAAAGGAATGAGACATGCAGCATGGTCTTTAGGGCTGCAAGAGGAGTGAGATCCTCGGCAGAGGATCTCCTAAGTCTGCTAGCTGGCCAGCTCGCTGACACTGGGCAGCCCATATTGAATTAAAACAAGCAAAGAACTGAGTGGACAGTGGAGGAAACTTGAGCAGGATCTTGGAAGGGGGTCAAGGGCCATTCAGAGCAACAGATGATGCTAATTAAGGAAAAATATCCAGGAAGTCTCCAGGTGGCCATAGCTGTGGCCTGTCTTGCCCCGTGAGGCGTCTACTCATTCTCAGTTCAGCTGTGCCTGGCCCATGCCACAGCCCCGCATGTGTATTCAACTTCAATGGCTCCAACACTTCCGGTCTGATTCCAGTAGAGGTGTGCCTTTGCTGGCAAGTGCAGATCCGGTTTCTAACCCAGGATCAAACTTACTCTCAGCAGCTGTAATAGTAACCAGAGGGAACAGGAGTCTTTCTGTTTAAAGGTTTGCCAATGTGATTTTCAAAATGTGTCGTTTCCAAAAACATTCTGAGAAGAAGTTGATCCTTCTAGCAAAGACTTTTCAAAGGTCACCTTAATAGCTGATGTTGGTGGGCATGGTCACTGGGTTTCTCAGGTCACTTTCCAGAATATTTCCCTGTCAGCTCGCTATTATTTCATTATTAATGCTGGTTTCTGCCATCAAGCCATGCAGATTGAAAGAGATCAAATGAACTTTTAAGGGTGATCTTCTCCTTTTCTCACTTCATCATTTCACTGAGCAAATTTCCATGATTTGAAAGGAAAGCATTTAATTTGGTTGGCTTTAACCAAGTAAAATTGGAGGAAGGGCCCTATGTCTTTGGGACGGTGTTTGTTTTACCGTGTGATTATGTGGCTCACCACATGCAAGGGCACAGGCACACACCACCATACACAGCTGGAGACTGTGACATGGGTGCAAGATCACTGACAGCAGGAACTGTCCCAGGGGAAAGTGCAGGACAGTGATGGACCGCAAGGCTGCCTGTGGGACGCAGGGGCCACAGAGGCTCTCAACACTTTCTGCTCATTTGCGGTGAACCTAAAGCCTGTCCTAAAGAGAGACAGGAAATCATAAAACCAGCGATGCAAAACTCGGGGTTCTTCTGAAGGTGGGGAAGCCCATCCAGTGAAGACAGCCTTGGAGCAGTGAAGACAGTGAATACAGGTGTTATTGCCTCCTCTGTTCACTCCTCATGGTTTGTCCTTCTGCTCTTATCAGATTAGACATTGGTGCCCATGGCCTAGTTCCAAGCCGCTCCTTAGCCCAGGTCCCTGTGATATTCAGAACCCTTTCATGAAGGAAGGGTCACGCTCACCCTACCATGTTCACCCTGGGGTTCTCTGGAGGATTTCAGCACAGACACTCCAGGTCCCAAGCATGTGCACTGCATTTGCACACAGAAGGCATAAAACCTTCATGTCAGTGCCTGCGGGAAGAGTGCCAGGATGCCTGTGTGTGGATCGAGTCCTTCACACCCCTGGGCCCAGTGTGTCCAGGAGGGTTAGGGTCCGGGATCTCTCTGCAGGCAGTGGGGTTTCAGGTGTTCAAGTCTGTCACAAGCCAGCTATTTGCAAATATCACCTTTTCATAACAAAAGCCATGTACTAGGTAATCTACATGTGGTTTAAGGTGTATATCACGGTCATTTTTAATAATAGACATTTTGCATCCTTGAGGAGTAAACTCTTACATGTGAGGTTCAACTCTGTTCCCTAAAACATGGTGAGACCTGAGAATTTTTCCTACTTTTAAAATGCAGGAAGTGAAGCCATGGAACAGAAGCTAATGCCTGGACCCACAGTTTCCCAAAAGTGTAGAGTTATCTAATAGGAGGAATCATACAGTTTGCAGAGATGAAAGCCAAGCCAAGGATCAAGCCCCAACAGGAGTAACTCAAAAACAAGGCCAAGCAGCAGTGTCCACTGCAAAGAAACAAGCAGGACAATGGGTGTTATTTCTCCCATGCTGTGGGCTTAAGGATTTGCCTTACATCACCTAGGGTCAGCTCCTCTCTCTTCTCTGAGTGGAGAGTTTTTACAGCTAAGTATGATTTCAAGCCCAATTAATATGCAGAGATTACTGCAAAATCACTTACTGTATAATGCCTGGCTGTGCTATAGTTTAACAGTTTGGCTATGGAAACTGAATTTAGACAGGAAGAAGACATCACTGATGTCCTTGACACTGTCCTTCATGTCAGGAACTGAGCCTTGGACTGCTGGGTGGTGCCTGTTCTGGACACATGCTTGGAGGTCACCCAGCAGTCTCAGGCTCACTCGTGTTCCCGTTCCTTTCTTTCTGTGGCGGGGAGTATGCAGGAGAATCAGCAAGGTTAACCACTGTTGGTGTTGCTTATCCAAGGCATTTCATAGCAGCCACCACCCAGGAGAGGAGACCCCAGAGTCTCTTCCATCTGGGGCTTTTGATTTCACTTCCTGTGTTTCTTCACCACAGGACAGGAGAGATGAGACAAGGGAGGCCAGACGTTTGGTTTAGCTTGAGACCATATTTGTCACTGAAGTAAATCAGACACACGTATTCAAATATTGCGAGTTTCCCTGGTGTGAGAAACCAAAAGGGTAAATGAGGGCCATGATGTGTAATAAATGTCAGAAAATAGGAAGAAAATGTTCAAACGGGAAGGGGAACTAGCAGGGTAGAGGGGGAAGGAAAGGAGGGAAAAGAATAGAAAAATAAGAACAAAGCTTTCATAAGTAAAAGAGGGACAAGAGGTTGCAGGGAGGGGAGGATATTAAGGAGAAAAGAAGAACCAAGATCTATCATGTGTAGTACAAAGTCCCTGTGATGAATGTGGTCACTCTGCATATCTAAAACGCACCAGTAAAATTAATTTTAGAAAAACACTTTTGGCTTAGAGATTGTTATATAAATGAGTCTAAGGTGGTCCCAGGGTAGGAGAACACTGTTGTTAACCTCATGGTAGTATGAGACCATCACTGATGCCAAACTCAAAATGTCACATTTCTAATTGCCACAAATGCAGCTCCAACAGAGCCTTCTTGTTTCAAATCCCCTGAAAAACTGTGCTCAACAACTGTCCACCGTGGTGAAGACCAAGCTGAGTTGTGAAGTGCCCAGGTAACTGCCTGCACCCTTTGAAGGTCTGCGTGTGCCCACTAGGCTGCCAGCTGATGTCACCAGGATGGATGAGCATCCTTGGATCTGCTCCCCTTCTGAGCAGTGTCCCTGCACCAAAGCCTCCAGCTGTTCTGCAGCAAGGGACTCCGGTATACAAAGCTGTGCTTGTCTGTCCCAATGCAGCTTTTGAGTGCCCCCTCACCTCACAATGTACCCATCACTAAGTCATTCCCCAAGTCTCTGAATTCCCTGCGGAGACAGAGCAGGCCCTGAGTCACAGAGTGTGAGGCTTGGCATGATCGCCTTGTTATGGACAATGCAAATCCATCCTACAACATGGTCAGTCCTTGTCCGTTTTGCCCTCCTCCCACCCTGCTATTTCTGTTACCACTCCAGCTTCTGTGACCTCACGGAGCTCGGTGCCTAACTTCCTGCTTTACAGTGATGCAATGAGAGGTGACGTTTCAAACTCAGGCAGTTGCTGGTGGTGACAGAGCTGACCTGCTTCTGCATGTGGCCAAATATCACTGCTCTCGGCTCAGATCACTGGGGGAAGGGGAGGCAGAATCAATACCCCACAGCACTCTGCTTCCATATTTGTGCTGGAGGGCCCCACGGGTCAGGGGTTGAATGAAAACCTGTTAACTTCTCTCGTTTGGTTAAGTGCATCATCTCTCCCAGCACACCCCGCCTTTTTTGAGCAGCCCTATTCAGTCAAATCTCTGTTGCCACATCTTTCCATTTGTGGCCATGATTCATAACAATCAGAGAGGAAGCAGCTTCAAGATGATTCTGGACCTTATTGGGGTTGGTGTTATCAATACAGGGTGTGAGGGAAACTTTGCTTTGAGGCCTCAAATTATTCATGAAAGAGGGCATGGTTACTAAAATCTGAACTTGGTCTTCTTCAGGAGAATTCAGCACTGCCTGTCCACTAAACAGGATGTCCCTGTGCTAGTGGTAAAGAAAGTAACTTGAAGGGAGTTGAGCTTCTCTGACCCCAGGGGCTTCCAGATGGGCATAAAGAAGCAGAAGAACTTCTGGCAGCTGCAAAAGGGATGGGGAGCATGTGCTGCTCTTTTACGGGGTCCACAGTGCCACCCACCTCCTAGGAGGAGCCCTTTCAGAGCAGACTGAAGGGCTGAAGTCCGTCGTGGTCCCCATGATGGTGTTGCCAGTGTTCCATGTGGAGTTTGTGAACTCTGTGTAAACTTTCCTCAGAATGACATGGGACTCTTCAGTGTCAGAAGCTGTGTCATTGCTATATTCCCAGGGTCCAATATGGTGCCTGGTGGGTGTGAGATGCTCAGACCACTGCTTAGTGAACACCTGCTCTTCAGAGGTCAGTGTGGCCCAAGTGTTGCTCAGTGCTCCGTGCCCTGTGTTGCACCTGCTTGTTTTTTCTGTTGCTCTAATATCTCCTTCTGTAAATCAATCAATTGCCTGAACATAGCTCTGAATACACTGCTCATTAAAGTGAGTTCCAGGTGAGACAGTGAGGGTATTAGTCCAGGGCTGCAAAGGAGCAGAGAGTCTCAAGGGCAGGGCACAATTGCTCATTTGCTAAATAACACAGACACACACGGCTCAATTACAGCATTGCACTGGGAAGTAAAATTGCAGTGATTTCCACATAAGAGTGCCTCATTAATGACGTTTGCTAACTGTTACTGGCAATATTGTGAAATGCCCTTTATTTTAAATCATTTTCTAAATTGCTAATGTCATTTGTGGGAGAGGAAATTTCCTCCATGCTCTGTGCAAGGAAAATGTTAGCACTTCACAAAATCCTCAGCCTTCATTTCTCTCTGGGAGTCAGGGCTCGGTGGTGTGAAAAAATGACATTTTGATATTTCTCAGTCTCCTCATTATCCGCATTTAAGTGGTAGCCAAGTAGTAAGAATTCAAATATGAGAAGATTCCACAAACCTGCTGCACGAGTGGGGAAATAGCACAGCTTTGCCTCTGGCTCTGAAGCTGGGTACTGCTGTGAGGAGGTCCAGATGGTAGCGTCTCAAGCTCCAGGCTGCACCGGTGTAACGTTCACTCATGATCCAGCAGAGGTTTTCTTAAGTGTTCCAGGCACAAGGAACACAGCAGCAAAAGGGAGCAGACAGAGCTCTTGCCCCCAACACTTGCTATTTCAGTAGAAAGGACAGGCAAGAGCTTGTCACTAACACACAGCTGAGATAGCTCAAGCCATGCTTTTATGAGCCTAACAACACTGGGGGGTTTATTAAGAAATGCTTGGGAGTCACTACCACCAGAAGGACGACAGGGAGTGATCCTCTGGGATAGAGGGACATCAGCAGAAATTTGACTGAGAGGAAGGAGCCAGCTTCTGAAATAGGGAAGAATATTCTAGAAAGTGAGAAGGACTGAGATAAAGTCCCAGGGCAGAGCCCACTGATCTCTTAGTGCAGTCCAGCTGTGAAGCCACTGATTCCCACAGGAGCCATCCAGATTAGTGTCTCATGTCACCTGCACCAGAGGCTGTGATGGCCTGGTAATCCTTCCTTCCGGGCTTTATCTTCTTGTCCTGACTTCTAGGCTGAGCACCCCTAATGCCTTGTGATGGTTAACTATTGTGTGGCCATGAGTAAGAAACACCCAAAGGACTGGAGTAGCACAATTCTGGATGTGGCACAATGGGTTTACTGAAGACAGAGGACCCTCATGGGTTGTGAGGGGCACCACAGTGGTCTTGAAGCCTGAATGGAAGAAAAATGGGGAAGAAGGCAGTCTCAGTGCTGTATCCTCAGAGGAGCTCTAGCCTTCGCCTTCGCATTCGCCCTGGACATCATCTCCTGGCTTGCAGTGCAGGCCTTTCTGCCATTTATCAAAGACCTTTAGGTCTGACACTATAGTGGACTCCAGGCCTTCGAACTTTGACTGGACCCTTGGGCTCTCCAGCACACAGGTGGCCTTCTGGTCTTTTCCATTGCTGATTCAGAAGATGGCCATTGTAATCTACCTTGCAAATCCTTACAGATTTATATGTCTTATATTAAACTTGTTTCTGTAGTGTGTGGACTAATAGATGCTTCTTCCTTAAGTGTTCATATGGTGCGCGCGCACGCGCGCGCACACACACACACACAAGCATGCTTTTAATCCAATTTCCCAAACACTTAACCTGGCAATAATCCATCCTTCTCAATTTCTCAATGTTGATAATAGAAAAACATGAAAGTTCCTCTAATTTGTGCTTAAACTTAGTTATCAGTTAGATATCTGTGTGTGTTTGGGTGTGCTGTAAGGGCATGACCTTGGATATGATACATGGCCCCTGGCCGTTTTTTCCCAGTGTCATTGCCCTGCTTGGCTTATCTGTTGCCATGAGTTGAGCAACTTTGTTCTATTGAACCTTTTGCCCTGATGTTCCTGCCTTGAGCCAGGGACCATGGACTGAATCCTTTGAGGCCAAGAGCCCAATAAACCTCTCCTCTTCTAAATTACACATTTCGGATATTTGGTCCCAGCAGTGGGAAAGCTGGCTGGTACTCAATCAAGCCTACAGATACTCATTTTTGTTGTGTTTTCTCCTGTTACCACTTATTGATAAGAAAGTGGATAGAATTTAGAGACATCATTTACCTGTTCTTTCCCATCTAGTCTGAATGTGAAAAGTGCCAGGATTTAGCGTCTGGGTCCCTCACTTCAGTCGTTCCTGCCAGCCGAGGCTCTTTCTACCTGCTTGTCCAAGCTCCTTAAAGTTGTGAACTGAACACTCTGGGGCAAACACAGAGGCTCACTGCATTAGCTCCTTTGGGTCAGTGCCTGCTGGGCTGTGGAAGAGCTTGGAAAAGCGTTGACACTGAGGGTTCGAGTCAGGAAGAGCCAGGGCTTCTCTTCCTGGTGGTGTATCTGTCCCTCTTTCAACCAGGGCAGTTGGTGGTTGAGCCTTCCATTTATTAGCACATGTTCATAACCCTGTCTTCAGTCTGAGTATCTACATCTTCAGTCAGGCACCAGATATGAAATACATAACTTAAAAGAGGAGAGGTTTACTTGGCTTTTGGTCTCAAAGGATTCAGTCCCTGTTCCCTGGCTTTAAGGCAGGAGCATCACGGCAGAAGGGCCCAGTGGAACAAAGTTATTTGATTCATGGTGTGTGTCATGGATTAAAACCTGGTGGTCAGCTTAACACCAGCTGAATTAAATCTGTGTGGTTCTGAGTGTAGAAGGCCCGCCTGAGGAAATTTGGCAGCATAAATAGAGACATGGAGAAGAAAACTGAGGCATTGTGGGAGAACCCACATTCTCCTAAATATTGTTGCAGTTTTTAGTATCTGCTTTTCCTGGAGGAGTCTGTCCTGGTGGCTTCCCCAAGAAGAATTTGACCATTGTCCTCAGAAGAGCTCAGGACATTGTCACTGAGAGTGGCTGTGGTTCACTTTGAGGGAGCTCTGCTCCTTACACTGAGCATTGCTTCCTGGCTCCATTGGGGAGGATGTGTGCCCTTTAATCTCCAGAATTTTGTCACACTTGCTTCCTGATACATACTCATCTCTTATCATCATCGGAGAAGCTCGGGATCTCAGTGTCACTGAGGATAGCTATGGTACTTTTCAGCGAAGCCCTGGTCCTCATGTTGAGCATCACTTCTTGGTCCCAGTGTAGAGCCCTCTACCTTTACTAGCACAGATCTTTCACCCTGCTGGCGTGGACTTTCTATCTTCCACCACTGACCTCTGGGTTTCCCAGCACAGATCTGTAAAACAGACTTGCTTGAGTCATTATCATGGGCTTTAGACCTCTAGCTGGTCTTGTGGGAGACATTGTTAGGAGATCTAGGTCTTCAGCTGGACTCATGTGGGGCATTGCTGTGGGCTCCAGGCCCTTGACTGGATTCTCTTCATTGCTGTCCTCCACAGTGGTGGAACAGAGTCAGCGTGCAGTAATATTTGTTGAGCATGTGACACAGGTCACTCTGCTGTCTCATTTCTCTGTAACATTATGGGGTGGACATCAGATGGAAAAATAATACTCAGCAATGATTTAGTGTCATCTCCCAGATGATAGCTGCAGTCATGGTTTTTGTGTTTGTTTAGACATAGATTCTTCTGGTACACAGACTCCTCCTGTGTATGTATGTACCTACTGTCTCTCTAAGTCTTACACAGCCTGTCCTCTACATCTATCTGATATTTCCACCTACATTTACATATATGCAGGTTCACAGAGCACACACCCTATGCATACAAATGTGCATATGTGTGCACGTGCACATGCCTGTATATCCCACTGGTCCACCCAGAAGAGATCCATTTTAGACTCAAGTTGACCTGGGTTTTAGGGACATGTTTCTTCTCCCATCCACATCATAGTGAACCCTTCCCTCCAGCCTCCTATCTCTTACTTTCCAGTGGACAACACATGGTACTGGGAATAGGAGAGCCCCGCAAGTGGCAGGTGATCTGAAACAGGAATTAAGAGCATTAAACACTTACTGGTAGATGGGGAATTGGTCAGCATACTTATTGTTTTAACCCCTTAAATTCTGAATTCAAAGGCAAGTGGACATGTATTCCAATTTGGAACTCCTTTGGAACTGTTATTTTTCTTGTCCTGCACTTTGTTCATGAAGAAACTCAAAGGCATGGCTGTGAGATGTGGACCAAGCAACCCACCTTAGGTTATTTCATGGGAATTACTGACTGTGTGAACTTTAGGCCATCAAACTCTGATCAGTGGGTTTATTAGCAACTTCCATAAACACGAGTGAGTCCAGCTGCTCCACCTTGTAAAGTGGTAATTTAGGGGAATACAGTCTTACGCATTTGCCCTAATTTGTTTCTTCTTTATGAAGTAAAAGCTAAAGCAACTAGCTTGACAGTCACTGGACAGACTATAAATAAAGAGTAGGGCTTTAAGATGGAAAATTGACATAATTGGAAAGCAATTAAGTTTTTCTACCTTCCACCCCTGAGCCCCAGCGCCAGTGTTTAGCAGCTCCTTATGACACTGAAGTGTGAGTCACAGTCTCAGCTGAGACCATGGACGAACTGGTCTCAGATCGACTTAGGGTCCATCAGTCCATGCTATACCTTTTCACTGGAGGTTCAGAGAAGGGAAGTGAGCTGCTCAGAGTCAGAATTCTCACACACCAGGGCTATTTCCACACTAGGAGATGCAATCTAAAATTTCACCTATTTTAGATACACTTTCTGTGTTGATCAGCCAGGGTAAGGATGTGTCCAACTCAGTACAATAGCTCCAGAATACTTGCTTCTCTTCTTTTTTAGTAAAACAAAGTCACCTATGCAGGGTCACCAAAGACAGCTGCAAAGCCTAAAAGGCACATTTTAATAATCATCGAGTTGAGGGAAGCCCATTGCTTTACCCCGTAGAGCTTCAGAGTTCTCGTGTGAATTGTAACACGAGAAGTGAAGTTCATTCCCTCTGCGAACAGTGTTCTTTGCAAATTAGAGATCTCAGGATATATCTTACAAGCATTACAACATGTCCCTGAGGATGCCTATTTTCATTGTTTGTAAAAAGGTTTGAGAACAACCTTGAGTTGTAAGTTAGATACAGATAAATGCACCCATATTCAGTGCTCAGTTTGATTAATTTTGACCCATGAGTACAGGCATAAAGTGTTTTAGCTACTTTTCTATTGGTGCTAAGACAAAATACCTGATGCCCAAAATGAAGGAAAGAAAGATTTATTTAGCTCACAGTTTGTGGAGGTTTCAGTCCATAATCAGCTGGGTCCAAGGTAGGGTGTCATGGCAGAGAAGCCACAGTTTCTGGTGGCAGAAGACAGAAAAAGCAGCCAGAGGAAAGGGAGCAAAAAGAGAGGAGCAAGGCTCTTTTCCTCCTTTATATGTATGCAGGCCACCTGCCCAAGGTGGATGCAGCACTCACAACCAAAGCTAGACAATGAGTCAATCACAAACACTGGGTTACCTACTTCGAAAATCCCATCCCTCCTCCTTGACCTCACGAGGCCTTGGAGGCACAACCAGACACAAACCCTAACATAAATTAACACTAGAGTCAAGATAGTGAATATTTCCAGTATCTTAAAATATACTATCATAACCTATTGGTGGCCAACCTCTGACAATCACTGGTATCATTTCTATCTGAATTGTTTTGACTTTACCAGAGAGACATAAATTAAATCATAGTTTAAAGCCTTCTGCACCTGAGTTTTTCATTTAGCATAATCCCTCCCCCAGTAACTTAACTGAAGCATAGATGATGTATAATAAATTAAATCTGTTTAAAGATATAATCTGGTGAAGTTTCATACATATGGGGCTGGAGATTTATCTCAGCAACATAAGTGCCTGCCTTGAAAGCATGAGGTCATGAGTTTGATCACCAGTACCTGTAAAAATAAACAAACAAACCAACTATAAAGTTTGATACACAGATGTATGTACCTGTAAAACCACAACATTACAAAGACAGTGATTGTACCCTTTATACCTCAAACCCCACATCCCACTGAGATCTCCTCATACCCACTTCCCTGCTTCCTTTTTCCCACACTTCACCAGCATCAGGCAAATTAATCTGCTTCCTGCCCAGTAAATACAATTTCACTGTCTAGAATTTTACACAGATTAATAAATCGTGAAATGTAAAATACTTTCTGGCCGTGTGGGTTTTCATTTTGTGCTGAGTTCAGAAATTTGAAGAGCAGAGATATTCTGTTGTTTGTTTGTTTGTTTGTTTTTGTTTTTTTGCTACCAGGGATCAAACTCATGATGTAGCACTTGCTAAGCAGATGCTTACACCACTAACTAAATCCACAGCTGAAATTTTCTATTTTAATAAAATCAAAGATACAAGGCTTTAGATAATGGACAATGGACAATAGACAATGGATTATGATCATTAAGGAAACTTAGCCTAACTCTGGTTCACAAAGATCTTGTTTATAGCAGCACAATTTGTAATAGCTAAATTTTGGAAACAACCCAAATGCTGATCAACTGCAGAATGGGTAAAAAGAGATGTTATATTATATACAATGGAGCACTACTCAGCTATAAAGAAGGATGCACTTGAAGTTCTGGGTAAATGGGTACAACTTGACATTATACTGATAAGTGAAATAAATCAGAATCACACATGTAAACATCATAGAGTCTCCCTAGCAAAAATATAAAGAGTAAATAAGTCCAAAATGCACAATAGCTATTGTGACAGTGTGATCCGGCCTGTGGACCAATCTATGGGTCTCAACCTGGAGAGGGGATCGGGGATGGGGGCAGGACAAGAGAAAAGAGAGATGGAGACAGGATGAGATTCCAATCGAGTCTCGTTTATTTTTAAAATGGCTACAACTTATATAGGGTGGGGGCGGGCCATAGGCAGAAAGAAGGCTTAATCTGATAGGTCATCGTTACATTCGGTTATATGATGTAAGCAGGAGAGGATTATGGGTAATGTAGGCAGGCTGAAACAGGAAGTTTGCTTGTCATGTGCATTGCAGGCAAGGGGAGGATCATGGGGAATGTAGGCTGACACACAAAATGCCCTCAGGCAGGAGGGGCAGGGCAGCAGCAGCTATTCAAAACCGTTCCCTACAACAGTGAAAGCAGAAGAAACTGCTTAGAAGGAAAGGACAATTGGGTTGAGGGAAAGTAGATAGAAAAAAAGGGGAAAGATCATATGCATACACAAGATAATAATTGTACTACCAATCTCTGTTAGTCACCAAAAGAAAGGTTTGTGCTTTCATTCTCTGATCATTTTCATGCCTGCATATCGTAATCTGAGCAACTAATTTGAAGACAACAATAAGCAATATATTAACAATTGTTAATCTCCTAGTATTTGTTTTGAAATTCTGTATCGCCTTTTTTTGTTTTAAAACTAAAAATAAGATTCTTTTACCTGAGAATTTTTATGATCTGAATTTTCACAGCAGTATGAAAACCATAGCCATTGTGCCTTAATCTTTGCATGTATTACAGACATGGTTCCTGTCTTTATGCACGCATATTATAAACCATTCAACCCCACTTGTGGAGAGGGACACCATTTCTCCCTGAACTGCCACGGCAGTTTGGTCAAAAACTAGCTGCAAACAGTTGATTGTTGTAAACTGTAGCTTCTGTGAAAATTCCAGAAAATGTCCTGTGGGCATGTTGGCCAGAGGTACGTATACGAGGGACATACAGAGCTAAGGGACTTTTGGAGCCACCAGCCCCGAACCTCTCAGAACTCATAAAGATTAAAAGATTGCGTACAGGGCCACAAATCTGGGTGCTCTGCCCTCTCGCCTCCACACTAGTTTATCACTTGGATTGGCCCCAAGGTCAGTCATGGAACAGAGCAGCCTGACCCTCCCTTGTCCTTCTCCTGTCCCCACATGAATTCATATGCAGATGCCTTTCTGTTGTCCTTTATTCTTGCTTCCTGGTGTTACAGGCAGCTGACTTAGAAATATTACATGCAGTCAGCCAAAGCTGGACCCTCCAAGGAACCAGTGCAGAAGACCAGATACCATGTAGCCTTGGAGGAAAGAGATACCTCCTGATTTGGGCCAGATCTCAAGAAAAAAGTTCAAACAAGTAAACCCACATCCTAAGGACTGATACTCTAAATAGTCTCTAGCACCTGAAGGAACCAAGAGTCACCACTCCAATCCCCTGCAGTCAAAGGCCCTGTTTGGTATTCATTCAACTTGCCAAGATACTCACCTCCCTGTTGGGTCCTGATTTAATCAATTTTACCTGAGGAACTGTCCTCCTCAACTTATTGGGTGACCATAGTTCTGGGCCATCTCATGCACACCTTGTGAATTCCCATTATTCCCCACGCTGGACCCACCTTACCTCGTGGTTTGGCCCAATAAGCATCCCCAAAGAAGAGTCTGGGAAGCAGCACCTTGATGCACCACTGCCAGACTGGACTGGCCAGACTTCAGCCTCTACCCGTGAGTCAGCGCCATTTACAGCCAGAGATAGAGAGAAAAAAGGACCCATCAGCAAGCAACCCAGGCTTGGAACCAGCACCCTACGTACACTCCTGCTGGATTTTAGTAGCCAGACTCCAGCCGCTTCCAGTGCGTGGGCTGGCAAAAAAGTAGCAAATCCCAACCCCTCCTACCCGCAGCCATAAGTGATCATCTCATTAGGAGAAACACAGGCTGTGATGATAGCCATGGAGGTGGAATGCAATCGGATGCCTGTGGTACTGTGGTGTTTCACTAATACTGCAGGGCTAGGGCCCATGATCTGATCATTGGTTCAGAGGACAGCGGTACACAGTGTGGCATCTAGGGGGATCTCCTTCTGAGGGCTGCAGCCACTGTTGATTCTCTCTGATCATGTTCTGGAATTCCTATATCATGTCCACTGTTTTGTTGGGTTGGCTTTTACTCTGTTTTGTTTTGCTTATGTCAAATCCAATTGCAGGAGTAGGTATTTCAAAGATAGCAAGACACATTATGGTGGTTGTTTTGGTTTTACTAATGACTTGTTTTGAAGTCTTTTATTGCATTCATTGTTTACTATTTTTTATGTTTCTATCTATTCTGTTCTGTTTGGTTTTTACTATTTCTGAGATTATCTGCAGCTATTTTGAACACATTAAAAGATGTTATGGTAACTACTACTGATTTTGCAATGGTTTTTGACCTGTACCTTTTACACTGGTTTGTTTTGATTGATTTTATTTTGTATTATCCTCTTTAAAAGAAATTTTAAAAATCCCTAAGGAAAGCAGATTCCCCAGCAACCCTTTGGGACCCTTCTGTCTTTCTCAGACAGTGACTTTCTTTCTCTTAATAAATATACTCTGCTCTTCACCTTCATTGTTTCTAAAATTCATTCTTCAATTTTAGAAACCACAAACTCAGACCAGACATCTAATAGGTTGGGAGTTTCTTTCCTCTGTATCACTAAAATCTGCATAGTTATCCCATGCGCTGAAAAAGATAAAATAAAATCCAAAATATGAATTTATACTTGGGCTTGAATTTTACCAAATGCCCCAATAGGAGACTGGCATTAATAAACATCAAATGCACTTAAAATTCCCAAAGTCAAATAAAAATCAATTTCAATAAGAAATAAATTATCTCATCCCAAATTAAAGACTACATTGAGAAAGAAAAAGGTGAACACAAAGTCAGCCCTCTTCTCTAGATAATTCAGCTACTTGCTCTCTTTAGAGAAGGAAAGGTTGTGTAAGACAGAAAGAACTCGTTCCATCAATTACAGTAAGTGCATCACTTCGCAGCTGGTTAGCTCAGTATTTCTCTAATAAAGTTCAAAATTACCCTATGATGGTTTTTCAGGTTGAGACTTTATAATTCATGTAGCCACCTCTAAGTGAAATAAAATGTACGGTATTTGAAAGACAGGGACAAGGACATAAATTAAGACATAAATTACCATTTGCAGGGAGCAGATAAGAGCTTGATTCCGAGAGAGCTGATTTAAATCAGACTTAGAGCAGTGTTCCCCAGTCTGATTCTAAGTACGCAGGCTCTTCTGAAATGACCCCAGTCTCTCTGTTTCCCACCCACAAATGAAAATGTGTGTGACGAGGAAGATGGGTTTTACGATGTTCCAACAAATCATTTTTTGCCACTTCAATGCAGGTACAGCACGCTCTGTGTAGTGAGGGCGCATTCCTGGGCACTCTTCCCGGAGATGCATGTGCAAGGAGCCAAGCTCCATGCACCAGAGAGCCATGGGGAGAGGGGGAAGCTTGTCCATGTTTTCCATATCGAGTCATTCATTGCTATTTTCAAAAGCTATTCCATCGTTTTCCAGTACATGCTATGCTTTTTCTTATATTTTTATGCCCCATGTTACCCTTATCTTCCCCAAAATATTAACCAGAACACACTGTAATGTAAGTATAGGATGCTGATACCGACTGACACCAACTCACCCACGTAAATATCAGTGGGGATTTTACTGCATCCTGCATGCCCACAGCTGCCCAGTGGTGAGGCAAAGGATGGTGAATGCCCCAAAGACACCAGGACAGGGCTGTGGGTGACCTAAATGCTCTGCCTCAGCACTGTCCAACAATGTAGCCAAGAACCACGCATGAGTACCAAGAAACTAACATGTGGCTGGTGCAAGGAGGGACTGGGTTTTATTTTTATTTGTTTAATTAGTTTACATTAAGACAGCCCCACATGACAGGCACCTTCACTGGACAGCAAAGCTCTAGCGACATCTGAATCTACCCACGTGCCTAGGTTGGAAGGAGAAAGTACTGCTTCTCACCATCATCAGGAGAGGTGTCCCCAGAGCATGTCTTGTCTTTCTCCTGGGAATGCCCACCATCGGATGGGAGCACTAGGCCATTGCTGACATTGAACTATTATTCCTTGTAATGTCAAAAGTGACGATGACAACATGGCAAACTCTTAATGTGGCCCAAACTGTGAGGTGAACACTCACTGTCACTTCCCTTTTAACTCAAACCTCCTCTGCGTGTTTTGCACATGTTTCTGGGCACCCACTTAGTGTGTGGTACACTTGCCTGTGTCTGGTTTTGGAACCATGGGGTGGCTTCTTTGTTACTTCTGCTATAGACCAAGGGTGGATCCAGGCCCCTTAATCTTCAGTTCAGTTCTGCTCCTTTGTTTGGCCAACAGAATGAGCCAAAGTGCTGCTTTGCCTTCAAAGCCCACACTCTGAGATGACTTGCATGCTCCCTGCCTTCTCATCTTCCATCTACTCCGTGAGAAGAAGGAGTGAGGAAGGGCTGGTGCGACATTCCCAGGGGAAGGCAAGAGACAGAGCAGTGTGGCAGAAGCACCAGTCACATCAACAGCAGTCCATCTGTCTCTGTCTCTCCAGATTCTTCGGGAACAACCTGCTTTGGTTGTTGATTTCCTCACGATGTTTAATTATTCAGCAAAGGTAAAACAGGAAACACAACAAGGGATAAATAGGAAACCTGAATGCTAACTTATCACACAAAATCTAACTCAAAATTTATCTATTAGGACACAGAGACTCTAGGATGGGGTGGAAAATACCCAGTTATGTACATCTACAAGGAATCACTTTACATGAAGACATACTGTGTGACCTCAGTTATGCAACATTTGGGAAAAAGCAAAGCCTTGGAGACATTACAGAAAGTACGGGTGCTTAAGGCTAGGGGGATGAAGGGTGGGAGGAACAAGGAGGTGTGCATAGAGGATGTCATTGCAGTGACACTGTGTGATGATACATGTCATTAAACTTCTGGAAGCGTGGGAGGTGCAGGACCCCCTACTGAGAGAGTTCTCATATTAAATGTGTTGGTGCACGTTCATTCCTCATAGGAAGTCTACCGCTGCAGTGTCATTGTTTTTAGAGAGAGAGAGTGTGGGAACAGTGGGTCACATGTGAAGACTCTGTCTGCCAATTATTTTGTGAAACTAAAACTGCTCTAGAAATAGTCTGTATTCGAACAAACAAACAAAAAACCCAACAGCAGAAACTGGGTGTCACTGGCTGCAGGGCATATCACTCCCTTTCCTGTGGGTGCCATACCTGGTCCGCACAACAAAGAGGAGCAGAGGTCATGACTGAGGCCGAGGTTGGGTGACTCAAAGGCAGAAACAGCTTGGTGAAAGGCAGGAGAGTGGGTCACTGCCCACCCCAGAGCACTCAGGAAGCAGAGGGTGAAAGGTGGAGCTGGGGACCGGGTTGAAAAGCTTCCAGACCACGGCCGGTGAGCCCTCCAGCCAGCCCCACTACCTGACAACATTTCAGGGTCTAAGCTCAATGGATGGAGCCTCTGTTGAATTGAGCAATCCATTCTCCTTCCACACACATGAGACATTATGTGAACACTGTGGATTTTTCTGAGAACTAAAACTGCTCTAGAAAATAAAGACTACATTATGACAAAGATCAAACCAAAACAAAACAATCCAGACCACCCTGATCCAGGGTCTTGGCTGGTTGCATCTGGGCTCACATTTTAATGACTCTGGGCTCTGCCTCCATCTCCTGGCTTCATCTTCCAGCAGGTCCCCTCCATGGACCAAGCCCTGGGAATTCCAGCCCCAATTCCTATAGCTGCAAATCCCAGAAAAGTTCTGTGCTGTTTATGTACAGTTCCTCAAACATCCTATTAGCAACCTTCACAAGACATTCGGCCCCACAGCATCTCATGGGCCTCTCCGCCAGGTTGATGGGGTGCTCTCTTTGGCTGAACGGAGGCCCTGTCCTCTCTCCTGTCCCTACGGAGAGAAGTCAACCACTCTTCTCTCCCTGTAAGGTCTGAGGGCAGGCTGAGCTTCGAAGCAGTCGGAACCAGCCCGTAAACCCTGCAGCTGTTGCTGTGCCTGTGTGTGCTTTACGGATGGAGGCTCTGCCAGTGTCATGCACTGCCCTGGCTCCAGGCTCAGAATTTTCCTTCCATGTGCTCAGAGAACAGTTTACTACGGTGAATGGATCACTCAGAGGTGTCTTATCAATCCTGTGTGAACTTCAAGAGGGGAGCATCTGTGTGAATCTAGACAGATGATGGCTGGAGGACTCATCAAGGATGCTGCCCATCTCGGGGGCAGGCTTATGATGTAAGTGACTGGATTGAGGTTTCTAAACTACTTCAAATGGGATCTTAGGAAGAAAATTAGGCCACAGCTTAGAGTCTGTTGGCAGGTCCCCTCGAGCAATCATTTTGACTTCTCCAGAACTGGGATATTTTAATTAGCTCTGTGGTAGGGAGATACTCATTTCACCATGGCAGAGACAGTGTCCTGATCAGATGCTGGGAAAATAATTAGGAGGGCAATAAATACAAATTTAGTTTAAATGATGCTATTAAGAGTGGAAGTCTGACATTCCACCATTTAGCATTATTGGTTATGTGTGCAACAAACCGTGGCAAAACAAAAGGAGACAGGCCAGCTTGTGCAATTTAAAACATCCCATTCACCCCGAGCACACATGGAAGTTCCCTGCCCTTGCTCATCAGTTTGTAAGCATAATAGCCATTCCTGGCTGCTGGTGTTTAATCACATTCTGAATGTGATTCTCAGCATGTCTCAGGAACAAATGGTACGAATTTCCAGTGGAGAAATGAGTGAGGTTAGGTCACCTGCATCTTTTAGCCCAGTGATTTAAAATCCAGCCTGGATGATCCTGAGGCATAGGAGCTGAGAGGACACCACGCAGGTTTCAGATGAATTCAGGTAGGTTGTACTTGCTAAGATGTGATGAGAGAGAGAGAGAGAGAGAGAGAGAGAGAGAGAGAGAGAGAGAGAGACAGAGAGACAGAGACAGAGAGAGACAGGGAGAGAGACAGAGAGAGACAGAGCAAGAGAGACAGAGAGAGAGACAGAGAGGGACAGAGAGAGAGAGACAGAGAGAGAGACAGACAGAGACAGAGAGAGACAGAGAGAGACAGAGAAAGAGAGACAGCGAGAGAGAGAGAGAGAGAGAGAGAGAGAGAGAGAGAGAGAGAGAGAGAAAGAGAGAGAGAAAGAGAGAGAGAGAGAGAGATGGGGAAGGGAGAGAGAGAATTCTAAGGAGTCAGTCATGGCTACAAGGGCCCAAACCTTGCAGAGACTGCTTGACTCTGAGGTCCAAGTCTGAGTCCTACAGTCCACTCCTTCAGAGAAGCCCATGCTCACTGCACTGTTTACAGCAATACAGTTGTTAGCCAAGGTACTAGGAAGGTGGACATTGGCATGGGCTTGAACTTCTCTGAAGGAATGGTCAACTTTTCAGACATGAGCTTGTACTTCTCCATTTCCTGACTGTTTGGGCTGAGATCCCTGTAGTTTGCAGAAAAAAAGCAAAATAAATATATTAAGGTTATAATATAGGAAAATGAAACTCCCAACCTACTTTGTCCAGTGAGAGTTCATGTTCTCCAAAACTGAAGAATGAATTTTAGGAAAAATGAAAGTTAACAGCAGAATATATTTACTGAGAGAAAGAAAGCTTCTGTCTGAGATAGACAGAAGGAGTCCCGAGTGGGTTGTCAAGGACTCTGTCTTTTCTAGGAACTTCTATAGAGCAGAACCATGAGATGAGATGGGTCCAAGGTGAGGAAACCATGGGAACTTGCCGGGCAGGTGGGCCTGAGGTGGGACAGAGCTATGATTTACCAGTAAGAGGAATTGCTCAGGTAAAACTGATTAAATTGGGGACAAATCAGGAAGGGAAGCCAGTTCACAGAGCAAGCTGGCATCATTAAAGAGCAATGATTCTTCCAGTAGGGGGTTGCGATGGGGACTCCTGGCTTCCTCAGGGTGACAGAGACCTGCTTAGAATATCAGTCCTTAGGATGCAGGTGGACTTGTTTGATCTTTTGTTTTGAGGCCTGGCCCATAGTGGAGGTGTCTGTCTCCCCCACAGTTGCACTGGTCCCTTCAAGGACCCAGCCCTGTCTCACTGCCTAGAATATTTCCATCTAACTCAGCTGCCTGTAACAGCTGGAGGAAGTAGGTTAGCTCCCCCTCTTTTACTTTTGTTTGCCCACCCACATGGGGAATGACAAGGGCAAGGGTTTGGGATGGATGGAAGACCGCTGGCTACTCAAAGACTTATAAAGTTAAAGTTATTTTTCTTTGCATTTATATTTAGGAAATTTCTCCAAAGATAACTCTGGCTCGACTTGGAAAATGAGGTGGATATGGTTGCTTAGGAAAAAAATTCAAGATCAGAGATTCTCTCTCTCTCTCTCTCTCTCTCTCTCTCTCTCTCTCTCTCTCTCTCTCTCTCTCTTCCTCCTCCTCTCCTTCTCCTTCTTCTTCATCTTTCTTCCCCTCTCTACCTCTCTTCCCTTTAGTTTGCACGAGGAACGCACAGGTTAGTTAGATGCTGCACCTTGCTCTGCACACAGCACCACAGTCCTTCTGAAGATTTTAGCACTGCTGCGCTCACTTCCCTCTCCTCTTGGGTGCTGGAGTGCATCTGAATTCCCCATCAGTAGGGAAGAGGGACAAGCTCCTTAGCACTGTCAGAACTACTGCGATTGTAAGTTTTGTCCACTGCATTTCAATCACCCTGTTCTGAGGAGGGAGGTGAACTGACCAGTTGATCCTGCTGAAAGTTTGTCATCCTTAGTTTTCTGTGGTGGGGAAATAAGCCTTGACATGCAGCAGCTCTGGTCCCAAGGCGACACTGTCAAGGGGAAAGAACATGAATTGTGGAGTCAGAAGCATTTGGAATTGTGGCTTCACTACTTATTAAGCGTGATCGCTTAGGGACATCACTTAACTTTTCTAAGCCTATTTCATTATGTGTCACCTGGGGGCCTTTGGAGGATACTCAGAGAAATGAAATTAAAACCCCTGACTTCCAGGGCTGTGGTCAGAGCATGAAAGCACATTGGCTGGAGCCTGTACCTCACTCAGCTCCTCAGCCCCTTTGGCAGAGCAGGATCCTGATTTAATCTAGGCTGAGGGTCGGCTGGATGCTGTTGGTCTCTGCCCCAGCAGATAAACACAGTGACAGTGTCTGGATAATACAGCTGCTGCATAGTTTGTGCAAGGTTTTACCAAAAGCATCTGTCCTGTGATGGAAATGGTCTAATGGATATGCCCATGGTGGTCTGCAGTCAACACTTGCTAACTCCCTGGCTTTAACAGGTGTCCCCCACCTGCACCTTTGCATATGTGTGTGTGTGTGTGTGTGTGTGTGTGTGTGTGTGTGTTTGTACAGGAATGCATGTGTGTGTACAGGAATGTGCATGTGTATAGGAATGTGTGTGTGTGTGTGTGTGTGTGTACAGGAATGCATGTGTGTGTAAAGGAATGTGCATGTGTATAGGAATGTGTGTGTGTGTACAGGAATGCATGTGTGTGTACAGGAATTTGCATGTGTATAGGAATGTGTGTGTGTGTGTACAGGAATGCATGTGTGTGTACAGGAATTTGCATGTGTATAGGAATGTGTGTGTGTGTGTACAGGAATGTGTGTGTGTATAGGAAAGTGAGTGTGTGTGTACAAGAATGTGTGTGTGTGTGTACAGGAATGTGTGGGTATAGGAATGTGCATGTGTGTGTACAGGAATGTTTGTGTGTGTACAGGAATGTGTGTGTGTGTACAGGAATGCGTGTATGTATACAGGGGTGTGTGTGTGTGTGTGTGTGTGTGTGTGTGTGTGTGTGTGAGTGTGTATGTGCCCTCTTTGATTATGACCACCTGTTGCCATCTCTGGACTTGTGTTCTTTTTTTTTTTTTCCTTTTTGGTGCTGAGGATTGATCATAGAGACTCACACATGCTAAAAAGTCATCACATCACTAAAACACTGAATACCAATAGACTAATGCTGGTCTACCAGAGCCCCCTGCCCTAAACCACTGCTCTTGATGTTTCTCAAATGCTAAGATCACACCTAAAATCCTGGTTGTCTTTCTTACTTTTAACTCATTGCTCAGATGGAAAACTCAAGGCCAAATTAAGGGAGGAAAGGCTTGTTTAGCCCACAGTTTGTGGAGGTTTTAGTCTACAATCAGCTGGCTCCAAGGCAGAGTGGCATGGCACTGGGGCAACAGTTCATGGCAGTGGAAGACAGACAAATCAGCCAGAGCAAAAGGAGGGAAGAACAAGCCTTTTCCCTCCCTTACACTGCATTCAGGTTACTTGCCCTGGGTCAGGTGTAGCCCTCACACCATCTCCCAGGCCTCCTCTTGCACAGTGAGGACACTGCTGAGTGTCTTAATTAAACTTCTAAACTTGACACAATGTATCAACCATTACAATGCCCCCCCAAAATCTCCTGTAACTACTACAACAACACCAATCTTCTTTCCTTTATCTTTTTTTTCTTTAATTTAAAGGAGAAAAAAAAAAACAGTATACGAGTACAAGTAATACAGAATTTCAAAAAAAAAAAAAACAGTAAGAAATCTCTAGTTAATAGATTACACATTGTCATCTTAGAAATAGTTGTTCAAGTTACAGGATTAAAAGATACAAAGTGGACATTCAAACAGTCAGACCGCAAACAGTTGTGTTCAATGATCCAACAAAAACTTAGTAATATGGTCATCTATCTTAATGCACCTAAACAGACTTGCAGGTGTGTCCTTTAGAGCACATTTTTTCGTCTCTTTTTTACAACAACATTTACACATTTTGGGTTCTATTACTCCCATAGTTCTTATTAATTTTTTGCAAGAGAATAAGACCAAATATGACAAAATAAAATACTCAGTCAAAAGAAAGGATAGACATAGCACATGATATAAAAACAGAATACAAGGTAATCAACAATGGTTACCATAATGCCTCTTGCTACCTTAAGAAGAATTGCCTATATCATTAGGTATAATAAAATTCAACAAAACAGTACAGAATAAGACCAATAAAACCTAAATAATGGAGACATTACAGGACTTCAAGAGAAGATAATAGCCAAACCAGAAAGGGCGTCATAGTGAATCTCCTTGGCTTCAAAGTAGTTGCCTACAACCTCAAACTTGATACTGTCAAACAGAAAAGAACAGAGTAAAATCAGCCAAAACAAGATGGTGGAAGCAATACAGGGCTTCGAATCAAGTTAATAGGAAATCAAAAACATTTACTGTAATATATCTGGTTAATTTTTTATTATTTCTTGTAATTTAAAAAAAAACTAAAAAATAAATATTTTTTTAAAAGCGGAGATTGAGATAAAAGAGAACATAACAACATAACAATACAGGTCAAAGCATAACAATTTCAGCAACATAGTGCTTCACCACAAGATAACCCAACTTAATAGTGGTTACCATAGTGTCTCTTCCCTTGAAATATTTGAGTATAACTTCGTATACTATGGCTTCAAACATATCAAGGCAGTGTAAAACCATTCAAGAGGATGAAGGTATTACAGGGTATTTAGAATCAGCTAACGGAAAACAAACAGTGGTTTCTATATTATCTCATTGCCTATAAAAATTTTTGTTTATACTATCATATATAATAAAATCCAGTAAGATACAACATGATAAAACCAATGGAGACAGAAGAACAACAGTTTGCTGGGACTTCAAAACAAGGTTATATTAAATCAGCACTAGCTATTATGATGTCTTGTTTCCTTCAAATAGCTGTTCATATCATCATAGGCAATAATATCAAACAGCCCAGAATAAAACTCACTTCCAATTAGTGAGTGAAAAATTTATAAGGCTTCAAACCACATAATGGGGAATCATGATTACTGTATACTTTTACATATTTGAATCTTTTCTTATAATAGGGAAACTATTCGGTTATGAGTATGGTCTCAAGCTGTGTCCATTTATTTATAAATATCTCAATGTGATCATTCTTTATAGCTGAGTAGAACTCCATTGTATAAATATAATACCACAACTTTTTAATCCATTCCTCAGTTGATGGACACTTAGGTTGTTTCCAAGATCTGGCAAATACAAATTGTGCTGCTATAAACATGGGTGCACATATATCACTTTGGTATGATGCTTTCAGTTCTTCTGGGAATGTGCCTAGAAGTGGAATAGCTGGAACAAATGGGACTTCCAATCCCAGCTTTTTGAGAAATCTCCAGACTGACCTCCACAATGGTTGCACCAGTCTAACTCCCACCAACATTGCAGGAGTCCTTTTCCCCACAGCCTCTCCAGCATTTGTTGTTGATGGTTTTCTTGATCTTGGCCATTCTTTCAGGAGTGAGATGGAGTCTCAGTGTGGTTTTAATTTGCATTTCTCAAATGACTATTGATAATGAACATTTTTCATATATTTATTTGCCGTTTGATATTCTACATAGAAGGCCCCCCAAAATGCATTGACTCTTAGATATAATAAATAAATTAAGTAATGTAGCTGGATAAAAAATCAGTACTCAAAAATCAATAGCATTCCTATACACTAAAAACAAAATCACAGAGAGAGAAATAAGAGAAGCCACACCCTCACACTAGCAACCAAAAAATGAAATATTTAGGAATTAGTCTTACGAAAGAAGTGAAAGACTTATACAGGGAAAATTATAATACACTGAAAAAAGAAACTGAAGACAATCTCAGAAAATGAAAAGATATCCCTTGCTCATGGATAGGAAGAATAACTGTTGTGAAAATGGCCATTCTCCCAAAACTCTTATACAGATTCAATGCAATCCCAATAAAAATAACATCAACATCCCTCATAGATCTCCAGAAATCACTCCTAAAATTCATCTGGAGCGAGAAGAGACCTAGAATAGCAAAGACACTTCTAAGCAACGAAGGCAAGTCAGGAGGCATCGCAATCCCTGACTTGAAGTTATACTGCAAAGCAACTGTAGTGAAATCAACATGGTACTTTAATCAAGACAGAGTCGAAGATCCATGGAATAGATTAAAAGATAAAACCACAGCTACAAACACACTCAACCACCTTATCTTTGATTAAGGAGCCATGCAGGTTCACTGGAAGAATGACAGTCTCTTTAATAAATGATGTTGGAAAAACTGGCTCTCCACATGCCGAAAATAAAAACTAGACCCATGCCTATAGACATGTTCTAAATTAAAATCGAAATGGATCAAATATCTGAATATTAAAATGGAAACACAAAATCTATTGGAAAAATCTATTGGAAGACAAATTGGGTAGGAACCTTGAAAACAGGGGTAGGTAGAGACTTCCTGAACAGGACTCAAACCACACGGGAAATACTTCCCAACTGGGACCACCTCTTATTAAAAAGTTCCTGCATGTCAAAAGAAATCTCCAGCACAGTGAAAAGAAAACCCACAAACTGGGAAAAAAATCTTAGTGAACTCTCCCTCAGACAAAGGACTTCTGTCTAAAATATATAAAGAACTAAAAAAAATCAGACTTCCAAAATTCAAAGATCCAATCCAAAAATGGGCATCTGAAATGAATACACTCTTCTTTCCTTTATCTTGTCCTTATCTCTGTGGCCTTATAAATAGGTGAGCTAATCCCATGGTGTCAAATGCTCTTTTTGTTGACTTTCTGTGATAACTATTTGATTTTTGCTCACAAGACAAGACTGTCTCAGGTCAGGTGGAGAGCTCTGACCCAAAGTCACACTAAGAGAAAGGCTGAAGAGATAGCTGGTATATTTTCTTAAATTTTTGGTGTTTAAGAAGTTTTTAAGCTTCTTTATGGGTTATATATGGACATATGTTTCAAGAAGTATTTCTTAGTGGCTTCTTTATGGGATCAATGCATATCTACTGACTGACCAGGCCTCTCTTCTGGCTTTGAGAAGCTGATCACCTGGTGGGAAAATGTCTAAATTATCTTGAAACAAGTTAGTGGAGGTATTCGCTGAACCCAAACACAGGACTTTACAAAATGACCAAAGAGAGAGCTGCGATGCACCACAGGCTTCCAAGAGGTGAAAGATGACCTGAACCCTGAAGGTGAACACAGAAAAATAGTTAATTGGGGGCTGGGGGTTTAGCTCAGCGGCATAAGCACCTGCCTTGCAAGCAGGCGGTCGTGAGTTCGATCCCTGGTACCGATAAAAATGAAAAAGACAAAAAAAAAAATAGTTAATTGTAGATAAAGTTGATGCAGAATCAACCTGAAAAACTCCCTAGCAGAAAAGTGTAGAGAAGTGAAAATATAAGAATTCGCAGCTACTTTTGGGGATGTGGCTCTCCTCAAGAGTTGTAGAGAGCCCTTGAAGCTGAAGATGGATCACATGTGTGGTGCTACAGCATGGCTAGCCCGGAAAACACAGAGAGCCCAAAACAAGCTAGGTAAACCAGCTGTTCCAGCTCCAAGAAGGCGAGAGGCCCAGGCTAGACAGGCAAATGAGTTGCTGGACACCAGGGTTGAAATTGACCTCCTCCTCCTGAGTGTATAAATAAAACATGCTAAGGTTGTGTGACAGCTCCTTCTCTCCCATCAGGAGGGGAAGGGCTCCACCTGAGACCAGCTTTGTCTCTTTCTTTATTTTCTCATCCTGTCATGCTCCTTCACCCCAAGAACCTCAGGAGCTACATGAGTGAGGGCAAAGGATGCTGTGCTGTGGGCAAAATGCTCCCACCTGTGAGTGAGACCCACTGTATCTGCTCAGAAACAAGGCAAGAACTGAGTGCAGGACCCACTCAGCACTCTTCCGGTGCACTGAAAAATCCAGGAACTGAAAGTATTGGAGGAGGCCCTCAGCTCTCACACCCACCATTGTAACTTGCTCCTTGTGTCTTCCACTAGAGTGCAAGTCCCGGTGAGCAGGACCCACAGCTGTGCTCACCGCTGTATATAGGAGTCCATGCAGAAGCCGACATGCAACAGCCACTCCATGTTTGGCGTGTGGTGTGTGTCTGCCTAGTGTGCACATGTGAGGAACGTCGGACCTGTGATGGTGTACTCACCAACTGGCTTTGCTGACCTGGACTTACAGCAGCCATTCTAACTTCAAATATTAAGTCTGTTTCAAAAGGGAGACACTTAATTGACCACATGCTCTGATTCTGTATTCAAAATGCATGGCCCCTGACTGCGAGGTGGAGCAGCTGGTTGCCTAGATCAGAGGATGCAGCAGAGTTTTCCTCATGACCACCAAGACCTCCGTCTGCGAATGTTCGGAGCTGAGGTGGAAATCAGCTCTGGTTTGGATACTGGGTCTGAGGGTCTAAGAGCCACCCAACCGGCATGTTGTGCTTGTCCCTTGTGTGCCCTGCCCTGCACTGGGGTATGCAGGCTGGAAGTGGAGTCACTCATAGCAGCAGAGGGTGATGTTGCTATGGGAGCTCCGATGTCCTCCATGGCTCTTCGTTGGCACAGTGTGAGTGCTGTCACCAGCTCGGCTGCAGAAGGACAGCAAAAGGACAGCAATTTCTTTTTTTTTTTTTTTTTTTTTAATTTAAGGAGAAAAGAAAAAAAAAAGTGAAAGGGTACAAGTTATACAGATTTACAGAAGAAAAAAATGAACAGTAGGAAATCACTAGTTAATGGATTACATATTGCCATCTTAAAAATAATTGTTCAAGTCACAAAATTAAAGCTTGTAGTGTGGACATTCCAACAATGATACTGCAAACAGTTCTGTTCAATGATCCAATAAAACTCTGTGATATCATTTTCTATCTTATACACTTAAATATACATGCAGTTATATAGTTTAGAGCACTTTCTTTTCCTCTCTTTTGTACAATGACTATTACACATTTTGGGTTTCATTGCTCCCACGGTTCTTATTGGTTTTTTGGAAGAGAGTAAAACCAAATGAGACATAACAGAACAGAATCGGTCAAGTCAAAAGGGTGGACATAATAGATAATATAAAAACATAATACAAGGTGATCAACAATGGTTACCATAATGCCTCCCGCTATCTCTAATAGAATTGCCTATATCATTAGTTACAATACAATTGAACAAAATAGTAAAGAACAAAACCAACAAAACCAAAACATTGGAGACATTGTAGGTCTTCAAAAGTAGATAAAAGTCAACGAGAATGGGCATTATAATGAATCTCATTATCTTCTCAGCTGATGCCTAAACTTTCGAACCTGATACTATCCATCTGTTCCAGGGCCCATTGGTCACCTTCACCTCCAGCTCTGACTCCCGTGTCGACAGTGTCACTCCCTGGAGTCCTTGTCCTCCCGCAAGGAACCATGAGTGAGTTCTAGAGCCACCATTACCTGATCCACAGATACATTCTGCACGTTGCATAGACTCATTCTCCTCTCTCCTGGCCCCCAGAAAAACATTTATGGAAGTGGTAAAAGTGAGGACACTGCCTTCTCCCCACAGGCTTTCTTCTGTCTAAAGTGAGCAAGTCTTAAGGCACAAGTGAGAATCAAGTGAGTTTTCAGTCCTTATTCTCCATCACTTCCTACAAGCATTTTTCCTGGTAATTACTCAGTCAGAAAACATCAGCCTTCCACAGTCAAACTGCCGCAGTGGTGACATGGGTACAGTCCCACATACAATGTTTCCAGAGTGACTAAATGGATACCACCAGCCAAAAGGAGGGTTAGAGGGATTCACCCACATAAATAGCTGTGCACTTAGATCTAATGCAATTTAGAATAATTGTCCTAGGCCAAGAGTTATAAGCAGGGGAATTTGGACCCTGAGAAATTTGAACACTGGGATATTGCTGAAGTTTAGCAAGTAGCAGCCAGGGAAGCTGCTAAATTTCCTGCATGCATAGGGAGTCTCTCTTACCAATTAATAGCTGATCTAAAGTGTCAGTGCTCAGCATGAGAAGTCTGCCCCATAAGAGAGTTGAAGGCCTTTGTGACAAACACCATTAGCCAAGTAACAGAGATGCCTGAATTACTGGATTTTCATTAACTGGAGACCAAGCATTTCATTTCCTCTGAAGAGAGCTCCTCACTTAGGAATATTTACACACTTTAAGTTTACAAGAGCCACAAAATCCCTCCCATTGAATTTTTGCCCAGGAAGGAACTGCCAGAGACCTCGGGTTAATTGAACATTATATGGATTCTGGTTTGATTTGGACCCAGATGGTATTCAGCATGCCACTTCACTTGTGAGCTATGTGTGACTCCCTTCAGAAATGCCTAAGCTGTAGAGGCCTGGAGCCAGTTCTGGGGCTGTGTTTCTGTAACGCAGTGTCTTTGCACTTGGAGAATACTGAGGATATGTACTCTGAACTGCAGGGGATTTCCTTGGGTTTAAGCATACTTTAATCTATAAACTACATGACCGAACTGTTTTCAAGCTCTTCACAGTCATTACTTGCAAAATATGTATTATTCTAAATCTTCAGATCTACCCTTTTATATATTTTACACAAGTGGAAATTTAACCATGCTAATAGTTTCCACTGACTCAGACTGTTCTTTAAAGTAAGTTCTGTCCATAAGAGATTGCTGCGTATGTGTAGTGCCATTCTAAACTCTAAACTCAGCAGCATAAGCACAGCACACTGACAGTCTTTACCTCTGAAAGGAACAGCCCTCAGGGGCCTTGAAGGCCCTTGAATTTGTCCTTTTACAAGGGACTTTGCTGAGTTAGCCTAGCTGGTAGGAAGTCCTGCAACTGCTGCTTGCCCCTACTCAGATGGAATTCTTTAAAATTTAGTTTTCCACTTGCTACATACAAAAATCTAATTTGATATTTTTAATCTTTTTTTTTGGTCTTTTTTTCATTTTTATCGGTACCAGGGATCGATATTTTTAATCTTGCACCTATAACCCTTGCAACATTAATTCTTTAAAACTCAGTAACTTTCTGTAGAGTCCATGAGATTTTCTGCCATCTGAACACAGGGACCTTCTGATCTCCAGATGTTTTCTCCTTAAATTTTGTGTCCTCTCAGTGTTCCAGGACCATGCTGAGTAAAGGTGGCAAGAGCAGAGCTTCTTGCCTTGCTCTACACCTTAGAGGATGCCACTAAGTCTTCCTTCTTAAGTGTGGGGTTTACAAGTATTTGTTATAACCAATTACCAGTTCCTGTTTTGGAAGTTCTCTGTTATTCCTATTTGCGTAAGTATTTTGTTTGTTTGTTTGTTTGCTTTCCCTTACACATGGCATTAAGTTTCAGTGTTGAGTATGTTGTTCCAGTGTAGAGAAATATGATTAGTCCAGGGCTGTAGCACCTCTCCAGAAGTGTTGGCAAACCATCCAAGGAGCATTTGGTGCAGCCAAAGTCTTCCTAAGTTTCTACTTCTACCAGTTACCTATGCTGTAAAACAAATCTCCCACAATTTAGCAATTTACAGAAATAAGCCTCTATTAAAGAAGAGTTTCTGTGTTAGGAATTGGAGGATGCAGGTATAATTACATAGCTCTGTGTCAGGGTAACTCATGAAGTTACAGTTGAAATGCTCATGAAGTTCCCTTCCATAGCCTGATGGTCCATGCCATCAGGGGGCTAGGAATTTTCAACAAATGGGCCCTTTTCAGGTGAACATGTAAAATGTCTCATGACAAGGCATCTAGCCTTCCTAAATGAGAGGAAGACTGAGGGAGAAAGAGAGAAAGAGAGAGAGAGAGAGAGAGAGAGAGAGAGAGAGAGAGAGAGAGAGAGAGAGAGAGAGAAGAGCCATGGTTTTATGGTAAAGGCTCTACAGCTTCTTATATGTTCTACTCATGGCAAACAAGTTGCTAAGTTCACCTCACACTCTCAGTACTGAATCAGCAGTGTGTTTACCTCCTTCCTTTGTAAACTATACTGAACCTCTTCTCAGATCTCCTGAAAATATGCATCTTCCTTTAATGGTAGGATTTTGAACCCATGATACTGGGAGTGAAAGCCAGTCCAAGTATAGAGACTCCTGATCTAAAGAGCTCAGTGTCCCTCATTTTGTGGAGGTAATTATACAAATGTGTTCATCTCAGAAAACCATCCCAGGATGTGGGACATGGTAAAGTGTGGAGTTAGACTGACTTCAGCTCCGATCTTGGTTGCCACCATTTCCTGGGGAATCCCACATGATTTTCTGTGGACACAGACCAACAGAGCCCATTTCTACTAATGGCATCAAAGTTGCTGTGCACTGATAGGGCATTTTATACATGCAAATGTGCCAAGCATTATATTCAGGGTCCGTATCTTTACTTGTTTAACCTCACACCAACAAGTTGGAGTGAATACGTTATAACCCCATTAAACAGATGGGGAAAGATATAGAGAAATGATTCATCTGAGGTAACAGAAATAGTAAGAGTTAGATCTGGGTTTGTACTCCAGAATGTATGCTTTGTCTTATTCACTTTCATCATCACTGAAGACAATATCTGACATTCATAACTTAAAAATGATAGGGATATTTGGACACACAGTTTTCAGAGATTTAAACACACAGTTACATGGTTCCATGACAGAAATGGAACAGAAGAAGGGCCTGAGAAGAGGAGAACTGCTCACATCATGGTGGCCAGAGAGATGGGAGGAGCCAGAAGGAGGTAAGCTTTCTGGGGCAGGTCTGCAGTGACTCCTCTCTTCTCAATTCCTGATGGCACATCTGTAGCCATGAACTCATGAAGGGATGGTACCACTAATGAGTAGCATAACACCCCATAATCCAACTGCCTTCTAAGCACAGAAGGTTTTGGGGGGACAACCCAAATCTGAACCACAATATTTTCTTAGCTACCATGATAAAAATACTACCAGAAATTAGCATCATGAGATTATTCACACTGCTTTATTTGATTTGTTTGCTCTTGGATGCTCCCTATAATATTACATATTTGAAGCTAGCTCTGCGAGTGTAAAGTGATTGCCTCTCAGGAATGAAACTGTGTCCATATTTTTACTAACACATTGAAAACCACAATACAAACCAGGTTACATTACTAGGCATTATGAGATATAAAGAAATACTATAAAGAAAAATCCGAATTCCTCTTTTAGCTTAAAATTATTTTCACCAATAGAGGCAGAAATAAGAGAGAATTCTTCCAATAAATCAGGTTACTCTAAAAATATACAGAAAATTTAGTCATTTGATGGCTCCTTACTGGCATCTATCATTTGGATAGTGAAAATGCTAAAGAGAATTCTTGGCTTTAGAGAAAAAATAAGCTATTGCAGAACTCAGAACATCACAGATTCCAAAGCAAGGGGAGCATTCAGAGCCACACCTCACTCATTAGGGAAGAAATTCTTCCAGTTCTATTGTCGAGTGAGCAGCAGCCTGCACAGAATGATGTGCTTTATTCTATCCTAGTCTTTATTCATTCTTTTCTAATTAGGTCGTTTAAATTTCTGTTTGGATTTAATTTGCCACTGAAATAGCATAACCACTCAGGGACTAGGCTACAAAGATAAGAAAATAGCACAGATGTACTGCTCAGCTTTGTGTTGTTGGGACCAAACTCTCAACACAGGCAACTTACAGGAGGAATAGTTTATTTCTGCTACCAGTTTCCAAAGGTGGAGTCCATGGTCTGGATGGCTTGGAGGCAGAAGGACTTGGCTGAAGGGCATGGTGGAGCAAAATTGTCCATGTCATGGGGATCAGAAAACAGAGCACGGTGCAACTATAGTCCCCAAGGCCACACCTCGGGCACAATAAGAGCCACCCAGAGCTGTGCCTGTTAATCTCCTGGTGATTCTCACAGCAGTCAAGTTGACAGTGCAGCTTAACTCTCACGACACATTCACCTGTACTTCTGCTTCTGTATTTTAATTTCCATCCATGAAGAACTGTAGTAACCTTCTTAAGAATCACCTCTCTTAATAAAGAGGTAAACAGTAATGTCTATTTATATTTTGACTCATGCTACAGCTAAGTTTTCTCCATTTCATAGTATTTCAACTTTTCATATTAAAGAACCAATCGCCAAGTACAATTCAGTATGAGTTAACTGCTTCTACTTCTCCTGCCAACAGCCATTCTTATTAACCAAGGGCTTCAATCTCATCACTTGTCAGTGAAGATGGGTCTGAGCGCAGAGTGACAAACCCAGGGAAGGACCCTCCCTGGAGGAAGTGCCTCACACACCCTCAGAAAATGTCTGAAATCATGGACAAGAGCTTCATATCTGTGCTTTCTCCTGTGCATGTGTAAGAGATAGAATCAAAGCATGCAGGGAATGTTAAGAGTTTAGAAAACTGTTATTATCAAGAAACTCTTGTCTTTGTTACTTCCTTATTGTTTAGACACAATATTCCACACCTACAAATTAAAGGAGGAGAATCATATGTTGGCTTATGTTTTTAGTCCATATTTGGACTAAAAGGAAGGGTTTGCTTGAAGAAAGCTGTTTGCAGCATGATGGCCAGAAACCAGAGAGAGAGTTGGGGACCGAGGAGACCCACGCCAGCCTCTCCCCTCTCCCAGTGGCCTGCACATCCAGCTAGGTCCTACCCTCCAGCATCACATTTAACTGTGGCACCCCATGATATGATCACCTTTGTAAAGCCCTCCTATAGTACATGAGGCTTCATGGGAGAGACATAGATATAGACCATAAGAGATGCACTGTTGTTAATCCCACTCAAAGTACCCCTGCTTGATTCAAAACATTTCTCCCCAGAAAGACTGGCCCCTCCTGAAGTAGCTCTGCTTTCACATGTCTAGTCATGCCATCACGCCTGCCTCAATGTCATGACTCCATTCAAACTTGTGTACCTCACGGAAGTGGGTTCCTGTTCAATACAGGAATCCAAGCAGCCAGACTGACAAATTTGGAATTTTATTAGCTCAGCTCAGCCACCACTTGCATGGCCACCTGTTTCAGAGTCCCACCTAGTGGCAATGAAAAATGGTCACAGGCCATTTAAACCAAAAACCACAAAGCAAGATGTGCTGCTCGAAACAATCTAGCTAGAATCTTACGTTAATTTTGATTGACACCTGAATTCTGCTTCTTTGTTGAGCAGGTTAATTTTTCTGTCTTGTGGGTGCAGCTCATTCTGTGTTTCTCAAGGGATTTGTACCCTGAGTACTCTTCTGGGTCAAATACAGGACACAAGATGGCATCAGGTATGCCAAGCTACAACACTCACAAGGACATTTTCACTTTGGGGAAGAGCAAAGAGGTTCTTTGTGACAAGGTCTAGTGAATAAGGTGGAGAAGGACTCACTGTAATGATTTTACTGACAGAAACTGCCATTCATATTTTGAATCTATTCAGAATATCAAGGCAGCCTTGAAAAGACACTCCCAGAAGAGGATTTCCAGAGCTGCTTCAGAAAGCAGCGAGAATGATGGGAAAAGGAAGTGGGTTTGAAGTGAGGTGGGACTTATGGCAATGTGCCTCTTTCTGGGATTTAAAAACAATTTGAACATTCACTACATTTTACATCACATCTCATATCTTAGAAATTTGTGTTCTTAACTTAAAGGGAGACGTCTGTGGCTTCCCTTTGGCAATCAATATCCAATATCCAATATCAATATCCAAATTTCCAGCATCACTACTCTTGCACTTTGGGGCATCATTAGGTAAAATAAAGATCATTTGAGCAGAAGCATTGTGGAACTTCAACAGTAGCTGTGATAACAGAGACAGCTGCTAAGTAACTGACGAGCTGGTAGCTGGTACAGTGTGGACAGAACAGACAAAGAGAGAGTCCCCCCTCTGCAGAGACCCCACAGGTGGAAGAGCACAGGATTCCATCACACTGCACAGAACAGTGCAGCTTTAAAGCCTGTGCATTTTGTACTGCTTGCATTTCCATTTAATGCTTTAGAACACAGCTGGCCATAGGTAGCTGAAACTACAGAAAGTGAAGCAGTGAAGCCATAAACAAATGGGAGCTAAATAGTGTGAATCACATATTACCTGACCTCTTGTGAATGTCTCATTTTGAGAACATCTGGTTTACAATCTTGATTTCTTCTTTACTGAATTTGTGTTGCCACATATTAAATATCCACATTCTGAGCTTGGTGTGTGTGTCTCATAGTCTACTTATTGGGGGGCATCTATTTCCCTGCTTTGCTGCTGGAAAGCCACGGGGTGGGATAATTGTGCTCAGAACTTGCAGGTGTGAAAGCTGTGGTTCCCTTGCTCTTTCATGAGAGGATAACCTCGGGCTAGCATAGAGAAACAAGATAATGAAAGCAAGGCCATGCAGTGCAACCCCAGCTTAAAAATGATTTCCATTCTAGGAGAACCTTTGTAAGTTGGAATCACTTGTAGTTTTATAGAGTCTTACGTACCTTTGATACAAATATACAATGTAAATCATAAAACAACCCAACACAGAAGCACTGTAAACAAGTTATTTCTACTTTTCAGCATGGGGAGCACACAGCAGCATGTGAGGTACTTTCATGATGCATTTACATCTAGAAATGCGTCTCCTGAGAAACTCTTTCCTGTATGTGAAAGTTTGTAACTTGAATGCTCCCAAATTGGGGGCTTACTGTGCATTTAAACCTATAGGGTGTCTGGCATATGGTGAAGCATTAGCAGATGTTAATCATTATCACCAATATTCCACAAGTTTTTAAATGGATGTCTTGCTTTATACAGCAAGCAGAACCAAGAGCAGAATAAGAGCAGACCAGGGCATCAGAAGAAGACACCTGACTTCTGCTTTGCCACCTCTGGCCTCCACGTGATTAGCAAGCATCCCATGTCTCTGGCCTCAGCTCCTCTTACCAGTTGTGGTAGTTTCCTGCCCAACTGTCTCACACAGGAAATTCTCATGATCCCTAGACACATTCAGACTTCAAGGAGGATCAGGCTCACCACACAGTTTTATGTAATTGCAAAGAGAGACACCACTGAAGTCCTCATCTGTCACAGCTGAATCTTCTTCTGCCTCCACCTGCCAGGTACTAAGATTGTCTTACATACCGGAAAACAGAGTGTATCTGGGTATTTCGCTACTTTTATTATCAGGAGAAATTTCTTTCAAAGCTTCCAGTTCCTCACACTCCTTTTCAGATTTTCCTTCCTTGGTCCCTTAGGCCAGAACAAGAGGGGATAGTCTTGAATTCATTGAATAACTTGCAGGAGCTCAGCACTCTCTTGGAACATTCTGTAGGTGAGTTATTTCATGTGAAGTTCACACATGATTTTGTAACAAGTGACATCATCTCATTATATGGGCCCTAAAGGTCAGGGAGGTTTCTGACCCAGTGGAAATGACCTTGAGTTTGGGTCCACCTCACTCTGGTGTGGGTTGCTAGTTAGGATTTATTCTACAGCACTTGTGAAAGGTGAGAATCTCTAGGAGCTTTTAACTGGCAGTGGGGTGTGGCTATCTGTGGATGTGGGTGATGAGAAGGGCTCTGTGAGTTGGTGAAATCACAGTTTTAAAACAAAGGCTGATACATCATGGTACCCATGTGTGTTCAGGTTAATGAAAACTCTAAAATAAGCATTTTATTTTCTAGGCCAGATCAGGAAAATGCTCTGCTCTTCACAGAGTGCTTGCAGCTTGCTGTGTTGGTGAAAGTGAATCAACCAGACAGAAAACTGGAGTCCTGTCCCTGAGAGAGGATGCATCCCTTCTGGATCAATCAATGGGAGGCCACCCTTGTTCTGAACCATTCACTGGCTCATTGAGAAATAAATGGCCTGCACCTATCCTGAGCACTTTGGTGACCAGGGCTGTTAGATGCACAAAGACTGCAAATTAAGGAACAGTAAACATCCTCTCTAATCAAATAATGTTCTACTTAAAGTTAAATCAATAGGTTCCCATTACTCATCTGAATAAAACACAAATCCTTAATAGAGTTGTATCAGACACTCAGGTCTAATGGGCTCTGTGGTTCCAGCATTTAACTGTGAAAATGGGATTGTCATGATCAAAAGGATAGGAGCAAAGTGTGTTTGACATTTACCCTGGTGTAGGCTTGTGCAAGGGAAATCACTTCACCTGAAGTGAATCCCCCCACCATGAAGTTAGATGCTGTGTGATGTCAACATTTCTTTTTTTCAATATTTATTCACCTCAACCGGGAGAGCAGTTGAGTGAGAAGCTTTAGTGAGTGCTTCTGGATAAAAGTGAATTAATGCACTCTCTTGGCAATAAGTAGCAAGGTTGACCTAACTCACCTTGCAAACAAACAGCAAGGAGGGCTCTAGCCATTCTCCAAGCAAGTTGGGAAATGCAGGTGCTACCACTGATAGAGTTTCAAGGAAAACATCTGTGTCAGAAGATGCATCTTCTGGTTTTGCTTTTGGAATGTTCATTTCCCCAGAACAACGTCTCTATTAGGCAGGGATGGAAGCCAAATCCAGGCCTATCTTCATATTTATACACCTTACAATAAGAGCAGAAAATATGTTTTCTTATCAGCCTCAGTTCAAAACACCCTAGGGAAGCCCTCTGACGAAATTTGAGTTATAAGCGGAGCCACTCAGCTAACTGCTGTGTACATGTGCGTGTGTGCATGTGTATGTGTGTGCTTGCTTGTGTGTGCTTTTTTTTTTGGGTGTATGTGTTCTGTGGGTGTGTGGAGTGAGAGGGGTGCTGAGTTCTGTGTACAGTGGTCCACAACCAGAATAAATAGGAGCCTTGCCCTGTCATAACCCCAAAAGTGAAAAGTCTTTTGCAAAACTTTTTGGCTCAGAAAAACAAACTGAAGACATTACTGGTATGCACATGTAATGCTTGAAAATGGAAATACAGACATTGCTTCAAGTTTCCTGAACTTCTTTTAGAGTCTTGACGTAGAGGAAAGATAAACTGAGAAAAGACAAAACTAGCGTGGATGTTGGAGCCCGTAGCACACACCTGGAAGGCAGAGAGTGGACAGCAGAGGAAACCAGCAGTTTTAAAGGGTGTCTGTCCTGCCTGCACGACAGTGACACGTGACCCAGCTCAGGCCAGGTCATTTCTGCCAAGGTGTGGATACCAAACAACAAGTCACCTGAGTAGGCCGATATCCTTATGGAAAAGATGGCGGGGAGAGGCACGATTCCTTTTATCATGCAGCACAGAAATTTAATAACAAGTAAGTAGGATTTTATTTATGTCTTTGCTCATGCATTTAGGAAAGATGCTCTGTGTACCTGTGAGTGCATCTGTGCTTGAATTCAGAGGGCAACTGGCTTACTGTGTCTCACCCTCCTCCCATCTCTGCTTATGTCTGCTTTTCTTTGACTTTAACCCTGCTCTGGAGTCCTGGACCAGTAGCTTTGTGACTGGCAACTAGAAGAGCTGTGTGAATAGTGGAGGGAGAAGAATTTCCCTTAAAAATAAGGCTCGGTGATTCAGGAGGTCAATATTTCCCTGGGTTCCAGGGAAATATTTCCAGGGGCCAATATTTCCCTCTTTATTTGATGTTCAGTGTTAGAGACAATACTCTGGCACCCCTGGTGTGTGTGTGTGTGTGTGTGTGTGTGTGTGTGTGTGTGTGTGTGTGTGTGAGTGTGTGTGCAATTGTTTTTATTTTATTTTGGCACCAAACATATTTTACAAAGAAATATCTTGGAGCCAGGTGAGGTGGTGCATACCTATAATCCCAGCACTTGGGAGACAAAAGCAGGATTATTGTGAGTTCAAGATCCACCTGGATTACACATTGAGCTTAAGACAAGACTGAACTGTATAGCGATATTCTGTCTCAAAAAATATAATAATAATAATAATAATTTGGTGTTAAAAACACAGGTTTCAAATACAGATTATTCAGTACTCCAATCAAACAAGCTTAAATAATGGATAAAATTACTGAATGAGTTACCTGAAAAATCTTCAATAATGAAGGGTCTCAGTGGGTCTGATCAGGCCTGAGGTCCCTGTTAGGAACCACCTTGCATAAATGGGTTCCCGATACTTTGTTCTTCTCTGCATTCTTTCTTTTACTTTACTGGTGTGTGTCTGTGATGCACTCTTTTTGGGAATGTGACATGCACATCACCTATACCTGTGTCTATCTTGTCTACATCTATCTTGGTCCCTTTCCACATATCATTCCTCTTCTCCTTCTCTGGAGCATGTCCTTGATCCTTTTCTCCATCTCCCAGACATCTCCCTTCCCATTTGGCACTGTCTGGTACATGGCCCTCCACTTTCTCCAGTCAGTTTGGTGCAGGTGAGCATTTAGTCCTCATAACCTGGATCCACACTGAGCACTTCGGGCTGGGCTAACTCCCCACCTCCCTAGGATTCCTGGGAAAGGTGGAGCACTGGGATCAGGAGTCTTCACCCGGGTACCATCAGGGACCCATGCTGAGCGCTTCCAGGAAGGAGCAACGTGCCCAGCCAATTGTCATCCCCTACACAGTCATGGTTCTGGCAAACGGTGAGTCTCTCTCACCATTATCCACTGGGGTTTAATCAAAAGAGAGGAATCATGCAGTGATCTGAACAGGGAAAAATCAATAGGATTATTAGCTACAACAGGGGATTAGAGTAAGCAGTGATTCCTGAGTAAGGGGAGCTTCAAAGTGAGCAGGGAGGTAGACACAGGGACATATTCTGTGATCTCCTAAGGAAGAGCGCGGAGGAGGTGGACTCTGTTTTTGCTGGAGCAGGTGCAGCTCTAACTCTGTGAATGACAGAGACACAGGAGTCACCTCCTGGGGCTCCCTGGGAATCTGCTTCTCAGCAGCTAGAGGAGGTTGTGCAGAGAGAGCATCTTTCCTGGAAAGTCTACTGCACAGTGACACCATAGGGGTTAGTGGAAGCCCCACTGGTGGGTGCTGCTGGCCACCAAGTGCGCTAGGGGGCCTTGCTGTGGAAACTGCTCCCTCTGGGGGCCTGAGCCTGCAGGGGCTGCAGGACATGCAGGAGCTGGGCTAGGAGGCAGACAGACCCAGCCAGGGAGCATGATGCCCTCCTCTGAGCATCTCCCCAATGCCTGGGCGGTGGACAAAGCTCAGCCCTGGAGAGATCTCAGTGGAAATCAGTGAAAGGGCTCCAATCCTTTTGCTTTTTAAAAACGTGTTAATTTATTTTTGTAGTATATGTTTGTGAGGAATAATTAATTCATTCATTATGGGGCATTGGTACATGTTCCATGATCTACATCAGTATTTGAGAAAGCATTGATCCAAACTTTTAATCCACTTCTTCTGTGGACCACCCACTTCTGCCCTCCCTCCTCTCCTTGATCCCATTTGCACCATGTCTGTCTCCATTTTCCTTCTCATCTGTCTTTTTATCTTTTCTTTAAATTATTTATACCTTGAGTTTCTCAAATAAGAGAAATACGATATTTAACTTTCCATGTCTGGATTATTTCAGTTAGCTTTGTGTTTCCAGAGAATGCCCCTTTCCCTACAAATTACCCTGATTTATCCCAGGGACAGAGACAGAGGCAGAGTTGGAGCTACAAAGCTACTTTATAAAACATGTACATCATAATGACGGTTCTAGACCTTGACCAAATGGAAAAGGGTACAGTTTATTTAAAGGGAAGTGTAACACATATTAATTGACTAACTTTTTTATTTTAATGGAGATGAAACAAAATAATAAAATGAAACAAAACAAAACAATGAGACTGATCTTAGCAAAAACAACAAAGTAGAAAATCCACAATGGTTACTATACTGCATCCTCTAAGTAGATGTTCAGACTATCAGCTCCAGGTCTGTAAAGTCAATAAGACAGTATGAACATTAAAGTCTCTCTCTAATTCAGTTGCTATCATCTCAGCTTGTGTTCCTCTGAATCAGCCGGTTGCTTCTCTCCCTGCCAGGAAATGCACTGACTGACAGGGTGGCTCTGCTTCCTGATTCTCTTCTGGCCGGCCAGACTGCTGCTCCAGTTGACTAAAGCTAAAGACAGTGTACTGCCAAATTCCAAGTGGCTAAAGATTTGGAAATTCTAAAATAATGTAAAGAATAAAATGTATTAGGCTGCATCAGGAACTTCCCCTTGGCTTTGAAGAGGAGTCCCGCTGAGTTAGGGCGGTCAGTGGAGCAGATCCCTGAGATCCCACACCTGGCAGTGAGCTAGGACTCAGGTGAGGCTCAGGTTTGCTCTGAGGAAGGCAGGAATTTGGTGGGTGTCTGCACTCTTGGGCACAGCTTCCTGCAGCTCCTGTTTGACACTGGATGGTGCTCTTGGTGGCCAAAGTGAGTGGCCCAGGTTGACCCCTGGGATCCGCATGGATTCGTGGCCAGGGACCAGCACCTGCTTCCCGGAAGACTCTGTCCTGTGTGCTCCTGGGCTACTCTGTCCCCCGTCTGCCTGAGCATTTAACTGGGACCTGGCCTCATTGTAACAGCAGGGTTGGAGGCAGGGGACACCAGGCATATATTGAAAATGATGGCTTTGAGTCATACTTCTCTGTGAGAATGCAGAAAATCAATAACTAATCCCTTCTGTCAAGGACAAAGCAAGCTTCTTTAAGCTGTGAGCTGGCTGAGAATAACCTGCTCTGACGAGTGCACCAATGCCTGGTGTTGAGGACACAGGAACATATGGCACCCCATCCACCAAGACTCTCCATGCACCTGCTGAGAGGAAATGCCCCTGTCCAAGCTCTGTGTCATCACCCACGAGATGGAAATCCTCAAGTGAGCACCTATGTAGATGCACACATTGTGTTCTCCCAAGAAACAAATCACTGAAATCATGTTTTCTTCAAGCATGGCCTCTGGTCCAAAGGAGGTTTAGAGGAAGGTGTGGTGATAACAGGGCCAACTTTGAAACAGTGGTAAAACTCACCAATTGACTGAGATCCTTATAGCAAATGCTGTAAGCACAGCGTGAAGCCGATGGCGATGGATATTATTTGACTTCCAGGTGCAGCCTGCAGGACCAGTGACTATGATGCTTCAGTAGTGGTAAGCCCCTGCCCATGCTGCGGGGTAGGGGTCGCAGGTCAAGCTCCTCACCTGAGGAGCTTCTGAGGTCCTCATTTTAAAGCACCTTGGGGTGCTACAGACGAACTGATACCAGGAAATTTTAGTTTATGTGTGGAATGTCAGCATGGCAGGGGCTGAGCAGGGACCATGTGTGTCACTGATGCTGGGGGAAATGTGACCCAGGAAAGACCACTGATCTAATGTTCATGTAGGAAAAGACCATTGCTTCATGCAGCCAACATGCATTCAATCTACAAACACAGAATCAGTCATGTCTAGAGACTGAGCATGGACTGGCAGCTAAGATATCATTATTCCTTTGCCTGGTTCATACCGTATTAGGGGAATGACACCATCTGAAAAGCTTCCCCTGAAAATGTAGATGCAATGTGTAATTAACACCAACACCTCAGGAAAGATACAGGGAGGAGAATACATGTGCTGAGTGTGGAATTTATGAGGGGTCACCGGGAAAATGTGCTTATTACAGGGTGAGGCTCAAATGGGAAGTTGGGAGTATGTCCACATGGGAGGTGTGCAGACACCTTCCTGTACATGTGTGTGGGTGGGAAGGCTTCTTCAGAGTGTGTATTGTGGAAAAGCAGGCAGCAGTGTAGAGACTGTACTTGTAAGCAGGATACTCAAGAATGTAGAGATGTATGTTGCAGTTTGGACTTAGGAGCTCAGGGTGGTAGAGAAGATGCATCTTGTGAGTGGCCCTGGCAGACATTACTAATCAACCTCACTCACTCCCACTGCTGCCCATCCCTTCCTCATCAAGAGAGAACTCCCTCTGGCTGCTTCTACTAATGGCTTAGAAATGGCAACTAGAGTGAAGTGTGCTTCCTATTTTTGGCAGGGCATGTAGTTCTAGAAATTGCTTTAATAAGGATTGGAATGTGATGTGAATGAGGCCACTATCTGTACCACAAAGATCTGTACATTTAAAACAGTCAGCCAAGCAATAGGTCAGTAGCCAAGTAGGTGCCCTGCAGTGTGTTTCCAGTGGGGTTAGAATCATTTGATCAGGGTGCCCTTGAGGAACACAAACTTTGAGTGGTGCTTTGCTCTTTCCACTTTAAAAACATCAAATTATTAGGAGGAAGGACAGGAAGAGGAAGATAGAGGAAAGAGAAAAGAAAAAAAGGGAAAAGATTGTATGTCCATAGGCATATGTGTGTGTGTGTGTGTGTGTGTGTGTGTGTGTGTACAGAACAGATGACTACAGTACTCATCAATATAAGTTCATCAGAAATAACAGTCTGTGCTTTCATTGCTTGATGGCTTGATCATTTTTATGCCTAAATCTTGTAACCTGAACAAATACTAAGATAACAACATGTAATTTGTTAACTAGTGTTAATTTCCTACTAGTTTTTGAATTTCTGTATCATTTTTATCCTTTTTTGTTTTGCTTTTAAAGTCTAAAAAAATTACTATACAATAAAAAAACAAACAAACAAACCATGGCATGCATGTGACCACTCCCCAAGGTGGTTGTGAGCTGTGCATGTGTATTAATAAAATAAAAAATTAGAAAGAAAACAAACTGTTGACAAAGATAAAAAAGGTTGAATTATTTAAGAAGACTGAGCCTTTAGGAGATTCCCAATTTGCTTTTCATTCTTGAAAATTGTTAAGTGTGCAAAAGCTGCATCAACATTCGTACCTGGCAGCCTCAGGGTCCCTCTACCTGAGGCTGCTGGTGTGGAGCGTGTCTCCTCATTCCCGTTCTCTGGCCATTGCTGTGTGTCCTTCACTGAAGCTGTCCCTCAGTGTCTGTGAGAGACTGGTTCCAGGAGCCATGCAAGGACAAGAATTCTGTGATGTTCAGATGTCCAAGGTCTCATAGAAAGAGTCTCTTGGGTCTGCATATTACAGACTCGCATCTTCACACACACTTTGAATCAATCCAGGTGGCTTACTTAATACATCGCAAGAGCTGGGCTGTGTCTTGCAAAGGTCTGTGCACTCCAAACCAAAAAAACATGCTCCCCTGATTCCCTGGTGCCCCTGAGCTTGGCCCTTTTCACCACTGGTCCCTTCTCCATGGGGTGGGGGACTGAACTCTCTCAGGGTGACTCCGAATGTATTCTTATGGGATGCTGAATCGCCAGGGAATTTTTTTTTTCTTACAAACCATTTTGTTGAGGACTGACTGAAATACAGACAGCTGAGCAAATATAATACACTCAGTGGGATGAGGTGGAGATCGTGAGGACATCACCATGCAGTCTACACCACAAATCTCTGAGAGCCTCCTCCTGTGCTCTTATTGCTGAAGGAGTTGGAACAGCAGAGGTAAGAATGCTGAAGTTCAAATTATTTTGTCCATAAAAAAATTAAAATGGCTCATATTTTAAGTAAACCTCTCCAAAACCCTCTCAAATTGAATACTACAGATGTGTATTTTGCACCTTAAATTTTATGGTATACCTTCAATTTGTACTTTAATTGCTGTTACTGATTCCCAATGAGCTAGATGGGTTATATTAACTTTTTCCCACTGAAAATTGTTGCTATGATAAAAATCCTCGTCGTCCACCTGTGTTCAAGTTCATTTCTGTTGTGTGTATTATATTCTTAGCGAAAATGGAGGAATTTTAAGGCTGCACTTGGTAAATTATCCCAGCTTGGGGAGCCCTGCTTACCCCCGGCTCAGGTTTCACCCCGCAGGCCCTCTCAGCCATACCCAGACTTCCTTCTTCCCTAAGGAAACTTTAGGATTGGCTTCTGGATGTGGAATTATCTTAAAAGGATGAGATTGTTTATCAGGATTTTGAAAGTTATTGCTAAATGGAGTACTACTCAACTATAAAGAATGATCACATTGAGATTTTTATAAGTAAATGGACACAGCTTGAGACCATACTCATAAGCGAAATAAATCAAACTCACATGTATAAATACTGAATAGTTTCCCTAGTGTAAGAAATGGTAAGAGTACATAAGAGTTTATGGTAATCATGATTCCCTATTATATTGCTTTGAAGCATTATAATGTTTTCACTCATTAGTTGGGATGGTTTTATTCTGGGTTGTTTGATTTTATTGTCTGTGATGGTATGAACAGCTATTTTGAAGAAAAAAAGACATTATAATAGCTAGTGATGATTTAATATCATCTTATTTTGAAGTCCCACCAAGCTTATGTTCTGCTGTCTCCATCAGTTTATCATGTTGTATCTTATTGGATTTTATTATATGTGATAGTATAAACAAAATTTTTATAGACAAGGAGATAATATAGAAAAGATCGTTCATTTTCTGTTAGTTGGTTCTGAATACATTGTAATACTTTCATTCTCTTGAATGTTTTTACACTGTCTTGATATGTTTGATGCTATAATATACAAAGTTATACTCAAATATTTCAAGGAAAGAGACATTATAGTAGGTACTGTTATGTCATGTTGTCTTGTGGTGAAACACTCTGTTGCTTAAATTGTTCTGTTCTGACCTGTGTTGTTATGTCCTCTTTTATCTTAATATTTTTCATTTTTTAAAATAAAAAACAAATTATTGTTGTACAGGTCTGTAAGGTAGCTGTTGATACTCTTACATTTAAGCTATATCTGTTGCAATTTCAACTGTTATTTTTAATAACATTGATTCGGATGTTACCATTCTTTTTTAGATTGATAAAGATTTGTCTGGTTTGTTTATTACTTTGTATGCCCACTTCTTTAATTTTCAGTCTCAATTTCACTGATTTCTGCTCTGATCTTCATAATACCCTTCTTTGTATCTGGTTTCAAAGGCACATAATGCTTTTAATTCATTTTATATTATTTTATTGGTTTCATATTATTTTGTTTTGTTTGAATTTATTGCATATAAAGATATGGACACTTATTTCACAGAAAACAAGAGACATTATGGTAACCACTGTTGGTTTCCTGTTGTCTTGTTTGGAAGTCCTATGCTGCTTGCATTGTTTTGTTATGATTTGCTTTTTTCTGTTTTGTTTTGTTTTGTTTCTCTTTAAAAAAATTAAGAAAAAGATTTGCCAAAAAAGAAAGACAGTTACTGCTAAATCTTCCTCCAAAATTATTTTTGCTGAAGGATTTCCTTTCAGTTCCCCAAATTTCCACTGCTGAAAAAGAAATTTATATTGACAGTTTCATAAATAGCATCTCAATAGTGTCTGACATGCAGGTCTTTGATTATCATGAAACTGAATGGGTTTCCACAGCACTCATAGTGCTTATGCTTCCAATTTTGCAAATGCCTAATGGCTTTCCTGACAGAGAGAGAGAGAGAGAGAGAGAGAGAGAGAGAGAGAGAGAGAGAGAAACAGAGAGAGACATAAAGACAGAGAGAGAGACAGAGACAGAGAGACAGAGAGAGACATAAGAGAGAGAGAGAGAGAGAGAGAGAGAGAGAGAGAGAGAGAGAGAGAGACTCACACTGGGCCTTCCAGTGGAAGCACATCTTTGATAATTTTAATAATTTGGTTTTATGTTTAAGAGGAATTAGCTACCACTGTTTGTAAATATTTTTCTCTTTTATTTTACTGGTCCATTTTAGATATACATAATGATAATATCCATATATCCATCATAGAGATTTTGCATCGTTACATGATGTACCTTGCTTCTTCTTTTTTCCTATTCTCTCCCGTCCCACAACCCCTCTTCTCTTATTTACAAAAGCTTTGTTTTAGTTTTTCCCTCTATTATTTTTTTCTTGTCTCTTCGTTCCTTCCTCCTCCCTTGTTCTCCTTCTCATGTGAACATTTTCTTCCCATTTTCCAATATCTATTGCAGTTTGTTCTTATTACACCTTCAGTTTCTCCTACCAGAGAAACCATACAATACTTGGGCATATGTGTCTGATTTATTTCACTTAAGAGTTTGGTCTCAAGGTGCACCCGTTTAGCTAGAAATATGTTGACTGTATCCTTTTCTATGGCAGAGTATTACCACACTGCATACAAAAAACACATATTCTTTATCCAGTCGTTGACTGATGGGCACTTGAGCTGTTTTAGAAATTTATCGATCATAAAGTGTGCTGACACAAACCTGGGTAGGCGATATGGCCTTGATATGGTACTTTTACTTCATTTGGGAAGATTCCAAGAAGTGAAATAAGTGGGATGAATGGCAGCTCTCATTTCAGTCTTTTGAGAAATCTCCATGCTGATTTCCATGGTGGGTGCACCAGTCTACATTCCCTCCAACAGAGAGAAGGGTTTGTTTCATCCAACATCTCCACCAGCATTTGGTTTTGGTTAATTTCTTCATAATAGCTCTTTTTTTCAGGAATGAGATGGAATCTCAGTGCTTTTTCATTTTTATTTCTTGAACCACCAGTGATGCTGAACACATTTTCATGTACTTATTTACCATTTATATTTCTCTATCTGTCTCTATATTTTTTGACAGTCCATTTTGGTGTGGGTCTTTCAGTTTGGGGGATCTGATTCTTTTTCAGTTCTTTTTATATTCTAGATATGAGTCTTTTGTCTGAGGAACAGTTGGTACTTTTTTCCCACTCTGTGGACTGTCTCCTCACTTGTTGATTTCCTTTGCTGTGCAAAAGATTTCAATAAGATGAGATCCCAGTTGTTGCTCCTTTGTGATATTTCCTGTGTGATCAGGGTTTTATTGATAAAGACTTTGCCTCCACCTGTGATTTCAGGAATTCTACTCATTTTGTTGTCCAGCTGAATTAGTGTTTCTGTTTTAATATTTAGATCTTTTATCCATTTTGATTTTAGTTTAATGCTGTTATGGATTGAGAAGTGGTGGTCAACTTAATGCCAGCTGGATTACATCAGCATGCAGTGAGCAAAAATGCACCACCTAAGGAGGGTTGCCAGGATAAATAGTTGGAGAAGAAGGGAGGTGTTGAGGGTTGAGGCATTAAGGAGGCACTGTGGGTTATCCTATGAGTTGCTGTCTGAGCTGTTGGTTCTCCAGGAGAAACTTTGGTCCCCACATCGAGCATTGCTTCCTGGTTCTGAAGGGGAAGACATGTGCTGTTTGATTTCCAGGATAAACTCATCATGCTGCTTCCTGGCACATACCCGAATATGCTTCTCGTCAGAGGAGCTAGGGGCCTCCATGTTGCTGAGAACAGCCGTGATGCCTTTCATGATAGCCCTGGTCTTTGTTTTGAGTGTGACTTATTGGTTCCATCATAGAACTATTATCCCACTAGCACAGCTCCTTCATCCTGCTGGCATAGACTTTCTGGCTTCCACCGCTGACCCTTGGGTCTTCCTGACATGGATCTGTAAAAGAGACTGGCGTGAGTCCTTCTTGTGGGCTCTGTACCTCCAGTTGGACTTGTGGGAGGCATTGTCCTGAACTCTGGGTTTTTATTGGACTCATGTGGGACATTGCTGTGGGGTGTAGGCTCTTGACTAAATAATCTATATCTTTGGTGTTGCGGATGGATTTTCTGTGTTAACTTCTGGTGACTATTATAAAAATATTATAAATTCCATGTCCTAATCCTAATTGTTCTCTGTGTACAACCACTGACTACAACAAATGCTGTTTATAAAAACTTTACCATAAAATTTCTGATCATTTTAGTAGAAGAGCTTGACTTGAGGTGGAGATGAGATGAGTGGACACAGAGAGAAACTGACACTGCCTCATATGATTTAGTAGCAAGGACTAGAGAAGGTTTAGAAATGGAGGGTGAAGGAGAAGAAGAGGTTGGTGGTGGATCCTGGGACCAGAAACCTGATCTGCAGGTAAGAGTTGGGGTAAACGAAGGGCGTGGCCCAGATTCCTGATGACCCATTCCCTAGGTGAGGTACAGGACCAGCGGCCAAGGCTGATGCTGCCCCCCTGACAGTACTGTGTGTCCCTGAGTCAGGCACCATCCCTGCCTCAGTTTCTTCACCCATAAGTGAACCTGGGGCACCTTGCAGCTCTGTGGACCTGATCTGAGCAGATGCTACTTTGCATCTCCTGATGTGAACTCACCATTGCTGCCTCCTTGTCCACACGAAAGCACTCAGCTGGAGAGTTCTTTGTGGTCACAAAAGTGATGCGATATTCAGAAGGAGGATTGCATTGTCTTATTTAACCTGCTAGATTTTGCATTTTAGGGCTTCCCAGAGACAAACTGAAGCATCACTATGAAGATGCTACATTCTCCTTTCACTGTGGCAGAATTACATTTTGAGGGGACAAACGCAGTCACAGACCAGCTGCAGTGAGTCTCCAAGCCCTTCACCTGTCCAGGTGTTAATCTCCCAAAGCCCAAATGTCCAGGGCTGTTTTTAAGAACTCTCTTTGTGCTTGAAATAAAGTAATATTTTAGGTACATAGGGTCAACTTTAATGCACCCTTTAAATTAATATGGAATAAAAGAGGATGCATGTAAGGTTTCTTGTAGTGCACATGTGAGAAGATATGTTAGGGAAAAGTAACAGAAAAAGGGCCACACTTAGTATGTGTTTGTGGTTTTTCTTGCCCATTTGCATGACTTAAGAATATGTTCCCAGGATTCTACTTATCAGTCTATGTCTCCAGTAAATGTATAGACATTGCTTTCTGTCCAAGTCCTGTTAGCAATGTCTGGAGATCACATAAATCCCAGCAATAGCTTCAGAAGCTCATGAGCTTTTGGTGTGATGGATTTTGTGTGTTTGTTCTCCATACACCTCTTTCCACAAAGGTTAGAGATTTCACTTCAATGAATTGGAAGGACACAGAGAATTCGGGACACCAGCACCTCCCCTCCTGAGCACTAGTCACACACTGTGTTTCCTGAGTGCCCTGCAAGTGGAATTGGGCCTCTGGGAGAAGACTCTTCTATTCCTGCTGACCCAGCCTCAAGCCCAGCCACTGCTGGACACTGTGCAGTAGTGGAAGAGATTCTAGTGGACAGCAATCACACTTTTATTAGCATCCCTAATTCTAGTTCTGGAGTTTGAGGCTCTTATTTGCAAAATGTCCCTTGTGCTGGGCTACAAAGACCCAAACTGCTCTGCAAGACTTCTCGAAGGCCCATCAGCTGCTTGGGAGGATATGTGGCCCTGACCTTTGAGTTTTTAGTTAGAACACATAGAACTGCCATGGAAAGCCCCAAACACTCTGTCATAAGCATTACATGTGCACAGGAATTTGGGATATCATCAAACCATCGTATTATTTTCTGCAGGGCTAGGACGTGAGAAGCAAATCCACTCAGTCAGAAGGAATTGTAGCCGTTTCCCCTGAGGCCAGCCATGTCAGTTAGCATCATGAGCAGAAAGCTTCCGGGGATGGGGGGAAGGATAAGAGAACACACAGATTACAGGCTGACTTGATTTCATAGTACCTGGAATTATTCAGCAGCTCTGCCTGGGGTAGGGTATATTAATAACCCTTCTTAGGAAACACATTGTGATCTGACCTGAAGAGACACTTTCTCCTTGCAGAGAAGCCTTTAAGGACAGTTGTAGGTGAGTGCAATCCATCTGCAGGAGGAAGAGAGTCATCATAATTTGGCTTAATACTAACAAGCTGAATTTTCTCTGGGCTGTGACAGATCAATGTTTAAAAATGTGATCTGTGTCTATTGAGTGAATTGACTCAGCCCCCACAGGAGGAAGCAAAGTCCAGGTCCCTGGTCCTTGACCCTGACCTGATAGTATTCCAAAGAGGCAAAGACCCAGCCAGAACCACCATGGGACATGGGTTTTCTCACTGCACTGGCCCATTACAGTCCAGTAAAGGTCATTGTATTTTTTTTTCTTTTATTATTTTGCAAATGTGTCTTTTTGTGCAGACAGTTATGCCAGAGAAAGTTGTGGTCCTGTGTTGGAGGTCACAATGATAAGTGATTCCCGCTGCAGATCCACTACAGGGAAGAGCACCACAGGCCCCACTAAGGAATCAGAGAGAAGGGAGCCAGGCATGCGCAGATGGCTATGAGTGTGGCCTTGCATTGCACGTCAGTTAACAAATTAAACTCAGGTCTTGAGAATTTTGACAGCAGGCAGAATGTGGCATGGACCTGCAGACGTCAGTAAAAGGGTGGCATTTTCTTATCAAAGGAGCAGCCAGAATCAAAGACATGCAAATCAGTAAGTCCTGCTCTGCACCCTAAACCGACTAATGCCATATTTCTAAATGTTCATGCAATCACATTTGGGGTATCAACGTGTATTAGTATCACCTGTAACCCGCTTACCATGTTCTGTTTTTCTAATTTGAATCAATGAGTGGAAAGGAAACTTTTTGCTGCTCCCATAATAGAGAAACAAATACAATTATTTTGGAAATTATAGATAAGAAAAGATAAGATGTAAAGTCAAAGAACGATCCCAGGTGACTAAATTCCTCTAGAGTTCTGTGGTTCCTCTGTGGCTGTGGCTGTGGCTGTGGCTTTCCTGCCTCTTACATGCGGGACATTTCCAGAGATTGAAATGGCATTAAAGAATCCAGCACTCATGAGACACTTCCTCCCCATCATGCCCTGATGGGCTGAGAGAGATTTAGAAGGGGGCGGTGACTGCACCATTGGGCCGGTGCTGTTTAACTCTGGGCCTGGCCAAGTACCTGCCCATGTCCTCCCATGCTGCATGGCAGGTGCCTGCCCAAAGTTCTCTGTGAGTCTGCAGGTGGCCTGGAGACTTCTCAGAACATTAGGGTGTGTTTACTATAAAGGTTGTGGGTAGGAAATCGCGTGGAACTGCAGTTCCCAAACCTGGTGGCTCACACGTCACTTACCACCTGCATCTCATGCATTAACAGGACGGTATTCACTTCAGGAATATCTTGAAAATCAATGCAAATAAGTCACAGAAAGGGAAGTAACAGCAAAAAAGGGCTGGATCCCACCTGGACATGGTTTGGACCTCTGCAGATCCCTTGTGACCATGGGGAGTCACCCCACGTCTCTCTGCCTAGACTTCCTCTCTGACCACGTAGGATGATAGTGACACCGGTTATCTAGATCTTTGGAGAAGAACAAATGAGCAAGTCATGTAGCTGGCATGGAGTGTGAGGTCACAATAATACTCAGCGCAGCGTGGGTCCAGTAGGAACTTGTGCCTCTCAAGCTGCTACCACTTCTCCGTGGCAGATGTGTCTACTGGGTCACCAGGCTCATCATCCAGTCAGCAGATGATGGACCATGAGCTGGAGGCAGAGGGAGGATTTGTGAAGTCAGCATCTGCAAGAGAAATTGAGAGAGAGCTTCACAGTGGGCAGGGTGGGTCGTGGCCACTTCCCATGGCAGTGAGCTTGCTGTCTCCCAAGGAGGAGAGGTGCCTTTATCTTCAGGACTGAAAGGAGAAGGTGGCAGAAGACAGGTCATGAACAGGGCCAACCTGCACAGTGTGAGGTGGAGTTTGATGTTGGGAGTGTGCGCTCTATGACTTCAATGACCACACACCTCAGCATAGCCTAGATCTGTTGGACTCCATGAGGACTCAGTGGAGCAGAGGCTCAGACAACCTGAGAAATGAGGGGTGATCTCAGGAGTTCTACAGAGCTGGGCAAGGGAGCCCTGGGAGGGCAGTCATGACTTTGTTCATGGAAGATTCATCTTCTGGTTGGAGAGACCATTCCAGAAGGATGAAAAGTGCCTTTCAAAGGCCCCAGTTGAGAAGTCAAGGAGACAGTTGAAAGGGGTGAGGTTGATAGGGACAAATCCAGTAGTAGTTTCTGAGAGGACACAGCCCTGTGACCTGACTACCAGGCCTGGGCTGCAAGGAAGCAGCTGTTATCAGATGGAAGCCTTGGACTTGGAGGTGGTGAGTACAATCAAGCAAATTAAACAGATGCTTCCTTCTGATGCTCTTCTCTCTGCACTTTCTTCTTCCTTCTCCTTCCTGGAGACAGAGGCAGGTCCCACGGCCCTAGGCAGAGAAGGACCAAGCAACGCTTGGATGGACGAGGCTGACTTTCCCCCGATGGTAATAACCGCGGTGGCTTTTCCCATTATTGTTTGTGATTCATAAGAATGCTTCACACAATGAGGTTTATTTGATCCAAAGACAGAGGTGCGAGATCTGTGCAAGGGCAGCTGTCACAAGCTTCCCTTTATTAGACACAGAAATTGAAAACCCTCCTCCCCTGGGGCTCACTACCTGGCTTAGTCACACAGGAATTATTAGTGCCAGAAACAAAAATCCCAGTGGGTATGTTGTCAGGACCTTACTTTCATCATCAGGCCAACGTTTCTGAATCACATCTACCTGAAAGCTTTTCTTATCTTATTTTAATTTACTTTACCTCAAAATATATCCACCCTTAGTGAGTCTGACTCAATTAGTCAGAGGTGACACTCTGAAAAGATAGATTTTTAGGATATCCCTACTAAGAATAAAATTCGGAATTCACTGACTTTTCTATAATGCTCCACAGCTGAGTAGCAGATGGGGGAACTGTTTCTTTACTCAACCATGGAATGATGCATTATGGCTGGCATTCCTCTTTCATAGCATTTAGAAAAGAAATGAGTGATTCTTTATGATTTCTCACTGTGCTATTTCTCTTATGGTTGCCATTCCTGTGGTCTGGGTTATGAGTCTCTATTTTTAAATTCCTTTTTCTCTCTCTCTTTTTTTAACATTGATTCCTTCCTGCATTCAGTGATAAATTTTTTCATCGTTTTCTAAGAGTAAGTCATCTGTGGAAAGCCCAACTGGGATAAACCACTGAACAACTTTCTGGTCCTGAGTCCCCAGCACCAGTGTGCAAGTCTACAGTCTACAGAAGAGATGCATCATTAATAAGGTCCTCACTGAGAGTGTCAAAAAACAGCTGACCATTTCCAAAATACCTGTAGCCCTGGGAATGAACTTTCCAAAGGCCCTGAAAAGCCCCACATCAGAGGCAAGCTCTCCAGCACTGATTGTAAAGAATCAGGGTGACGGGGCTGGATTCATGTGAACCTGGGGAGAGTAGAGAGAGACAGTGTCAGAGGGGCTATAGTCCCTTGCCAGGAAGTATATGGCAAGGTATAAACCATGTTTGCTTGGAGAAAGCCAGGAGACACAAAGGCAAGGCATATTGAGAGACTTATAAAAAGAGGAATGGGGCCGGGCAGGAGTGATGCCTAAGGAAATGCAGGATAGAAGCACACACACACACACACACACACACACACACACACACACACACACACACACACAGGTCTGCATCACTTATGGCATCAGGTAGGGGTCTGCAGTCCCCTCCAACATCCTCCTAATGGAGCTGCTGGTCTGCAGGGCCTGTCCTTGGGCCCCGAGTGTGTTGCTAGAAGAAGCATGAATTGCCTGTACCTCAAGGGGGAGCTCACTGGCTCAGGACGAAAGTGCTGCCTACTACCGGACTGAGCTCCTTTGAAACTTCCTGCACCTGAGACACCCCTGAGCATCCTGGCAATCTGTATCTCAAGGAGGAGAAGGCTCCAGAGCAAGGGCAGGCATTCTTTGGGAAACACTGGTTTCATTTTGTCTTTTCTGTGGATAGGAAGACAGCTCTGCTCTGTGGTCTGTTGCAGTGGTTGCCTCTTTTGCCTTTTAAAATGTCATGGACAGAACTGGGGAGTATACTCCCCATGCAGTTTGTTTGGATGCTGCACTCAGAACTTTGTTCCCAGGGATCTGAACAGGGGCAACTTCTGCCACTGTTTGTGTCACCTAAATCCCACTGCAGGTCCCAGCCTCGGAGAGGAGGAGCTCCGAGCCAGGAGGTCCGCGCTGACTGAGAAGTGCTGTCTTAGACTGAGCTCTCTCACTTCACTGTGAGCCAGTTTACAGCAGCTCAGTTCACTTATACACAATTTCCAGGGCTACCATGTCAAAGAGTCTACAAAAGAGAGAGGCATTGTAGACACATTAGGAAAGAAAAAGAAAATGTCCACAAATATAATCAAATGGGTTTTATTTTCCCTAGTTTTGGTGATCCTGATGGCTCAAAAAGTCAAGTGTTTTGAGGGTGTGAATTGCCCAGCATGGGAGCTTAACAAGAGGAAAGAGGACCACTGGGTAGAGGGAGTCTGACTTTTCATGCAAGGGGAGGGCTGGGACAGGGTGTGACAGGTGCTGCAGAGTGAACTAACCTGCAATGTACTCATGGTGAACAGCACCCTCTGTCTGCACCTTGAGCTGGCACTGTCTGAGAGGACCGAGTTTGCTGCTAACGGCAGCTCCCTTGATCTGCCAGCTTGGCAGCTGCTCAGATTAGCAAAGGCAGGAGGAGAGAGATGCTTACCTGTCAGCTCACTCAGGTCTGTGAGGTTTGGGCTTTCTGGCCTTCTTCAGGGGCAAGGAGTGGTTCATAATCGGGGTCAGAAATAAGCACATCACAGCTGAAGCCTTGTGCTTTCCTGGGAGCTAACTGTGAGCATCTTCCTATGCATTGCATCTGTGCTAGCTTATTGACCATCACAGAAATGTGAGGTGGTAACCCCTTTATTACTCTTGCTTGTAACAGAAATTTTAAATGTTAAGATCTCCCTGCTGGACTAATGCAGCCAGGTCACAATATGTACTCATTCTGTACAAAACCTTAACAACAACAACAACAACAACAACAACAACAAAAAACAAAAAAAAAAAAAAACAAAAAAACAAGATCAGGCTGGCTGGGTAGATCAGCACTGTCTGTGTTTCCCAAGAATAAAGATGCATCCTGCTCCCACCAACCTGTCTCAAGAGTTGCCCGCTTAGTAACTGATGACTGAGGCTTTTGTCCTAAACTGCATGTTCTCCGCTTCTGTGCTTCCTGCTTGTAAATCCTAGATAAACTCCAGCCTGACTGCAGTGCACTCCTGATGGTTTGGGAATGATCCCCCTCAGTCCAGTTATGGTAAATGATTGGCTTCCTGCTCCGTAGTGTGAAGCATCTTGCTTTCAGACCAGCACTGGTTCTGCAACAGTCTGGTTTCCCTGAATGGGAAGACAGTGCACTGACCATTTAGCCACCACTGGAGTCTTGCTGGTCACAGTGGAGAATCCCTCTGACCTGCAGAGGAGAAGATGCACCATCAAACTGTCTCTTTGGAGTCTTCTTGGTGGTCCAGTCTGGGAGTCCCTGCTCAACAGCAGAAACCTCATCAGACCCAAGAAAAAACAGAATACAACCCCCTACAGACAAGTTAGTACCACCTCAGGGAGCCTTATGGTCAGTCTGTAAGAATTTTGTTCCTGTGGATGAAGGAGGGGCTGCTCACCCGCTGTCAGTGCCAGGTCCTGCTTGGTCACCTGAAGAAACCCTGACTGCATCACCCTTGTTGCCACCCAATCTTCAGGAGCCACCCACACAAGCCCATCAGCCACTGATTCCACTCTACACAACTCCAGATGCCTCTCTGGGGATATCTTGGTTGCCAAGCGGACCAAACCAGTGACCTGTTTTGTACTGTGAGTCTTTCAGCCACACTGGGCTCCTCAGCTGGGAGCATCCTACTCTCTCCTACTCAGGAAACCGCAAGCCAGGATCAATCTTCTGACCCCAGTCTTTCAGACACAACAGCCCACCCAGGAAAACTGACTACAAATCCTTCTTACCAACTTCCACACTAAAGAGAGTGCCGACATTTTCAAAGGATGGGCGCGTGGCATAGGAGAAATAATCTCCTCTGAGAACTCTTCAACCTGAAACTCAGTTCAATTAGTCTTATATCCATTACAGAGGAGCTCACAAAAACATCACAGAGAAAACAAAATGTTCCCAACAGTCCTACTCCCACCAAGGCAGAGCCTTTACGGGAAGAGCTGACTCCTCAGGATCAGAGCCTTTACAGAGCTGTCAGTCACCACTACTGCAGGTGTTTAGAGAGTGACCAATTCAATCTAAAAGGCTCAGAAAAGCAAGCCAGTACAAATCTATCCAGACACCGACAGATTCTTAAAGGGGCCACCATAAGCCAAGAGTTGTAGGAGTGGCCCACTGTGAGAAAACCTCTCAGGGAATCAGAACTGTAGGCATGATTCACAATGGAAGGAACCAAAAATCCAGACAGAGGAGGAAGAAAAAGAGGAGGAGGATGATAAGGGAAGAGGAGAGGAGCGGATGGGAGAGGATGCGAGGGGAGGAGAGGAGAGAGAGAGACAGAGAAAACAGAAAGAAAGAGAGGAAACAGAGAGTGTGAGAAAATAGGGAAAGGAAGGAAGGAAGAGAAAGAAGGGGAAGGGAAGGGGAAAGGAGGGAAGAGGAGGAGAGGGGAGGGGACGGGAAGGGAGGGGAGGAAAGGTTGTTTCTCATGTTGATTGCCCGTCTTTCTACACTATGCTAGAAAGAACAACTGGTCTGGGTCTAACAAAATTATAATCTTTATTATTTTTCCTCCTTTTCTTCTACCTCTCTTCAAGCCTCCATTAGTTTCTATACTGCAGACTGGCTTATGATAAACCATAAGAGAATTTACAAAGTACACTTTTGAGCTCTGGAGATGTGAAATATATATGCAAATCTCACAAATGATAGTTGAATTAAAACCTACCAGGTACTTCCACCTCCCAGTCCAGTGCTCACTCTACAGCACTAGTGCTTTTAATTCTTTTTACCCTGGCGCATAGTAAAATATGCATTTTCTATACCATGTATCACACGCATGCCTGCATAAATAAAGTCTTAAATAGTTTTCCTTACTAATACACCCACATGAAAACTACTTAACTTTAATACCAAATGACTTGTTATTATTGGATATTTCATATTTTTAATACGATAATTGTGACCTACTGTTAATCCATGTGATGATGAATTAATGATTTGCTGCCCTCATTTTGAAAGCATTGTTTTGGATTTATGAAAAATATACAACATGGACTACAATCTAGACAAAGACCAAACTTTTCCTCATATGGATACTGCATATTTGAAGATTTATTGAAGTTATTGTCTTTAATCAGTCTGTAAATTCTATGATTTCATCTCCTGAACATCTCGTGAGCCCTTCCGCTCTACTCCTCTACATCTGTTTGTATAAACGAAGTTTTACTGGAACACAGTGTGCCTGTTCACACTCCACTGGCCATGTGGAGAAACAGTGCTAACAACCATAGGGCCAACACAGCCCAATCTGTTCACTACCAAGTACCCTAAGGGTTCACTGACCCCTGGTGTAGAGCATCATCCTTGCTTGCCTGAGCTGAACAGAACTCAATGATGGCACCAGGAACCCCATGTCAGGACCATCTTCTTCCGGATTTAGTTTCCCAGGGCATGCTCACAGGCCTGGGGACTGTTGAGGAGCCCTGTCTTGTCCTCTACTGCCAGCATCCAGCCATTTGGGGTCTGACTCATAGTAGGAAGGACAGAATGATGGAAATAGTCTTCGGTTCTATCTGCCACAACATCACTTTCGTGCTTCTTCACATGAGCCTCTCTCTGTTAAAGATCTGATCCATCTGGTCCACCTCCTGCAGTGGTCATCCATGTACAGCCTACTAGAGCCAAAGCACACCTGCGGCCTGTGTGGAGCTCGCTCTCCCTACCCCTCCCCAGGAAGGAGCAGCAGTTGCCATGGAGACCACCCCTCACAGGTGCTGCCCTTGCGGCAGCCAGGTACCGTGTTATGTGCCTTGCACCAATTATGGCATTTATTGTGTGCAGGAGTGTTGAGTAGTGGGCACCATGATTCTCCATTGTCTTCACTTCCACACTGGGAAAATTAAAAGTTCAGGGTAGTGACTGACTTACTCGAGGTCACACAGCTCCTAGCTGATAGAATCGGGCTTGCTGGCCCCTCTTCTCCAGCCTCTCCTGCCACCTGCCTGGCTCTGATGTCACAGTGGGGACTGTGTGGTCCATGAGGGGCCACACTTCTCTCACTCCTGGGTGTTTCCATATGCTGATCCCTTTCTTGGAATATGTCTCCCACCTGCCAGGCTCTCTCACCTTTGAGAAAGGTAGTCTAGACCAGCAGTCTCAAGCCTTTCCGGCACTGGGACCTGGTTTTGTGGAAGATAATTTTTCCACAGATGGGAGAGGGGGCCGGGGTGTTTTCTGGATGATTTGAAGAAGCAGCTTTCTAAAATCCCTGCATGCACGGTTCATGGTGGGGTCCATGCTCCTATGAGAATCTAATGCCTTCACCAATCTGACAGGAGGTAGAGTTCAGGCAGGAATGGAGCCATGGGGAGTAGCTTGGAATACAGCTGGAGCTTCCCTAGCCTACCTGCATCTCTAAGCCTGCTGTGTGGCTGGTTCCTAACAGACTGTAGACTGACACTGACCCATGACTTTGGAGTTGACACTGTTGGTCTAGAATACATGGTAAGATCATGAGTGCCTGAGGGTGGATCCCAGTTCTCTTTCTTATTCTGCATCCTTGGCCAAAGTACTTCCTCTTTGCCTCAGTTTCCTGATCTGTAAAACAAAGTTAGTAGTAATGTGCACTTCACAGTGTTCTTTCAGGTTAAATTACATGACAGTATTCCTATGTGCATGGCCTGGTACGTCTGAGTCCAGGGAAGATTTCCCTGGTATTGTTAGCTTGAGACTCAACTCAGGAGTTAGATGTTCTGGGAAGTTCTCTCCAATTTCCTTGCCTTGGGTGAGCTTCTGTTTTCTTTTGGTCCAATAGTATCTGGTACCTCCTCTATTAAGCTGTCTCACATCATCAAAAGAGCTATGATTGGGATTTATTAACCACTTGCTAAATGTGGAGTGTTGTACCAGGTACTATGCCTAGGTTAATTCCCACACTTAACAACATTCCTGGAAGAGATGTGGATGCTGCCCCACTATCTGATGGTGAAAATGGGTGTGTCACCCTGGCAGAGCTGGGTGGGCAGGTGGGACTGGTTCATCTTTATCACTGCCTTCCCACAAAGCAGATGTGGGGCCCATTACCTCCATGGCAGGTGCCCAGGCTCTTTTCCAAGCCCCCACTACAGGTGAGGTTTCCAGAGGCTGTCAGTCCCTGGTAAATAGAGATGCAGCTCCTTTTCTCTCTGCATTACCACAAACCCAAGAAGAAATGCCTTCAACACTTGGAGGTAGACAAGGGGTTTTTGAGGCTTCTTGGTTCTATCTCTACCTGTCCTGTGCTGGACAGACACACAAGGCAGCAGCATGGCCTGCATTTCCACAGATGCCTTCATCCCACAACATCTGGTGCTGGTTACCCTCCAGGGCTTTCGTCTGTGCTAGGCACAGTCTGTGATGGGCCTTGACAGAAGCTCTGGAGTTTTCTACTTTTGTCAAAGAATGTGTTTGTGAAAACTATGAAAATTTGATTTGATTTACTCAAACAACTTACAGGCCACAAGTTTCCATAATTTTACTGCACTTGTCAACACTAAACTTTCTCTCCATCTTTAAAATGTTAGAAAATAATTATTTTAAAAAGAGGAGACATTATTTCCTTTAATCTTAACTCTCTTGATTTCTCAGAATAATCTTTGCTAGGTAGTTCAGGTCAGTACATATGTTTATCGGGCACCAGCACCGGGCTCCTTGGGCCTCTTGGATTCTTTTCAAAATATAAGGGGGGGTAAATGGTGAGACTTTTTTGAGATTGGTTTGATTTACATAAGCAGCTTGTTTTATGGAGTTCAGAGTAAAGGTTATGCCCATGAATATTTAGCGACAGTATCCAGAAATCTTTTCCTCTATCTAACATGCTTTCTTTGCCTTTTTAAAAGTCTCTTGAACTACTGGACAATGGAGCTTCAAAAAACTGCAACCATGTATTTAATTATAAGCACAATAGGCAATCATATTACCTGGACAACATCATTGCAGTTAATTTGTGTTTTCAGGAAGCATTATGTAGCTGCTCAAGGCTAAATACGTAAAGTATACAGTGCATGAACAGATTCTATTTAAAACCTGACCCAGTGTCAAACTCAGAGGCACACACAGCTCTTTAAACACTTTTAAGCAATTGTAAGTTCAAGGAGAATATACTTTTAACCATCACTTTTAGAAATTCTAAAATTAATGTCCTTGACATTTAATAAAATGATTCAGAAACATGTAAAATCTTAGCAGGAGTCACTGGTTCCCTGCTAGCTTTCAGTCTTTGTGTTTGTGCTGATTGGAAATGTTTTCATGCCAGTTTAGGGAGCTTCTAATCATGAGAAAGCCATAGGCCATGTAGGAAATCTCCAACAAAGTGCTTATCAGTCTTCTATATAAAGAAAAATGCTTCATTTACACTTTGGTTCTTATATTTCAATAGAAACTTTAAAAAGCACTCATTTGTCTATTAATTGTTATTTAGGATGAGCGTTTGGCTATTTTAGTATATACCTTGATATGCGTGAAAAGCAGCTGTTTTTGGTTTAGATCTAAAATGATCCTCCCAAGTGTCAGGTGATCAGAGGTGGGGGTTTTGAAAGGTGACTGGATCTTGGGGGCTTTGCCTGACTTTCTGTTTAAATTAGGGTCCAACAGGAAGAGGTGGTCACTAGGCCATGACCCAGAAGTGTAAGTGGCCCATCCTGGCTCCTCCCTTCAATCTCTGCTTCTTGCCTGCTAACACAGGAGCAGCTGCCACCCACTGGGGGCCATCACTATGCAGCTGCTGCCTTGGAGCCAGCTGAGCTGGGTCTGTAAATGTGAACCAAACTCAACTTCTTATTTAAGTCATGGGTGCTAGATATTTTGTCTCAAGGACAAGCAACTCAGACAAGATGTAATCCATAAGTCAGCTTAGTTCTGTCCTCTTTCTGTTGGAAAATATAGAGAAAGAGGGTGCACATTCCTGGGAGGACTAAAAGTTTTTGATTGAAGCAATGGAATTTATCCAACATTAGAGTCAACACATCATGTGACCCAGCCAAACCTGGAAATTATCATGAATGTGTACAAAGTAGAAATTACCTAGAAAATAACTTCATATCAAACTTGCCAATACACCAGAACAAGGAATGATGATTCCATTATCTGCACATGGAAACCCATCTGTCAAATCATCACAACTGTGGTTCTGGAAAAAGACTAAACTTTCTCTGTTGTGCACTGAGAGACAAAGACAATGGATAACTTCAAGAATCACAGATGGAAAGCATCTCTTCCAAAGTGTGACTGCTGTGAAGAACACAAGGACAGGAACAGTTGTAAGGGTAAATAAATACTCAGGACAGATTAAAAAAATTTACATATGAAGTAAGTAAGCAGAGCATAAATGGTCTAGAACACTAGAAGGGTTCCAGATTGGGGAAAGGACACAGTGTGTCCCTTGCTTGTGACGAGGTAGCTGCTAAGACAGGGCTGGCTGAGCACGGTTTGTTCAGGCTCCACTGCTGAAGAGCAGGACATGAAGGAGAGGAGGGGGAGGACGTCAGTGTCCCATTGGAGCCCAGGGGCTGTGCAGAGCAGCTCTGCAGCCTCCACTCGGTGTATATGAAGTGGAGCAGCACAGCTTAGCACCCTCCAAGTCTTACCATACAAACAGGCTCCCTTTCCTTTTGTTCAGGGAATAACTGCATGCTTGGGCATCAGATGTGATCACAGGTGATGTGGGCTTGTACTCAGTTGGTTCTACAATGCTGTGAATCGGGTGGTACAGTGAGGCTGACCACACGACATGTTTTCAGCTTAACCAGGGCACTTGTCTAAGGCTCAGATAGTTTTTCCCCTGGAGAAGACGTAGAAAACCTGAAACATCCTGGATGTCAGAACTGGTCTGAGTGGGTAGAGGATGGGCCCGATGCTACAATGTCCAGAGAACACAGGCGAAGTATGCTGCTGTTATGTGATGCGCTGACCAGCCTCCCCCACTGAATGCCCACAGAAGCCCACAGGAAGAAACTCTCTTCCCCCAGACAGTGGAGCTTTGCTGGAGGAGGTGCACTGTGCTGCAGGAACAGGAAGTGGAAAGCACCAGTGGTGAGGACGCTGGCGGGGAAGGGTGCAGCTCACAGGGCGAAAGCCTCACCTGCCGTGGTCTGCTTTTGCTGGATTTTAGCTACCTCACATCATCTTGCTTTGGTTTCATTTAGGATCATAGCAAACCACTCTAAGCATGGACCCTTCGTATCACTGGTTTATTTTCCTGGAGTGCATCTCCCTGCGTACCTAACTCTACCCGGTCAATTAGAGGTCAATGTCAGGTGTCACAAGACCTCTCCAGACAGGCTCCCCAACCACCACTTGTTCCATTGTTCTTTCGTGTGGCTTCACTTTTTTCTCACTGTGTAAAATTTCCTGATACAGCACTGTTTAATTTAAGCTAAAGTGTGAGCTTGTATATTTGTGTAATGGACTATGGTCCTTTATACTACTTCTGTGTAGCATTTCACTGTTTAGGGCACAGACAAACATATAAATGTATTTTTATTTTATCTTTAATATTATGCGTTAACATGTTAAAAGTACATTTTGTGTCAAACAATAAATAAATTTGGTCATTAAACATCACTAGTTACTAAAATAAGAAATAAAATTAAAACAACAGATAAAAGTGAACTTTTGGTTTTAGCAAATATGAATTATAAATCTGTGAAAGAGACTGAACCTAAATCTCACATAATTTCTGGACTCATTTGCAGGAATAGAAAGATCCAACCTGAGCCATGGGAACTCTATAACCCAGGAGGCTTGCATTAGTCTACTGAAAGATGTAAGGAGATTAAAGGGGAGGAGAAAAATCTATAGATTAAAATGGATGTGGGGAATATTCACATTTTTTTTTATCTGTAGCCAATTATGAAACAGTACACAAGACTAAGCTACTTTGCATAGAGAGGCATAATATGTGATTAAAATAAAGAAAAAATCTCAAAGAAGTTTTTACTGTAAAGCTACCTGATTAATGTTCTAATTTTAAGATGCACTGTTAAACTGTAATAATAAGAACTGCAGCAAATTTGTGTCAACAGACACAGATCAATAAAATAAAACAGAGCATCTAGAAACAGATACACAATGATATGGCCAGTTTAATTAAATGGAGGAGTTGCATCAAGTTGGTGGAGGAGGGAAACTTGTTATCAAGCCCTGTTACCAGGAGAAGTATCTGTATACAGAAAAATCTGAGCTAAAAACTTGCGGTATTCAGATGACAACACAGCAACCCATAGATACGTGAACATTTATTGTCATATATATGTCCTACACAGGGTTATATTCAGATGCAAAATTAACAGTTTTCATGCTCAAAAGTAAAGACTAACTGGGATAAGGAAACGGAGAAAAAAGAAGGTTAAAGATTATATATATATATATATATATATATATATATATATGTACAAGATCAATATCTATACTACTAATCTTTGTTAGTTCATCAGAAAGAATGGTTTGTGCTTTTATTGTTTAATTGTTGATCTTTTTTCATGATTATATCTTTTAATCTGAACAACTACTTTTAAGATAACAATATGCAATGTATAAACCATTGTTAATCTCCTAATATCTTATTTTTAAATTCTGTTTCATTGTTTTTATTCTTTTTTCATTTTAAGATAAAAATTAAGAATTTTCTTGTCAATAATAAAATATAGATGATTTGGTATTTAGAAAAGATATATTACCTGAAAAGATATAAAACTGTCCAAAAGAGGGCTGGAGATACAGCTCAATGGCATAGCACCTGCCTGGCAAGTGCGACGCCCTGAATTTGATTCCTGGTAGTTAAAAAACAAACAAAGTACCCAAAACAATAAGAAAACTTTTCAGTAACAGTCACTGCCAAAAAGATCTGTCCTGAAGCTGAGAGGAGACGAATCCACACATGCACTGGAATGGCTAAGACGAAGAAGTCTTAGCCAGAACCAAATGCTGGTGAGGATTATCTGGTAGCTGCAACAGTGTGGGAACACAAAATGGAACAACTGAGGCTGGAGGTTAGGGAGAGGCAAGCTGGCTGGACACGTGGACATGAGTTCCCAATCACAGTGACCTTGGATCCATGAACAGAACACATTCTTGACACCCCACACCAGGGACCAATCAAAAAGCGGTACCTTCTGGAACAAAATACAGCAGATTTTGACAGGATAGCCTATGCCTATGCTAGTGAGCCTTCACAAGTGCAGAGCTGAAAGCACAGAGCCTCTGAGGAACACGCCAAGGGCACAGAGTGCCTAAGGAGTATCCTGAGGACATGGAGTGCTGGAGGCCAGCAGGTGTCCCAGCCGAAGAACAGAGCGGTAAGAAGGGAGCTGGTTAAGCAGAGGGGCGTCCTGTGACAAATGCATCAGAAAACACATTGCGTTGGCTGAGCAGCCTCTTCTTCCCATCCAGAGGAGGGGTGACCTGACCCCAGCTTTCTATCTCTGTCTTTACTTTCCTCCTGTCATTCTTCCTCTTGGGAACTTAGCACCTGCCAATGGGACAGAGCTGATGCCAGGCTGAAAAAGTCACTTCCTGCAACCCTGTGGCCGCTGTGAGCTTCTCTCAGGGGCCTGCTTTCACCCCACAGAGCGCATTTCTTTTTCAACTGTGATAAATATAACTCTCTGCTATTCTTTTGTTCACATGTCTTATCCAGTTCTTTGTTCAGGACACCAACGACCTGGATAGAATCCCTGAAAAGAATCTACAGGGCCCCAGAATTCAGTAACATAATCAGTTTTAAAAAAAGACCAAACTGTTTCCTAGAGGGTTAAATATGCACTTACTTATGGTCCTGTAGCTCTATCCCTAGCTGTCTAGCAAGCCTAGATAAAAACACATGTTTACGAGAGGGCCTCTGTGGAATGTCCGTATTTTTTCATTCATAATAACCAGAAGCAACAACACAAGAAACAACATGCAAAACATGAACATGTAATCCATGACATGGACAGGGGCAGGGGCGTGGGCAGGGGCGTGGGCATGCATAGGGGTGTGGGCAGGGGCATGGGCATGGGCAAGGTGCTCAACAATAAACACGGGTCACTGATAAATGCGTTAATTGTCCATGGCCACCCTGAAGATTACCAAAGACCTGGTGCTGTTATGGTGATTTACAGCGACAACACAAAACAAGCAGTTACTGTCTGTGGACCAGGAACTGGAGGCATCAGATGGCAGGAACTTAGGAAGGGCAGCGGACATCCAAAAATTGAACTAGAGTTGGGGAAGACACTTCCAGACACCAGCCTCAGCTCCTCCCTGTGTGTTCTTACTGAAAGGCAGTGGGCTTTGCCCTGAATGCATCTTTGGAGAAAGCCCTGCCAAAGTCACAGAGCCTCTTAATACCAGTACTCACGCAGAATTGCTATTTACTGGCTTACTTTATTTGTATATCTGCCAGCTTTCCATTGCTTGGACACAATACCTGGCAATACAAGATGTGTGTATGTATTTCTGAGAAAGGTAATAACTGCAAACTCAGAAATCAAAAAAAAAAAAAAAATACTCAACCTGAACAAACGTTTAACACCTGGAGTCTAACACTGAAATGCAAAGCTTCCTAGAAATGTTAAGAAGAACCTGAATTCTGTCAGCAACATATAAGGAAACCTTAAAATGGACATAATTTGAAGGGGGTGGTTCTTAGAGGAGAAATTTCCTGATTTACCTAAAAGTTTCATGCTGGTCAAAGCTGAGATCTACCAGAAAACCGAAAGGCTGTAGAAAGAATTGGAGAGAGGCAAAGAAAATAAACAGAACAGAAGAAATAACCTTTTTTTATGGAAACCAGTTTATTGCCATAGGAAAAAAGAAACTTGAGATCACTGGGGTATAACTCTGTCCCTGAGATACAGCTCAGTGACTCAGGGAAAGTGCACTGTCAGGTACAAACCAGCTCAATCAGAGTTCACATGTGAGCTTCCTCCACTGGTCCTCCTGCCCCTGCCAGCCCACTGCAGTTCTGGATCCACTGCTGCAAGGACCAAGACATTCCCTGGAGAATCAAAGCCCAAAGAAGAAACATAGGTTGGGGAAGGACCACTGAGTACTTCATCTGGATTTAGTTTGTTTTATCCACAGTCAGCAGAAAAAAAAAAAAAAAAAAAAAATCTGGCTCTCACGAGAACCTTTTGAACACATCCTGCATCCTAATTCTTTTCCCCTCTCATTGTCCTCTCTGTGTTGCTGTGGGAGGTACAGGGAAGAAAGGAGAAAATTAACGTTTCAAAAGCAGGACTAGACAAGGCTTTGCTTTGTGTGGTTGCTTAGCTACCATTTGTCTTTAGCTTGGTCCAGGTCTATGTTTTCCAGGGCAGGGCAGATAAAAGGGAACAAGCTCTGTTGGAATTAGGTCTTTTACACTGTGACAGTTAATTCTGACATGTCAAATTCATTGGATTAAGAAAATCCAGCAGATGAGCAGTGCTCCAGGTATATCTGGGGTCGCTGAGTGGGGTGGGCCTCTGTCCTGCCTGTTATCCTTGCCTGTCTCTCTCTGGTACTGCTGTCTGACCAAGAAATGAACAGCTTGGCAACCTTCTCCCACCATACAGTGAGCTCCCAAGGGTAGAGCTGAGATTTTACCCATCAGTGCAAACCCTGTGCATCCAATTTAAATGTGAAATTTACAATGTTGCTTGAACTGTGGATTTAGAATTTAAATTAGAAAAGCTGAAGATTTGATTTTACATGTGAAGTGAAAAATGAGCAATTTTTGAATAAGAAGTTTGCTCTATGTTGCTTAAGAACACAGATAATAAGTTCCCTCCAACTGCTTACTCATCTTTTTCTTTCTTGTGAAATCTTTAGAAATGTTTTTCAGCTGCACACAAAATATATAATATTTGTTTATTTGTAACAAATGGCAATCTCAATACCTGACTCCCAAATTTAAAGAAGAAAGGTTTATTATTCTCACAGTCTGTAAAGGTTTCAGTCCATAACTGGCTGGCTCCAAGGCAGGATGCATGGCTGAGGGGTAATGTTCTTGGCAGCAAAAGATGGCAAACGCATCAAATGTGGTAGGAGAAAACAAGCCTCTTCCTGTCTCTTATATGGAAGCTACCCATGTGTCACGGTTTATGTAGGTGACCCCCAGGCCTCATGCATTTGCATTGTGCATTTGTGATTGGTTCATTGTGTAGCCCTTGGATTGATGGTGTCAGCGCTACACCCACCTAGGGGTGGAGCCAGGATGTAATGTAATGGCAGGAAGAAGGCATGCCTCTCTCTTTTGCAGGTCTCTGCCTTGTTGTTTGCAGCAGACATAAACTGCAGCCCTACCATGCCACCCTGCCTTGGAGCCAACCAAGTACGGACTGAAACCTCCAAAAGCTGTAAGAATTAAACCTTTCTTTTGCCAAATTTGGACATCAGGCATTTTGTCTCAGTGATGAGTAAAAAATAACTAAGACACAATGCCAAGGTGGGTGTAATCCCCAAATCACATAATCTGAATTCAGCTACCTCTGTAAACCCTATGAGTGCATGAGGCTTTGGGGGGACATCTAGACACAAACCATAACACTCACTATAGCAAATTATTTACATTATTTGCTATATTACATTCTTTACATTATTTGCTATAGCAAATAATGGAAAGCTGCCTTCATTTTTTTTTTTAAGGAAAGCTATTTAAAGCTATTCATTGGCACAAAACTTGGGCTAACTCGCTCACACCAAAGCCTGCTGGAAAGCTGTCCACTCTGAAGCTACCCTCAGAATTTGGATGTGGGTCAGCTTTGCCTTGGAATGGAAGGCTTTTCCTTCAATGCTGTGAATGTCAGCTTGAATACTCATTTGCCTCCTTGTAGGACACCAGAGAAGTGTCACGGCTGACCTCTTTTCTCGGTATACCCAGGAATCAGGAGCAGTGAGCAGTGACAGTGACAGAGGACTTTGACCTGCTTTCTCTTACTGAAGAATGGAGACCACACTCACTTCCTGAAAGAGTCCTTATGGAATTTCCCCATGTTCCCAGTAGAGACAGATGAGCAAAGCCAGCCAAATCCAGGACCCTGTAAGGAGGTGCTGGGCTCAGAAAGGGCACATGAGGGTAGATAATGCCCTCTGCTCATGCAGGACCTATTTATGGAAACCATTGACTTAAAGTAAAACACTTCTGCTTTGTCGTATATTCTAACAAACACGTATGCTTTGAAGGATGACCCCATGATTTGGCCTCAAAATATATCTGTATCTAAGTGTCTAAATCTATTTAGCACCCAGTTATAGGGGTGGGTATAATGGTTCTCCTTGGAAGACACTTTATGTGTACATTTAAAATAAATAAAGTTACCAAGTGCACCCAAGGTGGCTTTATTCATATCACGAATCCATTCCCAGTTTTGTGACATTTCTGTGTCTGCCAGTAAGGGAAGCTTGAACACAACTCACAAAAAGGTGTCTTACCTGAGGCTCGGAGTGTGGCCCCCAGTCTGACCTCCCTGAGGACAGCCTTGCTACATGGAATATGAGTCGTGACTCTGCAGGGTGGAGAAGGCTGAGGGTGCACAGAAACTTCTCTTTGGAAACTGCTTTCAGGGGACCAATCACAGGTTCAGGTTCTGTTCTTTTCGAGAAGACTTAGGGTGCTTTTGCTCATCCCAAAGCTTTGATTTTGACTTTAAGGGATTTCATCACAATATCATTTATTAGATGTCTAGTTGCAGATCCTCCTTTACCCTGCCTGCTTGAGCTTAGTCCCTTGTTTTCCTCTCCCTCACTCTGGGCTGGGTGCCACGTGCTGTGTGTGCCACCTGCCTGCTCTCATTTTGTAACACCCATGACTGTATCAGTGAGACACAGTGTGGGGATTGGAACCCACAGTCCACCAGGAGGGACTGTAGAAGCCACTGTGCTTGCAATCATCTGTGTTCAGGAGGAAGGAACAAGATTTCTGTGTCCATCCTCAGTTTCCATTTGAGTCAGATTCTTTCAGGACTGAACTCCCTTGAGCACCTTGAGCTCAGGTTCTGGCACATGTTCCTTTGCCTGGCCTCTTGATATGCTGGTCCCGAGTTGATGAAAGGAGGTTCCTACCCAGCAGGAAGGGGAAGAAGGTGTCAGAAACCTTAGGTGTTTCCTGGTGATGACCAAGGTAAAGGCTCATGGCTCCCAGAGCAGGAGGCTGGTTGAGTTCTGGGGGAAACAGAAGACTTTAAGGAATTTTGACTGAGAGAATATTACTACCTTGCTAGAATCCTCTGTCTTTTTTTTGGTTTTTGTATTTTGTTATCAATGTAATCTGTGGAAATGTGAACCACTGTGGACTTTCTCTATCTTCTCCTGGTATCGTAATTCTGAATCAAACAGTGTCCAGGACCTAGGTTAATAGTGTGGGCCCTTCAGGAAAACTCATACAAATGCCACGTGGTCCTCTGACTTCCATGTGGACTGAGAACAGGATACCATATGCATGCACCAAGGAGGGGGTTGGAGGTAAAGCTATGAGAGTTGCATGCTGCTCTTGCTGACGCCTCCTGTCATCAGACGTCCCCACCAGCTGAGACTCTTCCTGTGAGTTCCTCTGTATCAGTCAGGGTTGACTTGAGAAAGAGATATAACACAAAATACACAAATGTATAAGAAATTACCAGATTGGCTTATGGTGGTCAGCCACAGAGTGGGATGAGGGAGCGTGCAGAGGATGTCTGTGCACTGGAAACTGAAGGGTTCAGCCTAGGGGTTGGAGCTCAGTGCAGTGTCCTGTGCTAGTCCTCATCAGAAAACTGATGGGTCTGCAACAGAACTCTGAAGAATCTACAACAGAAAGATAAAGAGTCTACACGGAAGACTGCAAAGTCCCAGGTGTATGCCAAACTGTCTATGACAGAAACCTGGAGATGATACCCAAGCTAGAGGCACAGACTCAAGCTCCTCAAAACCCAGCAATCAGTCCCTCCTTCTTTTCCTTTTCATTGTATGCAGGCTGCTCCCCTGGGCAGGTGTAGCACTCACACCATCTCTGTGCCCTCCTCTTGCACAGGCTGAGGATGCTACAAATTAAGGACCCTGGCCCCTGCTGAGCCACTTCAGCTTCTGATCTCCTCAGATTGATAGTGTATCAATCATCACACCCTCCAAACCCAGAGGTGACAGAAGCAGGTCTGTTAGGGCTGTGTCTACCAAGCATGCTCAGAAGCACCTTGCACATTCATCTCAGCCTTTTCTAAAGCCCTTGGGGAGGTTGGGGTGCAGTTAGCAATGCCTTGACTAGGGTAGCATGCACATGTAGCTTATCAAACTGCTGTGACTTGACAGGAAGCCTGTGTTAGAATCCAAGTACTCCTGTACCCAGGTCTTCTGCCCACACCAGACCCCATGGTGAGGACTGCCCCAGCCCTGTCTATGTGAGTAGGGCTGCCATCCTTTATGTCTAGGGTGGCAGCTGATTCAGCCTCACCTGCCATGGAAGACTGGTTGGAAGGTCATTTTCACTGTGAGCATTAAACCTCAAAGCCAATGTCTGTGACTCTTTCATGCATCTATGGAAGCTTATCCAAAATGCTATCGATTTCAATCCCACAAAAAAAGGAGGAGAAGAGTCCTTGAGGTTGGGAGGAGGAAAGCTGAGATTGTCTCAGTGACCCCTGAAGCTGCAGAGGCAGACTTCCACCTGCACTGCTGAGTCCCCTCCAGTCCACACTGTCAGATGTAGGCCACTTAGCAGGATATCAGGTGCAAAGGGAACAAGAGCCCAGGGCGAGCTCATTATTGTGAGCTGGCTTGCAAGATTTGGGAGCAAGTTTTAAATTAATTAAGATAGCATTTAGAAAGCGAGCACATGTCTATTTGTTTTGTTCTCAGGCCAGCTGATGGCAGCTGAAAAAGATCCCTCCTGTGTGTCACCTGGTGGCTCTGGGACTGCTGTTTGGCATCGCAGGAAGGAACAGAGAGCCTTAGCTCTCACTGCTATTATCAGGGGAGACAGCACATCTGGAGCGCTGCGGGGTGGGGCTTGGCTGTCTCAGTGAGAAATGGCCTGGCGCTGGCTCTGGGTCCCCGCTCCTTGCTGTCATGCACTAGGGGTTCTGGAATCTGACCCATCTGACCCCCCTAAACTGCAGGCTGCTGCTTCAGTGCAGTCCCACTCTTCTCTAGCAGAGAATCTAGGAACTGCTAGCAGGCTGGAGGCCGGGCAGAGACCTGCTTGTGGTAATGGTTAGAAAGCTTTGATGAGTGTTTTCCGTGTGAACTCGGACAGCAGGTGATGTGGAGCTCGCACCTCCATGTAGGGTGGAGAGAACGCACCCAGCCTCTTGCAGCCATTCACTCGCTGTCACCTATACAAAAGATGACCAGGTTTCTGTTTTTGTGGGACAGATGGCCCATCAGGTCTGTCACCTGATGTAGAATTTACAAACAAAACCAAAGGCTTTGGGCTGTGAACCAAACTGGTTGCAAACCAAAGCATTTGTGAACTGACTTACCTTTGTTATGAATCCATGAACCTGAAGACCTTCAGGTTATAAATTCATCCACTAAGTATTTAGCAAGCACATCTCAGTCAGCAATCAACACAAGAAAGAACGAGAGTGTTTCCAGCAGTTTAAGGAAAAATAAACACAGAATCATAAAAACAGGTCCCTGTTTATAGCAATTCAAAGGGATAATGAGGAGTCATTTTTAGCAGGTCAGTAGAGAGCTGCCTTTCAGGGTTAGTAAACCTTTTTTTAACTACCTTCACCATCAAATTTGACAGTAAAAATCATATTTCTTTTCACAGTTTAATAATCTGAGCTTTAATAAATATTCTGTTTCCTTAATTAATTAGCTTTGAGGAAATTTGTTGTGGTATTTTTATGCAATGGAGTACTACTCAGATATAAAGAAGGATCACATTGAGATATTTATAAATAAATAGATGCAGCTTGAGATTCATAAGCAAAATAAATCAAACTCACATGTATAAATACTGAATAGATTCCCTAGTGTAAGAAATGCTAAGAATACTTAAAATACATGGTAATCATGATTCTCCATTTTATTGCTTTGAAGCCTTATAATGTTTTCATTTATTAGTTGGAATGTTTTTATTCTGGCTTGTTTGATTTTATTATCTGTGATGGTGTGAATAGCTATTTTGATGAAAACAAGGTATTATAATAGCTAGTGATGACTTAATATCATCTTGTTTTGTATTCCCACCAAGATATTGTTCTTCTGTCTCCATAGGGTTTATCATGTTGTATCTTACTGGATTTTATTATATGTGATAGTATAAACAAAATTTTTTATGGACAAGGAGAAAATATAGTACTCTTTGTTCATTTTCTGTTACATGGTTCTGAATACTCTGTAATTCTTTCATTTTCTTGAATGGTTTTACACTGTCTTGTTATGTTTGATACTATAGTGTATAAAGGTATACTCAAATATTTCAAGCAAAGAGACACTATGGTAACTACTGTTATATGCATTGTCTTGTGGTGAAGTACTATGTTGCTTAAATTGTTCTGTTCTGACTTGTTTTGTTATGTCCTCTTTTATCTTAACAGTATTTTTAAAAGAAACCTCATGTTATTTTCTTTTAAAAAAAATAAAACTGGCTTTCAGGCTTGAAAAAAAGAAAAAAAAAAAAAAAAGAATGAAACACATCGGAGAGCAGGAGATTTTTTTACCTGGAGCTGAGCTCTTCACTGCCCCAGGCCTGGACCAATGCAGGAGCCAGGCCCAGGGCTTCTTCTTGGAAAAACCTCACCCTTGAAGCAGTCCTCATACCGCCAGCTCCAGGTAGGGGAGAGTGCCTCAGGGCTTGGTACACAAAGATGCCCACTTCACAGCCACTCAGGAAGGCCAACACCATCACAGGCCTCAGAGAACTGTCCTCTTCCCTCCGTGGGAAACCCTGAGCAGCCAGTGCCTGCTGTGCTGTGCTGAGGGACTGGAAATTTCCAGTTGTGACATTAGTTGGGGACAGGGTTGTCTTCATGGGTGGGACCCAGGATGGGAGTACAAAAAACACACAGCTGTGCTTAGTTGTCACCTGACTCCTGTCCAGGGCTTTGGGCTTGTGCCCAGATCTCTCCAGATTAAACATGCGTATTAGCTAATGTTGGTGGTGTGGAGCTCTCTTTCCTCAAAATGAGACAATTCACCTCGTTATGATGGGAATTATTAGAGAAGAGCTAAAGGGAAATGGAAGCCCATACTCTGCAATTTTGTGTTCTGGTATCCGATCTGGGGCCAGCTGGGATGACACCACTAAGCCCCCATGCAGCCCTCACACTTCAGGAAACAGTCTTATAGCAAGGCGTGAACAGAACAGCCATGGAGGTTGTGTGCTGAGGTCAAAAGAGAAAGTTTCAGTGACACTGCTGTAACCAGCGTGAAAGAGAAAGATGGAATTTTAGCAACTGGGAAAACCACACACACACATGGACACAGGGCCACACACATATACACTCTGCTATGGATTCCTCCATCATTTTAGCAAAAATATGTATAGCCAAGGCACCAAAAGCATCTTTAAGTAGGACCTCAAAAATCTCAGTTCCTTTCCTGAATTGCGAGTAATGGAGACAACAAGTAACATAGAGAAAGTCCAGGACTGATACCAGCCTGGACTGCAAAGAGGGTAGATTACAAATGACCTAGGAGTCATCTGTCCCCTGTCTGGGATGTGGAAGTGGGTTTCCTTCAGCCAGACATGGTGGGGCTAGAGGCAACAGTATCTGTGCACTGCACTCAGTCACATATCGATCTTTTCTCCAAGGAATTCACCTGGATGGAGCCCAGGTTGTTCCTACTTCCCAGCCCACCTCCCCGAAGATGCAGTGTTACTAGTCATTAGCATTTTATACAACACTATTGACTTCTGCCACGTTTACAGTAATATTTTCATCACAATATGAAATAAGTATATGAGTGTTACTTAATTAAAATTCCCTTCCAACGTGCCTGTCCAGCTGAAGTCCATGTAGTTTAAGGGGCACTGACATCTACAGCATAAGCGGCAGCCATTGTCTCCTAATGGAAGGAGATGTGCACACAGTCCTGGGGAGCTGTGCTCTTGGGTTCTAATTGAATCAATGTGGTTATTTTCTGGTTGAAAAATATTAATTGCACATATTTATGGAGTCTGGGATTTTGCTACACCTGTGCTTTCTAGGATGATGAACTCAATATTTAAGGCATGCATGAGAACATTCAGAATCCCTCTTCTGTGCACATTTCCCTCGATCTGATCCAGCCCTGCTCACTAAAGTTGCTCTTCTGTGTGACAGTACAGCAGACACTGTTCTTCCTGTCATAGCATGTCTTCAGAATCATTAAGCCATGTCTCCTGCCTCCCCTTCAACCTTGGGTAAACTCTTCTACCTCTCCTTCTATGGTGCAGCTTACTTAGCTTCTTCATAGGATAAAATTCTAAGCGGTTTTCACCCATGGTTAATTTTATGCAGCAGGATCTCCAGTGCCATCCGTGCTAATCACTGTTTTATTATTTCTGAGCCATCTTCTTCTGTGTAGAGACTGTTCTCTTTGCATTTATCTCTTGCCCAACAGTGAGGTTGATTCTGATAGATTCTGCCAGCCTGGGGCTCAGCTGTCTCTATCACGACATCCGCCCAACTTGGGACCAGGCCCAGAAAAGCAACTTAGCTCTCTGAGAGCTCGTATGTTCTCCTCCTAGTTCCAGAGATAAACCTCTCCCCCGTCGCTTTCTGTGCATGTGCAGAGCCCTCTCCACTCTCAAGACTCCACAAGCACTTAAGAGCTCCACCCCCGGCCCCCAATAAATCTGTTTCCTGTTTTGCCTATGCAGATGCTCCTTCAAATCAGCTGTGGGTGTCACTTTGCCCACCTGCCAAACTCCTCCCCCAGCCAGACCTGATAAAAGTCCTTCCACTTCTTTGTTTTCCCCAGAGGGTGCTTGCTTCTCTTCTGCATCCCTCTTCTGCTCACAGTACAGGCCTCCTTTTGTTTTCCTTGTCTCTCTGTCCACCAAGTATCTTACCAGATTCCATTTCTTAACTATGGTGAATGCTGCTGCCGTAGATGTGGGGGTGAACATATCTTTGTGCACACACTGAGTTTACTTCCTGAGGATACACACTCAGCAGTGGATGGCTGGGTCATTCCGCAGTTCTATTAAAATGTCTCTGAGCATATGTCACGCTTTCCGCTTAACTCTTCGATTTAGAGTCCTGCTACTTTTCCTGAAATCTTCTTAGTTACTGTCAGATTAATGTTCCAGACCTGGGAAAACACCAAGACTTTCTTGTTGTAATCAGACATGCTCAAAACACTTCTGGAAATAACTACTCCATTCTCCTGTGCTCTTCAGTTTAACCATCTGAGAGCCTCTTGGCTTGTTATGTGAAACCCCAAAATTGTGCATCCCCACTGCCCTGACATTGGCAGATGACTACAGGGATGGACAGCACCAGATCCAAGGATCTGCCAAGATTGGCTCAAAACAGTCATGTGACACCATTGTCTTGATCTAGTGGCTGGTGAAGTATTCGGCAGTTCTGGCCATAAAGAGACATAGAGTTGTCCTCTGAAAATTCTTTGAATATTTTCTTTTTGCACAACAAAAGTAAGCACAGTGTAAGAAGACCTTCCTTTGCTCCCTTTTCTTTTACCCTGTCTGACACTACACTGTGAAGAGCTGATGTCTGGAGTTGTAGCAGCCATCATGTCACCATGAGAGTTGTGTCCCTGCTGAGAATCTCACTGTGTGCAGATGAGGGACTGGAGGTACGCAGACACTGAGGGTCAAGATGACATGTCTGACCTCTGAATCAGTGTGGAATTCAACTTTAACATCTTATTAAATAAACATCAAGTCTCACTGTGGCTGAGAACTGGTTTAAAATGTTTGGAATTGTGTTTTACCCAGTGGTTGCCAGCTCAGCATCACACATCAGTCTCTGTCCTGGGGTATAACAGTGTGCAAACCAGATCTCAGCTCTGCTGTATCTGCTATCAGTGCTGTCATCGTACCTCACTGTCTTCACGGCAAATGATGATGACAGTGTCACTTCTGTGAGGAGTAAAGAGCGCGATCTTCACTCACTGCTGGAAGTCAATTGTGTTAATTGTATCACACAGTTCTACATGGGAGCTTGGATATAGAACTGTGGAATGGGTGGAATAGAAAATCAAAAACTGAAACATAAAGGAACAACAAAGGGAAGAGAGAGAGAGAGAGTAATGAAAAAATATGAGAGCAGGGAAAGGAGCAGTGACCGTGCCTCCTCCTTCACTGCCAGCCCTTTTCCCTGTTCCAGAAAGCAGTGGCCCAATTCCTCCTCAGAGCTGGGAGGTGCACAGTGTGGCATAAGAACCACGAAGTGAGCTCTGGTGTGAATTAGAGATGACGGGTTTTGGAGACTGTCACCATCTTCCAATTTTTCCCTGTGTTTCAGAGCCTGCTATCTCTGCCAGTCAGCAATGTAACCCCCAAACAGCTGTGCGAGGACAGCCTGGTTTCTGTGTGTTGTTCATCAATTGCCAGCTGCCTTGTCCTGTGGATCTAATTGCTGAAAAAGTTTGTAGTTAATCATAGAGGTTTCCTGTCCCTTTCTGGTTGAGCAGAAAGTTGGTGACAGGATTGAGACAACTGTGTGGGCTGCACTAGAGGAAAGGATGCTGCCAAAGAGACATATGGCCCCAGTGGTCACCCATGGTCTTCAGCCCCCCCCCCCAGTTTCCTTAAATGTTGGCAGGAACAAGCATCTGTCTTTATATCAGACTGAACTGGTAGCATGGGCATCTCAAGAGCTGGAAATTTCTGGGCTGTTGCTGATGGATGACTGTCAAAGAGTATCAAGGTTTAGGGGATTCCCAAGCCAAACAACTTAGAGAAGAGGCCCTCCCTAAATGAAAATGCCTCTGAAATTTGTTAGATTAAAGTATTGTTTGCAGCCAGTGATGGTGATATTCATTCGGCCGTGGTATGGCTGCTGGGGGAGAAGAGTTCTCAGGGGAATGCTTGGCCGGGCCCTCTTCTTATTTCCCTCTTCGTATATTGTTGGGAGGATTCTCTCCATGCAGGACTAGAAATTAACATCGCACTCATTTAATATCGGAAACAGAAGCAAAGGTTATGACTCAGAGACATTTTGGGCTCAGAACAATAACTTCCTGATCGAGCCAGATGGATTTATTCCCAGCAGCAAGGCAGGCATCTGCATGAGGTCAGTGCATCAGTTAACAGTGCGGGGAGTCTGCAGAGCACTGAGCCAGGAGGAGCAAACTGGTCAACCAGAAGTTCCGAACACTTGGGTTTGTGAGTTTTCATTGTCTTGGATTTCCCTGTGGCTGCTAGTGAACTGACATAGGTTGGCTGATACCTGTAATGATTCTCAAGACCCCCAGTTGGTTTTTAAGGTATGTTAAAATTTTACTTATGTGGTAGATTTGGAATGCCAGAGGCAGGAGCCACATGTGAGCCTTGGGCACGTCCTGAGGCCATTTGCAGAACATTAAAAGTACAGCCAGCCTGAGGCACTTAGTGCAGGCATGTGGGATGGAGCCATCTTGCCTTTGTCTAACTGCATTATTTAAATGTGATGGACCTCCAGGGCTTACGGACAAGGCCATATGTCACCATGGGTTCAAATTAAGTCAGAATTTTGCCCAAGAGATGAAGGAGAACTGCACAGAGATAATTGGCTTAAATTACAGTCTGTGTGTAGGAGCTGCAAAGAGTGCAAAATGGAAAAGGAAATGAAAGAAACACAGGTTGCCAGTTCCACAAACTGCTCCTCCCTGGGGCAGCCTTCTGTCTCCCAGTCCAGCCGCAATGCTTCCCTCTGTGTGTCAGACCCTGCTCCATGCATCAGGGAGCCTTCGGAGTTTAAATCTGAAGCAAATAAAAGCCATGACCCCAACAAACAAATACTGCTCTTGAATTTCCTAAGTGTGGGCAGCTCACATTTGACCTGGGCTATGGAGTTTCTTTTTAACTCCCGCCCTGGAACGAGATCTCTCTGTGAAAGAAAAAGTGAGGTCCAGGAACTTGCAAGTTCCTTCCCAGAGCTGATGTGACTTTCTCATTGTCTCTAAAATCAATGTGCAGTTAAGAGTGTCCTCGGAGTCATACCTCTGCCTCCTTCTGGAGCTGCTCTAAATGGCCGATTTATCACTGGGAGTATGATTTAAATTATCTCGACTTCTTCTAGCACACAAAGTCAAACACTGTTGCTTGGACTCACTCTCTTTACTTTGTCTTCCAATTTCTGTCTCTCTATCTCTCTCTTCTTATTTCTCTTTTCCCAAGTTAAATCCTGAGAATAATCTCTCAAAACATTTTGGGAAATTGAATTCTAAGGTATTTTTTAATATCACTTTTTAAATTTCCCCTGTCAAAATAGCTGTGATTCCTATAATATTTTTTTTTTAATTTTTAAGTTAGTAAAACAAAAGAAAACAAAACAAAACAGAACAAAGCAAATTAGAACAGAACAATGCAAGCAACACAGGAATTCACAACAAAACAACAAGAAATCAACAGTGGCTGCCATAATGTCTCTTGTTTTCTTTGAAATACTTGACCATACCTTCACATACAATAATACCAAACATAAGAAAATAATATAAAACCAATCAAAAGAATGAAAGCATTACAGGACTTCAAACCCAGATAACAGGAAATGAACAATGGCTACTATCATACCTCATTTTCCTCAGAAAGTTTTCTATATCATCACACGTAATAAAATCAAATGAAACACAACAGAATAGAACCAATCAAAACAAGAAAACAAAAGCATGCTAACAAGATGACAGGAAATCAGCAATGGCTACCATAATGTCTGTCTTGTTTTCTTCAAAATACCTGTTCATATCATCACACATGACAAAATGAAACAAAACAAAACAAAATACAAATAATTTTTAAAAATGAATGAAAACATTATAAGACTTCAAAACTGTAATAGCACACCAACCACGATTACCATAATACATCCCATTATGTTCAAAATCACTGCCTATACCATCAGCCAAATAAAATCTAACAAAACAAGACAGAACAAAACCAAATCTAGCAAAAATTGTGAAAACAATACAAGAGTTTGAGGTAGTGACTACCCATAGTAGTTTTCTAATAGTTGTGGATGAGTGTGGAATATTTCTCCTGGGAATATGCTCTCCCCTTGAGGCTGGGCCCTCGCTCTGGAATGGACCGCTTACTTGGTGTGCACCAGGCCACAGGTTTAATCCCTGTTGCTGAACAAAAAGTGGGTAATGAGCTGAGGCATTTAATGACTTGAACTTAAATAGCAGAATTGAGAAAGAAGTACCAACTGTTCAAATTAAAATTTCAGTCTATGTCCATCGTATGTGTTTATGTTTTATATATCCAGTTTTTGAATGAGAATTATATTAATGCCAACCAGCACACCAATTCGGGGAGGGCTCCAATATTTATGCAGTGAGACATTCGGCCTGATGTTTCTACCACGGTCAGTATGACAGTCTTGGATTAACAAATAAAGGCAGGAATGAGAGCTCAGTCACAAATGGAGATGACGATAGTGAGCCAGGCCCTGGAGCTGTCTATGCAGTCACCATCCCACAGCTCCCTGTGAACCAGAGGAAGTTTCCACCTCCTAAGCCCCCACGGCTCCTCCCTGAGAGGCTGTTTATTTCTGCCTGTGAGTGACAGGGAGACCCCCTCACCCTGGGCTGGCTGACACAATCACAGGGCTTCCTTCTTACGCACTTTCCCCCTGTGTCCCTCCCCTGACTCCCCGGACACAGCGGGGCCATTCTCCCTACACAGGCTCATGGGGTGTGGCTGTGAGAGCCATGGGAGTGTGAGCACTCATACCAGGCTGCAAGGAGAAAGAAGTGGCCCCCGCAGCTGTCAGGTCAGCCAGTCAGTGTCAAGCTACTGACTCCTTCAAGTGCAATTTTACTTTTTCCTGTATCCCATTCATAATTTAAGAGGCAATATTCATGAAGATGGCATTAAAATTCTCTACTTAGCAGCTGCCATGTGCCAGGAATTCCTCTAATAGCTGTACATTAGTAATTTTCCTTAAGGAGGCACGGAGAAGCCCTGTGGTTTCTCAAGTCACAGGGCAAACAGCAGCAAGGGGCAGGCTCTCCATCCCTCCCTGTGCTTTCAGATGCACAAATGTGTTCTGCTCTCAGGAAGAGGGCCCGCCTTGTACACCTGCTTGCAGCTTATTGCCTGAGCACTGGGATCAAGGTTGTTACCTCTCCCTGTAGGCTCATTTACATATAAAGCAATAATCAGTGAGACAAAATGTGGGTTCAGCACCTGTACGTAGTAAGATCCCAGAGATGTCACCCTCATTGTGATCATCATCGTCATGTCTATTACATTCTTCTTGGGGCTTCTGTACACAGATGTTCAGACATCACTGTCGTGGCCAGGTCACACTAAATTGCCACGGACTGGGTGGCATTGAAAATAAACATTTGTTTCCTCAAAGTGCTGGTGGTCAGACATTTGAGATCAGGGTGCCAGCATGGCCTGGGTCTAGTGAGGATTGTTTTGCTGGACAGTGATAGCCTCCTTCTGCTGGTGAGAAAAGGATGAACTGCCTCTCTGTCCTCTTCCTAGAAGAATACTAAGCCTGTCACAGAAGCACCACACTTTAGCAATTACCTGCCAAATATCCCTCCAGTGCCAGCACAATGAATTTGGGGAGGATGCATTCAACTCATAACATCGTCCTCAGGAATTTCCCACCTCCCTCATTGAGCATTTCAACACCACCCACCAGAATTCTCAGCACCTTTCTTCCTTTATTTCTCCATGTTTCACTTCTTTCTTAGCTTCTCTATGTCTTGTCAGATCCCAGTTCCAGGAAGGCAGGGAGTCCAACTGCTCTGCCCCTCCACCTCTTGATGCCCACACAGTGCCCAGGACAGGGATCCCCAGAGTAAACCCTGGAAGCATGAACTCTGAGGGCCCTGTAGCTCACAGGCGGTGCCCAGTCCACCAGACTCTGCCCAAGAGTCACTTCTCTCATCTGATGAGCTTTGGAGAATCAACTTTGCATGCCCAGGAAATTGTTTCTGCCTCATGGCAAGAGGGAACCAGCAGCCATCGATTGCTACACCTGCAAATGACCCTTTTACAACCCACTGTTAATTTTGCTCGCTGCCCACCCACTTTATGGAGCTGTTAGAAGAAAATACCACCAGCAGCAAGATTTCTCAACCTTTAGAGCTTCAAGATCACAGTAAATTCAAATGACAAGTTCACAAAATGCTGGCTGGGTGGCCCCACATGGATTTCTGGGAAGCCAGGTGGTGGCAGTGAGAGCCTACTGAGAGAGACAGCCCATGCACTGACCGCAGCTAGGAGAGGTGCAGAGGTAACAAGACTTGGTACACATGGGCAGGGTAGGATGGAGAGACCTGGGGAATAGAATCCTGCTTTATCCCACCAGACAGTGGGAAAGGTGTGTGCCTGCATGAAGACTGATGTTGAGGAGGCAGGAGAAGAGCCAGAGCGCTCCTCATGAGGACTTTGTGTCAGGAACGTGGTGGAACCAGCCCCTACTCTCCCTGACCTAATGCCTGACTCAAATTTCCTCCTCTGCACAGAGCCATCTTCTCCTGGTCCAGGTCCTGCTGCATGGAAAGGGAGCAAGGCAGGATGACACAGACTGTGTCACCAGCATCTCAGACATGTGTCAGAGCTCAGAAAGTGACAAATTCTAGGCATGCTCACCCTTCATTGTGGGTTGTAACCTGACTCTCCTGACAGCTGGCCTGATGGACAGCAGTGCAGGCAGGATGTAGATGGAAAAGTGTCTCATGCAGAGGCGGCAGTAACACGCACAGAGCAGTTCCCTGCATTCCCCACAGGTCTTTAAACAACTACAAAGCAGGGGTCAGGAATGATACACAACCAGTGTGGAATAGGGTTTTCCTCAGAGTCATCTTCTGGAAGGACTGGGAGTGGGGAGAGTTAGGCTGAAGGACTGAGGAGCTGGGTGGCAAGGTGAGCTCAGAGTTTCTCAGTCCTCACACTTGGATGATGCTCTTTGGTTCACACTTGGGCAATATTATGCACTTAAAACTTAATTTAAACAGAATAAGGAACAGCACGACATGTCTCTGCAGTGCCTTAACGGTTCTCCTGGGTGACCACCAATCATCATTCTGTCACAAATCCAATCAGCTAACATTAATTCAAAACCACTATTCATGCAGAATCCTTAATCAATCAGGGCACTCCATAATCAGCTAAAGTTTCATCACGTGTAAGTTGAAAATGTTTGATGAACCATGACATGAAGATGGTAGATGTTTAAACTAATTTAAGATAATAAACCTTTGGAGGAAGGATGTGTTGGCGTATAAATAAGAACACAAATGATAACCATTATAATAACAAAAGCCATTAGTGATAACTTGTCTTCCTGATTATTGTCCCGAAAACCATCACAAGCACCTCTCAGAAGCACTTGTGAAACACTGACTCAAATTATTTTGGAACTGTGTGTATCATTGGTGTGGAGACTCTCAGGTGAGGTCTGCAGTTCTAACTCTCATCTGTCAGTGATGCCTCTTTGAATTAATATTATTTTATTTTATTGTCCAAATTTTGAAGCATCTCTGAAGGGAGCATTTAGGACTCTTTAGGACCAGGGAATGTGGAGTCACATTGGCTTCAGATCAGATCCACCCACCTCCTCCCAGTGAGTCAGCAAATAACAGCCCTCCCTGGGCCTCACCTCTAGCACCTGTTGGGGGTGTGTGGTGTGTTGGCTGAGATAATTAAGGGGGCTGGTTTAAATGAAGCCCCCTCACCTATGCGCGTCACACTGTAAGCACAATGTAAGGTTCAACTAGTCTTGTTTTTACTTCCTCCAAATGTTTACTTGTACAAATGTTAATGCTGAGCTTTCTCTCTTCTGTTTAGACAGCACGTTTTCATGCTCTGATTTTCCCTCCCCCAGACTTACTGCCAAGGTCCTGGGAATGAGTGGAGGGTCATACTTGCAGGGAAACTTAGGGCCCAGGCACTGCTTAAAAGGGTCTATTATCCCAAGTGGCCAATTCCCTTAGTCCTATGGACTCCTGGAAGTTGCCTGCTCACCGGGGTTTTAGGATAGGGCTTTACCAAGGGTAGGGTTGGCTTCCATTTTATAGTGGTTAAGGAGCTTGGCTGTGGCCCTGTGTTGGTCAGAGAGAAGACACCAGGTCTCCCTGTGTGATCTGCTGCAACTGTGCCCTGTCCAGGGGATCCACTGGGAGACACATGATGTCACCTGACCAGATGTCACAGACCCAGGGAAGGGGCTGCCCAAAATGCAGAGACTCCCCAAAGCTGAGCGGGGCTGGGCTGCTAGCAATGGAGGATATGGTGCTTGTGGGCTGAAGATACATGGATATTGGATGAAATATTGGATGGAAGGCTCCTGCCCTTGCTTCAAGTCCAGTGGACTCTGAAGAGGAATCAGGGGCTGAGGGCCTGGCATTTGCCCTTCTGGGTCCGAAGTTGGAGGAGGTGACAATGGAGTAACCACCAACCTGAGGACAGGTCTGAAGAGGACAGGACTACTCCTCCAGGAAAAGGCAGGGCAGAGGTAACACCCCAAAGAAGAGATGAGTCTGCAGGGTGTCCAAGCCAGTGGACGGGTGAACAGTGGCCCCGAGACAAAAGTGAGAACAGGAATGCAGGTTGCAAAGAAACACTGCTGGGGCATTCGTGGTCTGCGGAGGTAACTAGTTGTCCTCACATCCTGACTGAATTATGATGAGAAGAGCCCAACTGCTAGAATATCTCACATTCAAATCTAGACTTCTGGTCTGCTTTCACAAAACAGGAGGGGGGAAATCTGGGCACACTGGGATTACCTTGCTGCAGGCATCAACCACCAGTGGCAGATGGGGGTTCCTTCCTAAGGGGCTCTGAGACCACCGATCTGCCTGTCCTAACCATCTCCTCCTTTCAGAAGCTGGGTTTGAGACTCTCAACCAAGGACGCTGGGATGAGACAGATTAGGGTTATTCTACACTGCATGAGAATTCACACCTATGGAAACCCAAGAGAGTTTCTTTAGCTTCATTGTGCTTTGCTGTTTACATTGACAAATTGGGAATAATTGTCCCACCCCATTGGCTTGTGGTAAGAACAGGTGAAGTGAATCAGTCAATGTGCTCAGCAAGCATCTCTCTGGCTATTATTGGTTATTTCATAGTAGATGTGAGAGTGACGACACTATTCATGCTGTTAGTATTCTTGTGTCCTGGAGCTCAGATCAAAGATGGCTTTAAGGCAGTGCTTAGAAAACGAGGTTGCTAAACCATCTTCCAACACAATCTGGCTTTTGTTTTATTTTCCTTTAGATACTGTTTTCATTGATGTGAGACACTTTATAAAAATACTGAACCAAGACAAAAAAAATTCAAAACACTGAAAACAATATTCCTTGTAAAGTAAATCCAAAACAAGCAGGTGCAGCTATCCTATTTTGGGGCTGGGGATTTAGCTCAGCGGCATGAGCGCCTGCCTTGCAAGTGTGCGGTAGTGAGTTCAATCCCTGGTACCATTAAAAACAAAAAAGACAAAAAAAAAAAAAAAAACAAAACTGAACCATAGTAGTGACAGCCCTTCAAAGTCACATCACAAGAACTATGATCTACTTAAGATAAAACTAGACACTAACACTATGCACTTTTAAAATTTATTTTATTTTATTTTAAAGAGAATAAAACCAAGTAAAATGAAACAGAATAAAGCCAATCCAAAAAAAAAAAAAAAAAAAAAAAAACAAAAAAAAACAGTAAGTGACACAGGACTTCAAAACTATATGAAATCAACAATGGTTCCCATAATGGTTACCATAACTGCATCTTGTTGTCTTCAAAATAGCTGCAGATACCTTCAGACATAGTAATAATCAAACAAAACACAACAGAATAAATCCAATAAAAACAAAACAATGAATGCAATAAATGACTTCAAAACAAGACAACAGTTAATCCAGAACGGCTACCATAATGTGTCTTGGTGTCTTTGAAATAGCTGCCCATGCCATTGAATATAACAAAATCAAACAAAGCAAAATAGAATAAAACCCAACCCAGCAAAATAATGAAAATGGTGCAGGACTTTAAAACAAGACAATAGAGTATTAACAGTGGCCACAACACTCAGAAGTAGATCCCCATATGCCACACTGCATACCATGATCATCTGAATAGACAAACAGACCACCAGCCTAGACCTGAAAGGTCAGTGAGACACCAAACACCACAAGCATCAAACTGCATTTTACCTAAATAGCTTTCACTGCAGCCTGTGTTTCTCTGGATCAGCAAATTGATTATGGAGTGTGTGTGTGTGTGTGTGTGTGTGTGTGTGTGTGTGTGTGTGTTGGCTCTTCTTGTTTCCCAGCTCAAGCGTCAGCAGGAATTGGAGTCTGGCTGTCCCCTCAGTGGTAGATGCCTGCATGTGGCTCTGGTCTGCAGAGAGGGCTTGCTTCTTGTTGACTTCTTGTTCTCTTCCCCACAGTCCACGAATGGTGCTGACTAGTGTGAAAAGCCTAGGGTCTGGCTGTGCCCGATTGGTGGCAGCCAATGCATGGCACCATATACTTTTAGATGCATCAAGAAAAACCATGACAGAAGATGTGGAGGTGAGCCCTCACTGGCTCTCACTTGGGCTGTGCCTGCGGGGAGACCCCACTGCCTGGGGGGTGGACACAGAGAACCTGATGTAGGAATCGGGCAGCTTCCCCTTTCTCTTCTTCTCTCTTCTTCTTTTCAAAATTGTTTCAAATATAAATTTGCCTAATAATGTCATGGTCATTAATTTAAAGGTTAAAATTAAAATGCCAAGGAGAACGACGTTGTCTCCTAAAAACATCTAGTCATCCAATCCAGTTTGATTGCAGATTAATTTGGCCTTATATGGAAGAGAGAAACCATTACAGTGAACAGATAAAACAGAAGAAAACCCATCAGAGCCTGATTTTCTCCCCTGCCATGGGCGTCTCTGCTGAGCCTTGTGGGTTCTGCGCTGTGCATTGCAATGAGAGATCTGCACAGGTGTGAAGAGGAGGAATCTTCTCTGAGAGGACTCAGGAGTTCTCCAATCATGTGGCCTCTTGGGAGATGAGGCTCGAGATCTGCATTGTCACCCAAAGCACATGTGTTGTCAATCACCCTTCAGGTCCTCCAGGCTTCTCCAGAAGTGCTCAGTGGCACCATTTCTCCAAAGGTCCAGCCTAGGTCTCCTTGCCTTTCACTGCTGAGCCAGATGCGTGGCTCATCTCCTTCCACAGAGTAGCCTGGTTCTCCATGTTTGCAATGCCGGTGCTCTCTCTGTGCTCAGGGTGAGAAGCTGCTTTGGAAACAGAGACAGACAGAGCAGGCAGGAGATCCTCAGTCCATTTTGTGCTCATCCCAAGTCTCTTTCACTGAGAAGATGCTAGTGGGATCGCTGTTTGTTCTTCTTTATCTCTGTTCTTACTCTTCTTCCTCTCTCTATGTTTTCCTCATTTTTCGTCATGTCATTCCTTTCCCTCAGCGTGGATGACTGAATACACAGGATCCCTTCCCCCTGTCAGCCACCAACCACCAGTGAGTAAAGAGTAAGACCAGCACTGTGGTCAAGGTGTAAGGACAAACATGGCAGTTAACAATAAAAAAATTCTTCTGAAAAGGCCTTTCACAGCCTTACTCAGCAGACAAACAGAGGTTGGCCAGGGGAGGTGGACTAATGGGTCACATTTAGTGACCACAAGTCTCTCCAGGGGCCACAATTTTCTATGAGAGATTTTAAGGCAAAAGCTGCTAAATTAGGGCTCTTCATAAAACCTCTCTGGCAGAGTTCTGAACTCTCCTAAGGGATAACTTTGGGATATAAAGTACAAGTTACTGTTATTTTTTAACTCCTTTTCCCCTGAGCCTTTGTGATGAACTGTAATGCAAAATAAGGTCTTAATTCTAGCTTCCTCCTGAGTAAAAGGAGCCTGGTACTTTCAGGAGCATCTCATGTCACTGGAATTTCATTCTGTAGCTTGTCACCAGACAGGAGGTGGTACTGATGCTAATCCCACAGGAGTGACTCATGGATTTGTCTTGCTTGTGGCCTTGCTAAATAGTCAGAGGCAGCAATGCTAGAAAAATATTACTATTTTGCAGTAATTTTTTTACTCATATGCTCAAATCTCCATTGAATTCTATAAGAGGATTGTACCTGTTTCCCCCAGAAAGTATTTCTCTCTGTATGAAACTCTCCACATGTGTAGTACATGGGAAAGGGTCTCTAAAGTGACAGGATTTCATTAATGACACTGACAATCACGTTAGTGGCAGGTGTCTTTTTTTTTTTTTTTTTTTTTTTTTGTCTTTTTCTTTTTTATCAGTTCCCGGAATCGAACTCATGACTGCCTGCTTGCAAGGCAGGTGCTTATGCCACTGAGCTAAATCCCCAGCCCCTTGCAGCTGTCTTTATTTAGCTTCCTGTAGCACACATTTTCAGATCTTCTCTAAGTTTAACATCATAACTTTTTATAATATTATAATATCATAGTTAATATTTATTAAATTATATGCCACACACATAAGAATTACTTCACCAACACACTTTCATTAATGTTATCAATTATGCCACAGGCAGGCAATTTTACTGCTTCTGACATATTGTTTTTTGCTGAATCATTGTCTTTTTTTCTGAAGATACAGATCGATGTTTCTCAGTGCCTTGTCCCCAATTTTACCTGTAGGCAGGGTCATAATATTTCTATCTTCTCCCTTGTCTGTTGAACAGCTGCAGAGGACTCATCTGGGGACACTACAAACTAGAAGTGGTGGACCTACACTTTCACCTGGGTCTGGTTTGCTCTCTTCAATAAGATAATGTAAGCCATCAGAGGACAGTATGACAGGTGGGCAGCAGAGCCATGGTCAGTGCTGTGACGGAGCCCTGTGCCCAGGCAGGAGACTAAGGAATAAGGCAGGAAGTGGAGGAGCCGGCAAAGGGAAGCGTGGATCAGCAGGTCACCCTTCTGGGCAATGCGGAGTCAGTCCCATTAAGGACCCACAGAGAAGCCTGAGAAAACATTCCAGATTTATTTCTCCTGAGGACAAGAGGATTAGTGTATTTATGCATCTTTTCACAAAGAAGGAAAAGAAGGTGATTCTTAACGTGTCAGCTCTCTTATCTGCTCCCCAAGACCAGCGCATTTTCATTGAGATGAAGTTTCCAAGCTGAATTGTTATTTTGGTAACAGAAAGTCACAAGCTTGCACAGTAACATTAAAGCCCAAGGCTTTGAGTGGGGGAACTTACAACATCTGCTGCTTGTCAATTGCGGGGTCTTTTACCTCCTGCCTCCTTCCTCTCATTGCTGGGGTCACTGGTGACTTATTCTCATGCTTCACAGAAGAGCTCTTCTCCTCCAAGTTCTGGAGTTGGGTGAGCTTTCCACCTGGAATCCCCCAGTGAAGGAGGCACTGATGGGCTCTGAATCACTGGAACCTGCCTGTCTGTGTGAATCTCCTCAGATGGTTGCTTTGTGGGTCAGAATTCATACTGCAACACCACCTCCCAGGGAGTGGTGGACCCGCAGAAGCTCTCAAGTCAAGTTCACCATCTTGTGGAGAAAGGAAGTTGGTCTGGGTTTGTATTACCAGGTAGAAACATGCTGCATTCAAAGTGAAATTAGAATACCTCCACATACGTCCTCAGTGCAAAACTGTCTCCCCAGAAACCAGCTGCTGTGGGTGTCACCATAAGATGCACACCAGCCCTGCTTTGCAGGGAGCCAAAGTATGTCCTGCAACAGTGCAAATTGCTGGAGGGTGCATCCATCACCTCTTTAAAATTCTAGATTAGTGGAGGGAAGGGTAAAAGGCACAGAAGATTTGGGGACAGTGAAGCTACCCTGTCTGACACTCTAATAGTGGAATCTTGTCCATATATGGTAGTCCAGACTCATAGAATGTCCAGTAGCAAGAGTGGACACTAATACAAGCTAGGAACTCTAGGCAGTGGTGACTCACAAATGAACAAAGCTCCCCTGTGGGAGAGGGCAGTGCTGATGTAGGAGGCCAAGTGTAAGCTGAAGCAGGGGTGCAGGGGATCTCAGTTTCATTCTCTCAACTTTTCTGTTCTCTTAAGAAGGTAGAAATTGTTTAAGAACTCCTGGACAACCTTGGGTAAAAGAAAATTATTCTTCATTGTAATATTTAGCCAAAGGGAAATTTCCCTTAACATTTAAGGGAGACAGGGAGGATGGTGAATTAGGAGGGCAGTGTTAGGTAGGTCGTGTGGATAGAGGCCTTGGAGGGAAAAAGACATTGAAAGATCACACCAAGCCCCTGTGATGTGTTTGTGTGGATCAGTGCAGAATTCTAGATGGTTTTTTTATCTCATTCAGTGGCCAATTACAAGGGAGAAAGGAAGGAACCCCCTTAAAGTGGCCCTAACTCCCTTTCCAGGAGACTGTGCTTAATGAAGTGTCTCCTGCAAACACTGCTCTGGGATTCAAGAGTAAAAAGACATCTAAGATATTTCCATGTCCTGATGAAATCTCAGCTGAGAGGTGCTTAACCTTAACCTTGTCACGGCATCTTCTCGGTCTCATCCTGCTGAACCCACTCAGTGATCCTTGGTTTCCCCAGTTTATATATGAGGATAATGAAGTTGGGGAGACCCAGAACTTCACCCTGGGCTCTGAGCAAAGAAGGTGCAGTCAGGAATTTACACCAGCAGCTTCTACATCCAAAGCTGGAGGTGCTAATCATGAGGTCGAGATTCCCTGTCATACAGTAAGCTCAGAGTTTGGGCTTTCAGTGCTCCACTGTTTGATCATTTTTTTCATGCCTATATTGTGTAATTTGATCAAGTACTTTAAAGATAACAACACACCATATATTAACCAACGTTAATCTCCTACTATTGTTTTGAAATTCTGTATCTTCATTTTTGTTTTTTAAAATTTATAAAATTGTTTAAAAGGAAGTCTCACTGTCCTTTCCCAGCCCAAACCCAAAGCATCAGAGAGAAGGCAGTCATCTCCGAGGGTCAAAAGATCTGTGCATTAAAGGCACATGAAGTTTTGAAGGGCGTTCTCTTGGGTCCTGAAATATAGTGAGCAGTGAGCGTCCACATTACCTCACCGTGGACAGCTCTGCTCTCCAGGAAGGCTCGGGACAGAGATGTCCACCCAAGTCCTCCCAGCTTTTGCTGGAAGAATGCTGTAAGCGCACAGCCCACACCCACAGCGTTCCCAGGGGAGAATGAATCTGAGGCTCATACATATTTATATTGAACTGCATATGAGAGTAAATGTCAGATCATTTTCTCTCTCTCTCTTACTTTCTCTTGTTAACATGCAAAAAAGTAAATGATCCATAAAGAAAAAGAAATGCTTTTTTTCTACCGTGAAAGCTTATAAATTTGCAAAGATTTTGATTCCTAATGGAGCAGGTCATGAAGCAAGCTGGTGCCTTTTCTTGACAGAGGTTTCACTGGGTTTTATAAGGGCTTTGCTTGGTGTGCATTGCTCAGTATTTTCCTCCACACAGGGCTGAAGCCTGTTTATTGGGTGATTCACACTGTGTCCACTGGTGTCTTGTAAATGTTTAGTACACTGGCATAAAGAATAAACAGTAATGGACTCCCAGGCCCATAACTGGGAAGTGATGGTGATGATTCTTTTAAAGATACCTGAACTATTTTTGTCATAAAGCTTTAATTTAAAATTGAAGGCATGTTGGTTGAATACAGAATGTTTGTTACTCAGGCCTACCCTGTATCTGTCTAAGGTGGTGCTAGTTCCAGACACAGATACACCCCTGCATCTCAGGGGCTCCCCCAGATCGCATCCAGGTAGCTGCAGGCCCCTTTCATCTGTGGCTCTGCCACACCCCAGGTCTGAAGATTTCTCCAGTGGTCTCTGTGCACCCTTCCAGGTGAGGGGAAGAACACGAAGAGGTCTGTGCTGAAGGTGCAGTGAGCTCCGCTGAATCATCACACTGACCCGTGCTGCATTCTGCTGGCCAGAACCTGTTTCTGAGAGAGGAGTCCAGACCTCCACTGCAGCCCTGAACCCTGCAGAAAGGGGCGATGGGCTTTGGCAACCCCACACCAACACAGTCCAGCTCCTCTCTGTGTGTGCTGATGGCACCGCCTGCGGAGGGAACTGGCATTCCCAGCACAGAACTCCTCTTCATTTTAGAAGGGGTGTATGTATTTTCAGAGTTGAACAGGAAGACCTTGGTTCACCTGTTTTCCTATGGCTATGCTCCTGAATGTTAGCTGTTTCAAAATCAGGAGATCCTCCCATCGTCCTTCCATGCAGATGCAGAGTGTCCCACTCTGTTTTCCCCTCTGTGGTCAGAGGGGACATAAGGGGTGTGGGTCAGTGTGGTATTTGTAGGCTGGCTCTATGGGAGCTCTGCCCTCACTCACTCTGGATCTCATCTGAGACGTCCACCCATAGTTCTCTGCAAAGGTGGAACTTAACTCAATGTTAATGGTTTTAGATTTTCCTAGAGTATTAGTTCAGCACTAGCTTCTTTACTAAAGCCCTGGACCATATAATTTACTCCCCAACTAAAACTGCTTTGTTCATCGCAGTGGGTTTTGTTGGGTGGACACAGGAGCTTCTTAAAGGTGCATTGTACCCCACGGGCAGCCTCCTCTGGGTTAGACCCAGTTCTTCCCAGGATGTTGTCACATTGGTGGCACGTGCCTTTCTTCCTTCCTCAGAGGACATGCAGCTAACCTCTAACCTTGGCTTTTATTCTTTCACTTTCTTCCCTACTTCTGCAGGCATTTCTTGTTTTTGGTCTGTGATGTGCCCAATAGTGGTCTAACAAGAACACTGAGATAAATCCTATACCGATGGCTTTGACCTTAGAGAATATGCCACTTAGATTTCTTTGCTAAGGTCACATTAAACCCCATGTCTGATGTAAGACACAAACGGGGTTGTGTCAGCTAAAGAAGCTAACCCTACTGGGAGCGTGATGGTCTGGGAAGCAGGAATAGGTCAGCAGCCTTTCAGTTCATGCTGATCACTGGTCGGTCAAGTTCACTTCTGTGTGTAAACTTTATTGTCACGTGAGGTCTTCCCTCACCTAAGCAGCACCATCCACAGTAGCTTCACATTTCACTTTTCCATCATTTCCCAGAGCTCCCACCACATACTGGGTTGGACCCTGATGGCGACCTTGGGCAGCGCCCAGGCTCTGCCCAGTTCTGTTGGGTCCAGCTCCTCTCAGTCCTCCAGTCTATGGTGCCTTCCCACAGACCAAGCACTGTGCAAAAGCCACAAAGCAACGGGACCGTCAACCCCACAGGGTCCGTGGGGTATGAAAGTAGTTTGTGGAAGTACGGGAAGCTTCTAAATCCAGAACCTGGGTATGAAGTCCAGGTGAGACGGGTTGGTGAGGATGGATAGCCTTTGCTAATATGCACGATGCTCATTTCAAAGCCTTATGATGATGTACTTTGGAATAGTAATCTACCCCTGGTTTCCTGAGTCTCAGGGATTTCCTGGGATATGGACTTCCTTTATTCAAACAGGAAATGTTCTGGACACACAGGGGTGTGACATTCTCTTTCTGTCAATCTGCCTTGTGGCTTCCTGAACCATTATATGATTTCCCTTGGGCAGGTGAGAGGTGGCAACCACTCACGGGAAATAGCGGCCCACATTCATCACACACTGCCTAGGATAAAGTCTCCTGAGAATTACATTGTGTGAATGTGGGTACCTAAGCTCTTTGGGTTAAATGTCAGAGAGAATATGTCTGCACTCACTAATGCTGCTTCTGTGAGATTTCCACATTGCATGTTTATTCCTCCTCTAGAAATGAGCTAGAAGAAGTAGGATGCTCAGGGAGCTCTGCATGCTGACTGGGCAAAACTGAGTCATGTGCTTCCCCTTTGCCTGGGGTGTGTGCACTCATGATGCTCATTAATTTCCCAATTGCTTAAGCAAGAGAAACGTGTCCTAAGCATGAAACCACAAGATGTATTGGCTGTCAGAAGATTGCATTAGCAGGAAGACCATAGTTGAATAATTAAAATGCTGACCTTATAAATGTTGTAATGAAAGTGTGAGGGTCTTCCAGGTTTAAGGGAAAAGAAGTAACTTTTCTCTAGAAGTTTCCAGGGAGTGGGATTCAGATGAGACTGGAAGATATCAGAAGTGTTCCAACACCTGAGTAAAGGTAATCAAAGGAACCACTGTAGCCAACATCTACTGCAGAGGAGGGGAGCTGGGAAGAATGGACCAGCAAACAGTGATGTTACCAAGATCCAAGCCCACTGCACCTTTCCCTGTCTGCTGCCATCTTCTGACCTTCCCACTCATGGTACCAAAGTGGTTGCTGGAGGTGGTGGCCAGGCACCTCCCACTCCTGCCAGGCACCTCCCACTCCTGCCATGCACAGTGGTACTCACCATGCTGGTCTCCGGTATTAGGAAACAACCTTTCCTTTCTTTTCTCCCTCGTTCGTGTCCTTTTTGATTCTTGATGACCCAAGTGAGATGAGCCTGGTTGTCTCCTGCAGAGCCCTCATCTCTGAGGGACTCCCAAGATGCTTCAGAGAGGCATATCCTTCCTCAGTGACTCTGCATGCATACTTTCTTTGCAACAGATGCCACCATTTCTGCCTAAATACTTTATGGAATCCACCAGAACAAACCTTTGGCCTCAGTATTCTTTTACTATGGCTTCCCTACCACTCAGAGCGGTGAGGCAGGGACTCATTCTGCTGGTTTGACTAACTTTCCTTCTCAGAATCACTAGCAAGAAGCCCTCTCTGTGAGGTTCCCCTGGACTGGGATGTTGTAAATCAATGCTTTCTTTCATGCTTGAGTTTCAGGATGCTTTTGAGTTTCAGCAATCACACCTTAGTTTTGCATCGTTTATTGAATATCCAGATGTTAAGCACTCGTGTTGCAGCCCTTGACGCTGTGAGAGTTGAGGTTAGGTGACAGACGGCACCAGCTTGCTGCATGCAGCTCTCTTCTAAGGCCACTTCTGTGCCTTTCTGCTGATTGTGTCCTGGGGAACCTGAAGGCCACCAAAATCCCACCTGAGAAAGAAAACAGCCTAACAACCATCACTGCTCTGCAGGGACGGGACCCATTCCAGCTGCCCCAGAGGCTCACCTCTCTTATGCCCTGAAGAACACTGGGAATTATCTCTTATGTTTTCACCTACACGCCGGTGCCCCCTTCTTGAGCAGTGTGGAGCTTACACGAGGGTATATGGTGGGATTTCTAGCACATCAGCATTAGTTCTCTGCTCATTACAATCTTTCTATTTCCTGCACTGGAAAACCCTCCTGCAGCAACTACAAAAGTGTCACAAGCAAGAGCAGAAGAGGTCTATATGCCCATCAACGGATGAGGAGACAACAGCAATAGATCCACCATGGAGTGCAATTACTCAGCCTTGTGTCTCAGTAGACCCCACTGAGACCATAGCGCTAGGTGAAAGAGACCAGAGAAGGACAAATGTTTCATGGTTTCTCTTATAGGGAAACCCAGAGCGTAAATATATTTTTAAAGAGAAAAATAATTGGTGATAGAAGACGGAGACACTTTGTGGAGGTGGGAAGGTTCTGCAGATGGGAAAGATGAGAGGAAGGAGGGAGGAGGGGAAATAACAGGGCTCAGGATCTGATACATGCATACTGATTACTCATGATGATATATTTATTACATATCTCAAACACCAATAAATAGTTTAAGATACACAAATGGCAGACAACCTGCCCAGCAATCATTCTTGTATTGGGACCCAGTAACACACCCATGAGCCCAGCAGTGCTCCAGATCCTGGAGATTTCCAGCTTTCCAAGAAGAGCAGGGAATTTCATAACAAATTTTCCATTAATTGTGAGCAACAACATGGCCCTCGAAGAAGAGACCAACGAAAGGAATGATGGACTGTGGGTTCCCCCGTGAGCTTGGAGACAGGCTGCCATGTGGACCTTTCATGGGTAATCACTGTGCTGAGTGCTATCTCATGCCTGTCCTCTCAGCACTCTTGGAGGCTGAAGCAGGAGGACCACAAGTTCAAGCCCAGCTGGGGAAACAGTGACTTAGTGAGACTCTGTCTCACCAACAAAACAAAACAAGGAAAACAAACAAACTAACATGGTTACTGATGATAATCAATGTAAGATAGCCCAGCCCATAGGAGACTTGTGGGAAGGTCAGGTGACGTGCGGTGGTTCCCTGTAATAGAGCCATTCCCTGAGCACCACCCATGTCAGCAGCAAGTGCATGGAGGCACCAGTCCCTGCATCACCAGGAAGCATGGAGATGCACATGTGGCCCTGCACTAAGTGGGACTTTGAGTGGCCAGATCCCATGAGAGAGAACACTATGGCAGGATAGGAAGGTGGGCGGAGGGACCCTGTCCTCGGGCTATTATTGCACAATGCCTGGGGCACTGCAGACCCCGCTCCCCCAGGCAGGGACTCTGGGATGGGGGTGTCTGATGGATTCCTGCCCACACAGGTAATGTGCTCAGCTAAGAGGACCCTGCTCTCCTCAGGGCAGGCAGAGGGTCAGAAGCAACATGTGGAGGAAAGGTCTGTGCACTCATGGGTGGGCTGGTGTGTGGATAGCCCGGGGGGCAGAGTCAGGACAGACAGTGTGGGAAAGGAGAGAGAGGACAACAAACAAGGCAGATGCCCTGCAGGTAGAGGGTCACTCAGCGATGCATTGAACAGACAGCTAGAAGCAACCACCTTCCTGTGTTCAGGCCTCAGGACCCATGCACATCTTGCAGGGTGTCTGCCAGGGAGCCCCGGACTCACCCTCCAGCCCAGAACTGTGGGTGTGGATATTCAGTTTACACAAATAAGATCAACAATTCAGTTCTCACGCTCAGTGTACTTCACTGCAACCAAGGCAACACCAACTATAAATTATAATATCATTTTCATGGACTGCAAAGATTGAGCCTGATACACACTCACATGGAAGCTCTTCCCCATCTCTGTGATATTAAAGAAAAGAACAGGAACCTCAGTGCCTGGGATATAGCCTGTTACTTAGTCTTTTAATATGCATGCCTGCAGTGATGTTCAGACCGCTGTCTGGGCAGCCTGTCCCCTACTCCGGCCAGGTCCAACATGAGCCGACCATGCCGCCCACATGCTGGAACTCGGAGATCATTGCTTCTCTGTTTCAATTCTTTTACACCATTCTAAGTCTTTGGTCTGTATGTTATTTTCTAGATTTTGATATATTTTTATTACATCTCAATTTCTTGATCTGCATATATAATACATACATAGTTTTTCATATATATTGAAGTGCATTCTTCTCTCTGCATAGCATCTAACCCTTTCTCTCTCTCTCTCTCTAGATATAGACATAGACATAGATATAGATATATCCTTGGTCTGCATACATAAATACACATATCACATTTCATATATGATGGTGAATATATATTTATATGTTTCTTTTACCTTCATAGCATCTAATCCTTTCATAATACACATTTCTTCATCTGCATGTATAAATGTGTATTTATAATGTTCCATATGTAGCATTAACTGTACATATTTATATTCCTTTTTTGTGCATAGCCCTGGATCCTTTTCTGTTTTTTGCTTGCTTTGTGTCTGTCTTTTTCATGGTGTTTTGACCCCTGCCAGTTCCCTTAGGCTTGCAGGAGGATGATGAAGAACCCCTATCTGTCCAGTGTGGGGTTGGCTGCAGAGAAGATCCCAGATGTCAGCTCCTTTCCTCTGCTCTTGGCCAGCCCAGTTCCCCAGCCGCGGAGCTTGCAGCCACTGGCATGAACCCATTGACTTTTTTGAGCATGCTTGTGCAGAGCACCGTGGGCCTTCCCCAGGTGGGAAGGCTCTGAGTGGAGACCAATGTTCTGTGCTCTCTGAGAGCTGCCCGGCCCACGTCCATCTCTGCAGCAGGAAGCCTGGGTGCTGCCAGCATCAGCACTGTGGCTGCAGGGAGCTGGACCAGGTGTCAAGGCCATCAGTGGATGCCTTGGGCCTTGTTCCTGCCTGCTCTGGAGGGGCCGATGACACAGGTCTCTCAGCCTCAGAGAGGCTCTTTGGGATAAACCAGGTTATTGTTCTGGTTAAACATGGTTATTGCTAGGGGTATACCAAGTTACTGTTTGGCCTTCACTGTTGGAATGCGATTTGGCTTAGTCTCCAAACCACTTCCCTCCTGCATCCACACCCGCATCCTCTTTGTGCTGGCTGATTTAGAGCTGGAAGTAAAATCACTTTATAGTCCTTAAGCGGAGACCCTGAAGACTGGACGTCACTTGCTGTCCTTCGTGGGCACCAGCTCGTGGAAAGAGCAAAGCCTTCTGTGTGGATGAATGACTGGGTGAGAGCTGCATGCTAGATGGGAAAATTGTACATTTTAGATACAAATTCATTTTAAATCAGAGTCATTCTCAGTCTCTTAAAGTAACTGTCAACTTTGCCTGTGCCACAAGGACCTGTTCTCAGCTTCTGCTGCCTTTTCTTCAGGATGACTGCCCTCATAGTAAAGGCACCGTCATTTGGTGCTCTTAAGCTCTGTGTTTAATATATATTTTTTTTAATGACCAGCTCAAAGTTTGAAAGAAAACCAGGTTTCTGAGGAAAGAGGAAAAACAAAGAGCAAGCAAACAGGTGAAACGAGGCTGGGGATTTAGCTCAGTGGCATAAGCGCCTGCCTTGCAAGTGTGTGGTCCTGAGTTCGATCAATGGTACAAAAAAAAAAAAAAAAAAAAAAAAAAAAAAAAAAAAGACAAAAAAAAAATACAGGTAAAAGCTTACTTATTTATCTATTTTCTTAGCTCAATGTGCAGTTATAAATTTCCTTGCTGTTCTTAGTCAGGCAAAAAAATAAATATTCATCATGATGAGGGAACACCAGGCAAATTCCCATAGTTTCAGTGAAATCAGAGCAAGTAACCCACTACATGCAGTCTCCAACCAGAAGGTTTACTTAGGGCGTGGATTTTTATGGCAAATACTGGTGATTAGTTGGGAAGTTGAGCCCCACTGGCTCCACATACAGTTATTTATCTACAGATAAATAAGTCAGCATCGCTCAGTTTGGGGGGAATCACCTGGAAGAACAAGCCTGGGCTGGTGGGTGAAGGGATGGTTATCTTAGCATCCCAGGTGACTAGAACTGTCACCATCTCAGCAGTGTCACCCTAATGACTCTTATACAGCCCCCGTGCCTGCCTTAGGTACAATGACACATCTTCAGATGAGCATTTTCCATATGAACCGCAAGCTTTGCACTCACAAGTCCACAATACTTTGGACAGACATGAAACAAACCCTATGAGGAAAATTTCTTCCCTCTTCCCTCTTCCTCTCCTTCCCTCTTTCCTGTCCTAGACATGCGCTCTACACAAAAAAGATGAAAGTGAAGAATAAGGAAACAGAGACACCAGGTGAAGGTGACACTGCGTGTGCCTAACCCACCTTGAGGACTGTAAACCAGGCTTCTTTAATGTTTCAGACTCTGTTTGCATTTTCCTGAAACCACACACTGTCTTACAGACGATCCTTTTTCTCTCAGCTGATGACCTTGCATCAATTTTATCTTAACTTTACTGAGATTACTGTCTTATACTCCAAAGACAAGTTAAGGAAAAGCCTGGATAATGAGGCTGATGAGATCACACACAAAGTCCTTAATCACCACCGCTCCACAGGGCTGTGAGATCAGCAGCCCACGGAAAGTGGGGGAAACAGGTGTGAGGGTGATTGAGCCGTGTGCATATCTGGGGAGCTGTGAATACCACTGGCTTGAGTGGTGAGTGGGGAGTGGCCATCTGCATGTTTAGCTAAAATGTTTGCTTTTTTGTAGATTGCTTAAGATGGCCAGACAGAAACTTTTGTCTCTTCTGTATTCTTCTGGTTTTTCACAGCAGCAGGGCATCATAGAACACACGTCTTTAGGTATTACTGCAGTGGACTGACCCGTCTGGGCCTTATCTGATGATGCTCCCCAGGAAACTCAGAAAGCAGGTAAAACGTTAATGGCATCCTCAGAAATCCTCTCCCCCAGCTTCTCCAACCCTGACTCCTGAGATGGACTGCGTGAGTTCAGAGGGCCCACCACTCTCACCTCTGCACCTGACCGGTATCTGGGAGATTATCTTCCGTGCTGGAGAGCTTCCTGCCCTACCTCCATATGTCGCACCTGGCTGGTCCAGTGCATTCTCAGTGATTCTGGGAGAACCTGCCTGCTCCTTCAGACTGTCCAGTTGTCTGTGGTCATGCTGAGGGATCCAACCAGCTTCTCTTGTCAGTGCCTGAATGTCCATTCTGGAGACTTCCTGGGGGAAGAGATTAAGGAAATTTAGTCATTTTGCTTTATTGTGGGCCTTGGCGCCTTGTCCAAGTGAGACATTTTTGACATCCAGTTGCCATGGGAGCACTCTAAGAGGTGACCCACAGTATCACCTTTTGCAACAGGTACAAGGACTCCAGAAGATGAGAAATGTCTACACTGGCAGGCACAATTCTGTATGTTTGCCCTGGGAAGGCACACACCTCTGTACATTTTATGTACTGTGTTTCTTTTCTCCCCACCCTTCCTGGATTCTAAAAGAAAAGCTTTCAGAAATAAGATCATTATAATGTCCCATGACTAAATTTCAGACAATTAAATTTTTATTAAAGCCAATTTCTCATGGAGGATACCTGGCCTGCTTGGAATGTGACTTGGTTGTCCTGGAGCTCCCCATTTTCTGATTTAGAGGAGCAAACACTGTAACATTTCTTACAAATTTTGAGATACCAGAGCACTAATAAATGTGTGATTAATAACATTAAATTCATAGAATTTAATTTTGATGAATTAGTCTCAAGTTTAAGATTTATAAAAAAGAAATCATGATGATGTGTTTTGATCAGCGATAACCAACTTTGAGCTGGTTATAATGGGGCCTTCCTTTAATTTGATGTGAGCATGTGATAAAATAAGAAAATGTTTCCTGTCATTACTGCACTGAGCCAATTAAATATTTCTTTACAACAGGATTTGATGTCTGTTTATTTTTAACAGAATATAGCTCATTTTAATGAATTTTTAAAATCTATTTCTGTGCATAGCATTGTTTCAAATGTAGTCCCTAGTCTTCAGGATGTCATAGCATACTTTTAAATATATTATAAATGCACATTTACAAACAGATGTAACACAAAATTATGCTCACATATACAGCAGTACTTTGGAACATGAAAATTATTTGATCTGTAATTATGCTTACTTTTAATAATATAATTAATAATTGAGCAACAATCAAGAACGAGGCTTTTTATTTTAAAACAAGAAGAGAACAAAAGGATGACACAGAATTTCAAAGCAACATAGTAGTAGATTAACACTGGTTAATCCCGCATGCTGTTCTCTTCAGAGAAGGGGCTCAGATCCCCGATGCGGATGTGGACAGTGATCAAATGATGAAGTCCCACTCCTGCCTCATGGAGCCCTGATTCTTTGAGAAGATGCTTACCTCAGGGTCCACGGAGTAACATCTTCCCCATCGTGAGCTGGGTAGGAAGATACGTGGGAGGGAAGTGTCCCCCGTCTGCATCCAAATTGCAATCACACCCCCTTCTCAGGATGCTCTGCTCCCAGGGCCAAGGGATGCTGAGCCTTGCGGCCCAGTGGCTGCAGGCAGCAGCCCAGGTGACAGGAAGCCCAGCTCACAGGAAGCCCTGACCTTGGGGCCGTGATGGGCCCGTGGCTGCAGGCGTCCCTCAGAGACTGTGGTGCTGCTGAATCCACAGTCAACGCAGGTAGGGGCTGCTGCTTGTTATCTGGAGAGAGAGCAGCTCCTCTTGTTCCGACATTATTTCAGAACAGTGAGGCCACGGAGCACGGCGCCTTTCACACATGGCTCAAATACTGCCTGTTGGTTGGGGATAACACTTTCCTGTGTGACAAACTGATAATGTCTCTAGGGGCTGGGGATTTAGCTCAGTGGTATAAGTTCTATCCCGTAAGGAAAAAAAAAAAAAAAAACCTCAAATGACACTGTTTCTAAAAAATTTGCTGGCTGTGTCTAAACCATTAAAAAAAAAAAACAGAAACAGAAAAAGCCATGTTTGCTAAAGCTACTGGAGAGTTAACACTTCTTCTGTGCTGCAGGATCTCAGCCTTTGATGTTAAAAGGCACTGCTCAGTTTTCTAACTAGAATTTTACTTTTAGATTCAGATTTTTTTTCAAAATTTTGTTTGTTGTATTTTCTGAGACTTAGCAATGTTTTTGACAGTGGCATGCTTTAAAGATGTTCCCTTTGTCCTCAAGGGTGCCAGCTGTCCCCTCCTAGAAGGGCATATGCTTCTTTCCCTGGCAGCCCTTCATACCCTGCGCATCTCCTCAGAACCCAGTTCCCTTTTGAAACACCTGATACTCCAGTGACTCTCAGGACACCCACAAAAAAAATGCAAACTCATATATTTCCCAGAGCCTTCGATTTAACTGCTCCTGTTTACAAAGAAACCCAGGGCATTTACTGCAGGGCAATTTTTGTAAGTTCTGTGCCCACTCACCACTGCTGAAAACGAGCAAACTCTTGCTGAATCAAGCAATGTGAATTATCTGAGCAGGTTCCGTGACTGCATCCTATATTTCAGTTATTTCTCTAATCTGTCTACCCCCATAAAATATTTTAAATTATTTTCCCATATCAAATGCACTGCCAGGCATGACCTACCATAGGAAAATCATGCAGATAAATTAACACGATCAAAATCTCTAATCAGGGAAAAATATTTGTTTTGTATCCAAACATTCCTTTCCATTTGGCAGAAGCAAGCAGCTTGTCGCTTTTAATTCAGCATTAATTTCGAACAGTTTGTTGGGGAGGAAGCAATGTGGAAGTAGGTTCTGTCCTCTAAGTGGGAGGAAGTGATGGAGCTGATGGGGATAATTTTTTAAAGTCTCTTGTTGGCGTTTCTGTTGGCAAATGATTTATTAGACCAAGTGAGGTAAAATGTCAAGGAATAGATTTTCTTTTCATGAAATATCAGAATCCATCAGAGCTGATAATGCTGAGTCTAATTGTGACAGCTCTCCTGTTGGAACAGCCTCACCTGGTGCTGCAAGTGGGGGCAGGATAATCACGCACTCATAGCCAGAAGAGCTACTGAGGATGCTTAAACTCAGCTTGAGGTTAATGACGGCATCAAGGGAGGAAAAAGGGACTGCACTGGAGAAGCGCACTGAACATCTCCACACTGTGCACATACTTTTAGGACAAAATCCCCTACTTTGTATGCAGCACCTGTGAAGAAGCAGGCACAATCAGCAGTCAGAGCTGAAGGCTTAGCTGCACCCCTCTTCAGAACGAACAGAACAATCACTGCAGTCAGAAAGTCAGTGAAGAAGAAGCTTTGAATGGTGGTGTAAGTGAACCAGTCGTAGCAGACAGTGGGCGCACTCTCCAGCTGGCACCATGCTCCTCATAGGAACCATACTCTCCGTGGGACCATTCCCAGGTAAGACCACCTGCAAAGCTTGCGTGGGCTGTGGTCAGGTTGTGGGGCCCTTAGAATTTCTCCCTACCTGGACAATGCTTATCTCGGAGAATCAACATGATGTGTGCAGAGTTCCTCTCCGGTCAACTGAACCTGCAAAATATTTAAGTGAAATTAATCTGAGGAGAAATAAAGAGTGATGGAGATGGCTCTGGGTCCTTATCTGATCTTAGAAGGAAGGAACCCAGAGGGTTCTGAGTGGCCAGGTGTGTGAGAATGGGGTCACTACATCTGCCATGCGGGTACGGAGGAAACCAGGGAAACGTGAATTCACAATGGTTTTTGTAATTACCCAGTGGAGGGCACCAGACTTTTCCAGTGGCATGCATACAGGTAAGTTATACTTTGGTTTTTATTTCCAAAGCATTGCATGAGCACATAAATTCTGTCTGGCATGCTTTTTACTATTGTTCATAATGGGATTCACCTACCGGACTGCAGGTGCTATATGGGCAGGGTTGCCTCCGCATTTCTCTCTGCTGTGTTTCCAGTTCCTCCCACATTGTCTGGTCAGAGCAACAAGAGAGGAAACGGTGTTCACCCATCGGGAGCTGGATTCCCTAATGGGAGATGTAGCCAGGTAGTCCTGTCCAGGGGGAGCAGGGATTGGAGCAGACTCAGCTCAACACCTGACTGGAGGGACAACACCAAGCAAGGGACAACCCAGACTTTCCTTTCTGTCTCTCGGTTCTCTCACCAGAGCCTCCCAACTGCCTAGGTGGAATCTGAAGCCAGCTGGCAGGGACTTTGGGTCCTGAATTGTCCTATGCAGCGCTGAGCGTGAGCAGGTGTGTGACTGCCTTATATGCCCAGCTAAGAGCCCAGGAAACAGAGAACTGGGGTAGCAACAAGTGTGGTTGACTGGAATCCGGGGCACACCCCCAGAGCAGAGCACCATTCTCATGTGCTCCTTTCAGTTGGAAACCCCTGGCACTTAAACTCTTTTTTGTTTGGGGAATTTTAAACAGTATGATAGTACCCTGATTTTGCAAGATGTTGAGTCTTATTGACAAAAACAATGAAGATTTTTTTTTATAAGTATATTTTAAAAATAATTCTTGCTAATGAAAGTTTATTTTTATTAGAAGGACTGGCCTGCCTTTGAAGATGATCTTTCTATAAAGCCATCAGTGCTGCTGCCATCAGTGAACTATGTAAACTTAAACAAGAACCAGACAGCGCAACCTCTGTAGTGTTCCCAGCACAGAACCAAAAGTAAACATATTCACTTTGTATTTATTGTAAAACTGCTGACTTGAGCTAAAAAAACAGCTGCTGGCCTTGTTTCTGAAACCCCCACACCGTCCCCTCATCACCGCGCCCACGCTTTACGGAGCTGCATCTCCCTTGGCTGACATTTTCTGCCAATAGGAAGTGAGAAATTTGAACGCGAAGAGCGGAACCCAGCAGCGTGGCTGACATCAACTGACCTATATACATCGTTTCTTTGTAAATACCACCCACCTTTATCTAGAGGAGGGGGTAGGAGACGGTGAAACGTTGTCTGGATCATTTTTCTTTCCTTTGGACAGGCCAGCTGTGTTAGTAAGTGCGAATTTTCTGCTGGACAGAACAGCAATAACAACCACTGAGAGCTTAGAGACCTTCTTCTCCGCAGGTCCCGCAACTTATACCATGGTTCTGCTGTCCGTAGTTCTGCTTCCCACGGCTTCGGTTACGCAGGGTCAGCTCTGTAGTTCCAGAATAGAGCACTTTGGAAGTGGCCTGTTCCTTGGTTTGCATTCTGTGCTTTCCTGACCCCGGGGCTGGAGTGCCGCGCCATCCCACTCCTTTCCCTGAGCCAGGAATCATCCTTCTGCCTGTGCACCTGTGGTGTACCTGCTGGCCACCAGTGAGCCACTTAGCAGCCACCTCAGTACTAGACTGACCACCAGGGCAACATGGTGCTTGTGATCAGGCGACCTCACTGTATTTTACTTAATAATCACCCCAAAGCACCACAGTACTGACTGATGCTGGCTTTCAGATGGGCCAAAGAAAGCCTTTTAAAAAGTGAAGATAAGAAAATTCTTGACTTAACAGGGGAAGAAAAAGATCATAGCTTGGGTTGGACGGCAGGAATGAATCTTCTGTCCATGAAGCGGTGGAGGAGGAGAACTCCAGCAATGCTGTGTTTTGTTGTTTGTGTTGCACCTCAAGACACAAAAGTAGTGACCAGAGTGCATGAGTATTTACTAAGGACAGAAACACAGATACACGTGAATCCTGGCATTGTGTATGTTTTCACTCATCCACTCAATGTACCCCCAGTGTAGGAGGGAGAATGATTACGTATGCATGAAAGCTTATTTACATACGCAGAGGCTAGATGACTTTCTCAAGTGTGCGAGTCCAGGCTTGTAGGTCAAAGGGCGCCTGTTTCCTGATCTCTAACAGCGCTCTTCATGCCCTCTCCCTTGGTCTTAGAACCAGACACTCACTGCTGGGCTAGTGAAGGTTGGGGAGTTTCGTTTCAGGAGGACCCCTCAGAATAAAGCTCATTCGTATCACCCCAGGGGTTACAGGACAGCTGTTTAATGAGCATTGCTCTCTGTCTAAATACTTCCTCCCCTGTGTGATTGTAGTCAGGAACTCCAGACATAAAGTCCTGTGCAAATTCACAAATTCTCCAGACTTCTCACTTTAGTAACAACAGCTCCAAAATAGTCTCAGAGGCTTGTTCCTCACCCACTTCTGGAATTGTCTCTCATGCCTATGCTGCTACAAAAGAGCTCCAAGCCCAGGAAGCTGCATCCCCAAGCCAGTCCAGAGTCACCTTTTGTTCACTCTTTCTAAATAAGCGAGCAACTCACAGCCTCAAAATTTCACCAAGTCCTCCATGCTGCCAGGAGACTGACAGGAACCTTGAGCACAGTCACTTTCTGCTTTGTCCTCTTGTCCCTACAGAGAGGGTGGCTCTGCCAGCTGGATTGGAAACCAGTGTGTGTAGCCCAAGAAGAGACCCCGCCATGTGAAGCAATCACATGTCTGCGGTAGAGAGCCTCTTGGTTACTTTTCTCTCATTGCTGAGTCAAAATACCCAACACTCAAAATTAAAGAAGGAAAGATTTATTTGGCTCACAGTTGTGGAGCTTTCAGTATATAATCAACTGACTGCAAGGCAGGGTGGCACAGTACAGGGGCAGCACTTCAAGGCAGCAGAAGACAGCAAAGAGCAGAAGGCAGGAGGCAGTCTGTATTCCTCCCTTCTATTGTAATCAGTTACGCAGCCACATCCTCTCCATGCCCTCCTCCTACACAGGCTCTGGATGTTTGCAAAATGAGGACCCTGACTTCCTGCTAAGCCTCCTAGTTAAGCTTCTAAACTTCTCTGTCCTCAGGTTGACACAAAGAATCAACCATTACACTGAAAGAGACATTTTGGGGAAAACAATACTAAAAACACTTTGGTTTTATACAATCTCCATCTCACCCACTTTGCATCAGTCTAGACCTAAATAATGAAGTCAGGCACTTGGCAATCATGAACAACCAACATTTACAGTGCACTCTGTTGCACAGCTCTGAAGTTTGGTGAGTTAGGTAGCCTCAGTGCATTTTCAGCTCAGGGTATGTCCAGTTTATGATGGATTTATCAGGACACAAGCTGGATAGTAAATCCAGCAGCATCTATATTTCCAGGGAAATTCTTTCCTCATAGTCCATGTCGTGAAAGGAAACAGTAACACAGAGAAGAGAAATAGCCAGCCTGAACGTAACCCCCTCTCCTTATTCATGGGAGAGTATCATAATCACCTGTAGACCTCGACTGTCTGTGTGTTTGTCCACAGATGCCTCAGCAGAGCTCCATGGGACCAAGTAGAGGTGTTGTGCAAGACCACCTGGCACTGCCACCTTGGCAAAAATGAATGAAAGTCCACATGCAATTGGGAGCAGATGGCCTTGCATTTGTATCCAGAGTCAACTTATTACTGTATCACCTAGAGAGAAACACGACATCTCTAAGCCCTGATTTTTTCTTTGTGACGTTGGAATGATATGTCAGAGAGCTGACATGAAGGTTACATAATGATGTGTTAGGGAAATTAATCTGAGGATGATTCATAAAATGATGCGATGGAAGTTATTCTCCTTGCAATTTAAGCTCCATGAAATCTGGAATAGAATTTGTCTATTTGTTTCTTTTTACTACTGCTGTATTAAGATATAGACATAAACTAGGTACAAATGCACTTTTCTTTAAGTGAAAGTCTGGACTGTAAGCCTGACTGCCATCCAAGCCATAAAGGACCCATACCCTTACCATTTTGTTGCTTAGCCATTTTTAGGGAGTTTTCAGGACTGGTCCACAATGAGACTTTGCATGTCACTTATCTGCCACCTGGAAAGGGAACCAAGCAAGGACCTGACATGCTCCTTGAAATGCATGTTCCAGATCACTGATGCATTATTCTGCTGCCACAACCCAGTCATTCAACCTTACTTAGCTGCAAGAGATCCTGGAATATGTGGTCTGCATCTGAGTCATTTGTTCAATAATAAATGTTCTATTTCAAAATAAACACAAAGCAAAAAGGAGAAAATATGCTGGGGACAACCAGACATCTCTGCCATAAATATAATGATAAGCACAGTAATATTGGCCCAGAAAAATGCAACTAATACATTATTATTATATTACTATTTTTCTTAAAAAATCAATATTTAAGACTCTCAGAAATTCTATCTCAAGCAAAGTTTTGGAATTGTTTCACCTCATCCATCTCAGATTACCCAAGGCTAAGGACGTAAAATGGATACAGGCATCAAGCATCTTAGCACATACCATTCAGTGTCCTTTAGCACCTTCGCAGTATTATAAAACCGTAACCTGCATCTGGCTTCAGAGTATTTTCATAGCTCCAAGGAGGCTGTGCCCTGATTCAGAAGGTGACTTCTAGTATGGGCTCTCCTTAGCCCCAGCGATCACCACTAGTCTGTTTTCTGTGTCTGTGGATGTACCTATTCTGAATGTGTCAATTAAATGAAGTCTTATAGTGTATGATATTTTGAATCTGGCTTATCTGGTGTAGCATTTCAATATATTAATTTTTAAACTCAGCAACCAACCAGCTCAATTTAAAAATAAAAATGTACAAATGACTCAAATAGATATTTCTACAAAGACCCTATACAAATGAGCAACAGGGACTTATGGGCAAAACTATTCAACACATTTAGTCCTTAGGGAAATGCAAACCAAGACTAATTTATTTTTCAACAAAGTGAATCATTGTGGATAAAGTTTGATTAATAAATATGGGGAAACTATGACTCTGTTGTTAGATAGTTGAGTCACAATTGCTAGGTCCATGCTGCAGTTAATATGTTCACAAGGTTAGAGATGGCTTTCCTGAAGGCAATCCAGGAGAAGAGGGCTGAGAGAGGGTTACTAGGGCATACATATGTAAGGTCCACTCACCACCCAGTCAGTTCACACTTGTCCACGTAGTTATCAGTCTTCATTCTCCAATTAAAACACACTGCACTTCAGGGACCCAGCTGAGTACTACTCAGTTGCAGGATAGAGAAAGCTTTTATACAAACTGCAAAATCCCTGAGGAAGGTATCAGGAAGAGATCTGTGGCACAGAGCAAAAGCAGCAGCTGCCCCTGTTCTGAGTTAAGTTTCCCTGGAATCCTCAATCCACTCAGCTTTCTTAAGTGACCAGGAAAGTGACTCTTTATGTCTGGTGGAGCAGCTTTAAAGAAAGTCAGTCCCAGTCCCTGTGTGACCCCTAACACTTTCACTTTTGACTGTCAATGCAAAACCAAACTTGTTGTCCACACTATTAACAGTAGTGTGTCTAAATTTAGAATGGTTTTAAAAATAAGAGGTGCTACCCAGAGCAAGCTAGCACCATTTAAATGAGCACAGAATCATTCTAACTCAAACAAAATCTGAAGCTAGGTAAGTGAGGTTTTATTCACCACCTCCTCGTGCTCCCACCCACGTGCACCTTTGGTCCCAGTGAGTTGTTTATAGTTCTCTCCTTTCACTTTTGCAAATGTTTCCGTAATAAGTTATTTCACTACCCCAATTATTAGCTTCTTTCAGGACCTCTGTTTCGTGGTGATGCTTTGCAGAACCCACCTACTGGGCAGGTTTAGAGGTGCAGGACTCTGCCCTGGCTCTAGGGTCTTTGAGGAGGAAGCAGGTTGGAGGCTGATACCCTGGCCCCCCTGCATGGTTCACACCAGGGTTGATGCCGGACAATTCCAGCCCAGTCTGAAATGAGTCCTCTTATGACAGAAGGGGCAGCACTCACCAAGGGACCTGACAGTGGGACAAAGCTCAGCAGCAAAACTGAACTTGAAATTTTTGAAATTTTATTCAATTATTTAAACTGTCACCAACAGTAATAATATATATATATATATATATATATATATATATATATATACATACACATATATATATGTATGTATACAAGGCAATACTGTTATACACACTTGTAAGAAAAAGTAAATCACACCCATCACCTTATTACTTGCTATTTATTTGTGCTGAGAACATGTAAGTGTTTAGGTTAAAAAGAAAAAAAAAAAAAAAAAACAGTGATACAGTGAGCATTTCATTCATTAACACTTTGCCATGACATGGGCTCCACCTGCAAACTCATGAATACAAGGCTTGGTTCTGAGGTTCCCTTCACCGGCTCAGCTTCAGACAGAGAGGGGGCTCCCGAGTCTCGCAGGTAAAGTCCGTCTGAGGTGCCTCAGTGGTTCTTTGAGAACCCAGGCCTCCACGTGGCCAGTCCTCAGGAAGGACAGCTTCTGACCCCGTCAAAGCTCTGGGGAAAACTTAGCTTCTGGAATTGGCTTCTGTTGGGACCTGGATGCACCTGCCTGGGCTGCTTTCAGCAAATTCTTCAGTGTCATGGGCTGGAAGTCCCACCTGAGAGAGGTCACAGGTGCTGTCAAGCTGACTTTGCATAGGATCAGCCTCTGGGTGCCATGAAGAGGGAGTGAGGAACAGAAGCTGAAATCATCCAGCCCATCTGTTGTGGCTTTCATCTGCATGTTGTCCCTTCCCCAGGCTCACGGTGGCCTACAGGATGACAGAGCACATGTCCTGCCACCCTGCCACCGCTGGGGAGAGCCAGCACCAAACAACAGACACCTATTAAGACCACAGTACCCCTGAGGACTGTAAATATATGAGCTCGTCACAGCTGAGGGACGATCAGATTCCCAGTTATAGAATCCTGAGCAAACTAATAGTTCTTTTTAAATCCCTTTTGTTTACAAATGGTGTGGTCTGTTATGCAGTAAAAGTTAACTGACATGCACGATAAATATTTATGGAATGAATGAATAAGTGAATGGGTAATAGCCTCAGAGTGTGCAAATAATAGACATCTGTGTGTACCTATTTACTTTTGCACACATATATAAACCAGTGTATTATACATATGGATCCCCTTCTGGTACAAGCCAAGGAAGCCCTATTCCCTATTAAAATATTCATTTGTCACAGGAATAGCATAGAAATTCCCGTGCTGTAATTATTGGCATAGATATTTATAGCTTTGAGGGATACAAAAGAGTGTCAAGCATTAGCTCAGGACCTGACTAGGAATGAAGGACTGGGGACACACCTGGGGCCACTCAGCAGTGACCATAGTTAGAGCGCACAGGAAGAGACTGGACATGGAACCAGGGAAATAAAGTGTTGAGAAGCAGCACGCCTGCCTCAGTCCATGGGAAGTAAAATCTGCACAACTGCCCCCCAGGAGTGTCTCATAGAAGAAGCCTGCAAGAAAACAAGGTGACTGGAACAGTGGTGGTGATTTTGGTGATGGTGGTGGTGGTCATGGTAGTGCTATTGGTGGTGTTGGTAGTGACGGTGGTTATGATGGTGCCAGTGATGGTGACAGTGGTAGCAGTGATGGTGATAGTGATGGTGGTGATAGGGATGGTGATGTTGGTGATGATGGGGGTAATGGTGGTGGTGGTGATAGTGGTGATGATAATGGTGTTAATGGTGGTATTTTTAGTGACAGTGGTAGAGACAGTGTTTGTAATGCAGAGGGTGATGGTGGTGATGGTGTGGATGGTTTTTGTGGTGATGATGATATTGGTGGTAGTGTTGATGGTGCTGTTGATGGTGGTGGTGCAGTGGAGATGATGATGGTGGTGATGCTGTTGTTAGTGGTGGTGGTGAAGGGATCGGTGGTAGTGATGGCACTGATAATGTTATTGTTGTTGTCAGTGGTGATTATGGTTATGGAGATGTAGCAGTGATGGTGATGGTGATGCTGCTGGTTGTGTTGTGGGGGGTTGGTGGTGGAGTGATTTTCTTGCTTTAAACATGAAACTCATGGCAGATTCTCACACAGAATGTGGCATGGCTCAGAGAAGGGATCTGGGCAAAGCTCAGTCCACTCCCTAATAGTCTTAACAACTTCCACAAATGCCATCGATGCCAATGGGTAAGTGCAACATCATTGTAAGACAAGCCAATGGGAGGAAAGTCCTCACTGGTGTTCAGCCAATTACAGCTGTTTTCATATATATTCGGTATCATCTGGTTTTCTAATGTAATGCTGACATGCTGCCTCTGTCCCTTTTTCATTCCATTTGGAAATTTTATATTACATCTCCATTTTCTTCAGAAGAAAGAATTACAGTAATTCATATCCCTAATAGGAAAATTACACAAGGCTGAAGTATAAAATTCATAATTTGTCCATATGCATTTCACAAATTTTTCTACTTTGGTAGGCATTGAGCTAATAATACCAATTATCCCTAACTTGTAGGCTTCTAGGAGATATTTAGATTTCTCATTTTAATCATTTTTAACAAAGGCAAAAGAGAAAAGGGCATAGAGATGCCAAAGTGCACACATCCTCATAGGCTGGCAGGTTTGTTTAAAAGGTATCACTTAAAACTAAAACAAAAATTATACAAGCATTTAAAGCTCCCAATGCCACTGATATAAATTGTAGTCAACTGCTTATTCAATTCTCTTTCCCCAGGGAAGAGAGAGAGAGGGAGAAGGAGGAAGAAGACAAACTTCTAAAAGGCAGTTTTCTTTGTGGGGAAATGGTTCTTTACATCCTCACCTGGCAAATATGTTCCTGCAGCCCCCTCTCTGCAGCGCACCTCACCCTGGCTTCTCTCTGATCAGCTTGCAGTCCCCTATGATGGGCACCAGGGCTGCAGTTGGCCTCAGAGTCCTCCACTGAGGAGCCAACACTGCAGTGCCAGGCTTCAGGCAGTGGGAGGTTCCATGGCTGATGGACCACTGACCTCATGGGAGGAGCCGAACCTAGAAGATGGGAGGAGGATGGGGAAGATCATCCAGGGATTGTGAAGCTGTGTTGGAGAGACAAGCACCACAGCGGGGGGCACTGCTTCTGCTGGGAGGGAGCTGAGCTCAGCTTGAGAGTGGCCAGGAGATGGTCCAGGGGGTAAGTCAGGAGAATACCAACTAGCAACCCCATACACCCTGCAGGACCTGAATCAGAGCAGCCTCGTCAGCCTCATTCCTCTTGTCTGTTACATTTGGGTTGCGGTTTTCCATGCCTGCATGTGGGAAGTGTTGTTTGACATTAAATTGGCCTAGAAACTGAAGCCTCCACTTTAGTGAAGGGAAATCTATTTGTCAGTCTATTGACTGAAGCTATTTGGGAAAAGTTACCAAAATATAAACTATTAGAACTCTTGGAGGTAGGATGAGGGTACTTTCAGTTTTTTAATCTTCATTTTTAAACACAGTATGTTCTAGTTATTTCCAAGTGACTGTAATCCATAGATTAAGTGTTTTTAAAAGAAAAGTGTGACAGTGTTTTTAAAAGGGGAAGAATGATGGAAGACGAGGCTGCAGGTTGTTCTCTCAGAGGGGTGAGAACTCGTACCCCCAGCTTGTACTCGTGAGTCCACCTCATAGAAAGTGACAGCTTCACCGCAGAGAGCAGCTCCTGTCACTTTAGATTTTCCTGGCTGAGGCCCACAACTCACAGACTCCTGGTCTCCATCAGAGCCCTGCAGGCCTGCACCACTGTTGAGTGGCTCCCAGATGCAAAGTATTTGCAGTAGACGGGCTTGGACACACACGTGGACCGTGCAGTGAGGTTGCAGGCTTGGCCACCGAGCGGCCAGGATGCTGCGGTTCTGAGGTGTCTGGGGACCTGATGGGGAGACAAGTGTTGAGGGCACTGCAGTGCACACACCTGACTCATAGCGGAGGTTTTTACAGAGTGATTCCTGCCAACAGGGCTGAGCCCTGCAAGCTTCTGTTTTGCAGTGTCGGGTTAACCCACCAGGCTTACAATGGGGGCTGTTTGGCCAATTTGAAACAAACACCTGAGAAAAGCTTCTAATGACTAAAGTATGACCAGATTTACTAAAACATCAAAGACCCAAATAAGAGGTGACAGTGAGCACATGGAGCGATCTCCTCGGAAGCCACTCTGCAGAGCACAGGGTTTCTCAGGCGATCCGGACAGCGCTGCTTCTCTGCATGTCAGAATCCAGCGTCACTAAAGACGTCCCTAAGACGCTTGTGTTCCCTTTCACGGTCTCACTGTCTGCAGTGTGAGCACCTCGCCGTGAGCCGAAGTCTGGAGACACAAACTGGAAAATCCCAGAGGAAAACAAATGACACTTTGCAAATCACAATCCCTTCTGCACATGGTGACCCAGAGGGCCTTCCTTCCGGCTCTTTCTGAGAACCAGCCGGGCCAGGGTCCCCAGGGTCCCTGAGCACCAGCTGATACACTGTTCCCCACTTATGGTCCCAAGCACGGCAGCAGCCATGCTGGCCACTTTCTTACGCCCAAGAGCTCTTCAGGCATTTCCTACAAAAAGGCTGCGGAGGACACAATACACCGAACATTGAGCCACGGAATATTATTACAGTTCATTATATAATTGTCCTATTGTGGTTCACTCACACTGGGACTATTTTATAAATTGAACTTCATCGTGGGCCTGGGTGCATGGTTACACGGGACATACACACCATGCCCAGGCGTGCAGGGACCACCTGCGCCCTAAAGTGACCCCGCCACTGCAGGGTGGCTCTAAGGAGGGTACAGGAAGGGGTGGGTGCCCTCCAGGGCGGGCCGGGGGCCCCGAGGGGTGTTCACCTAGCCAGATAAAGTGAGGGCCTGGCGGAGGGGCCCATTTCCATTCCCCAAGTCCCGGGCGTCTGACCTCTGTGAATGTCAGGATTCGCGGCAAAAAGCTGAAAACCACTTATGCACACCACGAAGGATCGGATTAGAAGAATGAATTCTAATAGGAAAATTTTATAAATAATTTTTAAAAATTGAATTGTTGCTCTCCCAGCGCTCCCCTGGGGACTCACTTGGTACCCCAAGTGTCATTCACAACCTGTATTTGGCCCCAATGGGGGGGGGGCAGTGGGCGGGGCATGGCGTGGAGCTGGAATTTTCCAGCTCAGTTGCCTGTGCGCATGCGCTCAGCGAGGAGCAGGCGAGATCTCAGGGAATGGGGGTGCTCAAGAGTATGTGTGGGGTGGTGGGAAGGAAGCCGTGGGAAAGGAGGGGTGTATGGCCTCCTGCACACGTGTGTGGGGGGGGTATAAACTGCGTATAAAGTAAAATACCATTTTAAGCCCAGTGTTTATTAATATTAAATTCCTGACAAGTTCTGCCACCATCGCCCTGTGAATTCCCTCAGAACAGCCCCCTCCTCCTGTTGGGAACAGACTTATGTGACTCCTTATGAAGCAGGGCTGGAAGTCTCTTTTCATGTTTTTATGAGTCATGATCAAAAGTTCAGTGAACGCCTTGGCCAAGCGCCATCCAGCGGGAAAGCAGACCAGTAAACATGCGACTGCGCGACCTCAGCCGCCCTGTTCACTGGATCTTGCACCGGGAGCTTCGGACTGTTCCCCAGATAAGCAAGGGAGGAATTCACGGGCCGGCATCAATGCAGAACAAGGTAGCTGCCACAAAGCAACAAAGCCACTCACCCAGGAGGAAGAGTGTCATTACGACCTTCCAGTACTGTGAATGACCAAAAAACCACTTTGGAAAATCTCACAGCGAGCTAGGAGTCATCATAGTAAAAACGGAAGCCAAGACAGTGAGCCCTAAGGAACCCCAGACTCCATCAGCAGGACTGCGTATCACCTGGCTGTAGTGGAGATGCTCACACATGCCTGGCAGGTGTGTGACAGAGACACAGGGATGTCCCCATGTTTCCCTGGGGTTGGGGTGTTTACTGCCCTCCAGATTAATCCCCGTGTATTCTGAATTGTTAGGTCTAAGAAGGTGAAAAAATAAAACCAAAGTAAACCTTTTCACTTAGGGTCTCTGGGGCTTTATTCACAGAAGGACTCATGCCTTTCAGGACTTCTACGTTCCAGGACTTTTCCAGGAGCCACGTAAACACTGGGGTAAAACAGAATGGGCTTGTGCATGAGTGCATGTGCACTAGAGGAAGTTTCTGCTTTTCACATCTGCTCAGTGGGCTACAGGGCCAGCAGAGGACGTGCAGCGTTCAGGCCCAGCACTGTGGAATTCTCCACGTGAACCTCATGTAACTTCGGGGCCCGTGCGTCTGTGTGATTCATCCAGGACTGGGGTCTAAAGAAGAAGTCAGTCTCCTTACAGCTCCGAAAGGCCTCAAACCTGAATAAATCTGGGGAGCTCAGCAGCAGAGGCTTCTGGGAGGAGCATCTGGAGCAAACTCAGCCCCTCAGCACCTGGCTTTAAGAGGGGGGCTGCTGGCAGCAGAATTCATCGTGTTCTGACATAGGATGACCAAACATCTGCAGAAACAAATCCGGGTGAGCCCTTTCCAAGGGTGCAAATGAAACGGGACTTGTAGGATGCAACAGAGACAGGGCCAGGCCAGGAAGCCCTGGAGTTTAATTGATTTGTCTTCTGGGAGGTGAAGACGGGGTCAGGGTGACTCCCACCTAACGCGGGGAACAACTGTCACTAAGAGCTTATTAGAAGGTATCCAGGGACAGAGCCGAAACAAGCCCAATAGCAGGCATAGACTTGACCCACCACACATGCTGACAGAATCCAGGTCCACACACACCACCTGCTGGGGACTAAAAATTGACGGCCAGCTTAACACCAGCTAAACTGAATCAGCACGGTGCTGAGTGTAGATGGCCCACCTGAGGAAAGTCGCCAGTATATAAGTGAGACCTAGAGAGGAAGAGCACTGTGTTGTGAGTTCTCCTAAGTGCTGGTGTTTGGAGTCCTTAGTTCTCCTGGAAGAGCTTGTCATGCTGGTTCTCCTGATAGGAAACCAAACTATTACCATCAGAGAAGCTTGGGACTTTGTCACTGAGAGTGACTGTGGTTTGCTTTGGGGGTGCTCTGCTCCCTAAACCAAGCATCACTTCCTGGCTCCGGAGAGGAAGCTGTTTAATCTCCAAGGGAAGCTGGCTTCCTGATATGAACCACACTGTTCTCATTAGAGGAGCTTGGGACCTCGTTGTAACTGAGGATGGCTGTGGTACTTTTCAGGGAGCCCTGGTCCTTATTTTGAGCATTGCTTCTTGGCTCCAGTACAGAACCTTCAACCTGTCGGCACAGATCCTTCACCCCACTAGCTTCGACTTTGTAACTTCCATAGTTGATCTTTGGGTCTTCCCATTGCAGATCCATAAAACAGAGTTGCATGGGTCACTGTTGTGGGCTCTAGACCTCCAGTTGGACTCCTGGGAGGCACTGTCATGAACTCTAGGTCTTCATCTGACTCATGCAGGGTATTGCTGTGGGAGCCAGGTGCTTGGCTGCATTTTTTTAGGTCTTTAGTGTTGTGAAAAGATTTCTTGTATTAACATTGGATGACCATCATAAAATAATTTTGTAAATTGTGTCCTGTATGTAATTGTTCTCCTTGCCACCCCTGACTACAACACCATCCTTCCTATTTCCATTACCTGAGATAATTAACATAATACCACACCTTGATATCCTAGGCTTTCCAGGATATGTATTTATTTACTATATATTAAACCTGAACTACATCCCCAGACCACTTATACTTCAACACAGGGTCTTGTTAGGTCACTAAGCTGCTGGAGCTGGTCTAGAACTCATGATCCATCTGCCTCAGACTCTGAGAATTCTGCAATTACAGATGTGCACCACCTTACCAAGCTGAAGCATTTCTGTGCATGAAGCCAGAGGCTGCCTACAGGTGAGGACAATTTACACTCCTGGACCCCAGAGTCTACCCCTGAGAGGGAAAAAGAACTTCCTATCCAGACATGACTTCTCTTCCAAAAGAGCTGTAGGGTGCACTGCCCAACACCCCAAATACCTGGGAGCAGGGGGCAGAGAAACTATGTTTCATGCTTATCAGCGAGTCCTGTGTTTCCCAGGTTTGCTCCCGACTAACAAGAGTCACTAGACTCTTCTGCTTCTCTTCACCTGGTGTTGGGGACCTTGGAATCCACTAGCTCCATCGCTTCCCTTACCAGGCACGAGGCAGTTGGCAGAAGCCAGACCCCGGTCTATGAGGAGTAAACTTTTAACATTCCCAGACACTGAAGCCATGTGCAGAGCCATTGATAAATACCCTGAAAGTTACCATGCGCCAGGAGGCACAGACAAAACCATAAAGCAGACTCTGGAAGGCTGGCTGGCCTGGAAAGACCCAGACGACCATCAGCTCTGCTTTCTACCATGGCCGGAATGAGCTGTGGTTAAATACAACGCACTCCTGGGCCAGGCAGCGTTTCCCCTTCACACGCCTGTACCCAGAAATTGCTTTGCCGCTATGGATCCTATAAATATTGGAGTTTATGTTTCATGGGTCACATAATATATTGTTGATGTACCTGGTGAACTAGTACCCAGCCATCAAAAGGAAATTATTGAAAGTATTTGCTAATAAACACATTCCTGATATAAAACATGCCCATCGTGTCACGAGTCATTACTGAAAGCTAATTGCTTTCTTTGTTCAAAATTCAGAGAACAAAAGACCAGGAGCCCTGCAGGGGAATCTGTGAATTTTGCACCTGAGTATTGGCATAGCTGCCAATTGTTTTTACTTCCTTCCTTCTGTACATCTGCATTTTCCAAGTGTTCTGTGATTCCCACCTTTGCCCCTACCTGGGCTCAGTGCCCCTTCCCTGCCCTCCCGCAGCCTGTTCCTTGGATGTGATATCCTTGGCGTGGCTGCAGTGGTGTTGCCTGGCTGAGCCCGTGTGTGGTAATGGGTGAGGCCAGAGCTCGTGGGACAGTAGCTCACCTCTCTGGGTCTGCTTCCCTTATACCCCAGTACAGTGAGACTCAGACACCAGACTGCACACATCAGAAACTTGCAAGATAGAACAGGTTCATTCAGTAGGAATACATGTTTTCCTGTTAGAACACAGGACAGAAAGAAAGCTGCTCTCGGCCCTCCAGTGTGTCTGACAGCAGTCCCGCTGCAGGGAGCCCCCCAGACCTAATAGGGGTGGTGACCCTGCCTCAGGTGTGTGAGCACCCCATCCTGTCCCGTGTGTTCCAGAAGGCCTGGTGCTGTTCCATTTGCCTCCGAGCTCCAGCCTCTCTGGACTTGGACCACAGGCTCTCCCTGTGCCTAGCACTGGGCTGGTAGCCCTGATGGCAGCAAAACCCATCCCATCTTCCTGCTTGCTTGGGATTGTGTTCTGATGAGCTGGAGGCACAGAGGATGCTCTTCCTCACCCTGGTAGATAGATCTATGACCGAAAATGCACTGTGACGTTTAGGACAGGAAAGGAAAATGTGGAAAGGAATAAAGTTTGCTCCTTTGTGGGGAAACATTTTAAAGCACCTCAATATCATTTTCAACCATAAGAAAAGTTCCATTTTAGTTATATATAACATCTCTTATTTCCCTAACAACAAGTCACATAGGAACCTTTAGTCTCTTTGCATCGGCCTGCTGCAGTGAATCCACCATCCTGTGCAGCTCTGTCCTCTGCCACTGTCCCTGCAGGGGACTCCACAACCACTCCCCTTTTTCTAATTCCAACTCACTTCTGAATTCAAAAAGCCTGTGTTTCTTTAAGCGTCCTTGGTGTGCACGAAGACCTTTGAGTAGTCCCTCCAGGAGCTAGAAAGGAGGAGGTGGTCTCCTGTCCACACTGCTAGGAGGCCAAGAATGTGGGCTGCACCTTTATCCCCTGACTCCCATTTATTTAAAATGAGGGTCATCAAACCACTGATGTGTGGACGCACACAGAGAAACGTACACAACTTCCTCTGAAACACCAGGCTTGGCAATGCTGACTCCTGTCCCCTCTATTTAATTGCTTGCCCTGTCTGGTGGTTTTTTTCTATTGAGTCCCTTGGAATTGTGGTCTTTGCTTTATTTTTCTAGAATATCTTTCAGAGCTATTTGGAGGGCTACTTTTGTTGTCATAACTTTCTTCAGTTGTTTTTTTTTTTTTTTTTTTTTTTTTTTTTTTTTTTTTTCCATGGAAGTATTTTACTTCTCTGTTATTTCTGGAAGTTAGTTTTGCAGGGTACATCAATCTGTGTTAGAAGTTGTTTTTTTCAGAGGTTAAATATTTGATTCCAAGCTCTCCCTGACTTATAGGTTGACTAGTCTGCTGTGATTCTGATGGGCTTCCTTTTATAGGTGATTTGATTCTTTTCTCTAACAGCTTTTAGTATTCGGTTCTTGTGCTGAATTTTCTTTCTGGAATCTTGATTATTATATGGCTTGGTATAGACTTACTTTGGTCATGACTCATTTGAGTTCTGTATACTCTGCTTATTTGGATGTCAAATTCTTTTTCCATACTTGTGAAATTTTCTGCCATTACTTCTCTGAAATCTTTTTATGCCATTTTTTCTGAACTCACATTTTTATTGATATTTTTTCATCATCTTGCAGTTGGATTGTCTTTCACGGTCCCTTTCTATTTTTTAAGAGACCTTCCTTTCTTTATGAATGTTAAACATGATCCTGTCTTCCAAGTCTGATACTCTATCTTCCTTTCATAGGGTTTTACAAACTTTGAATGGAACTTTTAATTTCCTTCATATCTATTTGAATTTTTTCATGGACTCCATTTTGTCCTATGTTGGACATTCATACATTCATGGTTTCTGTTATTTTTTTGGTGCTCCTCTTATTTTATTAATCTACATAGATTTGCAAAGCAAGTCCTTCATTATGGTCATCATCTCTTTTGTTAATCTCTCTCTCTTTTCTCTCTGTCTTTCTGTCTCTCTGTCTCTGTCTCTCTCTGTCTCTCTCTCTCTGTCTCTCTCTCTCTCTCTCCCTCCCTCTATCTTTCTCATCTGTGCTACTATTTTTGTTTTCTTCTATAGCTTCACATATATTTTTCACATTCCTTTTACTGTCCCAGCAGTGAATCCAGGTGGATGGCTTCTGCTTTTTTCTGTATCGTTGTCCCTTGAATTTGTGCTTGGTGGGCTGGAGGTCTGGATTACATTTTGCTTTCATATCTTTTTTTTTTTTTTTTTTTTTTTTTTTTTTTGTCTTTTTCGTTTTTATCGGTACCGGGGACCGAACTCACGACTGCCTGCTTGCAAGGCAGGTGCTTATGCCGCTGAGCTAAATCCCCAGCCCCTTTGCTTTCATATCTTATCATGTTCTATTTTTTAATTTTCTATGTTGTTTGTAATTTTTTTGTGTTAGATAACTTTATCACTGGTATCAAATATTTCCTAGGAAATGTCTATTCTTTCCTCTTTTGATGAAGCTGGCCAGGACCCTACTTCCCCCTTTAGTAGAGATGCTATGCTGCTATTTGGCTCAGCACCCAGTCCTTGGGTACCAGGCTGTCGAGGTGACTGTGACTCCAACTTACCAGTGTTATCCAACAAGGGTGAACAACTAATTTCAACAAGTATTGCATTTTGGCTAACGTAGTACAATTAGTATTAACAATATTAGCAAGCACAGCCTAGAAACTGGTGATCTGTGGTTACTGCTAACTTTGAATCTCTAACCATAGGGCAAGATTTATAGCTGTGTAACAACATCTAGCACAGAGCTTGGGTTTTATGAAGTAGGGTGGTTTTATCCTGTGTAGCAGGAGAATTTAGGAGGGACAGGGGACAAATCAAAGCAGTATCTGAACAGACACATCATAGAAGCAAGACTGAATAACTCAAGATGACCGCCTAGAATTTGGGAAGCTGGAGAGGAGGACAGGAGAGAAAGCATGGAGGAGAGAGAAAGAGTTTCCAGGCAAAACAGAAAGACTGCACCAGTGTTCACTCACCTGTAAATCTCAGAGACGACTGAAAGACCAGTGAAGAAAGAGATGCAGGACAGAGGAAACAAACCAAATGACAGAAGTCAAAATCTATACAACCACTGTTCCAAAAAAAAAAAAAAAAAAAAAAAAAAAAAAAAATTAAAAATAGGAGACATTATTAAAAAGAAATTACTCTGGTGCCCCAGCATGGTGTTTGTTCCCTAGTGCAAGCCAGAATCTGTCCTGAATAATTCTGCCAGGTCTGCAGCAGGATTCCTGGGAGATCCGGACAGATCTTGGCCTCACCATAAACTCGTGTTGAACGGCTTGGTCGTAGGGCGAGGGGAGTGCTCGGTGTGCAGCTGGGCAAGGCTGTTTGCCTGCAGGTCAGCAGACAGCTGGTGATGCCTTGTCCAGCCCGAGATGCCTGCCTACTTGAGCTTCAGGTCACAGGCTGGGGGCTGGGGTTGCCCTTGTCTGGTCCCCACCCAAACCCCTAAGCTGAGCTACACGTTTTCTCTTTGAAGGATGAATGGCAGGCCATGAAAAATTTTCCCTAACGGTAAAACCAGTAAAAAAAGAAAGAACACAGCCTCCAGGTGAAACAGAAGAGACACTGTAACAGTAATTTATTACAGGACACAAATGATGCTTTCAGATAAAATTTCTCGACCAGACTAGGCTTCCCAGGAAGAAGGAAGGAAGTGAAGGCACCATTCTTTCTGTGGAGGCAGCCACATCTATGAGCTGCAGATACTGGTTTGGACCCTCTTCTGTTTTAGGAGCTGAATGAATTAAGGAAATCAAGCAGGGGAGGGGAGAAAGCTAAAAGCAGTGAATACTACAAGAGAACTCCTGGGCATCCCTCTTGTGCCTGATGTTAGGGAAGCTGAGGACTGAGATGCACACAGCTGTGCACTCTGCCTCACCCACAGTGTCCCTGCTCCCCCAGGCTGGCTGCTCTTTTACCAATGTTCTTCCCTGAAGGCTCCACAGACTCTAGTAATTGATTCTTCTAAATGCATGGGTGGGAACCCCTACAGAGCCAGGGGAACATTCAGGAAAACTGTCATCACTTGAAAGAATCCTCTCTATTCCAGTGTTGTACAATTTATGGATGACTTGTATGACTTTTAGGAGTAATTTTTACCAGGAAGGCCTTTCCTCTTCTATGTTGACTATGGAAACAAAGCTTTGTGTATGATACATGATTCCATTTTATGAGAACATGTGAAAACTTCACTGAAAGTATTCTGAAGGGAAGAAAATCCACCCCTGCGTGGAGGTGCACTTCAGTCTGATAAACTAGGGCGTGTCCACAAAAGACTGGTGGTTCCAAATGCTGTGACTTGTAAGAGTAATTTTAAGGCTATTTTTGAATTATGCTCTGATAAGAAGTCAGACAGCTTTGGGATCCCCCGGTGCATGTTGGCTCATTGGTTCTTTTTGACAGCTCTAGGCTGTGAGCGTGGCTGTGGCCTCAGCTTCTGCAGATGAGGAAACCAGCACAGAAAAGTGAACTTTGGCCAAAAGATCAGACAGACACTGAGAATCAGGAGTCGGGTCCTGGCAAGTCCAATAAGCAACTGCTGTCACAGGGTGACAATCACACATCCAGAAGTCTTTGGCTTCTTCTGAGGACAGAAGGAGACTGTGGGAAGTTCTAGGATGATCCTGGCTCCTAAGGTAAAGGAAAAGGAGGTCAGGAGGGAAAGGGCTCTCAGGGATCCACCCAAGTTTGGGTAAGAAGGAATGTGGGTATAGATGTTAACACCAGGAAGCAGTTAATTTACCAGGAAAAACCTGGTACAGAAAAAGTCCACTGGTTCCCAAGACATTCAGTCTCTGCTGTGTGTCATAGGCAGGGAGCCTCTCAGGTACAGGAACTGGGGAATGAAATGGAGCAATTAAGCAGTCTTTTATCTCCTGGCATTTATACTGTACTGTGTGAGGCAACCAGCATGCAGGTAAACTGCATGACATACTATGAGGCCGAAAAGCAGATGGTGAACATCAGATAGAGGAACTAAGACCATGGCTGACACTGTGATCCTGTGGATTGCAGGGCCTTTCTCAAGAATGCTGTGGACTCTCTGTCCACAATGGCTGCTCTGTTTGTCAGAATCATCATGACGGAAGGTGTGGGGAGCATGGCTGCTCAGTTCATGGCAGTCCGGAAGCAGAGCAGGGAGCAGAGCCCAAGAGGTAGCAGTGAGGGATGTGATGCTAAGTTCTGAAATCAAGACCCTCTCTGGTTTAGTGTGATTCCAGGTAAGGTCCTCTTGAAAGAAGAATCCTAGGACTCCTGCACAGTTCTTCAGCTATCAATTTCCCTACCAAGCTACCTACTTCCACAGGGGCTAGACACAGCTGCACCTCCATGCCACACCTAGACACACCCAGAAGTATGTGCCACTAGTCCCCTGGGCAGCACTCACACCAATCAATCAGACACAGGCAAGTTAACTATCGTAACTGGAATGCCCTCCCCCTCTCTGCAAGGCCGGTTTCTCCTCACACAGGAACCTGTACAGAGAACTGTCAGCTTCACAGAGAGGCCTCCTCTGCTGGCACCAACAAAGCTTTTCTACCATCGAGTGTGCAGAGAGGGGCAGCATACGTGCAGTAGTGAGAAAGAGGGGTGTGTGGGGAACAAGGAGGAGCAGGAGCTGCCCATGCGGCCCGGCCAGTCCGTGAGGGATTCAGGACAGAAAGTTCCTGGATGACTTTAAGCACATGAATCATCTTCCTGGATTTATTAACTTTCTCACTGTGCAGTGGAGAATGGATTATGGGAATATATAGTTAGATAAAATCATGATGTGTAGATGTGAATATAAATCTCTTTTTATCTACTTCTGTAAGAGACAGACAGGTATGTGGGTTGGTATTTTCCTAGCTGTGTGAGCGACTTGACCTCAATTTGAGCAATGATAGATGTTTCTCTTTAAATTTATCTTCTTCTGCCATAAGACCCAGTTGATACCAGGGAGCTGCTATGACGGCTGTGATTGTAGACTCTAATGTGATTGCGTTAGTGGGACTTAGCGTAATGTCCTTATGTATGAGGAAGTACAGGGCTCACTTGCAGTCTTCAGCTGTGTATTTCCCCACCAGCCTGTCTCCACAGAGGTGAAAGGATGCTCCAGAAGCCAGTATTCAAAGTTGCGAATCAGCACAGTTGCTAGATTCACATTTAAATTTAATTTGAAAAGATGTATATTTTGGCTCAGAAACTTTTATTGACTCTTTCAACCATTTGGGGCCATAATAGATTTATAAAGAGGAGCCCCCAAAATACTCAACTAGGTGGACAGATATAGATTAAAATGCAGGTGTAGTATAGATTTAGGGTAGATGTAGATGTCAGTGTCTATGGGGAAATATAGATACGGATGCAGGTATAGAAGAAATATTGGACAGACGCAGTTGTAGGGAAGGAAGACAGGTAGGTGAGATAAGTGTTACAGGTGCAGCTGTGTTTACAGTACGGAGCACAGACACAGAGAAGCTATGGCACAGAGCTTAGATTGGGTGTGGATATTAGAGGTGGGTATAACAGATGGACAGATGCATGGATACATAGACAGATAGATATGGTGTAGAACAGGAAAAGTATAGACACAGAAGTAATGCACTATCTGTAACTCTAACTTAATAATTAATTGCCCCTGTATCTGTCCCAATGTTCCTGGCACTAGAGAACATGGACCCTGGAAATGGAAAAAAAAGGATATATTATCCATTACAATGATCAATTTCCAAGATTCTCAGGGTATAAAATAATCAGTAATCTGTGTTTGTTATTGAATTAAGAAACATAAATTAGCATAAAAGATTCAGAAACCACACAAGCCTGGCTGGGGAAGAATCTGCCACACAGACTTTTAGTTACTTCCTGGTCCCAAGTGACCTCCAGAGAAAGGGATTGATTTTTAATCTCTGTCAGGAGGACCATATGGTGCTAATCCATGTTGACACTTGTAGAAAATTCTCCCTGGCACTGGAGCACCTGAATTTATGGCCTTCAGAGAGAGGAGCTCTCAGCCCATGAGAGAGAGTCCATGTAAGTGCTCATAGCATTGACATCAGATCCCTCTTCAAGCGTTTTCTGATATGTGTGAGCCATCTCTTGCTTGGCTAGTTTAAAAGTCATCAGGAGAAAACACAGGCATTTCTAACAGGAACCCACATGCTGATCCTTGATGTAAATGTGTCAGAGCCACAAAAGTGTGTGTTCTGAAGTCATGGAAATCCTACTTATTCAGTACAGATCTTTCTGAAAAATGTGACAACTCGTGGGTCCTTTGTCCTTACCTTGTGTGAATACCCGTGGTCTGGGGTCAGAAAGTTCCAAAGGCAGAAATGAAACAGAAGATCTGAGCAGGAACCTGATTAAAGAAATACTCAAGAGACCCCTTCCTCTGGAGGCCAGAGTATTTGGAGGAGTTGTTAACATTCTAGAAAATATTTTTGTAAGTTACGTCCTCAGCTTTTATGATGAATGTGCTGGAATTGTGGGAAGCATATTTGATATTTGGAATTTCCTTTTCAGTAAAGCAGACTGAGGTGCAGGAATGGAAGACCTTGTTCAGGCACTAGGAGGTAGAGGACAACAACCTCACCCCGGCCTGCCTGACAGCGGTGCGGGCACATAGCATGGTCAGTGCCTCTTGTTCTCGCAGCCTGTGTGTTGCCAGCGAGGCTCATGTGTGTCCGCACTGAGAATGGGTCATGCACTTTGAGCAAAGTGTAACTCTAAAAGACTGCCGTAGCCAATGCCACCATGAGACTCCAACGACAAACTGCTGTCCTAGTATCCAAGCTTTAAAGAACTGAACGTCTGAAGAAATAAATGTCCCCAAATCTTGGCATTTATCAAAATCCTTGGACAATGTGTCAGTGAGAATTAATCTGTGTGTCTGAGGACTGGGGAACCGGTGAAGACGCGCTGAGCTGGTAGTAGTGCAGGGCAGTGTGAGCCGTCATCTCTCACATTTTGAGTATTAAGTGCCGTACCCTAAGGTGGTAGAATGCACTTCAGCCTATTTCTATGATATAGTTTTTGTATTTTCTGTTAATAAGTGTGTGCTGAGTTCTTATAAATGCTGGGGATTCAGGAACAAAGTGAAGCAGGTGCGCTTCTAGGAGCTAATCACACGGTGGAAGGGCATATGAAAATAGATGAGCCTGCAGAGTGACGCAGTCCAGTTCATGTCACCGTGCAAGTCAGGGTGGGCACCGAACAGTTTGCACCTCAGTCAGCTCAGACACAGAGGACCCCTCTCGTAGGCTGCATTTGAGTACAGGTACAAAGGATGTAAGCAAGGAAAACTGTGGGGTTTTAGGGTAAAGTAGTTTTCTGTAAAATAAGTCACAAATGAAGAACTCCAAGATAGCAGTGTGTTTGGTGCATTTTGATGAGCAGCTTGGAGCTAAGGAAAGGAAGGGAGGAAAGAAGGAAGGGAGGAAGGGTGTGAGAAGGGAAGAGAGAGGGACAGAGGAAAGTAGCTCATTCTAACCTAGTGTGTGGGTGCTGAGTGCCGGGGAGCCCTCCTGCAAGAGTAGGGAGGGAGAGGATGGAACATTTGAAAAAGTCTTTTCTGTGTATTTTGGGAATTCTTTATTCCTTGCATTTTTGAATGCTGTAACTTAGCATACTTCGTAATTATCAACAAGCTCAACTAACCAAGATTTGCTGAGGTATATGACTGTTACAATTCTCAGGAATCTAACTGTAAAAAAGAAAGCTGAGGGTGATCCAAATGTTACTCAGGAACCTCTGATGTGTTCAAGAAAGAAGATTCTCCCTATTTCCAGCCTTCACCTCCTAAGAATCTAGATTCTTCTTGCCTCCATTTACCACTTACTGGTTGGCATCAGGCCACGTGAGGAAATGGAGAATAGATGTCACTCTCCTCCTGTTATGAGTTATCACTTCACATGTCCAGGAACTTGCATTGTGCCTGGTGTTTTCCTAAGCACTTTACATATAATAAATCATTTATTCACACTGCAACTTCATCAGGTAGGAAGCCATAAATGTCTCAGTTTTACAGATGACAGCATGGAGACAGCACCAGGTAAATAACTTGCTTATTAGAGAAATAAATAAGTGACACATAAGTCCTGTCTCCAGAGGAGTGTCCACATAGGGACATTCGGAGCAGACCGCAGTGACCACTGGGATCTGAACTTCACCATTTATTTATTATTGGCTTGGTTCCAAGACATTGTAATTGTATCTAACAGAAAATATGTTCATGGAAGCAAAACACATTTTTAAAATCACAGATTTTTTAGTTGAAATTGCTAAAACATTTTGGAGAATTGCTTAGCAGTGTTACGAATCTCTGAACACATGTATCCACTACAGTTTGACAAATTTATTTCTAGCTATTTACCAACGTGAATTAGCATATTCATAAAAATGTGTGAACTACCATGCTCACGGTAGGGCTCTCCCTAATCACCAGAAACAAAATTCCCCAGAGTCATCAAGCACACCATAAGCACACTGTTGCATATCTATGCAGCCTAGTAACACAGCAGAGAGAAATGTGTCAGGAAGAGATACAGTCAGTGAGACACGGGTGGGTCTCAGTGTCAGCGCTGCATTAAAAAGAGCCAATGCTAGGTGCGAGCAAGCACAGACTTAGCTGGATGGAGCCACCCCAATGTTTTGTCCTCTGGAAGGGCAGAGAGTTTCCAGGAGGAGGACAGCTGGGCATCAGATGTGACACTCGAGATTGTCTCTCAGTCCAGGAGTCAGTTGCATATATGTGTTGACATTTCACTCCCATGCACTCCCATGACTGCTGCTGTCATTCTTTGATTCTCTGAGAAATGTCAGCTCTGTGCACCTTGGTTTCCTGCTCATGCCATGAACCTAAAACAGACTTATGGATTTTAGATGGGTCTTTACAAAAATACGTGTAAAAGAAATTGGGACTGGATTTAACCATATCATAGTATTGCATGATTCTGGAATTGAGCTTGCTTTGAAGTAGAATCTGAAAATAATACTCCACTAAAAACAAATTTTAATGGTGATAAAAAAGGCAGAATCTGCCCTGACCTTGAACACAGTTCTGATGCTCACATCTAGATGACAGTCACTGTGCACTTAACTGACATCACTGCTAACCCCGAGGCCAATTCCTGAGATTTTTTCCTGGCTCCTCACTTGCCTCCTTGCGGCCTCCTCCTGAAGGCTCCGTCCCACCATCCCTGACTTTTCTTTCACACTTTATTTTCTGGGCCTTACCAGCACTTTCACCACTTCCGAAATGCTTGTCTCTCACTCATCTTTCATCACACTTCTCCCGTGGAGATAAATGAGTGGTGGGTTTGGAATTCGTCTCCTTTTATGACAAAGGTGATCATAGTTGGGCCAGGAGAGAGCGATCTGCTGACTGGAAGGTGGAGGAAGTTGCCTGTGCCTCCAGCTCTCTGGGGGGGGATGGTGTCCAGGGGAATCCTCTCCATCTCCTGGGAACTCCGGGCCTCAGTATACAGCTGGGAGCAGGGTCTGGAGCCCACGGCCCTCTTCTTGTCCCCTGTTTCCTCCACACAGATCCTGGGTCCCTATCGAGGTGCTGGACCACGTGATATTGAGTCTCGTGTGGTGCCAACCAGTAACGGAAGAGGCACACAGGAGAGGAGAAGTACTCAAGTCAGCACCTGATGGTGCCTGAAGAGAGAGAGTGAAAGTGCAGACACCACTGCCTGGACAAACCTAAATACACTGAGGCCCTGAAGTCATGAGTAAAACAACTGGACCCTCAACATTATTTCAGATAATTTTTCTAAAATGCAATTGGATAAATGTTCAAAAATATATGTCAGTAGATACTCATCTCAATGATTATATTATCTGTTCATATGGAAGACTAAAAGGAGAAAATAATTGATACTTTAGGGAAAATGCTTGGTGATTTGGAAATATTTATGAACTAGTGGTAAACTTTAAAAGATCAGGCTCCAGTGAAAGAAACGTGCTGCTATTTAAAAGTCTGAGTTGGCCGAAATGAAGCTGTTTGATCTGCATAACTAATGTGTACTAATAAAACCTGAAAAGTACATCTATCTGTATAAGAACTACAAGGTTATATATGAAAATATAATGACAGTGGCAGTGAATTTCAAGTGATCTCATCTTTCTCAAACAGGGGAGGAGGTCAAGAGGTGGTGGAAGGAGGGGGAAAGAATAAAAAGGAATCAAAATAGATAATTTAAGTGTACTGATTCCACAGAAGGAATGTAAACATATACTAGTGAAGAAAATGATCTTTAAAAAGAAAAATATATATATATGTATATATTACTTTCCTACAATGGATATTATGATGGTTGTACTCAGAAAAAGTACATGAGTGTTTTGTTGTTCTTTAAAAACTTATTTGGAAAATATAAGTAGTATGCCTTAATGATCTAAGTCAGCACTGGCAATCAGTAACTTTGCAAGTTTGTATTTTCCTTCTAAAATAAATTATTTTCCTAAGCCAATCTGCTTGAGATAAACACTAATGATTTCTGTCCACATTAACCATATTTCTATTTTAATATAGCTCTGAGTAAAAATAATTTAACTAACCAATATTTGACTAGGAAAATAAAGTTCAATTATATTTCATTTATCATTGTGCTTAAAGTCAATGCAAAATGTGATGCCTTGAAAATTATAATTATATGGGTAACAAGAGAAGAAAAAGAAATCAGGGCCCAGATTCACAGGTCCATTTCTGGAACAATTTGTATATTTTTCATCTCTCTCAGGCATCAAACTTAACCTATTATTCCTTCTAATGGCCATTTCAATCCCAACAGGTTGTAAAGAAAGTTGAAACCAAAGCAAATGGAGATCACTTTGACTAGTGGTGAACACACACACACACACACACACACACACACACACACACTAACACTTCACTGTCCATTATGCTGCACTTTTCAATGGAAGGTATTTGAAAGTAACTATATCTGTGCTAGAGTGAGATTAATTTGTACCTTGAATCTATCTACACTTATCTGTGCCACTCCAAAAATCTTGCATTCATTGTAGCTGGTTGAAATTTTATTAAATTTCTTCAGCTGTTGAATCAAGGCTCTAATGTTTGCACTGAGGGACTGGTGGGAAAAATCACAATTGTCATGCTACATTTGAAGTTTTTCTGTTATCCTGGTCCTGGTATCTCCTATTTCTTTGAAGCCTGGAACCATCACACAAGCACTGGCAGGAAAGCTATGTGGGCTGGAAGTTTGATGCTTCTCAGCGGTTTCCATGGCAAATCTGGGGCACAGTGATTAGCAAGCCACACCCCCAAATCTTCCCCTAGACTCTGAGCATAGGAGAGAAAATGCAAACATAAAGATTGTGTTTTTCAGTTCTCACCTTGGATTTCTACTGAGCTATCTTTTTACAAAATATAATGGTAGTAGTAACTTCACGTCCCCTTTGCTATTTGAGATTCATATTTACCTCACCTCTGTGATCAGGAGAAATTCAAGATAAGGCCACACTCACAAAGCCTTGACACTCAGACACCAAGATGGAAAGGAGGGCAAAATGGCAAATAACAGCCTTTCAAATCAGATCTCTGAACTTCTGATAATGTTCCGCTCTTTTTCTTATTTGATCAGGGGAAATCGCTTATGGGTTCTCAGGATACGCTGGGTCATTTCTTCTAACACGGAATCAACATATTTGTTATGTCTTTCAGTCTGAGCAACTCGTGTTTTGCATCAGGGAAAGTCCCTCAGAACCTGGGAGGACAAATCCGTACGTAGGTAGAGGGTTGATGTTCAGCTGCCTTCCAGTAAGCAAACATGCAGAGAAGTAAGGATGGACACACCAGAATAGTACACTGTCCCTCGGGGCCCAGTAAAACGAGGCATTGGAGCACAGCTTTGTAAAAAGGAAAAGCAAGAATGAGGTGATTGGGGCACTGTCCATGGTGCTGAAGGCGGTGAGCCTGCATCTGAACCCTGGAGGCTTTCCCAGCTTCTCAGGCTTCCCGAGACACACACTCCTTGTCCATCCTGAGTCCGTTTCTCCTGCCTTTCATGAGGACTAAAACACGGCACCAGGCCACTTGTTCATCCTGAGTGCATGCAAGGCTTTGATGTTCTGTGGCTGAAGCACAGGGCACGTTCTTCCTGGACTGTCCAGCAGGCATCTCTTTTACATAATCAAATAGAGTTTTAAAAAGATGATAGTGTTTTTCTTTGCTTTTAGTTCCTTTTGATCTGTCTATACTTTTTTCCCACTGACACACCACAAAAGGCTTCTGGAATGCAAGGTGGGAGTAGTAGAAGGCTTCAGCATAGCTGTGCAATCGTTCTCCACGGGGTATTTCATCTCCGCAGGGTCACGTGTTGAGTGAGTGATCACGGTCCATGCAGCACCTGGCACAATGCCTGAAAGGGTATCCACTCTGCCAATGTTTGGTAAACTGGCCAGAGGTTTACCAGAGCTCCTTCTGTTTAGCAAGTGTTTCTTCTGAACCTAGATTTCCTACTTAGGGACTTCATTTTCATGAGCAACTGCCATACAAATATGCATAAGCAATGAAGAAGAAATATTTCAAGATGGGATTAAAGATGAAATGCATATTTTCATTATAATGATAAAGAGCTTATTGATAACAAAATCTATCTAAAACTGAAGGTTTTCTTTAGATCGATGTTACAAGTAATTTGAAAAAGATGTGTGGAGAGGGCATGATGCGAGGAGATATAAGGAAGAGAACATTATCATGAACTTATTTGCTTGAAGCTTGATTACAAAATAAAATATACCCAAGACCACACTCTCTTACCAGCAGAGAAGGCGCCGAGCCCAGGGAGGCTAAATGTGTTGTGAAGGTCACACAGGACACACACCTGGGGGAAAGACTCTAACTTCTCATTGCTGAGACCTGATGCAAATGGTACCCTGCACTGTGGCTGTGGGATGAATATTCAGTAATTAATCACAAACACAATAGTTAAGGTGGTGGATGCTCTAGAGCAGGGCGTCTCTCCCTGGCATCACTGACATTTTGCACCTGGTGACTCCTCCTCACTCACAGGGCAGGATGTCCATTGACCTTGCTGGCCTGTGCCCACAAATCCTAGCAGAGGCTTTCCCAGCTGTGTCAGCTGAAATGTTTCTTGATGTTGCCAAATGTGCCTCTGGTTGTAGGGACAGACAAAGTTGGTGGTTTTGAAGCACTGTGTGAATCCAGTTGATCCTTTATAAAAGTGGCCTTGATAGTACACACACATTTAGGCAACCCAGGGGGAGCACTTCTGTCTCTCTCTCAGAAGTTTTCTTTCCCCAATAAGGATATTCCACCAAAAAAATCCACACATTTTTAAAGTCCATGCCTCTTGGTCTAGCTTTCACTGTCACACTTGCTTTAACATTTTGGCACTTTCTGGAAGCCAGGAAGGTATGGCAATTGGGTCTATTCTGTGAGCTCACAGGGACCATGCAGGGCTCACAACTCACAGCCAGGCCTCTGGTATGGGGTGATCAGATCAATGTTTTCTGTAGAACTTCATCTCAAGAAATAGTGGAGGAACTCAAAGCTTGACCACTCCCACAAGGAATCCAGAGCATTCCTGCAATCATTTGAGGTGAAGGGAGTGAGGAGCTACAATAAGCATGTGTGTGTTGTGTTTTTGTGTTTATTGCTATTGTTATAATTTTTGTTCGTAGAGTGCAGTTTTGAGAGAGGAGTCTGGCACTTGAAGATGACTCTTGTTTTCTTTTGATTTTTAGATAAGGTCTTGCAACGCAGTTCAGGCTGGCTTTGAACTCACTACGCAGCCCAGGCTGGCCTCCAGTGTCTGGTAATTCTCCTGCATCAGCCTCTCAAGTGCTGAGATTACAGGTGTCCACCACCAGGACCAGTCTCTAAAGATAATTTCTGCTTTAATTTTATCCAGTGTTCTAGACCAGAAAGGGAACTTCACATACGCATCCGCAACTGTGCATGTGCTATTTCCCTCCTTCAGATCTCTCTGAACATGTCAATTTTTCAAGTATGGATAGTGAGTTACTCTCTTAGACTCCTGTTAGAGAAATTGCTTGTTTGTAAAACATCAAATAGTAACTCAGAACTCAAGCCCATCACCAAACTCCATAAATATAAATTTACTAACACAAATAAAAATCCTAGTTTTTTTTTTCAACTGGACAAAAATATACAATCAAATGATATGAGACTGAGAAGAAGGAGAACTTAAACATGAGGCAGCAGGATGGGTGACAGTGACACTTTATTCCTGCAGGTACAAAGCAGGCTGCAGGTGTTATGCTATATATAATATTAAGGAAAATTAGTCCAAATAGGATGATATTGCAGGATGACTGAGTACCAGGCTGAGAGAGTGAGACAGACACAGAGACAGAGACAAAGACAAGAGAGAGAAACAGAGACAGAGAGGCAGTGATAGAGACAGAGAGAGAGAGACAGAGACAGACACATAAGCAGAGAGACAGATGCAGAGACAGAGAGAGGCAGTGAAAGAGAGAGAGAGGGAGACAGTGAGAATGAGAGGAGAGAAGGCCCTTAAATAGCACCAAAGGAGTAGATTAAGTGCCTGACACCTAAGGGAAGAAACGGAAGGCAGAATGATCACTGTGTGAGGTTTTAGCAAGCCTCTCATGAACTGGTAGAATTCTGGTATCAAAACCACAGGAATACAAGAATTCTAAACAACATGATTACAGGTTTGATCCAGATAACATATTTAGAAATAGCAGCCAACAATGACAACATGTGGAATACTTACCCAAACTGACCATTTGCTGGTCATCATCAGTCCAATCCTGGCACATTCCACATGGCTGAGATCTCAGAGCACAGGTGGTTACTCCCTGTAGAAGGGAACCAGGATGATGATGATAATGATGATGATAACTGCAAAGTCCCTGAATGGGTAGGCATAAAGAAACAATCTCCTAACAGTACATGTGCAAATAAAATCACACTGTGAATTAGGCAGGAATTTGGATTGCATCATTAGGAGATCTTACCTAGTGGCAGGCAGGCAAAGCCATGCAGATGGTGGACACATTAGAGCAGCAGGCCAGACCGTTGGGAGTCAGGGTGACCACTTGCTGAGGGCACAGACACAGTGGTGGCAGAGTCCCCTACAGATTCAGACCTGTTCCCTACCATAGCTGTGCTCCAAGGCTCTGGGGCCCCTGACCCAGAGTGGTCCCTTCATGCTCCGCCCCCAGTGTAGGGAGCCAGGAGTCGCTCAGCATGCCTTGGGAGGCAAGGTATGAATGGGGAGTGAGAGGAGGAGACACAGGCCTGTGGTCACGGTGACCCACCCGCTAGTGCTCTCCTGTCACTACCCAGGTCCTAGGATGTGGTGACAGCTTGGGCCTTCATCATCCATCCTGACCCCAAAGGCTCTGCCTTGGCCAACACCTGCTGGTTGCTTGGAATTTGATTCTCTGTATAAGTGTCACAGCCTGGGGTCTGAACCCCAAGGCCTGACCTGAATGTGGAGTCACACACTGTCCTACTGACAGCTTCTCAGGTGAATGCCTCTCTCACCTGGCAACTGGAGGCACTGGCTCTGGGCCACACATGTTCCTCACATAAATACGTGATGTATTCTAATTCAGGCCAGGTCAGGAGCTTAGAAATGGGGGCGTGATAGGATCACCTGCTTGAGGACTTTCAGAAGAGGAGCTCAGAGATGTGATGAAGTCCAGTGGACAGTGAGGAGGGGAGGACAGATGGGGACCAGGATGCGGAAGAAAGAGTGAACCAGGAGACAGAAGCACCTAGAAAGCAAGCCTTCCAGGGGAAGAGACAAAAGGTGATCTTGGGGCCCAGTGTGTCAAAACCCACTCAATCATGCACATGAAAGGGCCGTCTATTACCACGTGTAAATCATACTCACTGAAGTAACTGAGAAGGAGGAATGGGAAACACAGAGGCATTTGTGTTTCTTCTGGAGAGTAGAAAGACATCTTCTGCGGACTGGGTAATGTTCTTCTCAATTTCAGAAAATACGTAGGATACTTTTATTGATCACCACCATGTTATTAGAAAACTCTGTGTTTTCCCCACAGACCCAGAGCTGAAAGTGGCTGGCTAACACTGACAGGTGTGTTCTCTGATTTTTGGAACATGCTTGCTGTTTTGCTTTTTCCTAGAGATGTTTGATGTTTCCTTCGTCTCTGGCCCAGGGGAGTCCGAGAAAAATGAGACCATCTTTCCTCAAGTCTCCTGAAATGAGAAAAAGGAGGAGGAAGGAAAATCGATACTGGGATCCTCATTCTTCCCCTCCACAGGAAATGGGTTGGGGAGCGGCATTAGGAATCTCTGCTGGTGACAATCAGGTCATACGGGTGGGAGAGGCAAGAAACAAATTTTGGGACTGAAATATGTTCCTCCCTTCATGGCTGAATGACCTGCTGAGATATAATTTTGATATTTAGGTCACAGTATCTGTCCTTTATAGAAATATCTTTTACATGCAACATTGAAGGAAAGCATGACCTTGCACAGGGAAAATCATATTTCCAGGTGCAGCTTTGCCATCCTGTATAAAATGCAAAGGAAAGCCTTGGTTATATGTGATTTTTTTCTAGCTCCAACAGCTTTCAGCCCGCTGTCTGTGATAGGATTCATCCTTGTTCCCATAACCAAGGAAGCAAAGTTGGGCCGGGCCTGGACACAAGACTGAATTATTAAGACTGGAGCTCAGATGAGGGCACAGGGGCACAGGATATGCTGACTGTTCCTGCAGGTGTTAAAAGTAAGGATCTTGTAATTCCTTCGCAAGAGCCCAGGGCACTCAGGGTGAGTGAGCTCAGCAGTAACTGTGTGCTACCCGCAGAGCTCCTGAGATCATGTTCCTGTTTGGATTTTTGAGAAAATTGAAATAAAAAAGATATTCATCAGTATGTGGGCAGCACCATCCTGGTTGGGAACAGGCAACAGCCAGACAGAAAGCCTGGAATTCATGGCCTTCTGCTTTTATGAAGAAGGCGGCTTGTGATCATAGCCCCCTCTCTGTCCACTCTCTGACCTGTGCACACTCACACATGCCCACATATACACCAACCTCACCACCCCAAGAAAGATCTGTAATACAGGACTGATGGCATCTCTCTTTGGTTGCGATTTGCATTTCAATGACAGGAAAATCTGTTAGCAGTCAGTTTCTGTTTGCCTCCTGCTATGGCTGGAAAACTGCGTGATTTAACACAGCACTTTGAAAGAGCCATGGTGCTGGACCCAGAGACTTAGAACAGAGGCTCAGACCCTGCTCCAGGAAGGGGATGAAATACAAGCCCACCAGGCTCTAACCAGGGTCAGGGTGAAGCTGCAGCAATTGGATGCCATTTGCTAGTGTGTGCTGTGCTGTGTCTGCCTGCAAAGGGTTCTAACCTGGGAAGCCCAGCTAGAAGGAGAGAAGAGCAACTACTCACGTCCTGGCTTCATGGAGCTGGATCAGGTCCACAGCACCTGCCTGTCTCCAGTAACTGGGAAGCTATTTTCATGTTAATGTAGCACTAAGCCCACTGACCCCTAAGGTAAGAGGGCGGGCCCACTCTGCCTAAACAGAGGGGCCTCTGTGGTTTCCTCCAATCTCATCACTTAGTAGTTTAAATGTCATTCAAAGCCTGAACAGCAGAGAGCTACACACACACACCATGCTGGACAAGACTGTGTTCTAGGAAGGTGACAGAAGTGGCCCTGGTGGGAAAGAGGTGTGTCACCTCTTACAACCAATGACAGCTGGGGATGCCGGTGAGGATGCAGGGATGTTTCCCCAGTGCACCCGGGACTCACAGCCAGGGTCTTCCCGAGATTGCAGCCTACTTGTTAAAATTCTCAACACAAACCTGTTCTGTAATTTCTCAGAGAGATGTAGAAGTCCCTGTGGATAGTCGCAAGTACACTCAGACACATCCAGCGTGGAGAGTCAGTGAGGTTATTAGGGATGCCTTACAAAGCGGCAAACAAACAGTGGGGTGAATTCTTCCAAGGCTGTCAACATCCCTTAGCTATATTACTGCTTCAGACAGCTCTAGTTAATGTCGGAACTTTGAGAGCTGCTCACTCCTGTCAGATATTATCTACAGAATCATGGGTGTGAGCACTTAACTGAGCACTGCACTGTCCGCATAAACTGCGATTTCCCTTAGCTTTCGCACTTTCACTGTCAAAACACAGCACCCACACTGGAGCATCAGCACTTTACAGGTTAGGAGACTTGGTGTCCTCATTGTAAACACAGAACTCATTCCTCTTGCTACCCTGACTCCCACCAATAAGGCACTGAGGTTCTGTCTTGTTTGTAAAAGCAATACAATGATTTAAATGCCTTATTTGAAAAAAGAGTAAAAGACACTCAAAGTCCCCACTTTTGTTTTCTTATTATCCTGACCCCTGGAATCAAATGCTTTAAGGAGATTATGCCACAGTTACTTTGCAATGCTGCTTATTTAAGAGAAAAATTCAGTACGAGATGAATCAACTTCAGGCCATTCATCCATACATTTATCAAGATGCCCCTGGGGCCCATTGAGTCCCTGGAGCCTCCATGGTAGAGGTGAGAACTTGAGTGTCATGCAGCTGACATTAAAGTGCAGGGGTTCTGCAAATGAAACAGGAAACAAACCACTCCAGGCTGTGGAAGACGTTGGGCTGCAGAAGGTGATGAGCCGGCCACACTGGATGGAGAAAGCCAGTTACTGAGCTGTCATAGTGAACAGGCAGGGATCCCAGGAGTTATAAGGAATCACTCTAAGGAAAGGGTAAGTAAAGAGCTCAGGGAGGCCATCCAAGGCCGAATTGCCAAGTCAGCACTGGGCGGACTCCTTCTAAAAGTGGGAGACCAACTGACTTGAGCACAGCGATTCTGTACCATCCTGCCAGTGAGCACATAGCTATTCACTGATCAGCCACATTTTAAGGAAACTGAGTGTTGAAAGAGGATATGTATATGGTGGGATGATGGGAATCTATTCATTTTCTTACATTTTTTCCAGCAATCCATTCCTAGGCTGTCACAGGGATACACGAATGTCCTCCTTAGCTACTGGTGGCTTCATGGACCTAACCAAAGCAATGTGGGAGACTCTTGCTTCAAATATATATATATTTTTTTTTTTTTTTTTTTTTTTTTCTGTCAAGGCATACTCTTCTGCAAACCATCCACACATTGCTATCAGTACAGCAGGGGATTATTTTGTGATAGGTTTGAACCATTTGCGATTTTATAGAAACTATTTTTGTCCATTTGTATGTGGATGATCAGAATAAAATCAAGCCTTGCCCAGGTAATTTCATAAATTAAAAATATATAAGCACATTCGCTCAGGGGTTGTGGTTCCACCTCCTTGCTGTTTGTGACAATTTTCATTCCATTAAAAGCTGAGTTCTTTTTGGCTTGTCAAATACCTTCATTTTCCACTAAGCTACCACAAATTCATCTTTTAAACTAAGCTAATCCTGGTATTTCTGGAGGATTGGGTTCCATAGCTCATGTTTTATAACAAAATGTGCTTTATAACAAAATGTGCAGCTGTGGAAAATCGACAGAAATGTAGCAGTAATGGGAATTGCAAAGCACTGAGTGGAACCCCATACACTTACTCATAAGAAGAATTATAGTGACCCACAGGTGGTAATGGCCCTGATAGAGACCACAGTGCTGAAAGAATTTGAGAGAATTTGAATGTTTTCTGGAAAGTTGGAGAGAACAAAGAATGGGCTATCTTAGAAGTACTAATATCTTGGTCAGTTAAAACTGTCCTTTTAGACCCACTTTAAGCATCTGTGAGCGAGGCTGAAGGTGTATCTCAGAGGCCAACAGTTTTCCAGAGTCTGTGAAGCCCTAGGCTTGATCCCCAGCACTGAAAAAAGTGCACACAACAAATAAATGAGCAAAGAGTTTCAAAGTTAGAAAAAATTTGCAGTTTTGTTTCCAAGTTTTTTCTCTTTCTGTGAAAATTCTTGGTAAACTTTTAGGATATTTAGATCTCAAGAATGTGCCAGTTCTACAACTGTAAGGCAGTCACGGGCAGTCTCCAAACCTTCGGAAGTTCCTTCCTGAGTTGACCAACATTGCACTGACAGCTTTGTTTAGGTCTGCAATGAGAAACCCTTCCATATCCTGTTCTAATTTCCATATGCAAGGGAGGAATCCAACTGCACTTGGGCCATAGTGAGATATTCTTAATAAAGGTTATTCTGCATGCACTAATCAAATCAGCATCATGAGTGGGTTTTGCACTGTGTCAATCTTGACAGGCACTGAGGAGGCGGTGTTAATGCTCTTACAGTGGAAAGGCTCCCTGTGTGTCTAACACTCATCTCCACTGCTAGACAAGCTCAGCTGTTCCTCAGGTGGAGGAGTCTGTGAACTAGGGGCAGCCCCATTAAAAGAAAGATGCGTAGATACCCTTACTGTTTGGAATAACAATATTCCCTCTGCTTGTGATCCCAGCACTCTGAGATGCTTAGGCCGGAAGTTTTCACATTTTAGGACAAAACATAGGACTCTGTCTCCAAAACACAAAAGGAAAATTTCCCCGAAAGTCAAAGGGCTCACGTGTTGAGACCTAGGACTTAGGAAAAGTGATTGCATCATGGGGACACTAAATTATCAGTGGGTGTGGCCTGAGTACCTTCTGGCCCTCAGCCCCTTTCTGTCTCTGGGACTTTCTCCTCCAATCCTTAACTTTCTCCACCACACCCCTCTGCTATGTGTTTCTGCCCTGGAACCCAGGAAACTATGGACTGAAAGTTAGAGAATCATGAGCCCAAATGAGTCCTATCTCCTTTACAGTACAAGCATCAGGTATGTTGTCCCAGCAATGTAAAGTGACTGAAAGAGGTGTGCATACAGAAGACAAGACTGTGCTGGAATAGCACGGATGAGAGGTTGCACACTTACGCCTGGAAGGTGTTTTTATACTAAGTGTAGAGAGATACATCAGAGAGAGAGAGAGAGAGAGAGAGAGAGAGAGAGAGAGAGAGAGAGAGAGAGAGAGAGAGAGAGAGAGAGAGAGAGAGAGAGAGAGCGCAGTGCATGACATAAAGGAAGATAACAGGAAAATTACAGATAATCATATTTATTTAAAAAGTACATTTTGAACTTATTTTGAAGTCTTTATTTCCTGGAAAACTTTATTCTTTTAATTGTACACTCTTAGTTCTTAAACATAAAAGGTTTTCACAGGTGTCTTTTGTTCTGTCCTCCAGAGAAAGGTGGAAGCACCCTAACTGGCTGACATTCCCTTGGTCTCCAATGCCAACCACAAAACTTCTTGGTGCTTTAGAGACAAGAGAGTTCTTTCTTACTCTCCAAACTTAGGAAGAAAAAAAAATTCTTCTTAGAGTTGAATGCATTCTTTGCAATAGAACATTCTGAGGTAACATATGTTTCTGCAAAATTCTGTTATAAATATGGATCCAGCAAAATATTTTTAATTAGAAAAATGTGGGTGAATAGAAAATCATTAAGCCAAAAAATGATGACTGGAATATATTGTTCAGCTTCTCCACTACTTCATTAAGCTTCTGATACATTCATTCATCGCTGAGAGTTTTATTATTTTTCACATTTTATATGCTTAACTTTGACACTAGAAAATCATGGCTGTAAGTTGTTCATACATTCCTTTATTTTGGGACATTCAGATGTTTCTGGTGTTTTGGTGTTATGCATGTGTGTAGAATTAGTGGTAAAAATAATGCAAACAGTAACCCAAATACAGAGTGTTATCACTGGCCAGCAGCTGGGCTCCTACCTCCTGAATGCTGACCTATTCTGACATTAGCATGCCAGGACCACAGGCCCTGGTGGTGGCATCAGGAGGGTGCATAGATGTCATTAGGAGGTGAGTCACTGCTGGGCTTTGCTCCATGCCTGGTGTAGGATTTGGAGCTTATGCTGCTGCTGGAGCTGTGGCAGCCTGGTGTGTGTGGGAGAATGAGCTTCAGTCAACCAATCCTTAGTCCGCATGATGCACAATTTGGATCATGCAGTTCCTCTGCTTAGGACCCTTCCGTGGTTTACTGCAGCTTCTGGCTGCCACAGAGTGTCTGGATGGAGCCCACAGCTGCACCTGCCATGCATGACCTCTTCCCTGTGTCTTCTCTCCAGGCCCTGAGCTGCCCCCAACTACCCCCACATCCACCACACCCTCATCATCATTATACTCAGCATCCCAACGTTGTCTGTGGACTCCAGAGCTGGGAACTCACCAAGTCCACACAGATTTATTTGTGACCACGAAGTCCACATTTGTATACTTGTGTGGTTATTCAAAGACATGGGCAGCATGGCTATCTGAGCTTTCTGAGGGACACACTCCACTTGAGGCCAAGGATTGCAATGCTCTCTGCACTCCCAGGAGCTGCATTACACAGTCTACTCAGTCTCAAACCTTTCAGTCTTTGGGTTTTGTAGTTTTGTTATCTAAGGAGCCACCGCGTGTAGGATCCATGATTCTTTAGAGTCCCAGTGACGTGTGGTTTGGTTTGTCAGCTCCTGTGGGTTAAGGAACACTGGGAAACTAGTAAAGCACCCTTCTGGGTGTCTGTGGGGTTTCCAGGCATGACTGGCATGGGTAACAGCCAGCTGAGGGGCGAGCCCCCCCACTTCCTTGAACATGGGCAGCACTGTCCTGCGGGTTGTGGCCCCAGTGGAAGCACAGTGGAAGAAGGAGAAAGCCCACTAGCGCTGGCTCTGGCTCTCCCTTCCTGGCAGCCATGAGGCTAGCGGCCTTCCTCCACCGTGCCCCTCTGCCATGATGCTTTGCCATGCTGCAGCAGTGTGCTCAGTGACCATGGACTGAAGCCTCTCAAACCATGAGCCAGAATAAACCTTTCTCCTGTTAAGTCATTTCTCTTGGGTATTTTATCACAGTGACAAAAAGCTGAGTAACACAACCCCCAAAGTGCAGAAGGCCCTGATGTTCCTATGAGAGCAAATTCTCACTAAGTGAGGGTGCTGGCTTTGTTCAAGCATGGATTACCATGTTATTGCCCATGAGTTAGTTATACATTAATGAAAAATACAGATTAAACAAGTGATCTTTGAATAGAAATGCAAATAAAACAAAACTGTGCATTGCTCTGCCAAAAAACGTAATCATACATTCACAGGAACCTCACCCTGTGTTTCCACAAGGAGCAAAAATTCAGTATTTGTTAGCTCAGTTATCAAGGAGTCTTGATAGAAGCTGGCTACTGCAAAGGACAGGAACCAATATACTCCACAAAGTGTTCACATCACCCCAATCACTGTCCCAGCTAACCCTCTAGTTAGCTACACTTCTGCCTTGAATAAACTTTTCTGTCTGTATGGGACCCGGTTCCCTTGTCCTCCTTCTGTGAGTGGCTGTCCTCACTGATGTCCAGGACATTCCATTAGTGCATCTCCAGCCCCTGTCCCCACGCCCTCCTCCTGGTGTTGGCATCTCCTCGGTGTGCTTGGAGGAAACCCCTTTCTTCTAGAAGACAAACACAGCTGCAACTGACAGCCCCCACTTCCTGTGGACAGAGAGGGGGAAGGGGATGTATCTCACTTAGGCCAAGCTGCGGTGCTGACCAACATGTGGAGCTCACTGACCACATCCTTCTTGTGTTTTACATCTCTGGAGCCATCATCCTGATTTCTTTCCTTTCCAAGTCCTAGCCTTTAAATTTTTACCCGGTGAGAAGCTTAACATGCTTTATTAATTATGTCTCTGCTCTTGGATGTGTTTGCCTAAATCAATTTTTGCTGTTTTCTACTAAGGACTCAGTGGAGCCTCCTTCTCCGAACGGGTTTTATTGATTACACTCACTCCACTTCTAACCCTGGAAACTGGCGATCAGAGGAACACACAATGCTGTACTGCACACCTTGGTTTACAAATCTATCCCCTAATAACGCCATGGTGTGGAGCAAGGCAAGGAACTCTTAGGAATGTAAACCGGCAGTGAGGCAGACAGGATGGTGGTGGGTCTGTCCAGACTAATTCACCCCACATTGTTTTCAGTCTCCCTGACAGTCTGGTGGTATTGATACTGGCCAGGCCTCATCGTGAAGAAACCCAGTTATTTGCTACACAGGCTTCAAGGCTGTGCAGACAGTGGATCAAAAGGAAACTCACAGAAGCACGGAAATCTGCAGGATGATTCTGAAGCCCTTAATGAATTTGCATCTCTGTGCAGAGCCTAAAAATGTCACATAAAAGTATGTCTAGGGTGACATCACTGTCAAGATAAAGCTCTGGGTCTCAGCAGAGCTGGGGCTGAGAGGGAAACATATTCAAACTCCAATCCCGTTACGCAAGAGGGTCTTACTCCACCACAAAGCCTTTCCACGGATGTCACGGGTGCTACAGTGGAGCTCCATTTGGGTCCACATGTGTAACAGGCACTGCTCTGCGGAAACTTTTTGGTTGAGAGGACTAGGACATGGGATACAGAAAGTCCCTGTGGGCCCATCCCCATCCTTGCGTTCAGCCTGTTACTGCTGTGATCATCTTGAATTAATGCGATCCATTTGTCTCAGTGATAAAGCAATGGTGGTGGGTTATTATCAGCTGACGCCCATAGGTCTCATCCGCAGTCACTGTTCTGTTGGGCAACAATGTCTTTTATCTAGCACTATGGAGACATCAGAGGACTACATTGATCTAATTCCCTGCGCCCAGCTCTTCACCCCACACCCTGTCCCTGGCAGCATCTGGCCTTTTTCTTCTCTCTATGGCTTGCTCTTTTCAAAATGACACAGAGCTGTCATCACCCAGCATGCCACAGCCTTTCCAGGCTGCCTTCTTTCACAAAACAATACCCGTCTTATCCCCCTTTCTATCTTCCCATAGCTTGGAAGCTCATTTTTTGAACAATTTTCTATCCCAGTGTCTGTGTATTATTCAAATGGAAACCTGCCATTTTTGCCACATGTTCGCCTGTGACTTCTTCATATGTCTGTCAGAATTACAACAATCATTGATACGGAATGAATTAGTTGAACATTAAAAAGAGTAGAACAGATTAGAATGGCTCAGAACAAATATGGAACAGGACAGAATAGAGAAGAAAATGTAGATCACTGCACTTAACAAAGTATAGATTTTAGTCCTATAGTGTGTATACTCACAGATATTAAGACAGGACTGTATTGCTTTCTGTGTACTTTTTTATTACAAGATTTTTTTGATGAGTTTAAAACTTCTGCAATCTAGTCTTCTGGTCCATACCTTAAAAGATTTACAATTTGTATTGAAATTGGAGACAGGTCATGCATGACTGATGTTTATTCAGAAAACACATACATTGATAGGAATGATTATTAAAAGCAATAATAGTTAAATAGTAATTTCAAATGTTATTAAATATTTATATAGCATTTACCATTTTCTGGACCATGAATCTTAGTTGTGTTTCTCATTGCTAAAACAAAATACTCAACACCCAAAGTTAAAGGAGGTCAGGATTATTTGGCTTACAGTTTGTAGAGGTTTCAGTCCATAATTGGCCAGCTCCAAGGCAGAGGGCCATGACAGCGGAGAGCACTTCATGGCATCCAAAGGACAGCAAAAGTAACAAGGGGAGTGGAGACAGGCCTCTTTCTGTCCCTTACAGTGTATGCAGGACACCTACCCTAGGGCAGTGGCACACATCCAACCTAAATCCTAACAAAAATTACACCAAAGCAAGCAGTGGACTGATTTACTAATCACACGCTGTAATCTCAGCATCACACATGGTAGGTTCAGCCACCACTGAGAAAACTCCATGACCATGTGAGACTTTGGGGAACATCTAGAGACACAAACCATAATACCATGTTTCAAGATATATATATATATATATATAGCCAATATTTTTATTACTTTGCAGTGTTGATATTTCAACCTCAGGAAAGAAATGCAACCCTCCCCAAGAAAACACCTGAGCTGAGATTGTGCCACAGGTAATGCATTTGTCTTCTTTATAACAAGTCACACTCAATTCTGAGCAGTTTCATCACAGAAAAATAAGACAAATCAACCTCTGAATGAGGGAATTACATTGTTCATTTTAGTATAACAGGATTAACTGATTCCAATATTCTGTACTTAAGATTGTAGTAGACAGGAGAAGATGGATGGGGAAATACACAGCACCGACCCTGATGTGTTGTGTGTTGGTCTCTGGTCTGCATGGAAATGAAGCAGGGTGAAAATGGAAGTGACCTTAGCTGTGGAACCTTCTGTTTCCCAGTGAGTGCCATTGGAGACCAGTGTCAAGGCAGGATAGAGTCTCACAGAGGGAGCGGGACTCACAGAAGTGCATCTCAGGAGTGCATGCTGGGCTTCACAAGGCAGGATGGAGAGCCTTGGTCCATGTGCTCACTGGTCCATGTGTGTACACTGCGTGTGGAAGACAGAGTTCTAACATGCTCCCTCTGAGGAGTAGGCTGTTAGTGGTTAGTGAGTGTGGTTCTTTCAGCTTTTTCTAAACTTTAAATCTCAAAGTTCTAAAAATATTCTACAGTGCTTAGATCAAGGTTGATTACTATAAACATTAAACAATTGTATCCATTTTTACATTGCATATTACTTTGATTCATAATGTTTGCTCTATCATGCTTTGTTGTAAGCTACCTGCCCAGATGAAGTGTGAGATGAATGTTTGTCAGCTGTTACAGTATCCCTGCAGTGCAAGACTTCTAGGTGATTCATTGCTTTTATAAAGGAAGTTGTCAAATGAGATCCCATCCAATTTTGATTTCACAATTCAGTGATGTGGAGATCGCACACAAATGAACACTTGGTCACTTATTTCTTTGCTGATAGTCTAGCGTGGTCACTATGGAAACTAGGTGATGTCATCAGTCAGTGCAGTAGCTGCTCGTGTGGAGATGAGGGAACAACAGCACTGGCAGGCCACGTTGGACCATCAGGACTGGGCTGGTGTCAGTTTTCTTATCCCACTGCAGGGGGTACATTAATCAGCTTTCCATCATGCACCAAAATACGTGAGATTAAAACTCATACACTGGAAAGTTCAATTTTGGCTAATGATTTCAGAGGTTTCAGTCCATGGTCTTGTGCTCCATTGTTTTGGGGCAGTGCTTCAAGGAAGCGCGCACACTTGATGGGCTGACATTACTTACATCCTGGTGACCAGGAAACAGATAGAGGAAGACACTGCAGATAGAACCCCCCTTCAGGACGTGAGCTCAATGAGCTACTTCTTCCTATTAGGTCACACCATGCACCCAGTGACACCACAACTGGAGATCAGTGACCTTCAAGGTGCACTTCCGGTACAAACTATAGCAGGAAAATGTGTGGCAGAGGGATATGAGGACCACCAACATCTGAGCTTCATACTCCAGTGGGCTCTGGAGGCCATGAGCTGGAGGAGGGTGTGCTCTTCTTATTCACAGAAAACAGACTTAGCAATGAGAGGGTGGCCTGCGGGATCCTGAGAAAATCATCCTGCTGATTAACAGGGATGGTTCAAAATACAGGAGTCCACCTCTGAGGAATGTGGCAGATGTGGTATGTTCCAAAATTGGATGGGAGAAAATTTATGTCACTTCTATTTTGAGAAACCTGTCTCTGAAGGTGTAAGTCGGAAATATCCCCTTTCTCATGTATTTCTGTCGATATATCTTAATGTTTCGGAAAAAGCACCTGAATGGAAAAACAAAATTTGCTGCCCCTCTTCCTGTGGAAGTGATGCTTGCACTCAATTCTAGGAGAGAAGGAGATCATTAAAAAATTATGTATCTTGCAAGGCATACAGAAGAGCTACGGCCCTCCAAAGCCAACACTTTTTCATTGGTTTTTAGTCTGTGTTTTAACAGTAGTAATTATTATTGCTGGCATGATTAAATGTGACATAATGCAGACTTGGCATTTAACATGGCTGTGAGAAGTCCTTAATCATTTGAGAACCATCTCAGTATATACTCAGGTGTTTTTACATTACAATACATTTCTGTTATTTCAAGTACACTGATACCTAGGGTCCTGAACACTTTTGTTCATGAACAATTCTGTTCTCAGGCAGGAGCCTTCAGCAATATTGTGCTTTGGTTCACAAACTCTGAATCAGTTAATGACCTGGAGAGCGTCGACCTTCCCTAGAACTGTGGGATGAATTAAATTCACACACTGATGTGCCACTGTGAGTTCCTCCCCGATTAAAGTGGTACCAATGTGGAAATACAATGAATTGGAGAGATTTTCAAAGGCAATTTGAAACACGCATCAAACATTTCGAGAGGGATTTGTCCTTTGTGTTCACTCTTTCTCTCTGGGGCACAAATTCCAAGGAAGCTTGGCTGCCATGATGCTCAGGGGGGATCTCTGCTTCCAGAAAGCTCCCCCTCCTTCTCTCTGGCACAGGGTGGGCACACCTCTCACCCTTAGTCCATGAGCTTATGTGAGATTGACCCCAGTCCCTGCTCAGCTGGGCTCACACCATTTGTATCTCAAGTCTGTAATTCCGGGAGGAGGACTGACTGGATTTGACTGTGTCATTCCACTCTAAGACAACTGGTGAGAGCCGGGAAATACACAGAGGCGTTTTGTTTTGCTTTACTACACACTTGGCTGGAAAGATGTGATACTCATGAACATCTGGGTTCTACCATCCAGAAACACCCCAGTCAATGCTAAAACCCAGAGAATTGTAGTGCTGAGACAGTATGAATCTGATTTGATCCCTGGTGTGTGCTTATATTCAAGACATGGTCATAAGCATGGTGGATGCTTAGTTAATGTAATTAATGTTAAATCAGTGAAATAGGTGATCACCTGACCATACTGAGTACCTAGAAATACCCATAGCTGGAGCTCACCACTTCAGAGTTTCTAAGTTTTATAAGTCAATGTATTTCTGTCCTTTTATAAGTCAACCTGAGTTGGATTTTTACATGAATTCGAGATTCCTGGTGAATTTCTAATATTAGTGAAAAATGCAAAAGTACATATGTCATTGATGTTTCTCAGCTTATTATATATGTAAACTACTGTGTATGATAAGAGAACATGTCCCATTCAACAGCCAAAATTCAGCACTGTGAGATACCATGAACTTGATAAAAGATGAGTGCTTTAGTGTCCTTCTCCATGTGTTCCCCAGCTTCTGTGGAGAGGTGCTGTACACAGGAGTGTGCGGGATGCTTCTCGTAGCCTAAGAGTCTGCATCTGACTTGATGCCCACATACCCTGGACTCCATGCTTACGGCTCCCATGTACCAAATGACAGGATCACAAAATTTATTCTGACCATTTTACTCTAAAAATCCTTAAGGAGGGTTAGAGTGTCTTCTCAGACTGAATCTCCATTGAAACTCAGCTTAGGAACCTTATTATAGGAGTTTGTATGCTAGAAGCAATATTAAAAACATGAAGTAGAAATAATGAACCAACGTGTCACGCCTCGTTATCCTTCTTACTGATTTACACAGCCCATCCCTGGGAAGCACCTGGGTGGACCCCGCAGGAATCAGGCAGTGGGAGGCTGAGGGGTCAGGCAGCTCAGGCCTGGATCTTTGGTGGTGTACAGTCCATGGGAAGAGGGGGCCAGCCATGTGGAAAGGAAAATGATTGTGAGTAATAATAGGGTACACAGGAGATACAGGAGTCCAACCCAGTACTAGCAACAGGGAGAACTAACTCCTATAGGTGAGTCAGAGCAGGTCGTTCTGTGGAGAAGTCCAATCCGAAATGCAGACATTGAGATGGGGAAGGTTACTGCTGGAGCCTGGAAGAGGAAGAAATGAGAATGCCCAAGTGCACACACACTCGCACATGCATACACACACAGTTATACAGTCACACAAATCAACACACAATCTCATTGGCCTTAGTCGTGTTTCCTGAAATCTACATTGAAGTGTTTATCCCTAATGTGATTGCATTGGAGACTGAGACCTTAGGGGAATAATTGATGTTAAATAATTTCACATGAGTTTGGCCCTAATCAGCACCATCAGTGGCCTTATTATACTCAGAGGGAGAGACCTCAGAGTTCACTCCTGGTGTACATGGAAGGAAAGGGGTTGTGGAAACCCAGACATAAAGCAGAGGAGAAGCCTTGCCAGGGACTGTGGCCACCAGCATCTTGCAGTTTTAGCTGAGAACTGTGAGAAGAGCATTATGGTCCCTCAAACGATCCCACGTACCAATATTCCACTGTGAATGCCCCAGCAGACTAAATGTGCACCTGATTGTGTGAGTGTGTGTGTGTGTGTGTGTGCACAAATTGTTTCTACACATGAAAAACACTTAACCAGCAGACATCACCTTGTCACCTTGCTTAGAAAGTGTCTTGGAGGAGATTTCTCTGAAATGACCTGGGCAGACTGAGGCCCACATGAAAGTGTGACTCAGTTCCTGTTGTGCAAATGTGGTATTCTGAGGACAGCATGTGTGTGAGTTTAGATGAAATGTATGTGTCTGTCTGCATCTCACAGTCGCAGAGGAGTCAGCTCGGACACCAGAGGCCAGTAAAGTTCAGAATGCTCACCACATGACCCTTACAGGAAGGATGTGCCCACACCTGTTCTGCAGTGCAGACCCGTATACTGGGCAGATGACTAATGGTTAGTTGTTCTATTCATGAACCCAGAACACATTGTTTGTATTTTTCCAGAGCCATACACAACAAGCACCCATGCTGGCTGCACCCACGAAACCTTGTGAGAAGACCTAAGTGTTAAACTCCAGTTTCAGCAGTGACAAGGAGCAGGTGACACAGACAGGACTCAGGGTTTTCAAAGTCCACTCTTCAGGGGCAGGTGCTCTTTCTGCACGGGGACACATCCTCCTTAATCTCTTCCACTTAAAGGATAAGTACTGTGTGCAGACAGAGAAATGGTGCCCGTGTGGGAAACGGGATTCCTTGATTCTCTTTATTCTTGGTCTTCCCCCATATCACAGAAACAGCACACTGGTAAGCACGGTGCCGGCTCCTTAGTCCTGGCTTTGTTTGTTGTCTGAGGAATCGAATTACTGTAGATTTTCCCTTCGCGTTCCTCTCATATTCTCCAATTTAAGGGGCAATATGAGTTTTAATTAGATGATAGCTCTTCACAATATTAATTAAAAGGCCTATTCCTTTGGACCTACTAAACCCGCTGTATTTCCCTGCCTGAATCTCTGCTCCATTGTGAGCTGACTGTAGACTGCGTGACAGACTGGACTAGAAACTGTCATTCCAGCGTGACTGTTAGCTTCACGGCTGGACTCCTGTGGCACAGCGTTTTCCTCCCCAGTGCAGCTGTCTGAGATGTGTCAAGCAAACCCCTGCCCAGAATGAACTTCCAGCAGGCTTCGGGACACACGCACATTTATAACTGAGCCAAGAATGTGGACAAGGAGACACAATTCAGAGGGGGTGAAAGGAAACAACCAGGAGAGGACATTGTACGCTGACCATAATGGGCTGGTTTGACACAGAACAAATCTACTCATGTTGGAAACATAAATATATAAATAAATGTTTTGTTCACAGCAGTGACCTGATAAGACAGTATATGAGGACCAAAATGCCACAAGGACCAGATGCTTACAGGGCTGAGACGGACATTTTCCCAAATCTTCAGAAGATTTGTTGGTCTGGGAGCAACAATGAACAAGAGGTCACTCGCAGGCAATTGGAGACCAACACAGTAAATATAAAGCAGGCAGGGTCTGAGGGTCACCCGTGGAGGTGAAACACAAAACACGGAATGGGGGCTGGCCAGGCATCAGGGCACGGGTGGAAGGTCCCCGCGAGTGCAGAACGGAGAGCCTGGAGCTCAGCCTGGGGAGCCGCTTGGCTTCTTGATGCCATTCCTAAAGCAGAGAGAGAGGCTCCAAGGTCCCTGCTGGGGAGACCCGAGGGGTGGCAAGAGACAAAATGAGCAGCAGAGGGTGGGGAAACAGAAAAGCTGGATGTAGAGATCGTCTCGGACATTAATAAACTCTACATTTGGTTCCTTACTGCATTCCAGTAACGAGATGCCACAAAAAAATAAATGCAGAAGACAAAGAAGCTCGTGGAAGATCAGGTGGTCTTGTCACCGGGAGGGAGATGTCCCTGGTGACACCGTCCTCTGTTGGCAAAGACGTCCAGAGCCTGGAAAGGTCACAGGCTCCAGGAACACCTGCGACATCCAAGGAGGAAGCTGTGGGTGTTTGCTCTTTCCCCTGCAGCCTGTGCTAGAGTCGGGCAGGGTGACCTCTCGACAACAACAAGAAGATGTTTAAAACCTGGTGTGGTGGCTTGCACCTGTAATCCCAGAACCCTGGAGGCTGATGCAGGAGGATAACAAGTGCAAGTCCAGCCAGGCGAGTGCAGTGAGATCCTCTCTCATACTAAAGAATAGAAGAGAGCATAGCCCAGCGTTCCCTGGGCCCAGTCCTCCAGGGTGAGGAGGAAGAGCTTTTATTGCACAGCTGCAGGCACATCGTGGAGCAGTCCTGAAGCAGCTGAGTTAGGGAGGTTTTATCAAGCAAATAAAGATGCTGGGGAAGCCGATGAAGTAAGAGTGTGGTGGATACACAGCTCCTTTCTGAGTTCAAATAAAATCGTGTTGGGCCTGGGGATTTAACTCAGTGGCTTAAGCACCTGCTTGGCAAGCACAAGGTCATGAGTTCGAACCCTGCCACCAAAAAAAAAAATTAAAAATAAAAAAAATAAATAAGATCATGTTATTTAGCAGCAGTGTTATTTATCCCAGTGAAGAATCTCTAAGTCTCATTGTTTTGTCTATAGTACAGAGCGAATAAATAGGTCTGGCTTGAACAGCTGACCAATACATCGAATCTCAGTCTGTTCTCCTTATCTCTGCTCTCTTTAAATAGAATAAGTGATCTACCTTTAAACTATTTTTAACCTCTACATGGTTTATACTCACTGAATTGAATCCTGTTTTGTATTCAGCAATGCTAATTGCAAGAGTGCTATTATTTATGCTTTTGAGGTAAGATTGGAATATTGCTGCAGGGACTAGAACATTGTTTTTGCATTATGTAATAATGGTTATATTTAATAAGAAGTCCCCCAAATTGAGAGAAATTGACATTTGCAGGTGGAAGGAGCTGGTTCTCAGAGAGCCCCTCACCAACCTTTCCGCACTGCTGTACTCTGGAATATGAGAAGGCTTAGGTGTGAAAAAGGCTGTGAAGTCCTTTATTACCTCCATTAGTTCGAAAAGGGGCTTGTGCAGTCCTCTTTGATGATGTGTAAATCATTCCTGCTCCTGCCTGGTTCAGCTCAGTCTCATTAAAAGAAAGTTAGACGCTGCACACTAACTATACACTAACAAGCACACATTAGCTGTGACACAGAAAGGTTTTCCTTTGGATTAATTGATACCGGGTGATTGGAGAACTCAGCTAATGACTGCGAATAAGCACTTCTCAGCACGTGTTGACTAATGAACAGTAAATCATGGAACAAACCCCCACTGCTGCCGCAGAGATTGACTCTGCACAGTTCTCGTTTTAGATTTTGGAGAAAGCAGACTGGGACTTTCCCAGAGCCAAAGCATCTCAAGTCAAAATCCAGGTACGTTACACATCTGCTGTGTGATTTTAGGCGTGTTCTCCTCTGCCAGCCTTGGTGTCCTCATCTGTACAGTGGGGAGGGTGTGGATAGTACATAGAGCGAGCCCGTAACACACAGGAGGGGGTCATTATCACACAAAGGATGCATCAGCAAGAGCCTGGAATCTTACACTGGAACAGAGGAATCAGAGAACTTTTAACACATGCAAGCCATGCTGACAGGATACGGGGAATCAATCAGACATGGGGAGCCTTACTGCTGCCCCTGGGGGATGTGATTCCCAAAGAAATGGAGGCCCCTATCCAGGCAGTTGTGGGGAGCCACCTGGAGGACACGCCCTGAAAGGGGAGCATCTGTCTCCATTTTGAATAAACTCGGCCCTGTCTCCAGGTACTGATGCACAGAGCTGGTCGGGCCATTTCTTTTTCCCTTCAGCTGGCTTTAAGCAGTACAAATTGGGTTGCCTGAAGAGCTGATGTGCCATCTCCTAAGCAAAGTGACAGGACAGTGTTACCCTGCCTAGGGACACCACAAATACGTGGCTGAGCCGGGTGGGATGGAGGGCAGTGATCCACACTGTTGACTGGGACTAAGCCTTGAGAAAGAGGCTAACACTTCTCAGGGCAAAAGGGATTGGGCATCAGAGCTGAAGCATCAATGATGACCATGGATTATTAGTCACCGCCTCACCTGTGGTGTGCAGATTGTGCTCTCTCTCTCTCGCTCTCTCTCTCTCTGTTTCTCTCTCTCTCTCTCTCTCTCTCTGTCTCTCTCTCTCTCTCTCTCTCTCTCTCTCTCTCTCTCTCTCTCTCTCTCTCTCTCTCTTTCTCTCTCTATCTCTCTGTGGATTTCTTGCTCTCTGCATATCACAGAGGTGATCTCAGGACTCCTACTAGGCCGGCTCACAACTCTCATGTATTTCCTGTCGCTTTCACTGTCACTCATCCCCAAGCAATTCCCCTCATGGAGAATTAATAAAACCTGGATTGAGACCTGAGTCCTGTCCTTTTATTCTGGTGAACATCCTGGCTGGACTTAGTAAGTACCCATTTGGTTCCCCATAACTATCTATATCTATATCTATATCTATATCTATATCATCTATATCACCTATATCTATATCTACATCTATATCTATTAGACATATCTATATATCTATATCTATATACCTATATAATTTATTGTCTTTATCCTCCTTTGGGTTGCCCAGGAAGTGGTGGATTGGAGTTAGCTCACTAGAATTCCAGCAGCTTCTCCATGAGATTACACATATAACCATTCTGGACTGCAGTGAAGGTGAGACAGGGTTCTGTATGGATCGTGACCTTTGAAAGGGGGCACACACAGCCCACCCACCCTGCCCTGGCAGCAAGGACCAGGGAGAGTGAGATGCTTCTACCTCTCCTGCCACTTGAGCCCCCAGCCCTGCCGATATTTCCACTAGCTGAGCATGATTCAGGGCCAGCAAGTCACGACACCAATGAATGATGGTCCAAAGATGCCTGCTGCCTGGGGAGAAGCAGGGCAGGGCATGGAGCACGGGGAGGAGGTGGGAGGGAGCAGGCAGACCACGCCCTGTGGAGAGGAAGGCTTCTGCCAGCTCAGGAGCCCCAGCTGTGCCCACAGTCAGCATGGGCAATGCAGTGCACCTCACAGCAGTGCCCCAGGGCTTAGGGCAAGGACAGGGTGGTGTAGATTTGTCCTTCCTAGGCCTCAGCGCCTCAGGTGTGGTCTCTGCTGGCACTAGAAATGGTGACGTGTCTCAGGCTCACGTGACTTCCGGGGATGTTGTACACCTTACACTTTGCTGCCATGGATGCGATCATCATTAAGTCTTACATTGCACTTTTTACACTTTTTACCGATAAACACAGAGGTAAGGAGAAAAGGATCGAGCAGGGTCATCAAACCCATGGCGCAGTTTTTCACCGAATACAGAAAATTTTTAAGATATGCAGATGGTTTAGCAAAGAGCCTAAGAACCAAATATCTATAATGTATCTGTCCATCCTCCACTCCGCAAGTGCTGAGGATGCCCTTAGTTTGTGCACACTGTGCCCTGAGGCCCAGCAGGACTGGGAAAACCACCTCCCCTCCCTTAGAGCCACCAGCTGCAGGACCAGCTGTAAACACAAACATATGAGAGTCTTCAGGGAGCAGCTGCCTGGGGCTGGAGAATGATTGGGATCTCCTAGGGTGATGGAAAGGCCTCCTCCAGTAAAGTGAGGTCGGGGCAGGGATGTAAAGGAAGCAGGACAGGTAGACAGTCCAAGGGAAAAGCGCTCCGGTCAGGCAAGACCCAAGCCAGGGTCTCATCCGTGCAGCAGTCTCTGCCTAACTTTGGGCACGTGACTGCGTCTTTAAGGCTACATCTTCACATTAGAGAAAGAAGGACAGACGCCGTCCCATGTAAGATGTAAAATTCAAGTGACACAGTCGTGGACATCTAGGGGCTGCTCCTGGCCTGTTTTAGGAACTGATGACTGTGCTGCTCTCGCTGCTTTTCCATTTTCAATGTCAGAAGACTCAAACCCTTGCTCTTTGAGTCCAACTCCGTGATGACTAAAAGTTCCATCCAGCAGAATAGGATGAGTTTTGATAAGACTTTCCTTGTAAAATACATGCATTTTCCCCTTAGAGGATCTCAGATGAACAGAATCCAAACATAACCCACACTCATAAAAGGCCTACTGGAAATGCTACTCTCCTCAAACACATCATAGAAGTATCTGTTTTAAAAAAAAAAAATTGAAAGCATGCTGATAGCGCGGATGCATCACATCTGTGGGCTGCGTTCTTCCGAAAAATTTTATCATATCTGAAATGAATAAAATCGATGTCCTATTTGTATGAATTGGATGAAATCTTTTCATCAGTCCAACTTGGCCTTCTATATTTCCTGTGATATTCTCATAGGTTTTATTACAGAAGAACTAGGAAGACTCCTGTGTTCCCTCACCTTGCTGTGTTTCTTTCTTAGTTTAGTGGAAATGTGAGCTTTCTTCAACAGCTATTTGCTTCAAAACTTTTTGAGAAAATAGCTTTGCAGTGTACATGGGGTACCTTGTTTAAAATTCAAAATACACTACTTTCTATGGAAAGATTTCACAATGTGTTAAAGGCAAGCACTTTTCAATATAATTATACTTTCCCTTAGATGTGTCATTCAGTTCTTTAAAAAATAAAATGGAGGGAGCCGGGCATAGTGGGGTACCCCTGAAATCCCATCACTTGGGAGGCGGAGGCAGGAGGATTGTTGTGACAGCTTGAACTACAAAGTGAGCTCAAGCCCACCCTGAACTGAAGAGCAAGATCTGGTCTCAAAAAAGAAAATAATAGAATAAAATAAAAAGAAAGAAGTGGAAACTTGGTGCTTCCCTCTCACCAGGAAGTGAGCTCTGCAGAAATATTTGTACATGTGTGGGTAAAGACATGAAGTATATTTATAATTTTAACCTTATATCAAGTTATATATGAAAAGATAATCATTTCAGCATTAGTTCTAAAATCAAAACCAAGGAATCAGTCTAAACATGTTGAGAAGTAGATTGTTTAAAATAAATTGCACTATGTCTGTTTCACTAAACATAGAGCCCTTAAACACAGGTCAGGTCGATTTATAAGGAAGCAGACAGGATCTGTGATAAACCACTGGTGGGAAAGAGCAAGGTGCAGGAGTTTTACACAGCACATATATTTTTGAAAACATAATAAAGACCATGTGCTTGGATGTGTCCATAAAGAACTCTCAGGAGGTTACAGGAATGAAAGAGCTCTTAGTCTTTTAGGGCAGCATTTGTATCTGCACAGTGATAGTCAGAGAATGACCGTGGATTATCAAGCTTCCCATGTGGTTACCATTTCAGCAGGTATAACTGATGTCATTCCGTTGAGCAAATTAGTCCATCTCTTGGTAACAGTTATGATCTCGCAAGTGTTTTTTCTCTGTACCTGTCCATAAAAGTCCAGAAGCAGACCTTCACTGTCATGCTTCAGGGATTATCTGCTCTGTAGTGCAAGGCCATAATGTAGTTTCAGGGATCTTGATCAGTTTCTCAACCTACTGTTAAGATATTTGTCTGTAACAGGGAAGGAAGCCTGATTAAATTTAGGGTGTTTCTACCTCAGTGACATTAGTAGAGTGTGTGGAGACCTCCTTGCTAAGGGAGGGGTAAATATCTGGGCAGGCTTTTAAAGTGCTAACTGTTCCTGCAACAAAAGGACACCAAGCAGACTCTTTGGGGTTTTAGAGGCAACAAACGCACACCTGGGGGTATTACTCTAGTCCATGTATGAGGTGTCCCAAAGGGCTGCTAATGTTTGAGTTGGGCCCAGAAGAGGAGGAGCATTGGGGCTGGTTGAGACCACTGTGCCACCTGTTCAGCAGTCTCCCCCGTGTCATCCAGCAGACCCAGTGATGTCACAGACAGCTTCTCTCACTGTAAGAGAGCTGTCCGCCTTCTACTGGGCCTTATGTGATTCTCAGCCCTTAACCCTGAGTCACTGGTTTATCACAAGATCTGAGTTACCCATCACGAACTGTATATTATCTGACCCACCAAGCACATGGATGGTGTGCTTGGAAATCCTCCATCATCAGAAAAGGAAAAAGAAACTCTCATCAAGTTGAAATCATATTAAGGTTGGGCCTGTGAAAGCCTTGAAGGGAGCAGTGACATAAAGAAGCAACCTCACTAGGAAGGGAGGAGAGTTCTGGGAAGGAAGGGAAGGGAAAGAAAAGTAAAGTGGATCAAGGTGCATTATGACCTGTGCCCGCTCCCATCAATCAATGCAATCTTTACGTATGACAGATGTACTAATGAAAACAAATTTGAAATCATGAAAATGACCAAATGAAATTTCTTTTAAAAATGGAAAATAGTCCCATCGTGGTGAATCAGTGTTTGCCTCTTATCAATGTGAGCCGCTCCAGCCTGGTCATATCCATACATACTTATGGAATAACCTATAGGCACAGAGTTGACAGATTATTACAGTTTTCAAGACACCAGTTGTGTGTAATTTCATGTGAACTCTTGAGGCTGGAGCACATTAGCATTCAGGGGTAGAACTCTTGCCTAGCTTCAGCAGGAGCTGGGTTCCACCCCATGATGAAAAGCAGAGAAGGGGAGGAAGTGGGGAGGGATGTAGGGGAGTGTGGCTGTGGTTCCCACTTGTCTCCTGTGATCCTCTTTACTCCAGCTCCACAGACCAGCTCCTGCTACTTGAGGCATGGGCTGTGCATCTGAGCTCGGAGGCGTGGAAGATTGAACTTGCCTTCATTGATCATAACGTGCAAGGAGCCACACCTGCTGGTATTGTAAGGGCTTTATTCCGTTAGACAGATGGATGTTTTTTCCCCTCCAGTACTAGCTCAGCTCCATAAGCAATTTAAACCTCAGCTTTGAGAAAGGAAATCAATGATGGAGGAAAATAGATACAAGTTTGCATGCAACTTTCCAAAGTTTAACTTGAGCTGAATTCTCTAGCTGTTGTCTGGGCATTGTTCTCATTAAATTAAATACTTATCCATGCAAATATGGTCCTTAAATCCACTGTGGCGGGAACATGCATGCCTGGTCTCAGAATGTCTCTGGTTTAGTTCTCTTGTAACAATAAATACAATCATGAAAATCTACTTAGCAGTGTAATGAAAAGAAAATCAAGTTTGACTGCAAATCCATTGCCATTTCTATGAACAGAAATAAAGCAATTTGCTGTTTGCAGAACTCAGAGAGCTACTCTCCTTTGTCAGTTCTGATTATGTGCCTAAAGAAGAAAAATGGAACTGTGTCTTTGTGGAAAGACTGAATCAAGTTGAAGGTGAGGGATTTGGTGGATGAAGCCAATCAACAAATACAAACTTAGGTGAGAAAATAAGGCCAGTGCTTTCTCTTGCATCTGCAGTGCGCTGAGAGCTTTTCTGTTTGTGTGAGGAGGGTTTTGTTGTTGTCCTTGGTGCTTTGGGCAGTTTGTATCATGCATTAAGCCAAGCAGCACTGGGGCTTTGTGATCCACTGGGGTGGAGACCTCTATCGAAAGTTAATGAGTCAGCATCAGCCCTGTTACCTTCCATGTGCTGAGAACACAGCTGGTTTCTAAACACAGGAGCTGCTGCTACATAAACCATCATAACTTGTGCCCTTGGTTCCAAGTATCACAAAGACCTGATGTCTGGGTATTTGTTGGAGATTACTACAAAGTGTCTCTGATCAGAATTAAATTTTACTAATTGGCTTTCTATGTTTATCTGTGAGTCTGTCCTAGGCGTTGGCCCCTTGCATGGTGATGGGAGCTGATTCATAGTAAGTGAACCTCTAAGAATCACTGGTCCTGACTGAGGCCTGCAGTGGCCTGTGAGGTCAGAGATAAGTCCAAGGGCAAGATCAGGCCACAAATACAGACACTCTGGTGCCAACCCCAATTAACAAGATAGATACTACAGCTGCAAAGATTGCTCCTATAGTCTCATTTCTACCATGTCTTCATGATAAGACAGTGCTACTGAATTGACTTAATTCACTACTTGGAGACGTCTTTGAAGTGACTCCCAAGGTCCTGCTCATTGCCTGCACTTTCCTCAGTTTCTCTGCCCTTTGCTTTTGGTCCTAATATAAGTGGACTGACCCAGAGAATCCTTTGTTTTTACCCTTGAAGTCTCGAGCTTAATTAAAGGGTTTTGACCCTCCTAGAGCCCTACAATTAACCTCTACCATACACTCATTTGGGAGATTGGGGATCTAGGACAGAACCCGATAGGTATTAAAGATGCTGAGATAGACCTGGGTAATCATGAATGTAAAGGTCTTGGAGGTAGAGAGAACAAAGAGATGAGTGACATGTGTGTCAGCCCTGCCCACAATTAGATACATCGCTCTACATTCCTGCGCTTCCTTCTTGGAGTGAGATCAGCTGTGCTTCCCATGCAGAGAGGCCTGGCGCAGTGACAGGAGCAGGAAGGAAATGATTTGAGATCTCTCAACGGTGAATTGCTTTCCCATCATTCTCCCTTAGTTCTGGTTGCAACTAAGGGAGCTTCTATTTGGCCCTGGTATGGTTTTCACATTTTTCTAATTCACCTCTTTATGAAAAGAGGGTTACTTTCCTGCTCGAGGATGATTTTAGTATCTTCAGCAAGGATTTTATCTGCAGCATTTATCTTGAGGCATCTCCTTGTCTTTAAGGTTACCTTCTATATCGGTCAGAATGCATCCAAGAGAAACTACAGAAATGAGTCTCACAGAAATAGGAGTTTCTTACAGAAATAAGCTACTGTCCCAATGGGGTCCTCTGGGTGGTGCTTTCAATCACCCCCCCCAGGTGACATTTGGACGTGTCTGGGTGCTAACACTGGGAGCTGCTGGTGGCTCTCAGCAGACAGGAGGTGAGAGTTCTGCTAAGTGTCCAGTGGGCCCACACCAGGTCACGGCTACAGTATGGTCAGGCCCATCCCGGCAGCAGAGCTTAGGCTGGAGGCCACTTTCCATGACATCAGAGAAGCCAGTCAGGCTTAGAAGTCCACAGAGCTCAGTGGATGTATTTCTGTTGTTTTGTAGGTCAGAGAGAACAAAGGCTCGAGGCAAGAACAGAAACTGTGAGGTCCTGGAAGCTGCCCGCACCCACATTCTCCCCTGCACCTGAGCATGACCACCTTCGGAGCATGTGGTCCTGGTGCCCTTTCTTCTTCATGAGCCCCACCATAGTGGCCCACACTGTGTGTGTTGGATGCTGAGGAAGGGCTCCGTGGTCCAAGGCTGTGGCTTGCTGACCCGGTGTGACCCAGCAGGCATCGTGTGCATCTCAAGCATGGCCAGTTTTCCCCGTGTGCTGCTATTTCATGTTACCCATGTGTGTTGGCCAGTTGTCTGTCCCTGTAATAAAATAACTGAGATCATCAAATTAAATTGGGACAAGGTTGTTTTGCCTCACAGTTTTGGAGGTTCAGTCCCTCACCAGTTGACTCTACTGCTATGACTCTACTGTTGTTCAGGAAGGTTAGAGTGAGGACACACTATAGAGAAGAACAAGAGATCTGAGAATGTTCTGGAAAGTTCCAGGAGCCCCAGGCTTGCTTGTAACCATACCTGAGCATGCTAAACTTCAGAGCCTGTGGGTTCCCTGCTGCTTCTGCTAACTGAGCCTCTGTGGTTCCTCTGTGTTCAGTGCTAAAATTATTCCTTACAGAGGATGTTATAACCAGACAACACAGGAGGTCAAAACTGCTTTCCTTATGACCTGGAAGTAAAAGAGGGAGACAGGAAGGGCCAGGGTCATCTGTTCCCTTCCAGGACAGATGCCAAGGGACATGGAGACCCTTCTCCAGGCGTGCTCTCCTCAAGGCTCCTCACCTCTCAGTAGCACCACCCTGGGGCCAAGCCTTTGCCACACGGCCCTTTGAAGAGTACTCCAGATCCAACCACTTCACTTTTCAAACACATAACCTTAAGCTAATCAAATGACTCCATGATGTTAATTTTCAAATAAAGGCAACATTAAGAAATAGAGAACATGGGATTTAAAATATAGCAAAATTTATACATGAGCATAAATTGCATGCTTGGGAGACACTGAAGCTAATTCTAGCCTCCCAATACTTAGCTTCACACTGAGTCTTTCCAGAGACACAGCCTCAGCAGCACCCAGTCATCCTGTGTGTTCTTGAAAGAATGTTCTGGCATTTGAGTCATCGTGAGCCAGTGTGAAGAAGTGACACAATTTTTTACAGATAAATGGCCAGGTGATTACGTTTTTAACAATGAGATGTAAGGGGGAATTGCAAATTGAATATCTAAGAAAGCTCCTTAAAATGATCCAGGTTCAGCAGGCTTATTTTCCTCTCAAGATTTCCCCTTTGCTGGGGATGGTGATACAATGGCAGGTGCTACAGAAATTACTTTGTAGTAAAGAGACAGCTGTAAGGATGAAACCAGCTGTCAAAGATGCCAAACCAGAAAGGAAAACTAGACCTAAATACCATGAAAATAAGGCTTCATCTTACTAGACGTGCATCGTCCACTGCAGGCTTTTACATAAAACATGTGCCCAGACATGCTGACCCCTCTCCTGCTCTCTGCTGTTAGAAGCGCACACAGCCCTAACCCTCAGCCTCTGTGCGTCCTGAGAATGCGGCCCCACATGTCCAACTCCAGCTGGAAGTCCCTGCCTCTGTTTCCCTTTTCAATGTGCACCTCGTTCCCTGTCTGCCTGTCTCTGGTAAACACCATGAATAGGTGACATTTCCGTTCTCTCCACACTTCAGTTATTCATTATTCACTTGCAAAGACTACCTGAGACCTTTCCTGTGACGATTCTGGATAAAAGAGTCTAGTGTTTTAGGAAGAAAAGGGGGGCATGGCTCATTGTCTGTCCTTAACTTACAGTAACCCTAAGGTCACCTCTCTGTGAGCTCCTAATCTGTCTATGCTGTAAGTAAGGAAACCAGTTTTCCAGCAGTGCTGAGTGTCTCCGAGCACCCAGAGCGGGTATTCTCACATGGAGGACAGTTTTGTCCCCTTGGGGAAACTCAGAAAGAGGCAGACATTTTTGGTCATGACCCGTCAGGGGCTGGGAAAAGCATTCCTACTGCAGCTGGTGGGAAAACACCAGGGCATCTGCTAAATGTCCCAAAATTCACAAGACAAACTTACAGCACGGAGTTACTATGCAGCTCAGAATCTGCAGGGCTCAGTCAGAGAACCCTGGCTGTTTTACTCAATGCTCTGTTTTGATTGGTTTTATTCTGTTTTGTTTTATTTGATTTCGCTCCGTTTGAGGGAATGGAAAGCTACTGTGAAGATAAGGAGATATATTATGGCAGGCATTACTGATGACTTCCTGTCCCGGTTTGAAGTTCTGTACCACTTTCATTGCTTTGCTTTGATTGGCTTCATTCTGTTTTATTTTGTTGGGTTTTATTCTCCTTACAATAAAAAAGTCACAGGGCTTTACACTCAGGGCACCTATGTGATCATGTGAGATCTGAAAAGCAAACACTTTTAGAAACAATGAAAACGATCACAAATAGCCCTCCGAGGAATGGGGGACCCTGCTCCAGCCTCCAAGCTGATACCCAGGAAGCACAGGCCAGAAACCTGCTCATTGCTAATGAGGAAATTAAGCTGCTCCTCTGCAAAAGGTGGGGATTCTATGGAGCTCTAGGCAGTGATTAGCGGTGGGTAAAGGGACTTCAGTGAACTGTAATCAAAAGTTCCGGATTCCAGTGCAGAAGGGGTTAAGGCTGGGTTGTAAAGACTGCTCTGGATAATGAAGAGGGCCCAATCATTGACAGCTCTTCCTAATGGTTTAAATTGCAAATCAATGTTCTTTGTTCACTGCTTTCTTAAATTAACATATTCCAGAGGAAAAAATCCCATATGTGACTCTTGAAAATTTTTGTGAAAATCAAATTCAACTTTTAAGAAACAAAATTTTGTGTCACTAATGTCAAGTATGTTCAGAAATTAAAAGTGAAACACAATTAAGCATCATGAGCAGATCTGTGCATTCTGCCTAAATATTAATACTTTTTTGCTGTAAGTTAAATTTATGGTAAAATGTTAGCACATAGAAATGACAGACAATTATCAATTAAGTACATATTTGATATAGGTCTCTCGTGAATTTTCTGTTAGGGTGAGATAATGACAGATGACTTCTCTCTCTCATCTCTCTCTGAATCATTATGGTTTCAGTCTAATATGTCCTTCTAATGTCTCATATTTTCTCAAGTTTATAAACAAAAGACCCAGTCAAAAACTGGGCAAGTGAAATGAATAAACACTTTACAGAAGAAGTACAAGTGACCAATAAATACATAAAGAAATGCTCAGTATCTCTGGTTGTGACTTAAATGTAAATTAAAATGACACTGAGATTCTGTCTTATCCCAGGAAGCACATCATGATCAAGAAATCAAGTAATAGCAAGTGCTGGTGAGGCTGCAGGAAAGAGAAGGCTTAGACCCTGTGGGTGGGAGAGTAAACTATTTCAACCTGTCCTGAAGTCAGTGTGAGGAGTCCTCAGAAAACTAAAACTAGAAATTGCATTCGACCCAGCTGTCCCACTGTTACACTGTCTCCCTCTCATTGTGCTCTCGCCAGCTCCTGGGACCTGTGGTGCTCACAAGCTGCTTCTGAGGAATCCGGAGAACACTGTTTCAGATATTGAGGGGGATGACACTGGGGCCTGCAGAGATGTCTTCTTTGATGTCAAACTCCACCCTCAGATCCTGGTGACACTGCTATTTTCTGAGCTTGTGACCTTGAGCTGTGAAGATGGACCACAGCCATGCTGACCACAGGTGAGCATTTCTGTGTCTTCAGACCCATGAGTGTGGAATCTCTGCAATGTTTTAGTGCTTCTTTAACTTCATTCAACAATCTCACTTTCACTTCCACCTTGACTGCCTGCTTCTCTCTCCCATGGATGGCTCTAAACTCGGTTTCCAGGACCAGGAATGTGAGAGTCACCATTCTGTCTCCATCCTCGACTTTAATTCTTCTCTCTGAAAATCTTGTTTCAGTGACTCCCCTGCTGTTGAAGGAGGAAGGAGCCTGGTTCAACAGCATTTCTGTTGCTCCTTTTGTTTTTATTTTTGATGTGACCTAGAACTGCAGAAGTCAGAGTTATTTTCTCATTTATAGAAAACAAAGCAAAAAAAAAAAAAAAAAAAAGTTAAGTAGCTTGCCCCCTACAGCAGCGTCCAAAAGCTCTAAACAAGAAACTGAATTCAGATTTACAGAGGAGATCCCAAGTAACATCCTGAGTAATATCACCACACGAAATGCTCACCCATCATGGATTCAGATGTAGTTACCCACTGAGAGGGAAAACAGTGATGTCACGGCCCCATTTCTCCATGGCAACAACTGCCTGGAGACCACCCTACCCCGTCACCAGGGTTCACTGCTTATCTACAATCATGCCTCCTTTCTCCCCGTTTCACCTTCCCTGGAACCTGCCAGCCTCTGAGTTTGCCTCCAGTGAGGTTTGTGTCACAGCTTGGTTTGTGTCTGTAGGAGGACAGGACCATCAGTGGTGAGGGAGCCTTCAGAACAGACTTCTTCATACTCAAGTCTTCCATGGGCCATGGGGAGCCCAGGGAATATGGCACTTCAGGACTCCTGGAGGAGCGAGGGCTGGCCGGTGGGGGCTGATGTCCTAAACACATCAGCATCGGTTGTATCGGCTCAGTCACCAATCGTACACCTCCCCATGGAGTGGAGCTCAGGCCTAGAGAAGTTCCCCTGTGGATTCTATCCAGTGTTTCAGAGGAATGGTAGGGATTCTTTACCAAAGCTTACAAGAAATGGAGGGACAAGGGTGAGCCCCCTAACTTCTCTGGTGACAGCCAGGGCTCTCCCTGATAAATGCAGACCAGGGAAGCTCACAGAATGCCCTGGAGGGGTGCAGTGCCACAGGAAAAGGAAACCACTCCATGAGCCAGTAGATTTCACCCAAGGAAGAGGGAACAGAGACTCATTCTGACATCTGGAAATCAGCCAGTGCCATAGGCCACATCAAGAGAACGAAATCAAAGGCCACTTGATCATCTCAACAGACGCAGAAAAAATGTGAAGTTGAGCATCTTTTCTCAGTGGAAGATCTGACACAATTTTTTATTTAATCCAGCAAATGTCATCCACAAACATTCCACTGCGACAGCCACCTGATGGTGGCACACAGAACCCTTCCCCCTAACGCTGTGAAAGGAACAGATGTCAGCTTCTCTGCGATGCTTTTCAACACTGAAATGGAAGTCACCTCTCCATCAGGCGATTAGGAAAGCAAGGGAAATACAGGCATCCAGGGGAAGGGGAAGCAGGGAAGCCACAGTCTGCAGACGGCCCAGGCTTGCCTTTAGAAAATGCTAAGAAGTCTGTGTTAAGAACTTCAAACTGACAGAAATGTTCAGTTATTCAGTAAGTTTTCAGGAGGTGAAGATCAAAAATTGATTGTTTCTACGTACCAGGGATGAATAGTGTGAAAATCAAATTAAGCAAAGAATACCAAGCAATCAAAATGAATAAAATACTTGAGAGAAAATTAATTAATATGTGAAGCACAAGTTTGTGCTCTGAAAATTACAAAATGTTCTTGAAAGAATTAAATTTCCTAGCTATGGAAACTAGCAAAGAAAAGGAAACAAAAGACTTCAAGATTTGAATGGAAAAGGTAAATCTTTATTCATATGCAAATATCATAATACTCATACATAGAAAATCCTAAGAATCTTCAATTAAAAATACAGAAGTAGCTAATGAGCTCAACAAGGTTTTAGGATACACGTATAATGAAGCAAAGTTCCATTTTATGTATAGACAGTGACTGAGAATTTTAAAAAATTCTTCTGAAAAGCACAATATCTTTGAAAGAAGTGTAAACTCATACTCAGAGAGCAAAAGCACTGTGTAAAGAAATGAAAGATCTGAAACGCGGAGATAGTTCATGTACAAGGAGCCAAAGACTTTACACATTACAATGGCTGTAACTCTCAAACAGATCTGCAAGTTAAAAACAATCCTTACCAAAATGCCAGCTGACTTCTTTATGGAAATCAAAAAGCAGATTGTAAATGTCAGAAGAAAATGAAACAAACCCAGAATGGCAAAAACAATCTTGTGGAGTTGGAAAGTTTCTCTATCTCAGTACTTAGTACAAAGTGTTAACTAAAAAAGTGAGAGCATCACTGTCACATGGATGAACATAGATCAGTGGACAAGGAGTGAAAGTTTCCAGATAAACCCCCACGGTTAAAGTCACCTCACTCAACAAGGTCTCCTGAGCTTCAGGTGGGGGGAAATGAGGTCTTTTCAGTCCTGTAAGCTAGATATCTATGCAAAATATTGCAGATGGCCTCTGGTCTCACACCATGAGAATGAACTCATTGTAAATCAAAGACCTGCATGTAGGAGCTATAGACATGCAGATCTTAGAAGAGAAGGAGACGTGTCCCTGTCTTGATCTTGGTGAGGCGGTGCCTTCTTAGACTGAATAGCCAAAGTCACGCACCTCGCCTTGTGTCTGAATGTGTCTCCCTGTTTCAGATTCAGTGCGACCTCAGCTCTGCTTCAGGGTGTCCATAGCTTGACATCTGGTCAACCCCACTTCTGGCCAGGAGAGGCTGATGATGAGGCCCAAATGACACAGCCTAGACATTAATAAATGTTAAGTTGGGGGCAGCTGCTGGGAGACACCCACTGGCCACCAGGACCAGTGCCCTGGGGGAGCCATCACTGGCCCCTCCCTCTGTGGGTTTCCATCCACAGTGGGGCTGCGCTGTGCATTCCGGGAGAACTCACTGGGTAGCCACGGCGAATCGGTGCTCAGGTTTTCTCTCTTTTCACAGGCGAAAGATGCTCCCTGCCAAGCAGGACAGATGGGCCAGTGAATGTACGAGGAGCCACTGAATGACGGCACATGGGAGAGGGGGAATTTTAGTGTCTGTTAGCTGCATCTCAATAAAGCTGTCCCAACACTTATTATCAAGATGATTAAGTGGGGGAGATAATTAGTCTTTAATAGGATTAATAAGATAATCAAGTAAAATAATGTACCTAACAGGCCGACCACAGTGCCTGGGTTTTGTAAGCACTCGGTAAATGATAATCCCAGCACTTCTTTATCACCTCTCTCCTTTAGCTTCTTATTAGTAAGTTGAAGCTTTTCTTGTCAAAAACATACAGTGTATCTGTGTTCTGTTTTAAGCCACAGAGTGGCCCTTCCTCACAGATGAGGCTAAGTTCAGTTTCACTTTTTCACAAGCAACGGGGGCAGAGGTTTGCGATGGATCCACCTCAGTGGGTGCTGAGGACCTCAGGGCACAGAGCCATTAGTGAGTTTTCTGACACAGACTTTACTTTCTGAATATTAAAACAATTTCCTTTCCCTATAAACTACTGCATGTGATAACAATGGTTGATTCCTAGAGTTGTAGAGATGTACTTTGTTTATGGATTTTGTGATATGTGCATTAAGGAGTCACAGTGTATATGCACACATGTGATGTTCATCTTATTCATAACCCATAGCAGTAGTGGAAAAATAAAAGTACACTTGAGAAATATCATTAAAATTAAAAAAAATCAAGGCTTAACCAATTCAATGATAGTCCAGGCTCATAGATCTAAATATCTAACATTGCAAGATAGCAATACTTCCTAAATCATTTCAAAGATTCAGCATACATCTTCTAAAATTCCAGGTGGTTTATTTGAAGAAATTAATAAACGTATGGTTAAGTGGAAATGGAAATGCAAAGATCTCCAAATCCACAAATGATCTAGGGAAGGTGTGGAGTTGAAGGAGGAACTCAATGTTTTTCATCTCAGAATTTACTGCAAAGCTACAATAGCCGAGATAGTGCAGGTCCTGCTTGAGGTTAGATGCACAGATTCACAGGATGGAAAGGAGTCTGTAAGTCACACCATGCATGAAGGGCAGGGGGATTTCACCTGTCACCCATGCTGGTGGAAATGCAACGAGGCTCAGCTACCGTGGAGGAACTTTGGCCACTTTTTAGAAGTATTAAGTGCAGAGCTGCCCTCGCTGCTTCACAGGTCCACTGTCAGGTGTGCTCACACAGGGGCGGTGCACACACAAACCTGAACAGAACCTGCACGCAATAATGCCCCTACTGATGTTGACTGAAAATGAAGATCAACCAAATATTAAAGACTAATGAATAACAAAAATAACATTCTTCCACGTGGACAAACTGGGCTGCTATCATGTGAGGGTCAGAGGCAAGATACAACCCCTGCATGGACTGTGCTGTCTGTGCGAAGTGACCACTATGGCAGACCTCAGAGGGAGAGAGCAGATTGCTTAATGCGTGGACTTAGAAGGGAGCAGTGGTGGGCAGGGACGGCTGATGAGCATGGGGCTTCTTCATAAATGAATGAAAATGGCTGCAAATTGATTCCAGTGAAGGTCACCACACTCTGTGAATATAAGAAAAAGACCAAGCTGCACATTGCCAAGGACTCACTCTCAAGGTTTGTGTTATGTCTGCACAGAAAGAGAACATACCCCTGGCTGAGTGACTACAAGGACCCAGCATTCATCAATAACAGATCAGACAGCATTTACTGCACTGGGGTATGTATCCTGTGTGGCTTAGGCTGGCTTTATTTTTATTACAAATTAAGAGTATTTAAAAAGACTTTTATACTTTCTCTTCAGGGGCTGGTTTTGACCACCTTATCTTTTGATAAAGAAGCTCTGATGTTTCCAGAAAAGTGGTAAATCATTTGCAAGGACACATTTGAAAAGAGAGAGTGAGCAACTGACATATCATTCTGTTTCACAGATTCAATTACTGGGTGAAACCTGGAGCAAAATTTATTTTAATGAAATGTTTTGCAAACCAAATTTGGGAAAAAATTATATGATCAGCATCACTGTGCAATGATATTGAATTGATTAAGCCCTGTTATTAGTTCTTTGAAAAACAAAATGTTGTGGGAATACAAGAAATCATTATAATTAGAATTTGAAGAGCAAAGAGAACTGAATTAAAATTACTCATCTTTTATTTATCACATACATTTTTCATGAAGAGATTATTCTTCTAGCCCAGGCTAATAGGAAGAAAACTTTGTTGGATACGATTGTGGGGAACCACTGGCCCATAACAGTTTGGTGCCATTTTCCAGAAATGGCATTTTTGCAGGGGGTTCCAGAATCTAGCGTTTGCAGGCTGATTTCATAACCCAGGCTGTCTTGTGAGGCGGTGGCCCAAGGCTGGCAGCCCACATGCAGTTGGAGATGCTCTTTGCTCCCGTCCAATGAGCCCCACTTCCACTAGGATGCTGTCAGTGTGAGGAGCCTCTGGGCACTGCATGAGTACCCAGCATGGAAGACACTGTGGATGCCTTTGGGTCTTTGGGCTTAGTTGCAGGTGTGTCGGGTTCCATATTGGCCAGTTTGCAGATGAGAACAAGGCCAGGCACTTACTGGGCTGAACTTCTGAGTGGGGGCTGATTGCCGCACTACCTAAGACAGCACAGCAGAGGAGAACAGGGAACAAAACCAGCACCGCCTGGCAGAAACTGTGAGGAAGTCATAAATGTGGAACTCCACATGCAGCCAGGCAGGGTGGGGCTCTGAGAAGCTGGGGGGGGGTCACAAGTTGGAGCCCAACCTGGTTTCAATCTCCAGTAATGCAGAAAAGAAAGAAGGAAGAGAGAAGGGAAGGAGAAGGGAGGGGAAGGAAAGAAAGAGGAAGGAAGGAAGAAGGGAGGGAGGGAGGGAGGGAGGGAGGAAGGAAGGAAGGAAGGAAGGAAGGAAGGAAGGAAGGAAGGAAGGAAGAAAGGAAGGAAGGAAGGAAGAAATGAAGGAAGTTTATAGCTGGTGCCAGCTAAGAGCAGCTGAGCAGAGATTCGGTCTCCAACCCGATTCCCTCTCTGACCACTCCACTGTATCTGTGTACTTCCACAATAGGTAGAGTTCTCTGGTAGTCATAGAGAGGGAGAGGAAAGGAGAGGTTTCAGGAGACGTCTCACTGCGGGAATACAGGGAATCAGTCGGAAGGCCTTCTGTGAGGAGAGAGCACCAACAGATTTCTATTGCACAGTCAGGAAATGAACTCCCTGTCAGAGTGGGGCAAATATATGCAAGAGCTATGTTTGCACAGGGCATGAAGTATAGCTAATGATTCATAGCGCGTGTGGGGATTCACGTTGCTGGCAACAGAGCTGGCTCTTTCCTCTTCCACCACCAGCTTCAGCAGGGGATGCTCCTCAGGGGCACACAATGGCTGCGCTGTGCTTTGTAGTCTAAGCTGACAAAAGCATTTGCACCAACATCCTTCTTCCCTCCGGGTTTTGCTCTTCTTCTGGACAGCACTATTCTTTTGGCAAAGTTATTACTTACATGACATTGGGTTGAACTGGCTTCTGAGATGTTTAGGTACAAGAAATCAGAAAAGTATTTGTGCCTCCTGATCTCTGAAATAAAATAAGATAAAGAAGTAGGTGATGACACAAAGGTTTACCATAGGATACTACACCTTACCATGAAATAAGTTATGAGCTAGGATTCCCCAGAAATAGGGAACCAACAGGATATGGACAGAGATACCAGAGTGGTTGTGGGAACATTTTTTGCTTATGGCCCTCAGTTTGCCCCTCTACAAGCTGCAGACCTAGAGGACACAGTGGAATTGTTCATTTGAATCCGAAACCCTGAGACGCAGGGGACAGTGAAATTCAATCCATATGCAGAACATAACTGAGAGCTGAGGGCTGCTGGAACAAATGACAAAGTTCAAAGTCCTGGATATAGAGCTTCAGATGCTGCAGGACAGAATAAGACAAAAAGCCCAGCTCAAGTCAAAGGAGTGAATTCACCTTTCTGCACCATCCTGGTACCCTTAAAGGTCTGGAGGATTGCCAGGCACATTAATGAAGGCAAATCCTCCCTTGTCCACATCTGCAATGCTAATTGCCCCCCAGAGATGACTACACAGCAGACAGCTGGCCCTTCCTTACCTCAGCCAGGTCAGCACAGAACATTAACGTCAAGGGAGGTTCCCAGTCCACCAAGGCAGGAACACAAATTCCCACTTTGAATCTTGATGGCTTCCATTTGATCTCAGCTGAGACATGTCCACGAATACACATCCAATGAGACTCTGACACTTGTTCTTGAAAATCTTTCCATTACCAGAAAGTGAAATGAAGATTTCGGGAGGTGCCTGTCCATTAAGGTAAGTGCAAGGTGGGAAGGGGTTACAGTCCGAGGGCAGGGCTGTGCTGACTTCCAAAGGTGAGTTTGCTGCCTGGAGAGAAACAGCAGAGATGGAGAACAGCTGGCATTTTTAGGTACAGGGCTCCATTTGAGAGCCATGAGCATCTTGTGGGCAGTGGGTGCAGCTAACACCGGTGCAGGGTCTCTCCTGCAGTAAAATCCTGGATGTACAGTTTTTAGAAAGAATCTGCCCTCTCCTGACACATCTGTGTGTTTCTGCCCCACACAAATTCTGCACTCATAGTACACTGATGTCTACAGAGGTATTTTATGCTCTGATCTGTGGTTAAAAGGGATCGTAACATGGAGGGGCAGGATCAGCTGGATTTGGAAGCTTTTGAGATGCATCTTGGGGCAGTGGCAGCTCTGGAAGGAGAAATTATGCTTGGGTGGGCAGGGAACGGGCTCACCTGGGTTGAAGATGAAGTGGCTGGTGTGTTTTTGCTGCTGCTGGGAAGAGCCCTAGAATCTGCTCTCACCAGTGTTTTCAGCTTCCCTGGTCCAGCAAAAAAGGAGCTTTGCACCGATGAGAAAATGCACCCTTGGGACATGTGAGAAACAGCGGTCTTGACTGGCAGCCTCTCTACCCTAGACTTGCACTATTGTTGGACTCTCCATGCCTGGATGTCTTTTGTGCTCAGATCTTTGTTCCTATGCAAACCTTCTCCCTGCTCAGCTGTAGAAGCTGCATGCAGAAGGCAGCATGTGAAGACCCGGGTTAGAAGGAAGTGGCCCAGAAGCTCAGATGTCACCATGGAAACCTCATCCTTTCTGTGACCCGGCACAGCACCAAAGCATTCTGAGATGGGAAAGCTCACAGTTTATTACTTTGCTTCCATGCCCCACACCTTGATCTCCATGTAACAGCAGGTTTGTCTCTAAAAACAGAAGTGGGTCCTCAGCAGGTGTGTCCAGTCCACCTGCAGAAGTCAGGCCTCACCAGCCTCGTCCCGCCCGCTCCATGTCTAGAGCCTGCAGAAGTCAGGCCTCGTCAGCCTCGTCCCGCCAGCTCCATGTCTAGAGCCCTGGGCATCTTCCTTCCCTGCCTCAATCCCACCCTTAAGAAAAGCATCGGGCAAATTTCACTTTGCTTCAGTTAAGCAGAGAATGATTTGCTAATTGCTTGCCACACTCCAGCAGGTGGGACTTGGCCTGTGATGTGGTCAGGGCAGTGTTTATGGACAGGAAAGGGAGGTGGGGTGCAGACAAGCCCTGGCCTGTGCTGGTCTTACATGGCCAAATCTGTTGGCTCATGGAATTGAGGCTGGCTGAGACTCAACTGTTTGTCACAGCATTGAGCACCTAGCTCGGGTTTGCACATCTGCCTGCTAAGCCAGGGTGTTGCTCCTTACTAAGGACTCGAGCTCTCAGGCACCTGTGATTCACTTTGCCTCTGCAAGAGAAATTTTAGGTCTTAAAAGATCAGCAATGCTCTCTGCTCTGATGTTCGGTTCCACCGGCCCTGTCCTCTTCTTCATGCCATTCCTGTTTTTCCTTTGAAACATGAGCTGGTCTGCGTCATCCCTGTTTGCAAAGAGAAACCGCATCAGGAGAGACTGCAGTGGTTTCACAGCATCTCCCCGGCCCACAGGACCCGCTCCCAAGGTCTCTTTCCCAGCGCTCTCTGCTTCACCTGCCTGGCAGCAGGTCTTCCTGAGCTCCCTGGTCCTGCACTCAGCCCACTGTTTCTACCCTGGGAATATGGTAGGTACTTGTTCTCAGTCCTTTGGTGACAGCACCCTCACTCCTGTGGGTCTCTGGGAAACTCACAGAAGGTGGGGTGATCTATCCCTCCCCTTGCTTCCTGACAGGCTATTGCTCCCCAGTACACAGGTAAAGTGATATGCAGTATTACTTGGTATTTCTGGATTTAATCTTTCCTTTACTCCCTAAGAGATGGATACAAGTGTCATTCCATATAGGCAAGAAAAATGAGGCTCACCATTTGAACTTCTATGCAGTTAAAATTGAGGCACTGTAACACTACGCCTTGAAATCCCAATTATTAGAACATGATCCTTTTGTTTATTTAACAGGAGCAGTGAGATAACACAGGCCACAGCTGAGGACAGTGTTATGGCAGAAAGCGTCCCTTGGAGCCCATCATCTGACACAGACCCTCGGTCACCGACAGAGTCTGGACTGGCTGTGGCTCTGCAGGAGCTTGGCTATGGGCCAAGCAGGCTGCAGGGGCAGAAGGAAGTGGGTAAGAGCTTGGGAGGCTGGGCTGGCCTGCACTGAGCAGCTTTCAGAATACGGTGCGAGGCCACACATTGGGTCCATCCATACTCACAGAGGGTGGCGGAGGCAGGCATGTTGGTGGGCACGTGGGGGGCAGTAACTGCTCTGATCAACCCTCTGCGCTGGTGTCAGTGGGACCGGGACCTTCAGAAACCACAGGTTCGCAGTGCATCAGCATCATCTCACCGAGGTCAGCGCTCTCTTCTTGGAAATGGGCTCCCTTCTTTCCCTTTCCTGAGCACAAATGCACAGCCATTTCCTTTCCCGTGGGTGATGGTGCCTGATGCCCTGCAGGAAAGCATTATGCCTGGCGTCCCAGACTTCACCTGTGATGGGGCAGCCTGCTTTGCATATGGTGTCTTAAGCCAAGTTGCAAAGGGCATCCATGACACCTACACGATTCTTAAACAGGTATGGGACAGTGTGAGCCCGCATCCAGGGGACTTGTACATTGGGGTTGGCTCTGAAGGAGCCCGAGTACTAGTCCAGCACAATGAGTGTGAAATCTCAGTCAAGGCGAGCACCAACATCCAGTTCCCAGCACGCGCAGCAAGAGAGTCATGGGACCCCTGGAGGACTGGAGCCCTGCAGGGTTTCCAGGTCCAGGGGCTCAACAGCACAGCGGTGATCAAAGATACTGAAAGGGGAGCTTGGCCTGAGAAAGGAAGCCTCACCTGGAATCGCACTGTTTAGTAAAGCTGGATGTTGCTCCCAGTGGAAGTTAAATTTTAACACAGACCACTTTGGAATGGAAAAGACTTGAGACAGTTTATCGAACACTTCCATTTTTAATTTCTGAAAAGCATGGATATTCTAGTGAGGTGTCAGTCCTTTCTTAAGAGCCTGTGACATCATTTCTGAAGTTCCCCCTTCCAACTCTGGAGGTGGTTATTGTGTTTCCAACCTACTTTGCACTCAATTTTTAAAAATACTTACATGGATAGACTTAGAGTTACAGGGGGAAATGAAATTTACATTAGAAACCTCATTTCGTGTTAGAAAATTAAGTGAATCCAGAGTGAGCATCAGAGTTACAAGGTGTACCCAGTAAAAGAATTATGCATGCACTTGAATCTGTTTTGCTTGTTTGACTGATGAAATTGTAAAATGCTATTTTGCATTCACGCTTATAAGCAGACCAGCTGTGAAGGGCTTTCTGGAAGGCTTTGTATGAAGTTACTTATTTTGCATATTTAATTTTAATAATAAAGCAGCTGAGATGTTTTAAAGAATGGAGCTGGCTTAAAGAATGAGGTCTGGAAACCCCAGGCTCCCCAGACAGGTGCTAGTGGAAGGCACAGCTAAAGCGAGTGAGCCTGATTATGCACACGCTTCTCCATTCAGTGTCAACTCCCAGCCATGTTTTTATGTTGTCTGCAATTTAAGGTGCATGAATAATCTGTGCAATCACAAACAGGCTTGCAAGTCACCATTTGGGGTATGTTTTTTCACAAAGGAGATTTTCCTGCTCATTTGTATTAGTTCTAAGTCTCTTAGAGTTGAATCGCCAGCAGAAGTAATGGGCGGGACGTATTTCTGAGAGAATCCCTCAGCCTACAGCAGCATGAAGTCCAGGACCTGGGCCCCTCATTCCCAGCTTTCCGTTCACTGTCACGAATCACCTTCTCTCCTTGAAGGAAAGACGCTGCCTTTGCGAACAGTGCTCCTCGCTCTGTGCCCTTCCTTCTAGTCTCTTTTGCTGCCCCCTCTCTCTCCCTCTTTACTCTTTCCCCTGCTGTTTTGGACTAACTGTTGAAAAACATGCAGAAGGTTTATCAGGATTGTCATGAGCCCCTGGACCCTCATAGATGTCCAGGAGACTGCAGGATCACAGTGATCCCCTTATTGTTGGCAGCTCTCATTCCTGGTTTGCAGGCAAAGTTCGGGGCCCTGTACTCTGAACTGGGGGTGGCAGAAGGGAGAAGGGGAGGTGAGAGCTATGGCTTTGCCCGCTGGTGTAGAATGCAGCTGAAGGTGTGTGTGTGTGTGTGTGTGTGTGTGTGTGTGTGTGTGTGTGCCTGTGTGCGGCTGTGAATATTCACACCATGTTAACACTCACTCTGCCCTGTGTCCTTCTTCCTGTCTCTTTTCCCCACTAAACCATAGAATCCTCAGGGGCAGCCTGTGTGCATGTTTAGGACATGCTCAACCCAGACACCCTCATTGAATGACTGAATGCCCAGGAAGGCTCCAGGCCATGGCTGTGGATGCTGAGAGCCTGAGACTGTAAGTGTATTGCTTGGCTTTTTCTCAGTAGGAGCAAAAGTATCAGTACACACAACCTCACGGAGGAGAAGTTGAACTTGGCTCGTTGTTTCAGAGGGTTCTGTCCGTGGTTGGCTGGCTTCAAGATGAAACCATCATGGCAGAAGGGCACGGATAAGAAAGCTGCTCAGTTCAGGGTGGCCATGAAGCAGAGCAGGAAACAGCGCCAGAGGCCGTGGAAATAGGTCCTCGAGGCCATGGCTCTGACCACCCAGACACACCTGGAAGCACTGCTTTACTCACCCCCGGGTGGCTCCCAAGAGAATCAAGTTGACCATTCCTACTGACCATCACAGTGAAAAGGCAGCTGTGCTGGGCCAGGAGGAGCAGCGGACCCAGATGTCCACACACGTGCTGCTGTGGTCAGGTTGAGGGCAGCCTCCTCCCCAGTGGGGCTCTTGTCGTGGGGCGTGTAGAGGTGTGTGTGTCTTTGGTCAGCATTTTGTGTTTGGTCCCCAGCTGCAGGCACCCTGGGTGAGATGGAAGCCCCTCCTTAGGCACCTCCTGGTCTGCTGTGGTCTCTTCCATTTGCAGATCCACGAATCCAGGGAGGGTCTGGGCATTGAGGTCAGCTGAATATGCAAGGGGGAAATCACTGCTCTTGCAGGGCTCAGAGATTCTGAATGCACTCAAAGCCTCTCTTTTACCGAAACTTGAAAAAGTGCAGCTCTGGCTGCAATGTTTTGGAGAAGAGCCCTGGCCTTTGAAGATGCAGGTGGTTGGTCCCTTTCCTCTTCCTCTTTCTCGCTCCCATTCTCTGTGATACTGGAAATGTGTTGGAAAAGGAGGATAGACGGAGGCATTCGGGCACTGCTCATCAGAAGCCCCCTCTCCGCTCCTGAGAGTGGAAAGAATTCCACCCGCCTGGTGACCTGTGGTAGAGAACCCAGCAAAGATGTTCTCAGAGCCAAAGAAGGTATAAAACAAGTGAATGAAGGCTCCACTTGGAAGACCTTGTTTTTATTACAGGACAATATTAGGGTGACAAGAGCAAGGCATCGGCCCCCAACACTCACTGCTCACTTCCTGGGCCAGCTTCTCTTAGTTCTTCTTTTATGGGGACTCATTTATTCATCACAAAACCCATCAGGAAAATGATTTTTATCCACAATATAGAGGAGTGGGAAATTGGCACACAGCGAGGTTCAGGACTTTTTCCAAGGTCATGGAGAAAGTCAAAGGAAGTCAGGATCTGGACCTGAGCAGCCCAAACCAGATCGGAGTCAAAGGAAGGAGGCTGCTTGTGAGGAGTCGGTCCCAGCCTCTTGTGGGTGCATGACAGCAGTAGTCATATTTTTTGCCCAGAAATGGACAAACAGAGTCAGATATATAATCCAGATAACAGCTGACCAGTGTCATGAGCGATTCTTGCTACTGGCTCCCTGTGTGCCTAGGATGCCAGCCTTTGCTTCCTCAGATGATACCTTATGTATTTTGCTAATAATATTTAAAGGTATGACCATAGGTAGAGACACTGCAAATCCATGAATCAACTCAGAAATAACCTCCAAAGTGGGGCCACCCTTGATTATTTAGGCATCATCTGGAGGAATTATTAACTCATTTTTGTGTGAACAATGTCAACAGCATTTGCCCTCAATGGGGAGGTCTTACAAATAGCAATGACTGTAAATGAAGCTTAAGCCTTGGTAGAAGTTATTAATGGTCTCAGCCCTGTCCTACTCAAGGAACAGACCAGCCTCAGCTCATTGGCAAGGGTGGTGGTGGAGAATCACAATCACATTGCTCTGTATTTCTCACCATTTGGATTTGGCAGCATTTGGGTTGTTATTGTTATTGTTATTGCTACTGTTACTGTTATTGTTATTAAGGCAGGCAGGCTCTTGAAGTGCAGTCAGGGTGGCCTTGAATTTGCAGTCATTTTCCTTCTCAGCCTTCTGTGTGCTGGGATTACAGGTGTATGCAACATGCCCAATTTGTGTAATTATTATTGCTTTTTGCTATAAAATTGGCTCAATATACCAGGTGAGGGGAAATTTTTGATTGTCCTTATTCTTGTCATAGCAGCCATGATGTGGGTTCACTGTTTTAGTTAGAATTTTAAATGCTTGAATGCAAAGCTACTTTCTCAGGAAATGATTACAAAGATGACACCACAGCAAACAGGCTGAGAAGACCTCAGGAGAGGATTGATTAGGGAGAGATTCCATTGGCTCACATAATGGAGCCCTAGATTTCTCATCTGATTCATCACATGTCAGCAGCACATGAATGAGAAGGAATTTGATGAGCCAGGAGGTCAAATACACAAATGGACCAAGGCCGAACAGTATATGACAATAAAGCCATGACCTGAGTGCCCACAAGCCCAGGAAACTAAACCACAGTGCTTCAGGAGCTGGTGAGAACGGTGCGATCTTCATGTACAATGGTAAGTTTCTTTTTCTTTAGGAACAATGAGAAAACATTGAATATGTGGTCCACAGGTCTCCCTGAGATATCCTGATTCTTGTGATCTCTCTCAGCTTCCTCATGTCAAAGACTTCCAAGCACAGCACACCGGAAGCCTTCTCTGTTTCCCGCTGAATCTTTCCCTCTTCCCTAACTTTCTTTGAGTCTTTGCTGAACATGCATGATGGCAGCAGACTTGTTACTATGTCACCTCTAATTAAATAGCTTTTGTTGTTTCTTAACTGGGCTGTCTTCATTTATTAGTACACAGAAATCACCATTTAATGCTTCCTGTTTGCAGTTCATCAGAAGTCCGAAACGAGACCCAACATTTCACTTGCAAAACACGGTCTGGCAGAGAGATCCATGTGTGACCTCAGAGAAACTTCCAGTGCCCCCTGAAGGAGGTAGATGAAGCAGAAGAGGATAGAAAGTTGTCCATCCTGTGCTTCCCTGGGTGTTTCTGCCTCGTCAAATGGCATTCACATTTTTAAAAATCTTGTAGCCAAATAAAATATGCTTGTATATTGGATTCAGATCATAGACTCACTGTGAGGTTTAAGTCTAGGTTTGTTCATGTCTACAGTCTGTGGACTCATGGGAGGAAGTTGTAAAGTCTGTGTGTGTGTGTGTGTGTGTGTGTGTGTGTGTGTGTGTGTACAGGCACACACAGGAAGGCAGCTGGCAGAAGGGCCGTGGTGCAGAGGCTGACTGAGGAGGTCTCAGAGGGCACCAGCCGAGGGAGTGAACTAAAGACCCAAAGCTCAGCATCCAGGAGCCCTGGAGATGGCCCCTCACCCAACAGTTCACCCCAAAATAACCACAGGATGAACTGTTTACTGAATTGCTGGAAAAGTGCATTTAGTATGAATATTTATCTCAAAATGACAATAAAAGCGTTGGCATTTTAAGAGCAGAAAGATACATAGCTTTGAATTTAAAGTTCTCTCCCCGTGAAGGTGGGAGATTTAGCACAGTCGATAAAGTCTGTTTTTGATTTAATGAGGTTCACCAGCACCACATTTGACATGTTATTTTCTGAGACTTTCAACTAAGAAAATACCTAGAGATAAAAGGTATTTTCCTTCAAAGAAATGACATTTTGTTTTCGTATCTAGCATATTTAATGGAATAAATTCAGAATACTGTATCAGACCTCACTGCAAACAATGTTAGAGAACTCCTTTCTTTGTTTTCAAAGTCCCTAAAAGCTCTGCTTTGAATCGATGTTTGTCTGGGAAGATAAACACATTTGCGTAGATATTTTAATTTAGGGGACAACTAATTAAGGCAGAACTAGAAAGTACAAGTCATGGTAGAAGAAAACACAGCACAAAAGAACATGAGATTGTAAGGAAATTTAAAGGAGAATATTAAGATCCCTGCAGACTTGTAACTCAGGGACATTTCTGTTTCAGTGATTCTTGGTCAAGGGGTCCTTTGCAGGTCTGATTTCAGGGTCCCAGGTAAGTGAAAGATCTGGGACAGATGAGTGCCTGTGTGCACATGAGTGCATAGGGAGACGCCTGCAGGTGGCCTGGTGCAGTTGCATTTAGAGACTCAGAGGGCGAGGGCCCTGTGCACAGTACTGAGGGGTCTACGCCTACAGGGTGCCTGTCATGACTGGCAAAATTACACACTCGTGAAAAATAGGATGAGGCCCATGGATCCCCTTTTCCTCAACTTATGTTTCCAACATCGATTAACTGACCAAACCCAAACGTATCAAAGGGCCTCAAAAGTGGTAACTGGTTGATTTGGAAGCAGGCGAAGGAACCCTAGAAGTCACAAGTTTAACCCAGATGTAGGAATCTGGTTCCTCTCCAGGACAGGGAGCACACTGGGATTCAGGGACCTTTCTTACTGGCCAGTGCTAATCAAGATGAAAGAAGTGGCTTATGACATCCACCCACATTCGAATGAGATGAAGATAAAACCAGATTCCATCCCAAGCAGCAAGGCATGTGGGTCAGGGAATGGAACTTGTGCATTTGGCCCCCGACAGCTACAGATGACTGGGGGCTTCTCCATCTGGAACACGCACAGAGAACAGGAGCCAGGCTTCACGTGCTCACTCAAGCCCCTTCCCCACAAAGGGTCCTCCTCTTCCCAAACCTTGTGATCCACGTGTGTACTTGAAGCGTTGGGTGGGGAATGTTGCTCTGTATCCTTGAGCTGTAAATTATCAGTGGCAAGGGGGAAAGCATCGGCCCACAGGTGGCAGGGCTGGAAGTAAAAACTAACGCACGTGAAAATCCACAGTGTCGCTGCAAGTTTGTCAGATCTTTGCCAGCAGACGAATAATCAGAGTTGAGTCCATAATTCACCCCACTGTCACTTTGCATTGCACAGTTCCTGTTAATGTTTTTAATGGTGTTAGGCACGTGTCAAAATTAGACTTCAGAATATCTCACTTTGTCACATAAAGCAAAATATTTGAAATAAAAGATGCGTATGGTATCCTTGATTCACATTTATTTTCTGATAGAGAAATCCAGACAAATTGCATTACAAAATTGATTCAAGGATTTATTTTAAAATAAGACAGGGTAATGGTATCATCTCACTATAGGAGATGCAGGCATGTTTGTGCAGCTATTTATAAACCGAATACCTTTGGATGGATTTATAAGAAAGGAAAAGGCTATGTGGTCACAGGAAGGGCCCTAAGCAGAGAAGACAGTGCAGTCATGCCATTTCATCTCAGTAGGGGATTAGGAGACTCCAGTGCAGGGGGTGGGATCACAGGAGTGCTCACCCATGCATGGATTAGTCCCTGATTGCATGTCTAACTATGCTGTTAAGAGGTGGGGTTCCATGCAGAGGTCCCAGGGGTCTCCCTGTCCATCTCTCCCTGTCTCTTCTCTGTACTCTGCTCCCCAGAAGCCATGAGGTGAGTAGGCAGCTTCACTCTCCCATTTCCTCTCTGGGGTATTCCTGCTGACTGTTGGCTGACCTCTCTGAAACCATCAGCAAAATGAAACCTCTCCTCTTTTGTGTTTTGGGCATGAGGTGCCTTATTCTGGCAATGGGAAAGCTATGGTGTTAGGGACCCACACTGCCTCTCACCCACTCTTCATCAGCCACTTTGGCTCACAGTAGAGTCTGCAAGGATGCTCTGGTCCAGCATTTTCAGACTTCTGGCACATGTTCTGTCAGGACATTTCCTCTGCACTCATCCTCTCCTTCATAACGGCTTTTCCCCATCAACCCCACAGTGAAACACTTCTACACAAAAGGGAAGGGAACCCTTCAACTCTCTGCTAGACATCCCCTTCCCTTTTTCCACTTCTGAGTCAAAACATCTCAGTGAGTACATATGTTTCCTTAGTCAACCACAACTCACTCTTCAGCTCACTGCTGTTCATTTGGCCCCAGTTATTTCACTAAAACTGTTGCCCAAGTTAGCCAACCCAAGACATAGCCTCAGTTTTTATTTCATTTGGTGTCGTAGAAGAATATGTAATTCTAAATGATGAATGTCTTCTTTTGTTGGGAGCCACCACATTGCCGCGCCGCCGCATATAGCAATCATGCGGCCTGTGGTAAAGAGTAAAGCCTGAGTTAGATTACCCCTCCCATCGAGCACGTTAGTTTCCTGCTTCCTGGTTGAAACAACCCGCTCAACAATGTAGTTTACCTAGTAACTAATGACGTTAGCCAATCAGCTTGCATTGCCGGCTTTAACATGATTGGGCGCTGTATCTGCATATATACTAGTGCCTCTTCCGCGAGAGGAGAGAAGCACGGAAGGAGCCGCGGAGAGCGGACCGGTAGAGGCTTCGGAGCGAAGCACGGAAGGAGCCGCGGGGAGCGGACCAGAGGAGGCTTCGGCTGGGAGCGATCCCAGGGCAGGCTGTATGGAGAGAAAATAAAAGAAAAGGTTGTCCACTGCCAGACTTTGTCGTGTGTCCTTCCTGCCGGCCGGGAGCGACACCGACAACTGGTGGCCCGTACGGGGACTGATCACCCCCGAGACGTGGTGGTGGACAACGCTTCTTGATACAGCGCTGCAAGACAGGTGAGTAGAGGATAAACCTGGGCCCTGGGTGGCGCGCACCTACAGGGTTTTTAGACTCCTCTCAGACTCACGTGTAAGTGGCAGATTCCTTAGGCCTCACGCAGTGAGTAACCATAAGTGATTTGGCAGAAAGGACCACTCCTATGGATACATCCAAAAGTATCACCTGCCAAAATTATTGAACATTACCCGAAAACAGTCGCCACCCTGGCCTTAGAGGCGATTGCTAGAGCCGTCCAACATTTTGGCTCTGAACCCCAAGCCATTCGGGTACCCTATACAGCTAGCCAGATCAAAGTTTTAACCGCTTGCATAGATGCTTGGGCCATACTAAGATTCACCTCCCTTGGGGAGGTGGACAATCAATATCCCAAGGACCCTTTGCTACAATTTGTCACTCACCATCCGATTATCTTTCCAAAAAACGGCTCCAGTTAGCGTACAGTTCGAGCCAGATCAACCCCAAGTGGTACAATTACAGATTGTCATGACTGTCCTCGAAAAATTCCCAGAGGCCCTTAATATTGTTTCTGACTCCAAGTACGTGGTCAATGCTATGCAGGTTCTTGAAACACCAGGCCTAATCAGACCAACCTCCAAAGTGACTAACCTGCTCCTATCTATTCAAACCTTGCTCCAGAACAGACCTTTTGGGGGGCCTGGAATGGCCTACTTCCCTATGTCCTACCACTGTTGGGTCCCCTGTGCTCTTTGTTTCTGCTTCTGCTTATAGGACCATGCTTACTTCGCTGGGTTACATCGTTCATCAATGGACGCCTTGCGGCGGCTCGACGCCAGGTCCACATGGTTGCCCACACGGCTCTAGCTGCGGTCCAAAATGGGCAAAATGATCCTCAGGCGTACGCATGGCTTGCTCGGCTGGCCTACGATCGGGTCTAGAGGTGGCAGACCCTCCACATTCTCCTCCTGTAGAGACAACATATAGCAGGGTAGATGAGTCAATGACGGGTAAGAGCATGCCTCCCCAGCATGACTCAACCTAAGACAGGCCCTACCCCATACCACACGAAAGCCGCTGAATTACTAGGTTCCGCCCGAACCAAATGTCGCCCCGGGGGGATCATGCGGAGCGACATGAGTGTATGCCTGTGTGCATCCAGGTTCCGTCCGGTTCCTTCCTGGCCCTGGAAAAAGGACGAGGGCCTCGGGGCCTCGGCAGACTCGGGGACGGCCGACCCGGGCCGACGCCGAGAGCCCATGGTGGGCCTCCTATCAGGGCATAGGCCTCTACACTCAATTCAGGACGGGCTGTGATGCGTAGACTCATTTAAAATAAAAAAGGGGGAGATGTTGGGAGCCACCACATTGCCGAGCCGCTGCATATAGCAATCATGCGGCCTGTGGTAAAGAGTAAAGCCTGAGTTAGATTACCCCTCCCATCGAGCACGTTAGTTTCCTGCTTCCTGGTTGAAACAACCCGCTCAACAATGTAGTTTACCTAGTAACTAATGACGTTAGCCAATCAGCTTGCATCGCCGGCTTTAACATGATTGGGCACTGTATCTGCATATATACTAGTGCCTCTTCCGCGAGAGGAGAGAAGCACGGAAGGAGCCGCGGAGAGCGGACCGGTAGAGGCTTCGGAGCGAAGCACGGAAGGAGCCGCGGGGAGCGGACCAGAGGAGGCTTCGGCTGGGAGCGATCCCAGGGCAGGCTGTATGGAGAGAAAATAAAAGAAAAGGTTGTCCACTGCCAGACTTTGTCGTGTGTCCTTCCTGCCGGCCGGGAGCGACACCGACATTCTTTCTCTAAACACCTGTTTTATTTCCACAGTGTCATGGTTTATGTCAATGGCCCCCAAGCCTCATTCAATTACGGAATCAACCAAATCGAGCATTTGTGATTGGTTTATTGTCTAGCACTCAAATTAGTAGTGCAAGTGCCACACAAGCCTATGGGTGGAGCCAGCATACAATGCAATGGCAGAAGAAAGCAAGTATCTCTCTCTTCCTGGTTTGTGACTTGCTGTTTGCAGCAGCCATGAAGGGCTGCCCCACCATGCCACCCTGCCTTGGCGACAACTGTGTATGGACTGAATCCTGTAAGATCTGTAAGAAATAAAACTTTCCTTCTCTAACTCTGGGCATCAGGTATTTTGTCTCAGCAAAGAGTAGAATGTAACTAAGACTCACAGTTCTCTTGAATTTCTTCCCACATTCTTCTCTTCCATCCTCCCATCTCTTTACTGGCTCTTCGTCTCCTACCACTCCACCCAATGTTGGATTCCTGGCTAGAGTGTAGGTGCTTATTTTGTCCTATTCAATAGACTAGTGTGAGCACATTAATGTGTATAAACATAATCTGCATACATATTTAAATGCAGGTATTTAAATGTAATATCCAGTGCATTAGAATGTGTTTGACATATTTTTCAAATAAGCATGAAGAGAAGTGCCATTCTCCCTGCTGGGTATGTGGGCTTATGCAGCCCTGGCCTTTCCTTCCTGCCTGACTGCTGATGTTCTTACTTCTGTATCTCCACTATGTACCTCTCTCCTTGGCTTCAAGCACCTGGGACTGTGAATCCACTGGACAGTGACTGAGACATCTTTGATTTTCTCCTGTCCACAAATAACAAGAGTGCTCACCCTCTTCCTCCAAAATTGGCCTCCCAGAATGGGCTCTGTGTTGTGAACCACAACCAACTGGATAGAGTTAGCCTTCAGCACAATGGAGAAACCATCCCTCATCTTTCTCTCTGTCTCTTTTCCTTCTAAGCTGAATATCAAGTTGTATGATTCTATTAACAGTCCCTTGGTGGATTAGAATTATTTCCATACACTGGGAGTGAAGACCCAGACTTCATCATCCCTTTTTTTTTTTTTTTTTTTTTTTTTTTTTGTGATAATGGGGATTGAACCCCGAGCCTTCACACTGTGCTTCTCCAACCCTTTTTTAATTTGCTTTAAGACAGGGCTTGCTAAGTTGCTAAGTTGCCTGGGTTGAGCTCAGATTTTCATCTACCTTCCATAGCCTCCCAGAGTGCTAGAATTAAAGATGTGTGCAAGCACACCTGGCCGGGCTTTTATCATGTCTTGCCTGGAGATTTCAAATATTCAAAAGGTCTGCACATATCTTTTCCTTTCTCATGTATTCTACACTGTATCCAGAAGGAGTTTTCTTTCCTTTTTAATTTTCTTCTTTTATATTAGCACATATTTGCTATGCACAATGATTATTTTCACCATGAGGAGCTGGTGCATATACATAGCACATCTTAATTAGTTTTTCATTTTTCTTCCTTCCCCTCCCTCCATCTCTAGTTCTCCTTCCATTTGTAGAAAAGACTCATCTTCCTACACCCTATTATCTTTCTTTTATTTTTCTCTCTATTATACTTGTTTTTTCTCATATAAGAGAAACCACATGATATTTAATCCTGTTGTGTCTGATTTACTTCACCTTATATGATGGTCTCAAGGTGCATCCATTTTCTTATAAATGACTTCCTTACGTTACGATAGTACTTCACTGTGTATGAATAACACTTTATCCATTCCTCTACTAATGGATTTATAGGCACTTTATTTATTATGAGTGGATTGAGTTGCTGTAAACACGGGTATGCATAGAACACTTAATATGGTGCTTTTAACTCTTTCTAAAATGATTCATTACAAAACAAACAAAAAAATTCTCATCTAATAATTTGAGAAATAGTTAACAATTATCCACCTTCTTAGTATGGCTCTTCATGATCTATCCCTTGGTTACTTTCTAAAATTCATCTCAAGCTGGTTCATTTCAATCCTTAGATTCTGGAGTGCTCCTCTGACTGATTATATTGTGCACCCTACCACCTTTTTACTCTGATTCTGGACCCCATTCCCCAGTCCCAGATCCCACAAAACACTCTCCATATTTTGTTTACTATTTGCATTACCCTGTCTCTGGGCTCTCCCAGTGCGAACCCTGAGAAGGCGGGTCACTTGCCCTGTCTTTTATCTCCATAGAAGTGATGCCCGAGCCTCATTTAGGTCCCCAGTGATGGGGCACAGTAGGTCCACCTGTGAGCTGAGTGCCTCTGCTCTCCTCTGTGGCACAGACACCTCTGGACCATCTGGGGTAGGATCTGCTCAGAGCATCGCTATTTCATCATTTCCAGTGTTGACCATAAAATGTGTCATTGAGGGTGCCAGAGGTAACTGTCTGGGGAAGCCTGTTTATAAACCCAGTTTTCTTTATGCAAGCTAATTAGAAGGCTTTCCTGTGTATTTACCATAAATTCTCATTTTAAAAAAAGTATTTTCTCATCAGGCAATCAAATATTATTTTACCTAGAAGAGCAAATTTTACTTCTGAAAAAACATTGGGTCCAGAAGAAAGTAGATGCTGTAACTTACAAGGTCTTCCTTTTCGTCAGCTTCTTCTAGAAAAAAATCCAAGAAGGAAGAGTATGTTTAAGGGTGGAACTGTGACAAAAAGACAGATTTTACATCATCATAAAATTTTATTACAATGTGACGAACATAAAAAAGGAAATATTCATGGCTAGCTCATATACATAAATGCATTTACTATCATATTAGAGAAAATAAGCAGGGTATAAAATTATATGTGCATTAAAGGGAAAAACATCTGTGATTATTTCAGTAAGTACAGAAATGGTGTTGACAAAATATGGTTGTTGTCCATAATAAAAGAAAGATGGAAAGCCAGGAGTAGAGAAGAAAACCCAATGCTAATGTGATAAATGCATCGTGCCACGCAAAGTGAAACAGAGAACAGCAACGCTCACAGGCTCGGAGAGCTGAGAGTGGAGAGACACCAGGAGACCTCTCAGTGAACTAGAGCAGGCTGCCTTCTGAGTGGGGGCTGACCCTCTGCGGAAGGGGGATTGTTTCCCCAGTGCTGATCACTGTTGATGCCCCGGGTTTCTACTCCATGCAACCTGCGAGTCCTCTGGTCTCAAGGTGCCCCTGGTCACAGGGTTTCAGGGGTCAACAACTCCTTACCACAGAAAAAGGAAGCTGGGTTTCTGGAAAAAGGAACAGACACACCCTGTACTGTCACCACCTTGGCCACCACCACCACACCACCCAGGGTGGGGGGACTGTTAAGAAATTTTCTTGTCAAATTTGCTAAACAGATTTCACACAAGCACAAAAACCAGAAGACAGGAGACTTCAAGGTGCCCACAAAGGCTGAGGTGCTAAGCTACTGCCATGCTTCTCTCACATTTCTTCCTGCCTGTCAAGTTGCATGCAGAGGAGAGCTGCATTTTAAAATCCTGCATCTTTACTTATTTCTGGCATTAAGAACAAACAAAGCATATATGAAGTGCCTTGGTTTCAGCATTCTGATGAACAGCCTTGAAATACTCAAAACAAGGGAGAAATATCTTTCAAATTCTAATGGCAACCAACTTACATGTACAGTTTTCTGTGACACACACACAAGGACAGGGTTGAGCAGGGACTTTTCAGGGAAGTGAGGTCTCTACTGTGCACCATTTCCCAGAAGCTGCTGGGCAAATGGCTCTCCTAATGAGGGGGAGGCCAAGCATGGATGCTCACGGTATCTGATCCAGGGGAACCTAGTGCCAATGCCTCAGAAAGACAGAGGGAGTCCTCAGGATGGGAGAAATGTGCCCCTAAATGTTCCTAAATGTGTCCCCCAGAGGATAAAGGCATAAAAGCATCTAAGACTACAGAGACAGGTCTTTCAGGAAGATCAAATATATATATAAAAAATTGACTTTTCTAAACAAATGGCAGATTTATTATCTAAAGTGATCTTATAGATTCAAAACAATCCCATTGAAATGTCAATAGCATTCTTTGCAAAACTAGAAAAAGCCCTAAAATGTGTATGGATACATAGAAGGCTTTAATCAGCCAAAAGCATCTTGAGCAAAAAGAACAATGTTGGTGGTGCCACAATACCTGATTTAAAAACATACGGCAAAGCTATAGTGAAAAAAAAAATATGACACTAGCATGGAAATAGCTATGTTGACTACTGGAATACAGCAGGGTCAGAAATGAGCCAATCCAGCTATAGACATCTGATTCTTCACAAAGGGATAAGAAATGCCTGGTGGAAGAGAGGCTGGGAAAACATGTTATCCATAAGGAAAAGACTGAAATTAGATCCCTAAGTCTCATAGGATACAAAAATCAACCCAATATGCACCAACCTAAATATAAGACCTTTGACTCTGAAGGTGAGAGATGTGGACACAGGAGAAGCTGCCCAGACATAGGCATAGGCGACAACTTCCTGAATGGAGCTGTGACTGCCCTATGTGCACCGGCAGGAATAAGACGAATGGAATCTGATCAACTTAGAAAGCCTCTGCAGCAAGAGGAACTCAGCAAAGTGAAGAGGCGGTTCAGAGGGTGGGAAATCCTTTCCAGTACTGGTCTGCAGAGGACAGAGAGCACAACATAAGTCATGCAAAAAAATAAGTTCAACGTAACAAATAACCCAATAGAAATGGACAAGTGAGCCCACAGGCACTTCTGTGAAGAGCACATGTGGGCGGTAAGTGCTTGACAAAAGTGTGCAACATCTTTAGCCATCAAACACAAATTAAAGCCATGCTGAGACTGCACCTTACCTGGGTCAGAATGACTGTCCACAAGAATGCAGAAATATCATACATGCTGCTGAGGACTCTGGGTTGGGGCATGTGGTAGGGACAAGAATCAGTGCAGCCACGAGGGAAACCAATATAGAGGGTCCTCGAAAGACTGCAGACAGAACTTCCCCGCGATCCAGCTCTCCCACCTCCTGGTACACCATGAAGGAACCAAAGGCAGAACACGCTAGAGATGACTGCATTTCTGCATTTACCATGGAGGAGTTTACAGTAACCAGGTTATGGAATTTTTGCAAAGGTGCCCATCCAAAGAGGAACAGATGAAAATGTGATGCATAGAAGGAAAATATAGTACTGTCCAGCCATAAAGGACAAGATGACTTGCAGGAAAACATTTGGAACTGGACATCATCCTACATGAATGAAGTCGAGCACAGAAGCTCGAGGGTCACCTGTTTACCCTAACAGTGGGCATTAGGGGGAAAAGGAAGGTGACTCGGCAGGAGGCATCAGGGAGGGTAACGGGACAAGGGACATGACTGGGGGTGTTTTATGTATGTACGAAAATGCCACCATCGAACCCAGAATCGTGAGAATGAAAGGTATGCTGATAAAATGAAAACAGTAAAGACATGGAAATCATAGATAGAAGAAAATGAAATGACGGGAGCACAGCCAAAGGGGCGGTGGGGAAATCAAGTCTCGGCTTCAGGTCTGAAAAAAGAGCTTCATGCTGTGGGGAGGGAAAAGGGAAGAATGAAATTACAGACATCTTTGCAGGAAGCTCGCAGGCGGGCTGCACAGGGGCGGGACCTCTGAGCAGATCTGGGATGGACAGACAGCTAAGACTGGCAGTGGACTGGACCGCGTTCAGACCTCCCCTCCCACGCACTTGGGGAGACCATGGTGTCTCTCCAGCAGGATTGCTCACCTGTGAAGGAGGATACTCATCCCCTCTCGACATCAAGGGGAGACTTAGGAAAATTCCTCACACAGGCTTAGACAGAGGATGAGGTCCAGCAAACACGAGAAACTATAATGTTGTGCCACTTTGTGTTTATTTGTATTTATAAGGTGACTTTGAAAACAAAGCCAGAGTTTGAGGAGAAAAACAGATGAGTTTCAGTCTCTTTCCTCCCTCTCCTCTTCCTCAGGCTGTGAGAGACATTTGCATTGTGACTGCCATGGAGGGAGACGAATGCGCCCGGGGGAGCGTTCATGAACATTATGAATGAGCCAGCGAGGGCCTCTGAGTGCAGACACCGTGCCTCCATGCCAGAGCCCAGGTTCTGTCCCGAAGAAGGGGCAGGTGCCCAAGGTGGAAGGCGTCTTGAGTTTGTTCATGTGTTCAGTGTGCAGTATATCATATCTCCCTATTCATTCTGATTAAGATTAACCATTTACCAGGAAGCACAGGATATTCACATTTAAATATTCAAAGCATAATTTGTCACAGCTTCTGATATTCTTTCATCTTTTATAAATGGTAGAGGAGGGTCTCAACATGAAACTGACCCACCCTGACTGGATATCCAGAGAGGGTCTGACTGGGTTCCTCTTCCAGATGGAGCCGTGTGGACGGCTTGGTCACACCCCCTGGGAATTATCCTGCATGTGCTTGTGAATCCTGTTTCCTGATTATCCTGAAGTGGAATTCCATCCATTTTATGCATGCGATCCAGGGATTGGATCTTAGACATTCTCCTACCGAGGCCTGCTCCTGTCCAGAAATGGATGAGCTTCCCTCTGACCGGGAAGCTCAGGAGCCCTGCTCCCTCTGGAGCTGTGTCACCCTATCCACAAAGCACCCACCCTTGAGCTCTCTGGTCTGTCACACAGGAAGGCTAATTGTTTGCCGTTGATTTGGGGCCCGCTCTGTCTTTTGTTCAAAGACTATGGCAGACGCACCAGTTACCTTGCCTCTGAAAACATTGTAGGAACTATCTTTCCTTTGGCTTCAGATGATTTAAGTTCATCTCCTGTACCTGATCCTGTTTTGTTTCCTTGGCTACAGATAAAATCACAGCTCTTCACTATAAGGCGGTGTGCTGGGACGGCTTAGGATTCAGGCAAGTTGCTCTTCTCAAGGTCTAATCCTGGTTTAACTTTCCTGTCATGTGTGACCCCATTACAAAGGGGAAATGCTTCATGGCTTTTGTTTAAGGGACAGTGGCTCCACTGTTACACTGACCAAACACATGCTGCGTTAAAGGATATGTAACCAGTACACACATCTGTGTGCGTGCACATGCGGGTGCATGTGTGTGGCCTGCATTTAACTATACTAGGTGAAATACTCGCCATCCTAATGATTCATTAAAAAAACCACTTTGGGGGTGCAAATGATCCTGTGGTTCCCACCAGAGAAGCATGATATTTACAGTTGGCAGAATCTCCCAAATGATTCGGGTGAGTCTGTGCTAGACGAGGAGACTCTGAGAATAACTAAGATCCCTTCCCTGGAAATCTTTACATCCCACATGAAGGCACCACAGGCCTAGAAACACTGCCAGCCACGCCGACACGGGTGGGAATGATCAGCTGCAGATCGGAGGCCCCAGCAGTCCCGGCTGTAGCCTTAGGTTTTGCAGGGAAGATGAAGGAACCTGGGGCGTGAGGAGGCGAATCGTCCAGTTTGAAGGACATTCCTGTCAAGCTGGAGGAAAGCTACCCACGGCAGTGAGTACCAACAAAGAAGTGCCTTCAGGGCTCACACACTTGGTGGGACTGTGACACCCCAGACGACAGAATCTCACATGTTTCTGAGTGTAAAAGGCAGACAGACACAGATATGTGACCCAGAGTGCCCTGCAATATCAAAATGGCATGTGATCTGGTGGAAGGAACATGCCCTAACAGGCGGTGCAGGAGGACCAGCAGGGGAGGGAGGCTGAGATACAGTTAGAGGAACTGCAAATGATGGGTTTCTGCCCCTGTGAAATTTTCAGAGCCATCATGGCAAAGGAGCCCAAAACAACAGCATATGCGCTGTCCCCTCCTTCTCCCATCATCCCCAAAATAAACTTCCTGTCTCTTCCTTCACGTGCCCCAAGGTTCCTCCAAATCAGCTGTTAATGTCACCTGGCCCCCTCCCAAACTACCTCCAGCCAGACCTGATAAAAGCCCAAGCAGTCCTTTGTCTGTGCTGAGGAAATCCTGCCCTCTTCTGCAGCCCTCCTGAGCCTGCAGTAAAGGCCACTTTCTCTCGATCTCTCCCACTTGGTCTCTGGGCTGTGCCGAAAAACCTAACACAAATGCTCCTCCATGGCACGGACACACTGGGGCAGAGGGCATAGTGGGTGGAGATGGGGGTTTTACAGCAGGGCATGAGGTCTGAACTGACCTCAGTGGCTGTAAGATCCATGAAACAACAGGTCCAGTCATGAACCAGGGTGCTGGGGCCTGTCTCCAACTCCACCAGGAAAGTCAGGTCACAGGATGTCTTATAAACACTTGCATAAATTAAGTCATCTCTTTGGGGTTACAGCCTGAAGGTGTGAGTGGAGTGTACTGCACGTGAAAGTCTTAGGTGCTGAGCTATGGGAAATGTTTCAGGAACAGCACAAGAGTCTGAGGGAATTAGTTATATGGGCAAAATGTACCCAAATATACTACATACTTCTAATCTAGCTGGGTGGATAACTGCCACCATCTAGTATCTCTGCACAAAAAGCAAACACAGTGTGGGGAATGGGAAAATGGGAAAGAGGAAAATAAAAAGAAGGGTGTGGAGGTCTACACCTGTGATCCCAGCACTCTAGGAGGCTGAGGCGGGAGGACTGCAGGTCCCTCTAGACCAGCACAATGACTTAAGGACCACATGTTTCAAAATTTTGCACAATAAAAGGAATCACCAACAGAGTTAAAAAAAACAAACCACACAGTGGGAAAAAGTTATAGCCACTTGTCCCTCAAAGGACTCATATCTAAAACATGAAGAACTGTAAAAAAAGAGCCCTCCAGTTTCAAAGACCTAGTTCAGAAATGTGCATCTGAGATAAATACAGACTTCCTAGAAGAAATATGAACAGCAAACAGGTACATGAAACAGTATTCAGCATCACTGGTCACTGAGACTCCACCTCACTCCAGAAAGAATGGCTGCCATCAAGAAATCAACCAATATCAAATGCTGGAGGAGCTGTGGGGAAAGGAACCTTCTCTATTGTTGTTGGGAGTGCAGACTGGTAAAACTGCTGGAGAAATCAGTGTGAAGATTCCTCAAAAATCAGGATTAGAGATCCGGTTCAACCCAGCTATTGTCATTCTAGGTGTCTTCCCAGAAGAATTAAAAATATCATACCACAGTGACATATGTGTACCCAGGAACATTTGTAATATAGCTCAATCTCAGAAACAACTCAAATGTCCCTTCATCAAGGAATGGGGAAAAAAAAAAGATTTTAAGAATGGAGTACTACTTGGTCATAAAAAGGATTAAACTCATGATTTTTACGTGTAAATGGATGCAACTGAGACCGTACTTACACATGAAATAAGTCAGGACTGTGTGTGGACATCACATTGTCTCACTAGTGTGAGAAGCTGAATGAATAAATAAGATCCAAAATGTACAACAGACATTGTGAATTAGGAAGAAACTGTTCAGGAGGAAGAGAAACTCATGGGGGAAATGGGAAAGGAAGGGAGAGAAAACGGGGGAATACATGTATACACACAGAGAGTGAAGGTAGGTGCACAGCTAGTTTCTGTTTTTCACGGAAAAGACAGGCCCATGCTAATGCTGGTGCGCAGTGTTTCCCGCCTCTGTCTTGCGCTCTGAATGACTCCCACGCAGACCGCAGCATTCACTGTACTAAGTATTGTTATTGCTTTAGGAGCCTGTTTGGAAACTTGTTTGTCATTATTTTTACTTTTTTATCTTTAAAAATAAAAATCAAATATTTAAAGAGTGGAAAAAAGGCTGGGGATGCAGCTCAGTGTGAAGGCCCTGGGTTCGAGCCCTAGTATGATTTATTTTTAAAAGGAGAAAGAGAAGAAGGAGGAGGTGGATGAGGAGAAGAGGGGGAGAATGAGGAGGGGAGGGGGAAGGGAGGGGAAAGGGGAGGGAGGAGCCCCTGTCCGGAGCCAAGACCACAGCATGCTGCCTACGCTATCTGTGGAAACATGTGGTGGAATCTTCGAAACACATTTTTTTTTTAATTTTTAAAAACATAAAGCATAAAAATGGTCTGCAATTTCAAAAAATAGGAAATTAACACTAGTTAACATATTGCATATTGTCATCTTGAAAGTAGTTGCTCTGATTATAAAAATTTAGGCATAAAAGATGATCAAACAACCAGACAATGAGAACACAAACTGTTCTTTTTGATGAACTGAACTTGGTAGTAGAGTTACCTCCTGTATGCATGTACACACACACATATGTATATGTATATGTATATGTATATGTATATGTATATGTATATGTATATGTATACATACCTATATATATGATCTTTCCCCTTGTCCTTTTCTCCTGTGCCCCATCCCTCTTCTTTCCTATTCAGCACTTTCCTTCCCTTTCGTAACTTTTAAGTGAATCAAAGAAAGTTCATACATTTTCGTCTGGATGGACTTGGTTAGGCAATAAAATGATGCACATTTGAAATTTTAATTTCTGACACTGAGCTATTTATCCTCTAATTTTAAAAAAAAGTTATCGGGGAGTTTTGGGAGGTGTGTTCTCATGTACTGGACGGAAGGAGCCCATAGTGTTGAGCGGGGCCCTGGCCTGAGGGAAGGACGCAAGCAGGATCTAAGGCTCCTGGGGAGTTGTATTGAGAGTTTTCTTGAAATGCAGTTTCCCAGAGCATCGGTCAGAGGACCTCGATTCCACAGTAGGTGCAGAGCGTGACATAAATTTCCTCACACTGTCCTCACACCTGCTGTCTCTGTGCTGTTGTCATGTGGCCACCTGCATCCAGAGGTGGCCTCCCAGAACCCAGCTCCCCTCCTTCTTGCGCACCCAAGCAAGTGATGCTGGACTCATCAAAGACAGCAGCTGGCTGCGGGCAGAGTCCGGGGTGGGAAGCCTCAGCCTCACCGCACCGGCTCTTCCTTATCCTCAGACAGGTAGCTTAAAATATTACCAATGCTGGGCGGGAAAATTCACCTAGCATTAGGAATAACAAGCAGATAACAAGGCAGGCTTAGGGGAGCAGGCTGAGAAGAGATTTGGTGCCCAAGGGGACACAATCAAGACTGTCGCACATTGAATGACAGCCAATGGTAGATGGCCGATCATATCCTTGCTGGCAAGGCGAAGGATCTAGACCCACAACTTTGGCACTGAAGACGGCTGTAAAGGAAGGAGGAGGAACACGCTCACATCTCTGAGGCTGAGACCCAGCACCCAGGATTTATCAGGTGACACAGCTGAAGGCTTTCTTTTTACGTGAACTTGACCCAGATTTCCCCCATTCCCTCACTATTCCAAACATTCTTTGTGATCTTTAGGGGAGAGAATTAGAATTTTTTCCACTGGAAATATAACTTTGAAATAAAATGTCCTATGCATTTGGTAAGAGGTCAATGCAATTTTTAAAAAGAGATCAAATATAACTTTGAGAACAAAGTGTTCAAGTGTTTGCTCAGAAGAACAAAATGGTGGATGACTTTGAACACATACATAGAGGCTGTAGTGTCTGTTGAAAGGAGAGAAACATTAGGAGTTTTTAAAAATCAATTATATTCTTAAATAAATCACAAAGTGCTATTTGGAGACAGTTGCTCATGTGGGCATTTTCTATGACTGGTTCATAAATGATGTTGACTAAAGAGTTGTTAAATGAACCACAGCCCCCATGGATACCAAGTCTACAGCTGGACCACACCATAGATGAGAATGCTGCTGTTATGGTGTGACTCAATATGGGGTCCACTTCTGCATCGTCTCAGTAAGAGACAGAGCAGGGGTTGAGGGCTTATGTCCAGAGCACACAGCAGCTAAGTTCAGGGCAGCCAGCCGGCTCCTGCAGGATGCTCAGGGGCAGCTGTATGCAGCTGCTGGGTTCATCATAGCATCTTATAGAGAGCAAGGATGTGCTATTGTCCTGCTCCTGTGGTCTTCAGAGGTGCAGCTCACTATGTCAAGGAGCTGTCTATTTAGCTAAGGGAGACAAACAAAATAATACCAGCCTTTCTGAGGTTACTTTACACTAATTTATTTGTTTCCTCAAGAATGCCTCTCTAACTTTACCTAAGTGACATCATCTGAAATGCTACATAAACCGAGATTTTACTACTGGGACCTTGCTGCCAATTACCTCTAAAATAAAGGTCACAAAAATATCCTCATCATACTGATAGCATGAGGTGGGCTTAGACCATATTTGCTGCAAAACACTCACTATAATCATATTTCAAACTGGATGTCAAGATGAGTGACCTGAAAATTAATAGTGTTTATAATTATCTATTTGGCTGAGTAGCTCGGCACTACAATGGGCCAAAACCATTACCCAAGTCGCCATCACTTCAGCCAACTAACTGTGAAATAATGTGACTGCTGATGCTTCTTTACTGATTTGTGTGGCATCTATTATTCAAATGAAGTTAAATACATTGCTAGTTCATGACACAAAATGGTTACACTGGCTTCAAGTTTGAAAAAAATTGTAACTCCAGCTTGTATTAACAGAAATAGAAAAGTTTCTTCTCCACTACTGATTGACACCAAGCTTTTTCTTCTTGAACCAGAATCTGTTTTTTAAAAACACTTCATCTTTTTAACACATTCATCTGGGCTACAGGGCAGAGCTTCCCCTTGGGACTGGTTCTGAGTGGGCCACAGGCTGTGGAAGGGGAGAGAGGACCCGGGATGGGGGACACGGATGGCCAGGGAGTGAGGAGCGAGGGACAGGGATGGGAAACCGTGCGGTGTAGGAAGCTGGGAGACCCTTCTGAGCCACTGGGGTTCCTTGGGACTGTGGTGAAGCAGGCTCTGTGCCCCCACCATGGCTTGCTGCAGAGGGATGAACCCCAGGGTGGTGTGAGAGGTAAGATGAACCTGCCACAGGCAGTAGACACAAAGTGTAACTTATGAGAGACAGCAGGACATGCAGACCAGGGAACAGGGAGCGGGGAAAGGAATGAGGTAATGCCTTCCAGTCAACAGAGCACTCTGGTTTTGCCAGATAAAAGGTTTTGTAGGCATTGAGGGTGAGGAGGAGGCAGCCATGTGAATCAGTGAACTTGATGGGAACCGCACACTATGAAACAGGTTTGATGGTGAAAGTCCATGTGACGTGGATTTTACCATAATGAAGACAAAAAAGTCTCCAGTAGTGTCCAGCTTCAAGAAAGGAAGGAAAGCAGGGAGCGAGGAAGGAAGGAAGGAAAGAAGGAAGGAAAGAAGAAAGGAAGGAAAGAAGGAAGGAAATAAGAGACCTTCTTTCCCCACAGGCCCCCTCCCAGCATCTGTTATTGGTTGATTTCTTAATCCTGGCCATTCTTTCTGGAGTGAGGTGGAATCTCAGTGTAGTTTAAATTTGCATTTCTCAAATCACTTTCCTCCACTGTTGGTGTAGCTACTGTAGAAATCAGTGTAGAAGTTCATAAAAAAAAAAAAAATAGAATTAGAGGTGGTATTTGACCCAGCTGTTCCCCTTCTGAATATTTTTCTAGAAGAATTAAAATTATCCCACTACAGTGACATATGTGCATCCATGTTTATAGCAGCACAGTTTGTAACAGCTAAATCTCAGAAACAACCCAAATGCCCATCAATTGCAGAATGGATAAAAAAGATGTGCTATTTTTATACAATGGGGTACTAATCAGCTATAAAGAAGGATAATCTTGAGGCTTTTATAGATAAATAGATGTAATTTGAGGCCGTAGTCATGTGAAATAAAGCAGACTCACATATTTAAACAACATATTGTCCCCCTAGTGTAAAAACTGAAAGAGTAAGCAAGATGCAAAATGTACAACAGATAGTATGAAAGTGAAAAGGGGAAGAAAGTGCTCAAAAGGAAAGAACAACTGGGATGGGGGAAGGAGGAAAAAAGGAAAAAATGTATATACATACAAAATAGATAATTATACTACTAATGTATATTAGCTCATCATGATAATGGTTCGTGCGTGATCAATTTTTCATGCCATAGCTTGTAATCTGAGCAACTACTTTGAAGATAACAACACGGGATATATTAAGCAGTGTTAATCTATTTTTTTTTTTTTGCTTTGAAATTGTGTACAATCATTTCTATTCTTCTTTTCTTTTTAAAATAAAAAATGGAGGTAGGGCCCAAGGAAATGAAAAGATGTGTTATTAGCTCAGTCCTCAGAAGGGTCCTCAGGCACTGAAACCTCATCAGCTCATGTGAACCCCTCTGTGATCTTGGTGGGGCAGCAGCTGAAATTTCTTGTTGTTCTCACCCCTGTAAAGCTCCTCCTCACAAGGCCAGGGGCCACACTACCCTTGTCGTGGGAGCCTGTCCCTCTCCTCACAGATTGACTGACCACTGCCACCTCCCAGAGCTCAGCTGGCCTCCTGGCCTCTGGGAAGGCGGTGGTCACCTCCTGTTTTGATCCAGCACCCATGAGGGCCTCTGGGAAGCCTGTGGGGTCCTCTTGTGTCCTCTCAAGGTTGCATTTGAACCTGTAGATGCTGATAGATGGCTTTTCCCCAGTTTCTGACACTGGATTGAATCTCCATGGAGATAGTCCAGCTACATGCTTTACTTAATCCTTGGCTTGCAGTACCTAGCACAGTAACTGCTCTTAGCTCACTGTGAATGTGCCCAGCATAGTACTTAGTTCACCTCCAGTAGATGTCACCTAACCAGAAAAAGGAAGGGAAGTGAGAGGAAAAACCAAGTACTTCTGTCTGTGTCCTGGAGGAGGGTGGAGAAGCTTAAAGCCCTCAGCAGCCCAGGTCCCCGTGAGCAGCATTTTCAGACCCGGGTGTGGTGACAGTGCGAGGCACAGCCTGTCCCTGTCATCTCTTCTGGTGCCTTTGCCCCGCTAGGGGCTCGGATCTGAGCGTAGTTATTTCTGGATGCTCGGGTATCGGCTCCAGATTCCTGTTTTCACCTGCGCTGATCTGACTTCCAGGGAGCTTGGAGAAATGACTGCGTGCTCCATGTCAGAGAAAACACAGCGTGTGAATATCCCAAAGGCACGTCAGATGACCAAGCATGGAATCACACCTCCGGCAGGGTGGTTATTTACAGCCTTAAAATTTACTTCAGTGAAGTGGAGATTATAAATCTTCACATCAGGCACAGCCGAGCTCCTGGAAATTTCTCCTTTTCTGGGTTTTATTCTCATCTAAGTCATCAGCACCTGTTTTATGGTCACTGGATGGTACTTGTATTAACATTTATCAGTGCAAGACAAAGAGCTTTGATCTGTTATACTGAAGGGTGACCTGCTTATGAGCTTCCTGGGAAAATGATGGACCCAAGGTAGGACTCTGATATCATTACTAATATTTCTCCTCTGTACATGGTCAAGTGGCTTTATGAGTCTTGAACCCACACAGTGAATGCTGAGCATAAGTGTGCTAATGGAGGCCATGAAGGGACATGGCTCCCATTTTAGTAACATCAGAATCGTAGTGAGACTCAAGCTTAGGTGTACGGATTCCGAGGAGGCTAAATTGCTTCACCCACAAATCAAATAATCAGATCCTGCAGGAAGCACTTTCATATTCAAGAGACCTGATCTGCAGGATCTCTGCAATGTGGTGAGATGCAAGAGCCTCTGACTGTATAGACACACGATGTGAGCTGAAGATCTCTGGATTCAAGTCTTCCCCTTAGCTGTTATGACTTGTGATGCACAAGTTCACATCAGCGGGTGTCAGTTTCTTCCCTACTAAAATCCAGACAGCAATTCTATCTTTCATGTGAGGTCAGGCAGAAAACTAAGAGATTGACCATACGAGTGAGTGAGAACATAATGTCGTCACTGAAATAATATTGGGAGGGGCTTTCATTTTCATCATGAGTGTTGGAAACATTCTTTCTAAAGCTATAAAAGCCCTAGGGACTTTCTTATCATTGTAGATTTGTATCACAGGGAATAATAGTAATTTGCTGAAAGTGTTTTAAAACATTGTTTGGTTATTCCCTACAATACTGTTGCTTTGGTTTATATCTAGATGTCCCTTCAAAACTCATGTGCTCAGAGCTGGGGTTTTGGGTGGTGCTTGGATCAGAGGGGTGTGATAGTGACCAGTGGACTACTCCATTGATAAGTTTATAGCTAAACAAGATTTGGGAGGTGGAGCCTGTTTGGAGGAGGTGGGTCACTCGGGTCATGGCCTGAAACACTCTTATCTCTCTTCTCATTCTTTGATCGCTGTTCATTGCTGACCCTGCCATGGACTGTTTCTCCTCTGCCATGGCTTTGTGCCTTCTCCCTTGCCTCGGAGCCAGCCAGTTATAGACTGGAACCTTTACAAACTGTGGGCCCCAATAGAACTTTCCTCCTTTTAGGTGTGGGTGTGGGATATTGTGTCATGGTGATGATAAGGTAACTAAGAACTGGTACAGCAAAGTCCACAGGGCGCTGAAAAAGAATGCTTGACTTTGCAGAACCCCGGATTGCCACATCAGTCCCCTGGGAGCCCCACAGGTCATTTACCTCTCTAAAGCTCTGTAAGCCCAGCTGAACTCTTACAAGGATTAAATTGGTTTTTCAAGTTCATTTAGGTACCAAATATCAGGTCCAGAAATACTGAGCTGCATAGAAGAGCCCCTCAAAGGACCGCCTCTGGGGAAAGTAACAATACCTTCATTATTGTCAAATCAGCTTCTCTTAATGAGAACAAGCCTCACTTACAAATGGGAGCAGAGGGTTAAAATCCATTTGCAAAACAAACCAGCTGACACACCTCTGCTGGAATCCATGGAGGACATTATTTTCCATGAGTTCAAAATTGAAAGCTCAATTGCAATATCACCTTAATTAGTAGAATCCATTCCTTGGCCAAGAAATTACAGAAACTGCACAATTGCTAAAATTGAGGATATCATCCTTGTAGCCCTTGTCAGAAGTTAGTGATAGATGCTCTTCCTTAAATGGGTTAGTCTTAAAATAGAAGCAGGTAGAATCTCATTCACAGAGGAGGTGAAGTGGATGTGTGTCTGGGCTGAAGGTGCAAGGCAGTGATGAGAAGTGGGTTCTGTTCCCAATGATGCTGTTATTGTAGGCAGCTGCTGGCTAGGAGACAGGAGCACGCTGTGCTTCATAGATACAGAGTCCTACAGGGGAGGGAGCTGGGTATCAGCTGGACTGGGTTTTATCTGCTTCTACTGGGCCTCATACTTATCATCCATTCAAGAAACAGTTATTGGGTCCCAACCACATCCCAGGGAGGAGATTCAGAGTCCCTGGACGAGCCATGCCAAGGCCAGAGGATACTGCAGAGTTGCTATCAAAAGCTCTCTGGAAGCAGAAATGGGGAGAGCAGGTCCTGTGCAGGAAATCACAGAGTAACTTCAGGCAAGAGCTGACTTGGAGATGACCATGTACATGGATTGGAGCTGATTGTGTACACAGATTGGAGCTGACTATATACGCAGAAGGCAGATGGGCTTCACCCTGCAGGCTGGGGCTGAGTCTCTGCAGGGTCCTGGTGGGAAAGGTGAGATGCAAGGGTGCCAGTCAAGGCCAGTCTGTGCCCTTCGCTGCTGATGTCAGCCACCACCTTTGAGAAGACAAAGGAGCTGGGTCCTACCACAGTTGGCACCCTGCTTTCCATCCACAGGGTTTGCATATAGGGTGCTTCTGCTGCTGCATAGGGCTCAGATGTTTTGGCAACAAAGGTTTTATTTTGTGTAAGTGTGTGTGAGGGAGAGGAGGGGGACTTAACATTGGAAAAATCAGATTTCTCTGTTCCCTTAACAAATTGGATGGCCTGGCCACGCACAGCGGCCCCCCACCCCCGCCGTTGATGTATCACATACAGGTGTAATGTTGGGGGATGTGCCTCCTTGGAGTCACATGGTTTATATTCTATGCTCAACAAGCAACTTGAAGATTTGTGGTGGAAGTCAGCCAACTACAGCGCAAAGATTAAAGGTGCTTGGCATGGCTGTGACGTAATGACATTATTTAGACTAGCCCTCAAGGTGAGTGTAGACTGGTGTCAATGAAACTTTATTTATAAAAAAAAGGGCAACTAGAAAATGTGGCCCTAGGTGAAAGTTTGGGAACCCTAGTTCCAGGGAAATAATTGTCCGGAGGGCCACCAAGTGCACAAGGTCCTAAGGGAAGAAGGGATTTTGTAAGTTGATGTGGCACAAAGCATGTTCCAGTGTCAGAGCAGACTCAGCAGAGGGACTTATTATCTGATACTACCTGTGCTTCAGATTCAGAAACTAAGTGGAAGGTGCAGGTGGGGGAGAAGTCATTATACCTGAATCAATTCTAATATATGCTGGATCTTATACTTTACAAAGTACTTGACCCAAACGGACACCCACACATATAGGGAATTAACTATCCATGAACTCGAAGCTGTTTTGTAATGCATTCATCCCAGGCCAGCTCACCCTTCTAACAGCATCTACTCTGTGATCATCTTCAACGTCTCAGGCCAATGTTAAAGGCCTGAAGTCCTTGCTGGACTACAGTAGAAAAAAAAAAAAAAAAAAAAAAAAAAAAAAAAAAAAAAAACAAGAGTTAATGAAATTTAAACAGGAAGTGTGTCACATGATAAAGGGAGCGATATGTATTATTGAGTAACAACTCGTTGTTATGCAGTGTGATTCTCTGAATACTATGAAAATGTATTTGAAGTCCTTTAGAATGCTCTCGGATGTTTTGGTAACTGATACATCCCATTTTGTGATGAAGAATTTAATGTAAAAAAATACACTCACATTACAATATTTTTATGGCTTATGCAAGAGGGCCAGGAATATTAGGTAGAACTTAGAGACCAGTGTCTCTCAAATTGACAGCAAGCTGAGAAGCAATAGGATGATGTCAGTGTAAATATGGTGGTGCATGTCCTAGATCAAATAGGGAGAGGTCCACTGCCTTTCTGGCTCCTGGTTTAATTATTTTAATTACATCTGGGGAAAAGTTCCACCTGCCCCATTGGTTCTCTGCCTTTTTGCAAAGAGTGGGTGGCCCTCAAGGCCAGATCCCCAGGTTTCAGTCATGTCCATGTGCACTGCCTTTTGAGTTACCCCTGTGCAGGACACCTCCTCTTTGTCCTTCCACTCTTCATCCTCTCCTCCTGGGTGCTGTCCCAGGTACCTGCTCTGAATGGAGGGCAGCAGCAGGCTTCTCAGCTCTCTGGTTTCCCAGGGGATAAATTGGATTGAAAGAGGGAGGAGAAGAAGGTCAATCTGAGGACTTCAGAGAGCTGTGTCCATTGAGGTGCTGACCTCCTCTTCTGAGTTGTAGTAGAGTTTTCAGCCACAACCCTGTGGGCCTAGGGAGGGGTTCCCTGCATCCTGTCCAAACCCATGTGCCCTGTAAATCAAATGAAGACAATGCTTCATTTCTCTCTTGTTGCTGGTGGTCAATCCCATCATCAACTTGGCTGCAGGAAGAGACTCCTGGAGGGTTAATGGGATCCTAAGAGCCATGGCTGACAGTAGCTTAATCCACTGCTGAGGTCATAGCTGGAATGGCTGTTAGCAGGTGAGGCCCAGTAGCCAGAAGTGGTCACAGGAATGTAACCTTGGGGACAATATCTAGCCCCTGGCCCCTCCCCCTGTGGCTGCTTCCAATCTACTCTTCTTCCAGCCACCGTGAGTTGAGCAACTTTCCCCCACCAGACCTTTGCGCAATGTCTCTGCCTTGGAGCCAGCCAGTGATGGACCAAGCTCAGGAGCTGTGAGCTCCAGTGAGCCTCTCCTCTTTAAGTTGCTAATTTCAGGTGTCAAATCACAGTGGTCAGAAAGAATACAGTGTCAGAACCTGAATAGTGCACATGCTAATGTCAAGGTGAATCAATGAACTATTTATATCCATGACATAAATTTTTTACAGTAAATGTTGACATTCTCAAGTGACCTTTATTGCAGATATTGGAAAAGTGATGTGAATTGTTCAGGTAATACACTAAAAATTTAAAATATGATTTGTAGCTGGCTGAATCTGGAACTCACTGACTTTGTCAAGCCAAGCTTTTATGTGACAGTGTTTAATTTACCTTCAGTTTTGATTTCACACATGGTAGCACTAGGGAAGGGAAGTGCCCATGTTCACTGGGGAAATAGTTATATAGCAAAGGCGTATTAGAAACTATATCTTCATAATCATCTAGACATGGTTAGTTTTATTATTCTGTATGATTTAAGCCTAACACTAATGATGTTGGCTGAGCAGAAGATAGCCTTGCCAAATAGGGTGAGCTCTGACAGTGACCACAGAAGAATCTGCAAACCTCATCATGTGTAGGTGTTCTAAGCTGAATGGAGTCCAACCATCTGGATGGCTTAATCCAACAGCTGCCATATTTCTCAAGAATCACCTGTCACAAACATCCAGCTGAGGCACATTTTGGTTCTTTTTCCTCCCTACACTCAGGGAGACAGAGGAAGTTGGCAGCCAGGTCACTGTCACAGGTCACTGGAACTCAAGGAAAAGCAAATCAGAAAATTGTGTTGCCGTGGAAGAGAATCCCAGCTGGTTGTGGGAAGTCAAATACTGTGTATCAGTGCTCATGTATCACATCACATCATATCGATCACCAAGTAGTTGTCTACAATGATGGGTGTTTTTATTCCCTCTGATAAAATCACTAGTTGAACCTATTCCCCCATGAAATATGAAAGGTTTCCTTCTTCCTCTTCTTCTCCTACTTCCTCTTGTTTCTCTTCTTCCTACTCCTCTTCTTCTTTCTCTTCTTTTTGTGGTACGGCGAGTCAAATTCATCACCTTGTGCTGGCTAGGCAGGAGCCTTGCCACTAAGATACAGCCCCAACACCGAAAGCTCCTCTTCTATAGATGGTGTAGAAGATATCTGTGGTCGAGATCTAACATGCAGGCTAAAACTCTCTTTTTTTTTTCTACTTTCATTACATTTTTAATTTTTTTTTTTTGTTTTTTGTATTTTAAAGAGAACAAATCAGAACAAAACAGATCAGAACAAAAAGAGTGCAAGCCACCCAGGATTTCAAAACAAGACAACAGGAAATCAGTATTGGCTACCAGAGTGTATCTTGGTTTCTTCAAAATAGTTGATCATATCGTACACACAGTAAATTTAAACAAGACAAAATAGTATAAAACCAATTAAAATGAAAGAGTAAAAGCATCACAGGCCTTCAGAACCAGACAACAGGAAAATCAACAATGGCTACCATAATATCTCTTACGCTCTTCAAAATAGCTGTCCATACCTTCACACATACTGAAAGTAAATAATACAAAACAGACTAAAACCAATCAAAACAAAACAAAAAAAAAATCATTACTGGACTTCAATCATCTTGATGTGAAGTACCCAGCACCCCATTTTTTTTTACTGTTGAAGAGAATAAAGCCAAATGAGAAAAACAAAATGGGGTCAGTCAAAACAAAAGGGTGAACATAGTACAGGCCTTAGAATCAAAATGTAAAGTGCTCTACGTGGTTACCATGGTGTCTCTTGTTATCTTCAAAACCCTCTTAAAATTATTACCAAAATCTAAAACTGGGAAACAGCACAGATGTCTGGATTTCTAGAGTTCCCTGATGTCTTTGTTTCTGGTCCTTCTGAACTCAGATTCTGGCCCACACCCAGTGTTCATTCTCCTGATCCCCTTCTGATGGACCATGGGCCCCACTGCTCCAGTCATCACTTTGGAGGGTAGATTTGAATTCTCTTCCTTCCCTTCCTCTTTGATCATTCTCTTTTTGTTATTCTGGTGCTGGGACCTCAACACATTTTACTTTGAGGATATGATGAATAGGAGATGCGTGAGACTGCCCAGGATTAGCCGTCTCTCAGATTCTCGGAGTTCCTGTCCATCAGCCCAGGTGGTCCTGCAGACCCGGAATCCAGTGGGGCTGGTGAAGGTGGCATCACTGGGAGTGCACCCCATGCACCCTCTCTGCCTCTGGGCTGCTGAGGATTTGTCAGATTGATGCTGTTTGGAGCTGTGCCATCTGGAGTTTAATCCCGTTCCTTAACAGCCATGTTTGCTGAGGTTACCTGAGTGAACTGAATACAATTTCCTCCTACATCTGTCAAGCTAATCCATTCCCTGCCACCTTGCAATGGAGTCAAATCAAATATAAACACTAATCTTTAATTTATAACAAGAATCTCCCTGTGTCTCCTGGGATTAGAAGGAAGGCTTTGTTCTGACCCTGAAGTGGATTCCGTGAACACCACTTCATACCAGTTGGCTCAGTGAGTTGAATAAATCTAGCCACACTCTCTACTGCTGGGCTTACTAAGTATCATAGAAATTTGAATGGCTTTAGTTTTTCCCAAGTTTTTTTTTTTTTTTTAATCCTCCAAAAGAAATATTTAAGTCATTAGCTGAAGTATTCTTTGCCCTGAAAACTTCATTACAGAGGGGTTTAAATTATCTTTCATGTTATAAAGCAGTCGCCTTACCTTTTAAAAGGAAAGTCCTGTTTTCACGATGAAGTGAAGGCCAGATACTAGAAATTATTATAATTATTGCCACTAAGCTGTAGTTATCACATCATGAGAAATGAAGTCCTCCCTGTGCCATCTGTGTCAGAGAATGTTCCTCTTTTTATAAGCGTGGAGGGCAAACTGCACGGGATCCAGGGCCCATGAATTGCCCTGGTAGGAAATGTTGTCTGTAACCAGTACACTGTGACATAGACAAAGTTCTTTGCTGGGTAGGTGGGTCTCTCCATGTCTCTAGCAGAAAGCAGCTTCACAGGACTTGAGGGGGAACAGGTGCTTCTGAAGTTCTCTGTCCTTGCAGGATCCCTGTCCTTGTCATCATCTGCTTCCAGCGCAGGTGCAGGCAGCAGGGTGGAAGCTATGCACACCTGTAATATACTGAAAGCTGTGTCCAAAAACACTATAGCCTGGTGCACTATAGAGAAGCAGCACCTACTTCCCCTTGTGGTCCTACAGCTGACAGGGAGCTGGGGCTCCTGTCCCAGCCCCATGTCTTGGGAGAGGGCCCTGCCCCATATCACAAGCCCAGGACAAAATCAAAATTCAGAACTTAGTTTATAGTGTCTGCTGAGTGGTTATTATTTCTACACCATCTCTAAGTGGCAAACTTGCACATCAGACCCTTGGAAGTGGTGAGCATCCATATGTTATATGGTTTTCACTGCCACCCACAATAAAGGCCTTAATCTTGGTGATTCTCCCTGCTCAGGCAGCAGTCACTGCGCTCTCTGTGCCCCTGCTGAACATCTTCATTCAGAACAGCACCTCTATATGAACACAGGGTTCCCTGAGGTGGGCTGCTGCATCTTCCCACTACAAGAGTAGACACAGGTGACCTCCATTTGCTGAGTAGCAGCTCATGCTGAGGAAAGTTGGAAATGTCCAGAAACTGAGATAAAAGAGGCTCTTGTATAGCTCGGCCTGATCAACCCTAACATTCCTGATGCTTTCACAAATGGGGAGGGAAGCCCTAAAGCATTAGTGGCTTAAATTAATGTGCAGAGACTAGATCTTCTTCCAGACAGGAAAAGCAGCAGCATTTTGTATGCAGAATCTAATCTGCAGCCACACAGCTGCAAGTGCAAACTCCCATCAGATTTCTGATAATTATCAGATACTAATAATGGCCCTGGACAAGAAGGAGTTATATTTAGAGGCACCGCTACTCTGAAATGAAAACACCTCTGAGCCAGATGCTTCTGAACAAGTTTGATGCCCAATATTTTCCCATCTGCAGCAGAAAAGCTTACTGGCAGGTCCTGCTATAGGTGAAATCAGAGGTGAACAGCGTCCTGGCTGAGGTCTCTGATTTGGAACTCAGGCAGCAAGGAATTCCACCTACTCTCTGAGCCTCGGCATTGAGTAAGATGGACTCAGGTAGGGCTCTCTCTATTTCTGTGCTTCCCATCCTGATCCTGATTACTGGATCCAGAAATCTCCTGGGTAACACAATTCTCCCTATGTGATGGATCCACCTCCTCATGTGGTGTCTTAGAAAATACCTGGTGATTGTTCCTGGAAGTGTTTGCCTTGAACTCACGTTGTTGTTCACTGGAAACCCTGCACTCCTTGGCTTCCTTCCTTCAGGCTGTGCCTCACAGCTTTCTCCAGGCGCTCCCGGGGTCTGTCATCTCCCCTGAGAGCCACTTGATGCAGCTCTCACTACTCAAACGTCTATTTGTGAAACTACTTACACTTTGGTTAGTGCACAAATGTTGGCAGTTCATGGTGATTCTGTTCTTTGTGAGGAGCTGGTGTGGGCACATAACACTTGCTAACTGCTTTTTATTTCCTTCTCCTTCCTGCCCTCCTTCCATCATTAGATCCTCTTCCCTTTTGCAAACACATCTATCTCTCTGTTTCCTATAGTCTATCTTTTGGTTTTTTTTCTTTGAATTATTTATACTCTGGGTTTCTCACAGAAGAGGTGCAATGTGCTGTCTAAACTTCTGCGTTTGATTTATGTCACTCAGCGTTGTGGTTCTTGGGTGTATCTGTTTTCTACAAATGACTCAAATTTATCTTTGTTTGTGGCAAAGTGGGTCTCCTTGTGTGCAAATATCACATTCTCTTTATCCCACCATGGCTGAGGGACATGTGAGCCATTTCCAAGGTTAAGCTATTGTGACCTGTGCTGCCGTACACATGAAAAGTGTGTGTCACTTTGGGAAAGACACTGAGTTAATTTCCCGAGTGTCTCCACATTGACTCCTTCACTGCCATCCTTGTGTCCATGCCCACCCAGTTCTGAAGTGTCCTCTTCCCCACTGCCTCATGAGCCTTAGTCATTTCTTGATGGGAGTCATTCTTTCTGGAGCAAAGTGCAATCCTAGTGTTGTTTTAATTCACATTTCTCTGATGGCCAGATAGGTCAAACATTTCATTTTCATGCATTTATTGATCATTTGTACTCTTCCTTCTGAGAAAGATCTATTTGTTTTAGTTGCCTCTTGTGTTATATTTTTCGGAGTTCTTTATGAATATTTTTATTTTTATAAATTCTCATTATTGATCCAGTGTAGGTGGTGTAGCTGACACACATCATCAGAATGGTCTGTGTTCACCCCTGGCTAGGGAGACATTTTAGTGGTTCAAACAGGTCTTTGGTGAAGATGGACCCAATTGCATGCTTACGTTCTAACTGATATTACAGTGCATTGCAGTGAAACATTCCAAACTCATTTTCCTGAGCTTTTAAATTCATGTTACAAATATCGATGTTACATTTACAAAGAGAGTAAGTTCTACAGCTGAAACCAAGTTTATCAGATACAGTCCCATACAACATGACCAGGTTGTGGTGAATGGCAGAGCTCACACATGACAGCCATCCCCTCCTCAGCTTATGTCACATCCTGAGTTATGCAGCAGCCTCCCTGCCTGTGGAAGTTTACTCTGTGACATCCGCATGGCAGAATCAAGAAAGACTCATTTCCTGGGGTCTCTTCCTGCCCGTAGGCAACATGTGACTTATGTCCCACTGCAGGGCAGAATGGACATTCTCACTTCTTTTAAAGTTATTGCATCAAGAATAAAACTGGATAGATGTGATATGATGCAGTAAGCTCTGAACTGGAATGGCCTCAAGTCCTGTTAAACACGGTGATATCCTTGGATTTGAGGATAATCATGGTACGGGGAAGAAGCCAGGAGTGCTGTGTGATCTCATTCATGTGTGTGATAGAAAGGAAAATGATCTCACACAAGTTAAGAATTGAATCAGAGGCTGAGAAAGGGGGGAAGGAGGGGTGGAAAAGATGGGTGCCTTCGGATGAGTCTCAGCTGAACAGGGACGTGAGCTCTGCTGTCCCACAGTTGGGTGACCACAGGCAATGGCATGGCTCTGCATGTTTCTAGCAGAGCTTGAAGACAGGATTCTGAGAATCTTCACCACAAAAAAATGCTAAGTGTTTGGGAAGGCAGATACACTCACACAGATTTGAACATAATGCATATGCACACTGAAACAATACCCATACTGCATAACTGTGTATAATTCTTACCTATTTACTTTAAAGAGATTAAACATTAATTATCTAACATAAATAAGCAAATGAAAGCATGCTGATAATGCTTAAAATGCAAAAGTCTCTTAAAGCTTTCAATTTAAAACCACAACCTAATATTATCTTCTAGGCTGTGTATTTTGAGACCACATTGCTAACCTGTCACCTCAGTATGCAAGATACAGATATTTCAAACACTGAGAGACAGAATGTGCTGCAGTCACACTGTGAGAGCAGAAGGGCACGGAGAGAGCCTTGATTCACTTCAGTATATTGCCCCTGCAGCCTACACTTCCTAGCAGGAAATAACCACCATGGGAATGATTTCACTGTTCCCAGGAACCCGGGGCACTCTTCCGAGGATCAGCACTTCCTGTTCTGCAGTGGTCAGACTTCTCTCCTCACCTGGGGATGGCTGCTTGCTGACGGGCATCTTGAGTGGAACAGGAACAGGAACTGTAAATGTCGCAGGGGATTATTCTGGATGCCAAAAAATCCACAATCCTTGTGTCATGCCGGTTTCGATTCTGTGCCTGCTTTCTTAGCTCAGCAGAGCTCTGTGCCTGTGTCTCTACAATTGGCACTGCAGACTGAAGTCAGGAAGTGGCTAAGTGGCTGAGTGTGACTGATGGTGGTCTCTGCGGCCCAAGCAGTCCACCCTTGCTTGGAACCGGAAGTCTCTCTGCTGCTCGTTCTGTGCTGAATTCTGTCTGCCCTTTCTGCTGTTGGGTCCTGTGTTTACATCACTCAGGTGTTCTGTTCTCTTCTAGCTGTCAGGTTTTCACTGCTTAAGGTACCGTAAAAAGATGACAGCTCATCACTGTTATTTCTAAGCCTTTTAGAAAAGTTTTCCTTTCACTAACTTTATCAAGCGCCTTAAACTAAATGAGAGATTTTCCAAACGTCATAGGACTGGATCTTTTTAATATTAATATTACCATACCTGCTACAATACTGCATACAAATGCCATCAAGAGTACTTTGTTAGTATGTTTTCTTTTTAATATATCCTGAAATATCAGTTATAATACATTCCTTCCCCCTGAATATCTGTAACTATAAATATATATGCACAATTTAAAATTTTCACTAGTGATTGTGATACATGCTACACTCTGGATCTTGAGTGTCCCCCAAAGGCTGATGTCTTGGAAGATTCTTCCTATCCTGTCCTGATCACTAGTGGGGCAGCATGTTTAGGGGGTGGGGCCTGGTGGAAGGAAGTTAGGTTATTTGGGGTGTGCCCTGGGAGGGGCATGAGGATTCTGGCACTTCCTGTCTCTCTCTGCTTCCTGGTCACAATGAGGGGAGCAGCTTTCCCCTCCAGACACTCCCACCAGGATGCATTGCCTGGCTACTGGCCCAAGTGCCAGGAGCCGAGTGACCATGGACTGAAACCTGTGAAACTGAAGCAAAATAACACTTTCATCCTCGTCGATTGATATCCTGAAGTATTTTGTCTCAGTAACAGAAAGTTTAAATAACATAAACTCAGCACATTTTAACAGAAGTCAGAATATTTATATATACTTAGTATCTCCTAGATATTAAAATCAACTACTGATGTTCAGATCCCCACAGCCTCTGTCTGGACCTTGCTGCAGGCTCAGTCCCTTCTCCCACTCGCTCCCCTTCAAGAGGATTGCTAGGAACTGCATAGTTTGGAAAAGCTCACCCTCACAAATACCCTCACAAGTAGCCACTCTTTAATCCCTGAAAAGCACTAATCTGTCCTGTGCAACTTTTTTCATTTCTGAAATATCACAGTGAAATTGTCTCATGGAACTCTTTGAGAGTGGCAGTGTATTCTTTGTTACAGCTGGTCAGTTCTCCATTGTATGGATAAATTGTAGTGGGCTCGGCTACTTTCTTCTTCAAGGAAATCTGGATTGTAGTCTAGTGTTTGGCGACCATGAGTAAAGCTGTCATTAGTATCTGTGTACATATTTCTGTTGGAACAGATGTTTGTCTTCATTTCTCTGAGATAAATACCCAAGATATGATGGCTAGGTTATATGATAATTGTGTGTTTAGCTAAAAACAAAGCAAAACAAAGCCAACAACAAAAACGGTAGCAGAAACCTTTGGTAATTAAATGAGGTATTGTGCATTAAGAATGTCTAACAAGAGTCTGAGTGCACCATGCTTATCTTTATCAATTGTTGTTAGTATCAGAAGTAACTGTCATGGGGCTGGGGATTTAGCTCAGCGTCATAAGCACCTGCTTTGCAAGCAGGCAGTCATTAGTTCGATCCCCGGTACCGATTAAAAAAAAGAAGAAGAAGTAACTGTCATGAGGACCTCCGTCCAGTCATTCAAGGTATGTGCTGAGTCATTGGTCCCTAAATGGTGGCTGCATGTGGCAGCCAGAACACATTAGTTTTTACTTTGTCTCCAAAGTTAAACAGGAAAGCCCACAAACCAGCAACCAAAACAACAGAAACCAGAATGAACTGATTAGTCCGGAGCCCCATAAATGCAGATGCTGAGAACTGCTGTGGATGCCTGGACCTTGTGTCTGAGCTCAGCAGAACTGACAGAGAGAACTTCCCTTATCCTTTCCTGAACAGCCTCCAGGCTTCCATGGCTGATGAAAACAGAACTGCTTAGCCCTGAGCCCAAATTAGTAGTGCTGCAGGCTTCTAACATGCAAGGTCTTGTAGGTGGTAATGTCCAGTAACTTGGTCTTAGTGAAAACACAGATGATTTAAATTACATTAACAGTTTTGAATGAACATAGGGCAGTGGTATTTATCAGGAGACAATCTAAACCCTTGGCATCCATCATTGGGTTAATATGTCCTCATTGTAACCAAAAGGAATTCACTCAGACTCTGCGGGTGAGCCATTGAGAAGCAAGCAGCAGAAATAAATAAGCAGTTTAGAACATGCTTGTTTCAAGCACTGCGGTGTGCACTGTGACCACTGCCCAGGTCCTCCTGCAAGACTGAGGTGCTGGTTCCCCATCCCTGAGCACTTGTGCCAGCTCCTGGAGGCTGAGCCAACTTAATGCTGCCCTCTGACCTCAATCAAGGACAGTTGAGAAGGAAGCTCAGGCTCCACTTCACTGCTCTCCAGGGATTGCCTGGCTGAGTTGCCTGTCAATCTCTCTCTGTCCAATCCTCCTCACTCTCACCCTTGTTACCCCACACACTGCACAGGACATCAAATTCCTGCAGATATCCTTCACCAGTGCTTTCATAGGTGTGTGCTTATTACTTGCAAATGAGAATCTTCATTATAAACACCTGGTGACTCTGACAGGAAATTTGTGGATCCACTTGAGGACCAGTCTGTACAACCCAGCTGTGTGTTTACACATGCAGCTAATCGTGCACAGGCTAAGCCTGCATCCTGGGAACCTGCTGGTCTCAGAGCTCAGAAAAGCCTTTGTGGACTGAAAAGCACAGGAGATCGATTTTTATTCGCTGCTGGCTTGGTGGGTGGGTGGACCATCTAATTAGTTGCCTCGATAAATTTTTAAATGAAGTATTTTTGTAACTTGGCATAAACAAATTACAATAAATGAACAAAAGAATCCTTTTGATTCTCACAGCAATGTTAAGCCTCCATCCAAATTTGGGAGACACAATCATACTGATAGCTCAGGAAGAACTTGAAAGACCAGGGCCAGCGTGGCAGAAGCATATCTAAGAGGAAGCTGAATTGCTATACACCTGCTGCCCTATACTTATGTGGGCGTGGCGTGGTAAGGGAAGGTGACCTCTTTGAAGCTCAGGGGTCAGAACCTCACAAAGCAGACATGACCTGGAGATAGGAAGAGAAGAGGGATCTGCACTCTTTGGCTTTCCCCTATTATCCAGCATGAAATAGAGTCAGCCGCACAGACCCAGGGTGCAGGGTACAGGACTTCCAGACTCCACTACTGAGAGCTGGATCTGTCATTGGGGGAGGGGCAGCACTTTGGTTCCCACTTCGCTCTCTGCTGTCTTTCCTTCCTTAGGTTCTCAGCTCCAGCTCTTTCATGTGCCATTACCCTGCTTTGGAGACCTAGCAATGCCGTCTGTCACTGTCACACTGGCTCTCATGCTTTGGTTAGCATCAAAGGCATCCAATCCATTTTGGCTTTGTGCACCCAGCTGGGACTGGCAGTGCCTTAGCACCCGGGAGTTAACCCAGTCTGGCCTCCCAGACACTGCGGGTATCTCAGGAAGGAGGAGCTGCAAACACAGGCATAGATTTTTCACTGTTCCTTTCCTAAAATGAGACTCAAAGGGTGAAAGATGAGGACAGTGGAGGAAGAGTTTGCTATTTTTAAAACAAGATGTTTTTCCCATTGTGTGATCTGTTACTTGATGGAAGAGAGAAACACAATTGATAAAATGGATTGAAACACATGGTACAGTGTTTCTCACTGAACCTCTATTTTTAACTGGAGCCACAATTAGAGTACTGATTTGATCAATGAATCATGATCGTGGCATTGTGTTTTTGACTGCCTTTTGGACTCATTGTGCCTAGTAGAACACTATGTATATACAGCTGCAGAAAGAAAAATATGTGGATATAATACACAAAGATAAATGCACACATATACAAATACCATTGCAGAATAAAACATATGTGTGCAATTGTGTTGCTTCTCCCATTTTTCTCCTTCCACGGCCTGTTGTAATTGAAGAGAGACAGCATTCTTCCCTGAGTGAGTGAGATGGGCAGAGTCCAGGCTCTCAGCATTGTGTCCTACAGAACATATCACGTCTCTTCCAGGATTCTCGTCCAATCCACATTATTAACAACACTGGATGCTGGTTAGGATTTATTTTGCGAGTACAATTTTGAGGTGACAGAGAAGAATGGGACTCGGGTCCCTCATTCATAGTGTGGCCGACAGATATCCCTCTATCTTTGTTGGGTTTCTGAGATAGTTACAGGCAGCTGAGTTAGACAGAAATATTTTATGCAGCCAGACTGGGCTGGGCCCTCAAAGGAGCCAGTGCAGAAGATGAGATGCTTTGCAACTATAGGGGAGACAGACACCTCCACTGTGGGCCAGGCTTCAAGACAAAAGATAAATCAAATGTACCCATACTTCTTGAGGATAAGCACCAGAAACTGGTGCCCTAACTAGGTCTCTATTGTGCTGAGGAAGCCGGGTGTCACATCCTAACCCCCTACAGGAAGAGTCACTTTTCTATATTCATGGCTGCTTGTCACCTGACTCACTTCCCCATTTGTCCCCAGTTCAATCAATTTTACCTGAGCAGTTAATCTTACTGGTTGATCACAGCTCTGTCCCACCTCACACCTACCTTAGACCTGCCTCAATTTGTGGTTTTGCTCTGTAAAATCCCTAGGAGAGGCAATCTGTGGCAACCCACCTGGGACCGCTTCTGTCTCTCTGTCAGACAGAAGCTTTCTTTTTCTCAGTAAATGTTTTCTGCTCTTAACCACCATTGTTCCTAAAATCCATTCTTTGATTTTAGAGAACACAACTCGTACTAGACACATAGGATGTTGGGAGCTTTGTTCTTCTCTCAAGATGATCCCAATAAATAGAACACCTGTCTTCCACTAAAAGAGACTGCGTTTAACTCAGATAGAGGTCTGGATAGAGGTTTCAGTGTGCAGCTCCTGAGAGGGATTTCTAACCCTGAGCCCTGGAGCTCATCAGTCTTCCAAGCTGGCCTCAGACAGTGAGTGTCCAGGGCCAACACCCTGTGTTCCCTGCAGCAGAGGAAGCTAGGCATCCTCCCACCTATCTCCTAAGCAAGCACCCCGGAGATACAGAGTCAGTGGGGCGCACCCCATTTTATTTTCCCCACATTCCCCAATCAGGGGCTCCACCATGCTGCCCAAGGATGCAACCCCCCAGCTTGCCTGGCTCCACCCAGCCGGCAGGACTCTCCTGCCTGGCAGCACCCTGGTCCCTCCTCCCCAACCCTAGCCCTCTGATCAGACAGCATAATGAAGGCAGCTCTTACAGTAGGACAAAATAAACACATTTTGCAAAATCATTCTTTGTTGCTCAAGAAAAGCTAAGGAAATTCAAAGGGTTTTGCTACATTTAGAACAGACCAGAGAAAGGCTAGGAGAGGCAGATAAGCAGAGCAAAGAGGTGAATTAATATTTCTGCCCATTGTCCTTAAACCTCAGAGCTCCGTTGGTAGCATTTTCATAAGGCTCCTATTGGCACCTAGAGAAAAGAGGCTGACATGCTAGGGATTTCCAGTCCCCAGACAAAGGGGACACAGCAGGCAGCTGGCCCAGCTGCTCAGCAGGCAGCAGGGCAGGTGGGTTCAGCCTGTGGGAGGTCCTGAATTGCCTTCCCTCCCAGACAGTGGGTTTCTAACAGGCGGTTCCTGCTCACCAAATAATGTGCTTGATCTGCTCTGAACTGTCACCCAACCCTACAAGCTACACTTTTGAAAGCCCCATTTTATAGGCAACAACTTAAGAGTTTGGAAAGGATAGAAAAATTACTCCAGGACTCTTCCCTTATAGAAAAATGCCATCAGGATGCCAATCAAAGGGCTGGAACCCCAATTCACCCTTCTCACCTGTCTTGCCTGCTGTGAACAGGAACCTTCTTTTTACAAAGTCTCAGACAGCCACCAGCCTTCCAGGAGGAGGAAATCCCTTTATATGCAAATATAGCTCCAGGATGCTGTTTCTAGAAAGCCAGGTTCTGCTGCCCCAGGCTTGTTTTCTTTTTCCATTCAAATCTCTGGCTGCGCCTTATTGCTGGCAGGTAGAAACCTCTTTCTACTTGGCTCTTTGCAATTATTCTTTGAACTGCCTTAGCTGAGAACCGAGTTCTCATCCATAAGGACTGCAAATGCAACACTGCAGCTCTGCTTAGGCCGGCAGGGAGTTCGAGTCTGAAGATGGCAGCACTGTGGGAACAATTAAAAACAGGATGGTCTTTCCCCTCTTTCTTTTCTCCTTCTCCCTATCAGGTGCTCTTTCCTTTCTGGCACTTTCTTTCCCTTTCATTATCAAAATAGCCAGTGTACATGTTAGAGCTCGTTACTCTTTCAGTTTGTTTTGTTTTAACACTAGGGAGGCAATAAGCTATTTAGCCATGGTACATAACTGTTCCACTAAGGTCTCTTAGTTCATCAAAAAGAACAGTTTGTGCTTGAATTGTTTGTTTGTCTGATCATTTTTTGCGTGTCAGAATCTTGTAGCCTGAGCAAATGCTTTTCAGATAACCATATGCAGTGTTTAAATTAGTGCTAACTTCCTGCTGTTTTTTTAAAAATTCTTTATTGTTTCTTTTTTTCTTTTTAAAAGAAAAAGGAATTAAAAGACGAGATGAATGATTGATTCTACTTACATTGGAAATACTTTCTTCAAAAGCTGTGATATGTGGAATAGGCAAACATCTCTTTTTTTTGGTACCAAGGATTGACCTCACAACCTTGCGCTTGCCATTCAATCACTTATGCCCCTGGCCCATGGCAAAGATTTCTTAAGTTTAGTTCACGAGGAATATAATGGTAAATTAGACACCATCAAAATTCATCAAAACCTGCTCATCAAAATACATCATTAAACATAAATTTCACAATCTGATCATGTTATATACAACATTTCATCTAAAATACAGAAAGACTTCTAAAAACGCAATAGAAATAGAGACATGCCCCTATATATAACCAATACCTTAGATTTCACAAAATACAACATACATATGGTCAATAAGCAATTGAAAGATGCTCACCCCCATTAGTAGGGAGATGTAAACTGTAACTGTAAGGTGACACCGCTGCACACCCACTAGAGAGACTCATGTTTAAAATACAGTGTAACCAGGAACACTGAGTGTAAACAGCTGGATTCCTCATACACTGAAGTGGACCTTTATAAATACCACAGTCATTTTGGAAATTATTTTGCTATATATTAGAAAGTTACAGTTATCTTGTGATCTGGATTTTGTTCCATTCTAGATATTTATCTTTAAAAAAGAAGAAAACTTATTTCTATAAAAGTTTGTGGTGGGGGAATATAGTTCAAGGTCATAAATGCCTACCTGGCAAGTTCAAGGTCCTGAGTTCAATTCCTAACACCAAAAATATATATACGTACAAAGATGTTCACAGCAGTTTACTTATAATATTCAACAACTGCAATTAGTCCAAATATTTATAAATATGCAGATGCAAACATATAATGTGGAACTGCCACACATCAAAAAGCAGCCAGCACTGAAAAGAAAGGAATTATTGATACACACGGTAACATGAATGAGTCTCCAAGTCATCTAACTGAATGAAGCCAAAGTCAGGTGGAAAAAAAGAGGACACAGAGTATGATTCCAGCATGTGTGAACCTAGAGTTCGTGATAGAGCTTAATAAATTATTGCCTACAGTTGAGGGCACCTGATCAAATAGCCCCTGGGTTTCTATGACAAGGGACATGTTGGCATCTTTTTTGGGGTGAGAGTTTCATTGCTGTATACACTTGCTAAAAACACAGTAAATTGTATAGTAACTCTAATGTTTTATTATACGTAGAATAGACCAGTAAAGCTGATTAAATGCTATATTGATGAGAATACAGGGTCTTATCTCTTTCCAAGGAGGAACCCTGAAGGTCAATGCTGCTTTGTGGAAATCATTTCTATCTCCTACAGTGCTTGGAAAGGTGCATTTCTTGGTGAAAACACTGGGGTTGGAGTGGCAACTTCTCGTTTCTTCTGGGGTTGGCTCTCATGTTCTGTCTTGGAGAAGAGTTCCTCCTTCCTGAAGAATGCAAAGTCACCTCCAGGCTGAAAGCCCATGGCAACACAGAAAACAGCGACTTCTGACAGAGAGGCTGGGTGTGCACACCCGCACCCCTCCACCCATTGGTGATGGCATGCAGGCTGATCCTGGAAGAACCAACTGCCAGGGGCCCTGGAAGTGACAGTGATGGTCCTTCGTCCCCTGGAGAGGGTCTATAGGAGCCTTGACAGGTTGTCAGCAGGTAGATGGTGTTTCTGTGGAGACTTATGTATTTTATATGCATACACGTATCCCTAGATGCAAATACTTGTGAACACACTCACAAATGCATACACAAGTGATGTCTTCATTCATCAACTTAATTTGTTCCACAGTTATGGAAAAGATGTCTGTGGTCGTGTTCACCTCCCAATGCAGTTTGCAAACAAAAATAGAATTTTGCCAAACACTTCTGCTTGAGAACCAAACTGTTCACACACAAAAGCCCAGGTGCTGCTGTATACATGTTACACAAACACACTCTTAAGTACAGACATATACGCTTGTGTACATACATGTACTCACATGCACAAACATATCCACTCATACACACATTCTTGCTTTGCATGACAGTGCACTGTGTCTTGGATGTCCATGGCTGGGTCGCTTTCTCATTGCAGAAACATCCCAGTGCATAGTTAGCAACCTAAGGTGACCACAGCACCCCTGGGTGTGGTGACATCAGGCTGCCATTCTCTGTGCTGGAAAGGTGTGTGTGTGTGTGTGTGTGTGTGTGTGTGTCTGCTCTCCATGAACAAGCATGGACAGGGTGTGCTCTCTGTCTCTGTGTCTTTCTGTCTCTCTCTCTCTATCTGTCTCTCTGTCTCTGTCTCTGTATCTCTCTCTCTCTCTCTCTCTCTCTCTCTCTCTCTCTCTCTCTCTCTCTCTCTTCTGTGCGGCCAGCATCACTGTGTCTTGGGCAGTGCTGATGAGGGAGGGATACCGAGCACTGAGAGTCATACAGAAACTCCTGACCTGCTTGATATCTGAAACCCCAAGATCCTGTTCTCTAAAATCCAGGAATGAAATCTAGGAACAAAGGATGTTAACAGTAGAAAGAATGCACTGAGAAAGAAAACTGTCCAAGAGAGACGAAGAGGGCTGGGAAAGTGCTTGTAATCTTACTGGTGGATTACAGATTTTCCCACCTCAGACCCACCTCACATCATGGTTTTGCCCTGTAAAACTCCCTTCAGAAGCATGATCCTTGGCATCGCAATCAGAATCAGAACCAGTTCTCTCTCTCTCTCTCTTCGGCAGAAGCTTTCTTCCCCTAGTAAGTAAATTCTCCTCTTAAACTATTTTGTTCCTAGAATTTATTCTTCAGTTTTAGAGAACACAAATTTATAACTCCCGACCTGCTGCCCAAGAGAGAAATTAAGAAAAAAAAAAAAAAAAAAAAGCAGGATCCTTTGTCACGATGGTGAGATTTCCCATGTTCACCACCCTCTCTTCTCCGCTCCCTAATCCCATTTCCCAAGCACAAACAGGGAAGCCTGCTCTCTGTCCAGCCTCCTTCTGATGCCTTGAGTCCCAACAGGAGCAGCAGCATTTGTGAGGGATCACAGCGGCTTTGGGTTCAGAGTTGCATTTCAGTGGGGGCTTGGCCTGGGAGAGGCCAGCAGCAGCTCCCCAGTGCTGCTCTTGGGGGTGGGGTGCAGATGCAGATGCAGTTCTTTAGATGTATGCAAGGTGCTGTCTACTTGCCAAGCTCAAGCCACTTTGCAGGGCTGGCATGATCAGCAAAACACATTTAACAGCCAGATAATCTAGTCACAATGACAGGCATATATTCAGAAAAAAATTACATTACAGGGAGATTTGGCTGTGAATAGTGGTTGATGAAGTGATGTGGTGAGGGCTCTTTCATTCTCCTCTGGACACACAAAGGAGGTGCTAATGAGGGGACTGTGGGTCAGCAGGGTGATAAAGAAGCCACATCTTCAGAAAGTTTATGTATTCATTGCTGTTGTTTGAATTTAAATGGAGGTAAATAGAATGAAAGGATACCTGCGGGGACTTCAGGAGTCCTTTTCACATCAAAGCTTGGAAACTCATTGCTCAAATAACCCAAGCAGCGTTTAGTTTGTTGAAAGTATTATAAAAAGGGGGCCCAGTCTGACAAAAGATTGAGAAGCACCTTTGTGTATGTGTTTAAAAGCTTATGTGTGGCTGCTGTTGAATTTGTAAGTAGGTAAATCTGCTGTCTGTAAGGGTGGAGGACTCTGACTTTAAAAGGGGCCCTAGGAGGTGCTCAGGGCATTTGCAGTGGAAACACATCTGAGTGACAGAAATGTCACCATCTGTAGACTAACTTGGGGCAGCAGCAATCATACAAGCGGGCGCCTCCCTGTCTTCAAAACCGACCCTGTGGTCTGTGATGAGCCCATGACTCAAGTGTGTGTAGCTGGAGCTGGAACTCAGTGAAACACACAAGCAAGCGCTCTGACACCGAGCTACAGCACCAGGCCCAGCCTTGTTGGGAGGTAACTGCTCATAACATCACCCAAGCTGGTTTCAAACCCATGGGCTCCCATGATCTTCCTGCCACGGCCTCTCTAGTGCTGGGCCCTGAGGGATGAACTGCTGTGGCTGGATCATCCCTTCACTATAAGCAACGCAATCTGCTAATATTTATTCCTGTGCCTTCTATTTAAGGAGGAAATTCACAGCCAATGAAGGGCTTAAATTTAATTAGCTCCAGTAGTCAAGTCCTGCTGTGCTAAGTGAATTTTGGAGTGTGGCAGCCAGCAGGGCAGGTCTCTGCAGATAAATCGTAATGTTCTAACACAGGTCAGAGAAGGTCTACCTCATGGTGATCCTGTTAGAGACTGAGTTAGGGCCCTCACTGCCACTGAAAACCTACTTATTTATTGCCAAGTTAGCACTGACATTACACCCAGCTACTGAGCTTTTAGTTCAGAAAACCATGGCAGCGTGGCCCGGGCACTGCCATAGAGGACCCTGCGTGGCTGCTGTGGCTCCCATGCAGTGGGTTTGCCACCACTGATCTGCATGACACACACCAATGCAATTCCAGGGCGGTGGCACTGGGAAGTGAGGAGTGGACCCCTCAGTGACAACAGCCAGCACTGGCTTGAGGGTGTGGGCTGTCTCAGAAGAGACCTCAGACTTCTCCCATGAAACTGGACCTCTCCCCAGGCTGCCAGGAGCACCTCACTGGGGACAAATGTGGATCCATACACCGAGGTGCATAGGAGGCGGCTTCCACTCCCCTTGCTGCAGTTCAGCTGACTTCCTCCCTAAGTCCTCATCCCATTGGCGGTGTTATAAGGTGAAATATAAAATTCCTTCATGTGTAATACTATCTTCTCACACCTTTGTCCCCGTTCATCCCAGATGAGACCCTTCCTGTGATTTTGGAGATAAATGAGCAAATTCCTGCTTTACATTTCTCAACTTCTAGTCTTAGGGGCCTTTGTTATTCTACTTCTGTAGGACTCTGAGATTAAACTTATAATATATCCTTGAACTGAGTTCTCTGTGTTTTTTTTTTTTTTTTTTTTTTTTTTTTTTTTTTTTTTTTTTTAACTGATTTTCTATGTCTTTGGTCAATCCAGAAATCCCCCAAGTTGCTGTACCTTCCCTACCCCATATCGGGAAGATGGCGGCCACTAGAAAAAGCAGGGTGTTGTGGGAAGGAAAAGACGGAACGGGGAGCAGGGAGGGAAAAACTAAATAAAAGAGAATAGAAGGAAGAAGATGGAAACACCGGCTTTTATAAATGAGAAGAGGAGGAACAGTTGAAGGTAAGGAGGGGAATAGGAAGAACGAATTAAGCTATAACATGTATAGGTAAAAATTCTCTGTGGTGAATGTGATTGATATATATAAAAATGCTAATAAAAATAAAACAAAAAATACATATTTTAAAAAATCAGAAGTGACAAGTGTGGGTGAGCATGTGGAGAAATGGGAAGCCACCATTTACCATGGAAATTTAAAGTGGTGATGCTGCCATGGTGACCCTGCCTGCTGCCCTGAGCTGCTTGCATTAGCTGTGACCTTTCTGTCCCCCCAATAGGATGCCTGTTCACTCCCATAGGAATGGTCCCAGCCCCCGTGTGCAGCCTCAGTCTTTCCCAACCTCTCATCAGTGTGCATGAGTTCATGGCTGCTATGGGGGAATTATGCATCACTTCCCTTCCTGTGACTGGGGAACCCCAGGCCCTGTGTTGGGACCCGCATGTACCCATCTCTAATTCCCTCTTTCGTGGTATGGAGACTCGGGATCTTTTTCTAGGTTCCCAGACTATTGGAGGGAAACTGTCATCTAGCCACCATCAGTTCAAGCTGCCACCTAACGTTATCTGATTTGCTCTCAGGCTCTTTCTTACCTACCCCTCAGCATGCAGAGTTTTTACTCCACAGAACAGGAGAGATTCTGATGAATCAGTTTCTTCTTGACTATGGGTTAGAGCAGAACCTAAAAGCTCAAGACGACAAAAAATCTTGTACTCTCAAAAATATAGTTTTCTCCTGAAAATAAGCACTGAGTTCCACAGTTCTGTTCTGGACCTTGGAAGTGGAGATGTTCGTTTGCATTCCTTCTTCTGTGCTGCCATTTGCACAGTAAACCAGAAGTCCCTTAGCCTCTTGTATAAGGACACATGGGGGAAATGCACACCTTGTCTAGGGTCTAATATCATCTCGATACAGGTGTAGCTGCTTGACCGCCTGCAGGAAGGTGCAGGCTAGAAGACAGCAAGTTCCCACAGTACTGTTTCATGCCCCACTTTGGGGAGCTCTGAGTCTACAAGGAGGCCTGGCTGACCTTACTGTGTTTTCCCTAGGGTCCCAGATGCTGTGGTTAGTGGAAGAAGCATCCTAGAGAAAGAAAACCTAGAGTGCTCCCAGAGAGATGATGGGTGTAATAAAACAAGCCTCCTCCTCCCCTAGCACGTGTAATATCCATTTAAATATTTACTTAGAGCAAATACATTTTAATGAATTTCAGTTAAAGTTAAATCAACTCATTAAGCCACATTTAAGAGCTCAGAAATATACAAGGAGCTCTCGGAGAGACTTGTTAATCTCCAAGTCAGACTGAGTTAAATCCAGAGAAGCCGAGTGGGTGGAGGGCAACGGCCTCTCCCCTGGACCATGAGGCTCTTGGCGGTGTCCATTGCAGAACGTATGCACAGGTGGTGACAGTGCCCGCATGCAGGTGAGGAAAGCAAGGCTCCAGAAACTGAACAGCTCCGGGGACCTTCAGCCAGCGGTGCTGAGCAAACCGAGCAGCATAGCAGAAGGCGCTCAGCCCAGCTCCACACAGAGACTCACACAGCAGAATGACTGGTCTCCATTTGCCGGCCGACTTGGTCTCTTTCCTGCCCTCTTCACTCAGAATGACTGGTCTCCATTTGCCGGCCGACTTGGTCTCTTTCCTGCCCTCTTCACTCTGCTCTGAGGCTGGAGATTGCTCTTCCCCTGGGAGTCCTAAAGCAATCACCAATCATCCAGGAGCTGCGGTAAGGAGGGTTCTGCCTTTGCACAATCACATCTCCCCGCCCGAGGTATCCCTTTCCCAAGACTCTAGCACTGCCACTGGTGATGCTGGCCCCGCCCAGTGCCTTTCTAGGCTTAGGGCCCTGAGAGAACTTCCCGTCTTCAACCCCTGGGATTTTCCATCTCTATTGTCCTCCCTTAGCCCTGCCCACAGCTCTGTAAATGGTCCCTGCCCTGGAACTCCCCAGATTGGGCTGCTTGGGTGGAGGATGCTGGTGCTTCTGGGCCACCAGGAAAGGGCAGCCTGGGGGTTCCAGGTGGCTCCTTGACAGCGGTGGGCCACGTTGCTCTCCTGCCATGTGTCCTTCCCTTTAGATTGTCATGCACGGCTCCAAGTGGGACTGATGAGGTGTGGACTGAGGCTCAGCCAGCTCAGACCGGTTTTGGAGACTGTAGCCTTCCTGCTCTGCTTCCATGGGCCCAGGGCACCTGGTTTATTTCTTAGATTTTTCTTTCCTGGATATGACCAAGAAATTAGTCTTTACACTGCGGTACTTAGGCTTGAATCCAGAGCCTTTCCTGCTGCAGCCCAGTCCACTCCCTTCCTGAGAAAGCATCTTATTCCTTTGCTGTTACCCAGACTGAGTGTGAACTTGTGATCCTCCTGCTTCAGTTTCCCTGAATAACATTTTTTTTTTTTTGTACCAGAGATCAAACTCATGACCTCACAATCGCCAGGTTTTTTTTTTTTTTTTTTTTTAATATATGATTCCTTAAAAAGTTTTATCATTTCTGCTAAATACAAATCCTGAGATCTTTAGCATTAAAATGAGTAAAAGAAATTAAAAAGAAAGGGCCCAATCCTTTCATATCTAGCTGTGTATAGTATTAGCATTGGTGTATGCTCTTTTAAAGTTCCCTGAGGGTAACTATGTATTGATGTGCTAGGGATGGAAGATATATTCATATTTTAGTAAAACATCAAATAAAGCTTTGCATATTGTTCTGTGATTTGCTTTTAACAGTTTATAATACTCTGGGCAGCATTTCATACTATGACACGCAATGACACCTCTCCTACTCAGAATAATACTTCTATTCTATCTGTGGACACCAACAGATAACTGCACTCATCTGGAGATGATCATCTGTGCAGTTTGTGTATTTCCTCCCATTAACAAAATACATACAGAAGTGCATTTCATCTGTGCATGTATACTTGTGTTTACGTGTCTATTTATCTGCCTGTCTCTTTAGCCTGTGTGAGAATCCTTCTACAGATCTGTTTCTGGAAAGTTAATTGTGAAGTCAAAGAGCAGATCACTTTTATTTTTAGGGAATCATCACTTGGGCCAAGAAACACCTGACTGTCCTGGGGAATCTGCTGTCCTCTGTCCTCAGCAGCACTGAACGTTGTCATCTCTTCTATTTTGGATTCCCCCAGCCCCTGCATCGGGTTCTGCAGAGATCAAATTGTATTTTGATGAGATGTGCCTTTCCATATTTATTAACAAGTTTGAGTCCTATTGTTTACCACCAATCGTGCTTCCATGTCTGTTATTTGTGTATCAAAGAACTTTCTGTTGGATTTTGGTTTTATTTTTAAGTGTGTTTTTCTGTGAATGTTGGTGACAGAAACACTTTACTATATGCGTTAGAACTATATTTTCAGTCTGCCCCAGAGCCGTATCCTGGATGCAGAATTAACTCCAAGCTCCTGTTTTTAACTTCTACACTTCATACCTCGGGGTTAAAATTTCCACCTGAGTTTGTCTTTGTGGAAAGAACAAAGCCACAAGGCACTGCCTTCCTCCTTCTCTCCATCCGTAGCCCGCTGCTGAAGAGTGATTGGCTCACACCCTTTCCTGGCTGCAGCCTGCTCAAAAGAGCGGAGCCCTGCACAAGGACTCGGACACCCTCCCAGAAGTACCCTCTACCCCTGTTCTGGACCAGGCTCCCTAAAGCCCTCTTCTGCCACCCCAGGTGCAGCAAGGGCCATGACTCCAGCTGCTTATTCATAAAAGCACCACACAGTGAACTGTGGGGTCTGCCTGCTCCAGAGTGAGTCCTGTGCCCCTTGCCCTGAGCCTCCATTTGCCTCCCTACTGTCTCATTCTCCTCTGGCAGGTGATGGTGACTGATGTGCAGGGTATTTGTAGCTCACGCTTTCCTGTTCATCACCCCAGACAGGAGGCTCCTTGCGTTCCTGCTCCCAGAGGTCAGAGTCAGGATCCTGAGTCAACCTGCTTACCTCTGCCCAGGAAGGTACTGAAGGACCTGTGATCAGTGAGTATTTGGGACCAGCCCCAGAGTGGGAGGACTGAGGGTTAGGGCATCTGCCCCCTCCCCAAGTGGGTGCACACACAGACATGCACACATGCACAGAACCTGATTCCTCAAATAGAAACAAGCAACTTTCAGCCAGAAGAAAGAGTGCTGACTGGCAAAATCCAGCAGATGTCCAAGGCTGGGTCTGGTTTCTTTCCCTATAGCAGACTCATTCTTTTCCTGATTCCTGTGTGTGCTGAAAGTACAGCTGCTGATTGGCTCTAAATTGGAAACTGGGCTCTGACAGGCACTTGACTATTGTGAGTCAGTTCCACTCTGCCTTCTCCTGGCATCACTGTTACAAAGGTAGGAAACCGATTACATTCCAGGAGAGGAGGTTCAGGGTCAGTGTGGCCAAGGTGATCTGTCAGAGTGTGAACTTTCTCTTCCTGGTCTCACCGGAAACCTCAGCAGGGGAATCCCCATCTCTGTTTCTGTGCAGCCACCATCTGCTTCTGCCTCAGCCCCAATTCCGGGCACCATCCACACAGCACGCACATCATCTGTCATCCAGCCCAGCTCATCCACGTCCCAGAGAAGGCAAGGAGTGCAGGGACCCCTACACATGCTTATGAATTCAAGTGCATCTCAAGAAGGAAATGAACAATGGGTTTTAAACTGCAGACTCCCTTCTAAGGTCTCCATTTAGCACAGCAACATACTCAGGAGAACTTAAAGTACAATGTGAGACTTGTATCACGCAGGAGATACTTGTAGAATTTATAGAAAAATCTCTCCTTTTCCCTCTCCACAAAGGTGCAGGTAAGACAGAATCTGAAGGGTACATTTTTGTTTTTCGAAGATTTTCTGTCATATGGTTCCTTATGCAGAAGCCACTTCACCGTTCTATACTGAGGCTTCTCTGAAAAATTGCGGGGGATGTGAGCAGGACCGGTGGCTGTCATCACTGCCTGGGCCACAAACTCTGCCCCCGGGATCACTGCTCTCTGGTCACCCTTCTCCAGAGCCTGTCAACCTCTTCCCCACAGTTCTGTGAGTCTCAAGAGCTGGGACTGCGGACACCAGCCATGTCCTTTGCGTGTGCCAAGCTCTGCCAGTAGAGGGCACTAGAATGAGTCCAGAAGAACCAATAGGAAGAAACTCACTGTTTCCTGTTTCCTGTGGTCTCTTCTAGCAAAAGCCAGCAAAGCGCTTGGTCTCTTTCTTTTTCCTCTCTTTTTTCTAACGGCTTCACTGAAATACAATTAATGCACAGAAGTTCACTCATCTTTCATGTACACCACTATGAATTTAAATATGTATAACCTGCATTATTATTGATGTAATTAAGGTAAACTTACCTATATGCTCTAAAAATGTCCTGTGTCTTCTTGCTCTGTCTTTCTAGTTTGGGAGTTTTTGTTGTTGCTGCTGCTTTGTTTTGTCTTCCCTGTTTATTAAGAATCCTTACCTTGACATGCATCCTCTACAAATATTACCTGCAAAACACTGAGTTAACCATAGACTCTGTAGAGCAGGGTTCATCTCTAGGTCTTATTCACAAAAGCTGAGAGATGGCAAAGCCCAGATATCTTTTTTGTCCATCTTTCCTGCAGTGTGACCAGCCTCTCTCAAGCCCAGAAGCACCAGCAGCACTGAGATAGCACCATGCTCACTCCCAACTTCTGGCCTCCAGATCCTCCCAGGATCCAGCTGGGAGTCACCCCAGCCTCTCATTTGTTTTTCTCTAACCCCAGGGATCTACTTCCTATAATTACAAGAACTTTTATCCCATTGCTTTTTTTTGTCTTTTCAGCCCACCAATAATCCCTTTCATCAAATGTATGTATTATGAGCTGGGGGTTTAGCTCAGTGCCATAAGCGCCTGCCTTGCAATTACACAGTCATAAGTCTGATCTCCAGTACCCAAACAAACAAACATATGTATTAACGGGTCTTCAATTGACCACGTGGCTTGTTCTATTTTGCTTGGACTCTTTCAGAATGATACCCTTTGGTGTCAGTCTGCACTCTGCTTGAAGAAGAATCGCATCTCAATGTGGTGTGGAGTCCTCACTCCACATTGCTCGACTAAGAGCAGATCATGTGAGACCAGTCTCTTTATCCTATCAAGTCTAGTTTCTTCTCACCTAAAGAGCATATTTCTCAGGACTTAGCTTAAAGACTTGGGACATGGGGCCTCTGCCTGCCTCCTGTTGGATGTTCCTTGCTTCTTAGCTTCCTCTGGGATATGCCCCTCGTGGGTGATGCCCTATGGCAGTGAAGAACATAGGGCTTGGAGCCAGAGCTTGAGCTGTAGCTGAGTGCAGGTTTTGCTTCATTTGAGTGAGGAGGACAGAATGATCTTCTCCATACCTTAATCTCTAAATATGCAGATTATTGATCGATGGTACTGTTAGGAAAGATAAATGAAGTAAAATGTGTAAATCTTTTAGCACGTTCTCAGCACCAAGTCAATGCAATTATACTTTATTGAATATCAGTGTTTTTGGTACTGCAGGCACAGTTACCACAGTCATAGCTGTAGCTCACATGAGGGATTTAGACTGGATTCTCAGGTAGGCGACATTCTCCTTCCATAGGCCTGGAATACAGGTGCATTCTCTACTTTCCCATTGTGAGAAATCACAGTAGAGCTGATAGCACTTAATTTGTGGAAGATAAGAAACCAGAAAGACCCATGGTGGCATCTAAAGTAACTGACACACCACACAACAGGATCAAAGACTAGGAGCAATGGGTGAAGTTGGCAGAAATGTGTACAGCTCAGCAGCAGATCCAGCATTCCCACAAGTCTTCAAGGATCCACTTTACCCCCAGGTTTCTAGCATTTACCTTAAAGCATCAGGCATATCTTGAAAGGAAGAGCCCAGAGGTCTCAGGCTCTGGAGTCTGACAAGCCCTCATTAGGACTCCAGCATTTCCTCTGATTGGCTGTGTGAACTGAACACATTACCGAGTCTCAGCCTATATGAAGTCTCTCTTTCCTGCTGTGTAAGACAGGGAAGGTGGCAGCACCTCCCTGCTGGGATGCCTGTCAGGATCACAAGAGTGAGGCACATCAGGTGCTGGGCATCGCAACAAGGGCATCGAGGCTGCTCCATGATTACTAAATGAACCATAGCTGTGTACTCCAAACTCCCAGAGTCTCGGCTATAAATGACAGCATGCAGATTGAGCTGTAGCAAGCTAAGTAATGATACAGCACATAAATATTTTATTTTACTGCAGCTTCTTACGCAGCATCAGGGTATTGGAAATCTTCCCTAGAGATGCATCAGTTTATGCCCTCCATTAAAATTTGGGGCTAATTTTAAAGCATAACACATAAGCCATCTCCCACAAATGTATTTTTGTGGGATATTTTTTGACCAGAAAAGATTTGCCATGAGCGAAATGGAAGGATGCTGTTGTGAAGTTCCAAATGTAATAATAGTAGGGCTGAAGGGAGTAGGCAGAGGCCAGGGAGCTGGAGCTCCCAGCTGGGTGGTGCCCAGTTTCTGCCAGTGTCCACCCCCTCCTTCAACTAAATGGAAACCATGTCCTGCAATTGTACCTGAGGAACCGTTTCTCCAGGACACTCTTTCTTTGACCTTTGGGCATATTAGTCATCAAATTTAAATAGACCCGGCTCAGCATAGCCCGGTTAATAATCTTCATCACTGGCTTTTCTTTTAACAACATATAATCTTTTTTTTTTTTTTTTTTTTTTTTTTTTTTTTTTTTTCCCGGTACCAAGGATTCATCTCAGGACCAGGCAGGCACTTGTGCAGCTGAGAAAAACCCTCAGATCTAATGATATATATTCTTGACTCCCTCTCACATAACTTTTGTTTTTATCTTGTGTTTTGGTTTGATGTTTTAACTATTTATTTGGAATAAAAAGTATGCAAACAGATCATGAACCCAACAGCTCCCATTTTCTCAAGTCAGTAAGATGTGAAGCTGTTCTGGTGTTTAGCATCCATGACAACAGTAAACAAAATATGGCAGATCAAATTTAGTTTACATCAATTATTTGTGGCCCACAGAAAGTGCAAGGATACTGAAAATGCTTTCAGGTGACTATGTAGGTGAGAATACTGTAACTGTGATGCAGTGAGCCGGAGTCTGTGGTAATCACTTTCTGACAGTTGTAAATGCATTAATTTATGATAGATACACACAGTGCCCTCTGTGCCTGGGGCTCAGCAAACCAAATCCAACTCTGAGAAGCACCTAGAAAAGAAAAACATGCTCTGAGAAAAGAGTGTGGGGGGAAATCAGTGAATTTAAAAATAAATACATTTGCTAATGTGAGTGAACTTGACAAGGGGGGAGGTCGCAGTAGGACGCTTCCTCCAGCTCAGTAAGGGACATCAGGCTTACTGCTGGGACTGCTTATCCATGCACGTTTACTGTTAGTGTCTCCTGTGCAGTGGATGAAAGGGAAGTTTAGTCAAAACCCTCAGGCACAACTGGTGAGGAGCTGTTGAATAATGTTTTAAGCATTAAACATATAATAAAACTTCCATAAACATCATACGCTGTGTAAGCTGCTGTGCAAATGAGTTTAACATCCTTATTTTTTGAGGTTTACTGATGATCTATTCTGGAGGTGATGGAATTCCATTTAATCCACAGGAAATAACTATGGAGACTTATAGGAATTTGGTTTCCATGTCATGATGTCAAAACTGTTATCCAAGTAAGAAATGATAAGACTAAACATGCTGCATATGGTATTTGATAAACCAAGCCTGTATTTATGCATCATTCCTGTTTTGTTACTGAATGACAAGAGGAGCTGGGGAGAGACTTTATAAGTTTTAGCATTGAAAATAAATTGTCTTGTCTGTACACGTGTGTGCTTGGGGTGAAAGTCCTCCTGGGGGAGAGTAAGAGGGACATTGGTTGTTTGAGCTCGTGGAACGAGTAGACTGTGTTAGTGCTGCAGAGTGAGAGCAGGATTTCCAGCTCAAGGGCAGCATGCTGGCTGTGCTCTCAGGGTTCGTGCTGCTTCCAACACACAAGAGACATCCTATGTGCATATGGTTCTGCCCAAGTCATATGCAATTCAGTGCTTCATTTCAAGAGTCTGGTTTCCAAATACATACTGGTTCAACTTTGTGAGGTGGCTCCTTCACCTCTGAACTGCGCATTTTGGTAGAGCTCAGCATTGCTTGTGAACATTGTCAGAAAGGGTTAGAAAGCACAGAACTCATTCACAGTGGTGTTGGAGATGGTACCCTTTCGGGGGTGGCCGGGTTGTGAATGTAGAGAATGTACTAAAGGATGACTGTGAATTCTGTGTGAGTCATGGATTAAACATTTGCAGTAGTTACCAGGAGTCTCTATTGCTAGGGGCATCTCACAAGCCTGGTCACTGCATGATGGAGGCATTCAAAGATAGAGCAGGGTCTGGGGAGTCTGCTGCTGCTTGAGCTCTTGTCGGTGTCGCTCCCGGCCAGCAGGAAAAACACACGACAGATTCTGACGGTGTGCAACCTTGTCTTTATTTGTCTCCGCGTGGGCCCCGCGAGGCCTCCGCTCTGCCACCAGCCCTTTCTCGCCGGTGGACTTTCTCTATCTCTCTCTGTGCTTCTCTCTCGTGGTGGGAGAGGCACTTACTTTTATAGGGTAACAGTGGCCAATCAGTTCAAAGCGCGCGATGCGGGCTGATTGGCTAACATCAGTTGTTGCTAGGCAGACTATTCTATTGCGCGGGCTGCTTACGTCGCCAGGGCAATCAGGGGGCAGGAAGCAGGCGCCAACTTGGCTCACTCGATGGGAGGGGTAATTTAGCTCAGGCTTTGCTCCTTCCTACAGGCCTTACGTCCGCCAAGTAAAACGACCGGTGTCGGCCGCGGCTCCCAACATCTCCCCCTATTTTATTTATTTTGAATGAATGTATGCATCGCAGCCCGCCCTGGATCGAGTGCAGAGGCTTATGCCCTGTGTTGAGGCCCACCGTAGGCCCTTGGCTTGGACCCTGGTCGGCCGCCCCCGGGTCCGCCAAGGCCTTGAGACCCTCGTCCTTTTTCCAGGGCCAGGAGTGAACTGGACGGAACCTGGATGCACATAGGCATGCACTCATGCCCCTCCGTGTGATCCCCTCGGAGAGGCATCTAGATCTGGGCAGATTCTAGTAATCCAGCGGCTTTCGTGCAGTATGGGGTAGGGCCTGGCTTAGGTCGAGTCGTGCTGGGGAGGCACGCTCTTACCCGTCATTGACTCACCTACCCTGCTGTGTGGTGTCAATAGGGAAGGAATGCGGAAGACCCGCCACACCTAGACCTGGTCGTAGGCCAGTCGAGCGAGCCATGCGTAGGCCTGGGGGTCATTGTGCCCATCACGGGCTGCTGCCAGGGCCGCATGGGCAACCAGGCGTACTTGACGCCGGGCCGCCGCAAGGCGCCCATTAATAAATGATGTAACCCATCGGAGCAAGCATGGTCCTATAAGCAGGAGCAAGAACAAGGAGCATAGAGGGCCTAACAAGGGTAGCACATAGGGGAGCAAGCCGTTCCAGGCCCCCAAAAAGGGATTGTCCTGCAGTTCTTTTAGGGCTCATCTTGTTGTTGGGTCTGCAGTTGGCCTCTGGTGGAACAGGCCTGATCTTCAGTCGAGGGACTTGTCGCGTCAACCTCTCTGGGACCCACAATGGTTCTCGTCCCGGTTCCTGCGGAAAAACACAAACCGCGCCTCGGTTCCAGCTGATTACCGGATCCGGGCCCATCCATTGTCATGCCATAGCTGACCGCGCCTTTGGAGGCAGGCCTTGGCTTACTCCCCCTTTTTATTTTTTATTTTTTATTTTTTTTATTTTTGGTCTTTTTCGTTTTTTTTTTTTATCGGTACCAGGGATCGAACTCGCGATTGCCTGCTTACAAGGCAGGCGCTTATGCCGCTGAGCTAAATCCCCAGCCCCCGTTTCCTCGACCGGCGTTTTTCTCAGCCTGCTCGGCAGAGTAGCCGCCCATGAAAATACCGTCCGCCCCGCGGCGCAACATCATAGGACGGCGGTCGCGACAGAGTGGAACGGGGCGTCACTTCCTGTGCCGGCTGAGAGAAGGGAGGGTCCCCTGTAGCGGCCTCTCGGCGGGGAACCGCTTCCGGGAACGAGTTCCAGGGCGGAGCAGAAGGTTCTGTCTCCCTCCCCTGCCAGGGGGCGCTCAGAAGCTCTCTGCTTTTTCATAAGCCTAGCTGAGCGGAGCGCAATTCGCGGCGCAACGCAGCGAAAGAGCCTTGCGTCTCCCCATCAAGCGACTTAGCCTCCTGACAGCTGGTCTCTTTGGCCTCCTTGCCATTCAACTTTCCCTCGTCCTCGGAGTCAGACGACTCCAAGGCTAGAGCCCCGTCCTCCTCCTTAGCATCCTTGTTCCCCTTGACGGACCCCTCTCGGGAGCTCCCTGACTGGGCCTGCTCAAAAGCCTTGCGTGCGTCCATGATTTCCACGTCTCTAACTGCCGAAGGGAACCCCTTCCCCTCCCCTTCAAGACACGCATGTATCATTTCCCACAGGGGGTGAATAGCCGGTGAAATATCGCCTCCCAATTCCGCCGAGGCGAGGTCCCCGCCTAACTTCTCCCATGACGGCAGGTTTAAATGCCCTGTGGGTAAAAACCAGGGAGCCACCCTATCTACCTCTGCTATGAATAGTTCCAGTGTTTTTTGACCTACCCTGAGGTCTCTAGCTTTTAAAAGCTTCCTAAGGGCCTTTACCAAGGGCCGCGCCTCCGCGCTCGGTAAATTACCCATCCTCAACCTCTAAGGGCTGTTACTCACCTCGTGTGACTTAAAGAACCCGTCACCTACGCGTGAGCCTGAGGGGAGTCTAAAAGCCCTGTAGGTGTGCGCCACCCAGAGCCCAGGCTTATCCCCCACTCACCTGTCCGGCAGCACCACGCTGGAGCGTTGCACACCACCGCCGCGTCTCGGGGTTGATCAGTCCCCGTACGGGCCACCAGATGTCGGTGTCGCTCCCGGCCGGCAGGAAAAACACACGACAGATTCTGACGGTGTGCAACCTTGTCTTTATTTGTCTCCGCGTGGGCCCCGCGAGGCCTCCGCTCTGCCACCAGCCCTTTCTCGCCGGTGGACTTTCTCTATCTCTCTCTGTGCTTTCTCTGTGCTTCCTGTCTCGTGGTGGGAGAGGCACTTACTTTTATAGGGTAACAGTGGCCAATCAGTTCAAAGCGCGCGATGCGGGCTGATTGGCTAACATCAGTTGTTGCTAGGCAGACTATTCTATTGCGCGGGCTGCTTACGTCGCCAGGGCAATCAGGGGGCAGGAAGCAGGCGCCAACTTGGCTCACTCGATGGGAGGGGTAATTTAGCTCAGGCTTTGCTCCTTCCTACAGGCCTCACATCCGCCAAGTAAAACGACCGGTGTCGGCCGCGGCTCCCAACAAGCTCTTTCTTTGCAAAAGGTGATGCTCAACCCAGAATCTTCACCCAAATTCACAACAGGATTACTAATGAAAAATTACCCCATCCCCATCTCCCAGGAGGGTTCTCAGCAAATCCTAGTGACTCCTGTGAACAACATAGGATGACCCAAGGCTTTGAGAGTTCATTTACAGCATTTGGATAAGTAGCTGTGTGTTGCATTTAATTCCTTTTGTCTTAATGAAGGGAAAAACTAAGAAAAAAACAACCCTTTTCCCCATGATGCAATGGGATCCCAGCCAAACATCTGGAATAGAGAGAGATTCAGTAACTGAAGGAACGAGAGCAGACTGCGTGTGATTTTTTGTAGTTCAACCGTCACTCAGCATAGTGGGGAGTGTCAGGGATAGCGTTTCTTTTTTTAAATGAAATACATATTTTCAAGAGAAAGTGTGTAATTTGTGTTGGAAAATTCACTTTTTGAACATTTAAATTTACAGCAATTGCTATAAATAATGTTAGTCCTTATAGCCATGACTTCTGGAGAGAAATGGCATTAACTTCCAGTATTTTCCTACATGTATATTCATGTGCATAAAATATTTTGCATCATTTTCCCCTTAGCATTATATTCTAAGCATTTGAATGGCCACTAAAATGTCTTTGGGAACAGGATTTTGGCTTTTCAGCTTTCTGGATGACTGGTGCATATGCACTGCAGTAGAAATGTGAAATGTGTTATGAAGCAAAGACAGCCTCTTTCCACTCTTCAGACCTGGTGCTGACCTCGGATCCCCATGACTGCCCTCTGTACAGATGTGGATGTGGTGCCAGGGGTCTGGTGCCCAGCTCAGGTGATCACTCCTGCTGTGGTCTGAGTGCTTCTGAACTCCCAGAATTCATTCACAGTGGTGTTAGGAGATGGTGCCCTTTCGGGGGTGGTCGGATTGAGAATGTAGAGCCTTCATCAGGGTTAAGCAGCTACCTTCATCAGAGGCTGAGGAGCCCAGAGGCCTTCCCCTCCACCAGGCAGGATACGGGGCAAAGACTCTAGTTAGGACCCAAAGCTTCCTAGGCCCTGGAACTGAGGCTCCTTGGACACTGAGTGTCCTGCACCCCAGTATTGGACTTTCCAGCCCTCGGAGCTGAAAGGTTTAAGTTAGTGCTGTTGATACACTTGCCAGTGTAAGGTGATCATTCCACACCCTGAACTTAGACCCAGGGACAAACACAGAGGGCATTAGGGCCTTTGGCTTAATGTGTGGGCTTTCATGGAGTTGAACAAATATGTGTATTTGAGTCAACAGGAGTGAATCGAAATGGAGGAAAAATTGTTATTTTATAGATTTTTGCCCTGCTTTGCCTAAAATCCATTAAACCACTGGCATTTCTCATGGCTCTCAGATAAGTCATACAGTTAATTTTTGATAAAATATTTTATTTTCATTGTTTACATGAAAAGTTAGAAACAATCAATGTTACTAAAACATGACAGCTATGTCTGAGGGCTAATTTACTGAAAATTATACAAAAAATTGAAAATCATTACTTTCCACCATAATTTGGGTCTGAGTTCTTTTCTATCTATATGTAAATGGTGGAATCTTTTGCCTACTTTTTACAATCTTGTGGTCTTGCCTGTTTCTTAAAGTTAATGAAGTTCTGAAAAGATGCTGAAGATTTGATAGCAAATTGGAAAGATTTATTTCTGAATATAAACTTTGCTACCGTGGAATCTTCTCACAGATACAAAGCTATCATCTGCACTCTGGTATTTAAGGATAAAGCGTTATTTTAGTATTTACCATTAATAAAATTTATGGATTGTCTTAAAGTCCAGACTTCTATTTTAAATATAAGTGCAATTCCTGGAAGTACAGCCAGGTAGCTAAAGCTCTAGCTCTGTCTTTATTCCCAATCTTCCCTCTGCATGAAGAGATTCGTATGAATTTTCTCTTATATGCTTGGCATTTATCTGGGTTTGATTATCTATATTTTAACTGTAATTTACTATCTCTCTGGGAGGGCAGTTTATAATTAAAATTATTTTTAATATTGTGTCTTTAGTTCCTTTCTGCTTAATGAGAGTTTATAAAACAATTTGGTCCTCATAGGGAGAACTCAGACCAAGAAAAGTTCTGTCTAGGGCGAGATTTCTTTATTTTTAGCATTTGTGCTGCAGGACTGAGTTTAATTTAGCAAATATGTTTGCAGGGCTTAGAAAGGTGGGTTTGAACAAGGAAAAGTGGCTGTTAGCCTGTGCCTGCGTTTCCTCACTGGCATTCAGGCTGGGGACTGAATGACCGTATCCTGTCCTCAGGCCAGTCAGAGGCAGCCAGTTGCTCTGCCAGCCTCCTGCTGTGTGCATCAGTTGGCCACTGGGCATGCTAGGAACATTCAACAAAGCCTGCAATTCATTCCCCTCCCTCTTCCTCAGCCTTTCTTAGGAAACTGACTCCTTCCCAGGAAGTGCAGAGGTCTCTGGACACGAGCAGTGCCAAGGCTCAGATGCTAGTGAGCTGCATACGACGCCGGTGATTGCACCTGCATGGGTGTATCATGATTCCCATCTTCCTCTAGTTGTATTAGGAACCCAAGAAAATTGCTTCACAAGACAGAGGACAAGGAAGGATGACATGTGGGTAAACATCCGAGTGCATGGGTCCCCAGAGCTTCAGTCCGTGAGCACAGCTTGTAGAACTCTGAAGGACAGAACAGGAGGGGTCCTTTCTTACAGTACCTGTCCGTGCTGTTCACTGTGACTCCTCACTTCTGATTCCATGGTGGCTCATTGTTGGGATGTGTGGTTGGACCACCCAGAAGACAGGAAAGCTTGTTTTTCATTGTGGGCACTGCTGCTGCCCCAGCACTCAGGGCCTCTCGGCAGCACAAGCCCACCCATCTGACCTGGGTGGTCAGACCTAAGCCCCATGCAAGGAAGGGAAAGGGAGAAGGCAGGATTTTCTCCCCTCACGTCTTTGCAGGGTGCTTTCATATCAGCTGCCCCAGCATAATACTGGACACAGAGGCAGAGCCAGGCTCCAGCAGACATTAGAGGAGGAGGACACGAGACTGATATGAAGATGAAAGATCACCTGACAAGGAGCACTGCAGCTGTGCTTCGGAGATGGAGGATGAACCGAACATGGAGATAAAGGTGAAGGAAGGCCGCAAGGAGGAGAGACCCTCCCCCAGGCTGGGAAAGGCAAGGGAGGTGGTGCAACAGCATCAGCAGTGGCTGGAGAGTGGGGTGAGGATCCCCAGAGCACACAGAGAAGCAAAATTGTCCCATGGGTGTGAGACTGTACTTTTTTTTTTTTTTTGTAAACTGGCAAGTAGTAAATATTTCAGTCACATCAAGTCATGTCTTTTGTGTCATAACCCTTCAGCTCTTTAGGAGATTGAAAAGCACGCATAGAGAATATATCTGTATCTGTATTTCACATGTCTGTGTCTCTATGTAAAACCCATGGATGTGCTCTAAGGGGACTTCACACACACGCATGATGCTCTGTGTTAGGCACACAGGCCGTAGCCTGCCTTATTCTGTCTGAAGATGAAGATTATGAAGCTAAGTGAAGTTACCCTAGGACTCCATAAGTAGAGTAAGAGCCTGACCTGTGCTGTTATTGGTTCTCTCCACTTGGTTGGATTCCAGAGCAATCTGTTTCCTCAGTGACATCATTAATTGCACCGTATTTGCCTGCAGTGTTCTGGGCTCCAGGTGATATTTTTGATGTTTATGAAGATAGCAACATCAAATATCCATGTGGAAAATCCAATTGTGTTAGATTCCATTGCAGTACTGCAGTTCTTGTATTATTTGATTCAACCAAATTTCTGACTTACAAGCATCACATAGCATCGCTGGCTATTTTGCAGAGAATGGAAATTCATTGCTGCGATATTAGTCAGCTCTTAGTCTCCCAGGAGTCCAGTGGGGAAAGGTAGGCTTGAAGAGGAAACATGCTGCAAGGGATGCTGGGTGTTGATCTCCTGAAGGTATCAGAAGGGGTAAGTACTGGGGTCACCCTGTGTCTCACAGAATGGAAACCATTGGTAGAGGATGACAGGGTCTGATGCTGAGCCAACTCACACTGTCACCAGTGCAGAGTGACACAGACTCCATCCTAGGCACCAGCCTGCCAGGAATTACCCACCTCTGTATCGGTCAATGTTCTCCCAATTAAGAGAACCAATGGGAGCTCACAGGTAGAAGGATAGATGGAAGGGTCAATGATAGACAGATAGACAGATGACAGACTGGTGCTAAACAGCAGGGCCTTGCTCAGAACCCCTCTCCATAGTGCCACCACATTGCAGTGTGGAGTATTACATTAGCAGGGTGACTGAATTCCAGCTCTTCTCCTTGGCACCCAGATAAGACTTGACTTCTTTTAAGCTAGACAATCACCTGCAAGGATTGTGAGCAGTTTGCTAGGAAAACAATCCACCAGGGGAACCCTGCATTCTCATGGACTCAGAATGCATTTCCTGAGCGATTACTTGGTGATGGTGGCGGTGAGGTTCAGTGCTTTAGGGTTCTGATCCTCATGGGCCCAGTGGTATGTGCCATTGGCTGCCTGCATGATGACCAGTGTTATTCACGAGCCTGCTGGTCAGGCAGGTGCCCCAGAGAGCAGGTCATGCAGGCTGGAAAGTGGAGTCCAAACCAAGCCGGGCAGTTTTGTTCCCTGTGTCTGTGCTTGGTCTTGGAGTGAGTCTATTAGCCTGTTTGCACCTAGGACTATGATTGGGATTTTCTGATCTTCTGGGGTGGAGCTACTTTGAATACAAGAAAACATAGAGGAAAATGTTCTCTCCTGCTTGCACTTTCTTGTCCTGGTTAATATGGATTTGCATAGGCACCCGATCCCAGCAGCTGCACAGGCGTCTCTAATCTCAGATGACAGTCAGGGCAGTGACCTCACACCTCAGGCTGCAGCAAGGCCACCTCTACAGGCATTCAATCAAACGTGTTTATTTTACATTTCTGTTATTTCAGTAAGTTTCTCATGTTACCATTTTCCCTAATAGTCAAATAAAAATACATCTCTTAACACAATCTTTTTGCTTACAAGTTTAAAATGCACATTGTTTATAAGTCAGGCTCCTCAGTTCTATGCTTAGGGTGGGTAACTTCTACTTGATCAGTTTCCTCTCAAGTGCAATTAAAGTATTAATTTTTAAAAGAGTTGTTTAATTCCCATCTTATTTCTTAGACGTTCACAAAGCAACAATAACCAAGCTCCGTGTGTCCTTCCCTTCCTAACACATGACCGGAGGAGGGCCCTAATGAAATAGTGGATACTCAGAGACATCTATTGTGTAGAAGCTGGAGAAGCCCATTTTGCTTCTACTCAGTGTTAAAAGTTGCTACCGAGCATGGAACATTGCAAAGCAGGGTGCATTTAAGCCCAAGCACAAGAGAACTTTCATGTGAATAAGCAATGAGAAGACATCCTTCACATTGAAATGCTTGCTCCCCACTTTTGATGTATGAAAAACAAATACCCAGCTCAGGCTATAGTGATCACTTATGTTTGATTGATTGTATGTCTACAAGAGAGGGATGAAAAAGGACAAAAGTGTTCTAAAGGAGAAAGTCACCAACAAGTTATTGATTTGATTTAAGCATCCGGAGGCAGGGCTGGCAGGGCTGGAGACAGGCAAAAGTAGGCAGGCTGCCACTTCCCCTGACAATAGGAGCTCAGTATCACCAGCTCCAGTGTCAGTGTTCACCAGTTGAATATTCTGGGGGTTTTGCACCGAGTCAGTCAGAGTTTTCACAATCCAGGCTTGAATAAGACTGTTGTATCCTGCACTGCACTGGGCCCTCCAACTATATAACTTGTCCCAAATTGCTGTGGGCATGTTGGGTTGAGCTTAGATCCTCAAGCTCAGTTTGGATATTGTGCATTTAGCCAGTTGATCACGGACAGGGGGTTCTACTTCCGGTTTCTAAAAGAGAAGACACCAGAGGTCCGGCCCAGTAACTCTAGGTCATATTCTGAGGACTAATAGCAAATAGCATACAGTTATCACTGCATGGATTTTGGACGTGGCTCTCTGCACTCACTTAATCCTGGAAATTCTTTTGGTTTTCCCATGAGAAACAAGTGGAACATCTGTGAGCTGCACCACTGTTCTCCACTTCACCTGGACAGTAATGACAGGTGGAGTTGGCCTCAGAGCTCACAACAGTTCTGAGCATCATGCCTTTTCCAGAAGGCTGCTATGACTCTGCTATTGTATCAAATCCGGAAGGATAATCCCACCACCCAGAGCTAGGCTGAGAAGCTTCGGAAGGTGCATGTGAGCAGGATCAACTAGTGATATCTGCTGCGATGCGGACTCTGGAGTTTCCATCGCAGGAAAGGCGATACGTCTGTCTGCTCCTCCTGTGCCAGCCATGTGCAGTCCCCAGAGGATCCCTCTGCTTTTAGGTCTCTTCTGTTATTCCAGACTTAGACAGTGTTTTTAAATGTCCATTGTTTCAGAAGATATGCCTAACAGAAATCTTAAGTCTACTTTTTTTTTTTTTTTTTTTTTTTTTCCTAAGAGGAACTCATTCTTTTCTGGACGTAAGCATGTGCTCCCTTTCACTGTGGGCAGTCAATCATCTTGTTCCCACTGCCCCAGCATTCAGGGAGGGGTACTGAACCAGGTGATCCAGCATAGCTAATCGGCAAGGCTTCTCTGCCTGCCCATTGTTAGGAGGGACCCCATGTTCAATAGGACATCAACCCAACCCCCAGCAATAGCTGGTTAAGGATGTGAACACTGACCAGGAGCTGCACCGTTTCGAATTAAATTTTCTTGGATTCACATAAAGAGATCATCAACCCAAAGAAACTGCAGCCACAGGGCCCTCTCTTGCACCCAGGTAAGGATCACCTTGAATTTGTTGCACATGTGATAATCCTGTCTCCAACCATGTTCATACCTTGAGTCACTCACCAAAGTGACCAGGGAACAGCACAATTCCCCTCACCGGGAATCACCCAAATTGCTGGTAACTGAGGTGGAGGGGCTGCCTCCGAGGGCGCCAGAGGGAACAGCCAACACGTGCAGGGGCTCTGTAATTCAGGACTACCAGGCTGGGTGCTGCTTTATAAAATACACTGTGAAGTTTTGTTCCAACTGGGATAATTTGATAAACACCACACATTTAAGCCAAGCAATAAAGGGCACAAAATGTTGACAAGTGGAGTGTAGATTCTGGAGACATGAGATGATTATTTGAGAGAGCAAAGCCCAGTGGAAGGCCAACGCACACAGAACCTTACAGGCAATGAGTCCGCAGGGGTGGCCTTGAGTGACAGGACAGCTGCAGCATTCCCCTTCCCCCTTTTGTACAATAAAGAAACTGTGAAAGGTAAAGGACCAGAAGAACAAACTGGAGTGCACCTTTGGAAAAGAGGAATCACAGTGGCTTTAAAGTTAAGGCATGGGCAGGAAGGGCACAGCGAAGCCCATGGTATCAGCAGCAGGGAGCCGGGCAGAGAGAGCACCCAGGAGACATGGTGGTGGGATGCTTGACTGGGTGCTGGCTTAATTCAACGTTGCTACACCAAACACGTGTGGGACGACTGACTCATTCCAAGTAGCCCAGGAAAGTGAACGACTGTAAGATCTGATAGGAATCAAAATGGTGTTCAGCTCGTGTAGGACATTCCTACCTTTGGAAACCTGTGACAAGATTCAGAGGGTAGAAATATGGTGGTGTTTGTAGTTTTTCTTGAAACAGTCCAAAATAAATAAATAAAAATACAACAATCTGAAGCTTATCTGACTTTGGGGAATGTGTGTCAGTTTGTTTGTTATAGTTTCCCTTAACCTTCTTTTGGTGTCTGAAAGTCTTTAAAATTTATTAATGAAACCTTTTTTAAAAGGTAACTGCAGCTCATGTATTGGATGTTGAGAAAAGAAACCAGAGAACCCTCCGGTGGGAATGGCGCAGGCTTGGAGACTGTTTCCCTTGCTACATAGTTCTGACCGAGGTTTTGTCTTTCTAAAAGATGCTGCTCTTTCTTTTTGGTTGTTAGGACCTTGTTTTTGTGCACACAGGGGTGACGCAGTGTCAGGGATTGGATCACGGTTAATCTGATTGGCTGGGACCCCATTCTTCATGGCCAAGGGCTCCCCAGGCCTGTGTATAACCAGAGGTCAAGGGTGGGACAGTCCTGCCTGTGAGGTCCAGGGACATTCCAGGGCCCTAGGATTTAGGGTGCTTTCCTAGGGCTGAATGCTTTTAGGCCAGCTCTGGGCTTTCTGTATAGACAGAACCTTGATTCCCTCTTGTAGTTACTGAATTAGAATATGCATTTCATCAAGAGTTAGGGCAGCCCTGTTTTATGTCTCTGATTCTCAAAATTTGTCTATTCTGGCATCTCTAAGAAACATCAGGATTGTGGAAACATTCCAGGCTCATTCTTTGAGGTGCATAATTTGAGAGTCACTCATTTCTGTGGCTGGGGAGGCTATAACTGGAGACCGCATTCTATCTCCCTTGAAAAAGGGGGAAATTATTCATTAACCAGTCCTGCATTTCAACGTGATAACCTGGGAAAGAAGAGACATCTGCAGCAAAGTGGCCTCTGTCATTCCAGCTTGCAGACATCCCCACTGGCCCCTTCTTCTTGACTGCATAAATCACTTTGTGCCGGTGACTTTTGTTCTCCTCTTATGGACAAATAGAAAAGAACATGTAGCTCATCATTCTTTCTCTCCCTTAAATAAGGGATCTTCCAGGTCCACCTTGGGTTGCTTCACTGGCAACCTCTGAGTCCACCTGTCACTGTTTTCCCTCCCATGCCGTGCCCATTAGGGATGCTGTCGTGGACTGGGACTGAACCGAGCTCTTTCTCCCACCAGCACACAGTGAGGTTTGGACTCTGAAACAGCTCACAAGAACTCAGAGAGTGAGGGGTGAGGAGAGGCAGAGATTTTCACCCAGCCCCTCTTCTGGGTTTAGGACTGGTAATACCTCATCTCTCCTTTATCACCGCAGTGTCTATTCAGCTGTTGTATTCAGGTTCCGTTATTAATCAGCAGCTGAGTTACTTATTTCTTTAATGCACTGATCACACTCCATCCAAAAAGAAATAAGACAGAAAATGTGCTGTGTTCTTGAAAGATGTAATAAGTCCATTTTATCCCAAACCCAGAACACAGCCAACTGTGGTCAATGACAATCTGTGGAGTATGCTTGAGGCCCAGGAGTGGGGGAGACACCATGAGTGTTGATTAGGTTTGATGATGGAGAAGTTCTCAAATGCAGCCCTTGAGATGTGTGCTGGTCCAAGTAATTGCACCTGCTTGAGCTGCAGTGGCGTCTGTGGGTCAGAGTTTTGTTTTCTTCTCTGTTTTCCTCTTTGAAACTTCCTGGGGGCCCGAGTGAGGGAAGAGAGGGAAATGGTCCTATCGGTTGGCTACTTATGTTTGTTTATTTATAATTTCTATGAGAAAATTAGTTATAACTGGAAAGAACAAGAAGATTATCTTTCCATGAAAGGTTAATACTCTCAGAGGAGATGGATGATTAGTTTTTATATTCACCAAAGCTTGGGAAATAATGCCAGGCGTCTTACCTCTGCACATTTCGCATTATCTGAACAAAGTTTCTCAAGCTTGTTTGGCCAACAAAGTGAGCTGAAGCTGTTATTGAATATAAAGAGTCCTGGCTTCTCATGAAGACAGCCTGGTTTATTAAGTCTGGCTCAGGATGCCTCCTTCCAGAGCAACTGGGTGCCGTTGACTCTGAGTTTACACCCGGCAAGGCTTCCTCTTCACTCACTCTACCTGGCACCAAATATTTGAGTCCCTGCCTTGTGCCAGATCAGTACCACGGTCCCAGCAATCATTGCTTCAACTCTATCCTGAAGTCTTCATGTGTGATTGCACTTTTCAGGTCCTGAAACCCAAAAAGGAGCTACTTTGAGCAAAATTTGGCCATCTACAAGAGGGAATTTGAGTCCCAGAGACACTGCTGACACCACCAAGGAAACACACGAATGCTAAACCACCCCTTGGAATAAGAGTCTTAAATAAATCATAGGAAGCTGTGAAGGGGCAGCCAGAAGCCCTGGCCGCATCTAGGGTTGCCGTGGAGACACCAGGTGTGGACACCTTTTGAACAGTGAGCTTTGTAAAAGTCATGGTGAATGCTTTTCCCACCTAGTGTCTAAGAGGAAGCACTGGGACTCCACCTCCACACCCAAACTGTGGGCACTTCCCAGCTGTATCCTCACAAACCAGTGGTCCCTCCTGGGGCTGTCAGGGATTTGAAAGTCACTAGAGCACTGGAATATTCATAGCAGATAGCAAAGGAAGGCAGCTCCAATGATAGGAGAAGCAAGACTCTTCCCAGTCTCATTCTGGGCCCCTGGCAGGTTTATCGTGGTCATTTAGATTTGTTCTGCTCCAGGGTCACTGACATTTATTCTGCTGGATGCATTTCTCAGTTGGTAGTTCTTTTTTGTCTTCTGAGGTGATGATAGGTTTCAATGGCTGGAAGTGTTCAATGCTGAATATTTGTGGTGTTTCATTCCTTTGTTTTGCTCTCTTTCTTATAAGGCAGAGAAGCAAGGAATGTGATATCCATCTGACACTGTGCTTGTGGATCTGATATTATGCACCCAGGGATGAACTTCACAGATCAACCTCTCTGATCTACTCTGAAGCAGAAGCTACACCAGAACTACAACTCTGCTAAGGCTGTGTGGATGTCCCCCCAAACCTCATGCACCATGGGAGCAGGCTTCTAGAATTTGTGGTTGATTCATGGTCCAATGCTGGGACTATGGGTGTACATGCTACACCAATGGAAAATGTGGCCTGCATAGAATAGGAGGGACAGGATGAGAATTCTTTACATTCTTCCCTTCTTGCTCTTGCTTCTTTTGCTGTCTTTCACTGCCATGAACTGTTACCTTGTTCTGTGCCATGAGCCACCTTGCCTTGGAGCCAGGTGAGTATGGACTGAAACCTCCACAGATTGTGAGCTAAATAAGTGTTTTCTTCCTTCATTTTGGGTGATGGGTACTTTGTCTCTTTGATGAGACAAAGTACCAACACAAGCTCTACTCTTTAAGCAAATGAATATAACCAGAACTTCACTATTAATGCTCAGCTCCAGGTTCTGTCTCAACAAAAAGAGAACTGGCACTGTGTCCTTAGCTTTGAAAAGGAAATGCCGGATTCTGAATACAGGGGCTGTGGGTCCCAGACAGAGTGTCCCACAGTGCTCTCTGGAGGAGCCTCCCTCCGCAGAGGTTCCTTCCCTTTCCTGCTGCCAGGCAGCCTCATGGTGGATGACTCTCCATGATGGTGATGACAGTGCAAGGAGTCCGGGGGCTGTGTAGACTTCCCCATCACAGTGGAGTCCCAGCCATGACCACTGAGCACATCTGGACTGTGCAGGACAAGGTGGCTGATTTCTATGGTGGGCTCTCCTGTCATATGGCCAGTGTCCTTATGGGAAGAGAAACACTGGGCCCAGAAACGTGCCCACAGGTGGAAAAATCATTCACAAGGAGAGAAAACAAACACCTGCATACTGAGAGAAGGGCTTCGGTCAAGACAGCACTGCCCACAGCTTGACCCTGGTCTGTAGCCTCCAGAACACTGTGCAACCAGGATCTGCATGGCTTGGGTGAGTCAGTCACCTAAGCCATGCATGTGGAGAGGAAATTAAGAGCACTTGTGAGGTGCACAGATAGACTGCACCAGAACTTGTGGCTTCCTTTGTCCTTTGCCCCTAACTGGGACCCTTAATTTTAAAATATTCACGCCTGCTCTTCTTTCACTGCTGGCTAACGGGACAAACTCACGTCACTCTGCACTCTGCCAGCACACAGCCCTGAGTTCCCACGTAGTAATGGGAGCCACAGGATGCATTTTGTACGAGCTCTTGTTATTTTTCATATGATTTTTCAGCTGTGCAGGAAAGTATACAGACATATGCAGGCTCTCTGCTGCATGATTCCTCCTGGGTACTCAAGAATCAGCAGTGAGCAAAAATTTCTGGACCCCTTCCATTCACACAAAAATCTCTCTGTCTCTCTCTCTCTCTCATGTGGCACTTATAAAGTACACTCTTGAAACACACATACATCATAGGGTTTACTGTTGATGTTACAAATGACATTTAATACTATAATGGGAAGACTTCATGAGTCCCTTAAAGCCGGAGTTGTTATTCTGTGCACACTCATACAGTTCACATCTGATACCATGTAAACAATTACCTGCATCTTAACAGCTAACAGGAAGTTTTCCTTCAATAATGGCTGTATCCTGGCCTTGTTTACATCTTTCTCTAAACCTTCGAAGTCATAATTTTGCGAGCTTATATTCCCCATGAAACATAAATGTGACACACGCACTCATTAATTCAAACTCCTGGTTGACACAATGTATCAACTGTAACACTAGAAGCCAATATTGTTGTGTTATACCTCCTTTCTCTAAGCGAAGAAAAAGTAACGAAATATGAGGAGTGGACAGCCCAGGAAGGCCAAGCATACAACACCCCACACAGAGCAGGTGTGCATGTGCCCCTCTGATAGCCAGCCACCTAGGAGATTTGCACTGAGGCCCAAGAAAAGGGTACACAGGTGGAAGCAAGCCTTACTCCTGTCAGACTCTTCCCTGCTAGGGTTGGACACAGACAGGGGTCTTGAGCGATGCCTAAGCAGACAGCAGGAGGAGAGAGGAGCTGTCTTGTTGAAACACAAGCTCGCAGACCATGGAAAGGACGACATGAGTGTGTGCACATGTGTATGTGTGTGCGTGTGTGTGTGTGTAAAGAGAATGGGATATCATCAACAAAAATGCATTTCAGCTTCTTTGTCTTTAACTACCATATTCTAGCTGACTTTTTAAACTTTATTCTTTACAACAAATATATATGATTGTATGACACAACAATATTGGCTTCTAATTTCAAAACCTCACAAGCTAAGTGACAAGGTGTTACAGTTGATACATTGTGTCAACTTGAGAAGTTTAGAAGTTTAAGTGAGGGACTCAGCAGGGAACCAGGATCCTTACTTTGTAGATATCCTCAGCCTGTGCAAGAGGAGGGCAAAGAAATTTGTGAATGCCACACCTGCCCTGGGTGTAGTGGTGGTGATGACCTGGGTAAAATATAAGGGATGAAACTGAATATGAAGGATGACTTGTTTCCTCCCTCTTTTGCTCTTGTTGCTTTTGCTATCTTTGCCACCTTCAAGTGTTTCCCTCTGCCATGCCAACCTGCCTGGGAGCTGCTGATTATGGGCTGAAACCTCCACAAACAGTAAGCTAAATAAATATTTCCTTCCTTCATTTTCAGTGTTAGGTATTTTGTCCCAGCAAGGAGAGAAAGTAACCAAGACTCCAGGAGATGATGAATGAATGGAATGATGACCTTCAGGGTACCAACAGTGGCAGTAATGTGACTGACTGTGCTTAAATGCATGCTGGACTGGTGCCGCCCTCACAAGGCCTGTGGGGAAGGGGCAAAGGAACAAGTGAATCCCTGCATCATCAGCGATGCACCCAGGGGGCTGCAGCCCCTGGCATCCACTGGCTGCCTTCTGCGTGCCCCTCTCTTGGTACAAATTGTTGAGCACTGGAATGTGTAAGGGTTAAAGTGCTGAGCACAGTGCTCCAGAGACAAGAAAACAACCGAGCTGAGGCAGCAAGGACTCGAGGTCCCAGAGCTAAGACTGTCTACTACCAACCAGAGAGATGAGACAGTTCTCCCAGTGAGCAAGATTTGCTTTGTCCTGTATTCTGTTTCGCAAGACCTTGCTCAGTTTCCCACCATTACCTCAGCTTTCCCCTTTCTCTTTCTCTCACACTGCCCAAACATGCTGAAATCCCATAAATACCGGATATGCAAGGAAGTCTTTCTCTTAGTTCCAAGAGATTTTTGACCTTCCTGGACCCCACACCACTTTGTTTTGATTTAATCCTTTTCTGTAAGCTGGTCCCTAAAATCTGGAGCCTGATTAGTTCCTGATACCATGTGTCACAGTGACGACCCATGTGGCTTCCTGTGTCCATGGTCCCACCAGCTGCTGCCTGGGGTGAGATCAGCCATACAGATGAGTTATCTTGGAGGAGGCACCGGGGAGCTTGGTGGGCGTTCAGCAAAGCTGTCATTCCTGCTCTGTCACTCAGTCTGGAAGTAGCACTTCCCTTGTGGCTGTTTCATGTCAGGGTTTGCTGGGTCCCTACTGAGCCACCAGGAATCAGGAAAGGGGACAGCACACCAGGGGATAGAGCATATGACTCAGAGAGTTCATTTGCTGAGGGTGTCAGGCACCACAGACTTGATTTCCCTTGAATGTACTCTTGGTCTTCATGGAGCTTGGTGGGCCAGGCTTTGAGGATTATGTGACAGCTACAAAGCCTGAGAATGCCACATGCAGAGTATCAGACTGCTCCACACTCACCATGGGAGACAGGTGAGGGATCTAACTAAATTTTCTTTCTGTCTCGTGGCTGTGTGTGCACTCATGGCTTCTACCACGAGCATGGAAATGACCCCAGGACACCATCAACTGTGTCCTTCACACAGTGCTACCGGCCCATCAGCATGCACTGGAGTGACCCACGGAAAGAATCAGTCAAGTGCGTGTTTTCTTCCTACTTGAAGTGTTTTGCTCAGCAATAGAGCTGCCGCTTGTATTTCATTTTGCTTTGCTTGAGACTTGTGTTTTCAGTCACCAGTATTTCTGCACTGCAGTGCTGACGTTTGCCTCTACCACACCACAAATAAGGAATAAGAATCTGTTTACCAGCATTTTGAGGGGCCTTTCTTCTGTTGTGTTCTGATATTCACTTAAGCCAATAAATTTCCTTTAGTTGTACGTCTTTATGTGCTTTTCAGAGCTAATGGAGTATTAGTTTACATTCCTGCTACACTCACATATAGACCATGATGTATTTACATGAGTAGGAAACTATAACTTTCCCCACAAAACCTCTTTAATATCTCTTTCAATGAATGTACTACAAAAGTCAGCCAGGCCTTCCTACAGATACTCAGTGCTAAAGGGAACACTTGACACTCTGATGTGCCTTCAAGACTGGCAAATATAAACTGCAACTGGCTCTTAAGAGGCACTGAATAACTGAGATGGGACCAGCAACTTGCTGCACACAAATGTTTCTTTGCAAAAGTATTTCTTTAGCTAAAAAAAAAAAAAAAAAAAAAAAAAAAAAAAAAAAAAAAAAAACCACCCTAGTGTTTTCCTGGAACCCAGGAGTTGGGGGGCAGGGAGTATGAGGGTGTGGAATCAACACTCGTCGTTCTCAAATTATTTCCATCATCTAAATATGCTCTTCAATTCTTGCAGCTTAGCAATTGCTTAGTTATGCTGAAGTTGATTAGAATTTTACAGGGTCCTTCTCATTTTTCAGGAAGATTCCAGAAATTCTGCAGAATGGCAACTGCATGCAAAACTATCATTTCACCATTACAAAAAAAGTCAAGAACCTGCTGCATTACATGAAGAGCCCTGTACTGGACATCATCCACTTATTTTTTAATAAGCTCTGTGTATAGTGAGGTGATCATGTTGCCTTTGTAATGGACAGGGAAGTCTGGGCCCTGCTGCCTTGGTTAGGCTGCAGCAGTGTTTCCCAGAATCCCTTCCTGTTTTCTTCCAGTAAGGAGTGGGCAGCAAAAGTACTTTCCACAGGATTTGGAAAGTGGAAATGAAACCACAGTCACTCTTCCCTGAAAGTCTTGGTGGGTTCAGGTGATGCCAGAGAGCCCTTGAAGTTCCAGCTGATTCAAACATGCCTCTTCTTTCCTTTGTTCCACACCCTGCCTTTCTTGCTCTCAGCCGGAACCATGGCTGGCTTACAAATTTTCCAAGTCATAGCCACGTGCCTGACCCCAGACCTATAGAGGAAAGGCGACTCTCCAAAAGCTTTCTCAGCACAAAAGTCTGAGGTTCACTCTGCAGCTGGACCATCCTGAGCCAAGGTTTTCCTGGGGCACAGTTCACTCTGTACCTGACTATAGGCCGAGAAGCATTTAGCTTAGCTAAATAATCTGTAGAGAAAAAGAAGCCATAACATGAAGGAAATGCACTGCACCTTCCCCAGTGCTGAAATAACATGGTGATGGCAAATGCTCCTCTGAACTTCAATGTTTTCTAGCAGCAGGAAGAGAGATGATGTGATTGGTTAGCTCATTGGTTCTCAGGTAAGCACACTTTTGACAGTGTCCAATGGCATTTTTGGAGGCAATGTGTTTAACTCCTCTAGAAACTGTTTTCCTTTGATTTAGGGAAAATGCTTGGGAGAACATCAGGCAGCCTCAACAAATATGGGTGTTAATGCACCTGAAAGAGTTTCATGTTTGACATTCCTGGACCTTGCTCTCCTCACTGGTAAAATGGGGAGAAAATTATTCAGTTGCATATTATTCACTTATAACAAATAGTCAAGAAGCCAAAACCGCTGGAGAAAGAGAGATGGTGGGGGCAGGGCAGAGAGGGGAGAGAGGAGAAAAGAAATCCCCACGCTGCTTCAGGAGGATGAAGCTGTCCACCCTCATTTTGTAAGGGCAGCTATTCCCAAGGTCCTGCCCACCTCAGGTCAAAGATGACTTGAAAAGTAAAAGATATAATTTGTTTAAAGCCTTTTCTGCTCCTTGGACCTATCAGAATCCTTGACTGGTGGAGACCCTTTTGATTTGGCTGAGGTGTTTTCACAGCTGCCCTTGAGCCACTGTAGCAATGGAATCAACTCAGAAGATCAATGACTTGCCTTCAGGAAAACTCTGGTCCAGGACTCCTGAGGTGTTGTGCTGAGGTCCAGGCTTCATTTCACTCCTGTGCTCTCTTAGGCTTCCTCAGGGGTGGGTGAAGCTGGAGCCCAAGCTGTGCCCTCTGTCACTGTTTCCTTTCTCTTTTATTCTCAGCCATGGGAAGTTTCTCCCACCCCATCCTTTTATGCTCTCCTGACTCTGAAGCCCTGGTGCTAGAATTTGGGCGGCTTTGGTGACCAGGACACCGCCAGGCCTCTTTTGAGGCTGGCCATCCTGTTGGAGAGATGAGGAGCAGGAGAGCTGTGTTGGTCAGGTGAGGCTGGCCAGCTGGAATTTAGATGCTGCTTTTGGGTAGGAAGTGGCATTGGGAGAGGGTCAGACTGATTCCTGCTCCCCTGGATCTGTGCAGAATGTAAGTGCTTAGGTGACAGCGAAGAGAGTGGGCAATGGACAGAAATGCTAGGTGATAGAGGGTTTGAATTGCTCTCATATAATTTTGCAAAGCCAGAACCAAAGACAAGCAAGGGCAGCAATGACAGGAGCAATTTTTAGTGCAGAGCCTCTTCTGCCCTCCAGAGTCAGCACAAGTCGTGATTCAGCTTGCGTGTCTGATTTATTTCACTAAAGTTATGGTCTCTGGGTGCATTCACTTGTCTAAAACTGTCTCAAGTTTATTTTTCTTTAGAGCAGTGCAGTACCCTATTGTATATAAAACCACATTTTATCTGTCCAGCCATTGACGGGCATCTGGGATGTTTCCAAGATTTAGCTATGATAAATACGGTATGGATACGTCACTACAGTGTAATGCTTTTAACTCTTTCGAGAAGACATTTAGGAGGGGAATAGCTGGGACTATTCATGTAGAATCCCTAGTCCTAGTTTTTTGAGGAATTGCCATACTGATTTCAATATGGTTATGTGGGTTGAAGGGAAGGGAGGAGAATGGGGAAACAGAGCAAAATTAATATGTGTACAGGTATAAATTCTCCGTGATGAACGTGATCATTATGTGTGGCAAACACCAGTTAAAAAAGGGTTAACACCAGCAACTGTGCTAAAATCTAAAGCAGTAACGAAAAGCGAAGAGGGGGCAGTTAACCCTGGCTTCTCTCCACAGTTTCTGGTGTGTTTTTGGATGATGGAGTCTTGGCATACACATGAGCACATGCGCATACTCGTGACACTCACGTGTGCATCTACATGCCTAATAAATACATATTCTTGCTCACTGTGCTGTGGGAGTTTTGCCCTTGGTTTTCTTTTCTTTTTCCCTTCTGTTTTAGTTAGGGGTTGTACACAAAGAACAATTAAAATCGGGACATGGAATTAATAATATTATTTTTGTAATGATCACCGGGAATTAACACATGCAAATGCAAGAAATCTATCTGCAACACCAAAGACATATAAAATATTTAGTCAAGGTCTGAATCCCACAGCAATGTCCCACATGAGTCCAGATGAAAACCCAGAGCTCATGACAGTGCCTCCCATGAGTCCAACTGGAGGTCTAGAGCCCACAAGAAGGACTCATGCCAGTCTCTTTTACAGATTCATGTCAGGAAAGCCCAAAGGTTGTTGGTGGAGACCAGAAAGTCCATGCCGGTGGGGTGAAGGAGCTGTGCTGGTGGATGAGGGTTCTATACTGGAGCCAAGAAGTCACACTCACAACAAAGACCAGGGCTGTTCTGAAAGGCACCACAGCCATCCTTAGCAACATGGATGCCCAGAGTTCCTCTGATGACAAGCACAGCTGTGTACATGCCAGGAAGCTAGCATGATGAGTTCATCCTGGAGACCAAGTGGCATATGTCTTCCCTTTGAGAACCAGGAAGCAATACTTGATTTGAGGACCAGAGCTTCTCCAGGAGAACCAAAGCTCAAATAGCAACACATAGGAGAACCCATAATACCTCAGAGCCACAACACATTAATGCCTCAACCCTCAATGCCTACTTGCGCTGGCAACTTTCCTCAGGTGGAGCATCTTTGCTCAATGCCATGCTGATGTAATCCAGCTGGGGTTAAGTTGACCACCAGTTCTTAATCCATAACACTTTCATAATGTTGGATTACTAATTCCCAAAATCATAAGCTCCCTGGATCGGCAAGACATGACCAGCACTCTGGATGTGAAGCAGTGGGGGTCATTAACCCTTAGTGACCCTGTGGCCCAGAAGCCTGGAAGAGAGGAGGACAGAGCCGCTCTCTGCTTGCTGGTGCCTGGGCTGTGTGCAGGAGGCCAGGAGAAGCTGGCACATACTGGGTTCCCATGTTCTGACCATGGGTCCCATAAGCTCGCAGCTCAGCCCAAGCTCATGCCTTGAACCCTGTTCTTTCCTTCTCAGTTCTGCACCCCATGCCAGCCTTCCTCAGGGTTTCCCATCTGGTGCCAGAGAGCCACACCAATGATTCAACCCAACTGCAGGCTGGCAGAGAGCCCAGTCTGGGAGCTCAGGGAAGCTGGGCTCTAGGAGCTCTGGGAGCTAGGGCTGAAGCTGCAGATGGTGGCATGGAAATAGTTCTCAGGACCTGTGAGCGAGCTATGTTCCGAACCTGCATGGCCCAGCAGAGGACCAAGCAGAGTGGGGACTCATGAGCCCTTGGGTGGGTGTCTCCCCAGGCTCAGAGACGCAGTCTCAGCTGAGGTGTTAGGATGGATTCAGGGTGGGACATGGGACAGGAGTGCTGGGCTCAGCCAGGACAAGGCTAGGCTTATGGGTCCGAACCTTCAGGGCAGGAATCCCGAGGGGCACAGGTCTGTGGGGTCCTCTTCCCTCAATAGGAAGATTCCATGGGGCTCTGAGGAACCCACTGCCGATGTACTGATACACGGATTGATGAGAGCAGGGACATAGCCAGGTGTCCTGAGGCTGGAAAATGTGGGGTTTTGGGAAAGGGCATGGGGACTCTTTGTTGCCCCTTGTTCCCCAGCATCCCTTAGCTCCAGCCCCCAATGGGCCAAAGTATGTTCCAGGAACAAGTGTCTGCCTGTCTTTTCCCTGGCCTGTGGTCTCAGAAGGAGACACAACCTAGGCGGAAACACGCTTAAGGAATACCTTGGGGCATGGAGGGGAGTGGGGTAGAAATAACCCCTTTAGTCACAGGGAGAGTCATCCAGTGTGCTCTGAACATTGCTGTAGGAAGGCCTTGGGGCTTGGCTCTGAATGCAGGGGCCTAGGAGAGGTGACTTCAGAACAGAAGAGGTTTTCTGGGAGCCCTGATCTGACACTTTGTACCCCAGGTTCCTGTATAGCGTCAGTGCATCTTTGTTAAAGAACTTGGATCTCACCTGCATCCTGTGCTCTCAGCTCAGTACCCCAAGTACAGGAGAGGGCCCAGCGGCTGCTACTCCCACCCATATGATTGCTCTATATGGCAAGGTCCAGCCTGGAGCAGGGCACTCCCTGGGGCACAGGGCACAGGACTGGGGCAGAGGAAGGTGACCAGGTCTGGGGGCAGCCGATAGAGCCATCATTTCAGGGGCAACTTACACAGTGCACGCTGTGAGGGTGGCCTGGAGTGAGGCCTCCTTAGTGCCCTGACTGCAGCTGCAGCTCTGCTGTGGTCTCAAGGTGCCTGTGATATCTCAGGAGGTCTTTTCTTTCCCTGCTTTCTGCCAAGTGGGTGGAGGTCTGCAGTGTCCAGCTGTGCCCCAGCAGGGAGGGTGGGGTGGGTTAAATTCGCCTTGTGACCCAGACTTTTGCCCTCTCTACTCCTGCACCCAGGGCACTACTCTGTCCCCAAATAGACAGCTTCGAGCCTCCTTCCTATAGCTTTTGGCTTGGAGCTCTTTCAGCCTCCCTCCCACAGCTTTTGGCCTGGAACTGTTCCAGCGCTGCTGGAAAACTATTAAGAGCTAAGTCCTGCCAACTTAGATGAAAGGTAGCATTTGCTTTTCAAAGGTGTCATGCAGCCTGACACCCTGGGCAGATTCCCTCTCTCAGAAGCTGCAAGAAAACAAACCAAATGTCTCTGCCCCTGCTGATTAGAATTCAGTGGTGCTGTTTTATTCCAAGGATCCTGTGATGAGGGCAGAGATGGTACAGGAAGTAGCAGGCCCCTTCTCTCTATTGTTTGAAGGGGTGAAGCAGGGCAGGACAGAGGCAGGGTTGTTGAAGGTGTAGTGGAGACGATGTCCCCAAAGAGGTGACTCCAATGAATGATGAGGGAGCCGTGAGTGTTTGGGAAGCAGCTGGTCAGACCAGGTGAGGAGAGGACCCAGAGACAGCTCCAGCGAGCTCTGAAACACACATTTATACCCTATTGTCCAGTTTCTGACATCCCCTGACCACGTCTTCAGTCTTTCAGGATTGCTGCAACCCACTTACACATTCTATTGTCCATTATTGCCCTTTTTAGATGTGACAGGACAGGATGGCAGGAGGAAATGTGGGTATTCAAGCCCCACGTACCCCCACGTGACAGGTGGGGTGCAGAGAGCAGTTGTGGCCCCCGGGACAACTTACTATGCGTGTGTTGAAGTCGCAGAACTGTATGCTCGCTCCAAGAGATTTTGCCCCAAAGCAAAGGAAGAATGTACATTTTTGGGTGGGCAAGTCCGTTAATACTCAACCATAGTACTTGCTTCTCACAGGCAATGTGGACTCTCCCATCCCTGCAGTTTCCTCTGGAAAACTATCTGGAACACGCTGCCTGTGACTCTTCCCTGCCAGTGAGGGTTGAGGCAGACAGTGAGCAGCTCGCTGGAAGTATTGAGTGGACACAGTTTAGCGTGTGTGCCATTAGTAAGATCACGTGGCTTTTTCTTACCTGTCCTTGTGGAGAATCTCAGGAAGTGGGTGGCACTGCTGGTTTTCCGTGGCCTTTGCTTCTCTCCACCGCTCACTCAAAGCAGCCCTTGTTCTTCAGAGGCCAATGTGATCTGCTGAGGATCCCAGCCTGCAGGGCCCTTTCCGTAGTTTCACCCAGGGCTCCTCATCTCTTGCTACCTCTGTATGTTTACTCCGAGAAAATAACACGGGGGAGCACCTGCCGTCTCTGGGTGTTAAGGTTCACCAAGAATTTTTCTGTATTCTACCTTAAAACTGCACCTTCTTGTTTTGAGTATTATTTTTATGTTAGCATAATTTTAAACTTACAGAGAAGTTGCAGAAAGACTACTAAAAGTATGAGGGTACTTCTCATCCAGTTTGCCCTTTTATTAAAATTTTGTGTTGCCACAATTTGTTTTTCAAAACTGATAAATTGATGGTAATACATTACAAAGAACAAAACTGGACTTTACTTGAATTTCACCAGCTGTTTCACTAAGATCCTATTTCTGTTCCCAGGGCCAATGCAGGCTGTGCCTGGTGCCCAAGAGTCTGACCTTAGCTCTTCAGGCCTACAGCACTTTTGCAGTATTCATCTGTTTACTGTGCTCTCAGGAGGCATGAGGAACGCTGGCCTGTTATTGTGTAGTCTGACTCTCCTGCTGGATTTGGCTAATAATTTTCTGGTGGTTAGAGTGAAATGAGGGATTTGTTTGTTTATTTCATAAGAAAGCCACAGAAGACACACAGCCACTAAGTGCAGCTGGACCTAAAACTTCTCCGAGCACTGAGGTTTGAAATTTTCATGTCATGAACTACCCATGTTTGTTTTTTCAACAATTTCAAATAGGTCCAAAAAATCTTGCCATTCACCTAGATTCCAATTCGGCATTTTGCTGGGCATTGAAATTAAAAGTATATCACTTTCATGTTTTTGGATAAAAATAATTGAACTGACAGAGAATTCAGTAGTACTCGGTTGTACTTTCTCACAGTGGTGAGAAAGTGGCTGCTTTGTAGTTAGAGGTGAACTATTATAACCTTTAGGTCTATTTTAGAGTGGGGATCACAGCGTAGAATGTATGAGGTCTTTGTTTTCACTCTCCTCTTTCTCTTTTCTTTCTTTCTTTCTCTCTTTCTTTCTCTTTCTTTGTTTCTCTCTCTCTTTCTTTCTTTCTTTCTTTCTTTCTTTCTTTCTTTCTTTCTTTCTTTCTTTCTTTCTTTCTTTCGTTCTCCTCTTTCCTCCTCCTTTTTTTCCTCCTGTTCCTCTTCTTCTTCCTCCTCCTTCCCCTCCTCAACCTCCCCCCCCTCCTCTTTTTCCTCTTGTTCTTCCTCCTCCTGCTCCTCCTCCTCCTTCTTTTCTTCCTCTTTTGCTGTAAACTTCTTAACTGTCGTAGCTGCCTGGATCCACTGCAATGTGCTTGGCCCTAGAGAAAGCGATGGAGTCAGTCAGTGAATCTGTATGACCAGCATAACGAAGTCACCTTCTGTATTTCTGTGTGTTCTTAGCTTCTGACTTTCACTTTCCCTTCTGAAGGGATGGGGGTTTAGTTTGATCTTTGTCTTAGGTTTGCCCTAAGGTGACCACCTGGAGATGTGAGGGACACCCACTTACCCCCTTTCTGTCTGCTGTGGGCTGTCCTGGGCAGTAGCATATTTCCCCTTTGATTTTGGTTCCTGCTGTGGCCCTCAGTCCTCTGCTCTTGGGGTCACCACACACATCTTTTGCCCCTCCATCCATGCATGGTGATGTGCTCCCAGGGCTACCAGCATCAGCAAGCTTTCTCGGAGCAACTTCTTCAGCAGTCATGTAAGCAGTGTCTTAAATGCCTCTGAAATTCTCAGAACAATTGGGCTTTAGACCAGCAAGCAGGCTGGGGGGACAGAAGAGAAACAGGAGCACATGGCCCTCCTTGCTAGCGTTTGACACGTGCCTAAGAAGTTGCTTTAACTGTGTGCCTGCTCAGGAGAAGGTCAGTCTGTCCTGGACACCCTGCTTCATGACTTAGATATTGGAACATTTCCTCGAAAGTTTAGAGATTCCCTTTCCTATTAGACAAAATGTGATTTATACTAAGACCTCCCTGGGTGAGGGATTTGTGAGTCTGTATGAGATAATGCTGATTAAAGTGCTTTCAGAAACATCAAGTACTGAAAAAAAAAAAAATCCCAGCATCGTGTCTCATAGCAGCAGTGGAGCTGGAGCCCGACCTTTCTTCTGTCCAGGTGGAGGTGAGGTGATTGTCAGCGCCATGCTTGTTCTAGCATGTTGGAGCAGGTTTTGATGGTGCACAGATGCCTGGCTGGGTCCCTGCAACTCAGCCCATACAGCGCAGCTTGACAATAGCCGACTGCCACAGGATGAGCTGAGGATGGGGTAATGGGTGAACATGGGGTCTAAGCCCTTCCCTCCATGGGACGAGGACAGCACAACTTTGGTGGAGTACACCACAGCTTCACATCCATCCCTTGCAGATAGCATCTAGCTGTGCCCGTGAGTCTCCTCTGATGGTAAAACTCAAGAACAGAAAGGCAAATTTTGTTTGTTTTAAATCTGGCAATTGACATCTGTTTTGCTTACACTAATGGTTTCTCCAGGGAAGGGTACATGCATTATTAAATTTTGTTTAAGGAAAGAAACATGTTTTGCGTTGCTTAAAATTTCTTTGATTGCAAAAGATAAAAAGTCTACCCAACATGGCTTCGACAGAAATACAAATTTAATGTCTTCTATAAATAATGAGCCCAAGGCAAGAGAGGCCAATTCTATTCAGTAGTCACAATGGAACTGTGTCTTGGGCCCATTACTAGGACAGGTTCACGGAATATTTTAAAGTATGCTAAAATTATGAGAAAACTATAATAGTAACATTTGTATGGGAAAAGGACCCTAATGGCAAAAGTATCTGGAAACTCCAAAAGTCATACCATAAACTAGAGGGCTGGGGTTGCTTTTAGAGTTAGTTTATTGTCAAATATGTCACCCAAATCCTTTGAATTTTCCCTCTGAATACTCTGCAGCTGCAATCAGCCCTTCTCTATCTCCTACCCTTATTCCCCGGCTCAGTCTCCCATGACTCCCATGTCCTCTCTGTCTCCCAGTGGTTCAAACCTTGTCTATCTCAAGCTCTTGCACCTGTTTTTTCTCAATCAGAAATGCTTTTCCTGCGATAACTTCCTCAGTTCCTTGAAGTGTGTGTTTATCTTCTCAGACTTTTCTTTATATACAAAATGATGATAAATAAGTGGAGGATGAATGCACCAATCCAGATTGCATGTCCTCAGAATGTCAGAGCCTCATGGAAAGTAAGATCTGTTTCCCAGAAGTCCAAAGGAGGCCTTGTTCATTATGATTGTCTCTGAATGACCACATGGTCCAAATTTGAATCAATCACTGTGAAGCCAGGAAATGACCACTGAAATTTAGCTTTCTACACTAATCAGAATTGCATTTCCCATGGGCAGAACTAAGGGTTTGCGATGGACAGCTTTTCATGGTGTCATCATGTAAAGTTACCAGAAATAAAGTAGATTTGAATTGATCTGCAAAGCAAAAGGAATGGGTGTTTATTACCTTATTCTAGACTGTTTCACGGTTAGCTTCATGCCTGCATCTCATTCCACACCTTGGTGTATTTTTCAGGAATTTTACTATTGAACAAATTTTTCTCAGGTAGAAATTTTTTGTTTGTTTAAAAGTGGCTTAAAATTAAGAGAGTAATGAAGTGGGTTTGTAAGGGGAATTTACAGGCATACAGAAAGGACAATGTTTTGCCACAACTTTAAAGGAAATAGTTCTGATGAGAAGGGGAAGAGCTGTAGGCATCTGCTTCTGTAACTGAAAAGGGGCTGCTCTATCTCCGTGCTGTGGCAGGGGGATCACCACTAGGTGTGCTGAAGCACTTAAGGAAGAGATCCCTTACCAGTGATATTTCCAGTACCTAAATCTAACACAATACAGACAGGCAAAGTACACCAAGGACTTACACACATCAATAAGGAAAATGGAAAGCCCATGGACAGACTTGGTTCATCGTTCAATTTTAGGGACTGGGTCCCTGCAGTAAACATTGTTACACTGTGATCAGAGATGGGGAAAAATTGCGTGCTTTCCCAGAGACCCAGGCTGGGGGAAATGTCAGCTTGAAGATGACTGGGATTCTTCTCCCCAGCACTTGAAGCCTACACTGTCAAGTGACAGGTTCAGTGCAGGAGACACGGGGTTCTCCGGACATTGGTGGAGCACAGTGGGTTTGCTCATCTTCTGCTCTGAGAGACAAAGCTGCTCCCCTACTTGTCCATTACAAATTCAGCTGTGGAAGGAGCCAGAAGAAGGACAAAGAACCCTGGAGCTCTCCTGTCTCCTGGTGGGTCTGTCCCCTTAGGAGTCTACTCACAGTCCAAGCACTGGTGCCAGGCTAGGTTGTCAAGCAGACATCTGTGACTTCTTGGATCAGGACACTGGGTGAGAGGCACAGCACACAGCCCGGTCATTGAGGACTGATGCACAGGAGCCAATGTGGTATAGTGGAATGGAGGCTGGACAGAGGAGAGTTGGGGCTGAAAACGTGACACTGTCACTTCCTGCCAACTCCAGGCTTAGACCATTCATTTAAAAATTAGTAGGGTTGAGTGAATGAGGTCCAAAGGCCACGCAGTAGTGAAGCCTTGTGTGTTTCTTTGGTGAGTGCAAGATGCTCTTGTTATGTCTGTAAGTCCAGGGAGGACAAAGAGAACTTTGGAAGGAAAAAGTTGAGAGATGGCAGCCTGGGTCCTTTCTCACCACCCTGCTGATCCTGTCACTATTACTGCTGGACCAAGAATCCATCTATCAGTTACTAGAGCTGGTGACAGCCCCCAACTTCTGCTTTGTCATCTGTGAAATGGGAATTTAATAGCATTTATTTCATGGAGTTTCAGTTGTATTGAATTTGGCATTCTGTAACCTGTAAAATGATAGCTATTTTCATGTTGAATATATTTTTGTACAAAAATATGTGATGTTTTCAGTAACATTCCTTCTGATTATTACTAAGCCAGAATCACATGGTTGGGAAATAATTTATTTACCATTTTCATTTCATTTATGACAAACTGTTTCTATGTATCTTGCAACGGTTGATACATTATGCCAACTTGAGAAGCATAGAAGCTTAAGCAATTCAACACTTCTACATTGTAGGGTAGAGAGGACATGCCTAGGGTGGTTGTCTACACTCCAGGATGTTGTGAGGGATGATTAATTATGTCAACCTGAGAAGTTTGGAAGTTTAACTAGACAACTCAGTAGATGAAAAATCTTATGGAGACAGAGAGACCTGGTGAGCACCAAACTCCCCACAGTGCAAGGATCCCAGACTCTGTGTTTCCCTGAGAGACTAGTCAAGGCAGACAGAAGAACCACTGTGCTGAACACAGCCCAAGCAGCTGACTTTAGGGTTACAGCAAGTAAGATAGCCATTACAGACATGTGTCTGCTGGTGTTAGTTACACAGTAATGTATTAAGTGATCACATGCATCACACACACACACACACACACACACACACACACACACACAAATACACACATCACAGATTGGAAGGGAAGATTTGTGATTGAGGTTTTGAGAGCAAACTTTGACCTCATTCTATACATTTCCTTATTTCTTGAGTTTTCTGCAATAAGAAAGCATCATTTTTGTACATAAGAAATGAATATTAAAAAGGAAAATACAGTACCTGACTATTTGCTCATTGAAGCAACATCTTCAGACTGAAGCTGATTTTGTGGCTGGATGGAGCTGCATTTTTGTGACTAGTTCTTATGATGAACTTCATGTGTGTGGTATTCTGAATCACACCATCGGAGAAGTCGCTGCTGCACACTCTCAGTGGTGGCTGGGTGACTGGCCTTTCCCTGTGGCTAATCTCTGACTTTTACATTTTATACCTTTATTTAATATTTGCAAAATATAACTGATTGAATTTATGACATTTTATATATTTATTTGCATTTTTGGTTATAATTTAGTTTTCAGTAGTTGGCTTATCTTCCCCCTCTGCTTTGACTCAGAAGAACAACTTATTTTTCTCTTCTTTTCTCCTCTCTTTTCTTCTCTGCTCCCCTCTCCTTTCTTCTATCTTGTTCTCTTCTCTTCTCTTCTCTTTTCTTCTCATCTCTCCTCTCCTCTTCTTTTCCTTGTGTTTGACACTTAGTGGATGCTTTACAAGTCTTATTCAGTGGTTTCCACTGTTTCAACCTGGAATGGCCCCCAAAAGTCTCATGTTGTAAGAGGTGGGACTCTTGGACAGTGATTGGATCACAAGGATGCTGTACTCACTAGCAGGCTAATCCATGATGAGTGCATAACTGAACGAGCGGCTGGGAGGAAGAAGTGGGCACTGGGGGTGTGAACTGGAAGGGTGTGCCCAGGTCCTGGCTCCTCCCTTCTCTATACGCTTCTTGGCTGCCATGAATTTAGCATCTTTTTTCTTTTTTCTCTACCATCTTGTTCCTGCCTTGGATCCAGCCAATCATCAGCTGAAACTGTGATCCAAGATAAACCTGTCCTCTTTTAACATGTAGGTGTAATTTATTGTGTCTAGAAATGGGAATGTGACCAACACAGTGCATTTTATGAGTGTATTAATGAACGAGAGTGTTAACTATACTATGGTCTACCTCTTTAGTTTCTGTTCTGAGCAAAGGACTGCAGTTCCACAAATGCACTTGCCTGGGGTTGGTGGAGACTGAGACTGCAGTGTCTGCTTTGAGGCACAAATAATGAGACTGCAGACAGTGCAGCCCCTCCAGCCTGCTCATCGCTGCTGAGTGGCAGTCATGGGAGTGGCTTCCTCAGAGGAGTCTGCCCACCTGTTTCCTGGGGTGCACAGTGCCCTCAGGGCATATGAGCCTGGATGCCTGCACTGCCCGTGTTCCCAGGCATTCTCACCTGAGGCTCCTGTCCACCCCACCTACTGCCCGGCTCCCCTCATCCTGCTGCACGGGCTTCTGGGTCCATGGCTTCTGGGTGGCTCTCTGCACTGCTCTGGGTCACATAGTGAAATTGCACTGCCCTTCACAGCCCGCAGTCTCTGTGCTGTCAGCTTCAGAAAATGAGGGTGTGCATTATTCAGTCACAGAGTCAGAAGGGGTTATTCCCAATTTTGGGACAGTAACCTAAAATAACTCTTTGTTCCCTTTTTGATGATGCTTCCTCCCAATATCTAAGGAAATTTCAACTCTTAATGGCAGAAAAAAGTGGTCTCTTGTTGGACCAAGTGTTCAGAACTTGCTGCCTATGTCACAAATGTTGTGTTATTGGTCTTCCAGTTTGTGCCCAGCCTGAGCAACTGAGCAACTCAGTGAGTCACTGTCTCAAAATTTGAAAAAGGAGGAGTGTGTGAAGGAGTAACTGTGTGAAAATACCGATTTCAATCCCCAGTACCTTTGAAAAGTTCTTAGCACTTCCCCGTGACAGATGCACAGTCTATATAATGTAGCTGGCTAGTAGTGTGCGGGGCCATCTCAGCCAGCCTGCAATTGATGCTCATCTGAGTTTGCAACCAGCACCCACAAACACAGCAATGCTTCAGTGAAAATCATTACAAATACACTTTGTATTTGTGTGGTGGGTCTTTAAGGTCTGACCTGGACAAAAGGTAAATGTTGACACATTGTCAAATTGCTTGTTGGTTTTCCTTCTCAGGCACAGTCTGTTTGCTTTAAGAAACTTGGTGGGGAAAGTTACAGGTGACAAATAGAGGAAATATGCAGTCAGACCAAAGAAGACGCCAGGTGTCCTGGGTATTCTCCATTTGTGCTCATCTGTGTCTACTTAGGATTTCTCTTTACTCTGTTTGGTGCCCCGTGAGCAACCAATATGGACCTTGTCATGTGAAGGATCAGCCACATGGCACCCAAAGCTGCCTAGCGGGAGGCTCCCGTAGCAGTTTGGAAAACAAAAGGAAAATGATTGGTGAACGTGCATTCACTTCTTTCCTGCTGCGGCAGCTTGGTTCTGGCTACAGCTGTGTCCTTGCAGAGCTACATCCCTTGGCCGCTTTATGGCTGTGACTCCCAGGGACCCAGAGGTTCTGTTGGCTTCTGTTGGCCCTTTAGGCTCAGGAGTGATAAGAGTTTGGGGCTGGGGCGGCTTTCTGCAACCCTCAACAGAGCTTCTTACTTCCCTTAATCCTAAAGTGTCCTCCTCACACAACTCCTGTCCCATAATCCATTGGAGTGGAATCTCACTGTCTGCGGGCTCACTCCAGACGCCAAAGAGCCCAGACCTCATCCTGTGGACCAAGGGCAGGATGAAAAGCACCTGAGCTCTGGTGCCTCTACTTGGCAGGAGTGCCCTGCCTAGCTGTCAGGAAAATGGACAGATCCTGCTGTGTCACACACACAGCCTGGTGTTAGGACACATGAAAGGATGTTGGGGGCTGAAGAACACCACGCCCCCTCAAGAGGCCCTTAGTGAACAGATCTCCCTATTTTAATATAAAGGCATTTTACATGTTCATTTGATAATTCACTGTAATTACCTGAAGGAATTTGTGTGAGCATTTGAGGTGCAGTATTGTTGAAAATTTGTTAAAGATCTTAATTCATTGAGATTTCTCTAAGTGGCAACAGGACCTGCCAACCTGTAGCCTCCTGAAAGAGATTACCTACGGTGCCACACATTTTCCACTTGGTTGAGCAGCAGTGAATTACCGGCCTTAAGCTGCAGTGTTAAAAGCCAGAAAATCTGTGAAATAGAAGAGCTGCGTTGGTTTCATCTAGCAGACACACCGGAAGTAGGCAGACTAAAATGAGAGTAGGTGCTGAGAATTAGGGATTTCGGGGAATTGTCATCAGGTGCTGTCAATTCTCTGAAAATATGTTGCAGGCTGCAAAGGAGATACTACCCTGAAAGAAGGCAAATGAGACTTTGCTTTTCATGGTTATTCGCATTTTTGTGCTCTCCCCGCCTCCTGTGACTTGAAATAGGGTTAAATACCAGTTTCAGTCACAGGGCAAGCCACACACAGGAGCCCCATCAAACATTCCTTGCTGTTACTTGGTTATATTTATTTCTTAATTTGCTTTTAATAATGGCAAATATCTTAGTGTGCAAAGGAATTACAATGATAAGGTTAAAATTCAGGGAGTGCAAAGTCCAAGGAAGTCTCCAGTGGCTGATGTCAAGGTGCTCCCAGGGCTGCATTCTTCTAGGCCCCAAGGCTGATAGATTGACTTTCCAAGGCTCCTGCACAGCCCTGCCTGTTCTCCACTGAGGGACCCTGTCTCACGTTCGGGGGCAGCAGCACTGTGCTCCTGGTAACACCTAGCAGGACGGGGTTCAGGGCGCCTGATGTCTGGATCCCAGATAATTCAGGCCTCAGGAAGGTGAAGCTTTGCTCACAGCTGTGGACTCTCTTCCTGCATTAGAATCCACATGCGTTGTCTCAGAGTTTGCATCTCGCCCGACCAGTTCAGGGTGTTGATTTTGGCCTTACATGCTGGACGTACTTGGGTCACTGGAATCTTCTAGAGATAGGCCTTTGCCATTCTCCAAAAAGAATTCTCACCAACTACCTCATCTCCACTGTGAATGGGGAAGAACCTGTAGCAGATCTGTGCCCTGGAGTGAAGTGTTAGTGCAGGTGCGAAGTGTGACCGAACAGTACTGTGACTGCTGACATGAGAACTTAAAATGTTTCTCACAGTTAGAGACGCTTTGCCGCTGAGCCCCATTAAACACTTTGCTCTTGCTATGACTCACATTTCCTGTCATTCCTGCCACGGTTGGAAGCAGTTCCAGGAGTCCTACTTCCTCACTGTCTTTACAAAGTATGATCAGAAATGCAGGGAATTCTTCTAAAAGGTGTCACCTGACAGAAAGTCAAGCTCCCAAGACACAATGGCTGTCAACTTGCAACTTCTGGCTCCTCCACAAATGCAAGTTTTGAGTCAGTTCAGCACACTGAAGCAGTCAGACAGTATAACTACAGACTCTCATGGAAGACAGCTTCCAGAACTGCTTCAGAAAGTGGCAAGAACAGTGGGAGAAGGGTGCTTACAGTGATGGGGAGTATTGTGTGGGGAATTTGTGGCATGAGGAGCAAAACACCCGAGGCCATCAGCTCACGAGGAGGGACGGTTACTTTGGCACATGGTTCAGGAGTTTCAGTCCATGTTGTTCCTTCCAGCGCTTTTACACCTCTGGGTGGAGCCCAGGTGAAGCTGTCCACTCCCTGGCGGCCTGCAGGAGAGAGCACCAGAGGAAGTGGCCTGACATTCTCCAACAGGTCCTGCCTCCATCACTGCCATTGGCTCCCAGCAGTGCCCAGTCCTGGGAACTGCACCCATAACACACAGCCCTCTGGGATCATCTTCCAGGGAGGGCAGTGGCTGCCCACGATGCTGCGGGTGGAGAAGCGAGAAGACAGCTTGAAGGAGAGCGCTTCTCCTGTGGCAGAGCGGTCAGGCCTTGTGAATTTCATTGTAATTCAAGATTGCTTTCCCTTGTAATAACATGAAGGCTTGGGCACAGGAGGGATGAAGACGGAGTCTTAAATGACATCATGGGCAATTCTGTGAGTGGGGTAGTTCCACACCCACGGCAGCTGGACTCTCAGATATGGGCTCACTTGTGGACCAGGTTCCACAGTCCTCAGCATTCTCCTGAGTGGGGCTCTCTCTAAAAGTATGGGGATACCTAGGTTTACAAACATTTCTGTTTGCAAAATAGTCCTTCACAACAGAAGTTTTGCAAAATTTTGTCTCTGTTTATTAATTCTACATTGGGTAAGAAGCATGAATACAACCATCTTCACACACCCATGAACAAAACCATTCCACAGTGAAAACTATGGAATAAATCAAGCTTGGGAACCGAGGTGCTGCTGTATTGATAATCAATTAATAAATATCCCTTCACTGGGAACTATTCATCAGTTGTGTCAGATCATAAGTGACAGGAAACTCAAATCAAATTGGCTTGAAAGAGAAAGGCATTTATTGTCTCAGGCTTTGGGATATGCTAGCTGAGATTCTAACTGGGTGCAGTGGTTCTAGTATTTTTGCTAAGGTCTGTATTCTCTGCTCAACATCAGGGGTGACAGGAGGAGCCTGAGCCTGTGTCCAGGGTGCAGGGCTGTTTGTTTATAACCTGACTTAGTAAAGTGAGCACACAAAAGCCAATGAAGGTGACGGCCAGGGCAACGTTAGGGATCAAAGTAGAAAATGAAAGGCTTGAGCAAGGATGCAGTCACCTGCAATACCTTAGTAGAAAACATGACAATCTAGGCTTTAGAAAACGTGTTTTCCATACCCATATGACTTTATAGCAGTTCTGAGAAGCTGATACATTTTCATCTAGTGAGAGACAACATGGCGGGGCGCAAGTTCACAGGTTTAACTCTTTCCACCATTCTGGCTGCAAACTGAATCGAATTTCCCTGTAACGTCAACAGTGAGCCTAACCATTGAATTTGATTCAGTTTGTGACCAAGATCATAGGAAGACTTCAGCCCCTGAACCAAAGAAGCACTTGTAATTCCTTTGTGGTGTAGAAATAGTACCCTGACCACAGGCTTAGGAGACAATTAGTAAACAAGAAGGAAAGATTAACATAAGCATATTCGCATATTCGAAGTTGAAGACTTGACTTTCCTTAGTTAAGCCTTAATAGTCCGAAATCATACTGTATATGTGAGATCCATCTTACTGAAAAAAATCTACATGAACTCTAGCTTGTGGCATGTAATTAAAAGATACTTGCAGTGAATTTTCAAGCAGCCAGGTTTCTCAGATTTTAGTTTGCATCTGCCTGTTCTGGTTAATCAGTCTGCCAAGCATAACAGCCACTTGGGCTGGAAGCATTTAATCCTGTGTGAATGCGCTGATCAACAAATCTTAGAAAGACCATTAAGGCCTTGCTGGCAAAGAAATGTCTGCCCTAGTGTAGTAATTAGGAAGGATCTTATTACAATGGTTTAAAGGAACTGATTGGACTAACCCCAGGGCAAACGAACTCAAAAGGATAGAAGTATCAAAATGGAAGTATCCTTAACTCTGGATTCTAAGACATGTTCTGGAGTCTGTGAGTCCCTTTCTGCAAGAAAACGTCAGGTTTGGACCAGATTCCATGCATGCCACAGCAGGGTGTCACTGACAGGGCCCCACAGTCCTGAGAAGGGGAGGGATGCTGTCAGCCACACAGCTCCTCACCAGCTGTGGTAATGTAGGGGTCCATCACCTTGCTAGTTATGTCAGGACTGGATTCCACTTCCCTCAGATTTTAATAAGCACAGTATTGCACAGGAGCAGGATATCTCATAAACCTGACCTCCTGACAGGCATGAAGGCAAAGTTACTTTGCTCTGAATTTCAGGAATATCTTTCAAAACTCAGAAAGAACCACGCTGCAGATAAAAAGGACATGGTTTTGAGTTATATTTTAATGTTCTGTAAAAAAGAAAATCAAAGGCAGGATATGATGGGCCATTTTAAGGTGATTTGAAGCTTCAGAATCTGTATCTTCACTCTCAGTGTGAATCTGAAAATCAAAGATCAGCCTGTGCTGGAGAGTTAGAGCCCTGAACTGTGGTTCTTTCCCCAGGACGAAGTAAGAATAATTCTTACTCGACAGCAGAGAAGGAAATTTCATCTGGACTCCACTGTTGGTGGCTCCAAGTGTAGGTGACCCAGCCTGAGGGCTTTGTGTGAGACGCCTTGGCAGCACTGGGAGGAGACCTCACCATGTACTGGGTCAACCATTTTTAGGCTGGGTGTGTTGCGACAAGTCCAGGGTTGGAATCTCAGCCAGGTCAGGGTCTGGTGGACCTGTCCACACACAGGAGGCAGAGTTTCAGCTCTGATCATGTTTCTGAGGCACCCAGGCACAGTAGAAAGCATATGGATGGTCAGCCATTGCTCCACCACAAACCTGGCTGGCACAACCTGAGCAAACTGTACAACATTTCACAGCCCTGTTCATCACCCAGACTTTGAAAGTGCTAAGGCTTCATCCATGAATTACACGGTGTTAGAATGAGAACCTCTCATGGGATCATATTGGCATCTACCCAGAAGAGTGTCATTCTATAGAGGAATCTGACAGGAAAAGTGGAGCTCCTGATTCTTTATATAAGTAAGTGATGGTGGTCAGCCTGGGGACAGAAGGAGGATCTTCACAGGGGAGATCTCCCAAGGTTCCCCATTGCATATGGGGTCAACATTGGCAAAGAGAAAGCAAGGTCTTGGATATGCTGTTACCATATATGAGTTAACTATGCAGCGCGGGGCAAGCATAGTTCTCTGTGTTTAGTCATGGTTGCATAACTGTATCCTGCTGTGTGCCTGCATCAAAGAGTGGGGTCACGTCCTCAAGTGTCCTCTGATGCCTACAGCTTTGAAGCATTTTTCAGTGGCTCCTCACAGGTATGAGTAATTTTCTTTAATTTATACAAGCTGTTCTTCATATACTTGACTCATACTACTTTCAAAAAATTAGAATAATAACTCTAAAAATAGTTAAGTGAAAATGTATAGAAGATATTGTTTTACTTATTATAAAGTAAACAGTAGCAGTGACACTAAGTGCATGTAAGAATCTGATTACAGAGAGGCAACATTAATGTATGACTTGTGGGTTCCACTTGAATCTTGTTACCATCAAGCAACGACTTGTCAGGGGAGTTGTTGTTTCAGAGTGGAGCAGTGTGTATCTTTATAGGACAAATGAGACTTCACTTGTCTGCCACATTTATTTAACACTTCCAATGGCATGACTTCCTGGTCAAATTCCCACAGGGTATTTAGCAAGAAACTTCATTCTTTTTTTTTTTTTTTTTTTAATTTTAAAAAATTTTTAGAAGCTTAAAATTTAAAAAAAAATATTTTATTTGTATTAAAAACAAAGCAAAAGAAAAATCATACAGAATTTAGAAAACTAGCTTTTGGTTTCAGGGCTGGTTTTTAGCCCACATTGCTTTACCATAATGTTGGCTGAATGTCTTCCTGAGCACAGCTGTGCTTCTCCAAATAAAGTATTGGGAGAGAGAGAAAGAGACACAGAGAGAGAAAAAAAAGAGGGAGAGAAAGAGAGAGACAGACAGAGAGAGAGACAGAGACAGAGACAAAGAGGCAGAGAGAGAGAAACAGAGAAAGAGGCCTAGAGACAGAGACAGCGGAAGGCAGAGAGACCTAATGACTTTGTCTAAATGGCACACACTATTACTTGTTTGCAAGAAGACTGTCACTAATTCCTAGTCACACTGCAAGGAGAGGGCTTAATGTACACATCACATTTAGACAGGAGAGTTTGTTTTAAAGAAGAATTTGTGACTATATTCAGAAAACACTGACAAAGCAACAAACCACAAAATCTTGGGAGTTTGAAGCAGTAAGATTCGTAGATAGCTTGTTCACATGCGGGTCTCACGTGTCCCCTGAGGTTTAATGCAGAGGTGTGGTTGCTGTGATCCCTTGGGTGCAAAGATAAATGACAGCCATAGCTTCAAGTATTACAGATCTCTGAGGAAGAAGGAGAAGGAAATGGGAAGAGTCTCGAGCCATTCTTTACAGATCCCCTGCATTTACCATAGTAAGAGAATAAAAGTTAAAATCCACCTGCCTATGTCATGAGACCTAGGAAGAGAGCCTGATGGAATCCAACACCGCTTCAACATGAAAACAGTCACTAAGTTTGGAATACAAGGAAAACTCAACTATCTCTAAAAATCCCACAACTGTCATGAGTTCTGGTGGTAAAATCCTGAGGTAATTTCTATGAATATCAGGAATAAATATGAATATCTACTCTGATACCTTCTTTTCAGTATTTGGCTGGCATTTCTTGATCAATGCAAGAGGGATAGAAGAAGAAATAAAAGGATCCACTTTGGAAAAAAAGAAATACATTATTTGTGTTTCATGTAATATGATCTTAAAAAGTTATGCCAAATAGATTAATTCAGCACATAAATTATTTCAACAAGAATACAAAATCAAAATCAAAAAATAAATATTTGAACAACATACACTACCAATGAGTGATTAAAAATGGTCATATAAGATATTTCCATTTTTATACATGCAAAGATATAATAATCAGAAATGAATTTTGAAAAAGGATATGAATAACTTGTGTACTCAAAACCACAAAACATTGTCAAAAGGAATGAAAGATTTAAATAAGCAAGGAACTACAACCTCAGAATATACATTCTTCTCAGGTACACAGGAGATTCTTTAAAATAGAACATATATTAGCCCATCGAACATACTTGAATAAATGCAGAGGAACTGAAATTATCCCATGTATATTATCTGACCATAGTGCAGTGAAACTGGAAATCAATGACAAAAAAAAAAACCACCAAAACCTCCAAAACACATGGAAATTAAATAACACTCTCCTGAACAACCAATGCATCACAGATCAAGTTAAAGTGTTAGGGCCGACGCCGCAGGGAAAGAGACCCCAAGGACTCAACTCTTGGTGAGGGAAAAAAGTTTATTTCCATGCGCATGGGGTCCTCCAGGCAAACAAGTGCGGAGGGCCACGAGGGGAATTTGTGTAGGGTTTTTAAGGGTACAAGCGGGAGGCAAGCAAGTTTACAGAAGCAAATCGCATTGGTTAATTTTGAGCAGCATAGGATTTGGCAGAAATTGATTGGAGGGGTTTGGGGTTGAGTAACCATGGAGACTGGGGGTCCTAGCCCAGTCACTATGTGCCCAGAACAGAACAGTTACTTGTCTTACTTATCTCGTTGAGACAGAACGACCTTGCAGGTGCATTTTTTTCTTTTTTTTTTTTTTTTTCTCTGCTCTGATAGCTCTGGGGAGTTAGGCATTTCTTTCTGCTCTGCTCTGATAGCTCTGGGGAGTTAGGGAGTTAACCCTTTTATTCCCCGCTCTGGGGAGTTAGGGAGTTAACCCTTTCATTCCCCGCTCTGGGGAGGGGGTTATAGCAGGGGGGTCAACTCTCACATTCCCCCCTTTTCTTTTTTGATGACTTTTAATCTTAAAGGTCCTGTATTGGTAAGGGGTCATACTGTTGACGTAGCATCATAACCTTTACTTGAGAGATCTGAGCCCTCACAAACTGGGTTACTCGGTTAATGAGGTAAGGGGCTATAGTCATGACTATAATGAATCCAGCCAGGGGTCTCAGTAAAGAGAGAATATAGGGCAGGATTGATTTCCAGAAGGAGAACATTTTGGCTTTATTTGAAGGGGGCTCTTGAGATTTAATTTTTTTTTTTTTAGCTTTTTTATTGTATCTGTTTATAACCTTGTATGTGTCTTTAAAATCACAAGCTTTTAAGAACTTTGACATAGTTTATCAACTTGTTTACAACATAAGGCCCAGTAGGAGGATTAACAAAGGTCTTGTAGCTGTCATTAAAGCTGTTAACCAAAAGGAGAAAGAAAACCAACATTTAAATTTACTCTGTTTTATCATATAAGTAACAATTTTTAAGTCAGACAGAGGCCTCCTTGGGGTCTCTATAAAGGAGGAGAACACAAAATTATCAGTTATATTAGACAATCTTAAGCTTTAAAGTGTCCTTGGAAGAAATGACAGTTTACTTATTTGTAGGCTGACGGTCTTTTGAAGTTGGGACTTGTCTGCATTGGGAACGTTGAATTTAGGCAGGCTTTTAGCTATTTTGACAATCTATTGTGGCTTAAGAGATTTACGGTGAGGTCGCTCTCAAGAGATTTATGGTGAGGTCGCTTGTCCAGGTGTCTAGGCTCTTTAGCTGCAGTGGGCAGCAGCGAAGTAACCAGTGGATGGAAGTCACAGCTAGCTGAAAAGTCTGGGGGAGACTTAATAAGATCTTGATTAGTTAAATTAGCTAATTTTTAGAAACCTCACATAAAACCTCAAAAGAGGAAATATCTGCAACATAGGGGGTGTATCACACATGTAAAGGGGCAGAAGGAAAAGAGACTCACCCAGTTTTCGCCAGTTTTTAAGGCCATTAGTAATTATAGTCTTTAAAATCTAACTTATCTTTTTACCTTTTTTGAACTCTGAGGCTGGTAAGCCCAATCGAGTTTTTTAATTGATCTGTAAAGCTTAGGTTAATTTGAGTTACTAGGCTATAAAAGCCAGGCCATTGTTGGACCCCACGGATAAAAAGGGAGACCAAATCAGAGAAACTGTTATCAGAGCTGACTCAGACTAAGTAGAAAACACTTATATTTTTGAAGTTTAGGCTTTTTATTTGTAAAATCTATTTTTTAGTGTTTTTAGGCATAGTCTCACGATAACCAGTGGTTTTTATTTGTTGCAGTACTTTTAGATTTACCAATTGGCACTGAGGGCATCTGAAGCTCACAGACTGGGCTAGCTTGATATTAGCCCCCGGAATCTCTTGGAAGTTGAGCTGCCAGATGTTGGTCTTTTTAAGTGCAAATGGGCTCTTGAGAGACATAACTGTTTTCATCAGAGAAGTAGGATGGAACTCTAGACAGTAGCTTATCAACTACATAAGGTCGATGTTTCGTGAGGTGATCAATGAGGCAACGAGGGGTCATCCTCAGGCAGCAAAGTAGCCGAGTTTGAAGCTGTTGTTTTTAGAAATAGTGCCTGATAATGTATGGCTCAGGAATTAGACATCTATCAGTCTGGTGGGGCCTTGATGAGAGTCTCCAGTGAATAGGAGGAAACAATTAAGAGTTTGTGTCCAAAAGTCAATTTTTAAGTCTCCTTTATGAGGGGGCCATTGAAGAAATCACCGCAGACAGGGTGGCCATCTGGTTGCCACAGAACCAAGTCTCTTGGAAAGGTAGACAACAGGCCTCTGCCAGGGTCCCAAACTCTGGACCAGTCCTGTGGCTCTTAGAAATTTTGTACTTGTCTTTTAGTCACAGGGACTGGAATCCGTTAGATGGCTCACAACAACCAGTGTAGTCTTTTTTGTGTAGACTGGTTCTGATAAGGTCGGGGGGACTCGCATCAGAGCAGTTACTTTTTTTTGGCTGGCCTCTCTGATGTGATTGTTACTCTTTTAGCGGCCTGATCTGCCAAATTGTTTCCTCAGGTGAATAGCAGCAATCTGCTGACAGCCAGACTGCTGCCAGTAAATTTAGGATTTGTGGAGCCCTCTTTTTTTTTTTTTTTAATCTTAGCTCTGGCCAAGGTTAAGAGACCTCGCTCTTAATAGATGGCTCTATGTATATGAATAGTAGCAAAAGCATATGTACTATCAGTATAGATGTTTACCTTTTTTTTCGTGGCTAGTTTTAGTACATCAGTCAAAGCAATGAGCTCCGCCTTTTGGGCAGAGGTGCCAGGCTCTAACCCTTTAACCCAGAGTACCTCCTTTTTGGTGGTAACTGTTGTCCCGGCCACTCATCTGTCTCTGCCGTTCTGGATGAAGCTGTTTTTATCGAACAGTTGTCGGCATTTTCCAAAAGCTGTTCAGTAAGATCAGCCTGTAGGTTTTGCTGCAGTTCGAGGATGTCAGCGCACTCATGGAGAGAGGTGTCCTTTGTTCCTCCGTGTCATCATCAGGCATAAGGGTGGCTGGGTTTAAAGCTGAAGAAGTCTTGAATATCATTGACTCTGGGTCTAGAAGCAGGGCTTGACAGTAGAATTCTGGCATTGGAGAGCCTTTTTTTTTTTTTTTTAGGAGGGGTTTTGATAAGAGTCTCTAAACTGTGAGAGGTTACCACAGAAATCATTTGCCCAAAGCGTGTTTCTTCGCTTTTTTAAGTAACATTGTCACAGTAGCTAGTATTTTAAGGCAGGGGGCCATACTCCTGTTACTGGATTAAGTCTTTTGGAGAGGTAGGCTATAGGCCTCTTTTAAGGGCCAATGTCCTGAGTTAGGACTCCTTTGGCAATGTCCCTGAGTTTATCTATGAATAAGATGAAAGGCTTTGTAACGTCAGGGAGTCCCAGGGCTGGGGCCTCTGTCAAGGCCCGCTTGAGCTGTTGGAAGGCCTGTTTACATTTATTAGTCCAGTTCAGCGAATTTTGGGTTTCTCCCTTATGGGAGTCATATAGAGGCAAGCTTTCCAGTAAAATTTAGTCTACAGTACCCAATTGTCCCCAGAAACTCTCGTCTGGTTTTTAAAAGTTTTTTTTTTTTTTTTTTTTTTTTTTTTTTTATAGAGCAATTTTAACATCTTGGCTATCTTTTTGTAAATTTTTAGTTTTCAAAGACCTTTTTGTGCTATCTCTATTAACTGGCTGAGGGGCATTTTTTTAAACCTCTCAAACCTTTGTAATTTTTGTCTAACATGTGGGGCCGACTGAGTTACAAAGAGAACAACTGGCAATATTGGGAAACCTTCTTACCTCTGGATGTTCAGTCAGAGTGGCACAAAAGGAGAACATGGTTTTGGCATTCCAGATCAGAGAGCCGGCTTCATCTGGATGGCACACTGTTTTTTGTCCAAGGGTGTCACGTGACAGGCCATCATTTTATTAAAATTATATTTTTAACAAAAAGGGCTTTTTTACAGGTAACAAAATTGTGCTGCATAATCTCCCAGATGTTTACAGCACATGTAAGAATTTGTATCTTATTTTTAGTATCACCTATAATCTCATTTTAATGGAAACATTTTGCAGCAAAGTACAATCTTATGTATATTTTTATCAAAACTGATCTAATACTGTTAAATTTTGAACATATTTACTTTTTGTCAAACCTGTTATTTGTAGTACTATAGACCAAGACAAATAAAATTTACATCCTCTTGAGCCTTTTACAACTTACAATAATACCTCTCAAACTAAGCTTTGATCTTTTTCCACATTCTGGCATAGCCAGACACCTTTACTTGAAGACCACTCTCTTTGTCCCTCTTTTTATTATTATCAGTCAATTACCTTTTTTTTTACTTCTCAGACAACATCAAAACTCTCAACAAAACCCTTGAAGTTACCTTTTAGTAGTCCAAAACATACTTATTTTATGTCTTTTTACCACATAAAAATGCTGTATTTTAAAAACAAAATTGTAACCTTTTAACTGGCTCAAATATAGTACCGCCTGGTTTTTACTTGGCAAAGTTGACATGACTCTTAACAACCATAGATACACATATATATGTGCACATGTTTATATTTTTACCAGAGAGAAAAAATACTCCTTTTAAAAGGTATGTTGAGGTTGCAAGCAATCAATTGAAGTCTTACATATTAAACAAGGCGCCACAACATTAAAGACACAAACAAAGGGAGCTTCTTGTACAGTTTGGTCAGCTAAAGGAAATAATTTTTCTTATCATGAACCTTGAATCTAATAAGCCATATGGATCCTGCAACAGAAATGGGCAACAAGCCCCTAAGTTAGTAACAAGTTTAAATGGGCAACCAAGGAGAGGGCGGAGGAAGGAAGGGTTTTACCCACGGTGGGGGCTTTTTCCTGAGGTCCTGTCATACCAAGATGTAGGCATGTTGGTCGGGGTGGCCCTCTTCGTCCGGGGCGGAAGATGATGTTCTTAACTGCTAAGATGAGGGGAAGGTGGAAAGTCCCCTCCGGTGGCCAACCCACGGAGAATTGGGCCACTCAGACGAGCAGAAAGTCTGTCATTTACTTTTTTTAACCTGTAAGGAGAGATTGTGAGCCCTCTCTCGAACCTCCGACCAATGGTCGAGGCTGAGGGACAATGGGGACGATGTCATCTGGCCCATGATGTTCTGAAGACAAAGAGTGGTTAGCGTACACGCGACACAACAAATAACCGTTCACAACAGTCACAACACACAGGACAAACAGGCTGGCCACCTCACTCTCACGCATTAGTTTCACATCAAACGAGTCACCTTAGGGGGTGCCTCCAGATTGGCCCGGATGGACCACAGATTGGGAATGAAATTCCCCAGATTGGCCCAGAAGGACCACAGATTGGGAATGAAATTCCCCAGATTGGCCCAGAAGGACCACAGATTGGGAATGAAATTCCCCAGATTGGCCCAGAAGGACCACAGATTGGGAATGAAATTCCCCAGACCGATAGGAAAATCCTATCGCAGACGGTGAGTCACGGAAAACCGTGTGGGGCGTCCCCCGGTCACCAGAGAACAGAGAACAGATAACAAAAACAGGTAACAAAAATTGCCCGGTTGGCTCGGGGCGTAAAATACCGGTAGATTGATCCTCAGAGTAAAAATAAGAAGCGACTGGTCGTACTCACCCACCGCAGAGCCGTTGAGGTCACTTCCCGTGAGACGTGCTATCTCGCCAGGGCCTCCAAGATGTTAGGGCCGACGCCGCAGGGAAAGAGACCCCAAGGACTCAACTCTTGGTGAGGGAAAAAAGTTTATTTCCATGCGCATGGGGTCCTCCAGGCAAACAAGTGCGGAGGGCCACGAGGGGAATTTGTGTAGGGTTTTTAAGGGTACAAGCGGGAGGCAAGCAAGTTTACAGAAGCAAATCGCATTGGTTAATTTTGAGCAGCATAGGATTTGGCAGAAATTGATTGGAGGGGTTTGGGGTTGAGTAACCATGGAGACTGGGGGTCCTAGCCCAGTCACTATGTGCCCAGAACAGAACAGTTACTTGTCTTACTTATCTCGTTGAGACAGAACGACCTTGCAGGTGCATTTTTTTCTTTTTTTTTTTCTCTGCTCTGATAGCTCTGGGGAGTTAGGCATTTCTTTCTGCTCTGCTCTGATAGCTCTGGGGAGTTAGGGAGTTAACCCTTTTATTCCCCGCTCTGGGGAGTTAGGGAGTTAACCCTTTCATTCCCCGCTCTGGGGAGGGGGTTATAGCAGGGGGGTCAACTCTCACAAAAGTATAAATTAAACAATATTTACAAACAAATGAAAATGCACATACAACATACTGGAAATTATGGAGCACAATAAAAGTGGTCTTAGGAGGGAAATATATAACAGTGAACTCTCACAGCAGGAAAACAGAATGAGCACAAATAACCTAATGATGTACCTCAAACTTCTAGAAAAAGAAGAATCTGAAGCTCATAGAAAGGAGAAAATTATAAAGATCAGAGCAGAAATTATGGTAATTGAGATGAAGAAAGCAGTACAAATAATTTGTGAATAAAAGAGTTGGTTCTTGGAAAGAATAAACAAACTTGATAAACACTTAGTCAACCTGAGCAAGAAAAGGAAAGAAAAGCTCAAATTTATACAGTGAGGAATAAAAAGTGTGAAATCACTGCAGATCCTATGGCAATTCAGAATATTATCAATACCTGTTTCAAAACTTTTTACTTGCATAGTCTTAAAAACATAGAAGAAATAGATTTCTATAAATGTATGAATTATCAAATTGGACTGAGAAGATAAAAATTTTAAATAACCTAATACCAGTTAATGAAATTGAAAGCATAATTAAAAACTCTCCAAAAAATATCAGCCTAGGTCCTTCTGGATTCACTGCTGAATTCTACAAGAAATTTAGACAAGATTTATTGCCAATATTCTTTAAACTGTAATAAAGTTGAGAGGGATGCAATTCTCCCTAACTCATCACTGGAAACAAGTAGTACTCTGATACCAAAGCTAGAGAAAGACCCAAGCAAATGAGAGAGCACAGGCCAATCTACCTAATGAACATAGTTGCAAAAATCCTTAATAAAATGATAACAAAAAGTATGAAGCAAATCATCTAGCAGATTATGTACCATGGCCAAGTGGAATTCATCCCAGGAATGCAGGACTGGTTCAACATGTGCAAATCAATAAACAGAATATAACATATCAACAAGACTAAAGACAAAGATCACATGATTATCTCAATACACACAGCAAAAGCCTTGATAAAGTCCAACATTCATTCATGATAAAAACCCTGGAGAAAATCAGAGAAGATGCTCTGTACCTCAATCTGATAAAAGCCATCTATGACAAACTAACAGCCAACATCATACTAACTGGACAAAACTAAAAGCTTTCACTCTAAAATCAGGAAAAAACAAGATATCGACTATCAGCATTCCTATTCAATATAGTTCTGGAATTTTAGCAAGAGCAATTAGAGAAGTCAGAGAAATAAAAGGAATATGGATAAGAAAGGAAAAAGTTTAATTATCATTATTTGCAAATGGCATGACACTCTACATTAGAAAACCCCAAAAATTTCACTGAAGAGTACTAGCGTAAAGAAGTACATTCAGCAACATAGATGGATACAAAGTCAACACTCAAAAATTGATATCATTTCTATATACAAGAAACAAATTTTCACAAAGAGAGAAATTAGGGAAACCACCCCCTTTACAGTAGCATGCCAAAAAACCTGAAATCCTTAGGAGTCAGTGTGATTTTTTACAGTCATAAGCTTACAATAAAATTCATATAATAACACAAGTAACTCAGAATTTCCAAAAAACTTGAAACATAGCAATTCATCCTCTGGAGAACCTCTACTTTTCAATGGAGATTGTGTTGCACATCTGTAATAAGACAGTGTGATGTTGGCCTAGGTCAGAAAGATCCATGCAATAGAATTGAGCATCTCAAAGCACACTGTTAAATTTTCATTCATCTGATATCCAACGAGGGAGTCAGACGGATTGATGAAGGAAAGTAATCTTTTCAACAAAGAGCTGTGTGACAATCACATATCCCCGTGCAAACTGATGAAAATGGAGTCCTTCTGTGTTGGTCACTTTCAGTACTGTGGTGAAATACCAGAGAAAAACAGCTCAGAGCAGGGAACGTATGTTTCGGTTCAGAAGCTCAGAGGCTTCATTCCATAGTCAGCGGCCTCTGTTGCTTTCAACGTGTGGTGATGTAGGAGCTTGATGGTAGAAAGGCAAAGCTTGGCAGAGGAAAGCTCCTTCCTTGCCTCTGGTGACCAGGAATCTGAGACTCAACCAGAAATAGAGAGCAAAGGACAAGACATGGTGTCCAAGGCCATGGCCCATGAGCCACTGCCTTGCATCTGATCCTTTTCAGAATTGTTTACTGCCATCAAATTCTGAATCTATTGGTGGACTACTACACAGATGAATCCAGAGCCCTTAGGATACAATACTTTCCCAAACGCTAGAGCTGCAGAGCAGATGAGCCTCGTGGGGGACATATTATATCTAACCATAAGCCCCTCCTTACACCACACAAAAATTAACTATAACGAGATCATAGACCTAAATTAAAGAGATGAATCTGTACTACTCTACTAAGAAGCTAGAAAATTGAAATTTTCTTTCATTAGGCAAAAATTTCTTAGGCAGCATGCTAAGAACATGGTCCATTAATGATTTTTTAAAGTAGATAAGTTGAATTTCATTAAAATTAAGAACATTTTGGTTACAAAGCACAGTCTAAGAAAAGGAAGAAACAACTGACAATTTAGGAGATAATGCTTGCAAATCATTATCTGGAAAGACACATTTCAAGAGTGTATAAGGAAAGAACTCTCACAGCTCAGTAATAAAATATCGGTAATCCAGCTTTTTAAAAAATGCATGTCAGGTTTTGTAAATGCTAAATAAGCACATGGAGAGATATTTTGCAATGAATTCATCATGAAAAAACATCTATCTTCTGTCTCTGTATATCTATCTATCTATCTATCTATCTATCTATCTATCTGTCTCGGTATCTACATCTATGTATCTACATCTATCTGACTCTGTATCTACATCTATCTATCTATCTGTTTCTGTATCTATATCTATCTATATATCTATCTGTCTCAGTATCTACATCTATCTATCTATTTATATCTGTATCTACATCTATCTATCTATCTATCTATCTACTTGTCTGTCTTTGTATCTCTATCTATCTATCTGTCTGTCTCAGTATCTACATCTATCTACCTCTGTATCTACATCTGTCTACTATCATCTATCTATCTATCTATCTATCTATCTATCTATCTATCTATCTCTATCTCTATCTCTATCTCTCTATCTAACACATAGGGATGCCCTTGGCACCTGCAGAATGGCCTTATTAAAAAGACAGAGAAGTGCTTCTGAGGATGTGGACAGCCTGTAGCCCTCACTGACTCATGTTGAGGATGTGAGCTAGTTCCACAATTTTGGAAAAGTTATTGAAATTTTCAAAAAATATTAAAAATAGAATTATTATGGTGCTCAATAATTCTAAGCATCTACATAAGTGAAAATCAATGCCCACATAAAATCTAGTATATCATTGTAACTAGTGTTATTACTTATACTAGCTGAAAAGTGAGAACAAACCAAACTGTACAATAGCAGATTACTGAATAAACAAAATGATAGAACCCTATTAAAGACACACAGTGCCCCGAACTGCTAAAATGCTAAATGAAAGAAGTTCCCCACTAAAGTTTGCACCCTGAATTATCCCATCTATGAATTTCCACAGGGAAAGTCTGCAGAGACAAAAGGTGAATTTGTGGCTGTCTGCAGCGGCACAGAGGGAGCTGAGTGGGATGGAAACTGACTGCTGGTGGGGACAGGCCCAGCTGTGGGATGACACAACCCCAAGGCTCTGAGTGGAAACACTGACACCCGTGAAGGTTGTATTTTCCTGGGGAGTTAGAGTCGGTCAAGATGCTGAAAAAGCAGCCCTGACATGATGGGACCCTGGGCTGGAGGAATGGATGACTGTGGTCAGGAGGGAGGCCGCTGGGCAAAGTCACACAGGCCCTAGGATGTAAGGTTAGAGAGCAATGAAGGACCAACGGGGCCAAAGCACATGGGCGCTGACTGTGATGTGCTGAAAACAACACAGACTGAAATCAGCCAGACATTTACACTGGAAAAGCATGCTGTGTCCAGTTATTGTCCTTCCCTGTTTCCCTATAAACTGCTTAGCCCTGGAACAGTTCCTTATCCAAGCTGTTTTTCTTGTGCCTTTCCATGGTACTGCTTTGCCTTCTAAATAAAAGCCAGAGAGAGTCCTTGGTTAGAGGATTCTCCCTTGAGACTCCCTAGTGTAGAGCCTCTTGGTGTTCAGACCAAGCACTGTCCCTGAGTAACCCTTTCATCCTCTGCACCTCCAGGGTTGCACCCTGTGACACTTTTAAAAAGTGGAAATTGGTGCCACCTGAAAGTCACCTCAAAATCCCTTGGCTGTGATGGCTTCCTAGGCCCAGTCTGGCAAACAGATGCCCAGAAGCATAATTCTCCTTCTTCCTAGAGGGTACTGGGGTAAAGTTAGTGTTTTAGTATCTCTACAGTCTGACCTATCCTTGCTTTTGTTTTGATTCTAGGGATTGAACTCAAGACCTCATGCTTGCCAAGCAGGTGCTTGTGCCTCTGCTGTGGTGTATCCCCAGCCCTTCTGCTTGCTTTTTAATGATCTCCTGCTCTGGAATATATGCTCAAGGCAACAGAGGCTATTCTATCCACCACAGTGAAACTTTGTGCTCAAAGCTGAGCCTGACATAACCAATGCTCAATAAATACTTATTCGACATGCTAATGCATGTGCCAATTTAGAAACTATTATTAGTCATGCGTGGTAACTTTGTGAAGTCCTCACAAGATGAAAGCTTGTGTATAGATGACCTGGTATCATTTTTGTCCTTTGTGGGCACCCTGACTTGGATATATTAGAAAAGTCATAGCTTCAAATACATGCTATCCTTTTCCCTGTAAGAAGCTCACACTTCTCAGACTGTAGACCTGACATAAAGTTCAGAAAAGCTCTTTTTGGTCAACCTGGACAAAGAGAGAGGACAGAATACAATTGCCTTGAACCTCAATGGATTTTTCAAAGAAACTATGACTGAATGCCTGACCTGGAAGGTTCAAAGCCAGTGCAGAAACTGGCTTTTTGAGTATCAGATTTCTGAAGTCAAAACTTGAACCAGACTGGTGCTTTGTTCTATAGCTTTCTGCAGGTCTTGCAAGGAGAAAGAAAATTTTCACATAAGAGGAAGGTCATCAGAGTGGCTTCCAGTGAGTGCCACTGCGTTTGTGAGGAAATCAGAGCAGCCTCACCATCAGAGCAGGTTCCAAGTCTTTTAAGTCCATTGTTTTAGGCTTCTGAATTGTCTTCAACCTGGAGTCCAGGGACAAAGGGCATTTTCCAGGTGCTGAAAAACACCAAACTAGAGATGCCACTTGGTGGGTTTCACATTCATTCCTTGGAGCTGTGCTTGGTGAGTTATTTCTCACAATAAGACTTTCAATATGAGTGCAACCCTGAGCACATGGATCATCCTGCTGGAAGCGGCCTGGAATTCTGAGAATAGTTACTCAAGGTATGTGCTTGATGATTCTTAAGTTGTATCAACTTGAGAAATTTAGAAGCTTAACTGAGTGACTCAGCAATTCTGCTTCTTAGGAAGGACATGCCCTAGGGCAGATGTTTACGCCCTAGGATGTTGTGATGTGTGATTCATTGTGTCCACTTGAGAAGTTTAGAAAGTTAAGTAAGCAACTCAACAGGAGGCCAGAGTGCTCACTGTGTAAACATCCCCAGCTTGCGAAAGAAGAGGGCACAGAGATGGTGTGCTTGCTACACCTGCCCTAGGGTGAGTAGCCTGCATACAATAAAGGATAAAAAAGCAGCTTTCTCCTCTCCTCTTTATTTTGTTTTTGCTGCTTTCACTGTCTTCTGCTGCCATGCAGGTTACCCTTCAGCCAAATCACTCTGCTTTGGAGTCAACTGACAGTATGGACTTAAACCTTCATAAACTGTGAGCTAAATAAAGCTTTCCTTCCTTAATTTTGGGCATTGGGTATTATGCCTCAGCAGTGAGAGAAAAGTAGCCAAGACAAATGACCATCTCCACTCTTTGCACCTTGCAGCTAGTGACATGCAGACCCCTTGCAAAACAGGAATATTATTGAGAGATCTTTGTCCCATGGATTCCCATGTTCTCATTCATTCATCTTGCTCATATTTCTTCAGCCAGACCAAATTACTCTCATAATAAAAATATAGCTGGTGTGTATATATCACATACAGCAAGAGGAATTATAGGGATTTAGAAAAGCAAAAATTTGGGTTTTATAAGAACACACTAGTTCCTTCTAGCCTTATTAGCTTAGAATAACCAGTATATGAGAGACTTTTAAGATTGTTACAAAGATTATGGAGGTGCAAGAAATGAGGTGATGTAATAGATGATGGACTTTAATTCATCACCTTTAGGGGAACTCATACTTTCAGGGAGAAAGCTCTTCATTTAGGGAGATTTATCCACTCTGGGATTTCAGAAACACTCAAACTCCATTCCTGAAAATTCTCCCTGTCTCTGAAGAGAACTGAACATTGCAAGATGTATGATCTGATTTCTGATAGTGTAATTTGGAATTTGAGTGTTTATAAAAGCCCATCCTAACTTCTCTGATAAATGTTTAGGTCTCTTCGTGGTGGATGCCCTGCTTGGGTTTGTCTTTATCCAACACAAAATGCTTTGCGCATGGTCCAGACATGAGAAATGAATATTCAACTCCATTTATTCCATAGATGATTAGTAGAAGGCAGCTTCATGCAATCTCTCTCTCTCTCTCTCTCTCTCTCTCTCTCTCTCTCTCTCTTCTTGTAGGTGGTGGCATTTCTGAGAATCCATGAGCTCTGGAATGACTGGGTACAAGGTTAATGACTTACAGGCTTGGGTAGAGCTGGTTGTCACTGTCACTGGTGTTAGACTTAGGGTCAGGGCATGCTCATGCTCATGGTTGAGAGATGGGCCCAGAGCAACTGTATCTGCCATTAAGCCTTGGTGCTTTCTTGCCTGTCTTGCTGTCTCACATGTAATCCAAGTTGTCTTTCTTTGCCTCTTCACTGTAACACCTCTTCTCATTTGGCTGGGGTGATCGCTCTTTTTAGCAACAACTATTCTTAAAGCAGCCATCGGCTCAGGGCGCTGTGCAGCACTTGGTGATATAGATCTACCTTCTGCCACATAAACTGGAAAGAAAGCCTGGGTGTTTTCGGAGGTCTCTGCTCCTCAATCTAAACCTCACAAAAGAATATGACATTCAATCCAAGGGGAGGATCTGGGACTGCTTTTTGTTTGTTTTTGCTGCAACTTCCTTATTTCAAAGAATAATGTTTAATTGCAGAAATAATATTTTGGAGTCATCAAAAGCCATTGGTAATTTCTAAGGTGTGAGCATCATAAAGCACTTTCTAAAATCTGGAAGACTTCAAAAGTAGATCAGGAACAGACAAACTTTAATATTTATAGACTCAATTACATGAAAATGGACTTTAAGTAAGCCAGCTGCCCACATTTATAGGGTATCTTTTCTCTAGCTTCTAGAATACAACTTTAAAAGTACCTAAAAGTAATCCTGAGTTAATTTGGTTTTCCTTCTGTGCTGTGTCTTGGCAGAGTTCCCACAGTTGGCTTAGCTTAAAAGTCAGAGAGGAGAAGGAAAAGCCCAGTGTGATTTAGCAGGACTAAATGGCCAATATCAAAACATCATGCTCCATTTCTTCTCAGGATTTTTCATATCCCTGGAGCTGGAGAGAGCTTTAAAAATTTCCTCTTTCTTCATTATGATATGTTGTCAAGGTAGAGCCCAGCCACCAGCTCCCAGTCATGCTAAGGGTAAGATGATAGGAATTTTGCCACTGCAAAGTTTGAGAGTGTCTCTGTACAGTTCAGGGTTGTGTGTGTTCTTTCCAACCCAGCCCTTCCTCCAGCCCATGCACAGCCTCCTCAAACAGTGAGAGTGGCAAGGGAGAGGAACTCTTTGCACATTCTAGTTAATCCTGTTCCAGGCTGATGAAAGGAAAGTGAAGTTTATAATCACACCTGCTGTGTATACTGTAGTTCACGGTTTCCTTTCCCACCCTGTAACTTATTGTGTCCCCAACAACTAGGTGAGGTCATCATTGTCATCCCAAATTCCAGCCTCCTTGAGGGTGAATCATTGCTCACGACACCTAGATAATTAGAAGTAGTACAGCCATAATCTATGATATGCTGGAGGACTACAAAGGTGGTGACAAACCTTAAGTATGAGGGATTTCATGCATGTGGTCCTTTGATGTTAGCATGCCTGTAGCTGAATATGAGAGAGGAGCATGCCCAGTGAGCCAGCTTCAGCCATGAGCTGATTAAATATCTTCTTTAATAGAAAGACTTCCCAAATCTCCTGAGTAAATAACTCATCCCAGAGGACATTCAAAGGACACCCCAAACTTAAGCTTTAGTGACTTTGCTCTGTATAATAATTTTTGTTGGGGTGAAGCAATGTGGGAATGCTTTTCATTCTGTTAAATATTTTGTTTAAGCTGTCCCTTTCACATTTATGTGTTCATGTGATGAACCAAGGTCAGGTCACAGGGCTGAGGCTGTGGCTCTGAGTCTTGTTTGCAGTGCCATCTTTGGCACCTGGGGACTTGGATTTTAAGAGGGACCCTTAAATGCTGAGAGTGGCACTTGCACCTGACTTGTACAAATGTTGTTTATTTAGGGCACCAGCTTTCCTTCTTGGAGTCTGGGGTTTTCCTGGGTATGAGGCAGAGGACACCACGTTAGCAGCACCTAGGGTTGTCTGTGGCTGTTGAGTCTCTGGTGGGCTTCCCTGGGCAGAAGCATCACACACATCTTGCTATGATCTTGTGGCTGGAGAATGCTATGTCCTGAGTGTTCCTTACAGGAGGGAGTGATCACAGGAAGGCTACACAGTCCTCACAGATGCTCGCTGTGTCTTTTCTCTCATGATACGGCTATGCATCACTTTTTTGTAATGCATCTTAGCTGTAGAAAAACTACATCCTGGGTCCTCCACATGCTACCCCTGAATTGTAAGCATAAGAGAATTCTTGAAACATGGCACCGTTCCTCAGACCAACTGGCTCCTTCTGTAAGATGCTGGTGAACTTAGTAGTTCCACTGGAGGATCTTCTGTCTCTTCCATTCATCTTGCCCACAGTGTTTAGAGCTCTCCCATCATGGTTTGCTACACAAATCTAGAACGAAAAATTGGGATCCAAAACTGAGTTAATCTAAGGGAATGGTCCAGTATATTCGCTACCCCTTCTTAGACTGTTAACAGCTATCTAGTCCTATCCCCAAATTTCCATGAGCTGCAAATTCTACTATGTGTTAATTTGGAAACAGGGACTTTGTATATGCAGTTAGTTCTCAGTCCTGAAGTGGAATCATCCAGGCTTTAGCCTCTCATTCAATACAATGATTGATGTTCTAATAAGAAGAGGGGAGAATGCACAGACATACAGGGGAATGAACCTACGTGATCACGGAGGCAGAGACGGAGTGATGAAGCAAAACACCCAGGAAAGCCTGGAGCCACTAGACTTGGGAAGAGGTAAGGAGAGACTCTGTGTGGAGAAGAGTGAATAGAGGGTGTGGTCCCAGGAGTAAGTTTATTTAGATTCTCTGCTACTCTGATTCACTCAGCTGGGGGTAAGTGTTTGCAAATCTGTGGATAAAAATAGGCAGATCCTTAACTTCCCACTACAACACAGTCTTGGTTTAACGAATGATCATGTATCAATGTCATCTCTCAACTCAATTCAAAGAACAAGATTCAGCTTAGTATGGTGGCACACATGTGTAACACCAGCACTCAGGGAGACTGACATATTCAGGTTGCCAGAAGCGAGCCATGTGATCACATTGTTGGGTCTAGAGCAAGGCCCGTCCAGCAGGTGTCCAGTCCTGGAGCTGTTCCCGGTTAATTGTAGTACAGAGCTCTGAGACTATTCCACTTCAGTGTTCTCATCACAACACTGAGATGAGGTCTCACCCTTGCAGCTCTGTGTCACACCCCCCTCTTATAACTAGGTGTAAAGATGCAGACTGTGCTGGGCTGTCGCTGCTTCTCCATCAGAGAGGCCAGGGCCCACCTGGTCCCAGCTTTCCTTTTACATGTCTTGTCTCCTCTGAACCTCCTGTTGGACCTTCTCAGGACCCTGCTGACCACTCAGGTCACAGCATATAGGTGAGAAGGGTAGGACAGAAGAGGTGAAACTGATGAAATCCTCAGGATCGTGAGTAGCCAGCCAGACATGGGGTTCCACACAGAGCATGAGAGTAGTTTGCAGAGTGAGGTTGGGGTGCTGATCAAACTGGCCATCTGTCCAATGTAGTCAGCACTGTCCCTGGTTGCAGCCTCTCCTGTTCCCACTTCTGTGTTTTCTAGGTGGGAATTTCCTCCCACCGTCTTGGAGCAGAATCTGGCAGGGATATGGATGAGTCTGCTACATCAGAGCTCCTGACTTATGTCACCCCATGGGGACCCACATGCTGCCTCATGCACTGGCCTCGCAAATTCCCCCACTGCTGCATGTGTAGTCCTGGTGTGGGGAGAATCAGCTCCGTGGGCCCCATTGCCATTATTGTTTGGAATCTCCCATGCCAGTTTCACTCCATGATCTTAGAAATATTTCTTATTTAGGACTGAGCTGCAGACAGATTAATCTGAGCCTAGTGGGCAGGAGCCTGTGCTCTTGCTGTCCTCTTGGCTCAGGATGGAAATTGCCTGCAATGATGAGCTGGGACCAAGATCTGTATTAACTTCATTATTCCCAGAGCTGGGAGATATTTCAGCTGCTTCCCAAAATTCCATGAGCATGCTGATGCGAACTTTCATAGGCACTCCTGCCCTGTTTCAGAGGAGGATGTCATGTTGTCTCTAGGAGCTGCTGTGGACACGTTGATGGCCCAGAGAGATTCCTGGGTGCCTGTACAGGACTTCTAGTTGCAGTGGGGCAGTAGAATGCCTGCCTTCCCCTACAGAATTAATCCAGATCCAATCAGAAGTCAGACAGCACTTTTGAGCTTAGAGCCCAGTAGATTTAAACATAAAGAAGATGCATGGGATGGAATCAGTAGCTAGACAAGGAGCAGGGAGACATCCCAGGGCTGAGATGGATTTGGGTCTTTAAACCATGGCAGAGATGGGAAATAGAGACCAGTCATCCTCACCTGAAGTGGCTCACACAAGGAGAGCTCAGTGGACTAAACACCCTGAGTCCAGCTTCAGGCTTGAGTACAAGTGCTGAAAATTGCAGTTTCCTTTCTTCTCTGATCTGTGGCTCTTTGCTGGGGGTATTTCCTGCCAGTGGGATGGGTTTGGCTGTATTCATGTTAGGATGTTTCTTCCAGGACTGTTAACCTGATTTAGAATTGGGCTTCTGGGCTGGACAGACTGATTGATAGGATATGGGGATTGGACACCTATGATTTCAGGAAGGTCCTGTTTATTCCCAAGCTGTTTACAGAGACCCAGGAAAAGAACTAGTGCCTTCAGTCTTGTGGAAACCCCATTTCCTGACCCCAAGGGCCTGATCTCCACTTCTAACCTCTAGGTTTTGACCCTCTCTGTTTTTTCAGCCTGGGTCCCCGGAGCCTGCTCTGGGATCATTTTCCTGTGGAAGGTGAGGGAGAATAAATTGCACTAGACACTGAAATCTGCTGCAGTTTTGCATAATCTGGATTGACCAATGGGCAGTTCTTGAAATTTAAAGTGATGAGTAGCAGTTCTCTACTCTTCCTGTGAAAAAATATTGCAAATTGAGGCTCGAAGAGAAACATGGATTTCTTTTCTTTAGATTTGGAAGGACAGAGGGCCAGTACGAGTTTCACTTGATTAATATTCAGGCGCAGGCAGAGCTGTGCCTCCTCTGGTGGATGCTGGAGCAGAGAATGTGTTTCCTCTTCTAGTTCCTGGCATCTGTCTAAGCCTATGATTTTTTTCTGTTTTGTGTCTTCAAAGCCAGTAGCTCTCTGGCTTTCCTCACATCAACGTCATCTCTGTATCTGATGAAGATTCCCTGTTTGTAAAGATCCACGTGGTTCTACTGGATATAATTAGATAATCCAGGATAATCTCCCATCCCAGGCCCTGTGACTTAGTTGTACCTGCAGGGCTCCTTTGTGTGTTAGGCAGCAGATCCTCAGGTTCTAGGGCTGAGATGGGGAACCCTGCTCCCTGCTGCCCACAGCTCGCAGGGTTTGTTTCCCATGCTTTTTATTGATGTTTACGTTTTACTTAAAATTTAATGACAAGACATACAAATCATACATTTCTTTTTACTAAAAAGGAAATCCATAAGGATAACTGCCAACATTCCTGTGTAATTGTTCTAAAATGAACCTTCCATGCAAAATGGGCATGACTGTAACATCGGTGTGTTTTTCTACTCGAATTATTTCTGTGTATTTACATAGGACTATGAGTAGCTGAAAGCATCTTTAGGGTATATTTTGGTTATATGAACAACTATTAAAATAAAAGATTCTACTCTATAGGAGTTACTTTTGCATGTAACACATTTTGAGGAATTTTCCAATCTTTGTAAAGTAGCTTTATATTATCATTCAAACTACTGCATTCTGTTTTATAACACAGGAATTATAGCAGATACTGAGTTTTCTTTTACCGAAGATCATTTCACCATATTTAGTTTTTGTCGCCAGGATGAAATGCAGTCATTAAGCTTCATGGGACACGGTGTAAACTTTGCCAGCTGGTGGCCTTTTGAAGCAAGGGTTGGGAAGGTTTTAATGTGACTCATGGCTTATGGTGAAGGCTGATTAGTGATCCAAGGTTAAGCATTGCTGAATACATGCACCCTGGTGATTGTGTGTGCTAACCCTAGTATGCCCGTTCTCGTGATGGTGCTTATATGCTCTGTCATTACTTAGCATGTTTGAAAAAAGAAGCATATGAAAGTCAGCTTCCAGAGCATGAACTGGCATCAGTTACATCACTGTCCATATTCTCATAAAGCTGCTATGTGTATATTTCTGGCTGTGACAGATTTTTTGTTTTTCACACTCGGGATTGAAGTCACCATCTTGCACTTATCAGGCAGGTGCTTATGCCACTGAGTTAAATCCCTGGCCCGGTGGATGGTGTTTGTCAGTGACAGATTTCAGGTATTTCTATGGCAAGAATGTGACTCCACACTTTTTAAACTTTGTATCAAAGCTATTAATTTTCATGCTGTGTTTTAAAAATCAGCCACGGGGCACCTCCATTTATTTTATTGAAGTTCATGAGAGCATGGCCAGTCCAATACATCATTTATTTCTGTACTGCATTTGCTGCTTTTGTTCCTTAACAACAAATGGAGCTCTTGGGGCAGAATCTGTAGGGCGACAAGGCTGAAATATTTACAATCTGGCTTTTTACAGAAGCAGGGACCAGCAGTAGTACATCTGTAAAGACCATTCTAGACCTTTTTAAAAATTTTTATTAGCTCTAGGCCTGCAGGAAAACTGCTGAGATTTAGAGTCCTGGGTTCAAGTGAGGCAGAATAATTCAGGCTACTGTAACTCCCTGGTGTATTTCGAGGATTAAGTATGAATGTTTAGATGTAGCTGACTTTTCAGGTGATACAACAAGAACTTAGTCAAGTGCAAGAAATTCCTTGCATCACTAACTCTGTGTGATTTTGGACAGGGGGTAAATTTCAAACTATCTATCAATAGCAATGTCATTGTGTCAGTCAGCTTCCCTTGCTGTGACAAAATACCTCACAGGTCAGCTTGAAGTAGGAAAGGTTCATTTTGCCTCATGGCTTCAGTGTCTTCCGTCCAAGGTCACTTGTTTCTGTTGCTTCTGGGGACCGTAGTGGGCTGCACAACATGGCGGCAGAGGAAGGCAGAGGGAAGTCGTCCAACACATGGTGGCCAGTAAGAAGGAGAGACAGGGAGAGGGAGAGCTGGGGCACGAGGCCACTCTTTCCCTGCTCACCTCCCATGACATTCTCCTTCTGACCTGGCAGAATGGCGAGAAACAGTCATGGAGCCCGAGTGCAGGTGCAAGCAAGCTTCACTGTGGACAAAATCCCACAGAATGGAGAGTTAAAATCCCCAGAGGAGGAAAACAGCAGTGTAGATTCAGTTTGTCCTGTTTCTAAAAACAGCAGGTACTTTCCAGACATGCAATGAACAGGTTTTATACAACCCAGGTGGAATCAGATGAAAATCAGGAGGTAATTTCAAATAACTAGGCATTTCAACATTTCTCAGAATCTTAAGGAAACAGAAACTTACATCTAACATGGTGCAGCTTCACAGGGTGGCATCAGAGGCAGCTCTTTAGTGAGGTTCCACCCTCCACAGCTTCCACTGTCTCCCAATGGTCCATTCAATTGTAAATCTGTCAGTGTTTTAGTCCATTAATCCAGGTGTTAAGCACATGGATTTTGGGGGTACGTTAATGGCAGAGCTCTTTCCAATCTTAATGAGCTGTAAGCCAAGGCACAGCTGTGACCTCTGGCCATGCACCAGCCCTGCCTGGGAACCATGGAAAGAAGGCCTGTAACACAGCTCCTTGTGTAGAGTATTCCAGAGCTGGGGAACATCCTCTGACTAGTCCTTATTCTGTGAAATGTCAAAAGATGGTTTTAGTTGTAATTTTGTTCATTTTATTTTTGATATCTATGTATTTTAGTTCTTACTAGATACATTATGGGCAGATACATGGTACAGAACAATTCTTATGTGCTTTCAGTGTGGCTCCTTAATATCATTCACAGGAACGTCAGGCTTATCCCTCTATATTACTCGACTTGCCTGTCATCAGAAGAAAGTATCTGACACTTGCAATTTAAAGCAAGATAAATTTATCGTGGATAACAATTTTCAGTGATTTCAGCACATGGTTGGCTGGCTCTAAGGTAGAAATGCCATGGGGGAAGGGCATGATGGAGTGAATCTTCAAGTCAGGAAGCAGAGGGAAGGGAATAACCAGGGAAAAGAACAGGATCTTCCAAATCTTACTCTTAGTAACTAACCTCCAATGAGGCCGACCTCTGAACACCACAGTCACTGTGGTGAACCTGTCCACTGCGTGATCCACAATGAATATGGCCCCCCACCATCCAATCTCCTTCAAGGAGCCTTGTTTCTGTACACATGAGACTATCAGGGACGTTTTAGATCTATATCATAAATTTTCTCTCAAGTTGCTTGCATAGTTACATCCTTACTTTTGAGTTTTTCTCTGAAAACCCTTAGGATTCACAATTTTTACCCAACCCCATGGACAAAAGTTAGTTTCTTTTTGACAGACCCACACAGCATGTGGTTCCATGCATCATGTGTGAGACAGTAAGAGCTACATTGGCCCTGGTCACCTCCCCTGACTTCTAACCTTGGATAGAAGGAAGATTACACACTTAAATGATATAATAAGCATTTTAGTTAAAATAGTGCACATTCTAAAAGAAGCTGAACAAACCTAAAAACATGAGAGCAAACTTCCTCAAATCATAACAACTTAAATCATTTACTAATACTAGAAAACCCCAATTTTGTGCAATTGAGAATATTTTCTCTACCAGGACATAGTTGTATGAATGCATAAAGAAAACAGTCTATTTTATATATGTAATTTCTTATTAGTACAGGCTTGTAGCACACAATGTTTACATTCCTTGTGGGAGATTGGTACATGTAGTAATACACCATAATTCCATTTTAAATTTCCTTTTCCTTTCATCCCTGGTTGCTCTATTGTCTCTTGATCCTCTCTGTTTTTTTATACATTTGTAATATACAATGTTTACATTATTTGTGAGGAATTGGTTATTTTTAATAAATGTATTCTGCATAATATTCTTTATGAAATATACTTACTCCATTGTATCTTCTACTATGTAAAGCAAAAGACCAAAGACCTAAAATAAAATTTCTGGAATTCAAATGAATATTAGTAGACTTCAAATATATTGATATGCAAAATCATTATGGTAAAATTAAAGGTAAAGACTACAATAAGTTTACTGTTTTTTTTTGTTTTGTTTTGTTTTTTGTTTTTTTTTTATAAGTGCCGGGGATCAAACTCATGACTGCCTGCTTGACTGCCGGCTTGCAAGGCAGGCGCTTATGCCGCTGAGCTAAATCCCCAGCCCCATATTTACTTTAAACAAGCTATCATTAAATCTGCTCTTTAAAAAAAAAAGTTTTAAATGCCTTGATTTTATTTGAGCTATTGGTGTAGACTAAATTCTTTTAGTTTTTTTTTTATTTTATAGGAAAAAATTAAAACAAAATTTCATAACAAATAATAGGAAAATAACAGTAATTCATATATTGTGTATTTTTATCTTTAAAGTAGTAACTCAGAGTACAAGATATGGACACAAAAATTCTCTGATCCATGTTAGCACAAACCTTCCTTTTCAGTAAATGAAAAGACACTGGTAGAGTAACTAATTTGATTTTTTTTCTTTTCTCTTTGTTCTTTGCCCCTTCCTCCCATCCTAGATCCTTTTTCCATTTGAACAGTTTCTTCCCATTTCACATTTTGAAAGATTCAGATACTTCCAGGCTCTCCTACCTTCCAAATGCCTCTACTAGTGATTACGACTTGCACGGATTTTTTCTTAATTAGTATAGCAACATGTGCAAACAATAGTGAATTCCCAATACCCATATTCATTCCATGTTAGCTCTGCACAAAACTTATTCTGCCTGCCTGGGCAGAGCCCATGGCTTGTTCTCCTCTCTGCCATCCAGAGATGTTGTAAGTGTGTTATTTGTCTAGTAGAACTCTAGTGAGTCCCCTCAAATCTATGGAGAAGAGCTATGGTCTGTTGATTGCTTTACTGTTACATAAGTGTATTCATGGGTGCAAACAGGAGCTCAAATCATAGCTTCCATCTGCTATATTGGATTGGAATTCTCAGCATACTTTTACAAAGTAAACCCCCCATAGTCATAAGAAATTTCCACTCAATGACATGCTTGTTGAGCTCCTTGAATCTTGAGGCTCCAGGCCCAGGAATGGGAGCAAGGAGTCATCTCAGGTGCTGGCACAAGTGAGATCATAAAGGCCCTGGAAGTGTTGTCTGAAGATTGAGAGAATCCTACTCTCCAGCATAAACATCTCTAATGAGAAATGAGAGGTTATCTCACAGTTAAAGAACCCCACTTGGAACACCGACACCCTCGGGAAGTTACTCTGTATTTATTTCCTGTGTTAGGTGTAGAGGTGCCAGTTAATTTCCAAGTTCAGGAAAAGGGTGAGAAGTGTTTAGAAACCAAAGAACAAAATTTCTTGATTTGCAAGCTTTTTCCATCTTTCTAGAAATATGCCTTTCCCTTAAAAAAAATAAAAGCTCATTTATTGTTGATGACTATAAAAGCTTTTTCCTCTCTGGGGAAGAGAGGAAAAGAGAAAGAGAGAGAGACAGAGAGAGAGACAGAGATAGAGGCAGAGAGAGTCATTTAGTGCAATGTACTGCCTGGGCAGTCGCAAACCTAATGGAGCAGAACAGTCTAATTCCTCAGAGATTCATGCAGCCGCTCTATGATTTTACCACATAGACATGTCCCAGGGGAGTCTCTAGGGGAGATTCAGAATTCTCAGCTGAGAGACAGTTATGTGAAAAACCAGGCTCGCTGCTGCAGGTAGATGGGGTGACTTTGTCAGAAGAGACGGCTCCACTGTCTCCTCTGTTTGCTATCTGTCTGTGTGGCACATCGTGGCTAAGGGACGAGGGAGGATGGTCCCCTGAACAGTGTCCCACAAGGCTGTGCTCTATTTGCACACATCTGTGTGATAGAATGGTAACAGCCTGCTGCAGAACTTGATGAGATGTCAGAGCTAAAAAGGGCCATTTCCTCAGGGAAATGACAGCAAAGCATAAAGGACCATGAAACCTCCAATCACCAGTAATCTGTCTCTGCAGAGGTCGGATTTTAATCTGGCTCTGAGTTTCTCTGGGGTCCCTTCTCTCTGTTTCTAAGCAACTTTCCCCTTTATTGGTACATTGTTTACAAGGTCTCATTGTTTTCTCCCCATTCACTGAGGGATAAAGACGTGTTACTCTAACCATAGGATAGATTGACATTCTCAAGATAATAATTCAACAACAATAATAATAATTTCACAACTATCTCTATTTACCCCTTATATTGTACCTTTAAATTCTACACTTTTTCATATTTCCTGGCCTGATCTTTTGATGGTGATGATGGTGGCTGTGGTGGGTTCTTTCTGTCTTGCTCTTGGCACATTGAAGGTATTCAGTAAATATTTTTCAAGGAGTGAAAGTCTGTAGTTGTGAGTGGTGACTGCTTTCTTTCTATTCATCTGTCTCCAGGAGACAGACTTCTGGTTGGCTGGACCGCTGCAGGCCAGCACCTTCAACGTTTCCCTAGGGGACCTCACCAGCCATTTTGCAGGGATTCATCCCCCTGACCCGCACAGTAAGTGGTTCCTGTGGTCCGGGAATTACGGCAGCACTGATGTCAGTGTGCTGTGACTGCTCTGCTCTGGGTCAGCTCTTCTGCATAATTAATGAATCCAGCCCCATGCTATGCTCATTAGCCATTCACTCATGAATCTCTTCATTATTCTATTCTCTGTTTACCGGAGAATGCACCCAACAATATGCGAAGCATTGATAAAGGAAATGAAGGTCAGACCCCTCAGCGTCTTCCAGGGTGGACTGTCAAAAGGAAAGGATTATGAATTTGTCTCTGTGATTGGCAGGGATAAGGGTTAACTTTGGCCATAGTGCCAGAGGCATATTGCTGCCCTCCGGATGCAAGACAGACTGTTTGCAGGTGTGCATGCTACTGATTGGACTACATGATTTAAGATTTCTCACATTGAAAACCTAGCACTACATATTATGAATGTGGCTGTATTTGGAGACAGGGCCTTTGCAGAAGTACATAAGTTAAAATGAGATCATTAGCATGGGCCACAATGCAGTCTCACTGGTGTCCTCTCAAAATAAGGAGATCAATCCATGCAGTGCACCACTGCAATGCATGTCTGAGTGAAATGGCACATAAGGTCACAAGAAGTTACAGATCTGCATCCTAACAGAGATGCCTCAAGACACCAAGAATTCTCTGGTCAAGTGAAAGTGTGCTTCCGATGACAACCCTACAGCTGCTCATTTATGGACAGTGACCATGTCAATAAACACATTTCAATACTTACTACGTTTGCCAGCTGGAGGTAGCACCTAGTGATTGCTTTGTCCACTCTGAGCCTCTTCCATTTGTGTGTGCATTTTATGATAGATTTGTCAGTTCCTGCAGAAAAGCCAGCTGGAATTCTGATAAAGATCATATTGAGTGTCATATTGATTTGAGGATTTCTACAATATGAAATCTTCTACTCTCTGCAAAGGTGGGCTTTTCTACTTACTTTTATCTTCTTTAATGTCTTTCAACAATAGATTCTAGTTTTCAGTGCAAAAATCATGCCATCCTTTGTTAAACTGTTTGCTGTTGTTTATGGAATTGAAAACAAAATTGACTTCTTCATTCTACTTTTGAAATGTACATAGCCAGAACAAATAAACACGCTTGATTTTGTGCATTGGTACTGCCCCTGAAATTATACTGAATTCATTCATCAATCCCAATTTTCATGCCTGCTTTCCTTCAGTCATTTCTGGCCAGAAGTGTCATTCAGTGCTGGAGCACACATGAGGCCCTGGGTGGAACCCCAAACCCCTTTCCCTGCAGCAGATTCTCCCTGCACAATACCCTATGAACCCAGCCAGTGGAGACAACTTCAGTTTCCCTTTCAACCCTGAGGACTCGAGCTGTGGCTCACACCTGTCTTGCCTGAGCTACACGCCCAGCCTGGAGGCATTTGGAGTTATGATTAATTTTCTCCAGTTCTCCTGGCTAATCTGTCATTAAAAGCTGCAAAAGCACTAGTGGGCATGCAGGTCCTCTTCCAATTCCCACATGCAGTCTGGGGCCAATTCATCATTTGGGGTCCTGGTGAGAGTTTCTCCTAGCTGCTTTGTTTACCTTTCCCCTGGGCCATACTTTGTATTTGATTTCTTGTTGTTGTTCAGAAACGGACTTGAAGAATAAAGTAATGTGACAGCGCTGGACATCATATTGCCTCCGACGTCCTTTCCTGCAGAGACAGAACTTTTCTCATGCTTAGAGTTTGCCAAATTTACACAGACTGTGACAGGGCTTTTCCAGGGAGCTGGCAGAAAGACAAATTCAATGCTGATGATCATCTGTGGGTTCAGTTAATGGTAAATGTCTTTTACAGGATTTACTTACTTTCTTATTTATTTTGCAAAACTGAACTTGAAGCAGAACCATCATCCTGAGATCCATCCTTAGCCCTTTTAGACTTTTATTTTGAGACAGGATCCCACCAAGACACTAAGTTAGTATATGGGGATGGAGTGTGCAACCCTCCTGACTAGCCTTCCAGAATGCTGGGTAAATCTCTGTGAGCCACCACACTCAGACTGCAGGGTTTATTTTTGATTGAATAAAGAAAGGGTAAAATAAATCTCTGCGGGTACTCCAAATCTAGCAGCACCATTGGATAGGGCGACTGTGAGCTGCCATGGATGCGTCCTTCCCGGAAGTCCTGCAGAAAAGCCAGTGAGGGTGTATATGCACCCTGTTCGCCTCGGGTGCTGCTTGGCAGCTCTTTCTCACCAACACAGTAACTCCTGTGTGCAGCACAGGGATGTACCTAGACCCCAGCAGAAACGTCTGTGAGGGTACAGCTGCTTCCACTCCGCAATCAGCAAGTCAGCGTGCAGGAGGAGGAGGACAGCTGCTGATGCTCTGTGCAGGCTGCTGAGGGCTGGACGGAAGTGGCCAGTCCAGTTACCACTTGGTAGTTCATGGAGATGTCAAGACTTCACGTATAATTTTTATGTAACATACACTTACTTCACAGTCGTCTGCTCAGTGTCTGCAAAGTGTCTGCTGAACCGTCTATCATACACGTCTGGTCCACAGCGACAAGTGGGCTTCAGTTTTTCTTTTGTCACAGTACCTACCTTCCCTTTTTAAATTTTATTTTTAAAAAAGCGGACCTGAATAAAAGGTAGAAAAGATACAGAATTTCAAAAAATTGAAGGAAATTAACACTAATATGTGGCACATTTTTATTTTAGAAGTAGTTGTTAAGGTTACAAGGTTTAGGCGCAAAACAAATTATCAAACACTCAGATAATGAAAGCACACACTGTTCTGGGGGATGAACTAACAGATCAGTAGCAAAGCTACGCACCTTGTGTACATACATACATACACATGTGTACAGATGTATACATGTAATCTTTTCCCTCCCTCCTGCTATCCTTTCCCCTCCCCCAGGATGTGTGCACCCATGTTTACAGCTGTACAATGTGTAATAGCTAAATATTGGAGGCAACTCAGATGCCTGTCAGTTTTGGAAAGGACAAAAAAGATGTATTTTCATACAATGGGATGTTCTTCTATAAAGAAAGGTAATCTTGAGACTTTTATAGGTAAAGGGAGGCAACTTGAAACCATACTCATAAATGAAATAAATCAAACTCACATTTATAAATGTTGTATGGCCTCCCTAGTGTAACAAAAAAAAAAAAAAAAAAAAAAAAAAACAAAAAAAAACAACAAGCCTGAAAGAGTAATAGATCCAAATGCACAGTAGCCCCTGTGACGATGAAAGGGAAAGAAAGTGCTCAAATGAAAGGATGCTTCACTTATCTACAGCGAACACTCACTCACTACAATGAAGCTGTAAAGAAGCCCGGGAACACCTGTGATGGGGGATTACTGGGGTCCTGGTTTTCTCGGCTGCTGTCTCCTCCTCGCCTGTACCCGAGGCTCTTCTCTTCTTGTATCTCCACACAGCCTGAACTTCGCTGTCTCAGCCACCAAAAGGGGATCTCAGTCTGATACAGAAGTTCACCTCCCACAGGGCTGGTGTCCATTGCTGCCTCTGCGTTTGCTCAGCTCCGTGCTTCCATGAAGGCTCTGGATTTTGGCTACACCGTGGACCCTTGTGGGGAGGGGGGTATGAGACAGGGCTTTGTGGTCTCCCCTGGAATTTAGCTGCTCTGGCTTGGAAATGAATCACACGCTCTCCTCCCACATCAGCTGGTTTTAGTCACTCAGTTTTCCCCGACCATGAAGTCCCACGAAATGGCCACTATAGCCATGGTGCTAAGGAGAACTGGACATTGCTGTCTGCTGCAGACTATGAGTGCTCGTCACTTTGCTTCGAATGCAGAAGCAGCCTCCTGGAAGGCAGCTGAGTTCTCTTCACTGCACACTGCAAGCTGCGCTCTGTAGTTTCAAGCTTCCTGTCTGTGCCATCCTCAAGGAGGGGAGGTCTGTGAGCAGGTAAGATGTCACAGTGGGGAGGGGACACTGTGTGCGAGGTCCTGTAGTGACCCCAGGACAGAGTCCTGTGAAGTTATGACAGAGGCAGGTGAGACTGCAGGCCTGCAGGCCCCGGGGGACCATGCAGAGTGTGTAATGGTGGAAAGTGACCAAAGATGATCTTACTGCACACGTTAAAGCATACACCACACTTTGTTCTGATATACACATGGGTAATAAATATCACTGCCACCAAGCAAGTGGATGCACCCATACTGCACGTAGCCCCCAGTTACTGTCCGCTGGGGTGAGCACCAGCTCTCCACTCTCTTCAAAGACTTTTACTATGTAGTGCAGCGTTACTGATTGAGGTCACTGTGAAGGACACTAGGTCATGAGGCTTGCTCATCCTATGAAGTGGTGTCTCCTGACCTTTGTCTGAATCCTTCTTGCTCCTTCCTCTTCTCTGGTGACTGTCTTTCCTTCTCTGTTTTTGTTCTTCAGCTGTCTTTTAGAGTCCACAGAGAAGTAGGAAGACCTAGAAGTGGGAGGAACCCTACTTGACCTGACGAAAGCTCCTTAGACTTTGTGCTGCACCATGCAATGAGTCACTGGTGGTCAATTTTATGCATGTTAATAGGGGTCCCTTTTTGGCCAGTGGGACACAGATTTTCCCAAGGAAGACAGGAAGAATACACCGTTTTATGCTGCATGTGGAACAGTTCTGTAGAAGGCAGCCTTTTTCAGCTGTTGTGATGTATTGTTTATCATTGCAGATCTCAGAAGACACTCATCATGATAATATGTAGTCTTTGGGAACAGCTGTAAAGAAATAGCAGGATTAGATTCCTTCATCAGTGAGGACCGAAGCTCCTCCCTGGCTTTGAGACCCCAGCATGGAGGACACTCAGACCAGAACCACAGCATCAGGAAGCAGGTCGTGCTCTCAGACTTGCAGACCAGCCCCGTAGCAAGCTGTCTCCAGAGGACAAGTTCTGTCACTGCTAGAGTAAGAAGGATGGAGACAGGAGACAACGCACCACCCAGGCATGGTGGATTAGGGGTGTGAGGAAATTCTTGGGGTGCATCTTGGACTCTCCTGAGCATGTCAGAGGCACTCATTCACAATCCTCCAAGGGCTGCAATTTCCCCAGTTCTCACTTAACCCTCTGATTTCAGCAGGTTCCCCAGGGCTCTCCCACACTCTGTGCTCAGCAAGTGATACACACCCCACCCGTAAGGTGCTGGAAGTGGTTAGAAATAACTCTCCACTCAAACTGTTTTTAATGCAGCTCAGTGGCTTTGAGTGTCAAGTGACACAACCACAGAATTAAGGTGAGTGTGCTGGCTTGGAATGTGGGCTCCCGGCCTGCGGACACCTCAAGCCAGGCTCACTATGGGTGACGAAGTAACAGGAAACCTTCACCCTGGAGTTTCTATAACTGTCCTTGGGCATCTGTGATCCATAGGAGCACCCACACTCATTCAAAACACCCCTGAGTGGAATGGTCCCTGTAACTGTCTTCCCCATGTGAGTAAGGAAAAGACTGATAGATGCATGAGGAAATCAGCACTGCTCTTGGAGTCAGAGAGGCCCACAGAACACTCACCTGGGCCGGGCCAGGCTCCTCCTGGGTAATCCAGCGCCTGCAGAGGGGCTGTGTAAAATCCTGGTACAGATTTCTCTCCTGAGACGTCAGCCTGCCCCTCTGCTCAGGAGGTGGCTCGGTCTGCATGTGTCTGAATACCCCGCGCAGCAGGGAACATTCGGGAATTTGTGCTAAGCGTGCAGTGCTGTATCCACGAGAGGCCTTTCACATCACTGACAATGCAGACGCAGACACCCAGCGGGACACTGTTACACCAGCTGGCAGTAAAGTGTCATGTTCAACCCAGTCAGTGATTTAGGATACTGTTTTATCATAGGGAAATGTCTTGAGGAAGTAGCTTTAACCTGTAGACTTTGACACATCACCAGTGTTCGTAACTCAGCATTGGAGATAGGTTATTTCCTGAATTGCCCCAGAGTAGTCCTGCATAAAGCAACATTTAGCACACATTTACAGAGTACTTCCTGTGTGCCAGCGACTGTTCAAGGTCCTCAGAAGACAACGAAAAAACAACAGAGCACTCAATCCCCACCTCTGCAAAGCAGAGGTAAATTTTAAGTCACCAAGGACATGGCTTATCTCGGGGTGAGGCAGCTTTCTGTTTTTGTGACAAAATACCTGGCATGAACAACGCAACAAAGGAAAGGTTTATTTGGAATGTGGTTTCACAGGTTTTGGTCTGTGGTCAGCCACTTCCATTGCTTTTAGACCTGTGGCAGGGGAGAGCTATCACCTCAGACAGGTGCGGTGGAGGAATATTGCTTACCACAAGCCCGGAAGCAGAGACAGAGGGAAAGTGCCAGAGAGGAAGTGCTGTGGACCAGCACTGTTCCCCAGGCCAGGAGCTGTGGTCTCTCCCTTCAACTGGGCCTGCCTCTTCTTCCCCTCACCTCCCAACAGCGCCCTGACACTTGATCTCACCAGTGGATTATGCCCACTAAGTAAATTAGAGGCTTCATGACCCAGTCATATCCCAGGTCAAATCTTCAATTCAGTGAGCACTTTCTTTAAGGGGGAGTCACATTTCAATCCCAAGCACAGCAGCACATTACAGTAGACAGAAATCCAACATATGTGGGTGGAGGGGGCTGAGTTTCATGATAGAGCTTGGAGAGGCTGAGCAAGGACTCTGAAGGGAAGGAAAGCTGCTCCAGGCTGTTGAGGGTGCAACCGAAAGCCAATAGTGTTGTTTTCGCTGATGTGAGTGGGCATGAAGGTAGCGCCCAGCTTTTTATCAAGATGGCACTAAAGGCAAAGAAGGAAGCCACTGCCCCTCTCAGAGCTGAAGCCAAAGCAAAAACTGTGAATGCCAAAAAGGTGGTACTGAAAGTCACCCACAGTCACAAAGAGAAGACCTTCCCATGCCCCAAGATGCTGTAGCTCCAGGGACAGCCCAATTCCTTGGGAAGTGTGTCCCCAGGAGAAACAAGTGTGACCACTCTGTCATCATTTTGCTCCCCCAAGCACAGAGTCACCCAGGAAGAAGTTAGAGGACCACAAGCCACCTGTGTTCATTGGGGACATGAAGGTCAAGCAGCACTGGATCAAAGAGGCTGGGAAAGAGCTCTGTGACCTTGAAATATCCAAGGACGATTCTCTGATCAGGCCTGCTGGAGAGAAGAAGGTTTAGGCTCGACTGGCTGATGATTGCGATGCAATGATTTGGATGCTGCCAAAAGGTTCAAATTCTCTGAACTAATTCCAGTTGGCCGATTCTAAACACACACTTGTTTTCCTGACTATTAATAAGAAGCTTGTGCTCAGGCTCCATCAACTGATCGGATCTTTGAGAGCCATGCAGTATGCATATCTACTGTGGAAACCATGTCCTTGCAGGCCCGGAGAGCAAGTGGAAAAATTCCAATAGTCTATTAAAACTCTCAGAGAGGGTACCCTGGAGGAATGGCATTGGGTAAGCCATGAGCTGGGCCACTCCGCAGCCACTGGTTCCAGCCAAGAATCCATTCAGGCCACACTGAAACTCAGCAAGCAGAAGACAGGCTCACTCTTTTCTTGTATTTAATATTTTTTTAGACAAGTATAACCATGGATCAAGCACTAGGAGGAGATCCAAGGGACAAGGACTGAAGCAAGTCATGAAGGTCCAGACGGCTCTCCATTAACAGATCCTGGACTCAGCAGCCCGCCGTCTGGCCAGCTGTGGACTCTGGCTTTGGAGATGACCAGGGTGGGATTCAGGGAAAGGACAGCTGGCTACACTGAATCTTTCTGGGATGAGTGTCCAATTAACTTCTCTTTCTCTTCAGTGTGGTAGAGCCTGGTTTGGAGAGCCATTTCCTATCCCAAGGTAGATAATTGTGCATGTGTCTACAACCTCTCATGGATGTCTACACATGAGTGCTCACATGTCCCTCCTGAGTCGTCTGCTTTTCCATCCCCCTAGAGTTGCCGTCAGAGGGTGTCAAGGACTCTTGGGCCTTCCAGGTGACCTGAGGCATGGTTTTTGATCTCCCCTTTTTTCTCTGGTCTGCAGTCTGTAACTCAGTAGCCAGCACTGTTTCATCTTCCCCTCAGGAGAGGTGACAGGTGAATCCAGAGTTTAAAACATCAGCAACCACATACATTTCCTGTATAAGACTTTGATGCTGGTAGAGCTAGGCACCCTGACCTCAGGTAGAACAGATGCACAGAAAATGAGCAAGATTTAAGATTAAGTTTTTACAGGGGAATTTTACCAAGCAATCTGAGAGAAGCTTGCAGGAGAACGGGGTTTAGAAGGCTGTCTGCAGAGGGCTCTGAGAACTTAGCACAAATTACACTCCCTGCTGTCTCAGTTTCGAAGGGAGGTGAGGTTGCACACATCATACCCTAAAGCCAGAGCCGAACTATAATATTCAGAGTTCAGACAGCGGTCACTGATTTACCAATGGGATGGGAGCAGTGAAAAGATGAGTTGTTTGTTCTGCATCTTTGCTTTGTTTTGTTTTTAGCAGCATGCAACTCATTCCAAACTTTTGGCTAGGGAAGATGAAAGGGGAAGAATGCTTTAGGCTCCCTATAAAAATGATGGTAGAGGAACCAGGATTATTGGGTTCAGAGAACTTCAGTGTTAGACAAAAATGGTGTTAAGATCAAGCTTTCACAGATACCAAGACCTGGTCCACTGTTAACCCACTCATTTGTAAATCCTGTCAACTATCTATCAGTCATCCATCAACCCATCTGTACACATATCATGGTGTGTACCTGATGGCGTATGCACCCACCTGTGCACCCACCATCTGTATGTCACCCACCTACCGACCCCTGCATCAACCCAGGCTTTCACACGTCCACCCATGTATGTGTCTTTGACAAATTGTGTTTGTTTTCTTTTTTAGGCACTTTCATAGGGACAAAAAGCACAATGGTTAACAACACAGAGGAGTTTGTATGTTCCCAGATTGCTCTAGAGGAGGAGGCAGAGATTGGTCAAGGAAATATATGTAATGCATGAGGTAATCTGACACACAGTGATAAGTGCTCTCAAGAGATAAAATGGCACAAGGAATGACAAATTGCCAAGGGAGAGTAGGTGGATGGTTGGGAAAGTCTCTGGGATGGATGAGAAAATCAACACCCAGTAGAGAAAGGCAGCTGCCCCATTACCTGGAACCCAAGGGAGAGCCTTGCAGGTTGTACACACAGACCTGGAAAGCATTCTCCAACACACGTGTGCAGGGAGCTGGGGTCAGGTGGCTCACGCAGAGGGAAGGAGGGGTCATGTGTGAGTAGTCGGACAGGGGCACCTCATGGAGCATGTTGTGCCCTGTGGCCATCACATGATGTCTCAGCAAAAGCAGCTTCTGGGATGCAGCCTATGGAGACTCAAAAACTCCTTCATCTTCTTCTGTGCTGCATCCCCGTCCTGCAGGAAATGCAGTGTGTGTGAAGTTTGTGCAACTGCACTTCTACTGCCACTGCTCAGGCCTGCGTCTGTGAGCACCTAGATCACTGGGGTGGGGACAGCTCTAAAGGTTTCTGCTCTGTGTGTGAAAATTTGCCAGCTTCCAAACCCTATTGGCTTAGCACCAGCTTCATCCACAGATTCAGGCAAGTCTCTGCTGTGACAGTCATGATGCCAAGTGGCCTAACCCTGCATACAGCACCTACAGAGAAGGTGCCAGCTTAGATACTTGTTTACCACAGAAAGCAGGAAGACAGGGCGGTACTCTGAAGCTGGCATTTTGGATGCTCTTAAAGGACATCCCTGAGGCTGAGTGGGTCTCATTGTGGTAGGTGTGAGTGGACCAAAGGATCAGCAAGTGAGAGGTCTCCGCAGGGGCACTGAGGAACAGATGGGAGGTGCTCCTGCTGTGACAGGGACATTCTCACCAGGCTCCAGGGCTGCCTAAGCCTGGGACTCTCCAAACCTCAGCGTCCTCACTTGGAAACGACAGCACTGCCTTCCTGTCCTTGCCTACCTCCAGGGTCCTTCAAGGCCCCCTAGATGTGAAGGTGATTTGAAGTCTTGGCTTACTGTGGAAAATAAGACAGGGTTCTTCTAAGAGATGAAGGTGCAGGCAGCATAATTAAGACTGGAAGCATGCACAGCAGCAGCCCGTGCATTCAGGGATGTGGGTTGAGTCACAGCAAGCCCAGGGAAGTGCTGTTCCCCTGAAGGAATGTCCGTGTCTAACTGAGGTTTATGTTCTCAATCAGGCGGCGACAGGATTGCTGCCCAAGCTGCTTGGATGCTCCCCTGGATCCACTAACAAATTGGGGAAGAGACCGAAACATTTGGTTTCCTTGATATTAAGAGCAGTTGACAACAATCTGGAGCCAGGCAAAAGCTCTGAGTATGAGGGAAGCCCTGCTGTTCCCTGGCTTTGTGTCCTGGGATGAGAAACAGCAGCCCCAGGTTTCAGCAGCTTTAGGTGGAAATGTGGGTGCAGGAGCTGATGTGGAGCTGGGAAGGGATGCAGTGTCCGGGGAGCCCATCTGTGTGCTCCACAAGGCGGCTGCAGGGGCAGGCAAGTGGGCACCCCCTGACGGGTTTACCTGTGTCCTGAGCCTGTCTTGAACCTATGACCAGAAGCCCAGGCACTGGCTGGCTTTGGTTCCAGATCCTGCACACCACTTCCGGATCCGGTCGGCAGTGGGCAGGTCCAGGGGCTGAAGGGAATCAGACAAGCAGCCATGGGGCAGAGCTCACAGGTCTGGGCCTCACTGACCCTGATATGAGCATTGTCCGTATCCTGAAATAACCTTTCTTGCTGTGAGGCTCAGGACCTGAGCATTTCCGCACCACTGAAATCCCATGATGGCCAGGACAGGTACAGATTAGATAAATTAGAGGTACCATGAAATTCCGGAACATTGGGAAGCCTTAACTCCCTGAAACGGGTGACCTCAGTCATAATTCACCAACATTTAGTCATATTTGTTGTCTTCATACTAAAAACAGCTGAGTAGTGTAAACACGCACTTGTAACGACAGTGAATACAAAGGTACAACATTACATCAGGCCGTGACACTCTTCCTGATGGCCTTGTAGCAGGGTGGGCTGAACTCATGCATTTCTAACCTGAGCTCCTCCTCTCCAAATTGAATTTGTTTGTGAGCCTCAATTCCAGCCTCCAAAGAAATAAATAAACACCGCAGAGTTTGTATTTTAGGCTGAATTAGTGACAGGCAGTGGTGAGCAGCATTGCGGCTGCTTCCCCATCATGTTCTTGTTTTCCTTCTCCCCAGGGATGCGGCAGAGTTACCACCCTGTTATCGAACACTGTTCAGTAACTGACTCTGTGTGGTACCCAGAGGCTGTCAGGAAAGGAACTCAGTCCAGCAGTTTCCTCTCCTCCTGAATCCAGGTGTGCATGGTGGAGAGGGCGCTGTGAGGGTCGGCTTTTGAGAGAAGAGAGCTCCTCCGTGGAAAAGCTGAGGACTCTTTCCTCTGGTTGGGAGTGCTGAGCCTCTCCACCCAGGATGGGTCTGAAAGAACCTCTGAGACACTTCAGGTTAACCTCACCAAAGCTACAAAGATTCTGTTGTACAGGAAAAATACGTTTTTAAAAAACCATTGCAAAGCATAGTAAGTAGAGCTAATAATATGTTTCAAAAATAATCACAATTTTTGAATGTTCTTACTATAAAAACTAAGTGCATGGAATGCTGGTGTTAGTCTGTTCAGTTATTCCAGAGTACACAAACACAGCAGTGTCACGCTGTACTCCATGAACACATGTAATTATTATTTGTCGAATTTGTACATACACATATACAGAAAAGGGAATCCAGACATTGGGAAACTATTGTAAAGAAGGAAAAGCAAACGGCTTCCCTAACCAGTGAAGTATCTGGTAAAGGATAGCTGAAGTTGCTTCTCAATCATGGAGAGGAATGACCTTCACATGTGTTTTGTGTTTTTCCTGTAAGACAACAGAAACCTATTTCTTACCTTGCTTTATGGAGCCATGATACACAGTCTCAGAACAACACAATGGAACTGAGTGTTTTGCAATCTGAAAGAAACACTTTCTAGCCAGCACTGTATATTTCTGAGCCCTGCAATGCTATCATAAATGCCGGCATGCGAGGCAGAATTAGTGTAATAATTTAGCAAAGCATTTTGCTTGTATTTTCAGCCGAGTGAATGGGCTTACTCAGGGATGGAGCGGCTCTCCCTAGCCTTACAGTGCACCCTGGCAGGATTCACTGTGAGGAAAGAACTAGAGAAAAGCAGTCACAAAAAGGTTTCAGAGGGCTAAAAACAAACAAACAAATAAAAACTAAACAACAAGAAGAAGAACAAAACCACACCATTCCTTTAACTTTGTCCATAAAGACAGGAACCCTTCTTCCTTGTATATTTACATTCCGATGGAAGTTTTTAAACCAGTAAACCCTGCTGAGTTGTTCTAGTCTTCATTTTGGGGCTGGCACATTCCAGGCCCAGAGTGAAAGTGGGGGGAACACTCAGACTCTGTTTCTTCCCTGGGCTGGAGCCTCAGGACCCTCATCCTTGCACTCAGTGAGAGGCCCCAGTTCAGCTGATGAGCTCCACCCCCCAGGGTGCAGCTTGATGAGTAATTCATGTGCATCTCTGCCTCGCAGCCCATAGGAGGCTTAAAAGCAGGGAGCCGAGTTAGACCCTTGCTTTCCTGCTGTATGTACGGGAAGAGATAGTCCTGTACACCGTACCCACACAGGCTTCAAATGAAAGGGTATTCGTGGAAGCCATCAACCCCCCCCCCCCGAGTAAATAGTGTCTAAGCCTCAAACAGGACAGAACTGGCATGATAATCTCAGGCATGGGTGCAATTTGTGAGGAAGGAAACGGGGTGAGTTTAGGGTCACTGCTGGCACAGCTCCTGAAGGCAGGCTCCTTTCTCAGTGGTCTCTGGGTTTTCCCCTATAGCCCTCATAAATTCAGCATGCAATCGCGATTTATTTTGCTTTTATTGTAAAAGAGTTCTTCATGTGAATCCCTTTCTCAATGCATTGTCAAGTGGGCAGAGCAGCGTGGTTGAATATAAGCAGCATGTTTTATCCAGGGTCCCCAGAGCTCTTTAATCAGGCTTAACTGAGACCTGAGTTCCTTGGCTGGCGTCTCCTCTGTTCTGTCTCCTCTGTTCCCGCTAACAAGCATTCCGCTCTGTTTCTGTGACTTTGACTGTTTTAGATAGCTGCACAAGCGGGGGCCTGCAGTACTTGTCTTCCACCAATAGCTTGCTCCACAGCATCATCCCTTAATGTTTATGTCTTCACATACATGCAGAATTTCTTGCTTTTTAAAGGCTCTTTCCTCACTCAGTGCCCAGTGGACTCCAGCCTGACTCCGTTATCCTGGCTATTGTGGACGGCAGTGAACACAGAAAGGCTGATGTCCTGCTTTCAGTTATTTGGATGAAAATCCAGAAGCGAGGTTACCAGACAATATGCTACTTCTGTTTTTTTAGTATTTTGAAGACTTTCCATGCTGCTGTCCAAAGTATCTTTACTGCTTTAATTTTTCAGCATTTTAGATTCCCGCTAATTAAGTCGTAGAGCTCCATGACCTCACCAACACTTACTGCCTTTTCAAGTTTATTAATGACACTCCTTTTAACAGCTCTGTGGCGATATTCACTGTGGCTCTGATGTACCTTTGCCTGACAGTGACACTGAATATGTGTCACCAGTCTGTCTTCTTTGAGAGATGTCTGGGGGGGGGGGGTCTTCTGCCTCTTTATCAAATTGAGTTATTCATTTTCATTGCTATGAGAATCAGCTCAGCTCTGGCCCAGGATCACAGTGCCCAGGGTCTGCATCACCAGGCACATCCTGGTAACTTCCAGCAGGGCTAATTCACATTTAGAGCCATTAGTGTTGGCTTGGATTTCATCCTTGTATGCAGCCCCCAGAGTGTTCCTCTCAGTCTTGCTGGATAATCGGGTTTAAGTTTTAATTAAACAGCTGGCATTTGCTTGCTTGCACCGGGGTAACTGTGATGCTGTGTTACATTTTCATCTGGCTTAGGCTGGATAAAAAGATTCTCTCAGACAACAAAGAAAAGCTTTCAGCAGGTTACAGATGTAATTAGGCAGAGATTCCCCAAAACGCTGGCAGATTCATGTACAGGAGAGAGATGGGCTTTAAACCCAGAAATCCACTCCTCAGTGCTGCAGCCCCATTGTGAGAATAAACCGGGCCTGGCTGAGCTGCTGGAAGCTGGGAGCAGGAGGCGGGAAACATTTTAGGCTTTTGTATATTCTTTCTTTCTTTCTTTCTTTCTTTCTTTCTTTCTTTCTTTCTTTCTTTCTTTCAGTCTTTCTTTCTTTCTTTCTCTCTCTTTCTTCTTTCTTTCTTTTTTTTTCTTTTTTCTTTCTTTCTCCTTTCTCCTTTCTTTCTTTCTTTCTTTCTTTCTTTCTTTCTTTCTTTCTTTCTTTCTTTCCTTCCTCCCTTCCCTGTCTTTCTCTGTCTCATTCTCTAAATAAAATTTCATGCACATCAAGATGTTCAATTCTGCCTCAGAACTCCCTGGTGACCTCCTCCTCCTCCTCCCTCTCTCTTTCTTTCTCTCTCCACCTCTCCCTCCCTCCCACTCCTTCTCCTCTTTGCTTACACCTTTATGCTCCTCTTTTATTTGGATTCAAATAGTTTCTGTTGACATGTTCCCAAGTGTCCTAAGCTTTTCTTCTGTGCTATCTAATCTGCTCTGCATCCTTTGATCTCAGTACAGTTTTCATTTCTACAAACTTAGTTTAAAAGTTTTATTTTTCTTTCAGCTCTAATTATTTCTGGAACATTGAGGACAAAGTTGCAATCATGCCTTCGTGTGCTCTTTCCTCCTTATGAATCTGTACTGAGTTGATCTCTAATGACTGTTTTTCTCCTCTATGCTGGTGCTATTTTCTTTTCTTTTTAAATGTCTGGTAGTTTTTGTTGGATGGAAGACACTGAGGATTTACCTTGCTGAGTGCTGGATATTTCTAGGTTTGTATAAATATTCTTACAGTTTGTTCTGGAACAAATTTAAGTTACTTGAAAATAGTCTGGTCATTCGGAATCTTGTTTTATAATTTGTTACATAAAAGTGGAAAAACTTTTAGTCTAAAGATAAATATTTCCCACCACTGAGGCAAGCATCTTCTGAGTATGTTACCACTTGCCTCATAAATCACAAGCTGAAAACTTAGTTTGTAGTAATTAATGTAGTTTATCTCTGTTGGGTAAAATGTCTACTGGGGGAAAACAACTCACATTTGTATCTTTCTGCTCTCTAATGCTTAGCATGGTGTTTCTGCACACAGCTTATTAGTCAAGATACTTTTTGCTGTAAATGGCAGAAAATTCAATTGACACTAATTTAAAGGAAACGTCCCATCCAACTGGCCTTCCTGAGGTAGCAGCTGCGGGCAAAACTAGGCCCGACACCTCAGATGTTGTACACTAGGACGTGGCTCTCTGCGTCTCACAGCTCCCGGCTTCTTCACTTGGAACTGGTGCTCAGAAAGGCAGCACAGTCTGCCTGGACAGGCTTCTAGCACCACCCTCCTGAGCCCTCAGACTCTAGAGAGCCAAGTGGAAAAATAATGTCATATGAACTTTCTCCAAAATAGTTCTAGCCATGATTTGGTGCAGCTGCATGTTAAATATTTAATTTCTATCAGATCACATGATCACAACTGATCCAGTCACTGTGATCCAGGGAATGGAAAATCCTCGTGTGTGTCTCAGCAGGCAGGAGTCCTGTGCCCAGTCTGAAACCTTTATCAGTGCCATGAGCCCTACCAGGATGCACCCACGGCCACCGGAGGGGGCACCTGAAGGAGATCCACGCACTGCTGCTGAGATGTGGAGATGACTGGCTCTATCCTGGCCTGATCCTGGCTGCTCACAGGCATGGATTCAGCCCTTTTGTTCCCAGGCCCCAGGGACACTCAGCACAAGATGCTTCTTCCCCACTCATGTCTTTGTCCAATCATCTTGTTACATTTTTCTCATCCCAACTCCCCGGCACCTTGATCCCACCTTGGTATTCCTGGTTAACCTCCTGCTTCAGCCTACTGAATGATTACAGGCTTGTACCACCTTGCATGGCTATTTTTAACTTTCTAAAATCCTCTGCTTTGGAAGTTTGTATGTCTGATGGAGGTTGGGGGGACAGTACATTGCTAGCGTGAAATTCTACGGAGATGTTTATATTTGCTGATTGCTCCTCCTTTGTTTTTGGTTGTGTGTGCGTGTGTGTGTGTGTGTGTTGCTGTGCTTTTAAATTTGAGCCAATAACAACACTACCTTCACTCTGTTAATAATCTTAGACAAGTAAATATCATTCAGCCCACTGGAGAAGTGTTCAGCACCGCAGAACCGCACTGCTGGTGTGTGTGAGATGCATCTGTGAGGACTTGGGGAGTAAAGCAGGAAGTCTGGCACTCCCAATACATGGCCCTTCCACTGGTGAGTCTCTGTCAGGACCCTCCTGCCACCTGCAGGATCACCTCACTCCAAGATGTAGTGTCACCTTAACATTTCATGGTCCAGATGAAGGTCACGAATGTACAGTGGCTGCATCAGTGACTCCTCCCCCTCATTTTCATGTTGGTGCCTTGCACTTTCCAAAACCCTGGCCACAGGAGAGGGGGCCTCAGTTCCCTCTAAATGAAGTGGCCATCTGGGGAGGTAGCAGAGCCCCCACGGCCACACTCTGTGGTCCAGCCATTGTCCACATGTCTCCCTCCTCCCTCATACCTTGCTGTTCTTCCCTTCCGGGGTTCTTCTTCTGTCTGGAGAGGGAACCACTGACCCGTCACCCAGAGCGGAAGTGGAAATCAGGAGACTTTGCCAACCACACGCCCCAAGTGAGTTTTATTTTTATTTTCTTTTATAAAAAGTTGTGTGAGTGCATGCTGCTCTTACGGATAATGGAATTTACTTTGGGAAGTTGACACAAACCTCTAACAAGTCTCCACTGTCCTCTAAGGCCCTCTGCCTTTCCTCCTCCTCTCACCGTCCCTTTGCTCGCTTCCCAGCCTCACTATGCTTCTTATTCTATGCGTTGCTTTGCTTGACCTCTCATAGAAGAAAAATCATGAAATGCTTGCTTTTCTGAGTCTGCCTAATTTCACTTACTGTGGTGGCCACTAGTTCCACCCATTTTCCTGCAAATGACATTTTATTCTTCTTATGACCAACATTCCATTTTGTCTGTTTCCCACATTTTCTTCATCCATTTGTCTGTTGTTAGGGAGCTGGTCTGCAGTGACCATCAACTGTCGCAGATTGTGCTACTGCACACATGATTGCATATGGATCACGATGCCACTCCTCTAATTTGTTAGGAACATGCCCAAGAGTGGTGTGGATGAGTCAAGTGCTGTTGCTAATGTAGTCTTTTGAAGACTCAACAGTAAAATTAGAGCTCAATATCAAAACCGTCAAACCTGGTTTATAATGTCTTATGCTGCTTTTTAAAGGTATAGCATAAGATAAAATAAATTACAGAAATGAAAGTTATCTGTGTCTCAATTGATGTTAATTTGAGTACTAACACATTTCTCTCCTGCAGGGGGAGGGTTCCTTCTGTTTTTCATTGTAACCGGCCTGGTTTATATCTCTAAACTCATTAGTATCCCACTTATGGCTGTTTTAAATTCTTTAAAGGATTCCTTTGAACCACAGGATTTTGTGTTTCTGCCCAGCTTTTACATATGTGCTTTGGGCTTTTCATTTTGTAGCAAAGCTTAAGAAGTTAGTTCTTAGGGAAAAGAACTTGGGCTTTAGAAATATTTACTCTTCTTTAACTTATTTCCAAGCCTTTTAAGCCCATTTACTCAATCATTTTAGAAAAAAATAACAACCATGTAGAGGTCTATGCTGCCACATATTTTGGCAGTCTTTGTATAGAGGTTGAATTTAAATTTGTTCCAATCTTAAGAATTTCAGGTTAGATAGTGGAGCCTCAAAGTTTTCTCCTCTATGATGAAAACGTAATGGGTATTAATTTCTTCTTGCAGCGTAAATAAAGCTTGTGACTTATGGAAAAAGAAACTTAAGCTGTAATTTTGGGACAGAAAAAGGATATTTCTTAGAAATGCTGCAAAATCACTGGAAACTGAGGGAGTGTGCCATGTTTCTGTCTGTAGAGACTTCCAAGATCTGCATCAGATTCCTGAGAGCACAGTCTGCGGACGGGCACGGACTCAGTCCCTCTGGGTGAACTGAGGTTTTCAGCTTCCTTTCACCCTGCTCTTCTCTTGCCTTTCTACAATCATCAGGTTAGAATGAGTCAAGAATCATGGCACCCAGCAGTGGTGTTGGCAAGGGTGCACCTCCAAGACTCCTTGGTGACCCTTTGTCCTTCCTGCGAAGAGCCTGACATGGGTGCCCAAGAGGAGACCCTCACCCTCACACCCTGAGACAGGAAGTCAGGTGCAATATGAGTTTTGTGTCATTGTTACCTTCTTCCTGGTTGCTTTCTCTCATGTCCAATTCACATGCCATCTTGACTGGGTGGTGGGTGCTGGGACATATATGGGATGAAACATTATTTCTGGGTGTATCTGTGAGGTGTTTTCAGATGAGAGGAGCATTTGAAGACATTGTATCTTAAAGCAAATGGTTCTCGCCAATGAGGGTGGGTATTATCTGATTCTTTCTGATCTGGATGGAACCAAGGATTTACCTGGCCGCTGCTTCAGCGGGGACATCCAACTTTTGTCTTGGCCTCGGCTGAGGAATAGAACATTGCTATTCCTCATCCTCACAGCTGTAAATTCAGACTAGAGTTTAGAGCACAAGCTTCTTGGGATCTGCAGCACCAGATGTGGCCCTGCTCATCACGTGAGCCAGTTACTCATCATCAATCTAACTGTATCTATCTGATTTACTAGTGATAAGCAGACTACACTCAGCATACAATGGTTCGCCTTGTAGTTTTTCAACATTATGATGGCATAAAAAGGAATATAGAGTCAGTGGGAACTGTACTTTAAATTCTGAATTCTCAGCTTTTCCTAGGCTACCAAGTTGTGACATGGCCTGGCCTCACCTCTCTGTGCAGCAGCAGCAAGTCCAGGCTCCAGTAAGCCACGCAACTATGTAGCAGACACTTTGTGCATTAGCTCAGGAAGAAAGAGTCAGTAAAAGTGCTCATTTAAATTGCAGTAATATTAAAAATGTACCTGTTCTTTATCCTAAGATTGTAAGATTTTTTGGTGACTATCTTGATTATTTTTCTCTTGTTGCTGGGGCAAAATACCTGATGCCCTAATTAGGGATGCCCTAATTAAGGATGCCCTAAATTACACTTTTTGGACTGTAAGCTAAGCTGGCTCCAAGGCAGAGTGACGTGGCTGAGGGGCAACCTTTCATTGGGCAGCCACAAGCAACAAGAGGGAAAGGGTAAAAGGGAAGGGGTACGCCTCCTTCCCACCCTTATATTGTATGCTGGCCCTGCCCCTGGGTGGGTGCAGCACTCACACTGCCAATCCCAGTGCTGGACAATGAACCAATCACAAATGCTAGACTCAGCTGTCTCCAGGACTGCATGGGGCTTGGGAGCCATCCAAACCCACAAACTGTAGCAATGACAGAGAGGAAACAGATTTTAGAGTCCAAAATTTGGGGGGAAAAAGAGGATCTGATATTCTGGTATCCTGCACCTACTCCACTAAATAAAAAGGGGTAAAAGGGAATTTGGGCAATGTGAGAACTTACTGCTACATTAACAGGAATGAAAAAATAAACATAATCTTCAGCTTTGCTAATTAGTGTATGTTAACATATTTTTCATTGATGGAATTTTGTGGAGTACTTGCCTGGAGACCAGGATTAGGATCTATGTGTTCTTTATGGTTGTGAGATTTTTTTAAGATATGCAAACGGACATGATTTCATCCCCATTCAGAATGATGCACAAAGAGCTTTGGGAACTACTTTTATGGAATGAGTATCAACCTTCCTAAGCCAAATGTGATCTTACAACTTTTGATTGACTTGCATTTATTGAGTGTTTATTACATGAATTATACAATTATACACATATGAAAAATATTGACTTAATCTACTCAAAAAAATTTGAGGCAAGTAATGCAATTTATTAAACTGATTATAAAAAACTGATTATAGATAATGAAGCAGAGGCATTGGGAGATTAAATAGCTCACCCAAGGTCAGGTAGTACATGCATGGTTGAGCCAGGGTTTGCAGCCTGCTGGCACTAGTGCCAATGCTGTCAAGCACAGGGCATTAATGAAGTGCTGTTCTGTGTGACCCTGCAGCACGCAGACCTGGTTCTTATGGAATAGTAGCAAAGTTCAAAAACAGCGAGTAGCAAAATTCTTTTCTTTCCCCACCATGTCATGTAGAAGGCAGGTGACTGATTACTACTTTCTCCAGCCGAGTTTCTCTGAAAGCTTTCTCAGGAGGGAGGAACATGACTGTAACTTCCACGACATGATTGGAGTGTGATGCATGAGTACAGAGGGTTCTGGTTAACTGGAGGGCTCATGTTTTCAGGTATAAGCTTTGCATTGTGTGGGGAAGTTGTAACTTGTAGCTTCTCAAAAGTCTCTTGTACATCATTAACGGGCAATGTAAGCTTTCATGCTAATGGAGAAACAGGAGTGTGCTCATGTTCACCTTGCTGATAGTGTCTGTGGATTTATTTCTGCAATAATTCAGCTTCTTGGCTTTGAGTAGGACTAGGTACTAATGAGGTGATAAAGGGCTCACGAAAGAGCCTTGACATCTGAAAGCCATCACAGCCTCACAGCAACACCCACTTTCCAGCGTGGCCTGTGGTAGGTGCATGAGGTAGGCATTTTCAGATGTGCTGTCAGAGGGCCCTAACATTACCTGCTTCCTGCCTGTGCAGGACATGATCTGACCTCTGGAGAAGAGCACTGGCCTTAGGACAGCAGCGAATTCCCTGTGTTGGTGTGCAGCAGCTACAAGAAAGAGCTTTGGCACTAAAGATTCCTTCAGTGGGTGGGTTTACAGAGCGGGTCTGCTGGAGCATGGTGGCTGGGCCAGGGCTGGATCCCAACTTCCCCTGGCTCCAAAGCCTCCTGCTCTTCTCTGATGAATGGGAGTCACCTTCCATTGCCAGTCCCTCCTACTCCAAAGCGTTTCCCTCTCCCGTGATGGATGGGGTCATCTTCTGCTGCCAGCATGCTCTACTGATGGGCTGCATGTGCTCCTTGTGGGAGGTGGGCACACATTTTCCACCTTTGTAGGATTCACTGAGTATGTGTAAGACGTCCCCTTTATTCCAGGCAAGGAACTGGCTGGTGGTAACACACATGTCTGACAAATGTTACGACTACTCATTTATTAAGGTTGCTTGGCCCATCTGAGAGACACTGTGAGAGGTGCTCAAGATAGAGACAAGTGTCCTGACATGTCCCGGTGTCTCCAGACTACTGCCATACCACTTGGGTGATGGTCATTGTTAAGTATTAGAAGACATTAAGGATTACCTCCCTGATATGTGGTGCTGCTGTTCATCAGAGCTCAGATGTGAAGCAGAGTGAGAGTGCCTACCCCATTCTGTCTCTATCAACTTCTCTCGTGGATTCTAAGAAGGAAAGGAATCAAACAGTGATGGCAATTAGGATGCAGTAAGCCTAACAGAAGAGATGGGCAGAAGAGGGTCTTCCTGAACCTGAGCACCTCCATATCCTGCCATGCTGGAAGGAGAAGCTTTGTGCTAAGAATTTGTTAATGTTCTTCCCCAAAGCATTTCTTAACCCTCTAAGCACTCCCCCTTAATCACATATCCAGAAGCAGAGAGGCTCCTATTTCTTGGATTTGGCTCTCTCTCCAGCTTTCTGGTTTTGTAGCAGCCTTGTTTCCCACTCTGTGTCTTGGATCTGATCTTCACTGCATACATCATAAGCTTCTAAAGTTGGAAGGCTTCACGTGCACCTATCCATGCTTAAGACTTGAAGTGAATTCTCCAGATGTTCTGCCGCTGAGTCTGTAAACTCCCTGAGCACAGTCCTTACATTGCAAAATTTTACTCATCTTTGGAGATGAAAAATGAGAAATGATATAAATGAGAAATGGTCTAAAAATTACTTACCTTCCAGGGAGAAAAGCACTAAACCCAAACAAGAAACAAGTTTATGGTTGTGTCAGAATACATTTCCTTCTCAACTCCCAACTATTTAGACTTTTAAAGTATACCAATACAAGTTCTGTTTGTTTTTCCTATAAAATTTAGCTCACAATAAAGTTGGTCATACACTTGAGAGGAGAAAGTATTTCAATTAAATCCCAAGCTTTATTATTGAAATATTCGGATGATTTACTTTGAATTAAATGAATTGAGGGTTTCTCTTCTCGTAGGACAATGCCCACAGTCGTTCTGATTGTGACCTTTGCATCAATAGCATTTTCGCTGCAAAGTTTTCTGAGAAAGCCCCATCAGTATGGAAGCTGTAGATGGCCTGACCTTGGTTGACCTTGTAATAAAATTATGTATTACAAACATGTACTAAAATTTTTTTTTAAAACTCAAAGAGAAATAATTTGTAGGTAACATTATTATAACAACCAATATTAAAGAAGTACTTGCAAATATTTAAAAACCAGCTCTCTATAGAAAATGACTGATTTGCAGCAATTATGAATATCCTTTATGCAAATACTCCACTGTAGACAATTCCAAGGTATTAACAAGGCAACTACAAATTAGCTTTCCAAATTCCAGAAAATATAACAGTCTGCTACCATACAGCCAATACAACCTGCCTTTAACACACTTGGGTACAGGAGTAAGATTTAACAACAACAACAAAAAAACTTTTTAAAGTAGAATAAACCTTAAAATCAACTGTTTAACACAAGTCCAATATAGAAGATCAGTGTTGTTCTGGTCAGGGGACTTGTTCCTAATCTGTCTTTTTAGTCTTTATAGCTCACCTTCTAACTTTACCTAAATTTACTCTAGAGTATATTTTATAAACTCCGGATTTATAAAGAATTAAGACACTCATGATTTTGGAGAAATGGGCTCCAATTATGTTGGGAACCAAATGAATTGGGGCTCTCTTAAACCTAGTAATAACCAATTACTTTAAGTTCTCTATCTGAAAATTCTCACATTCTCATGACTAAAAAGATAAACTTAATGTTACCGTGAAGGTCACCCAACCTCTAGTCTCCATCCACCTTAAAACTAAGAATTCTCTACAATAACATATGAAATACATAGAAGAGTTTTCCTCTTCCTGATATCATCAGACTATGTGATATCCCATCAATGTCGTGGGTAAATGTATTGATTCATGACTTGCTTTTGTTCTGTGACCATCAAAGTTTAAGGAATATTTTCCACAATAGCACATGTCATTCAGGATAACTAGAATCCATGTTTCCAGGCCAAAATCACTTGCACTTGGCTCAGGATAAACCAAATTCTTATTTCTTTTCAGGCAGGGTCTTTATTTTATTCCAGCGTCATCTGTGACAGACACGGTGCTCAGTTTTGCCCTTTTCTATCTCACTTGGCCCTTCCCGTCAATCTGTGGGTCAGACTTGAACATTGCTTATATTTCTTATGCCAGAGAGATCATTCTGGAGGTCTGAAGGCTGGAATTAGTCACAGTGGACTTAAATTAAGTGCTCTGCCACCACATTGCTGTTAGAGACAGCCTGGAAGAATCTGTTTCTTGACCTTTCCTTGTTTCTGGAGACCGCCCAGATTTCTCCACTTCTGGGCCCCTTTCTCTATCTCCAGAACAAGTAGTCAACTTTAGTCTTCTTCATGTTCCAGATCCATGGTTTCTTCTCTTCTGTTTCTTCTGTCCATGGAGCGGACACCTGTAATTACACTGAGCGCACCTGAAAGACACAGAACCATCTTCCCATCTCGGCATCTGCTGAAGAGTAAGCCTAGTTCAATCTGCAACCTCAGCTCCTCTGTGCTAGGTGAGGAAGCACATTCACAGGTCCTGGGGATTATGAAGTGGAAAGCTTTGGGGCTGTGGTATATTCTGCATGTCACAAATACCGAAAAAATTGTTAAACTTCTGGAATTCCATGTGACCAAGCCGAGTGAAGGAGGTCTCAGGTTCTATTTAAGTTGGTAAAAGTCCATGATGCCCTTGTGGTTTCCAAGTTAACTGCTGACCACCTCCAGGGATCCCTCCAATTGCATATGAAAATTTCACATATACCACAGCTGCAGGCTCCTTTCAGCGAGTAATTCCAGATGCTAGCTAAGGCTGATTCAAGTGAGGAAAACGCAGCTTCCCAGGGAACCCTTAACCTCTTTCACTCCTTTGCAAAGGCAATCACTTTACAGGAAAGAATATTATTCTCTGATGGAGCCAAGTCAGTGGTGAGCGCTTGAGACTTGAAAAGTACTCATAGAAATCTTCTTTGTTCAGAAGTGGAGCTTTTGGGAGGCAACTGGGTTGTGGAGGACTCTGTTCATCTGTGGATTCACCCCGTGGTGAATGTGCTGGAAGGAGGGTAAGGGTGGAGGAGCTGAGTCACAGGAGCCTGTCTTGGAAGATATTTCTCTCTGACTTTCCTGTTCTTTTTGCTTCCTGGCTGCCATGGATTGGGCAGATTTCCTTTGCCAGGCTCTTTTGCCATGCCATTTCTGCCTTGGATCCAGGTGAACAGGGATTGAACTTTCTGAGCCCACAGAGCTAACATGAATCTTTTGCCCTTTAAGTTGTGTATATCAGGTTCTTGGCCCCAGCAATGCAATAGTGACCAATACATGTAGCATTCACCAGTGCTCAGAAAGGAGGCTGACCTTTCCCTGCTGCTGCTCCTGCAGCCATATCCAAAGCGTGGCTGAGATTGCTTCTGTCTGACTGCCCTCGGCAACTTCATATCAGGAAAGGGGTGCTGATATACACCCCCAGAGGTGAGGCACAGCACCGTGTAAATTTCATTGAACAGAGCTCAGTTATTGATGAGCACTGCTCAGCGATAGTTTCTTCTGGGATGTGATGGGGAAAGGCTGCCTCTTGCAGTCTTCTGATCATGTTGGAAATGTTCTCCAGGCTCGGTTACCACACACTGAATACTGACACCTAGTGAGTCCACTGAGGGCTTCCATGAGGCAAGAGGAAAATCATACCATCTTACCTGTTTTCCTGTTTCGTATTTTACAAAGAACTTCTGCATCCACTCGCTCGACATCCCGCGCTAGACCATGACTGGGTCGATTATGTTTATTGGTCAAATGGATGTGGGTGTTGCACTGTGTTCTTGTAACAACCCTGTGAGACCAGCTGAGTGATTTCTACTGTCCTCTCTGTCTGGAGATGAATTTGTGGCTGAGCAAGGACTTGCTGAGGGCTCCAGAGTTGAGACCAGAATGTGAGCCTTGGTCCCTGAGTTAGAGCAGAGAAAGAAGTGATTGCAGCGTGCTGGGTTTAGAGCTATTAAGTGATTGAAGCTTTGCCTACCTCGGTTTCCTCTCTTGCAATGTTGGGGTGGTAATGTCACCTACTTAATATTCTTGGGAGTTAATAAGCATGTGAATCGTGTCTAGGATTGAATTAATGCAATACTGCATTTACAGTGTACATTTGAGTTATTGTTCTCTGCAAGCCTCTTTCCTCTTGTATAGTTTGTAGAGAGCCTGTGCATAGAGAGGTAATTACATGATACTTGGGCCTTATATTCATTTCCATGCATTTCCCTTTGGCAACAAGACTGCCTCTTTGATCGCTGGGGAAGCTGGACTCTGAGGTAACCATGTGGTGCAGCCTGGCAAGCCAGCCTTCCATCTCTCTGATCAAAGTGCTTAGTTCACGGCTTAGTTCATGAAGGGGCTGTGATCCAAGTTTTATCATTGAAGGTCTTGCTAACAGTTTCTAAGGAAATGAGGAGCTAAAGTAATCCTTGTATTTTTAACCTGAGAGATTAAAAGTCTGAATCTTGCAGGGTACCACCAAAGAAGACTTTACCTGATGACCTTACTCCTAATAACTGTAAAACAGAGGCCAAAGCTAGAGATGTAAATACTGCAACACGTTACATAGGGGCTAGAGGAGAGGAGGCACTCAGCCTGGTGTGGGAATCAACCCTACCTAATCCAGCCCTAATTCTACTGCAAGCACTCAATCACCAATGGCCTTATTTTCTTTCTTTTTCTTTCTTTCTTTCTTTCTTTCTTTCTTTCTTTCTTTCTTTCTTCCTTCCTTCCTTCCTTCCTTCCTTCCTTCCTTTCTTTCTTTCTTTCTTTCTTTCTTTCTTCTCTCTGTCTCTCTGTCTCTCTCTGTCTCTCTGTCTCTTTCTGTCTCTGTCTCTCTGTCTCTCTCTGTCTCTCTCCGTCTCTCTCCATCTCTCTCCGTCTCTCTCCGTCTCTCTCCGTCTCTCTCTGTCTCTCTCCGTCTCTCTCCATCTCTCTCCGTCTCTCTCCATCTCTCTCCATCTCTCTCCGTCTCTCTCTGTCTCTCTCTCTCTGTCTCTCTCTCTCTCTCTCTCTCTCTCTCTCTCTCTCTCTCTCTCTCTCTCTCTCTTTATTTCTCTCTTTCTCCTTCTCTCTCAATGACTTCAACATGAATAGGTCTCCAGGACCTGTCTGGTCAGGGCAGTCACTCATCACAGGTGACATGTGAGGCACAGCTACTGCCTCAAGTCACTGAGGAACCACAGCCTTGAAAGGGAGCTGGGTGAGGGTGGAGGTGAATTGGCAAAAGTCTAGCCAGAAGACATCCTCCCAAGCACCCCGGGAGGAAGACAGCCAGTTCCCAGGGCCACAGTGGAGAGTTCCATTATACAAGAACACCAGTGAGATGAGGGTGTAAATGACAGAAATGAATATGTGAATTAGTAGTGAAATCCCGATAAATACCTGATGCTAACAAAGGTCCACAGAATACTTCAGACATCTGATATACTGTGACCAACGTGGTTAACAGCATTGTACTGTGCCCTGGACATCTGCTAGCAGAGGAGATTTTTAAGTATTCTTACGATAAAATAATGGAGAGGTAACTATTCTGAATGACACATCTGTTAATATTCTTGACTACAGCAATCAAACACATGCACTTCAAAAGTTCATGTTCTATGCCTTACAGATACACAGAAAAGATAAGGAAAAGTGGAAAATTAACCTGAGAGATTAAAAGTCTGAATCTTGCAGGGTACCACCAAAGAAGACTTTACCTGATGACTTTACTCCTAATAACTGTAAAGCGGAGGCCAAAGCTAGAGATGTAAATACTGCAACAGTGGAAAACACTAGGGCATCAGGAAATTAGGCATATCTTCAGTTAGAAATAATAAAAGTCTACACTACTGTTACAAAGAACAAAATAGTACTGAACATTTGAAATGTATGGACTACAAAATTTCTATGCATGAAATTCTTCAGAGAATTGTGAGCTTGAATCTAGTTTGAGTGTTTTATTTTAACAATTAAAGATAAGAGAGATAGATGAGGAGCAAAGCAATTCTAAGTCTAGTACCAGCACCAGGCAGGGTGTCAAAAAGGAAAGTTGGGGCCCTACAGAGGAGGAGTCTTGTTGTGAACAGGAGGAAGCTTGCAGTGCTATCTTGGGGAAACGGAATGGCCTCAGGACCAGCAAATAATGCCCCAGTGTTCTGTTTCTTGGCTTGACGTCCCTCATCCTGCTGCTGACTTCTCCAAGTGGTAAATTTTTGCTTACAAGGAAAGATGCTTCCAGCCCTGATTCGGGCCCTGGAATCTAATTTGTCAGAATTATTACATTTTTCTTTAGTCAAGTGTTGAACAAATCACACGCTTTTCTTGAAGTACAAAGGCAGCCGGGACGCAGTTAGTTCAGTGTGGCAAAGCAAAAGTTCTAAGGCTGCCAGAATGCAAAGCAGGAAGAGACATCACCTGACTGAGGAACCAATCAGGGCCACCTAACTGCAAGAAGTAATATCAATAACTAGGGGACCAGTCAGGATCAATCTACCCTCCTGCTCTAAAAGACAGTCTGGTAGCGATCACTATCCATTTATCATGAAAAATGTTTACTAGTAGAGAAACTGGGAGTTTTGATGAGGCATAGAGCTCAAGGGTAGAGTCCATGATACAGGAGAAACCCTAGGCACCCCAGGACTCAGGGAAATTTTATCCAGGCTCCTTAAAGAGCTCCCTTGGAGTTGCAGGATGCAGTTTGCATGTGGAGCTGGAGAACTTGGAGTAGGTGGCCCAGCTTTAATTTAGGCCTTCACAGACAGGTTGGGATGGGCTGCTCCCTAGTGGCCAGCACACAGTACCCCAGCACCTGTGCTCTTTCAGTTCAAGGTGGGCAGCTTCTGGCCCTAGAGGTGGCACAGGAAACCCACCCGGGCATGGTCTCTTATGCTGCATTCACACGCAGACTGGTCTGACACATGACCTCCTTTCTTCTTGGTGATTAAAATCTACAGCACAGGTCAGCCATTGAGGTAACAGAGTTTTCTCCTATTGTAACCTAAGAGCAGAACAGGATGTTTTCCTAATCTAAACTTGCTTGTTTAGAGGATGATTTGCTTGTTTGCAGGATGCGCCTTCCCCAGAGGATGTTTGCCTAATCTAAACTTGCTTGTTAGCCCAACTGAACCTTATTCTTGTCAAGAAATATAACCGCTGCATTCCTGATCTGTAGTGCACTGCAAATCACACCCCCCTACATTGTGAGACCAGCGGCTCTTTGTGATTTTACAGGATAAAAACCCTGCCTTTTAGCTGTTAAACACACAGTCTTCCATATTGGCTACTGGAGGCTGCAATGCCAGGCCTGTGCTTTAATAAATAATTTTTCTTTCCAAATTATTTTCTCTGGCTCCTTCATACCTCGGGAAGCGGACCACCACAGCTCCTTGCTTCTAAGATCATTTGGGAGGCAAGTGGGCAACTTCTTGTTTCCTGACCTTGCTAATATATACTTATCAGCACCGACCATTCACTTTTATGGCAGTATTCCCATAATTATCATTTCAGAGAGGCTATTAAGGAAGGTGACATTGTAAACATACTGGAGGGGGAAAGAAGAAAATGTGGATTAAACTTTAAACACCTTAAAGAGAAAACGGGCCAGTAACACACTTTTTGTTGTATTTTTGGGTTTTTGTGTGTGTTTTTAACTTTTTATTTTTTATTTTTGGCTTGGCTTCAAAAATAGCTCTTGGCTTAAGGAACTGAGTGTTTTGGATAGATAGATTCCTCAGCATGTGGGCATAATGAGAGACACGAAACCAGTGACTGCCTGGAGCTGAGTCCCTAATTATTAACACCAAAGAGAAGTTGAAATGAAGCTTGTTTCTGCCTGTGCTGCTGTGGAGATAGAGTGAACAAGAGGCCAAGGAGCTTATGTCACAAGTAGTCTTTAGCTCCCAGTGGGGACGGTGGAGTCTGAGAACACTTGGTCTGAGGCAATTGCTGTCTCTTTTCATCTTTCAGATAACTTGTCAGAAAAAAAAAATAGCAGCATTGACACTGAAGGTAGAAAGCTCTGTGCCCTGTGAGGTGTGCAGCCAAAGCTGGAGATGTGAGGGTGGTCAGCAGGGTGATGGAACCAGGGCACCGAGAAGTGGTCAGCCTGCACCTGCTCGCAGGTGTTGCTCTCGTTTTCCATGAATCTGCACTCTATGTTCTCTCAGTGTCATCTCAAAATGACACTGGACAGTGTCACCACATTGCAGGTATGGGAATAGTGGCACTGGAGCTTTTCATCATGCAAAGGTTGACAGGAAGGACTGAGATTAGAGCCCTGCTCAGTTGGTGGGGCAATCACACTCCTGGTCTCTATGCTGTGCTGTCTCTTGCTGAGTCCTCTTCCCAGAAGTGGAGGCTCCTTTCTGGCCAGTGGTGTCTGTAACTGGAGTTTCCTCCTAGGCTTGGTTTTGGTGTCTCTGACCTTGACTCCCAAAGCCAGCACGTTCCTCTTTGAGAAGGGCTGAGTGTCTTCTGCCCCTCCTAGAAGGATTAGCATTCCCCATCGAGGCCTCCTTGGCCCTTGTGCCCCTGAGCAGCATTTCCCTGGCTTTTTCAAGGAAACTCCGTTCTCCTTCAGAAGCATTCTTGGACCTGTGTCTGGTTGCTGAGGAGCTCTGGTGGCACAATGAGGATGTCCGAGTCTCAGGAGACTTTGGGGAGATGTTCTTGGCCTGAGCCGTAATGCAGGTAATTTGCTAGATGGGTGACAGGCAGGACCTCTGAAATCTCTAGGCCTTTCATTATTAGCAACCTGCAGATAATAATACTAGGGATTTCTGCTTCATAGATGCTGCTGCAAGGAGCTGTCTTAATCCTGTCAAGCCACTCTCATGTCACAGAGAAACAAAATGATAAAAGCAGTATTTCCTTTTAACTGTGAATCTCCACTTTCTGTATTTTAGTAATTGAAATCAGGAAAAGCTCAAAGATATTTCTTTATAAACTTAAAATTGAACATCTTAACTGTACTTGAGCTTGAGCTTGATCAGAACATTTAAAGAAAAACTGAAGGTTCTTTTTCTTGCAGAAAAATATGAAATTGCCAGAGCTTTACAGTCTGTCTTTTCTCATGCACCTACCAGAGATATTTTATAGCTCATATTGATAGGGTAATGATTTGGAGATGAAACAATGCATATTCTTAATAAAGCTGTGGTTCTTACTGTGATATGTTAATCCGTTGTTTCCTATCTACTATCCCCTTTACAAACCAGCTACTTTCTGCATCCATCAGCTTGCTAGAGGCTGAGGCAGAACACCCAACACTCACAGCCTTAGAGAATTTAGCGCACATTTTCAGGAAATGTCCATGCCGGGCAGGGCCAGCGAGCTCTAAGGTGGGCTGGGTGGCACAGCAGACCTGCTTAGTCCATGGTGAGCTGGGGACAAAGAAACAGGATGGGAGAGGCGTGGGTCAGGTATCAGAGGTAGGCTAAGGCCAGGCTTCTGCGACCCATCAGACACCCAGGACCTTGCTGTGCTAATGCACGAGCTGTGTTTGGGCCACTAAAGTCCCCTCCCCCATGACATCCACTGTTGTCAGAAAGTCCTCAGGACCCTCACATCCTGTGTGCTGAATGTTAGAGCCACTCCAGAAACTGCTAGAGCTAGAGGGAAGAGCTGCATAGTCCTCCTGGCAGCTTCCAGCCCTCCTCTTTCTCCTTCTTGTGAAAGGATTTTGCCCCAGATGGGACACTGTAGCCGGTAAAGCTTGGGAGGTGGAACCAAGGGGCTCTATCTTGAGGTCATCTTCCCCACCTCTAGGAGTTTACCTGTGGCGCGAGACGAATACCAATGAGCTACCTGTGCATCACTAAGGCCCCTTAGGCACCACCCCAAACCTAAGCTACCTGTATGCCCCCACACTACGTGTCTGGCAGAGAGAATGCAATACCCCGGAGGGTCACTGTGTCTCTCCCCACGTTCTTAAAATAAAGGTCCATTTTAATTTCATACTTCCTATCTTTTCAGCTGGGCCAAAATCCTATCAGATGGTTCCCTTCCATGCCGAAAAATTCTATCACCCTGCACCTGCATGTTCCCCCTCCAGAGCCGTGGGGCTTCACTGTGCACACCCAACACCAAATGTCAATGTGTTAGAGACAATCATCACTTTTTAAGGACAATCACTTTCACTGAGTCAAAGAAAAACTGCAGAAAGTTGTTCTCTTTGGGATCCTTTAATTGGCAAGTGAAATCAAACAATTATGAAAGCTTTAACAGATCATTTTTACAACTGTGATCTTTTAGTAGGGAAATGTTTTGGCATAAACATCAATTACAAGGTTCTAAGCAGTCGTGATGAAGCTGTGATTGAAAAATAAAACATGCTGGTGATTACAGTGCTTTGTTTGCATACATCTTTCCAAATTGGATTTTTTGTTGTTGCTATTGTTGGGAGACACTGTATTAGTCAGAGAGAAAAACTTTCATTTTTGCCTTAAATATCTTCCTCTTTTCAGCTTTGTCTTGACTGAAAAGACAACGATTTCTCTGGGAAATAGATCAACATCAGGATATAAGATATGAAGCTAGAAGAAGGAGGAGGAGTTTTCAGGGTATTCTTCTGCTCCTTAGAGACTTGTAAGTCCCAGAGTCCTGATAACCTTACAGCCAGTGTGTCCCCCTCAGTTTCCAGTCCCCCGAATGAGAACTGGCAAAGAGCACTTGCAGCTGAGATGACAACTCTCAGGCTCTCACCCTGCCTTTTATACTCCCGACCTGCTGCTTAGCACCCCACACTGTGGTGACGGCTCTGTACCTTCAAGACACTTTCTAAATGCCTATCACAGGGGCCTGTGCCTCCTCCTCAGCATTGAGTTTAAATGTGCAATTGACAGTCCCCGCTAGACCGTGACAGTAGGATTATGTGCTTCCATTTGTACAAAAGCAGGCAGTTTTCGATATAGAAATCCCATTTCAGTGACTTCAGTTAAAGAGTCACCAAATTGCTGTCTACTTTTTGTAATTTTGGTCAATGCTTAAACTTTTGCACATTTTTAGAGGTTTAGCAAATCGTTTTAAGAAGGTATCAGTAGCATTATGTCTTTCAAGTAGGATAGAATGATTATGCATTCTTTTGCACGTACTGTGAGCCAGTACTGTGTGGCTTTGTCTGCATTCTCTTTCTGAAATATTATAGTTTAAATATCTTTACATAGTTTATCTTTAGCAATGACCGGATTAGATGCACTTAAAAATGATTGGGATCCATTGCCTAATTTTATCAAAATGCTCTAAGAGATCACATTCCTTGAATGAATTCTCCCACACTTTTGTTAAAAGATATTGCTCTTTCTTTCCAACACTGCCACATAGGTCATTATTAATTACAGTCCAGTGCATCTCAAGAACTGTGGCATATTACAGAGTGCTGTTTTTTCTCCTTTCTAATTCTGTACACACGACGTATTTTTTGGAATTAACATTGTAAATAAAATTTTGCATATGCAAAGATGTATCACAATGATTGTTTTAGTATTGCTTCTACTTAAGTTTTGTTTAACTCAGTAATGCCTTTAGACACTTATGACCCCAAGGATTTTTCTGTATCTGTGTCATCACTGGATGAGATGGTGGTGTCCATCCAGCCAAACCTTCAGTCCCAGAGGGGGGATGGTGGCTCTAGAGGAAGAAGGACCAGGGGTCCTGCCTGAATGAGACTGGTGCTCAGTGAACCTTCAGAGACCGAGGGCAAGAGGGACAGTGATGACAGCATACAGGGGAGCCAGGAGACTGTGAGTGTATCATTCCATGTGGGGTCAGAGTTCACTCCAGGCCTTCTGCTTCTCGAAGCACTGGAGCAGCGAGCTTGCTCAGCTCTAGAGGATCATGGCACAAAGCCTAATTTGTCCATGTGTGGGGACCCACTTCAAACTCAGGGAAGGGGCCTGAAGAGTGATTGCAAATCAGCGATCAGCCAGGATGGAACCCTAACACAGCTCAGCTGCATAGAACACTGAAGTGTGAGGTCAGCAGTGTGGGCGACACCTGACACCTGTTCATGGCCACGTATGCAGCTCCCCAGGATCTGCCCATCAAGTTAACTGGTTGATGGCAAAAAAATAAAGAAAAGAAAAGATGAATAACTCTTTGGAATTACAATCTAATGGTTGGTTTTTCTAGTCTTTGACATTGCCAGGATGTGGCTGACATTTCCTTTCTTTGACCAAAGAGTAAACTTTGGTAAGTGGTGATCTCTGGCATTGTTCATTGTTTTTGTACACGTTTACACAAAACCTGTGGGAGGAGCTGCTGTTTTGGTGTGTGGAGGAGTTGCTTTGTTTTGATGTTTGGGGAGTTGCTTCGTGTTGGTGTGTGGAGGCCTTACTTTGTTTTGATGTTTGCTGCCTTGGAGGCAGAGGAAAGGATTCCTCTCTTTTCCTTGAGCCACACCTGATTTACAGGGAATTGTGATTCTCTGGGTCACCCTTGTCCCTTCCATCCCCTGACAGGCCTCCAGGTTTCCCCAGCATTTGCACTAATGTTCACCATTAGAAACTAAGTTAAACTTCACTTGCTGTTGCCTCATTTCCTCCCTCACACATCTTAGGTCAGTTTTGTGCCAGAGGACTTATCCAAAAAATGTTAACCTTCCATGAGAAAGGGACAATTATCTGAGTTTTGCAAAGTTTGGGGAATAGCTGTGAGCCCCACATAGCTTTTGTGTTAGCTGGCAATCCATGAGAAAAATAAAAACACATGCCTGAGGAGTGCTAAGGCCCGTTTAAACAATTATTTTTATATAAACGTTTTATGGAAAAAATTTCAATAACCTGATTCCATTGTAAAAATATTGTACATGGGTATGGACAGAAGATTTCATAACTGGTACAAATTAAACTGTAATTTTACCCAGGAAGAAAGGAGAGAAAAAAATGAATGAAATTTTGTTTCAAACTAGCAATATGGAAATCCATTTATTCAATGGACAGTAAAAACATTCACATCCGTGACCCTTGACAATCAGCATCTTAGAGGATTTCACTTTTGAAAAGGAAAGGCAAGGGGTGTGGTCAACCAAGTCAGGAGAGCAAGTGATCACTCTCAGCTCCCAGATGCAGCTGTCAGGACCTGGGGACTGGAATAAGAGAAACATCGAGGAAATAATTCAAGTTCTGATCCTTTTTCTAGAAAGAAACTCATTGAGATGCTCGTATAAAATTGTGCTGAAAGCAAAATTTTCAGAATGAGAAACAGCCAGGATTTAAATGTACAGATTGAGGATGGCTGGAAAATGGAGATGGGGCCAGGGTGGCCTCACTGTGGAGTCCCCTGAGCTGTTGCACCTCGAAGGAGCAGGGCTGCAACGTCACAGCAAAGTGCTCCGGGCCTCCTTGTGACTGCAAGTGGCTGGTGACTGAGTTGAGGAAAGCGGAGATGTCTGAGTCACTGTTCTGTCACTGTAGATTCCTGGGGGAAGAACCTCATCACCTGCTCCCAGCCCTCTCAAGTCTCTTCTGATCCACAGCCAGGAGGGGCTTCTTCCCCTCTCTGCAGGACCAGATGGAGCTTGTGAGCTGTTTATACATCACAGGCAAATGGCCTGGATTCCAGCTCAGGCATGCAGTGAGTCTCTTAGCTGTTGAAATGGGGGTCAAGGATTGAGCCTGATGATACCAGAAACTTCTTGTGCTTTATCTAGAGACAGGAGTGCTTCCTCTTTTGCAGGAAGTGTTATCTGATTTGTCTTTACTGGGACTAAATGCCTGACACCCATGCCTTAGGGAGGGGAGGTGTCTTCTGGTTCACAATCTGAGTCCATGGTCAGCTGTCTTCGCAAGGCAGGGGCAGCATGGTGGAGGGGATGAGGAGGAGAGCAGCTCAGTCCAAGGAGGCCAGGAAGCAGAGAGAAATGCGAAGAGTCTAGGACAGGACTGCACCTTCCAGGTCACAGCCCACTGACACATCTCCACTCACATTCAGTACTGAATTTATCAGTGGCTGAGTCCACTGAGGAGCACAGTGGCTGTGGTCCAGTTGCCTCCCATCCACAGGAGATTCCTGGACATTTTTAGATCTGAACCGTAACCATTCACTACAGACCAAGGGAAATCCCTGCTGCATTATCCTTTATTGTTCTTTATTCAATGGGGCTATTTGTACTTCCCAGAAAAGTAGCACAAAGCCAATTGTGCTGAGCCAACCAAGATGAGCTCACTTCACTGGTATTTTACCCAAAACACAGCTGGGCAAACTGGGCCTTTGATTTTGTACTTTCTACTTCTTCCCACGTGTGTCTGTGCCCGGGTAAGGATCACTGCTTTTCTCTGAGCAGCCTCAGTTGCTTTAGAGGAGGCATCTCTCACCTGCTCGAGGGTCCACAGGTTTGCATGCTCAGAGATGGGGTGGTCAGGAGTTGCAGGAGCCTTGCGATGGGTCAGACCGGGCACGCTGTAAGTCATGAGGACTGTGGTTAAAGCGATTACTCATCTTGGGCACTGGTTGCAGCTGGCTCCCAGCTCTGTGTGGGCTGGACTGGTGGTCTCTTAGTGCCCTGTGGAGGGGTGTTTGCTCCTTCGGCCTGAAAATGGCTTCAGGAAAGAGCATCTGTCAGCAAGGTACCATAGTTACCGGAAGTCTTAAAGGCCACTTTCTCTGTACTGTAGCTCAGTTCAAATTGTAATAAATGATAGAAGAGCTAGATGCTCATTTTTAAATAAAACCTTTACAAAGATATACATATTTTTTAGTTTAGTACACAGCAGCATTTTAGTAGCAAGCAGTGTGGTGTTTTACCATCTACTCTTAGACCAGGCGTGGCTGATCAGACCAGTAGGAAGCCGCTGGCCTTTCATCTACTCTAATTGTTTCTGTGATCATTAGATAGCCTGGGTTATATCCACTTGGATTTGCTACCTAATTGCTTCTAAACAAACAAAGCCTCTGCCCTGCAATATCCATACTGAGGTTGGAGGTGGGGCAGGACATGGATTTTGAATTCCAGAAGCTCAGCTCCCCGGATATCAGTGCGCGTCAGTGGGAACCGTAGAAATCTCATTTACCCCAACGGTTCTGGGATGCAAGAGGGGGTGTCCACTGCACCCAGACCTTCAGTGATCACTAAGTGGGAACCTTCGCTTCTAGGCTTTCAGCACTGTGAAGTAAGGAAAAGCAAATCTCTCTGTGGTTGGCCCTGAATTCATTAAATGCACTTTTCTCCCCAGAGAGTTCAGTGGTCTTGTGCTAGAACTTGGGATAATAGTAGTTTATTTTTTAGTTCTGTGATGGCCCAAATAATGTGCACCTCCAAAAGGTTACTTATCATTTATTTTAGGAGCCTAGGTGAGAGCTTTTTCAGATATCCCAATGTGATAGAAGAAGAAAATGAGCAAATGTTTCCTATTTTTAATCCAGCAGCCAAACCGCCTTATCCCAGGGCAGCAGTGCCCATGCTGTGGCTCTGTGGGTCTCTTTCTCTTTGGATACATGCCAAGACATGGCTGCTGTGGGTCAGGAGTGATGAGAGCAAAATTTGGAGGATTTGATCGGGACTTCAGGGTCTTTTTAGGGTTCCTTTACTCAGGAGAGCAGGATGCTTTAACTTTCAAGCTGTAACTAAGACCTCAGGGCTTTGAAGGCTGTTATGGAAATTACCTCTCTGGTCCAGGACAGCAGCAATAGTGTCCATTCCCAATGCTTGGCAGCTCTCCTGCTCTGAGCCTTCAAAATAGCACTTCTACACAAGGTCAGCATTTTAGGTGAATTTAAATTTTTTATTTTAAAATGTCAGATTGTCTCTTCAGGTCTGGCAGAGACTAAAAGGCAAAAAGCTGTTTTACTCTGTCTGAATCCCCGTGGCCTGTGACGGAAGGCCTATGTTCTTATTCCTGTGGTTATGAAATTTTGCTCCCTTAAGTCACTTAAGTCTCTTTCTGATGCACTTGCATCTATTTTCTTTGCACAAAAATAATGTAGCTATTCACAGTTTCCACGTTAAATTAAGGCTGGGTACTGAGTGAGCCTACTATTTGATTTTAAAGGAGTTTGTAGACCTAAGACATTAAAATTAAGAAACTAAAGATTTAAAGAGAGAAAAAAGGAAAATGTACTCTTTTGATCTTAGCACAGACTTTTAAAATCAGATTTCAAAAATGCTCAGAAAAAATAAAATAATTAGACTTTATACAAAATTGAAATTCTAATGTTCAAAGATATAATTACAAAATGAATGGGCAAATATACATTGGAAAAAAATTTGCATGATGTATACTAACAAACTTTATCTAGTTTATATTAAAACACCTTAACTGACAGTGAAATCTAGTTTTTAAAATGGGCAGAAGACTTGAGCAGGCCTCCATAAGTAAAGATGTAAAACTGATCAGAAAGCATGAAAAATCTTATTTAGCATCATTTGTGAGCAAGAGAATTGATAAGAAAACTATAAAGATTTACATCTCCATATATTCAAGCAAAAACCCAAACTTGACAGTCTGATGACACCAAATGTTAGAAAAATTATAGACCAATTAAAACTTTCTTATATTTCTGCTGAAAGTTATTTGCCAGTATATTAACCCTTTTAGTTAATGATACACATGTTTTTCTGAATGCATCCACTAGTCAGTCACATAAAGTAAATTTTAGATACATGTATACATGCACATGTATATCACAGGTATCACACACACAGGAACCTATATGAGAATACACATGGCAAATTCTTCCATCAGAACAGTTCATAGAAGACAGTTTAAATATCTGAATGAATGAATAAGAACTGAGGCATGCCATATTACAAAGTAATCTTTATCAATAAAAAATTAGTTTCTACTAATTTCCCCTATGCAGAGTAAGCTCAAAGACATTTTATAAGAGAGGGACACAGGTGTAACGGTAATCTGCAATGCACGGGAATGAAATGAAGAGCAGGACCAGGGAAATCCCCTGGTGTAGGTGATAGGTGTGGTTTTTATCCTTTAAGAATCTGCATTTTCTTAATGCAATTTTCAGATTCTGCTGAGTGTTAATTATGCCTCCATCGTACTATATTTCAAATGTACTGATGCCCCAAATACACCAAAGATTATGGGTAAACTGTTTAAAAAGTAAAAATAAATAACTAACTAAATACATCTGTGTGGATCACTATTTTTCTACTCTTGTAATTGGATCGGTAACAAACTGGCTTTTAAGGACGTTAGATTGGTTAAATTGGATATCAGTTGATAATCTGGATATCTACCATTTTGGGTAAAGTAAAAGAGGTCTTCTCAAAACAAGGTGGAACAGGGGTTCCTGTGTCTCCATGGCAGGCTCTGTGTGTGAGTCCAGTCCCCTAGAGGCCAAAGCTGATGATTTTAAGTCACCTGGTGATCACCAACTCGAGGACCCAGGAGAAGAATCCATCATACCACAGAAAGTGCAGAGGGATGGCTTGAACAAAAACACTCATCTTGACAAAAATTCTAAGATCGTTTTCCTAAGTCATTGAAAACCATTTATGCCATCATTTCCACAGGCAATTGAAGGTGGGAAAAGAAAAGAGAGCCCAGTGGACAGAGCAGCGCTCCACAAGGAAAACAGGTGTGGCACAAGCTGGCAAAGGACAGGCGGGTCTCAGGCTGCGGGTGGAAACCAGTTGGGAGTGACCCTGTGCCTGCTGGCTGCCAAGGGGTGATGAGGAAAGAGAAACCCAATGTCAGGAAGCTGACAGCTGATTGTTTTAAAGAAATGGAGAAGGAACACACTGGGACAGCTCAGCAAGGGGAATTTAATAGTAAAGTTCTTAGAGCTCAAGTAGAAACCGGTCTCTAGGAGTGGGAATGTTACAGCCAGAAGGAACACAACCTTGGTCCAACAGAGTGAAAAGAAAACCCACAAACTGGGAATAATAATTGAGACAACTGTCCCTCAGAGAAAGGATTTCTATGTACAAAACATAGAGAATTATAAAAAATAAACTCAGGCCCTCAAAATTCAATGATCTAACCCCAAAATGGACATCTTAGATGAATACATACTTCTCAGATGAAGCAATACAAGTGGCAAATAAATATATGAAAAAATATTCGGCCTTATTGGTCATTAGAGAAATGCAAATTAAAACCACACTGAGATTCCATCTCACTCCAGAAAGAATGGCTAAGATCAAGAAACTAACTACTAACAAATGCTGGAGAGGCTGTGGGGAAAAAAGGAACCTTTCTCCACTGTTGGTGGGAGTGTAGACTGGTAACACCACTGGGGAGGTTCCTCAATAAACTAGGATTAGAGCTTTAATTTAACCCAGCTATTCTCCTGTGTATCTTCCCGGAAGAACTGAGAACATGCCACAGTGATGTACGTGTACCCGAGTTTACAGCAGTATAATTTGTAATAGCGTAATCTTCAAAACAACTCAAATGCCCTTCAGCTGAGGAATGGATGAAAAACATGTGGTATTTTTATACAGTGGAGTACTGCTCAGCTATAAAGTAATATTGCATTGAGGCTTTTATAGGTAAATGGACATGATTTGAGACCACACGCGTAAGTGAAATAACTCAAACTCACATGGGTAAATACTGTGTGACTCCCTAGTGTAAGAAACTGAAAGAGCTAAAGTGCCTCACTTCCACCCGGAACCAGCGCTCGGCTAGCAGAGCTCATGCTCTGAGCAGGGCCTTGCACCTCAGCAAGGGACAGAAGGCCGGTATTTATACCGACTCTTAAGTGTGCTTTCCTAGTATTACATGCTCACGCAGCCATGTAGAGGAAATTACCTAACAGCCAATAAACCTCCTATAAAATATAAGGAGAGAAATGGTCTTTCATTACAGGCTGTCCTTCAACATCTGATGGCATTAGATGTTCTAACAGCAGCACGGGGTCATTTGGGCAATTCCAAAAACTAAATACTGTGTATACATTCCTGATTATTCTGCTAATGTCTCAGTAGCTATTCAATATTAGATAACAAATCTATGACATATCAGATTCTAAAATTCCCTGGACTTTATTCTTTTAATAATTAATTCTAGCTCCTCTTGATGAAAATCTTTGGTAACTATACTCACAATTGTCATTGATTTTATTCTTTAGCCCATACATGCTTAACTGATTCTTTGGCTTTGTCTCCTCCAGGCTTAAAGCTATACACATACCCAAGATGAGAATTCCTGCTGTCTATGCAGGGCCTCTAGACAGTATCTCTGAAGAAGTATCTCTGACTGCTGTTCACAAACTGTGACCATGTTCAACTCGAAGAAATTTGTGATCAGTCATCGCCCATTATCCCCTCAAGCTAGTTCTGGTTACTTCTTTAGAGGATTGTTGCAGGCAGCTGAGCTAGTTATAAATATTATAGGCACCTATATTATTATAGGTGAGATATGGCTAAATCCTCAGTGGAGCCAGTGCAAACACCTGGCAGCTGCTGGGGAAGATGATGCCTTCTGCTGTGGGCCAGGTCTCAAGACAAAAGACATACTAACACCCCCATATCCCTAGGATTGATACCCTGAATAGTTCCCATACCCTAGGAAAGAGTCACAGATCTGTAAGAATGCCTACTTTCTATGTTGCTTTCTATTAGACTTGCTTCCCCATTTGTCCCTAATGTAATCAATTTTACCTGAGATATTGATCTTATTGGCTAACTATGTCCCACCTCATGTCCATCTGCCTTGTGAGCTCCCAGTCTTCCCCCACCTTGAATTCATGGTTTTACTCTATAAAAATCCCTGGAAAAGACAGAGTCCTTGGCAACCCGCTCAGGACCCCTTCTGGCTCTCTGGGGGAGAAGCTTTCTCTCAATAAATAAATTTTACTCTTTAAAAAAAAAAAGAAACTGAAAGAGCAAATAAGATCCAAAATCCATGATAAATATTTTTTGAGAGTAAGAAACTGCTCAAAGGGGAAAAGTAAAGGGGATGGGGAGAGGAGGAAGGAAGGAAGGGAAAGGAAAAGACGTAACTTTGCATATATGTATTAGATAGCTAAGAGGACTATACTGCTGATTCTATTAGCTCTTGGAAAAAAAAAAAAAAAACAGTTAATACTCATAGACTAGGTCAGTTTGCATGTCTGTACCTGGTAACCTAGGCGACCATTTGAAGACAACAATATGCAATGTAACAGCCATTGTTTTCCTGTCATCTTGTTTTGAAAGCCTACATTGTCATTCATTAGGGTTTGTTGTTGTTGCTTTGTTTATCCTTTCACTATTTGTTTTTCTTTCTGTGTCCTCTTTTCTAAACTAAATTTGGTGCTTGTCCCTTAAGGAGAATGCAGGCCACAGAACAGGAGGGCAAAGACCTCAGGGTGCCTGGACCCATCAGCCAGATTCTGTGAGGCTGGGAACTTAAGAAAAGGGGAAGGGACACGGGTGATACTGGGAACAGGACGTGTCTGTCTTGTCACAGCCATCTTCTCTCCCATCAGGACCAAAGCTGCAGAGAACTGATCAGCAGCCCTGTGCACTGAGAGATAGCTCAGTGACCTGAGAAGAGAACTTCCCCGAGGTGGGGGGACGCGATGTCCAGTTGGGTGTCTCTGTTTTGTTGTTGGTTGACTGGTTGGTACTGGGATGAACCAAAGTCCTTGACACTGAACTCCATCCCTAAGCTGCTTTATTTTGAGACAATCGCTAAAGTGCCCCAGGTAGGCCCCAACTTGTGATCCTCCAGCCTCAGCCTCGCAGAGTGCTGGTTAATAGGCACTTGCTGAAGGTCCTTATGCCCCTGCTGCTCCTAGTACAGCCCCAGGAAAGCCCTGAGGGGGCCGATTGAGCCCCCAGATCTCAAAGGAGAGGTGCCAACTCATAATAGGTCACCAGGAGGTGAGAGGAGGCTCTTGATTCTGGATTTTATGCCAAAGCTATGTCACCTTTCATATAAATGCTTTTTATTTATTTATTTATTTATTTTTCTACATGGTGGAAATCAAACTCATGACCTTGAGCTTGCTGGGCAGCTGTTGTGCTGCTGAGCTATATTCCCATTTAAAAAATGCTTTTCAGATGGATCTTTGTCTCTCTCTCTGTCTCTCTCTCTCTCTGTCTCTCTCTGTCTCTCTCTCTCCCTAGTATAGGAAAATCAGGGAAAATAATTATGTTAATTGCAGGTCACAGCAGGTACATACTAGGATTCTGGACCTTTCACCTGCCCCAGAATTCATCCTGGTTCAATAAACAATAGGCAGCAGGTGGTTCAGGCCAACCTGATTGGTGTAATTTGTGAAAACGGACTCATCTTTCTCTGTGTCATTCAGGCTGGGCCTCGGAATTCCCAGAAGGAGGGAATTTTTCAGGAAAACAGGGCTTTCTGGGGGCTCATTGCTTCATTGGGCAGGTATCCTGGGTCCTGCATGGTCCAGCATCCACAGTCTGCCCAGTACAGGCAAGACTGGACAGCACAGGTGCATGGACTCTTCCGTAGTGAGCAGAAAGCATGAGGACAGAGGACACCCTGACGGCTTCTCCTAGGCACCCGTATCCCAGCCCCCGTAGATGGGGGTTCTGTGGAAGAAGCTGTCCTGCCAGTGTCCTTGGCAGTGCTAATGAATGGGCATTTCCTTTACTGCTATTATTCTAGCTTAATCACAGCAAGAAACATTTGTTGTTTATCATGGTGCTGTGGGCACAGGCAGGATTGATCATCTTCTATTAATTCCTTTCAAGAAATCAGGAAGTCTGCTTCCCCCTATGAAGACAAAGCCTGTGCGAGAATATTGCTCTCACATCAGCAGTAAAAAAAAGAAACTGGTTCATCAACATGACCGCAGCGTTTCTGCAAGCTAAGATGGCAGCGGGAATCCATGAACTGAATGTCCAGGATGCAATTCATTTAGCAGAAGGGAGACACAGCCTTTGGAGGAGCGCAGCATTTGAAAGAGATGTGCAGTACATCAAACAAGAAAAGAAATTTAAGTGATCCTTAAGAGATATTTTAACACACCTGGGCCTGGGGATTTATCTCAGCAGCATAAGTGCCAGACTGGCAAGTGCAAGGTCATGAGTTTGATCCCCGGTACCAACAAAATAAAAAATGCCAAAGATAAAATTGAGGCATCATGACAACTTAGAACACCTCAAAGGGCTCCAAACAAGCATGCAAGGCACCTACCACCAGCTCCTCCCTGGAGTGAACCACAGGTGCTCACGAGACCCCCAGTATGAGACCATGTACACTCAGAGACAGGATCGCAGGAAGTGACCCGATGTCATCCCTTCAATGAAAACATAAGTGTCAGGGAGTGAGCGCATCATGTTCTAGGTTCTCTCCTTGGAAAACAATGGTGGGCAGCAACTGGGGAACTGAGTTTTAAAACCATCCCTGTGTCCTGTGTGGACAGCAGATACAATTCACCTCCTATCCAGGTCAGTGCTCTGCACTGAATAGAGGAGAGTGCTGTTCCTGGGTGGAGCAGAAATCTTCTTTGCTTTCATGAACAGGGAAAAGTTTTTTATGAGTCACCGGTTAGCAGGGCCCAGCAATACTAATTGATTCCTGCCTGGACTCAAGTGTGTGAGAGCTGCTTGCACAGAGACCTGGGCAGCAGGACGTGAGCTTCCTCCATCAACACGACACATTCACTCCACACAAGAAGCTCGGCATCTAACACAGGAGAAGGGGTTGGTGTGTGCAGAGACCCCCCTCAACACAGAGCGGGAGGTTGCTGACACCCGCGGGAGGGCTTGGCAGGGAACCTGTTCCTGCAGGTCCTCCCTCAGTAGGAGGTGGCCCCCACCATGGCTGCATGGGTGTGGAACCAGGGTGTGTGGCAGGTCATGGCTAACAGGGGTACCCAGCACAACTCCCCGCCTGGAGCCACTGGGCCCAGGCACTGAAGACTGTGTGATAAAGAGGACACCCATTTCACAGGCCTGAACATCCTCGGTCTTGTTTCCTACTATTAGTTAGATAGTAGATGCCTGATACTTCATCGAAACTTATGAGATCCATAAAACATTACAAGGAAGTCGAGACCACATGATGTGGGGCAAAGCAAGCAACGTGTGGAGAAATCATTGCATGATCACATCCACATGCAGGACTTAAGATGGTCAAATTAGCAGAAGCAGAGAGCAGGTGGTGGGTGGATAGGGTTGGGGATAGAGAGAGGATGCAGGGATTGAGGATTCAGTTCTGGGAGATGAGCACTCTCTGGAGAGGAAGCTGATGGCAGTGTGACCAGGCAGAAGTGCCGCAGAGCTCCACATATTTTAAATTTGCTAAGCAGACAGATGTTAAATGTAATTGTCTCACACACCCACATGCTCACTAGTGCTGACTCTGTGAGGTGATGTCTCAGCTGGTGTATTGTGACATTTCACACTGTGCATATTCTCCAGTTCATGAGATTGTGCACCATATCCATGTGCATACGTGTACATGGTGTGTAGCATGTTACATGCTTTATGATCAGTGATATCTCAGCAGAATTGTGTTTTTAAAAGAGATGATACAGTCAGCAAAGCCACAGGTTTCTCAAAGCAGGGAGTCAAGTAATTTGATTTGTGTAATAAAAAGTCAGTTAGAGAGGAGCAGGGATGTCACAAAGCAGAGAGGGAAGTTTTAGCATAGAGAAACTCTACGATCCTCTCATAACGCTAGAAATGCAGATGGGAGGAGGGTGGCAGAAAGCCCCAGGAGAGGACCAAGGGCAGGACGGAAATATAACACAGTGCAGAAGTAAGCGATGGCATCTTTACAGTCTGAAACGAAACTGATACATGGAGGATAAAGGTAAGAAGCTGACCACAAGGTGAGAATCTGTGTGATGGCACCAAACTGTGTTAAACACACTGCATGTTACAGAGATTCTGGTGGGAACCAGGAGAGAGCAGGCTGAGGGAATGATTGGAGATGATGGCTGGTAATTTACTGGAAATTAAAAAAAGACAGTAATCCACAGGTGAAGGAACTTCAGAGAATCTCAAGGATGATCCACAAGTTTCCAGCCCAGCACCTTCTATTAAAATCACTGAGAACAAGATAAAGAGAAAATATAGAAGGCAACATCAGGACCTAAAAATATAAGTTCTGGAGGGAAAGAAGGAAGTCAAAGTTCTCATCAGGAGCCCTGCAAGTCATGAGAAAATGTGTGAACAAGGGGAACAAGTAGACTATCAACACAGAAGTTTACAGCCATTGAAAATACCTTTCAGAACAGCTGAAGAATAGCTGTGGTCTCTCGAAATAATAGCCAAGAGCAGCCCCTGCTAAACTGCTCCTGCTGCCTGAAATTCTAGGGTAATTACCTGTGTCAAATTGTTCATAGCAGGCGACTCAAAAAGCAAACAAACAGGCAGACAAACAAAGGCAACCACAAATCCTCATGAGAGGGAACATGCCACCCCAGTGTCCTGACCGCGTGACGGAAATGTCCGCAGCTTTGCAGAGAAATGATTCGTGGATGCAAATCATAGCAGGCATGAAACTCTTCCCCGGTATCCGCGGGAACTGCAGCGGTCCAGGTGGTGGGCATCAGCCCACTCTGAGAACCTCCCTGAGATAGAGATGCCCCAGCCTTTGAGGAGGTACGTGGGTGGGGTAAACCCTGCATCAGTTTTAGAAATTAAAGTGGCATGTGAAGACGGATGAACTCCACAAACCTGCTCTTCCATAAAAGTGTGAGCGATTCTAATAAAGATGTCAAAATCTACCATTTCAGCGACCCTGGAAATGAGTTAAAGGTTTCCTGCCATCTGGAGTGGCTTATCCAAGACAGCATTTCTGGACCTTAAAGAAATGAAACAGAAAGGTTTGTGGCATTTTGACTTTGGGCCCAGCTCCTCCCAAAGCTCCACCCTAGAGCTGTGTCACTGTTTGACCTGCTGCTGCCCCGGGAAGCCCCAAGAGCCTGACACTGTGAATGACTGACTGGAAGCTCTGCCACAAGAGAGCCCTGTACCGGGATGTGTGTGTAAAATAACCAGGGTCACCGCATCAGCACCCTGCTCTAAGGGGCCGCCTGTGGGTTTGGGGTGCGCAAAACAGTCAAAGAGGGAAAACACGCACCCTAAATTCATGAGTTTTGTACGCTTTAAAAGTAAATCAACTGACAAAAACCAGCAACATACTGAGAGAAAATATTTGCCAATATGTATCCTGCGAGGTACTTATACCTCATTAAAACACCTCATACCTCTACAGTAAGGCCACAAAAATACAGCCGAAAGGTCCGCAAATACGTTATTTGAATCTAAAAAGTCCACAGAACCAATCAACGTCATTAGTCCTGAAGGAAATGCAAATAAAACTGGAAGATACAATCTCAGATTTGTTAAATGGGTCCCAGGAGTAAGAGAGCCAACCGCAGACATTAGTGAGGCCTGAGAAAACAGAGCCGCCTGCCCTACCCGCTTCCCTTCCTCTGAGACACAGAACCCAAAACCCCCAAATCAAATCTTGGCTCACAGTGCAGAAGTTTCAGTTCATGGTCAGGAGGCTGAAGCACAGAAGTGGCATGGCAGAGGGCCTGGCGGAAAGAGAGCTCCTCACATCATGGAGGCCAGAAGGCAGAGAGGGACGGGAGGGATAGAGGAGAGAGATGAGATTCCAGATCCCACTCCCAGACCCACGTATTCCAACAGGGCCAGGTCCCTCCTCCTAACAACCTGTCAGCTCTGTCACCTGTCACCCTCCTGGTCAGCTCTATCATCCCCATGATCAGCTCTGGTCCAAACCTTATCTGAAAGCCCTGGAAGGCTGAGGCAGGAGGATCACAAGTTTGAACCCACCCTGAGGAACTTCAGTGACATACAGAGAAAGCCCTTGTCTTAAAACTTAATTTTTTTTTAAATGGCTGGAGATGCAGATCAGTGCAAAGGTCCTGGGTTTAGTCTTCAGATCTGAAAGAAGAAAGTGAACACAACAGAGAAACTGTGCTCCTAACACCCTGCCACAGCAAAACCTTCTCTGTATGAAGACTTCCAATGGATGTGGACAGCTGCCTTACGTGTGAAATCTACTAGCTATAAGCTCAGCATCCATACTCTTGAGGGATCTCCACTTTTTATGCTCTGATTTTGTAATTTGAACCACTACTTCTAAAACAAGCATATGTAATTTATCAAATAATGATTTCTTATTGTTTTTTTTTTGAAATCCCATATTATTTCTACTACTTTTGTTTTGCTTTTATTCTCTAAATAAAAAACATTCATACATTTGAGTAGGCAATAGCCGCCATGAGGCTGAGGCAGGAGGATCACAAAATGGAGGTCAGCATGGACAATTTAGTGATTTAACAGTCTCTGTTTCAAAGGTAAAGAAAGAAAGTGAGAAAAGACAGAAAGAGAGAAAGAAAAATAAGGAAAGGAAGGGAAAGAAAGAGAGAGGAAAAAAGAAAAACAAAGCCTGGGGGAGAAGCTGTGGTGAGGAGGAGCAGCTGGTCATCCAGAGAGTCCCATCTTCTTGGACAGAGGGTCACGGTCCTCTCATGAGGAGGGGACACTTAGATGGCAAATTGGAAGCCGAGGTAGCAGGTTTTAATGAACCTCTCAGTGTGAGACAGGAGGGAGGAAATAAAATGACCCCAGGTTTCCAGTGTGAGAACCTGGGAGGACAGTGACTGGTCCAGTCAGCAGGACCTCTTAAAGAAGGAGAACATACTACAAGAAACCCAGCCCTGCTCCTTGGGGCGGAGTCTTTTGAAATTCCCCCAGGGAGGCTGGAAAGGCAGACCGAATGCAGGAGGGGGGTTTCTACCTGAGCCCTGAGGTCCTCACTGAGCCCCGCACTCACTTCCTCCACGCAGCCTGCAGTGGTCCCCATTCTTTTGTCCTTCCCTGACTCATGGTCCTGGATGAGCTCGGTGGCCTCAGGGTTCTGCTATTTGTGCAGTCTTCTCCTTTTGCACCCTGCATTGGGCTGCACAAAACAGAGGCCAGCAAACTATCAGTAAGGATCCTGCCCCTTCTAAACAGGATGGAGTCAGGAGCTCCTGCAGCTTCATATGAATTCTAGCAACTGAGAGTTTGGGAGACTTTCATTCCACTGAGGACCAGAACATCACAACTTCCTTGTGAGTTCACCTGTCTTTGATACACTGTATCTACAACAACAGCAACAAAACTGGCTGTTCAGTTCTCATAGAGATATTTATTAGGGTGTTCTTCGTTAAATACAGATTTTTAAACAGCATAATTCCTCAATATAAGAAAAATGCCACTGTATTCCATGGTGTAAACCCTTCCTTTTTGACCTGGGTGGGAAAATCTATGGATTTTTAGCCCCTGGCTTGCAGCTGACCTTTCACTGTAGGGCATCTGCCTGGCTCTCTCCTGAATGGTGCTCATAGCAGCCAGAGCATTACCAGAGAGGGAACGTTCTTTCTTGTTTATACAGCTTCTCTTTTTTAAATTCTCTGCATGGAGGCTGGTTTGCCTGCCTTTAAACCCCTGAAGTTAATGTTCCTCCTTCCAAAAGGTTACTTGCTGCAAAATAATCTAAAGAATGAAACACCCTATTCTACCTCTGAATTTTAAATGTGCAGAGACATCAGATCCCGTAGTCTCCTTCCCCTTAAAATGCCTGGGGACAAGCCTCCATAGCCCACTTGGTAAAGACCTCAGGCCAGGCTGACAGGCATCCGGTGATGCCCTTCAGCTGACCATGTGCACCTCTTGCTTCTTGGCGTTCTTGGTTTTGCTGTCATTCTCTCTAGCTAAATGCCTGCTACAAACTCAGGAGGTTTTCTTCAGAGTTCAGTACAGCTGAAAAGGAGTTTGCAGACTGTCTTGGCAAAGCACGTGTATTCAGAAGCAAGGACACTGGCCTGTGAGCTTCACCTGCATATGTTTCCATTGGCCCCTCCACATATGACTTTACCAATCATACACTCTGCTCTGTGCCTGGTGTCTCTGGATCACAGCACATGAGAGGTCCCTTCCCCTCTGGTTGCCAGTCCCTTGGGCAATGGGAAGGCCACTCAGGGGTTCAGAGATGTGGGGAGTGGATGCAGGGTGTCTACTCTGCTGCCTGCTCCGTGGCATCCCTGCCCAGCACTGCATGTGTTGTTTTGGGTGAGGTCACAGCTGTGTAGATGATGGTGACTCTTTAGTCTCAGTCCACATTTCAGGTATCACTCGAGTCCTCTTCATTCACTTGTATGGTTCACTGGTGCTCTGCTGTGTCTTGGATCCCTGTTGCCCTGGGAACCCTCTTGGAAGTTGCCATTTCACTGGAATTTCTTTGATCCCTCCTTTGGATGAGCTGTGGTCTGCAACCACCCTGAAAAAGGCTATTTTATTTATACTTTTGTAATTCAGCCTCAAGTCCCTCAAACCTTTAAATTTCACTTAGCATGCACTGAGCTGCAAGAACGATAAACCCCATGGATGTTCTCCTGCATCTCCCATTATGTGGACATATAGCTGTCCCCAGACACACGGTCACCAGAATCAGGAGCTCCTGCTGCCCTGGAGAGGCCGTTTATCCCAGGAAGAGGGGCAGGGCTGGAGGCTAAAAGCCATCACCTGTGTCATGCCTGGCTACTGTGATAAAGTAAATTAACAGAGTCCCTTTTTGTCCCCCTGGAGAGCCCTGCATCCTTGGCAGCATGTCTGTGTGTCTCTGGGGTCAGGGACACCACACACATATTCACAGCTCCGAGGTGATAATTGGGACAGGACGAGTGTACTATGCATTGTCTTGAAACCAGCACTTGTGCATGTCAGTGTGTCCCGGGGAGGATTCCCTTCCAGAGAACCAGATGAAGAGCTTGCTCTGCTGATGTTAGTGACACCTGTGCACTGCTGGGGCCTCACAGGCATCAGCTTGGTCTGTGGGTTATAAAGAAGCAGTAAAGACAGAATCACCCTCTCTGTGGAGCAGGTTCCCACCATGAACTAAACAGGCATCTGTAGGGGTTTTAGTAAGGAAGAGCATTTCCGAGGAATTACTAGGATCCACCAAGACAATGCTGGCTCTGTGCTCACAGGAGCTGACCCTGTTTAGCTTCCATCTGCTGGGCTGCTGGGTCCAGCTTCCTCCCTGAGTGTCCACACATGTGCACTTACAATCACAGTGTGGAATTTTGCATAAACTATGCCATCATGGGACGGGACACTAGTGGTTACAATAATTGTGGAGCACAGTGTGGTTATGTTTTATACAATACAGTTTGCAATGATCACATCAGAGTGTTCAACATTTCCTTCTTCTCTAACATCTTTCCCAGTTTCAGAAATGTATAATAATTGTACATATTTATAGGATATGCAGTGTGTGCTCAGTAGGTGCATACAGTACATGCTGATCACATCAGGTAATTGCTGTTCCCTCTCCTTGTTGTTGCTTTGTGTTTGAAGCACTCTAACTCCTTGTCTCTAGTCCCCCAGAACTACAGAGGAAGCTGCGGTCAATGACGGTCACCTCTTTTAGGCCGGACACTCGAATTTACCATATCTCTCTATGTGTGCCAGGGCAGCTGCATCGACACTCCCTTCCTTTCCTTCCACCCAGGTCCCCTCCCTGGCCCCCTTGATCACACTTGTGCGATCCCACTGAAAACTCCTTAACCTCACTGGTGAGAAGGGACAGGTGGAATTCTCTTCATGCTTCTGCTTTAATTCACAATGTGAAGAAGACTGAGCTTTGGACCCGAGCCAGATGGGCCAAAAAGGGCCCGAAACTCACTAATGTTAAAAAGGACAATCTGCAGTGGGTCTCATGACATTCAGGCAGATGCTTCTCCTGTGGTTCTACTGCTGAAATAAAGGCCTGAGAGAAAATCTAAAATCCAGCCTAAAGCAAGGTCTTGCTACAGAGTTGGGGTTCAACCATTGTCTTCAAGGATGGTTTGTGCTACCTCAAAAGAGCCTGGCATATCAAGAGCCTCAAATTCTCAGTGGCTAGTGTGTATGGACGGTGTTCCATGCAGGCAATAAGCTTTGACTCTGTAATTTAGATCAAAGCATTTCATCACTTGAAAATTATGCCTTAATATCTTACAAAGTTTTCATTTTCCAACTGCAGCTATGACCTCTTGTAAACTGTGGATTTTGACAATGGACACTGAAAAATACTTGGTCGCACGTGTCCCCTCATTATATGCCCAATGTGCAGACACACTGGAGGGCAGCTGTAGTCCTTAGGATGGTGTAGAAATAAAAGCACTTACAGTGGACTCCTACCTAGTCACCTCAGAGGGAAGACAAGAGTCACTGTGGTTCTCAGCTAAGATTTACGAAACTCCTTTAATGAGGACAGGAGATGCAACCATGGGAGATGCAATATTGCTTTTCTATAAATTGGAACAGGTACAATAGGTCTGGAATCTTGGCTACATTTCAAAATCTCAGTTTTTGTCTACATAATAAAAAATTGCTGGATGATAAAAGGCCAAGAAAATTAGCCATAAATCATGTGGAGAAGGGGCTTAGCAGGAACATATGGCACATGCAGACTGATGTGATCCGAAGACAGATGAAGCCACAGTTTCTAGCTGAAGACCTCCCCCATCTCATGTGTCTGCAGGGGACCTGGCTGGGAGAGGTGCCCCCGGGGTGTGACCTGGAATGGGCACTCTTGTCCCCAAGTCCTCCCCTCTCTCTGTTTGTCTTGGTTGCTGTGGGGTGAGCAGCTGTCCTCTGCCCTGACCCCTGTCGTGATGCTTCTACTTTGAAGCCAGCAATCTATGGAGTGAACACCCAGAACTGTGGATCACGTAAACTTGTCTACTCTGACCCACAGTGGTGTGGGCCCTCCACTCCCAGGGCCTGAGGAGGAGGGTCAGACACTCAGGGATATGAACGGGCTCATCACAGCTCTAGGTTTGGGTCCAGTGACCCCTCTGTGAGAGAGCTGCATCGTGGGTGCCTAAGTTTCTCTCTGATTCCCCCCAGGTTCCCAAAGATGCCCTCTTGTGGTCTCCAGTCTGCATCCACTTAACAGGTAGATTTGTTGATAGCATATCCATAGGGTCAGCCCTAAGGGCCTCAAGATAATTGAGGAGGGTTGAAGAGCAGTTACGAATTTCAGTCAGGAAAATAAGGTAAACACAGAGCTGGGTAGGATGGTGTATATTTGTAATCCTGGCACTCTGGGAGGCTGAGTCATGAAGTTTGCAAGCTGAAGCTTGGCTTGGGTAACTTAGTAATAACCAATATTCAAAATTTACAAAATGGATATAGTTTAATATATCAGTAAATTCAGAGCCAAAGGCAAGACTTGTCTTGTGAGAGTTTAAATTATCTTCCCACTGACAAACAACATTCAGAGTAATGCTCACTCCACTGGCCCACAGTTCTGAGAGCTCAAAATAAACCGAGAGTCTAGGTGACCAGCCCCGAGTGTGTGGTATAATGAGAAAAGTTCCTAAATTACCCGATGCTCATTTGGCCTCGTGCTTGTCACTACAGGATCACCAGGTGTCTTCAGACAGAAATCCCCGTAGTGCTCTGAGCAGCGCACCTCCAGTGAGCAGTGTCAAGAATCAATAGCATAAGGTGTGACTGAGCCTTCTGTCCTCAATCTTTGTATATTTGCCAAAAGATAAGGAAATTCTCCGAGATGCTCAGAAATTATTTTCTTAAGTGCCACTGACCAGGCCTTAGAAAAATGGCTTTGTTTTAGGGAAAAGAAATGTGGGCGATGCAAGGGTGTAGCATATTTATGTTCTGCTGTGCAATGGGATTCTCACAGGAGGAAAGTAACGGAGGACTGTTCTACAGCCATGACACATACACAGCGGAAAAATCCTGAAGATAAGACATAGAACTGAGTAGGAGCACACACTTCATGCACATGCATGCCTGTGGGTTAATGTCATAGCTCTCCTGCAAGTAATCTTAAGACCTCAGGACATCTGTTCTATTCTTTACTCTGCACATCTACAACCTTGTGCCAAGAAAGCTCAATTGGGGTGATTTTTAGGAAAACGGATTCATCTTGAGACTGTAGTACCAAACAAAATAAATCTGACACAGAAGGTTAAGAATCCCACGTTTTCTCTTATGTGAGAAACCCAACATATAAACAATTTAAAGAGCTAAATAAGAAAGAGATGGCAGGAAACATGGAGACAGACTGAAGAGACGGGGCTGGCATCTAGCCTGGCAGAGACAGGGGAGAGGGAGGTGAAGGGGAGGAAAGTGCTCACAAAGTAGTTTGTGTTGGTCCCATGCCCCATGGTGGAAGTGCAGATGCGTACCACAGCTCAGATTTGCAAGATTGGGAGCCCCTTGTGAGGTGGCTTTGCACACTCTATCCACGACATCTAATTAATGAATTTAAGAATTTAAGAAGCACGTGTAAAGTGAAAAACATCTGCTAACCCACGGAGAAACTTCTGAATGTAGGGACTGGGTTACATATGTTCTTAGAGTTATTTCTTATTTTGAAAGTGATAGCTCCTAGGTTTGCTAAATTCTAGAGCATTATGAAGAAGTACTCTTAAAGAAAGAAGAGTGCACTGTTTTTCCCATTTCTATATATTTGAAGTCATGTAACTCAAAAAATAAACTTGGTGGCAAGTCTGATTTAACTGAGAAATTAAAACATGTTAAATGCCTAGTATGTGCATGTGTTTGCCTGTGTGTGAGTTCATGTGCCTGTGTGTGTGCTTGTGTTTCACTAGTTCCATTTCTGTGTTCATGGCAGACACTATTCGTGCATCAGTTTACTGTTTCCAACCAGACAGAGCCCCCCCCCCCCGTCCTCCTCAGAGTCACGTGGCCAAATGCGGCTGGACTACTCGTGGCCCTCGCAGGGATGCCTTTGTGCTGCTGGGATTGGATCACTCACAGTGCTGTCCCAGACCACCTTCAAAGCACCTCCAGGAACTCATCTGGGAAACACAACTCAGCCCCATCCCAACCTACAGAGCCTGAGTCTGTGTTTTCATGGGGTGTTTTGATTTTTAATGACGTGGGTTTGCAGAACACAATGTCTCCATCCCCTGTGTGGAGCTGGCACAGGCACACAGCACTCTGAACCCCTTTCATCCTCTTGCCTCCACCTGTCCATCTGAGAGACACCTTTCTCTCCATGTCCTATTACTATCTGTTATTTTATGCTTCCTTTGTGTCTTGAATTTCTAATACAAGAGAAATGGTACAGTGTTTAGGCTCAGGTGCCTGGTTAATTTCCCTTAACATTATGGTCTCCAGATGCATTGGTTTTCTTATAAAGGACTCAAGTTCACCCCCCTTTCAGATGCAGTTACCACTGTGGCTTGCTTACTCCCATCAAATAACAAGAAAACATTCCAAAGACTGAAGTGAGCTCCCACAATGTCAGTGCTGGAAAAAACCACAGAACAAGGTATTCAAACAAAGTCAACTTGGGAAATAATTCCTAAAGGTCATGGCAAGTGGGAGATTTCTGGATTGTATAGTAATTCTACTTCTAATTCCTTTGGGGAAACTGAAATTTCCAGGACTGTTTTTCAGTATCTAATTGGTTTTGCCCTGTGGAGTACTTGTTGGTATTTTGGTTGTCATCAGCAAGGGTGCATTTTGAACACCTGCTGGCCAGAGGCCTGTGTACTGTCAACCATCCTGTAAGTCACAGGGGATCCCCTCACTACAAGCATTTCAACCCACTGATACCCTTACTTTCAATGACTTATAGTGGACAAAATTCAAATCTCCATAACTTCCAGTGACCATGTATTAAGATTTCTCATGCATCTCCATCTGATACTATTTTAATTTGACCATTTTGTAGATGGTTGTTATTTATCATGTGTGATGTTTTAGTTCGAGGGAGTTACTCCTAGAAGTCAGGTATTTCTAAGTGGGTTTTATGAAAGGTCTGCTTAGAAGAAGTGGGTGACTGGGCCCATGAACCCGAAGAGTGGGTATTCCTCCCTGAATCCTCAGTTCATGAGTTCTCATTTGTCATCAGGAGAGATTACCAACAGGTCCTGTAATGAGGTGTCACCCCAGCACTTGTAAACTCTTTCCCCAGTTCCAGCACCTGGGATCCAAGGACATCAGAGCTGAAAGCAGGGTGAGGGCCTCCAGTGTGCAGGTTGATCCTCACCCTGGAATGCCTCAGAACAATCTGGCTTGGAGCTGCTGAGGAAGGATGAGGTAGCAACAGGAATCCAAAGGTGACTCTTGCTTGGGTGCTGGTTACCAAAGCGGCCATCTCCTGAGTGTCTGTGTTTGTCACCTTGGAAATATGTGGCTGTCTCCTCTCTTCCTTGCAGGAGTCTTGGCCACTTAATGAGCCACTCAAGAGCCAAAGCTCTTCCCTGATGCCAGACCCTCAGAGAGACTTCCACTGATCCCCTGCCTTCAGGAGCAGTCTTTTAATGCTGTGTCCTGTTGCTCAGTAAACACTCATGTGCGTATGTGAACCTGCAGTCAGAATAACTTAATCTGTACTCCCGGAGTCATGAGAATATGGCAGAACTCACCAAGTGGTAAGCAAAGGCACAAGACCTTGTCAAAACTGTGCAGGCAGAACAGGTGTGTCTGAAATTTGTGAGCAACTCCCCAAGCCTACTCTGTAAATCTTTTTTGCCTATTTCTTAGAATGAGAAAAAAAATTCTGTTAAATTTTAAGCAAAGGCCTCTGCTTTGGGTGCCATTTTGGGGTTCTCTGGGGGGCAGAATCACTGAAAGTCATGGCAAGCAGGAAGCAGAGCCAAGGACAGCTCCTGGCAGCACCAAGGACAGCTCCCCCACCAGCCCCATCTTCCTCCTCACCTGGATTCTTTACCCTTCTGAAAATGGTGCATAGTCAGCAGGGTGTTATAATTTACTACATAAACCTAAATTCATTTGCTAGTGAAAGGAGTTGTCAGGAAGGTAAGCACTGATGAGACTGCCACACATAAACTAGAAGGAGCAAGCGTCCTGCTTGCCGAGCTTGGTACCATTATCACTGAGTACTTCTTACTCCTTCCACGCCACTGTCTGTGACAGTCACCTTGGTCTGCAGTGACTGTGCTCAGCCTTCATGGGACATTTGCTTTCCACACATCTGAGCTGCTTCCTCGGTGCCTGCCCGAGGACTTGTGTTGTAGTCGAGGCTGCGAGGAGAACAATTACATACAGAACAAAGAATTTATAACATTATTTTATGACAGTCACCCAGAGTTTAACACAAGAAACTGGAAATCTGTCCAAAACACTAAATAACTAGCAAATCCAGATGAGGACTTCAATCCCACAGCAATTCCCTGCATAAGTCCAGCTGAAGACCAGGAGCCCACAACAATACCTCCCATCAGTCCAACTGGAGTGCAATCTTTTTGTGAGACTGAGGGATCTGAGAAAGCCAAACCTTTTGCTTTTCCTGCTGCCAAAATTGTATCCTAACCACCATGATCCCTCTAGCTTGGGACACACTGAGGAACCCTCCAACCAGTGCTAACCAAGAGCTTAGCCCTGTGCACCAACTTCACTTGCTGTGAAGCCCAAGTTAAGCAGATTCAGTTCTCCACCTGGTATGTCCCAGGCACAGGAGCTGGCTTCCCAGCCACGCAATTTTGAGTATTTGCAGACTCATCCTGTAAAATATTTAATTATGTTTACAGCCAAGGCAATGAAAATAAGAGGTCAAAGAAAAACAAGATTTTTATAGCCACTCCGTTGGTGATCTCTCATGAACTCTCCCTAACCTCTCTCGGTCACCAACAGAAACTGAAGATGGGAGTTGGTAGCCATGGGATTAGGGGGTGAGACTGTGGAAAGTTGATGCTGAGGATGAGAGACAGCTCTCTGGGTCCTGCTGGTTTCTGGGACTTCACTGAGCAAGAAAGCCACTTCTGTGTGCCCTGCTGTGTCTCTTCGGCCCCTGGCAGTGCAACAGTCACCGTCATGGAGAGTAAGTTTAGACCCAGCCTCATTCCTGGTGATTTAGGCTGAGAGTCAAGCGAGGAATCTACTTCCCAAAGCCGATGGGTTAGGAGTTCTGTCAGTGTGTCCCCTCCCCAAATCTGTAACTCTTTAATTGTTTTCTCTGCTCTGAGCGAGGACAACCTCTGCCCCTCATTTGTTATCTTCTGAAATGCAAGTGAGTCATTTTTCTTCACTCCACTAATGTAACCAAGAGCATTTGTATTTTAATGAAGAGGAAGTTTCATAAATATTCATCCATCACAAGTAAGTCTCAGGGTTAGCAAACCATGGGCTGGGGGGAAAGGAGAATAGGGATGGTTTCCTATCCCTGAAACAAACGCGTGCTCCTTCATGCTCAGATTACTCAGATTCAAGAAGGGTCTGCTGAAGGCCTCAGGTACAAGGCATGTGTGGGGTTCAGGATGTAGCATGAGTGAAGCGTCCTTCCCTGTGTGCCAGCTCATGTGGTGTCTCCCCTCTCTGTGTGATGCATCTCCAGCTGTAGCCAATGCTTTGTTTCTATTAATACTTAAGTAAAAACTGATTTATAGCTAAAGCACTAAGCATTTACGTGTTATTAGTAGAGGGAATTCAGAGGGCTAAGAGATAGAGAAGGACTGTAGAACTGTTGGAGACACAGTGTAAACATTTTCCCTTGTAGGAGGAAGCATTACGGTTGTCTCATCCTTTGCAATTTATGTGGTGTGTCAGCAGGGTTAAGCTATGCACTGCTGCAGCTGCTGTATGTTTAGGACCTCACAGCTGGCAGTTCGAGTGTTTGTTTATTTTGCTTTAGCAGGTCCGCTGTAAGGGGGCTGTAGCTTGCTCCATGCCTTTACCTACCTGGGATCTTGCTGACGTAGGGTCGCAGATCTGTAATCTTCCTGGCCCTGACAGCCATGGGAAGAGAAAGCATGGAGTCTTCTGGGATTCAGTGTCTTCTCGATGCTCACTTTCTATGGCCCTACCCCAGCCTGGGTTCCCTCTCCTCTCAGTCCAGGAGGGTGAGAATTTATAGCCCCCTCATGGATTGTAGTCAGGTGAGAAGGAGCAGCAGACACACCTGGACAGTGTAGAATCAGCAACATAGGCATTTTCTATTTTTAGAAGAAACACAGATGTTCTTTGGCAGCTTAACATAAAAGTACAAGGCACTATCAAAATATATGGCAAATGATTAAAGTTAAAAAATATTGCAGTAAAAACACACCGACATTAACCTACTTCCCCCTCCATTGACCCACCGATCCCATTGCTCTGCCGACTTTCTGGAGCAGCTCTGTAAGTCTTCTTCTATGAGTTGTGCTGTCTTGGTGCTGCTGATGTCCCTGCAGACTTGGGATGTTCACTGTCCTTTGTGGCTTTGACTTTCGGGAGGAGACAGAAGCAGCAAGGTGCCAGATTTGTTGAAGAAGGTCATCAAGCATGACTCGGCCATTGATGCTTTCATCAATGCATTTTCCTCTCTGTTCCTCAGTCCAGCTCTGCTGAGCAGTCTTTCTCCACAGAGCTGTGATACTTGCAACGTGTTCTGTTTCTCAGGTTCTGCAGTGCAATTTAAAAACAATGAAAGTTTGTTTTTTTTTTTTTTTAATTACTACAGTGAAATCTGTATCCCTAGTTGTAAAAGCAGCGTTTCTCCATTCTGGGATGAGTGTTCCAAATTGGCACCTGCATTTCCTGCCAGAGCTGTTAGGGGGTAAATGGGATTTTCTGTTTCTCTTTAGCCCCTCCTTGGAATCCTGTGCCATCCTGGCCACCTCGGGGACTTCTGTACACAGCCAAGGAGAAGGACTGCCATGGTAACCCCAGGTGGTCTCCAGAGCAGGCCTACCCCAGTCCCTGCGCACAGCACTGAGGAGTCTTGACCATCTCATTCCTGCCTCACCCAGTGGTCCCCACGGAATCCACTCAGGCTCCTGACCCCATATCCAAAGCTCCTCCACACCCACTCCAGTGAGTAAATCAAGCTGAATAAACTTTCAGCAGTGATCAAGAGCCTGGGTGTTGGGTGAAAGTTAGCTCTGCTACTGTTTAGAATCAGGAGAAGCCAAGATCCTTCTTTGATCTGGAAGGAGCTGTGATGTGAAAATAAGATGCATGCCACAGTTTAGAGAGAAATCTGGATTTAATTGGTGTCACTAGCTTGAAAGTTGCAGTGAACTGTGAAACAGAAGAGGAATTTTGCAAGCTGTGGCTTCAGACCCTCCCTAAATGGATATGAATATAAATCAGTGTTGTTTACTGATGGACAGGAGCCACTTGGTTTGTCCCAGTGGGTGATAAGAGCTCTTATTCTGAGCTCCCAAAAAGAACAGTGTGGTTGCTTAGCGGCAAGAGAAGCTCAGTGATGGAGCCCTTTATTTAAGCACTGGAGTGAGCCGGGAATAGTGAGCAGAAAACCTGTGAGAGTTCTGGGTATGTGCTTTGCTGTGTAATGAAGGCTGCTTTCACAGCGCTCACCTCAGTTAGCAGGGGAGAAGCCATAGAACCAAGGTGTCCTGTTTTGGGAGGTGGTTACACTACATTCCTGCATGTGTGGGAAGCACAGTCTCTGTGACACTGATTAAACTGTTCCTGCTTTTCCTTCAGCTAAAGCAAGGTTTATGCCTGCGTAACTGATATGGAGGACACTTAAGTGGTTAATAATTAAAATTAGAGTTAATCACATTGCATTTTCTTGCACTCTTGAATGCACTGCTCATCACTCTAGTATTTCAATCAGTTCTTGTTATGGTTAATACATTGTGTGAACTTGAGAAGCTTAGAAGTCTCACTGACAGATTCAGCAGGGAGCTGTTGTAGTCAGGGGCTGTGAGGAGAACAATTAGAATGAGGACACAGAATTTATAATACTATTTTATGATGGCCACCCAGGGTTTCACACAAGAGAGTGCAGGAAATCTATCCACAACACTAAAGACTCAGAATATTCAGCCAAGAGCTTGGATCCCACAGCAAAGTCCTTCATGAGTCCAGTTGAAGAACTTGAGCCCATGACAATGCCTCCCATGAGTCCAACTGGAGGTCTAGTGGCCACGAGAAGGACTTATGCAAATCTGTTTATGGATCCATGCTGCAAAGGGCCAAAGATCAGTAGTGGAAGCTAGAAAGTCCATGCCAGTGGAGTGAATGGGTTGTGCTAGTAGGTTGAGGGTTCTTCACTGGAGCTGAGAAGTCACACTCATGATATGACCAGGGTTGTCCTGAACAGCACCACAGTCATCCTCAGAGACACAGAGGCCCTGAGCTCCTCCAGTGATAAGAACAGTTGGGTACCTGCCAAAAAGGCAGTGTGATGAGTTCATCCTGGAGATTAAATAGCACATATCTTCCCTTTGAGGTCCAGGAAGCGATGCTTGATGTAAGGACAGCAGCTCCCCCAAAGTGAACCACAACCCCTCTCAGCAACAAAGTCCCGAGCTCCTCTGATGACAGTGGTCGAATTCACACTTGGGATGCTAGTCATGATGAGCTCCAGTGGCTCACACAAAAACACGTAGGAGAACCCACAACACCTAGCTTCTCCTTCTCCACATCTCTATTGATGCTGGCAACTTTCCTCAGGTAGAACATCTACACTCTTCCCGTGCTGATTTAACTCATCTGGTGTTAAACTGACCACAAGTCTTTAATTTGAACAAGAGCCAAGGTCCGTACTTTGTAAAGGACCTCATCTTGTGCAAAGGAAGGCAAGATTTTTTGAGTGCTACATTTGCCCAGGATGGAGGGGTTGAGGAGTGCTCTGCATACACTATATGGGAAGAAAGGAGGTTTTGTCTTCCCCTGTTTTGTTCTGGCTGCTTTTGCTAGCTGTCATCTTGAAGTGTTGCTCTTGTGCCATGCCCCTCTGCCATGGAGCCAGCTGATTATGGCCTGAAACCTCCACAAACCATGAACTAAATAAACCTTTCCTTCCTTCATTTGAGTGTCTTGTGTTATGTCTCAGCAATGAGAGAAAAGTAACCAAGACAGTTCTCAAGTATGAAATTACAAATATGTTTTTCCTTTTGACTGAACTGCGTGTAGGAACTTATTTAAAGAGAAGCCAAGAGAAAAGGGGCCATCAAAAGATCAAAGAAACATATCCAAAAGTTGGTAAAAACTGTACATTGTGTGATGAAGTGCTTTGTACCATCCCTGACTCTTTAGTCAGGTGATGAATACACAGGACATATTTTATATCAGTTTTCTGTTGCCATAATCGTGCTGTGTGACAAGCAAGTCCTGTATTTACACAGTTTAAATAAAAAGTATAATTATTCATCATATGTAAACATCAGTGCTCAATTTATTGTTACTGATAACCACAAAATTTTAGGTTAACTAGACAGCTGTGATGATCTTGACTTAGATCAGTGTACTGATTTTTTTCTTACACTTTTTGATTTGTTTGTTTGGTGTTTCTAGCTTTGGGGCTCACACACAGGTCTGGCTACCATCCACCTGAGGGCTCATTTAGAATGCATCCTCGGAGGAGACAGAATGTTCTCCACAGGATCTCCCTTCCCAGACAGGGCAGCCTAGGCTGATTCTCAAGCTGGAGTCAAGAAGAGAGCAGGAGCTTTTGCGTCTTTCTGGGGCAAGACATGGAAGGGGAGCACTGGCACCAGCACTGTGTGGACCCAAGCACATCGCCAGGCCATATGGAAGTCTAGGGTCAGAGTGGGGGAACTACTCCAGGGAGGGAGGCACCCACTCCATACTGCTTCAGAGCTTTGGGAAGTCATGAAGCAGGAGACTGTCATGCAGGGTACAGATGTGATGCCTGGTGGAAGTCATGGGGAGCAGAGTGAAAGCCCGTGGCCATGGCAGATCCATGCCCTCCAGATCTACTGTCCCATCTGTGGGAAGACCTCCCTTCATGTCCTTCACTGGGTTTCCTCCTTGTTGACCCAGTTCTCAGCCTAGGCAGATCCTCTTAGGATGCTCTCCCTGGACCTGGGCACCACGGTCTGTGTCCATTATGTGCTTCCAGAGTTTACCTATGGCTCCAGAACACCATGGCTCACTCTGCTGTTGAAGTTTAGTTGCCTGCTCTTCAGTGTCTTCCCTGCCCAGGAACAAGCCCATGCTGGGCTCTTGCTGTGCTGTTAGCTATTGAATCCCACAGAACTCCATGCATTGCATGTACTAGATCAAGAGTTGAAGCATCCTAACAGAATTTAAATATGTCCTTGCTAAAACTTTTACAGTTGATTCTGTGACAAATGCTGAGTTAATTTCCTACTGAAACCTGAACAAATAGTACACATTTCCCCCAGTGATGATGTGCTTGCCATGCATAGTTCTGTAAAGAGTATTACCCTCTGTTGTCAGGAACAAAAATCACCTTTCTGGACAAAGAAATGGAAAAGATAGAGCAGACATGCAAATGAAGCCATATAACTTAGTGTATTCTAGTTGAGCAATTGGATTTCTAAATACATACATATTTTATGTCTCCTTGTATTAAATCATTCATGGAAAATATGTTTCTGTTAGACAAAATAGCAGATGGCAACAATCAGAACACACATAATGATTTTTGCTTTCACATTTGATAAGGTAAAAGGTTTTCCCTAATGTCTGCCAATGACAAGCAATTATTATTAAAAAGGAGGTGCTGTGGGTACCATGTGTTCATGCCTGCCCTGGGATAATTATGATGTAATGGACTTCACTTTTTGCATTTCTAGGAATTGCCAAAAACTGTTTCATATCTCTCTCATGTTGGAATGGAGACCAGCAGAACAGAAGAGTAAAATACCCATAAATGCTAGCTTTAAAATAATGCCCCCCTCTGTCACTAAAACCTAGCCTGTTACAAATTCAGATTGTTTCTACATGGACCTTCCTGTTTAAATGTGATAAAGAAAGTTTAAAGTCAGATGATCAATAGGGAAAGTGAGACACTGACCATCAATAGCATGAGACATAGCATCAGGCCTAGCTCCTGCCTGTCAGGTCCTAGGTCACACTGAGATGGTGACTGTGGCTCCAGTTCCTTCCAGTGTCACTTGGTGAATCTTGTTTTAGGATCAACAGAAAAGAAGGGAAAGAGACATCTCCTGCATCTCCTGCATACTCTCCCACGCATGCCCCAAAATTGCTGAGAAGAGAACCCACTGGCTACCTGAGACAGGAATGATAAGCCAACACAGGGGAGGGAGACATTTCAACCCACCAACATTCACCTGTGGGCGTCCACACTCCAGGACAGAGCCCAGGCTGTCATCCCAATACCCAGAATGAGGATTCACATGGGAGCTAATTGAGCATCATCTTAGCTGGCTGAAGTTTTCAGGACAAGTGTAAGAAAGGGTTAGAAATGGATTTACCTGCTCCTACATCACAGCTCTGCTTGCCTCTGAGAACTTAGAGACTTCAGTCATTTTTTTGTCATTGCTTCTGGGAAAATATGCAACAGAATTTGGTTCTAAAATCAGGTATTTTACTACTGAGAAAATTCAATGTGACCAGCTGTCTTGCAGCCTGTACATTAACTCTGAAATCTAGGGAGATCTCAGAAGGAAAACCAGATGCCTCAAACGATGGAAAAGTAAAGCTTTGAATACAGACTTCATAGATCTTTGACTGACACATCCTCCACTTCTGTTGTTGGAATCTCAGGCCACTGGGTGCCTTTCTGTACACTGTCTTAGTGAAGCAGACTTAAAAAGAAAATGTCAGGCTTCCCAAACTTCCTCTCCTACCACTGTTGTTCTGTGTGCTAATACAGATAAAAAGAGTAAATTTGTCCCCATAAGTAAAATTTTATAACATCCCGTTTCCATAATATCCTGTAATGTGCAAGCAGGGCCACAAAGATATGAAGCTGTCACAGCTGACAAACTGCCTTTGTTCTCCATTTGCTTGCCCACAAATTTTGTGTCAAATGCCAACCCCCTTGACAACATGTATAAAAACTCGAGCCCTTCCTTCGTCTGATGCTCAGCCATTTTGGGCATCAGAAGGTTGAGTTGAGCCAGTGGGCACATAAAACTCTAAAATAAAAAAAAACCTGTTATTTACCTTTGGTTTCTCTGATCTCTTGGAGCCTGCAGCATTAATATCCAGGAAAGCTGTGAAAGGTGATCACTTTCCACATTCTGTTCCCTGTCACATACTTGACAAATGCACTGAGTATCAGTGAAAGTCTGGGACAGTTTCCTTTATCTAAGGGAGCTGTGAGTGCAATACAGAATAAAATTCATAGGAACAGACCTTTATGTGCTCATAAGGAACAATATTTAAGATGTCACGTTAAATAATTTATGAATTAGAAATGTAGGAAACACCGACTTATAAGTATATACATACATCATATAATTTGTGTAAAGACAAAATATTATGTGGAGACACAACCTTGGTAAGAAGGGAAATGAAGAGCAAAGACAGAAGTCTGGGTTAAGGAAGAAAAGTTACCCTCTAATTCACAGCATTTTGTAGTGCTGGAAATATTTGCAGCATAGATATTCCTTTCAAATCAACATCATGAATAACCATTGGTTTCTTTCAGAGTATCATCTTCAACGGCATTCCAAATTCCAGACATCACATGCTTACTGTGAGGCAGGCATTATGCTAAGAACTTTAAAAATGTCATTTTTTCACATCTGCCTACAAGGATGGTGATTCTGAAAAGCCTGATTTTACAGGCTAAAATCCTGGCCAGCCCACATAGAATTAAAATCTTGGCCCAGAGAGCAAATCTAATGAACTGAGCCTCAGGCCTAGTGATGCCTGTGTCCAGGTCTGGACCTTCTCTTCCTTGGGCACAGTGTCCTCCACATTTCAGAAACGGTAAGCGCTCCAGTCTTACAGATCCTACTTGCTCGCCTTGTAGTATGCTATCTATACCACAACAGAAAGCGAGGAGGTTGATTTAAGGTAACTCAGGGGGAAATAATGTCAACCGGGGACATATGAATCCTAGAAACACTTCAGTTTTTAGTATACTTAATTTTAATAATCAAAGATGGATCTGAATTAATTTATCAAAGAAGGATTTGAATTCATTTTCCTAATCCTTGAAATTATTTTAAGATAATTATTTTGGTACACAGATGCAGTGTTAAATCATCTTTGTGGACCTCATGTGTCTCATTTCTAGACTTTCTTTGAATTCTGAGTGGTGATTTGCATAGTCACATAATTAAAAATTTCAGTAATAAAGCTCATACTGCAAATGTGCCATGATCCATGGCTCTATGACTTAATGAAGCTGAACTGTGTTGATCTGGTGTTACATAAACATTAGATGGACTTACGATCTAATGTGTATCAGATGCTGAGAGGATTCTTTCCTCAGAAGACAGAAGATGGTTCTGTGAAGTTTTGACTCAGTCTGAATTGACACACAATTCTTACAGATAACTGTAGAGGAGATTATTTCTTGTAAGAAAGGATCAAGAAAACTGTTTAGTCAAGAGTACGGAAACACCTACCACCAGAGACAGTTATTCTATAGGGAAAATGATAGGCCTATTAAAATAAATCAATTTTACTTCAGTTGTGTTCTTGCAGAAGAACAAGGAATACATTTTTTCTACTTTTTAATTAAAATCAATGAACATATGCTATTTAAACATTAAATGATGTATGCTTCAAAGTTTTATTTTAGTTCCGTGTTATGATAAATGAAGGGAGAAAAGAGGATGGTGATAAAAATGAGACAAGGACAGGCAGTGAAAGTACTTTTCCAGAATTAGGGAGGAGAGGAGAAGCTGAGAATATGGCCTGGATTCTCTCAAGAGAGACTCTGGTGAGTGCTTCTAGTTATACAATTCTACTTACACAGTTCACCATGGGAATATTCGTCCCTGCATCCTGGTTTTATTCCATGTGCTGCACAGAATCAGGGAGGAAAATCAAAGAGTGCACCATGGTCAGTGCGGAGGTGGAGAGACAGACGTAAAGAAACCCAGAGGTTCCAGTTGTTAGGATCTACAGCTCTGTGTCCTTGTCAACATCCCCAGCATGATGTCTTGTGACAGAATCCCTCGCACATCCTCTTGGGTGTTATATCTTCCTGCTTACTCCAAAAAGCTGTGAAGTTAAATAATTTTGGACTGTGTATGGGACAGTTCCTCACCTAGGGTGTGTTTAGACATCAGGAGGTTTTCATGCCCATGGAGGAGGACAGGACAGGAGCACAGCTGCACCTCTTTAGAATGGATGACATTCCAAACACTGGGCAATGTTCTGGTCTCTCAGAAGCTGGTAAATGCTTTGCGTGGCTGCTAGGAGGTTGCAGAGGCTCAGTGCACCAGGTATAAGAAGAACCTGTGCATTTGCAAAATCTTTTCCACAGACATATCACTTCTTTCACAACTCTTTGTTGTGGGTAGCGTGCAAGATGCAGTGATCAGGAAAAAACTTCCAGGTCTCCTGCTGGAGCTGCCCCACTGGGGCTGGGGAAGATGATGAAGAAATGCAGTCAGCTGCATATTGTGCCCGATGTCAGGAGTCAGGTGCTGCTAAGGGAAGGCGATAGCTGTGATGCACTGTAAATACACACTGATACAATAAACAGAAATGAGGTGGCAGGGTCCTCCTGTGCCTGCTGCCTCTAAGTTGCCTTCAAGTCAAAGTGACCTTCATGCTAAAGTGACACATTTGGGGGAGGCAGGTTGCATCCCTCAGGAACAGTGCTCTCCCCAGCTTTCTGCATCCTAAGCAGGGCTGAATGTACTAGGACACTGAAAAGAATTAAAATGTGAGCTATGAACCTAAGAAGAGTGAAATGAATTTGTTGGGAACACAGTGTAACAAAAAGTGTCATCTTTGAAGAAATACAAATGGCAGTAAGTATATGAAAAAATGTTCAATATCATTGAGCCATTTGAAAAATGCACATTTAAAAAGCACTGAGATTTCATCACATACCAGAAAGAAAGGCTAACATCAAGAAATCAACCAATAACAAATGCTGGAGGGGCTGTAGGTTAAAAGGAGCCCTTCTCCAGCGTTGGTGGAAGTGTAGACTGGTACTACCACTGAGGAAATCAGCATGGAGATCCCAAAAAAAAACTAGGATTAGAGATTTCATTTGACCCAGCTGTTCCCCTTCTGGATATTTTCCCAGAAGAATTAAAAACATTATACCACAGTGATACATGTGCACCCATGTTTATAACAGCACAATTTATAGCAGCTAAATCTTGGAAACAACCCAAATGCCCATGAACTGAGGAATGGATAAAAAAGATGTAGTGTCTCTATATAATGGAATTCTACTCAGTCAAAAAGAAAGATAAACTTGAGGCTTTTAGAAGTAGATGGATGCAACTAGGAATCATACTCATTAACGAAATATACAGACTCACATAAATAAACACCATATTGTCTGCCTAGTGTAAGAAACTAAAAGAGCACATAAGACTCAAAAGTTACAATAATATAGTAAATTGGAAAGAAACTGCTCAAAAGGAAACAACTGCTTGAATGAGAGAAAGAAGAAAAGAAGGAAGGGAAAAGAATATATACACACACACACACACACACACACACACACACACAAGATAAAAGTAATCGTATCCCTAATTCTATTAGTTCATTTAAAAAATGGTTAGTACTCATATTGTTGGTTCCAGTTTGCACCCATGTATCCAATAACCTGAGCAAGTATTTTGAAGATAACAATATACAATATAAAAATCCTTTTTAAATTCATATCATCTTGTTTCAAAATCCTGTATCACTATTGTTTTTTGTTTCATATTTCCTTGTTTTTGTTGTTTGCTTGCTTTTTGATTTTTATGTTTTTACTCTTTAAAATAAAAACCCCAACATTTCAACCAAGCTGAAATATAACAACAGTAGCAAAGCAAAAACAAACAAACCCTGGAACCCATGGGATTTACTGTGATTGCTGTTCAATCAGCCTACATCTTCCTAAGACCACACTAATGAAATTCTTCTCTTTCTGAAGACATAGTTGCAATAGTTCTAATTAAAAAGTATCATAATTACATATGGGCATTCATTCTTCTTTCTAAAATCTGAAAGTTAGAAGAATGAAGATTAGAAACTAGAAACAAATTTCAAATGAAAAATCCAATCTTCTAAAAGAAAAATCTGTTACTAACTGGTAGATTTTCTTCCCAGTAGAGTAGTAAACCTGACAGTAATGGTAGCCAGGATTTTAACCACCAGTGTCACCTTCAGTTGCTTAACACAGGTCTATTGAAATAGAAAGGTTGAGATTTCATACATAGAAAGTACAATTTTATATATTAAGTAACATTGAAGCATTTTTTTTTAAAAATCAGCTGATTTACTACCGAAGAGCAGTTGGCCTGAGCTTACAGGATGGACATTGCAGAGGTTTGAAGTGGTACTGACATCCTACACCCCAAGGACATTATATTAGCAGCTGGACCTCATGTAGGGGATTGATTCAAGGGGATGGAGTCTACATGATCGGAACTGGTGGTTTTATGACTGAGATCCCAGAGAGACAGAGCAACTTCATTCCTATAACTAGTGAGGACCAAACAAGAAGGTGCCATCTCTGAACCGAAAATCGCTCTCAGCAGACATGAAGTCTACCACCATCCTGGTCCTGGGTTTCCAGCCTCTGAGGCTATGACAAATGCATTTCTGTTATTAGTAAGTCCCCCGATTCATGACCCCCTGAATAAACTAAGACCTCTATTGACAGCAGGGCCGGGGCAAGGCTTACTAGTGCCTCTTTACCTAGAGAAACTGGATCCAGCCGTACAACTCAGTGCAGCACTACCCTCTCTAACCAGTCTACCAGGCCACGATGCTTTGCTTCACAGGTTTATCCAAGCCCTTAAAACACATCTTCCAGGATGAAAGCCACAATAGATGGATCCAATGCATTTCTGTATCCTCCAATCCCGGGAGCAGGTGCCCATTGAAATGGTCTAGATGCTCTTCTGCCACTTGGGGCAGACATAGATGTCTACCTACTGATCTTCTGGTGACAAGAATGGGCAGAACAGAATTGGGACACTTGAAATCTCAAACTATAAGTCTGAAGAGCAATTTTTCTTTCTCCTGAAGAAACTGCTTTACTGCATACGTAAAACCCTTTCTCCTGCAAACGGGATGAGCAGGTGGCAGCAATTTATATCAATTAAGATGTGACCTGATTTCTGCAATTTTACATTTTTTTCTTTCTTAATGATAGCTTTTTAACAAAACTGCTGATAGATAACATCTTTATGGTTCAATTTTTCTTTTTCCATCTTTTTTACACTATTTGAAAAGTTTTGATAAGAAATATAAGTACCATCTGCTGGAACCATAATGAACAAAGAATGTATATATTTGTTTTTGTTTGGACCACATTGTGAATACTGTGGGCAAAGACATTTTGAGTCTACTGCTTGTTTTGTGAAATCTTTGCCTGTCATATCCTGAATTATCATTAAAATTCTTCCTCCTCGAAAGGGAGAGAAAATTTGTAGACTCTAAAAAGGATCAAAGGAAATCAGGTGGCGGCTTTGCAACAAGTTAATATGAAACTGGGTCAGTTAGTAACTCCGAGCATTTATAAATAAAGTGAGAACTGATCTTTAGTATACTTTGTTTTTCAGAGAAATTTTATTCTCAGAGCAAAACTGAGCAGAAAGGATTGGGATTTGCCTCTGACTTCTCTGTCCCCATGTATCCATCCTCCTTCCCATGATGCACACCCCATGCAGCTTGGTGAGTGAGTTAGAACCCCAACATTACATCAGACAGTGCAATTTCCACACTGGTGTGGTGCATTCTGTAGGTTTTCCACACATTTGCAAGGACAAGGGGACCCCATGACAGTGTCCTGTAGTAGTGTGTTCCCAGTGAACTGCACACAAAGGACATGATCCTAAGGAAGTTGAGGAGGTCCTTTCCCCATGACCCTCGTATTCTGAGGTAGAGCACCTTTAAAACTCACGTGCCTGCCTCCCTGGGCTGTTCCAGTGAGCTGATGTCACCCTGTCCATCAGGGAGCAGAGAATATTGACCACATGCCCCATGCCATTAAGATATGCAGAAAACGGCTGACCCGTGAGACAGGAGCATCACCTTTGCTTATAGATGGTGACTGTGACAAAGAGGCATAGGTAAGCTTTGCCAGAAAACATTCGTGTGCCTTGAAAAATGTTCCCCACATTCATTCCATAATTTCAAAATATGGTTTTCTCCTGAATATGAATGTTCTGGGCTTGGCAAGAGAGAGTTCCAGGAACCTGCGGATTTGGGTGATCGGACAGCAGTGTCCTCCTATCACGGAGTTTGGTTATTGTTTTCAGTGCTCGTGGTGCCTAGAAGACCATTTGTACAAAGGAAGTAGTTAATGAATATTGAGGAATAAAAGTAAATTTCATTGTTCCATTTGTCACTCAGCAGGTATTTGGTAGTGTCCTGCAGCAGACCTGGTTACAGGGTAGATGTTCTGTCCGTCTCCTTCTGAGAATGGAGGGAGAAGTTTGCATCACTCCCTGAAGCCGAGTGGGGCCAATGAGGTTGTCTGCACCTGCGGAGGTGGAAGAGTCCATTTGGCTGGCCTTGGCTCTTTTCTTCTTTTTCTCCTCTGCATTTCTCAAGGATTATTTTAGCACCGTGCTTTCATCGCCCTAGCAGAAATACGGTGCCATCTCCTGCTCTTTAAGGTTCATGTTTGCAATATGCATGATTTCAAGTCTTGTTCTGTGGTGCTGGGGCTGAAAGTAGAGCCTCCACATTGAGTTATGTCATCTGTCTGTCTGTCTGTCTATCTATCTATCTATCTATCTATCTATCTATCTATCATCTATCTATCATGTCTTTCTAGCATCTATCTCATCTTTCTGTCATCTATCATTTGTCGATGATCTATTTATGCATTTATCTACCTATCATTTATCTCTCTATCATCTATCTATCCATCATCTATTACCTAACTACCCCATAGTGGGTTGGAATTTACAGTCTCCTTCAAAATCCTCCTAAGTTCTGGAATTACACACAGGCCCCATGACACCTGGCTCTTGGAAAATAATCTTTTGCTATTACACAGCCAGCTTCTACCTTTTTTTAAAGCACAACCTCGTTGACTCTGACTGATTTACCCTCCACTCTGTGTTGAGCACTTTTTTTAAGTGCAGGAAAGCACAGTGAACAACAGTCTCAACCTCTGAGGAATAAAATACTGGTGAAAATGCCCATTAGAAACACACAGCAGTGGAGCCTGGGCTCCCTTGCAGAGCCCACGGCAGCTACTATTTAGCACTGTGGAAACCTGGTGGAAGCATCTTCCTGCTAAACCCGCATTGCTTCTTTCCGTCTTCTGAACCTCTGTTCTTCCTCAACATCTTAGTACCTGATCTCACGGAGCCTGGATCTCGTAAGTGTTTATCCTGGGTGTTGCCATCTTTAGCCCTCGGGGCATCAAGCCATCAAGCAGCTCTCTGGCTTCACAGAAATGTTGTCCTAAGGCAAGGGCTCTGTAATATGTAACAGACATAAAAAATAACAGGCAGAGAAGTTCATCATAGTTAAATAATATTTCAGGGACATTTTTCAATTTGGAAGAGATTTGTTCTCTTCAGATTATGCAAATTATGCTACATAATTCTGTTAAATTCATTTATAGTTAGTGATCAAAGTTTATTGAACTTTTATTCTAAAATATTTTTGTAAAATCTAGTTGGGTCCAAATAGACCCTTTGTTACAGTGTGGATATGCGTGTCTTTGAAAATTCATCCAAAAAGGCACAAATGTTTTTCCCTTGATGCTGCAAATAGTGTGATCAGTTGGAGCTGTTCTTGTCTTCTTTGGACTTTCTATATTTGCTTCCCAATATCTTAATGAGCATGTATTATTTTTATTTTCAGGAATGAAGGTATAGAAATGTGTTCACAGTGTTATTTGTCACTGTGCCTCCTTATTATCTAAGCATGCTGTGTGTTTTTTCTGGGGAAGCCTCTGCCAGCCCTCTGTGTGTGCCCCGTTCTCCAGAGCCTGGCCAGCAGCCAGCTGGTTCTCACACAAAATTCAGCCAATCCTTGTCCCGCAGGGAGCAGGTGGAGCCAGGGATACTGCCAGCCAGCTCTGTGCAGGATCAAAGCCGGAGTCAGTTACAGGGGAAACAACAATCACAGACTCTGGCACAGCACCCTTCACCCCAGAAACCTTGGAAACACATGCTTGGCAATCAAGATGATTTCCTGAGGGGAATTAACTCCAAACACTTTTAAAGCAAAACCATTTTTAAATGCATTGTGCACATCGAGCTTTTTAACCACTGCATTCTTAATTCCGTAAGTATAAGTAGTGGTTCTTAATAAATAAAAATGTAGCTCTTTTGAAGTGTGAACAACCATTTAAAATCGTGTGTATTTAAAATGTGTATGAGTATGGATGACGCTCAGTAGCACGGCTCCTTCCTGGCAAGGATAAGGCCCTGATTTGTATTCTCAGTACCAATAAGTAAATAAATAAAGCAGATTAAAGTCTGATAATGTGATATACATTTTTATACCACGAAATGATCACTACAACAATGCTGACAAATACCAATCATACATACTTAGAACTACTTTTTTTCTTTTTCTTTCTTTCAAATTCTTTCTTTCTTGAATTGTTCCTCTGTTTGTTGTTTGGTGTCGACATTTAAAACCGTCCTTCTGAGACAATTTTAGGTGCGTCACGCAGCACAGTTAACTACAGGAGCACCCTGGGCACTGCCCCTAGGAACCGCCCTGCTTGCGCAGTGCAGGCTGAACCCTCTGATTGATCTCATGCTCGCTCCCCTGCACTCAGCCCAAAGCCATCGTGATGCATTTCCTCTGCTCCTATGAGATTTCTTAGATTCCTCCTACAACTGAAATTGTGCAGTGATTGTGTCTCTGCTTCTAGTTCATGTAACGCAGGCTCCTCCAGTTTCATCTGCGTTGTCATACACGGTGGGAAATCCATCTCTCTACAGGCCAACTGGTTTTCCATTATGAATATGTATTCTCCACAGACTCATCTGTCACCAGACAGGTAAGAGGCTTCCCTGTGTTGACTTTGTAACTGACACCAATGGGACCACGGACTGCAGGTTTCTCTACAAGATCCTCACGCCCTTTCTTTGGGGTGCATGCCCAGAAGTGTGGTTGCTGGGTAATAAGGGAGAATTAATTCAGCAAATATTATCAGGTACTAGTGTTGAAATTATTGATGCTATTTGTTTTTGAAAAGTGAGTAACATATATTTTATTTAATAGCAGCTATTAATTCCACAGGCAACTGTATAAGTAGAATCAGCCTTCTATTCAAAGTGGTAAACTGTGTTTCTGAGTAACAAATTAGGATATCAAATAAGTCCTAATATAAAAAATTATACCAACGCTTCTGATTTCACATTTCCTTTAAGCAGCACACAACCTAACAACAAAAGCTTATCTTTAAGCTACTGTATGATTTCAGTTAAATAAAATAAGCTACTTTTGTTTTTATTCTTAAAAAATATAGTCCCATGCAGTTGGCTTATAAGCCATTCAGTTTCCTGGCTACCAGTTCTTTTAAACACTTATTTTAAAGACTCCTTTGTTTTCCCCATTTAAAATATGCTATATTGTCTTCAAAATTGCTCCCAAATTCTCATTTTACTCAATATTGAAAAATAAACAATAATAATTTAGAGCACAAATTAGATTTGCATTAGGAATCAAGACTTTAAGGACTGCTACCTTCCACAAATGCAGTTACTCTGGTGGAACACTCACTGTATTCATGATACAGCCTTCTTGATTCTTTTAAAATCAAAAAGTTGATGTGGGAGTCTGACTTCTGAGAGTCAGTTCCAAACACACAGCAGGTACGGCTCCTTTTCCCACAGTTTAGTGTGCACATTCCAGAAGCATTTCCCATTATGGGCTGTTCTGTGCTCAGCTGGATCTGTCATTAGTATCTGTAATTTTTTAAATTGGAATGTCTCAGTGGTACCCCGGTTGACAGGATGTGCAAAGGATAGAAAAGAAAATAACTCGTTAATAATTGTAAATCATTAACTCACATCTGCTCGTCCTGAGTTCTTCTGAAGTGCGGTTTAGAAGACTCAATCTCAGCTCTGATGATTCCTCTGGCAGCTCTTTGAGGGGCTCCTCAGAAAATACGGCCCCTTCATTTGAGCTGATGAGGTTCCGTTCATTATGAAACAAAATCCTGTGCAATGTGACTTTCTTTAATAAAATATTTCCATCACAGGGAGACTTTGGCAGAAAATAATGGAAGTCTTTATATAATAGAAACATTATAAAATATTTATAAAATAGAAATATTATAAAAGTATAATATTTCTTTACCCATGCTGTTGTGCTGTTACCTCAATCTCCTATTTTATTTATTTATTTATTTATTTATTTATTTATTTATTTATTTTTTAATTAAGGAAAAAATAAATTAAAAAATAGCAGGATATGTTATAGTAACCACTTTGATTTCTTATTAATTTGATTTGAATCCCAGTATTGCTTTCACCATCTTGTTTTGACTGATTTTACTTAATTCTGTTTTGCTTGATAGTATCAAGTTTGAGGGAATAGGCAACTACTGTGAAGACAATAAGATTCACTATGATGCCCATTCTGGTTTGACCATTATCTTCTTTTGAAGTCCTGTCATGTCTCCAATTTTTCAGTTTTATTGGTTTTGTTCTGTACTGTTTTGTTCAATTTTATTATAACTGATGATATAGGCAATTCTTTTTAATATAGCAAGAGACATAATGTAAACCATTGTTGATCACCTTGTATTCTGGTTTTATATCATGTACTATATCCATCCTTTTGATTTGACTGACTCTGTTTTGTTATGTCGCATTTGAATTTATTCTTTTCAAAAAAAAAAGTAATAACTGTGAGAGTAATAAAACCCAAACTATGTAATTGTAATTGTAAAAAATAGAGGAAAAGAAAGTGTTCTAAAGGATATAACTGCACATATATTTAAGTGTATAAGACAGATAACCATATTAAGTTTGGATCACTGAACAGAACTCTTTGGAGTCTCACTGTTTGAGTGTCCACTTTATATGCTTTAATTTTGTAACTTGAGCAACTATTTCTAAGATGACAATATGTAATCTATTAACCAGTGATTTCTTACTGTTTATTTTTTTGAAATTCTGTATTACTTGTACCCTTTTTCTGTTTTTTACTTTTTCTCTTTAAATAAAATTTAAAATAAATAAATAAATAAATAATTAGAAATATTACCCTGTAGTATCACATGAAAATGCCAGATACAATAATGATCTGTCAGCACACACATACACATACACACACACACACATATACCACACATAGAAGTTCTATTAACTGACTTTCATATGCTTATAATAGAGAAAGTAGTTCTTCAAAATTTCTTTCATTCTGAGTGTCTAATTTTTGCCTGCTTTTTTCCTGCCTCTCCCTCTCCCTCTCCTCATACCCCTACCCCCCAGACTTGTACTTATATTTACGCCTACCCCTACCCCTGTATTTCTGTCTGTATCTCTCCATATGGCAGTTGGAGAGAGACGTGTGTGTGTGTGACTAAGCTGTGGACAGTGAGGTACCAATGACACATGATGACTGTATCCTTGGTGATCCGGCTTTATTCGGAAAAAGAAAGCCCTCCCTTCCCAGCAAGGCTGCACCCACCCTCTGATTTGCGGGGCAGCAGATGCTCTTCTACCAGGTAGACATTGACGATGCCCAAGGATGTGTGAGTACAAATCACACCCATCATAGGGCCCTGAAAACTGGGCAGAGGAAGTCCCCAGACTGATTTAGATGATGGTTGTGGGAGAAACAAACTTTTCCAAATAAATAGTTTATTAAATATTTTCTGTTACCACGGGCAGATCTATAAGCAAATAGTGAAAGAGTAATTCATCTCGCTCAGGTAGAACTTAAACTGTAATGGAAACTGTAATGGAAAATGTTCTGTCTATCAAGCCACGTGGTTCCTAGGCATTAGTTCATGTAACTCTCCAAGTACCCATTGGACAGCCTATGGTATCTTCACCTAGAGACGCAGTGAATGAAGCCACTAGCATTTAGATCGCTGCTGTGCAAAACAACCTCTCTGCATTTCCCTCCAATAAAAATATATTATTTTGAGTTTTCATTCAGAAATTTCATCTGATATAAAGTCCAGATTATTGGTGAGAGAGCCTATAAATGATGAAGGACGGAGGGAAAATCATTATAGGAGAAGAGATGAGCACATACAGAGGACATGTGTTAAAGGCTTCTTTATGTGAACAATGAAACTACTAAGACAGCCACAGAGTCGGGGAAAGTGAGTCAGGAGCAGAAATCTTTCAGGGACCAGGGGAGATGGTAGGGAACCACCAAGGGCTGCGCTGAAGGCAGGCAGCAGTGGTACAGGGTGAATTTCAAAACACCGACATTAGGATTTATGTTAACAGCGTGGAAGAACAAACAAGACGCATATGCAGGCTAAAGGAAAAGAAGAGAATGAGTTAGAGAAGGCTTTCAATGGAAAGAGAGCTTTCTGTGGGGAAAGTGTCCCCTGGTGTGAGAAGGAAAGACATTTTCAGAACAGAAGGGGTTGAAGAGAGTTTTCTGAAACAGTAAATATTACCAGAATTACTCAAGAAATGATAGAAACTTACTTGCAATATCTCAAGTCAAAATACAGTCAAAGAGGGGCTGGGGATGTGGCTCAGGGGTAGTGTTCTTGCCTTGCATGTGCAAGACCCTGGGTTTGGTCTCCGGTACCACACACACACACACACACACACACACACACACACACACTGTATATGTGAAGTACTGAAGTACTGAAGTATGTGTATATGAAGTAGTAAAGTAACAACAGAGGACAATTTCTTACTGCTACTTCTAGTAAGTACTAAATCTTACCGTAATGTATGTAACTATATTGTTTGCCAGTAAATACGGTGGTTTTCAGAAATACAAAGCTTAGCAGCAGTGGAATCTGTGCAACAACGCAATTAGATAGCCCTGTGATTATATCAATAGGACTCGTTAAAATTCAACACAACCCTTATTGATGCTAATTCCTCTCGAATCAAAAACTAGGAAAACAAAAACGACCATCAGATATTCTCACTGATCTGTCTTCAACATCACGGGGAGTATCAACGGTAAGCCCGGCATGGTATCACACTTGGCTCTGAAATATGAGAAGAAATTCCCTCTCTCCAAGAATATTCAACATTGTTCTATAGCTTATGGCCAGCGGTGAGAAAGTGAAAAACAATAACACACATAAACAATGGGTAGGACAGCAAATGATATTCACACTCTTTAGACTCCTCATGGAAAATTCAAACACTTCAGAATGTATCATGCTCTTGTGCTACAGTGCTCTGGAAAGCTCTTCTTAAATGAATGGGCCTTTGCCATCTGCAGCCTAAATCAGTCCACACAACCCAGTGGTCACTATGTATGGATGGAGACTCAGAATCTTCCCTGGGACACCTAAAGCCCCAGAGGGAGCAGGGACACAGCTAGAAGGCGTGATAAGGGAATGCTGAGAGCACCAAATAGTAACACGTTTTGCTCCATACCCAGAGCTGTTTCCTCTCTTCTCCTGAGAAATGCTGAGTTCTCACGGGAGCTTTGCCAGTTTAACCACCACGGTGAGCACATTACCTCAAGGCAGGTGTAGTAGTTTGGGTCCTGGGTCTGCAATGGTCCCTTTCTGCCTGGTGTGGATCTGTGCCTTTGCACAATGTCCAGCACCCTCCTTGAAGGTGACACTTACTTTGCTGTTGCTGGATGCTGAGATCATTCTGAATCTTGTTCTGATGTATGGAGCACAATAACTGTGACATAAGCCTAAACACTCTTTGGCTAAGCGTAGCCAAGCCTCTGTGCTTCTGCCTTAGCTCTGAGAGTAATGTCACCAGATACCTCTGATGGAACCAGGCAGGTAGCATGTTCTCACTCTTGGCCACTTGATTAAAGTAAACAGCCCTATATCTTTAAGCGACTGATGCCAGAGTCATTTCTGTGGCCTTTCTTCTTTCACTCTGGGTTTGTCCCCCTGAAGAAGCCAAGCCATTTAGCAGTCACCTTCCCTCCTGTGTTCACAGACACCTTGTTCCCTGTGTATCACAGGTGGGGGGGAAGATGATGATAGGGTCGTCCTGGGTAGGTGACAAAGGACCAGCCCTCTATGGGTACTGGGTGTTTCTTCATGAAGAGACTGAGAGAAGGTGCTTGGTAAATTCCCTTTCAGAAGCAGTGTTTGCATTTTTTTGTTTGTTTTTTGTTTGTTTGTTTTGATACCAGGGATCAAACTTATGACATCACACTTGCCAGCCAGGCTCTTACTGAGCAGACTGTTTCTATATCCTGTTGTATTTGGCTCATAAGTGAATAACTGAAAATCTGTGCCCCGAGATGGGTTGCTCAGAACACTAAGTGTGATCCACGGCTGTCTTACTCCATTCTTCCCTCAAAGATCTTGTCTACCTTTTCTCTACATAAATAGTAATCTACTTTTTTGTGTTTAGGGTTGTTAAATAGCTGACCATATTAATGTTTTTGGTTGGATCATTGAACACATCTGTTTGCAGTCTCTCTGTTTGAATGCCCACTTTGTATGCTTTGATACTGTGACTTGAGCAACTATCTCTAAGATGATAATGTGTAATCTATTAACTGGTGATTTCTTACTGTTTTTTTTTTTTTTTTTTGTAGTTCTGTATTACTTATACCCTTACACCACTTTGTTTTGTTTTGTTTTTTCTCTTTTTCCTTTTAAATAAAATTTAAAAAGTAGTAATCTATTAAAAAAAAAAACATATTTTCCCTATAACGCAGCCCTCTGCCTGCTTCTGTGGCTCCCTCTTGTTTCTGTAGCTTCAGGCCCAGGAGAAAGGGGAGGACCAGAAAGGGTGTGTCTGGTCTCAGTGCCCAGGAATGATTCTCTGTGTGTTCCTGTGGCTGAGTTCCAGGGAAGCTCTGTCTCTCTGAAGCAATTCACTGATGCTTGGGATGCGGTTAATTCCTCATCATATTGATATGACTGGGTTGCCCTCTGGGTGGGTGATGTTCTTCAGATGTCCTGAAGGACACTGCATGAACATCGACACCCCAATATCAGGCTCCTGAGCTGACTACAGGTAACACACACCTGTCACCTCCCATGTTTGCTGCAGAAAAGCCTCTATCACCCAATATGAAGACCTGGTGTCCCCATCTTTCCCCCAGGCATTTCTAGGAGTAGGTCTAGAACCAGTCCCTGGACTCCTAGTACTTCAAAAGAACAGGAGTCAACTATGCAGAAAGGTTTCCCTAAGGATTAAAGTGTATGCCTTTGATTTTTCACTCATAATCCTTTGCTCACTGTTATGGTTGATATATTGTGTCAAATTGAGAAGCTTAGCAATTTGACTAAGAGATTCGGCAGAGAACGAGGGTGCTTACTTTATAAACATCCTCATCCTGTGCAAGAAGAGAGCAGAGAAGTGGTGTGAGTGTTCCACTTGCCCTGGAGGAGGACATAGCCTGCTAACAATGTAGGGGACGAGAAGAGGTTTGTTCTCCTTTTGCTCTGGCTGCTTTTGCAGGACGTTGCCTTGAAGTGTTGCTTCAGTGCCAGGCCAGCCTGCCTTGGAGCAGTTGATTGTGGACCAAAATCTCTACAAACTGTAAGTTAAATAAATCTTCCCTTCCTTCATTTTAGGGGTTGAATATTAAGTGTCAGCAATGAGAGAAAGTAACTGAGTCTCTCACTTACCTTTCCAGGTATGTCAGAGAAAATTTCACAGTTTAACTGGCCATAAGGATGCGCTCAACATTTGCCAGAGAAGTAAGGCCGCTGTTCCCAGGAGATGTCTTCAAACTTCTAGGAACTGTGGGTGAATAAATCGTTTCCCTCTCCCATCACTGAGGGTAGAGGACTCAGCAGTCTTTCATCCACTTTCCTAGAGTGCTCCGTCGGGTCCATGCTCTGTGTCCCTGCATGGTGGACACCTGGGAAGTTGTCCTTTTACTTGGTTTTCCACTTCCCTGCTTCACTCTCCCCCAGAGCTTGAAGAATCTAAGTACCCTTGCATCCTCATCAGCCCCTCTTTTGAGCAGATAGTGATGGGAGTCACATCCTTCACTCATCTCAGAGCAAAGAGCACCACGCCACTCTGAGAGAGGACAAGGCTGGATTAAAGTACACGGGACCCCAGTAAAGAATCCAACCTGCTGGTGTCTAAATGCATGGGCCCCTCACCTCTGAGTCCTACTATGCTCTCACGATTTTCTTGGATAGGTTTGTAAGTGATTCATCGTTTCTTTTTAGAAAATAGGTATCCTGCTTACACCGTTCACCCTTTAACTCTAAATAATCCCTCATATAGCTTTGTTTGGGAAGTAAAAATAAAACAGAAACAACTGGATGTGCAAAATTGACATCAGTTGTGCAAGCACACATGTGCATAAGCAGGCACATGTACGTGCACCTACTTAAGAATGTGCACACACATTACAAATGGAGCTCCTGCTGCTGAGCTCTCCTTTCCACTGGTGATCTTTGGCTATGAAATAACTACTATCCTGAATTTGATAATTATCATACTCAGAATGTCTTTTCATTTCCAGTGTTAGTGCTTCTGGTCATGAGAGCTTAAACTGCCATCTGCAACTTGAATTAGTAATATCCACTGAGAGATTGCAAATATAGACTCACAGTCATCAAACTTAGGAGGTATTAATATTTCATAAGGAGGCTTAATCTGTTTCATTACACTTTATATCAGTTGCTCTAGTAAATCTTTTCCTACCAGTAGCACTGATGAATTTAATAGACTTTATAAATAATTAATCAATATCAAATGTGTCACAAATTCACTCTGATTTTGGAAAGTGTCCCAGAAGGGGCTTTTGCATTGCATTCTTGTAAATGATCCATAATTCACAATTAATTCTGGTTAAAACTGTTACAGGTATTTGATGTGTCTAATGAGAAATTTTGTTTGCATGCTAAACAAAGCTAAGGCCCTGTAATTACAGGTTACATTGGAAATACTAATTTCAGTAAACTCTAACGTAGTACCAAACATTGCTGAGAACACCTTTATTGAAATATATTCAGTAGGGGAGGTGGGAACATAAGTGCCGGAAAACAGCTGAAATGTAAATTTGCATCACCGAAATCTGCCACAAATTCTACTCCTGATATAGAAATAGCAACACAAGGTGTCAGTTTGAATTTCCTGATTGATGGTTGTGTATAACTTAAAGCAATGTTCTGGTGAAAAATTTCAGTTTCTATTATGGACTCATAGAGGTCAAATGCAAGCTTGTTTTACCACATTAATCTTTCGGCATGACATGGGAATAAATGGGTTGTATTGACTCCGATTTCTTTTAATCTCAAGGGAGGTTCAAGCCTCTGCCAGATGGGAAGCAGGGAGTTTCTCTAACTTCAAGGCAAGTTACACATAGCATTTATTTGGGGACTGAATTCCCTAAAGATTTCTAATAATTCCTTAAAATAATTGAGTCTTCTTATTAGCTCAAAGGGAGCTCATTTAAGCTTCAGTTAATGTAAAAATGTATCCTTTGGGAACCATTTGACAGTGAGGTCAATATTCCTCCTTAAAACCCAAGTGCTGACTGTGGTGAGTTATATTTAGATAAAGACTATTCTTCAGTAATTGAGAGCTACAAAGAAAGAGGCAGAAAACGCTTTCATGTGCTGCTGAATCAAATGACACTAAACTTTTATAACACTTTTCATGATCAGAAACTATTGGATGTTTGACTCAGTTAATTCTCCAGACCTGAGAAATAATAGCCTTTCTGAGAGCATAAAAGTGAGACCACAACCCAACAGTCAATGTCTCAGGCAGCTCTCCGTTAGCGCCGCTAAATGCCTTCACTTGAAGACTGCTCTGGTCAATACTGTACTTATTTTGAAAGAATGGCATTACCCCTGGAGACATTGGTCTCTCTTTAATCAAAGCACAGCTCACGAGATATATTGATTCTGCTATTATGGAATTAAGTGGAGTCAGTGTAGGGCAGGGTTGAGCGTGTCTCTCGTGGGCTGAGGATAGCTATGAGCTGACCTCAAGGGCAGGCATCTGGCAGGTGGTGATAAACAAAGGAGCCACCAGATCCGTGCAGCTGGGCCTCAACCTGCCACAGCCTGCAGCCTCCCTGTGCAGGTCTGCAGCACTGGAGGGTCGAGCCCTGCACCCTCTGGTTCAGTTCGGTCGCCCCTCGCTTTTGCTCGTCTGTGTGCACAAATGTGCCTCATGCCTTCACGCCATCCTACGTGCAAAAGGTTTTCTCACCTGAGAAAGATCAGCCCTACCTCAGGAGGGGAAAGGGGGTTTCCCTTCAAGACAAAAAGAGACAGGTGAGACACAAGGGTTCCAGAAATTCACCTGGGTGTGTGGACTTGTGCTGTACTACAATGCTGGGTTCTGCTGGGGGTAATGAGCTTGCTTTATCCACCCCAATCCAGGGGGATGTATTCCTCTTCCTTTTCCTGGTATCTACCATAATTTCCTTATTCCTTCCCTACAGAACTCAAAGCATAATGACCACCAGAAGTGTGGTAGACCTGCTGACACAGGAAAGCAGAAACTGTGCTTTCTTGGTTACATTTTATAAATAGGTACTTTAAAACAGATGTGGATAACACCCCATAAATGTGCATTTTGTTGCATACATGCAAACCCTCAAGCCAAGTGATATTTGGATGTATGTACCTTGCGTGGGTGAATCTTAAAAAGCATTATGCTAAGTGAAGGCCAGAGACCCAAGATAGCAGATTCCATTGGTTGGAAGCACCCAGCAGTATAAATACCGAACCATGGAATACAGACTGGCAGTTTGCAGGGGCTGATGGGTGAAAAGGATTGAGGATAAACTACGGAACAGGCACAGGGCTTTCTCTGGGATGCACCAGTATTTTGACACAGGCAGCAGGGGGGCGTCACAACACCGAAAGAAGTGAAGGCCACTGCACTGCTCACTTGGTGACGGCTACTTCTGCCTGTCATGTGGACAGAGCTGAAGCTGAATGGGAGGTTGGCAGAGCATGCAGATGGGTGCAGCTGTGAGGGATTCAGAGCAGACTGGCCTTCACTCAGCATCCTGAGGGAAAGACCCGCCCAGCAGGCTGAGGCCAAGAGGAGCAGACTTGTTCATCTCCTCAGGCAGGTGCAACCCTTGTGGTGTCACTGGAACATCCAACTCCTGGACCTTCCATTTTTGAGGGGCATTTACACCAGGAACTCTGAGGGGCTTCTATACCTCCAGCTTCAGACTAGGACTCCAGATTGGTGTCCAGCTTCTTGGACTGAGCAGTTAATGGTTTTCAAAGCTCTTCATCCCCCAGATGGCCACTGTAGGACTAATCAGCCTCTGATTGCATGCAACCACCTATTAATCCATATGTATAGTCATCCTGTCTGGATGGTAGCTATAGAAATCAATTAAAATGAGAATTTATAAGACAGAGGACACACATTTGCATCAGACATTGTGTTTTAATTTGGGTGATATAAATGATTTCCCATGTCCCTGTCCCTTCCCGCAAGCCCATGGCAGTCACTCATGCTGCCTACAGCACATGGCCAGGACTCAGGCCTGAAGATGCACAATGAAGGATGGAAGTCCATGCACAGGCAAGGGCTGGAGGTACGGAGAGATGATTTCTGAAAGACAGAGCAGTTAAACCAATGCATAATGAGGAGCATGTTGGGTAAATGCTCCCAGCCCTCTAGCCAATGACTGGAAAATTCTGGAATGTATTCACTAGATTTATTTACTAAAAGTCTCACTGTCCAGTATCAGCAAGCAAGGAAATGCAGCCTCTGCCATCTCTTCCCAGTTTATCCCGCTCTTCTGTCTCTATAGCTCTCAGCTTCTGCTCCTGGAAACATCCCTTGATTAATGCACCTCTACCCGGCCTGTCTCAGGCTCTGATCTCAGGGCCACTGCACTATGGCCAGATGCAAGCAGCTGTTTTGGAGGACAGTGCTGGTTGGAGCACTGCATTACCCTTTTCATGAAGCATGTCCGTAACTCAACATCTCCTGCAATACTCAGTCTGAAGAAACTAGAGAATCAATGGAGCAGACACTTCATCTACATTGTTTGGATTTATTCCTCATATTGAGCATTGTCTTCTCCACTCCAAAGCTGACAGCCTTTTCTTTCCACAATTTGTATCCATCAAGACTTCCTTTTGCTTTTCATGGACTTTCCATAGAAAGAGCGTGCTTCATCCTTCTCACACTGACGTTCACTGTGCTGAGCTATATTTAATTCTATTACTCAGTCATAACAAGCATGCGATCCAAAGCACATCTGGTCAAACAGTGCTAACAGCGTGGAGGAAGATGAGAGACATGAGATGTGGAGATCTTGGAGGTCCATGTGACCCACTAGGTTCGAGGGAATGATGACTGAATTACAGGGGACAGAGGTAGGACATTCACAGGCTAGGGCACTCAGCCACATTGATGCTTTCTGTATGTCTGTGTCTATCTGCATCTCATGTGAATTTAATGTGGATAAGCCTGGATATGTGCCTTTTATCTATAGATACTCAGGCGTATATAGACACACATATAAATCACAAGCGTGTCCAGTGATCCAGACATGCAGATTCCCTGTGCAGTTCTTATGTTGCTCCTCAGAACCTCTGCTGTGCACCTCTGAGATGGGTACTGATGTTCAGAGTGAGTGAATCTCAGATTGTGCAGAATCTGGGCAAGACCTATTATGTTAAATCTGCGGCCCATTTTATGCAAACCATACCACATGCTGGGCATGGCCCTACTATGTAGAGGACAGAGAGGACATACCACAGGGCTGTCATGACTTTGGCCTACCAGGGAGGTTAATTACACAGTGGAGACTGGAGAAAGGATAGTGACAGAATCAGTTTACTATCTGGATGGAACTGCTGATGGCAGAGAGGCAGAGACTAATAAAGAGAAACAAATGAATGAAAAATTCCCAGCCTTTGTCTTTTATTGCAAAATCCAACCTAAGGAATAGTCTCTCACTTGGGTTCCAGCTGAGACTTTCAACTAAGTATGTATTGGGAGGAAACAGAACAACGGCTGCCTAGATGCACTGGCAGGATTTATTCCCGGCCCTCTCCTTTTTCCCAGTCGTATTTCTGGCACAGGTTATTTGTGTTTGTAGGGAGACTAGAAGAAGATTAAAGAACTGAAGTTTAGTTCACATTGTCAGCACTTTATAAGTTCAAATATATCACACATGGAAAGACAATGGGAGCTTTCAACTCCTCCTAATGATCGACTTAATAAATCTGGCTTTATTCGTGATGAAAAAACAGTTGCTTGCAAATCAGTAGCATTGATGAAATCATTGCTGCCATCCCCAAGGGCTCCTGGAGTGTGACATGCTTCCATAACATGACCAGTGCTAATGTCACCCATGAGGTGGCACAGAGCCTAAAACAGTGTAGGCTGGGGTGCAGCCATTCAGAGAACTCTGCTTTGGTTAAAGAATAAAATAAGGTGATGTCTAGAGTTTGGACATTGCTGTTTCCTTTCTTCCTTGCATTTTAGCCGCTCTTCCTCTTTCCTAAGAACACACCAATTTATCTTATTGTCTGTGAAAATTTAACATAGCTCATACTCTCTAGGGCTTACAAAGTGGGCAAAATAATTCTGTCTACACAAATAAGACATTTTCTGCATACACAGACAGGTTTCCTAGACTCCAATACACTGTCCCAAGCAGACCAGCACTGTGGCTCCTGACTCCTGCCTTCTGTGTCTCACGCTGCCCATTTCCAGGGAGTATATGCTGCCTATGTAATGTGTCAGTCATATTCCTGCTGGTACCTGGAATCTTCCATGCCCACCCATAAGCAAACTTTTGTTTACATGAGGGTTGTTTTTATTGGTCTGCCAAGGAAGAATCTCATTTAATTGATTCCTTTTCAAACTCTAAGCCTGACCTTGGTTGTTAATATGTGGGTATTATTAGGAGTATATGGCATATATGGTTACATGGTAACGAAACTCGAGAATTTGCATCCTAAGAGCCCATATCAAGGTTGTGTCTGTCATTGTGTGGTCACATTGTCATCAAGTGCTCCACAGGCTCAGGACCTGGAGAACTGATGTGACTTGGGGTGGTTTCAGCAAAGATGGGAAAAAAGAAAGAGGACAAACCCTACCCTGAGCATTGTATGCAGTGTTTAGATGTTTAAGTGCTAGGAAAAGATCTCCTGCCATCACACAGCCTAGACAGCACATGGAGCAGGTAATGAAATCTGAACCAAAGTGACTGATTCCAGCTCAGCTGAGCATCCTGATGAGACTGATGAGCTCACAAAGACCTGGACTGCACCTTCCCCATCATTGAGTTGTCTCCCAAAGAGGCTTGCCAGCCTTCTTTAAGGTTTAGTGGTACCATGAAACAGGCTCTTAGGGGCCAGGCAAGAGCACAAGTGCTCATTAGCATATTGAGGCAAAAAGCTTAAAATGCAGGGTTCATCCTGCTTCCTCCTCCTCCCCCACCCCGGTCCTACTCAGGTGAGTGTGGCCACCCTAGAAGCCATGTGATGAAGGTGGCAAATCACAAAGCAGAAGGCACTGAGCCGCTCACTGCCATGGGTAGAAGCACCATGTAGGAGCAAGAACAGTGTGTTTCTATACTGGGAATGACGGATACAAACCTACATCCAGCCTGGGTTATGACACATCTGGGGGGATGTTTTCATAACAGTCAGCGAGCATCTTCATAAATACCACACACACCCACACATACACACACAAACACACAACAGCTGCTGTTTAACAGATACTCTTTTCTCCTCTGAGGTCTGAGGTATGGAGACATGCATTTCTTTCATTCAATTAAAAACATTTATAAAACACTGCCATGTGGTAGGCATAGTAGGAAAGGCCGTGGATAAAGCTTAGTCTTTGACTCCTAATGAACAGACTCTGAAATTTTTCCATCTCCAGATCACTTTACAACTTTCAAAGTGATTAGGGGCTTTAAAGACTTGCTTTATGTGACATTATATTCACACTTACTGTATTAGAAGTTAAAGCTAAATAAACTTTAAAATCATGTAAAATAACAATATACATCTGTTAGAGGTGAACATATACATTTTACAACACTAACCATAATTTATGAATCAAAATTTACTGAAAAAAAGCAATATTTAATGTTCTGCAGTTAATGTCAACATCTAGGACTATAGAAGACATTTGGATCTCAGATCGACTTCCACATTCACATGTAGTATGTTTTTTGATCGAAATGCGCAAAGACGCACAGGCTTATTGAGAGATGCAACCTTAGGAAGACAAGTGTTTGATGAGCACTGCTACTTACTGCTAAATCTTTTCAGGTAACTGTCAGCATGTTTCTTTGGTATGACACTCAAAATCAGCAAGCAATAGTTTTGTCAACATGAGGTTCAGGCTGGCATCTGGAACCACATTCCGTGAGTGTCCTGCAGGTTAAATAGTTCTTTTAGTGCTTTGTGACTTTGTAACACCTCTCATTTATGATTCAGAGGGTTCCTGTTGCCTTTCTGCCAGACATATGCTGTTCATTGTGTGTCCCCTAAAACTTACATTCATCCATTCCAGCAGTGCTGTCAGCAGCTACCGTTTTGAATACTGAAAGCTGTTGGTACTGTGAGGCTTGTAAAAGTTTTCTGAAGCTTTACATTTGGCTTGACAATGCAAATATATCTTAGGCTGCAAATCTTGTCAATTGTTTTCTTGAAGTGACAAACTCACTGGATTCATCTTAGAGAAAACATCTGCCAAACACTGAAATCCAAAAAAATTAATTGTTTCCTGTTAGTTGATCTTTCAACCAAAAATAAGGAGTTTTACGGGAAAAAGTGATTTGGTTCAGAACCCAAACACTAACAAGACTGATTTCTGTGTCCTTCATGCTTCAGTGTGAAGCGGTAGTGGTTTATGCAATCTTCTCATTTCCTGCATGAGATATTTAGCTGTTGAGATTCATTAAAATTAAAATGTTTATTGTGTTACAAAAGACATTGATTGTGACATCTGGGACCCTTCTGTCCCTGCCTTTCTCTACGACAGCCTTGGTGGCCCTGAGTAACCAGCACTTCTTCCCCTCAGCTTTCTGCCTCCACATACTCATTCCATGAGAGCAAGCTTTTAAACGTCCCACCCCACTTGTGCTTTCTGTCAGGTAATTGGGCACAAGGGGACACTTTTGAGCTGGAAACCACTGCTGACTCCTGTGAGTCTAATTCTTCAGAAAGGCTGCAAGTTAGAGGCCATCTGGACATCTCTGGTAGAGGACAATAAAAGTCTGTGGTGCTTACACATTGCTAGTCCATAAAAATACAAGCAGATAAGCAAGCCCGTGCAGGCAGGCAGGTTCCCCACTTTAAATGCAGACACACGGTTCTGTGAGTGCGAGATTCTCCGCATTTTCAGTTTAGCGGAGAAATCACCAACTCGGGGAGACACTGCGGTGGGGAGAGCAGGAGTTCTGCAATTTATTTATAGGCTTTCATCAAGCAGAAATCTAGCAATGGCAACAGCACAAAGATTTACCAGAGACAGAGAGATAGATGGAGACAGACAGAGACAGAGATACAGAGAGAGAGAGAGAGAGAGAGAGAGAGAGAGAGAGAGAGAGACAGAGACAGAGACAGATACAGAGACAGACAGAGACAGACAGAGACAGACAGAGAGATACAGAGAAAGAAAGAGAGAGAATGAGAGAGGAAGATACAATCTTTTGCAAATTCTACCAGTCTATCGTCACATGTTGTGTTCACTCCTGTATTCACTATTTGCAAATACGTCCTTTTGATGGAAAAGTGTGAATATAAATGTACATCTTTGGTAAATGCAATATGATGATTTGCTTATAGAAAGCATGAAAACCCTTTCCCCTCCGGAGAGATAATTCTAAAATCATTGAATTTTAGCTGGAACATGATGTCTACATTAAAATATTCAATGTGTTTTTTAAAATTCTGAAACATTAACCACAAATTGATGCTGAAATCTGAGACATATTAGAAATGTCTATAAATAAGGTACAAGAAATGAGCACTTCATAACTAAGGGGAAGCTGCACTTACTTGTATTGTTTTCATTTCAGGTTCCACCCCGACTCTCTCAGGCATATGTTTTCCTTTTCAGGGCAGAGTGATCTCATCAGCCTTTTCGCATTTTAAGATATTTTTGTGTAACCAGCACAGCTTTAGGGGTGAAAGTCAATGCGCACATCGCCCTCTTCTGCTCTTATTTTTATTAATAAATGTAGGCTGCACCTGGAGATTTCATCGTGGAGTTGGCAGAGGTGCACCCTGATTCTCTTTTATCCCCTACACCCCCCTCCTCGCTCTTCTCTGTGTCTCTTGGTCCCCTTTACATTTGAGAACCCTGTTTTCCTACTTTCTATTATGTTTTACTCTGCTCTTTGTTTATATTTTGAGTTCTCATAGAGGAGAAATTGCACGATATTAAGCTTACATGTCTGATTTATTTCACCTACTAGGTGGTGGCATTAAGGTACATCCATTTTCCTTTTGCAGCCTGACTATTCAAAATCAAACACAGGAAACCCACAATATAAATGGAATCAATATTTCACAATAAAATTCTATTGCATTATAAAACCATAGCATTTTGAACATACTTAAACAAGTTTTGGGGGAAAATATTTCAAGTCAAGACAACTGCATAGTTTTATGCCTTCATAAATTTTAAAGAAAATTTTTACTGAAGAAAAAGGGAGTACAGAGATTTAATAGGCAGAGCTAAAGACAGATGGTAAAGTCATTACATGTTCTAAAATGACCTCAGTTATTCTGTAAAAAAGTCCACAGTTTCGCTCTAACTTGTGGGCAGAACTAGGCTGCACTGAACACTGGGGTGTACAGTCTGAACCCCACTGAACTTCACAGCACTTACTGTGGACCGCGCCACTGGCTTCTAGGAAAACACCCTGACCCTCACAAGAGATGCTGAGTAAAAACTCACCACCGATGACTTAGTGCTGCAGTGAAAACTGCTTTGCTTGTACAGACCTTGGAAATGATTTCCTGAGACTCCCCGCACCTCCTTCACACACTGGGAAGGGTCCTGCGCCAGAATCTGGAGTCCTGCGCACAGGAATTGCAACCAAGCTCCCTTCCAAATCTGTGATAGTGGTGTGCTTTTGGGAAAGTCTGATAACTAACCAGTCTGGTAATAATCCTTTACCCCTGGATTTTCATGAAGCAGGAATGACCAACCGCTTTCTTAGGATATAAACTGGGGACCCAGAACTTGCCTAAGTTTACAACCCATCAAAGTGAGGAAGAAACAAATGTCCCAATTTGAAAATGAAAATGGAACCATCCCTCTGCAAAGTTGTTTTCTCCCCAGAGTTGGTCACATCCTGTGTGGATGTCCCGTGCATGTGCAGAATGCCCGGAGCTTAACACCAGAGCAGAGGTGGACCAGAGGAGCCAATTAGAAAGACAACAGGGTGCACATATAACACAGGTAGCCCATGGGACGTGAGTTACCCTTTTCCCCATGTGAGAAAACACATTCTTCTCTTTCCTACCCTGGCTCAGAGCTCAGCGGTGATCTCAGCACTTACCGGAAACCCCAGGTCCTTTCCTCACCCAGCACCTGCCCATCTACCTCCAGTACCCAGGTCTCTCCTGCCACTGCTTCTATCGAGGACCAGGTATCCCATAATAATCCCCATCTTAAATACCCCTATGTCTTTCCTGCATCTTAGAAGTGTCAGCCTATAAAAAGAGAACTAATTTCAATATTTGTGTTTCTGTCTGTTGTCACTACATTCTCCAAGAACTAAGAAAGAAAAACAAACATTTAAAGCAGAACTCAATGCAAATCCATTTCTTTAACAAGGAAGCTTACAAAACCGTAATCTGTTAGAGAAATGATGTTTCAAAATGATAACCCTGTAAATGAATCACCTGGTACAATAACTGATGTAAATTTCCCCAAAGAAAATTATGCCACGCTTTCAAGGAGCTGTATTATCAATTATTAGCAAAGATGATTATTAAATAAATCTATTCGTATGATTACTGTTTGTAAAGAGATAAATAACTGTAGAGGGAAACAGATGATGACTATCCAGTTTAATGAAGGAGCTCTGAGGAAATCTTTCAATTGAAAAATTGAATTGAATAAAATAAATCAGTCTGTCTACCTGGAAAAGATGCTGGAGAGCTGGTGTTCTTTTTTAATGGTGGGAAGCACCATTGCTGAGCATCACTGTCTGCATAGTGTAAATTCTATCTCCTCCCCCACGAGAACCTGGGTAACAAAATGAAAACACACTGATGAGGGGAGAGGGTGGTGAGAGCCCCTTGAGAGCTTTCCCATTGCAGCAGGAGGTAACTTCAGTCTGTAGAAGAAACGGCACATCCTGGAGACAAACACCCAACCTTGGATCAACTTGCAAAAACCTGTGTTCCTCAGCAGCATCTGGGAGAGTAAATTACCAGGACAGCACAAGTGGCTCTATTGATGTGAGCAGATTTAAGGGGACATAAACAGCTGCAAATATGTCAGGAGCACTTGCAAAGACCTTACAGAAGGGTGAATACAGAAGGCAAGGGTAACAGAAAAACACGCAGGAAGGACTGAGCGGCTATATTTCTTGCAGGGTCTCCTTCACACTGATTACACAACAGAATTCAAATGAAACTCCTAAATGAGGACTTCCCAAAGGACAATTATTAAAAACTTCTCCAGAAACAAAAGAAATAAAGGTGAGAAGGAAGATTTTCCCAGGAGGGGGAAGGTGATCTGGGGGAGAAATTATAATGTAAGAGGAGAATTCATAGCCAGAAAACGTGGTTCCCAGTGACATAAACAAGAAGGAAGAGATTAACCATACCGGAAGCCAACAGAGACCCACTGGGTCCATGTTCAAACCTGCAAACTGTGAAGACTGTTCTCAAAACCATCTCTGATTCATGCACAATTGAAGGCCAGGTTATTTCTTCAAGGATCATCTTAGCAGCTGTCAGCACCTTGTAAGCAGAGAGTAGGTGTGAGTTGAACAAGATGAATGAGGTTTTTCCTTTCTGGAACTTATAACACAGATATGAAATATTCTTAGGCAAAAGCTGCTATTAAAAAAAGAAAGAAAGAAAAGGCAAATTTACCTGCTTTGAACTTGCTTTGAGAAAGAATGATGAAACTAAAAAGTAGCAACAGATAGTAGCAAGATTGGGCACTGGAAGTATAAAATCCGAGATTAAGAATCCCTCAATTTTGCTGTCTAACTCTATCTTATAAAGGAACAAAAGGCTGTTGGTGAGTAGCTAAAGAAAACATCACTATCTCCAAAATTGGCATCCACAAAACAACCAGTGTTTGTAACCGTGACATATATATACATATATATATATATTCCCCTCCTGGTTTTCTCCTCTCCCCCATCTCAGTTCTTTCCTTTCAAGCAGTTTCACTCCCTTTCATAATATCATTGTACATTCCGCATCTTGTTCAGTTTTTCAGTTTATTACAAGATGGAGACCATACAGTGTTTACACATGTGAGTCTGATTAATTCACTTGTGAGTGTGGTTTCTCATTGCATCCATTTACATAGAAAAGCTTCAATGCAATCCTTCTTTATAGTGGGTAGTACTCCATTATATAAAAATACCACATCTTTTTTATCCACTCATCAGTAGATGATCATTTAGGTTGTTTCCAAGAGTTAACTGTCTAACTCTTGTAGCAACAAGAGTTGCTGTCATAAACATGGGTTTCTGTGCTATGTTTTTAATTCTTCTGGAAAAATACCCAGAAGAGGAATAGCTAAATCAAATGGGACTTCTAATACTAGATTTTAAGGAATCTCCACACTGATTTCTACAGTGGCTGCACCAATCTACATATCCAGCAACACTGGAGAAGGGCTCCTTTTCCCCACAGCCCCACCAGCATTTTTTATTGGTTGATTTCTCAATGTTAGCCATTATTTCTGGTGTGAGATGAAATCTGTGTTTTTTCTAGATTGTGTCTTTGAGTTTTGGAGGTCTAATGTTTTTCAGTCCTTTATATGTTCTAGATATTAGTTGTTTGTCTGAGGGACACTTGGCTAAAATCTATTTCCACTCTGTGGGTTTTCTTCTCATTGTGTTGCTTTTTTTTTTTTTTTTTTTTTTTTTTTTTTTTTTTTTTGGTAATAAGATGAAATCCCAGTTGTTGATTCATTGAATTACTTTAATCAATTATAAATTGAACATAATGAGAGAGTGTATGAACTGAATTTTACTAGCAATTTGAGATGCAGGTGTTCTGACCTTAATCTGATGTGTGTTTTGCCTTATCTGATTCCCAGGGTTCCATGTAAAGGTGCCACATCAGAGACTGCCTTGAAGACAGAAGTCAACGCCTGGCCCTTAAGCTCTTACTCCTTACAAGCATGATTTGCACTTTCTTTTGTGTGAGTCAGTTACCTAAAAGCTGACCCTGCAGATGCCCAGTACGTTGCATAGGAGGATAAGGCTCGCATCTTTGCTTTCATTTTATTTGTCTCTTTATTTAAACTTAAATATTTGAAACAAGAATTTGCTCAGATCTGCTCATTCTCAAGGAGTCTGTCTCATGATATTTATTTGCCCTAGATTTATCCAGTTTATATTATATCCCTTCTATACTGAGGAATTCTCAGGAACACCCGATAATCATATACTTCCCTAATGTCCAGCTGCAGATCCATGTAGAGCGAGGCAGCCTAGAATGTGCATCCTTTGCCCTAAAACTGAAATCATCTGGAGTTCCAGGAAAAGCAAAGCCTGAGAGGTCACCCATGATGAGGTCATAACCAAGCAAGAGCCATCATCTCAGGGAACCAAGCTGCCCCCAGGCCATCAGGATTCCTCCAGAGCTATGAATCCAGAGTGACATAATGATCAGGCACACCCAGCTCTATGGAACTGATCCATTATCTGGCAATGTGGCCAGTCTTGTCCACTTCCTCCGACCTGTGCCCCCTTCAGTTCCTCATACTTAATCTGCTCTCATTTTTTCTTTTCTTGTATTAGAGCGTCTTCTTGACCTTTGTCAGAAGTATGACCCTCTTGATTTTCACTTACTTTCCTGTGAAAGCATTTTCCTGAAAATTTGTGGATTCAACTTCAATTTCCGTGCTCAACAAAGCAAAGACCCATGCAAGCTGGTGACAGAGGGGCCGTGTTGCTTATGCTGTGGTCAGTGAAGTGGGTGGGCATGAAGCAGCAGGCCCTAAAAATAAGAGTCACAGTGAAGTCAGCAAAATAAGAGTCACAGTGAAGATCAGTCCAATAATTCAACTTCAGTTTGAAGGCAGATTTTAGGAGACACCTACCCTGCTAAGGAGGGAAAACAGTCCTTGACTCCACCAACCAAGATCATCTCTGCTGTTCCCAGTCTCCCTGAGGCCGAGAGAAATTCATGTGGAAGGGTGGCAGGAAAGGTGACAGTCCTGGCAGAGAGGCATCCCAGTCTGTGTACCTGAGGGACTCATTTGCAGGAATAGGTCTCTCCCGGAAAGCGAGCCTGGCAGTGAGAGGCCACCTGAATTTTAAGTCAGCAGACAGTTCTAGAACCAGGACAATTAATTTCCCATATGAATGCTTGAGAAGAAACTTTTCTGCCTGGTTGAGTCAAGTATCAAAGTCGACATTCAGAGAAATGCTGTGGAATCATAACCATGAAGCAAACAAAGGGTGGTAAGGGCTCTCCTGTGCCCCACTGCAAACTGGAAAACCTCATCCGATATTCTGTACAATTTGTTGCTCCTCCTCAGACCTGGAAAAGTGAAGCTGGCTGGCCACCATGTTCCTGAGAGTCTTCAGGGTCCACATGGAGAGTGTGTTTGCCTGACACCCTGGAGTGAGGGTCTGAGGACAAGTATGGTGGCTTCTCAGGCTCTGCTGCCCCTGGCCAGCCCTGTCCCTTCAGCTCTAGGCAGAAAGAATTAGTCCCCGCTGGGTTGAGATCCCTCCCCTTCTCCCACTCCTCTTCCATTACCAAGGATGATAGTGTTCAGCGTGAAATTAAGGTAAATCGTCCAGGTGACTCCGGCAGTGTGGGAAAGGAAAGCTTCAGGGAGAAAGGGAGCAGGTGGAGTGAGACAGTGTAGCTGGGAATGACAAACGCAGGTTCAAAATCAAAACAGTGCTGGTTATAACAGGGAGAGCTGAATTAACTATCGCTAATGGAACTTCTTTGCCTTAAGTTATTTCTGTCTTCTTCCTCCTTATTCATTAAAAAGGCACTAAGGAAGATGAAGAAAAAAGAAAGGGACAAAGAAAAAAGGTAGCTCAAGACTGAGAGGTGGAGGGAGAGATGAAGGAACAATCATCTTCTATTACTTTCAGTCTCCTTACTAAAAAGAGTGTGATTTATTTAACAGGAATCCTGCAGGTCATTAGAAAATTGTCTTGTCTTGTTCCAGATGTTTTATTTTCCCTGGAGTCAGGAAGAAGGACACAACATATAATAAATAGATGAACTATGAGGGGAATAGAGATAAACAAAAATTATTTTAATGTAAAAGGCACAGTGCTTCTTTCACTTGACACAGATAAGCTAAATATCAAATGTAGTCTCATCTCCCTGCTGGGTTAATGGTCTATCTAAAAATGCAAGTATTACTTCTGTTTCATAGAATTGTTAATCACAGTGTAGCATTAACTTCCTAGACATAGGGATTGGGTCTGGCTACCCTGACTTGGTACCCAATCCATTCAAGCAATAATTTTAGAAAGCAAAAGATACACTGTGAATATATTTTGACCTCTACTTTCCCTGGTGGGCTCAGGGGTGCAAAGTTATGTAGGTTGCACTGGATCTGAGATTTTCCAAGGAATTAAAGGGACAAGGACGCATTTTAGTAAGGCTAGGTCAGAAAACAGGAAGCTAATAGATTTTTACCCTTTCTGTTTTTTTCCCTACCTTTCCATAAAAGTTTGACTTACAAGAAAACTGTCTACTCAAAACATAAAAAGAAAGAAATACGGTTGGTTTCATCATCCTGAACTCTCAGTCCTAATTTTTTGTGTATTTTATTGGCAAAGGGAAAGCACTAAACACTGAGAGCGCCTCCTAATGGAATAACCAAAATCTGATAATAACCATAAGGACCAGAAATTAAGAGCTTGAGTTTCGCAGCAGCCCATTATGTTGTTTTCTGCGACACATAAAAACATCCAGATTAAATTTCAAAGTTCAGTAAACCAGCATTTAGTGAAGACATCAACCTGACCAGGTTCCCCTCACCCTTCCCTTCCCCAAACCTCTAAAACACAAAAGTATGGTATGTTTGGAAACATAAACCCGGAAGACAAAAGGAATAGAGGAAATATAACAGGAAAAACAGGAAAGCAAGCAAACAAACAAAAAATAGAAGATTTGAGTGGTGGGGGTCTAAGAAAACCAATCGTGGATGGAAGGGGGCAAGAAGCCAAACAATCCCGGGATTTACGCCATGACCTGTCCAGCACCTGGATGAATCTTGTCTATGAACAGCACTGCCCATGTCAGAGAGAGTCAGTGCCGAGAGCCCCTGAGGCTTCCCCAGCTCTGTCCAGGGTCACCACAGCCTGCTGAGACTCCTCACCCCATGCTGCCCTGCTCATCGTGTGCCTCGGGCACAGCCAATCAGTGTGCATTGTCCCATTGATGGTTTGACACACTTCTGGGTACAGAAATGTGTGCATGGATGGCTTTGTCACTGACCTGGCAGGGCAGAGGGCTTGAACTAGGAGTATTATGTATCCTGACATAGAGATTCTATAGCACTGTCGAGAACTGGTGTGATGGACACTCATTCCAGTGGAGGGGCTGTGTTTGGACCACCCCAGGTCTTCAGTACTGGAGATGATTGTGTTTTTCCTGTGCTCTAAGAAAATCACAAGGGCTATTTTCCAAGACTCTCATTTGCCCAATCTCATCACCCTAGAGAATCTGAGAACATACCTGATCACCCAACATGCCTGCAAATGTTGCCCTTGGCTAGCCAGGTGTCAGGACCTGACATCCTCCTTGGGGGGCCCGCTTCTTACCACCTTCCTGTCCCTGGGCCGCCATGCTCTGTCTCAGATGATTTGAAACTGCCAGATTCATGATTTTTGGAATGTGCCATCATTTGAGCTAAAAATATTAGCCTCCCAAAATTAGTGGGCTATGCTGTATTTCTTGTAAGGCAGTGTGATTCTTAAAGAACAGAAGTACACCTTGAAGGAAAAGGTTTAAAGGAAGAAAGAGCAGAAAGAAGAGAAAAAGGAGGGGTGGAAATGGCAGAAGGGAGGGCGGAGTGAAATGTGCAAAACTGGAGGAGTTTAGATGGGGAGCCTGATAATTTACAGGAAACCTGCCCCTCATCCCCAAAGGATGCCATCAGTGGTGGACCATGTACCTCCACACATCTTGAATTTAGAGCATCCTCTTAACACAACATCTTGAGGCACAGAGAATTATTCACTGGCAGTGAGTGGTACAGACCAGTGGGTTTTCTCAGTGAAGCTTGTTCTAAGTTGATACCCTAGGGAAATTATTTCTAAGACACAATAATGATGTAGGTTTCATGCTTGAGGAGACTCCTCAGTGCAGGTCTCATACTCGATGCTTAAATATAATTTGTACACATGTGACCCATGCATTAGACACTGCCCCTGGGTTTTACCTTCCTGCTATGCCATGAAGAAAGGAGGAGGAGAAAGAGGAGAAGGAGGAGGAGCAGGAAGAGAAAGAGGGGAAGGCCAAGTCTTATGGGCCTGTTCCTGAGTAGCTTCTTTCAGAATAACTAAAATGAGTGAGCCACCATTGGTTTTTGAATGAGCCAGTGTTCAGAAATGCAGACCCAGGGAAGAGAGGAACAAAGTAGTGTGGTATTTCCCACACTTAATCATTTGGGCACCTTTCAAAGGATGAACACATAGATACTCTAAGAACATGTTTTAAATCACTACTGTGGCAAATCCTAAATTTGTGGCCATGCAAGAAGATGGGGCTCTGGCAGGGTCACAATATCAAAGACAGAGGAGCCCCATGAAGCAGAACAGGTTGCACAATTAGTGCACCTGTGGTCACCCTTTAGCACTCTATTAAGAGAGAAATACGGTCCCAAGAGGAGTGAAAGCAAACTTTTCAAAGAATAGAAATCCAGATTTTATAAATTTCTAGACTTTAAGATCTTGCAATCACTCTGATTCTGTTACAGTGTGTTGACTAAAGAGAATGCTTTCAAGGTCCACATGTGGCTGAAACTGAAAAATTCTGTTTAGGGCATCTTTGGTGCAGACGGGAATTGGACTGCAGGGCCGAAACTGGAAACTTGCAACTGGACTCATGAATGTTGTCAGTTGTGGAGGCTGTGTTAGTTACCACCTAAATCAGGAAGGTTTTCTTGTCAGCTTAAGGCTCGGTGTGGGGAGGCAGGAGGTCCCAGCCTCCTCCATCCTGTGTCTTTGTTGTCCTGCTTTGATTATGTAGATTCCCATCCCATTAATTATTAGTATATTTCAACTCTTGAAAAATAAGTTGAGGCTCTTTCTCAGCTTTTATCAATTGACATACGCTTTTATTAGATACTTATAGTTCATTTTAAATTTCTTTCTCTATCTATTTTCTAATTTGTGCATCATTATTCCAGTGCAGAGTTAGTTTGTTTTTTTATCACCAAGATATATCAGCAGGACTGTATTCAAATCCTTACCAGTGTCACCTGAATTAGACTTGGTAACTTGGTAACCACAACCCTGCAGAACTGTGTCCCTGGGAAGAGAAGACATAGCTTCTCTGCTGCCTTCGCTCTGTGTGGGAAAGTGCCATGCATGAAGGACAGGAACCATCGAAAGGGCGCAGGTGTGAGCTAGAAACTGCTGTGTGTCCTCAGTGCTCCTCTCTCTGTCTTCCAAGGCACCCCTGACCATACCTCTCCAGGCTCTATTTTACAAGGGAAATGTGGGACTCAGTCTTGGCCCATGGCACGTGGGCAGCATCCCTCCTATATCCCTTCCTGATGTGGCTCTGAGCATTCTCCTGTCATCCTCCTAAAACTTCCTTTCCTGTTCTGTGGCCCAAGGCAAGGAAACCACCAATGTCTTTGGGATCTTAGAGGCACTGAAGCCACAGCATGGTAGGAGCCTAGGTCCCTAGGTGATGGTGTGGAATGGAGCAGGAGTGGACTCTCCATGCACTGACAGCTGTGCTATCACTCTCAGATCTGCTTTAACTAATATGGGTCTCAATGACTAAAAGTGTAACTTGCAACTTAAACTGTCTGGACCCACAGAACTGGAAAAACATCCGGTGCCAGGGAGGCAGATCTCATCATTAATCTTCAGGCTTCATGAAGTTTGTGACTACTACAATTTTAATTTTTTTAATTTTAAAAATAGTAAAGGAAAAAATTAATAAAAACAAAACAAAACAAACAAAAAAAAACCCAATAGAAATGATATGGAATCTCAAAACAACCTAATAGGAAATTAACAATAGTCACTGTATTGCATATTGTTATCTTAAAAATAAATAGTTGCTCAGATTACAAGCTATGGATGTGCAAAACAGATATAACAACATAAACAATCATAATTTCTTTCCTTGAACTAATAGGATGTGTAGTGCAGGTATCTTGTGTGTGTGTGTGTGTGTGTGTGTGTGTGTGTGTGTGTGTGTGTTTATTTCTGTTAAAGACCCAACCCAAAAATGGGTATCTGAGATGAATACTCACTTCTCAGGTGAAGAAATAAATACAAATGGCAAACAAATATATGAAAAAATGCTCAAGGTCATCGGTCATTAGAGAGATGTAAGTTGAAATGACCCTGAGCTTCCACCTCACTCCAGAGGTCCATTATTGGCCACAACTTCCTGGGACATTTGCAATAATGTTAGTACAGAAGTGATGACCATTTCCAGGACACAGTTTATAGCATTTCACCCCGCAAATGTTCATCATTTTCAGTAATCAAAGCACCTGTAAAAGCTTCCTAAAACTTCCATCAAGGAAATGATAAAAGGGAAAAGATGATTTCCTTTGACTGAAGAAATATATATTTGTTCTTATTTATGAGTCATTTACTTCACTGGGTTGAAGTGGGAAGATGCAAAGCACATGACTAAAACATCATTCACGCTAATGTTACTTAAAGCAAACATTTGTGAGGTAAAAATGATCCCTGTGTAAGAAGTGGGGCTGGTGTGAATTCCAAAATGCTTCTCTCCTTCAGTCCCAGAGAATGTTCTCAGAATATTTTGACAATTGACCTTTCTCCACAATAAGTGTTTGCGGTTCACTTGTCCTATTGTTTTCTAGATACCAATCACTCACCACTGTCTGTGCACTAGGAAATGTCACAGAGGTTGAAAAAAACTACGAAATGTCACCCTTGCAACTGCTAACATGTTCTCCAGTGGAAATTTCCAAAATAGAAAAAACTAATTGTTCCTGAATTTGATTTTCTGACTCTTTCATGTTTATCATGCAGAAAATTCAAGGTGGGGGAATATTTTATTTGCTATCATAACTAGTCTGTTCCCATGGTGAAGGGCTGCTTCACTCCATCATTCCCTATGTGTTGGTTCTATTGTTGAGTTTCAATTAGGCAGATGAGATCAAAGATAAAGTAGTTCAAGTGATACTGCTTTGTCACTGTGCAAATAGGAATAGTCATCCTCAGTAATAGCTACACAGCATAACTGTGGACTTAACCCAGGTAAATGCTAGTAGATCTGAGTCTCCACAGCCTCTTTCCACATTGCAGAGAGATTCACTTTCTGAATCTTCTTTTGTCACTTGTAATAAAAATCAGTGCCCTCCCAGCAGACAGTGACAACCACATTAGACTTCTGTAGGGGAAGCACTGCAAAATCACAGTCTCCCTAGGAATAGTTCCTGTGAATGACTGTCACTGTGGGAATGCAGCAGATGTGTGGGGCTAGTTCCTTCGGTGACTCTGGGGTGGGGTTCTGTGGTCATACCTCTGAATATAAATGTCCACTTACATGGTTCATTATCTCTGCACTGTGTGAAATACTTACTGCTTAAAGTGTGCAACTGAACCTCACAGCACCATCACGCCCATGTCCTGAGAGAGGAGCATCTCACAACAGAAGTTACATGAGCTGTGGCCTCGCACCGGTGAGGCCAACCCCTGGCTTCATTGTTGGAGCTGAGTCTGCATAACTTTTTTTTTAAATTTTATTTAAGAGGAAAAAGAGAAAAACACAAAACAAAACAAAGCAGTGTAAGGGTACACATAATACAGAACTACAAAAAAAAAAAAAAAAAAACAACATAACAGTAAGAAATCACCTATTAATAGATTACATATTATCATCTTGGAAATAGTTGCTCACATCACAGTATCAAAGAATACAAAGTGGACATTCAAACAGAGAGAATGCAAACAGCTGTGTTCAATGATCCAAAAACATTAATATAGTCAGCTATTTAACACACTTGCTGTTATATCCGTTAGAGCTCTTTTTTTTTCCCCTCTCTTTTTTACAACAAAATTTACACATTTTGGATTTTATTTCTCCTTAGTTCTTATTACTTTTTTTGGGGGGAGAGAATAAAGTCAAATATGGCAAAACAAAGCTGTCAGTCAAAACCAAGGATAGACATAGCACATGATGTAGAACAGAGTACAAGGTTATCAACAATGGTTATCAACGTTGTCTCTTGTTTCCTTAAAAAGAATTGTCTATCTCATTAGATATTATAAAGTTGGACAAAACAGTAGAGAACAAGACCAATAAAACTTAGGCATTGTAAACATTACAGGACTTCCAAAGGAGACAATAGTCAAACCAGAATGGGCATCTTAGTGAATCTTATTGCCTTCAAAGTAGTTGCCTATACCCTCAAATTTGATACTATCGCACAGAATGGAGCAGAGTCTAATCAGTCAAAACAAGATCGTGGGAGTATTACAGGACTTCAAAACAAGTTAATAGGAAATCAAAAAGAGTTACTATTATATATCCTAATTTTTAAAAAAATTTCCCCTTAATTAAAACAAACATAAGAAATAACTAAATAATTTTTTTAAAGAATAAGGGAGAGATTGAGTTAAAACAGGACATAACAATATAACAATACAGGTCAAAGCATGACTGTTTCAGCAACCTCGTGCTTCACCACCAAATAACCCGATTTAATAGTAGTTACCATAGTGTCTGTCTTTTTCCTTGAAATATTTGGATAAAACTTCATATACTATAGCTTCAAATATTTCCATATCAAGAAGCCTAGAATAAAGCCTTTCTAATTAATAAGTGAAAATTTTATAAGGCTTCAAGGCCACATAATGGGGAATCATGATTACCACATATTTTTATATATTTGAATCATTACTTACATTAGGGAAACTATTCGGTATTCATACATGCGAGATTGATTTATTTCACTTATGAGTATGGTCTCAAGCTGCGCCCATTTATTGATAAATATCTCAATGTGATCCTTCTTTATAGCTGAATAATACTCCATTGTATAGAAATACCACAACTTTTTTATCCATTCTTCAGTTGATGGACACTTGGGTTGTTTCCAAGATCTGGAGATTACAAATTGTGCTGCTATAAACATAGATGCACATATATCACTGTGGTATGATGCTTTCAGTTCTTCTGGGAATACGTCTAGAAGTGGAATAGCTGGAATAAATGGTATTTCCAATCCCAACTTTTTGAGAAATCTCCAGACAGACCGCCACAAAGGCTGTACCAGTCTACACTCCCACCAACAGTGCAGGAGAGTTCCTTTTTCCCCACAGCCTCTCCAGCATTTGTTGTTGGTTTTCTTGATCCTGGCCATTCTTGCAGGAGTGAGATGGTATCTCAGTGTGGTTTTAATTTGCATTTCTCTAATGACCAATGATGATGAGCATTTTTTCATGTATTTATTTTCCATTTGCATTTCTTCATCTGAGAATTGCGTATTCATCTCAGATGCCCATTTTTGGATTGGATCTTTGAATTTTGGAGGTCTGAGTTTTTTAATTCTTTATATGTTTTAGACAAGAGTCCCTTGTCTGAGAGAGAGTTTACTAAAATCTTTTCCCAGTTTGTGGGTTTTCTTTTCACTATGCTGGAGATTTCTTTTGACATGCAGAAACTTTTTAATAAGAAGTGGTCCCAGTTATTGATTCTGGGAAGCATTTCCTGTGCGGTTTGAGTCCTGCTCATGAATTCTCTACCTACTTCTATGTCTCCAAGGTTTCTACCCAAATTTGTCTTCCAATAGATTTAGTGTTTCTGTTTTAATATTCAGATTTTGACCCATTTAGATTTTAATTTAGTACATGGTGATAGACATGGGTCTAGCTTTAGTTTTTGGCAAATGGAGAGCCAGTTTTTCCAGCACCACTTATTAAAGAGACTGTCGTTCTTCCAGTGAACCTGCTTGGCTCCTTTATCAAAGATAAGGTGGTTGAGTGTGTTTGTAGTTGTGGTTGTATCTTCTAATCTATTCCATTGATCTTCAGCTCTGTTTTGATTCCAATACCATGTTGATTTTACTACTGTTGCTTTGTAGTATAACTTCACGTCAGGGATTGTGATGCCTCCTGCTTTGTCTTTGCTGCTTAGAATTGCCTTTGCGATTCTAGGTCTCTTCTGGTTCCAGATGAAATTTAGGAGTGATTTCTCTAGATCTATAAGGTATGTTGATGGTATTTCTATTGGGATTGCATTGAATCTGTATAACAGTTTTGGGAGAATGGCCATCTTCACAATGTTTGTTCTTCCTATCCATGAGCAAGGGATGTCTTTCCATTTTCTGAGATCATCTTCAATTTCCTTTTTCAGTGTATTATAATTTTCACTGTATAAGTCTTTCACTTCTTTCATAAGAGTAATTCCTAAATATTTCATTTTTTTTGCTTGCTAATGTGAATAGTCCAGTTTCTCTTATTTCCCTCTCTGTGATTTTGTTGTTTGTGTATAGGAATGCTATTGATTTCTGAGTATTGATTTTGTATCCAGCCACATTACTGAATTTATTTATTGTATCTAAGAGTCTTTCAATGGAGTTTAGGGGGTCTTCTATGTAGAGTATCATGTCATCTGCAAACAATGATAACTTAACTTCTTCTTTTCCTATCTTTACCCCTTTTACTTCTCTTTCTTGCCTAATTGCTCTGGCTAGTACTTCCAGTACTATATTAAATAGGAGTGGTGATAAAGGACATCCTTGTCTTGTGCCTGATTTTAAAGTAAAGGCTTTCAATTTTTGGCCAGTTACTATGATGCTGGCTGTTGGTTTGTCATCAATGGCCTTTATTATATTAAGGTAAAGACCATCTATTCCAATTTTCTGTGAAGTTTTTATCATGAGTAAATGTTGGACCTTATCGAAGGCTTTTTCTGCATCTATAGAAATGATCATGTGATTCTTATTTTTGGCTTTATTGATATGGTGGATTACATTTATTTGTTTGCATATGTTGAACCATCCTTGCATTCCTGGGATGAATCCCACTTGGTCATGGTGTATAATCTTCTTGATGATTTGCTGGATCCTATTTCCCAATATTTTATTGAGGATTTTTGCATCTGTGTTCATTAGGGAGATCGGTCTATAGTTCTCTTTTTTAGTTGGGTCTTTCTCAGGTTTTGGTACTAGAGTAATATTTGCTTCCAGGAATGACTTAGGAAGGATTGCTTCCCTTTCAATTTCATTGAATAGTTTGAGGAGTGTCAGCATTAGGTCTTCTTTGTATTTCTTGTAGAATTCTGCAGTGAATCCATCTGGGCCTGGGCTCTTCTTGGTGGGTAAGGACTTAATTATGTTTTCAATTTCATTAACAGAGATTGGGTTGTTCAACAGTTTTACATCCTCTTGATCTAGCTTTGGCACTTCATATGCTTCTAAGAATCTATTTCTTCTGTGTTATCAAACTTTTGAGAGTAGAGGTTTTCGAAATAGGTGTTGATGATCTTCTGTATTTCTATTGGGTCTGTAGTGATTTCTCCTTTTTCATTTCTTATTGCATGAATTTGAGCTTTTTCTTCCCTTTTTTTAATAAGGTTGGCTAGGGGCTTATCGATTTTATTTATTCTTTCAAAGAACCAACTCTTTGATTTGTTGATTCTTTGGATTGTTTTCTTAGTCTCTATTGCATTGATTTCTGCTCTGATTTTTATAATTCCCTCTCTTCTTTTGGCTTTGGGCTTGACTTGCTCTTCTTTTTTTAGCTGTTTGGGGTGTAGCATCAACTTATTTATTTTTATTCGTTCTGTTTTCCTGATGTGGGAACTCAGTGCAATAAATTTTCCTCTCAGGACGGCTTTCATTGCATCCCACAGATTCCAGTAACTTGTATCTGCATTTTCATTTTCTTTTAGGTATTGTTTAATTTCTTCTTTAATTTCTTCTGTGACCCACTGATTACTCAAGAGTGTGTTATTCAGTTTCCATGTGTTTGCGGGATTTTTGCAGTATCTTTTATCATTAATTTCTAATTTCATAGCGCTATGATCCGATAACATGCAAGGGATGATTTCAGCTCTTTTGCACTTGTTTAAGTATGTTCTGTGAGCTAATATATGGTCTATTTTAGAAAATGATCCATGTACTGCTGAGAAGAATGTGTATTCTGTTGTTGTTTGGTGGAACATTCTGTATATGTCTATCAAACCCATTTGTTCACAGGTGTGATTCAGTTCTGTTATTTCTTTGCTCATTTTCTGTCTGGTTGATATGTCCCTTGATGTCAATGGCGTATTAAGGTCTCCTGTTACAATTGTGTTACTGATAATTTGAGTTCTCATTTCTGTTAATAATTGTTTTATATAACTGGGTGCTCTGGAGTTTGGTGCGTATATATTTAAGATAGTTATCTCTTCCTCTTGGAGTTTTCCCCTTACAAGTATATAGTGACCTTCTTTGTCCTTTATTGTCATTGTTGGTTTAAAGTTCACATTGTCTGCAAACAGAATGGGTACTCCTGCCTTTTTTTGGATTCCTGCTGCATGAAGAATTGTTTTCCATCCTTTGACTTTCAGTCTGTGAGTATCCTTCTGGGTTAGATGTGTTTCCTGTAAACAGCATATGGTTGGATTTTGTTTCTTGATCCATTCTGCTAGTCTGTTTCTTTTGATTGGTGCATTGAGACCATTTACATTAATGGTTATTACTGTTAAATGCTGGTTAATTGTAGGAATGTTATCTCTCTGCTGTTGCATCTTTATCTTTCTGTTCTCTTTAATTATTTGCTTTGCTTAGTGGTTTTTTCCTTTGTGTATCTAAACTGTCTTTCAATATTTTTTGCAGGGTTGGTTTGGTGTTCATGAAATTCTTCAGCTGTTCTTTGTCATGGAAGTATCGTATTTCACCATCTATTTTGAATGATAGTTTTGCAGGATATATCAGTCTAGGTTGGAAATCATTTTGCTTTAGGATCTGGAATACTTCACTCCATGCTCTTCTTGACTTTATTGTTTGTGCTGAGAAGTCTGCTGTGATTCTGATAGGTTTTCCTTTATAAGTGATCTGTCTTTTGTCTCTGACAGCTTTTAATAATCTATTCTTGTGTTGGATCATTGAACACAGCTGTTTGCAGTCTCTCTGTTTGAATGTCCACTTTGTATTCTTTGATACTGTGATTTGAGCAACTATTTCCAAGATGATAATATGTAATCTATTAACAGGTGATTTCTTACTGTTATTTTTTTTGTAGTTCTGTATTACGTGTACCCTTACACCGCTTTGTTTTGTTTTGTGTTTTTCTCTTTTTCCTCTTAAATAAAATTAAAAAAAAAAAAAAAAGAATGGCTCCTCTCCTCACCAGGAGCCCACAGTCAAGCAGAAGCAGCAGCATTGTTTATGTGAGACTTGCCCATGAATCCAAGGACTGATATTCTAACAGCAGAGAGGGGAAGATTCCTACGACTCCTTCCAGCCTTGATGGCTCCCAGCTTTGCACTGAAGAGGAAATCAATGAGATCATCAGAGGGGCCCAAACTGTCTGAAAATCTTCCATTCTGTATGCCCAAGGAAGGAATTTTCCTCAGAAAACACTCACCAGACAAAGACCATTGAAACAAGATTCTTTGTGCTACAGAAGCCCTTGGCAGTTCCTTCCGAGCCTCCACCAAAGCGACGATCTTTTCAGGCATATCTTAGTGAACCACTCTGGTGCACACTTTAGGTATGTCTTCATCCTTCGGATGAAGTTTCTTTTTTTTACACTTTTTTTTTTATATCGGTACCAGGGATCAAACTCATGACTGCGTGCTTGCAAGGCAGGTGCTTATGAGGCTGAGCCAAATTCCCAGCCCCATGGATCAAGTTTCACAGGGATAGGCCACAGGAGTCCACAGGGATGAACAGGAAATTCTCCTCAGTTCTCAGAGGAGGAAACCCCAAATATGGTGGGCATTCTTCGAAAGAAGGTTTGCTTTTTTTTAAAATTAGCCTTAGCTTATCAGCTTTGACTTAAAGCTCCAATATAGAAAATGGTGATTTAGGTTCAAATGTCTTAAATACTCCACTTGATAATCACAGTGACTCTCTCAGCCCATTAAATCTAGCTGAATTGCTCATACATTAGGTGCCTTTTAATAATACTGTATCTGCTGAACTTTTTCAAATCCTCTATGCAGTCTTAACCACAAATTCCACTCACAGCTATTATTTGCTGCCAGACTAGAAGAGATGGTGATCTTGGCTTTACAGAGTTTGATGCTGGGAGAGGCAGAGTTGTGGAATTTTGGCGGGGCAGTTTTGTCCAAATACAAATGCTCATTTCTATCCTTGTCACTGGATTTCAGGATGTACAGTGATAAGAGCTTTTCCATCTACTTGTCTGTGTGAGGATCGTTATTATGATTATTATTATTATTGGTCACTGTGTTGCTGTCCCCAAGGGCAGTTGACAGCATGGGAAATCCCAGGATTGAGGAGGAGGATTAACACTTCTTCCTCCTCAGGAATCATAAGAGGTTGCTATAGAAACCAGAGGCTCCATTTGTCCTTAGGATTCTAGAACCTCTAGAGCTTGAAGAGCAGGTCATAGCTGAGGGCTCCCTGGCCACCTCTCCTGGACACTGATACTCACAAGTGAGTACAGGTTTGCCTTCTCATCAAACCCTGAATCTGTGCTAAGACCTGGCTCACGGTGGACTACACTTAAAAGTCTACACCTCCTTACTTAGGATATTTTGATTCATTCTTATTTTCTCTGTCTCTCTCAATTCAAAGATTCATTTTTAAATTTATTATTAATTGATCAATTTTTGTGATTGGTATATATTATTCTTATCTATCTAAGAAATATAGTGTTATGTTTATGTTGGATATTGGTGGTTGTAGGTAGCTGGTGTACTTATCGCCTTAAATTTATATTAGTTTTTAGGGTAAATACATGCTACACTTTTCCACTATTTTATGATATAAGCTTTGGTTACTTTTCTTATTGCTGAGGCAAAATTCCTGACACCCCACACTAAGGGAAACAAGGTTTGGTTAACTCAGAGTTTGTGGAGGTTTTGGTCCATAATGAACTGGTTCCAAGTGAAAGGTTTTGGCCCAGACAGGACACTGTAGCCAGGAAAGCCACAACCGGAAGCAGGAAGCCCCATCTCCCCTGCCCCTAGGAAGTTACCTGTGATGCCATCTTCCCGCCCCTGGGAATTTACATATGGCACCAAACCTAGGACCAATGGGCTACCTGTGTATCCCTAATGCCCGCCTTAGGTTCCACCCCAAACCGAGGCTATTTACAGGCCCCCACGCCATGTGTCTGCTGGAGAGATCACTGGACGCCAGGGGTGGGGGTGCCGGTCATCTCTCTCCGTGTTCTCAGAATAAAGGCCGTTTTTTATTTTATATTTCTCATCTTTTGTTAATATTTTTCATCTTTTGGAAATAACTCTATCACCAAGGCAGAGGGGCAAGAGCTCATGGTGGCAGAACACAGCAAGTGTAACAAGAGAAGAGCACAGCCTCTTTCTGTCCTTGGATTGTTTCCAGACTACCCGCCCTAGGGCAGTGTAGCGCTCACATCCATGAGCCCAGCATTAGACCCCAAATCGATCACAAATTCTGGTTTCAGCCACTGACTAAAAGCCAGCCCCTCCTGACTGTATGGGCATTTGCGGGACATCTAGGAACAAAGCATAACAGTACACAATGAATTATCAACTCCATTCACACTGCTGTGCATAGAAAGCAGAACTTCTGAACCCTAACGACCTGCAATGTCACACTGTTGAAGAAGCTGTTCTCTGAGTGCCCTACTCTCCTCAGGCTTTGACAACAACTCTCCGACTTCCGCCTTTTATGATAGCAACATTGTTAGGTTCCATTTGAGAGTAAGGTGACTTCAGTGCCTTTCTATGCCTGGTTTATTTCATGTAATGAGAAAGATTGATCTTCCAGATGCATACAAACTGTCATGAATGACACGAGTCCCCGCTTTTCTATGCTAACTGGTCCACCCTCTGGGTATGTGCACCATGTTAGCTGTTCTGCTCATCACAGAAGAGCATTAAGATTCACACCTTCACCATCAATAGATCAGCACATTCTTCACATAACTAGGAAAACAGACCTGAAAATCAACCTGCAAAGGGCTCTGAGCAGCCATAGCATCTCTAGCAAAAAGAGCAAAGCTTGCTGCATCAAGGCATCTGGCTTCAAGGGATCTCAAAACACAGGCAGTGTGGTGCTGAAGCAGGAGCAGGCATGGAGCCATGGAGCAGAGGAGAGGGCAGCAACAACTCACATGGCTACAGGTGATGAATTCTGACACAGGGGCCAAGAGCACAGGGTGGGGACATGGCAGGCCCCTCAGCAAGGGTGTGGAGAAAGCCGAGTATCAACTAGAAGAAAAAAATCTAACCCCTATTTCCCACCAGTTAGCAATATTAACTCAAGCTGGGCACAGGGCACATGCCTTTAGTCCCAGCTCTCCTGAGGATGAGGTAAGAGGATCACCCTGAGTGTGAGGGTGTCCTCGGCTATGTAGTGAGGTTGAGACCAGCCTGAATTACAGAGCTAGATCCTGTCTCAAAAAAAAAATGTTAACTCAAAATATATTAACAGGCAAACTAAAGAAATTGAAACTGCTAGAAGAAAACACTGGTCAGCACATGCCTACATTCCAGCACCCTGGGAGGAATTAGGGTGAATCCCAGCCTGGGAGACAAAGAAACAGCCTGTGAAATGTAAGGGTTTAGCTTGGTGAAAAGGCTTTGGATTCAATCTCCAGAACAACTAAGAAGAAAGAGGAGAGAGACAGAGATGGAGACAGAGAGACAGAGACAGAGAGAGAACAAGAAAAATGTAAGGAAAGAGGAATAAAGGAAGCTAAAAAGAAAGAGAAACAAGAGAAACAGCACCTGGGTCTCTGCAAAATGTTTTTCAAAGACAACATCAACAAAAATTAGTATTTGGCAGGTGGAATTGCATCGGAAACAAACAACAGAGAGAAGAAACAGTGACAGAATGGGAGGAAATATTTGGAGACCACACACGTGAAAAGGAGTTCATATCCAGACAGGTAAGGAACTCAAACTCAACAGCAACCCACCAAATCTACCTTAAACACTAGGCTAGAGCTTTGGGTCCAGGTTACTCGGGAAAAGACACGCAAGTAACAATGGTCACATGAAATACCACCAAATATAACTAAATACCAGAGAGATGAAAATCAACCCAGTGCAGATGTGCTATCCAAAGACAAAACTAGGAGTGCAGAAAAAGAACTCTCCAAGCTTTTCCTAGAGAGATGAGTTAGGGCTGTCTTTCTGGGGCTCCTTGACTGCTGCTGCAGCTGTGACCTCTTTTCTGTCCGAAGTTTCACCTGCTTAAAAACCTTCCTGTAATCCGCTCAGCTGCTAGGTCCTGACCACACAGACAAATGCTGTCTTTGTCACCCATGGGTCAAAGTTCTCTCTAAAAATGAAAGACAATAAACCAAACAATTAAGGAAACAGAAACAGAGGGACATAGATCTCAGGTGATTAGAATTATTCTAACATCTACCATTTAATAAAACAGTCATAATTTTGCAAACCCCAAAATAATATTCTTAATCTAGTGCTGGTTCCCAGCTCAACATTACACAGAAGACACTGTCACCTTTCCTATGAGAGTGACTCACTACTAAACCATAAAAAGTTATTTGAAAATTTCTTATTGTCCTTTCTAAGCCATGGTTATGCATACAAGATGAAATTTCCGTGACTTAACTGGATTTGTTAGTGGTAATTTGAAAGTTAATTACAGCAAGATTGTGTTTGTAAACAACAGTGACTGTAATTGGCTGTCATGTTTACTTGTGGCTGGAGACCTATAGGACTTTCCCTATGGAACACTAGGTAGTCCTAGACAAGGAACCTGAGCGTAGGTCAGCTAGCTTCTTGTTCCTCTTGGCTCTATTTTTTCCTATAAGACCAGGAAATCATATCTACATCACACAGTTAGTGGAATAATGTGTTTCTCAAGGAAATCTCTGCCCTGACCAGACCATCACCATCAAAGTGGATTTCCAAGGAACTGTCTTCTGCTTGCATGAAGACAAAATAAATCTACAGAATCCAAGAAGGAGGAGGAGGTGGGGAGCACAGCAAACTTCCCCAGGTACCTTAAGGCTTTCAGGTTCTCTTTTCTGAAAATTCATTCCTGTGTTGTGTCTCTTTCCATTCCTATTTCTGTTCCATATGTGATGCTGCCTCTTATTAACACATCCTTCTGCTGACTTTCCACGTCTGCTCTCCCTAGTCACTTACCCATGACTTCATCTTCTTCTTTGGACAGGAAGATGCTTCACAGAGAGCTGGGACCACAAGTCTTCTGATGGCTTTGTGACTTCATCCTCTGCAGCAATGGTGGTCCCAGGTGAGCTGTGCAGGATGCTTATGGGCCAGGTCCATGGACAGCTAGGATTGCCCCCAACTCTCTGTCTGGGAGGTCCATGCTGCCTCTTTCTCCTGCCTGTAGAAAAGCCTGATTACAGCATGGATTTCTCCCTGTGGATCTGGCAGGTCCAGACTTAGAAACCTGCATCTTCCCTTAGAGAAAGAGCTCTATGTGCTTTGGAAGGTGTGGCTTGAGAAAGTGGTTTCTAGGCAACCATACCCAAAAATGCCCCATTAATTCATAATGGTATTGAAGACATCCATTTAACCTTATCAGCAAGACTGGGAATCCAAAGAAACATAGCCACAGCTATCCAATCAGGCTTCAGAAAGTTCTGCTGATGAAAATGGACTCTGTGATTCAAGGCCCAGTGGTACTTCTCACTTGACAATGTAATCACAGAACACTGGATCACAACTCCATGCTGCCCATAGGAACAGGAGTGTGTGTATGTGGGTAATGTTAGGATTAATCTCACCCCAAAGTATTTATCTAGAAATTTCTATCTCCCAAACACTGCTCTCCTTAGGGGTACAACAGTGAAAACGTCAAGAAGACCCTGCTCTCAAGCACATGCGTGTGTCAGCATGCTTCCTGTATGGACTTGAGGCGGAAAATTGTTGTTATTCCTGACCTTTCTACTTTCAGGGTTTTTAAGGTACCTTTGACTTAGCAGTATGAGAAAGTGTTTCCAAAGAAGGTCTTGTCTGCTTTGTCCAGGAAGTTTTGATTTTGTAAGTTTACTTATATTAAAGTTACATAAATAGGTTAATTGAAGTGCATTTTAAATAGCATAAGATTTGCCCATTTCAATAGTAGAATTCAATGATTTTTTTGTGGCTTTATGGAATGACACAACCACTGACTGAAATCAGTTTTAGAACACACTCATGCTTTCACCAAATCCCCTGTACTCCAAATTCAGGCTCGGGAGCCCAGGTCTAGGCGAACACTGTCTCTCTGCCTTTACAAGTTTACCTTTCCTGAACATTTCACATGACTCAGATCATGCAGTGTGAGTGGTTCTGTGACTAGCTGCTTCCACAGAGTGTAATGTCTTGAGGTTCATGTGTGTTGTACACGTATCCCCAGCTCATCCCTTCTATTTCTGGGTAGGTTTCACTGCGTAGATAAACCACATTTTGTGGATGGTAGGCACGGGCCACCATGCCTGGCTGCTTCTTCTCTTTCATGCCAATTCATTTTTCCTGAATGTTCCCAGGTGATTCTTCTAAAATAAGTTGTGATAATTGTGCTGCTTTCTTCTCAAGGCCCAGAATCTTGGAGAATGCTAATTCCTCAGCATGGACTTTTCGTTGATCATCTTTCCATTGCTAGGAAAATTCTTGGCAAAAAGTGCTGAAAAGAGGAGAGATTTATTTTGCTTAGAATTTCAAAAGTTACAGTCACAATCCTCTTGCTCCGTGATTGCAACATTATGGTATAAACACATGGCAAAATACCGCTGCTCAATTCATGGTGTCTTGGGAAGAGAGAGGGTTGGAAAAAGCCAGAAATAGAGGAGGAGACTGGAGATAGTGCGCACAGTGTGCCACTTCCCCCAGCTGGCCCTGTCTCCTCACAACCCATTCAGCCACAAAATGACCAATGGAGTAACCCAGCCACGAGGTCGGTGCCCTCAGGAAGCAGCCTCCCACAACTCCACCTCTGACCTCTGCTGTTTTGGGGAGCAAGACCCTCCCTAACGAGTCCTTGAAGGATGCTGCAGGCTTAACCATGACACGCCCCAAAAGCGCACGACTGAATTTCTTCCCAGTGTCCCTGTGCAGAGACTGACTCTGCTGCATCTCCCTGAGCCCACGTGGCACGGCCCAGCGTCCCAGGGTACCCAACTGTGTGTGTCTACCTCTGTGCTCCTCTCTCGATGGGGCAGCTCTGAAGCTGGGGTGGGAGCCTGGGTCCAACCTGAGCTGCACCTCATGTGGCTGGACGCCCTCTAGCGACTTCCCTCTTTGAGCCTCAACGTCCTTCTCTAGTACATGGGGACACTGTTAACACCCACAATTCCAGATGGGTCAGAGGAAATAAGAGGACATATGCAAAATGCCACTATAAAAATCCCCACCTGAGATGAGAACTGTCCTCTCAGCAGAGGGGAAGGACGCAGCACAGAATGAGGCAGCACCCTCCTAGCTGGAGGCCTCATGGTTCCTCCCCAGAAGTGCAGATGTCAGGCTGCAATCCAAGGCCTCAAGACCTTCTGCTGTGGGAGGGGAAAGGTCATAAGGGTGCTGAGCAGCCTGGCTTCTTTCCTAATCTGCTCACTCTCTGCTTACAGGAAGGGCTTTGGTCCCTACCTTCTGCTCAGCACCCCTAGGTGAATGGGGTTGTTCTCAGGAGCTGCAGGTGTCCTGGTTCTAGTGTGACTTCCTCAGTCTCTGCTTTCTATGAGTCACATCTGTGGCTGGCATGCCCAGAGTGAAGTCTCACAACAAACATGGCCAATACACTGTGAGCACGTGTGTCAGAGCATGCTGTTGTGTATTGAATCTGTAGCTACTTAACCCATTCCAATATCACTCTTTACTTTTCTAGCTTTAATCTTAGCTTTGTGTCTCTGTCTCTGTCGCTGTCTCTCTCTCTTTTTTTAGCCAGTATTAACTCACTGATGATGAGATTCTTGGCTATACCATGGTGCTGTTTGCTTAGAAGACACTGGCTGAACTCTGAAAGCCAAGCCTTTCCATATTGCCAAGAACTTGGCATATGTATATTTGTGTTTATTCAAATCATCTCATAAGTGTTATACTAAGATGCTGAAAAATTAAAATAATTGATTAAAAGAAAATTAACAAAAATATTTACTTAAAGGATAGTTATTAGCAATATTGTCCTTCTGTACTGAGCTCATTACCCTAGTAACCAAGCACCAACCACATGGTTATAAATTAACTGACCATGTCATTATGCTGTTCTGTAATGTGTCATTCCAACCCACCTTAGTAACCTGTGTGCTATATCAACTTTTGTTCCCATTGTATGAGACAAATTGTGCTGTGTCAAACATTGTTCCCTTTATGAGAGACAAATGTTCCTGGAATTGGCAGATCAAGGGCTAAGAATTGATTAACCATCCACTGTGAAATGCCTCTTACCTTAAGCAAAGGGGAACAAACACTCAAAACTCTAACTCAGTTGCACAGCTTTACAAATTCCATCTGCACTGTGTCAGTGGGCCAGCGAAAAGAAAAGTGTTTCTTCCTAAAAACAATGACGTTTTTCCCCATCTTTTCCATCTCAGGGGTTTTGCCCCATTTTTCATCTCAGGGGCCTTTTTGGCGTAGTACAACTTTTGGGGGCTCTCTGAGATTACACGGGGACCCCTCCCCACATTTTTTCAGTGATCTATCAGCTTGAACCGTTTGTAAGTACTTGGGTCTTTTGTTCTTTGTAATTTGAGTGTGCATGTTTGAAGTTGCAGCTGCACCGGAGCGGGAAGCCCTCCAGGAAAGGGCTTCTAGCCCATTTGTGATTTGGGGTTTTCTATCCATTTGGCTTTATGCTTGGTATATTTTTACTGTGGAGGCATTTGTTACTTTGAATCTGTTACCTCAGTGCTAACATTCAGATTTCTTTTTTCTCTTAAACTACTGTTGCAGGTTCCATGCGGCTTATTGGACTTAAGGGTCATAGTGAAAATTTATTTCCCTTTATGTCACCGAACCATGGACAGAAAGACCTTTGTTTTGTTTGTGTCTTTAATGTTAGTCTTGTCTTTTGTGACACCTTGTCACCTTGTTTAATGTTTTATTCCTCAACTCATTCTGTACAAGCTCAGCATGCCTTTAAAAGTATTTTTCTTTCTGGTTAATATATATATATATATATATATATATATATATATATATATGTATATATGGTTTTTAAAATCATATTGACTTTACACAGTAAAGCCAGGTTATACTGTTATCAAGCCAGTTTAAAAAGTTACAGTTTTTTAAAGTGTAACATTTTAAGGTGGTAAAAAGACATAAAATTATTTAATATATTATTGACTACTTAAAAAGTTACTTCAAGTATTTTGTTAAAAGTTTTAATGTTGTCTAAAAGCTAGAAAAATGTTAATTGATAATAAGTAAAAAACATATAAAAACAAGTGTGTTCAGAATTTGACAGAACTGGATCAGTAAACCTTTACTGCAAAATGTTTCCATTAAAGTAAGATTATATTCTAAAAAGGAGGAGGATCTGTCTTCTCCACTCATCCCTCCACTTGGGATGACTGCCAGCAGATTTTGCAGGTTTTTTTTTACAATAAAAGAGAGAGACAACATTCATGCTGCGGGATAAAAAGCAGTGTGGATTCTAGATGAAAACCCATCCTCTGATCCTGAATGCCAGAACCGTGTTTTCCCTTTGTCCCACCCCGACTTGACAACCAGAAGTAAAAAGGCTCTCCTTCAATATCGCCAGATGTTCTCAGAAGCCTTTTAAGGGCTGCCAGAAAACCCATCAATTTGTCCAAGGGAGCAGAGGTGAGACAAATGGATGATGAGTCTCCCTCGGGGTTTCTGGAGAGATTGCTGGAGGCCTATTACATTTGTACACCTATAGATCCAGTGGCACCTAAAAATGCAAGGGCCATTAGTAATACCTTTGTAACTGTCGGCCCCTGATATTAAGCAAAAATTGCAAAGGCTTGAGAGATTTAAGGAAATGCACCTCAGGTAGTTATTAGAGTTTGCTTAGAACTGACTCTTTCCTCCCAACTGATGCAAGCCATTCAGCAGATTCCAGTCCCTGTGACTAGAAGCAAATGTGAAAATTACTAGGAGCCATAGGATATTACCTGCTTTAGACTACAGACTCAGGAGACCAGGCTTTTAAGCAATTGAAATCAGCCTTAACAGAGGCTCCAATTCTGGCTCTGCCAAAGTTGCAAAAACCTCTTTCCCTCTATGTTGATAAAAAGCAAGGGATAGCAAAAGGAGTACTGACCCAGAGTTTAGGACCATGGCAAAGGCCTGCTGCCTATCTTTCCAAGAGACTTGATAATGTGGCAGCCCAATGGCTGCCTTGCCTGCTGATGATTGCCTCGGTGGCCCTCCTGATGAAAATGGCCCAAAAGGTGACATTTGGAAAAAAAAAAAAAAAAACCTTTTAATTATCTCCTCTCGTTCACTAGAGATTCTCATCGAAGCTCCCCCGGACCTAGGGCTGCCTAACTCCCAGGTCATGCACTATCAGGCATTACTTCTGGATCCAACTACTATCAGTTTCAAGGAGACAGTAACTTTGAACCCAGATACTCTGCTGCTTGATGATGACCCCTCCTTGCCCCTCTGATCATCTCATGGGGCTTCGATAAGACATGACAGATGAGCCACTTTCCTGAGTTCCATTGTATTTCTCTGATGGAAGCAGTCACATCTATCAAGGTAAGCTGGTTGTAGGAGCTGCAGCCACAGACTCTCAGATTCTATGGGAATAGACTTTGGAGCCAGGAACATCGGCCCAGTGGGCTGAACTCATTGCACTCATTGAGGCCCTCAAGTTGTCACACTGATAGCAGATATGCATTTGCTACTGTCCATGTTCATGGGACCATTTATTAGGAATAACTTAAGGGGGCGAAAAAAATCAAAAATGCTCCCCAAGTTTTGAATTTGTTAGCTGCCATTTTGATGCCAAGAAAGGTGGCTGTTAAATAATCTAGCAGACGCTGCTGCCCAAAAGGCAGCCACAAAATCAGTGGGGATTGAGACAGTCCCAGCATTGCTACTGATTCCATCCACTCTGTCAGAGCCCTTTTACACTCATAAAGACTTACATTTGGCAGCTCAACTCCAAGCAAAGTCTGATATCCCTGGGGGCTGGTACCAGCTGCGTGATAATCGAGTCCTCTTCCCCAAGGCCTTGGGACGAGAACTCATCCAACAAGCTCATGAGTCCACTCACATGGGAGGATCAAAACTCGCTGCTCTTTTTCAAGATTGTTTCTTTACCCCTCAGTTGACAAAGCTTACTGTCTTTGAGCCTTAGGTGCCCTCAGTGCCAGCTGGTGAACCTAAAGCGACCACAACAATAAGTATCTCATTAAATGCAATAAAACTGGAGGTTTTCCATGGAGGTCTGCAGTGGATCCCTTGATGGACCAATTAGCCTGTTAACCCAGGATGCTCTGCACCTGGTCCTGCCCCAGACCTGCTGCATCAGCATCTGCATTTTTAACTAGACCTCTAGCTAATTCACAGTAGATTATAGTTCAATAAGCACTGAGCCGCCCAGTATACAGCAGCCTGAGGTATAGGCACAAAGTATTAATCACACATATACACTTTGAGGATAAGGATACACAACATATTAACCATTTTTTTTATCTATTATCGTATTTGAGAATTCTGTACCATTGTTTTTACTGTGTTTTATTTTTCTCTTCAAAATAAAATTTTAAAAACTAAACAAACAAGAAGCACTGAGCCATGTCAGCATCTTCAAAATCAGACCCGGGATGAACTTGTTCCGCTGCCTGGATTCCGTGAATGAGAACGCTGGTCTCGCAGTGTGCAAAGCGGGGAGAAGAGACCCCCGATAACGGCACAGTGAGGTGGGTGGGACCTTCGCCGGGTCTGCATAGAGGTGAGACAGAGAAGGCCCCTGCGGCTGGTGATCTGTGGATCTGGAGGGAGCACCGCAGTCAGCTCGCCCTTCCTGCTCCATGAAGTGGGAGGAATCGCAGCATCTGACTCAGGGTTGAGTCACAAGGCTCCAGGATCTGATGCAAGAAGTTTTAAAAATACTCATCCTGGACCATAAATAAATAAAATTTAAAAATAAATAAAAGCTATAAATGGAGGCTTGCTAGTTGGAAGAGGAGTTTTATTTTAAGATATAAAAAAGACACATATAGAGACTGCTGTTCTGGGTGTAGGAAAGAATATGGAGAGGAGGCTTTGACTTCACCCTGAGCCACAGCATCCCCAGGGAGCCATGGCAAGCCTGAAGATCGCCTTGTCCAGCAGCTCCACTTCCCAGGTAGAGCCTCAGGGTGGGCGGGGTGCAGGCACTGTTAGCATCCGGAATGACTCATGTTAGCACCAGTGTCGGGGACCAATCACAGGCCACAGACAGGAGCGAGCAGGAAGTGACGCCTCCCGCGTCTTATTTCCTGTCTCTTCCCTCTGCTCTTGTTAGCTGATCAGCCAGCTTTCCAATGCTTCTCAGTGATAATTCATAATTATTCATTCAAGAGAGCCCAGCCTAGTGCAGTTATATATAATAAAATCTATATATTTATATCAATATCTAACTCTCTTTGGAGAGGAACCCTTCCAAATTTGAGCAATTTTTCTGCATTATTTGCTTTAAATTGTGCATGAATTGCCAGTTTTGCTAACAGAACTAAAATATGGAGCAATTCCTGAATTGCCTGAAATTGTCCCATCATTGAGTAAAAGTGATCATTAGATCAGGGCTCAGATAATGTGGCTCCAATGTTCACACAATTTTGAATTTTCAGAATTGCATCCTCTGTTCAATAAATATCACACATGGACTGCGGGATGTTTTTGCTTTCTGGGCCCCCTTGTCTTTTATTCCTTTCGGCACCTGCCAGACTTTGGTGGTCCTGCAAACTCCTGATTTTTGTTTCCACGAATCTCTTTCCTCCACAGGCAGAAGAATTAAATGTCTGTAGGTAAAGCAGTTGTTTTCAACCCTGAGCCCAGGAGCTGACAAAGAACTTATGAAGCAAACAGCGAGCAGAGCTATGCCTTGCAGCACTGGGAAAAAAATGGAACAAAACCAGGGTTTGTTTAAAGCATATCAATCGTGTTTGTCTTCTTTGTCTCCCAACACAATTTTAATTGTTAAAGGCAAAGTGTGGAGGCTGGTAGGACAATGAGTTAGAAAGATAAAAATGGGGAATTTGACTCTGAGCTGGAAACCGCGCCCTACGGCTCCCAAGTCCTGTGGTCACAGGCATATGACTGAGTCCCTGGGTCTCAGTTTCCCCACTTAGAAAGCACTGCTGGTGTTGGGTCCTGTGTGGTCCCGCTTTCATCATGGGTGCTACCGTCTCCGAATGCTGTTCCCTCTGCCTGCAACGCTCAATCCCTTCACCTGGGTGGTCCCTGCTCTTTAGTTCTCAGGTCACCACATAATTTCTTACTGTCCTCTCAGGTTTAACCATATTTCCAGTCTTGGGTTTTTAGCACTTGTTTCTCAGTCCACCCCGAATTCTGTGTGCCATGCACTCCCTGTAAGTATCTGTGATTCTGACAGCACCATTGGTTAAGAACTGTGGGTCACTTACCTACCCATACAGCCTCCAGGGTCCCTTGAGACATGACATGTTGTCAGTCATCTCATCTAATAAATGGGTCACTGAGTAGGGAAATCTGCATGTAAAACACAGGTGTGCATGTGTAAAGGAGGATTATATTTATGTGGCAGTGTTGCTTAGATTTGTGACATTTGTCATACACAATTGTTGGCACATGCCTATCAAACACTAAGCGCTTGTGACCATAGACTTGTGTGGTAGATAAGCAAATCATGAAGATCAAAACATACTCTTCCAAATTCACCACAAACACTGTGGATTGTGAACACTGTCAGGTCTCCTGATATGTTTGATTGCTATAGTAAACACTGCTGAGGATATAGAAATTGCCTTTGACTCAAGGTCACTGATTTCCATAGCTGCCTAATACAGAAAAGCAGCAGCACACACCTCTGGTCGCAGCCCCCTAGCAGGCTGAGGCAGGAGGGGTGCAAGCTCTAGCCCGCCTGGGTAGGTGGTGACTTAGTGTGACTTTGTCTCACAACTACAAAGATGGTCTCAAAGAGCTGGGAAGACAGTTCAGTGCAGAGACCTGGGTTCAGTCTCCAGGAACTCAAATGAAGAAGAAGGTAAAAGGCAAAAATCAGAAGGAATTGAAACCTTGAAACCGCAGCAAGAACTCGCCAAAGAGATGCATTTTGTGCATAAATGTCTTTCTAGCACACATACTACATGTATTTCATCTGATCTTAGGCTGAAATAATGGTTACTTTGTTTATGAAATGGTGCAGGACTGCAGGATTTATGTCTCTCTTGTTGCACAGAACCTCAGTATTGTAAGTTCTGTGACAGGTGAGCTATGTCCCTTTACCCTGATTTTACACCATCTTCCACCTGGAGGCATAGGGCAGGCTGTAGGTAAATTTATTTGTTCATTTGCCTCAAAATTTGAAAACCCTTCTTAATTAAGTGGAAAATAGTTTTGTACTTACTTTTTAAAAATTTGTAGGAAGAACTGGGTCTCCATTCACCAATCCCATGTGCTTTCCTCTCCAGGAGATATTTTATTCCCAGGCTCCTTGCAAGTCACTGTGGTCATGTGATCTGTTCCAAGCCAATCACAGGCAATCATCTGCAGTGGCCTCACCCTCCCATCCTGTTCTTCATAGGCTTCCTTTAGTGATGCTGTCTGTGTGGTCCTCTATCCAGCCAAAGGGAATCCTCAGAGGTTGAGCATCATCTGGGAGGATCTGGGACCCTGAGTTATGCTTGAAAGGAGAGCTCCTTAGTGCTGTAGGTTTTGGTAGCGGTAAAACACAGCCTAAAACTTCCATGACCTTCACACATGAGCTCATGAGGGATTGAGAAAGAAAAGCTTGCATGACTTTGTGGCTACTGATATAGGGCGTGGGATTTAGGAGTTGACAGTAAGCATTCTGAGGGCTGTGCTGAGTCCTAATAGAACAGGCTATCCAGCCAGGTCTGCACTGCAGTACTTTGAGCTATGGTCTCTGAACATTTCCATGTAGCCTAAGGTGGAGCACACTCAGGTTTGCACAACTAACAAGTGGCAAAGTTGGGACTAGAACGTGGCTGCTTGGTTCCCAAGTTTAACTGTGTGATCACTGCTCTATGCAACCTTGTGACCACCCAGGCCGGCTTGCCTGCCTTTGCATTTGCACAGTATTGTAATGAGCATAACCTATCATCTCAACTGGATACACTGCTACTTTTCACACAATAAAAAAGATACACCAAAATTAGGGTCCTAGTAAAAGCTGTGTTGCTTACAATAAAGTCAGGAGCTGACTGCAGACCTCAGTAGAGCCCCTTGCTTGGAAGAGGGCAATTTGTCTCTATTAACTTTGCCTGCTTCTCCTGTTTAGTCTGTTGAACAATTATCAGTTATGAATCACTGAGCAAATACTCTTCTTTTTTTTCTAACTGCGTGGGTGCCACCGCCAGCATTGGCCTGGGTAAGTGAGCAGCCCCTATCCTCACTAAGTTCAGAGTTATGTAGCCTAAATATTCAGCAATTCACCAGCAGCTTTAAAAATGCAGAGAAAAACAGACCCAGCTCCTGTCAAGCCCGGCTGTGCTTTGATAACAGGGCCTGCTGGAAACAATTGGGCATCTTATTTAGCAGCATAACTTTAAGTTTCCTAACATCTAAGTAATTTAAAGGTGATTTTTAATGTGCTTTGACTCTGCTTCTTGTGTGTTTCTTCACACAAGTCTTCCTTAGCATCGGTGGATGCCTAAGTCTCCCAACAAGGTCACTTTGCCCCCAGCTGCACTGACCAGAAGGCTCCTGTGCAGGCACAGGGCTGCATCCTTTGTATCTAGGGAGGGTCCTCACCCTCACTGCTGTTCAGAGCCCACACTCAGAGCACACAGTGATTTCCGACTCTCCACAGTTTACCTGTCACTGTGAGAAGATCATCTCAGGCTTAACCTGCTGCCCCACAGCCCCTAGTCCTCCAAGGAGCTGGCTCTGGGGACCATGGTGATGAGCACAGGACTGACTGTCCATGAGGGGCCAGCAGCTCCATCTGGGCTCCCGTGATACCTGGACATCAGATGCTCTGCTTTTCATCCCTGGAGCTCCTGCTGGGACCACTGCTGCCTAGGACAGCAGAATCATAGCCCAAGCAGGAGGACATCGGTGGGAGAGGTTTGATAAACTAAACTCGTGAACTTAGCATTGGTGGGTTTTGTTTTGTTTTTGTTCTTAATTTGAGAGTTAGAAGAGAATAAAGGAAAGCAAGACTATGTTAATTTTCTCTCTGTGTGTCGGAACATGGAATTAGTAAGAAGTGGTTTTAGATGATTAAGTGAAGGCTGACCATCCTGGACTCAGGTGTGCTCTTACGTTCTGCATACACGAGGTCTTCAGCACTGAGCAGACATTACTAGAATAACTAAAACAATGAAAGAAAATCCTGTTTGTACCACTGCTCTCTGCCTTTTCCTCCTGTCAGCCACTAGTGTGTTTTGGTTGATGATAACCTCATTGTCACAAAGTGGTTGCCAAAGTTCCATGAATTATATTCCAGTGTTCTTATTAAGCCATATCCTTATTAAAAAGCTAGCAGGTTACCAAAACAAAACAAAAACTATTGGCCCCAAAGAACAGTCACTCCTAGCATCCCACTGCATTTCAGGGGGCAACAGGAACACATGGAGCTTCCACTAAGGCCATGGTAATGAGCTGATGTGGAAAGAGTGCCCATCAGCATTTACAATCCATACCTCGGGCTGGGCACAGGTACGCCCTGCAAAAGTCAGGTGCAGGTTAGCCAGCGGGTGCAGCACAACAAGGAAGCATTTAGCAGCACTGGAACTGTTAAGGAACATTTCAACTAAGCCTTAAGAGCCTTGACAGCAATTTATCTACTGATGCCATGCTCAGCTTTTGATATTCACACAAACACCACCCAGCAAAATCTTACTTTTGTGGGCAGATGGGCCATTGGATGTCAACTCAAAGGCTGTATTTCTTTGAGCTGTTGCCTGATACAGCCAGTCAACAAAAGACCACAGTGACCTATGTGTACTCTCGGACAGGCCCCTCTCACAAGCCTCTAATCTAGCATGAGCTTTTCTTCCTGGGAGGCAAAGGCTCAGGGGAACATTTCCAAGGCTAATCAAGAGAAACACAATTGATCTATGGCTAGTGTGTTTGGCAGACAATGGGCTGTTTCCGGGAGGCCACAGGAAAGACAAATAGGGAACAGAGTGCCTGAAGCAGCCACTGTGGCTGAACTGCTCCCAGAGGCTCATATGACAGCTAGGCTTGGTAAACGCAGTCTCTCTCCAGGGATGCTGGGCCCCCTGTTAGGCTAGAGACCGTTAGGATCTAGGAGGTCCATGGTGGAGGCTGCAGGACTCCCACAAGAAACCTTACTACAGGTAAACAGCTCCCTTCCTAGTCTTTCCTCCATAATGAAATAAAGTTCCCCCATGCAAGTGACAGATAAGGAAAGGGTCTCCCACTGTATTTCAGGGGAAGTAGTAAAAAGGGCTTTGTTCCTTGTGGAAGAAATGAATCAAAAGGTCCTGGACATAGCAGAAGGTTCAGGGATTCACCCGTTTCTTTCTGCATCTGGATCATAAAGATTACAAACACACTGGACTCAGAATTGTTCATCATGCCGGCCAGGCAACCGTGAGGACAGGTGACGGTCAGTCAGTATCATTTCAGTTGATACAGTTGATACCTGGAAATACACCATTTGTAGCATGTGCACACGTGCACACACAGGCTCAGCATTAGACAGATGAACTATGGTCACAACTGAGATGCTTTGGTGGAAAGAATGGAGGAATGTCCAGCAGTGGAGAGGACCAGGGAGTTTCCTCCCTCTTCTCAGGTCTCAGCCTCGCACAGGGACAAGTTCAAGCAGAGAAAAAGACATAGAAAGAACTGGAGACTTTAATGGCTGCTCTCTCTCCCCAGTTTCTGTCTCCCTCTAGCTCTCTGTCTCTGTCTCTCACCTCTCCCAGGTAGCCGAATTTGTGTTAAGCGAAAGAACTGAGGAAAGGCTACCTTAGCTGCTTTCTTGTTGCTGAGACAAAATGACCAACATCCAAATTTCCAAGAGGACAGGTCTGTGTGGCTTACGGTTGTAGCTGTTTACTCCATAGTGGGTTGACTCCAAGGCAGGGAGGCACGTGGGAGAGGTGCACTGTGGAGGAGAAAGAGTCTTCAGCAGGTAGAAGACTACAAAACCAACAGACAGCAAGTGGCCAGCCTCTCTCTGTCCCTTATTTCACCCTCAGTCCCAGCACCCTTGTTCCTAACATTGCACCATGAACCAACCCCAGGGTCACGCACTCTAGATCCAGGTACCTCTGGAAAGCCCCACCTATGACTGTGTAGGGCTTTGGCGGGACATCAAGACACAAGCCATGGCAAGTGCACAGCAGGATTCCACTATACTAGGGAAAAGTATTACTACATAGAAGTTCTGTTTGGGAAAGTCAAGTACGCTGACCACAATACCTTACAATGAGCAAAAACTAGACCCAGAGGAAGGATAGGGAGGTCCACCTTCCCTGTCTCACCTGGACATGGGATTCTGTCTCCTCCTCCCAAAGAGGAATTTTCCTTCCCCATCCTTCATTGAACAGCTGGTATAATTGATGACAGTCTAACAAGACTAAATAAACACTGTACCTGAACACCCTGCCACATGAAATCACTGTCTGAGGTTGTATTAATGAAAAGCTCTTCAATGTATGCAAGGGCTTAATTTTCTTTTTTTTTTTTTTTTTTTTTTTGTCTTTTTCCTTTTTTTTTTTATCGGTACCGGGGATTGAACTCATGACTGCCTGCTTTCAAGGCAGGCGCTTATGCCGCTGAGCTAAACCCCCAGCCCCCAAGGGCTTAATTTTCAATTAAAAAGATGAGCATTTTAATTAGTTACCAGTTGAGTGGCATAAAAACATCCACATTGCTATGTGTTTAATATGAAATTATTTTAAAATGTAAGTCTAATGTCGTTAATAATGATTTCCTAGAGCCATGGTAAAATTGGCAATTACGGCTTTAATGGATGTTGTTAATATCTGACTTGGAAACACAAGACCTGGCACCAATTATTTACCAAGCAGGTGAGTCCCAGGTCAGTGCTCAGCCATCAAGCCGAACCCCCAGCCCTAAATTCAGTAAACACAGTGAACTCCAAGCAGGGCACTGCCCTTACACTTCAGCATAAAAGTTCAGTTTTTCCATGGGTTTAATATTTCTCTGTTTTTGTGGTTGTCACAAAATCATGTCACTTCCCTGAAGGCAGATACATAATGAAGAGAGATTTGTGTGTTCAGGGAGGGAGAATTTGGTTGAGCAGCTGTTTGGAGAAGGTACCTTTCAAATTAATGAGAGGAAGAAACTGTGTAAGAGGATAGCAGATGTGTAATTTTGCCATCACCAGTGAGCCCATTCCCCACACTGCTTGTCATTGGAGGGGGGGGTGATTTTGTTTTGTTTATGTGTTTACTTGTTTTTGAGACAAAGTCTCTCTTTGTATGTCATCCAGGCTGGGCTTGAACTCCCCACGGAGAGGAGAGTGACCTCAAATTCACAGTGATCCTCCTTGTTTGGCCTCCTGAGTGTGGGACTGCAGACGTTCATCACTGTGACTGGCTCTGCTGGTCACTTTGAACCACACTGACCCCATCATTCTGGATGCTTTGTGAAGCAGCTCTAGAAGGCTTCCTTTGTGAGCCTCGTTACAAACATAAAAAATGCAAATGTGGCTGCCAGGTGTCACAGAGTGGTAAAGGAACCTTGGGAAGACGCTTCGGCATAGGGCGTCCTCACCGCTTTAGTCACTGGATATGTGTAACTTCTGACTCTTCCACAAAGTCAAAAGGAAAGAGAGCCTTTGTATATGATTCAAAACATGGGAGCAACTACAAAAGCACAACTAAAGATGCTTTAAGGTTGCACTTTATGTGGTCTTTACAATAAAAGTCTTTCCCTGCCCCTAATCCTCACACATTTATGTGTCATTTGCTGAAATTCCTTCAGTTTCCTATCTCGTGGGCAGCTGGTGAATTTCTTTTACACACTACATCCCATGACCTACTGGGTTCAATCTTCAGTCTCCTTACAGACCCCACTGAGCCACATGCTGCGGCACCCTTCAACAGGCACAGCCCACTATCACATGTGCTTGTGTGGATGGAGTTAAGTTTGTTCTCTAACAGGAGACCTAACATTCTGATGTGGATTTTGTTTTCTCTTGAAAAAATTAGAACTCTGACAATGCAGGTATTTACATTGCAAACTATCAACAATCAGCCATGCTTGCCTTCTAGACCAAATACTTAAATCTGGGCTTATGATTTCACAATTCTTGCTAACAACATAGAGATAAACTGGAGGACAAATTGTATAATCAAAATTTGATATCCTACTATTAAGGTATCCAAAGCACATCAACACACTACATTAATATGATTGCAAATATTTACTTTAATTCAAGGTATTTAAAAATTTCCAATTCTCAGCATAAGCTGTGCATTTTTTTTTTCTGATGGAAACTCAGTTGCTTGCTTATAAGAGAGTGTGAATTTGTTGATTGATAATTATTGCTTTAAAATTTGGGATATTTTCAAATCATTCCATAGAACTTTAGTATTATCAGGGCTATTGTCCTTTTTTGAATTCTATTTTAGCAGAAAGTGACATGACTGTTAGATGGATTATCTTCTTTAACCCTCAGGATTACATTATAAAATAAATATTCTCAAAAGGTATCCTATATTTGAAGAAACTGAATCTCAGAGAATTTGTAGAACTTGCTTCGAGGTTGTTGGTAAATTATAAATTTGGGTCAGAGCTTATTCCAGGTTGGAACTGAGACCTCTTGAAATAACAATATAAATCTTTTGGGGGGAGTTTCTTGCTCTGAAAAATAAGATTGTGCAAACAACAATTAACCATGGATGTGTCAGAATATATTGCAGGCCCACTTACCCAGCAGCTAATTTGTACATGAGTAAACACTTCATTTATCAGTCAGTAATTCACTGACCAAGACTCTGACATGCTTGTGTCCACCTGTTTAAACAATTATGTCCAAAGTTACTCCAAATTCACCCATTTCTGATTCTGAAAGCCCCACCTTAAACAAAGGACACCCAAACCATATAAATACCTCATCTTGATGATGGACATTGAATTTGACCAACGTTCTCTCAAAATTCCCTTGGTGAAGTAACTGAGATGCACGCATCTTTGCGTGATATGAGAGAGCTTTCTGGTGAATTTTGTGGTTGGGCAGACCCTTCATCCAAAGCGGAAGCATCACCAGCACACGAGACTGACCTGCACAGGACGGGGCCTCCACTCTGAACACATGGATAGTCAAGTGCAGACGAAGAAGACTCCTGCCCTCGCGGTGGAGTCGACTGTTCCTCTGTCACTTTTCATCTGTCTGCTCCTTTCACTTATTGTCCTCTTAACTTTTACCTTGTGATCAGGTAAGAAGTCATTCTGAAATTATTCTGTGAAGACATGGCAAAGACTTGCGATTTAAGCATCAGGGAAGGACAGAAACCTTGATAAAGAGCATGTTTAGGACACCTAAAAATAAGTCGTACAGCCTTGTGGTCTTCTAACTCACAGAGAGCTGAATGCTGATTAGTTCAGTGTCCTCAGTCTCACAGCAGCCCAGGTCCAGTTTGCTGAATCGTACCTAGGTGCCCGGCTGAACCATATAATCATCAGATCTTTAATTTGTGGTTGCTACTTGAGAGAGATTTAACCCTCACCCAACCTTATCCCAGAAAGGAACTGCAAAGAACTATTGGAAACAATGAGAAGACAGGAAATGTGAATGCGTAATAAAGCGGTATCTATCACATTGCCTGTGGGACGTCAGAATAGATCAGAAAAAATACTGATAAAACTCTGCTTCCTGGCAGTGCTGTAGGGAAGCCAAATTTCTCGTGCCATCTTGGAAGTGTACTTGCTTCCGGGCGGCCCTTAATTACCCAGGAAGGGTTATTATACACATGAAATATTGAGAGCTCAGGGGAAGCTGATTGTGTGCAGGGGTGTCCAGCTTCACTTTTCTCCCTCAGTGAGTTATGAGAGAGTACAGGAGAGTTTGTGCCCTACACATTCCTTGGTTTGCTATGGATTGGAAATTGATGGTGTGAGTGTGTGTGTGTGTGTGTGTCTACAATGTGTGTACATGTAAATGAGTATTTATTTGATATCTCACAATGGCACACAGATAATGATAGTGGGAAATTTTTATTTTAGGGAAATAAACCTTGTTTAATTTTCCCATCTGAAATTCTCCATTACTGCCAATCATACACACAAACATGCATATCCTTCACTAACCCTCTCAAGCACAACACCCTGTGCATCTGCTGACCACAGGCATGCAGGGAGACAAGAAGCCAGCTTTCTGTCACTGACACAAAATTCCCAACCCCTGAAAGTTAAAGGAAGGTAGTTTACTTTGGCTTACATTGCAGAGGATTCAGTCCATGGTTGCTTGGATCTAAGGTCAAATAGCCATGACAGAGGAGCATGACAGACAAAAGCTGTTTACTTCATGGTGGTCAAGAAGAAGAGCGAAAAGAGAGGAGCCAGGACAAGTACCCCATCCAGATCACACCCCCATTGACCACTTCCAACCAGGCCCTGCCTCCTCACAGCACATGTAACCATGAACTGAATGGTGGATCTGTCCACTGATGATGATAGTGGCTTCACAATCCCACTTCAAACATCAGATTTCTGTGGGGAGGCATTTTTAGACTTACATTATAGCATGTGATGCTCTGTCCAAACCCTTACCAGTGAAGGCTCCATGTTCCCAAGTCGTGTGTGTCTGTACGCAAGGCTTTGGCTTCATCTTGCTTCTGAGCACTGGTGCAAGGACTGGAAAGCAATCCCTCAGGTTAATCTCACTTCATCATGAGCTATCTGAGCTTATTTCTGAGGCAGATATTATCTTAGTTACTTTCATCCTTGCTGACACAAAAGGGCGAGACCCCCAAAGACAAAGAAGAGGTTTGTATTAGCTTACAGTGTGTAGAGGTTTCAATCCATAGCTGGCTGGCTCCAAGGCAGGGCAGCATGGCAGATAAGAAACAGTCCATGGAAGGGTAGGCAGGAAGAAGTTGACCTGCTTTCTGTCCCTGAATATACTCCCTACAACCCTATTATTTAGTGACACCCACACCAAAACTGGAGTTAGTAAGTCTAGTCAACCACACCAAGAATTGTGCTAATCCATGTAGGTGACTAATTCAGATATGACATACCGTTAATTCATATTCATATAACTTCCAGCCACTTATGAAAGGCCCCATCTATGAATGCATGAAGGAAACATCATGCATTGTAGGAAATTGTAGGATTTTAGGAAACATCTAGCTACAAGCAAACCAGCTCTGGTCCTCTAAGTGCCTGGACCTGGAACCAAGGAGGCACTGGAGATTTCCAATGTCTGCACAAGAGTAGCTGGGCCTTTCTCTCATTGCCCTAGGAAGTTCAGTTATGTGCTATGCTTCAGACCATGCACTAATGGTAAGAATATCCCTGTGAACAATGCAAATACTAGGTAAATGGTAGAACTATTTGTAAAGGAAAAGCATGATACTAATCAGCTTTTAGAGAAATGTCTATTTCCAGCAAATCCAGAGGAGGATGGAAAGCTATTTAGATTTGACCCCTCCCCATCAGTCACTCTGACAGTGCCTCAGTTCCACCAGTGCATAAACCTAAACCTTATCAGGGGAGTGCAAAAAGAGGAGATGGCTTTCCAGTACAGGAAACTGCAGACAAATATACAACATGCTGAACACCTTGTCTGGATGGGTTAGACAGCAGCCTGAATCCCTCCTGACACTGTTTCTAGTTCTAAAGGTGATCCGTTCCAGGTATTCATTTGCCTCAAGTTCTTTCTATCATGTGCCTACAACCACCTTCAAACGAGGATCCCAGGAGTGCTACGGTTCTAATACCAATCATTGCTTTGTATATCCATGGAAAGGAAGTTTATACAAACACAGAATAAGAATGGAAAACATTTTTGGCAGGTTTTGGGGCAGAAGAAAAAATGATTTTTTTTTATAATTTGCTACAGATCAGTAGAGGAAGAACAGGGAGTTTTTACTCCTAGTGCAAGAGACAAAAACCAGGGGACATAAGTGTTCTTAAATATGAGTTTTGGGGATTTAGTGATGGACTGTGAAATCCTCCCACTTTGGTAAAAATTGTCCCTTTCAGTTATGTATATCTCACTGCAAATCTCTCTTCCAGAGAGAATGAGGTGCAGAGCCAGATATCAAAACAGCAATTGCAAAAGAACGAATTCTGATGCATAAACAGTGGATTTTCTTTACTTGCTTAATCTTTTTCTCACTTTAGAACACTCAGCTCGGTTTTTCTTTCTATACACACCTGTTCTGTAGGGAATCTTTCCTGTTGATTTCCACTGTCTTCTTGCCAACCCTAGGAAGTGGTCACACGTGCTGACATTTTAGGAAGGAACAGCACAGGTCATTCTCAAGGTGTGTTAGTGTAGCACAGGTGACTAATAAGAACTGAATGTGGATTCACATGCTCAAGGCCTCAAAAGTCCCAAAACACGGGCTGACTCTGCCAAATTTGTGAATGCAAAGTCTTAAACGTTAGGTGGGTGGCAAGGGGACAGGGATTGGAAAAGAATCAAGTGCATCACCTGCATGTGCCTATTCTGCAGGTGAGCTCTTGCACTGCAGACAAAGACAAAGACAGATCAAAACACATGCTAAAAACAATAAATTAAACACACACATGTCCCTCCCTTCATTATTTCTAAAGTGCTACAAAACAGAGAACACTTCAAACTAAGGCTCAATTCATAATTTCAAATGTTTCTCCATTTTCTTTTTCACTTTTGGCAAAACCTGGAAACAATTTCCACATTTTTTGACTTTAAAACAAAATATGATTTTCCCTTATTAAAATTTCATTGCAGTATTGTGGCCCACTGGAAAGAAAATCTACTTACCAAGATGACCAGTCATATTGAAGGCAAAACATACTCCCTGACAAATTAGTTCTGAATTCTGAACTCCTATTGCCATCATAGATACAATGATTTCTACATGATGTAAGACATTGGATTTTTATCTTTTAGCTTCCTTGCTTTCCTTTATTGACTTGGTTATGCCAATTATACATAATTAAGAATTTGTGAGGAGATTGCATTCTGAAACACAGATTTCTTGTGTATGCTGTTCTTTATCATTAGCAATGAACTAGATGCAGCTTCAGCTCATTTCTCCCCATAGTAAAAGAACATATTGGCTGCATGGTTTCATCAGAGACCCCAGGCAGCTGCTATACTTGTTTATTTTATACTACGTGCTAGGGATGGAGACACAGCCATGTGCATAGACTGTGACCCACTATGTACACACTGGTGAGTATTTTAACAATCTACAAGAATAAATGCATACTTAGGTTCCTAATCACCAGGAAAAGATCAATACAGCGATAAAACTCAGCCAAAGATCTAGCAGGGAGAATACAATCCAGTGCTCAGCAGGACAGCACTGAGTAGTGAATGCACTCATGCATAATAGTCAGTGCTGATATTTGACACAAAATGTTTAAAAATTAAATCAAAATTAGCCAGCGGGACCTTGGTGTTCCTGCTAATATAGGAACCCCCGGGAAAGGCCAAAAAATTAGAATGTTTGAAGAGAACAGCCACTCAGTTTGCTTGTTTCTCCAAATCACTTGTCAACTGAAAAGCTCTTTTCAACAGGCTTGAGGAGTGGTAACTTCAACTCAGGATACAGAATGAGAATTCCAGTGCCTTGAAAGAGAACTGTGATGCAAAGGCTAAACCAGGAATGGAGATCACCTATTGGAGGACACAGGTAAGGGGAGGGCCTTGCAGGGCTCTGCAGGAAAAGCGCCCTGAATTCCAAGTATTATTGGCTTGAGAATCATGTGCCATTCATGCCTGACATCCAAAGAGAGGGAAAGCCAGGTTGGAAAACCTGTCATGGTCCGTTCTTCATTTCCATTCCATTTGTGCAATTGCTTCCAGGGGAAATGTTGAGTATGAAATCCCACAGAACCTTCCAGTACAGCAAAAGATGGATATCAGGGCAGCTAGCTAAGGCCTAGCACTCTTGTGCTTCTCTTCATGTGTGGCTGATGAAGACACAGTAGTGTTGACAATTAGGAGAGAAGGGACAAGAGTGTGTATTTTCAGATGTGTGCCCGAAGGTCAGATTATATTTCCCATTTTACTGATTTGTCTGATTCTGAGAAGTGAACCTGAAAGGAAGGCATACACTTATGCCAACAGTGGAGTCTGATTTTGATTGTTTATTTGAATCTATGAGCAGTGGTACAGTCTGAGGAATGCAAGATCCTAAAAATATTTTATTTCAATGGATTAATAACTCTTCTCTGTGCTTTACTTCTTTCAGGCTAAGATGCATCAAAACAAGCAGAAATAAGACTCCCCATCCTCTGGATTGCTGTGGAATCCATTTGTGACTCTAGGGCTGGTTTCCTAAGTAAATGGAAGCAGAATGATAACCTGCGGCTGAGCCAGAGGAGCCCGAGGCTTTGGGATGTGGGTGCTGACATAGGTACTTGATGCAGTTTTAGTCTGAGAGTGTGAGAGGGAGAAGGCAATGAGCAGAAAAAAACCTCCTGGCCTCCCTCCACAGTGTGGCGAGCCTGGACTTCCCAGAGCCCACTGCAGCTTGCATGGGGCATGTGACCACATCCAGCCATGGAGAGACTTTTTTTTAGAATCTAACTACCACGCATTCATCTTTTGCTGCATCAGACGATTCTGTTCAATTTCACACCTAACATCTACCATGAAAGCCATTATATAAATGGAAAGTAGGGAGATGATAATGTGAGATGAGCCATGAAACCCATTTTCAAATCAGCTCATATATAAAGCAGCAGAGCTCTTTGCATGTCATCTTATGCAATAGAGACTTAAACTACACATTAACTCAAAAATGCTTCTGAGCATCAAAGTTCAGATGCCCCCCTCCAGCTTCTGATTCCTGCTGTGAATGTCAGAAATAAGGAGTATATTAAGCTTTTCTCAGAGCTGCTTTACCATTTTAATAAGGCAAAAATCTCAACCATGTAGAATTAATAAATCACTGAGACTTTTGCAGAATGGTTTGCTTTTCTTTCATATTAAAATCAGTCTGCTTCTCATAGGAAATTGGCGCTGGTAGCGCAAATCCTTACATGGATATTTGAGGCCGAAATTGTGGCACAAATAAAAGTGTGGGGTGATGCTCATATTTTCCAATTTGTAGTGGAGATAGGGCCCACAAAGTCAGGAGCCCAATAGCCAAGTCAGAGCAGACTGTGAAGTGGCTGACCTTTTCCCCTGGTATTCTATACTTCTCTCTTGCCGGTTACAGAAGAACCTTCAGGATCCAGGGGCCACCTGGAAGAGTGGGTGTGCACATGGTGGAAGGGAGGCCTTTGCTACAGCAGGGAAGCTGGTTTGCACAAAGGCGAGTTGGACATAATGACTCACGACCGCAGAGATCCACATCACAGCAGTTCTTCCAGTCTGTCATAAATGGAGTCAGATTTTCATAGCATAAAAATGTTAGAGTGAACTCTAGCATTGTGCTCCACTTTTATTTTTTAAAAGGCAACATATTTGGAAATTAATATGTGGGGAGATTTTTCTTGATAATGTTACTTCACTTTAGTAACAGCATCTACAGTTCCTGATTCCCAAGCCCTGGTCTTTATTTTTACAGATAAATGATTGCATAACATTGTAAGTATGTCCTTCAAGTTTCACAGAAGGATTTAGAGGAGCAAGTGAACTAAGGTTTTCTTTGTAGAAGAAGAGAAGATTTAAATGTTGAGGGTATTTAATATCCCTGTACCAAAAGGAAAGGTTGCTTCTATTCAAGCCAAGAAACAAAGGTGATATTAACGAGCTGCAAGATTGCTACCTAGGATAACACCCATACTGAACCACAATACTAGATGATACAATACAATGAAGACCATAGATTATTAAAATTTGACATTTTTGTATTTTGAAAGGTGAAGTTTTACCTTTAGAGTGTTTTAAGATTCATACACAGTGTGTAGATTGTGTGAAGTTCTAACACGCAGGGCATTTGCTTCCCTTTTTCAGCAGCATCTCCCCTTCCTGTTGTGTGCTTGGCAAAATCTATGACCAAATGCTGCTGTTACTGTTAGCTGCAGGTTAGACTTTGATCATATTTTCTGACAGTTTACCTAAGATCTCCCTTTCTATTCTAGAATCACACGTTGGATTTAGTGCTCCTGTCTCCTGCCCTTCTCTGCTGGGCCAATTTCTCAGATTTTCTTTGTTTTTAGTGATTTTGAAAGTTTTAGGAATCATGGCCATGTAGTTTGAAGAACAGACTTTAGTTTTGTTTTGTCTGACATTTTTCTGGCAGTGAGACCAGTGTTATGGGCTTTGAGGATAAGAATCACGGGTGTGAAAGGTCCCCTGGACATAGAAAGGGCTCACACTTGGCAGTACTACTTATTATCGTTGTTGGTGTTGTGTCTGTCTGGGTGAAGTATTGTGGACGGATTTCTCTCTACACAGTTTTCTTTGATCCACCTTTTCCTCCAAGTGCATTCTGAATTATCTGAAGTAAGTCTCCAAACACAGCCCACTCGCAAAGGGGGATAATCATGCTGGACCTCTTCCAGGGTTGAATACTCATGATTAGTCCATGCTGTTGAGCTGATTTAAAAATATAAGGTCATAGTTAATCAACTGATCTAGCAGGGGCATGGAGAATCAGGAAGGACTGTGAAAATCCACTTGAGAGCTAGGATAAAATGATTACCTGAGCCCAGAAATTAAGGACCAGGTTGCGTAATACAGCAGTACCTCAGCTCAACAAAACCAAAAGAAGGATAAACAGTAAGACACCGATTTTCAAAGTAAATGAACATCTGAAAGGGCCTAACTCACAAGGATGTGTACCTCCTAAACACATCACCAGGCTGAGAGACCCTGGCTGGCTCTAGGACACAGGATATCAGGAACTATTCATCAAGGATAGGAATTAAGTGATCTCTGATTGGGTGAAGGACCACAGGGTCAATGTGAGGTCCCTTCTACATCCTCCAGATCCAGCACTAAAATTGTTGAAGGGCCACACTAAAAGTGTCAATAAATTATGAACACAAAATGAAGACAAGTTCTAAGTGGCGAAAATAAATAAAACCTTGCTGAACGTTGGAAATCCAAGTGGAAAGTGAACTTAACTATGAAATACTTCAGCATCACTCCACCCCTCACATGATCCATTGCAAATTCTTGAGGTAGTATCATTTCTTACATTTAATGGACACAGAAGTGCTGATTTAAAGAAGTTAGTGCATTTGCCTGGGCCCAGTAGACACAGAATGGCAGTGCAAGGCGAACACTGTGACTCTGGAATCTTGACCACCACATCATAAAGTGCCTGTGTAAAAGATTCTTGGGAGTCACTTATACATTGGAAATATTAGCCTCATTATAAATTCCACGACTGAGACATGTACAGTATGACTGAAAAAACAGGAATAACTCTTGAGAGCCCTAACTCAGTAACTCAGCTTTGATTGTTAGCAAATGTCTTGTGACAAAATTTAAGTGTTAACACTTTGTGTGTCTTATGGAGGAGGGGCACTAGGGTAGCAAGTATAACCAGGAAGCGGAAGTGAGTCAAAGAAGGAAAAAAGACACATAAAATCTGGCTGGCTCTGGCTTTCCATGAAAGGCTGATTGGGAGACATGGGGAGAGATGTTCTGCAGAACTATGGTTTCCAGGAACATTGCTTCAGGGGAGGCAAGGGAAGTGTTTGACTGTGACACACCCTTTACTGGTTTCTTTGGATGGTCAGAGTCCTTCCTTATGGACTAGTTTCCTCTTCCAGGTTCAGCTGCTGAGTTAACCATAATGTCCTTTTCAGACTGGGTCCACAGTGGCTGTTTTGTCAGGGTGCCTTAGATGTCCACAGGGACCTGGCCATCGCAGTGCAAAAGGCTGAGGTGAACAGTACACTAAGAGTTAAGGTCCAGAAGGTGAACATGAGGCCTTAGGAAGGAGGCGGCTGAGCAGAGCTGGAGTCCAAGGGACTGGGGAGGGGCTGGAGACCCAGATGTCCAGCAAATGTGAGGATGCTGTCCACTGAATCAAGTTAAGGACTGATACTTCCTACCCAGGCTAACCTTTACAACAAAGATGATAAAACTTCTGTGGCTCACTTTTCATGGGTATAATTACGCCTCTCTCAAATGATTGCTATGTTCTGAAAATTGCTTCATCATGACAATATCTTCAGAAGCTGAGATGATTTCTGCATCACCAGGCCCTGAAATTGTATGAACCTACCATCATATATGCAGTCCTTTGCTGAGTGAAACATAGTTTTGGGATACTAACTGGGTGTTAACCCCCTTGTTGACTTCAATTCTAAAATTGTGTTGGTTGGATTTTAATCGTCAAATGCTTTGTTTTTACAAAAATATTTAACTGAAACACTGGCCCTTGAGAGCTGGAGAAACAACTGGTGAAAATCTGTGGCTGTGAGAGGAGGCAGGGACTGAACTGTTGATGAAAAATTCAAGTAAAATCTAAGAAGTCTGAACCCAGCTAGAACACATGAGATGAGCCTGATTCTTCCAGTTCCACATTTATTTGGTACCGAGTCAGGTATGAGGAACAAAGAGAATAATCCAGAGATGTTGATTCACCAGAGGTGAAGGCATCTTCTGTGGAATCAGAGCCATGGCTTGGTCTTCACCCACCTCCTCTTTGCTTTGTGACCATGGGAACTTTTCTGATCCTGTCTGCTTCTCAGTTGCCTCAACTGTAAAATGGAGATGGCAGTAATATTACCACATGTGGCCAGAGTTTACAGAGGACACGAGGGAGAAGAGGGTGACAGGAAAGAAGGTCCAGAAGCACCCTGGCTACAGAGGACTTGGGGCTTTATCCACTCCATGTGTCTTAGCTTTAATCTGTGTGGGTTGAGAAGGCATTGGGAGTTTCCGCTAGAGGAGAGGCTGGATTCGTCTTATATTTAAAGGCATCATTTGATCTTTAGGCAGAGAAGAGATTTCTGGATAAGTGAAGAAAAGAGAGATGGGTAACAGTACATTTGCAGTAACTCAGGTGAGGGCAGTGTGGCCAGGTGGCAGGGAGGGAATGGTGTGAAGTGACGGGGTTCTGTGAGTACTTGGGAGAAGACTCAGTAAAGCTGTTGCTTAAATACGAAGGTTTTTGTTTCTCTTGTCAAATTTGCACAGTTTTTAGTCACTTCTCCAAGTTATTTTTTCTTTCAATTCTAGCAATTATATCTAGGAACTTTGCACTAAGCTACATCTCTGAGTCTTTTATATTTATATTTTACATTTTGAGACAGAGTCTTAGTAAACTCTTCAGCTCGGCTCTAACTAGGGCTCTTCCTGCCTCAGCCTCCAGAGTGCTGGGGTTACAGGGGTGAACTGCTGTGCTTATCTTCCAACCACTTTTCATCCTGTCTCCATTCTCCAGCCCATCCATGACTCTGACGGTACAGTGATGTCCCACAGGCCCTGGCAGTGTGACCGTCCTGCGCTTAGTGTGTTATGTTTTATCTCTTCTTGGGTCACTTTTATTACTCTGTCTCTCAGTTCACTGATTTATTCCTGTTCCATCTGTTTTGATATTGAGCCCATCTTCTGGCCTTTTTATTGTTGTGATTTCAGTTCTAAAATTCCACTCTTTTTCTTATAACTTCTACCTTTGCTGAGATATTTCTCTGTGAAAGTGTTCTGTTTTGTTCTTTTTTTCTGCATTGAAGTGTGGTAGTCACTGCTGATTAAAGCATTTTGACCAGGCAGCTTTAAACCTAGGCCAAGTAATGCTACACGTCTGTCCCCTTGGCTTGCGGTCTTGGTAATTGTGTTTTCTTGTTTGGTTTAAAATTTTTCCAGTACTTTGTGTGATGAGCAACTTTTGCCAGGCATCTATTTTTGGTATCATGCTGGGAAATTCTAGGTGCTATTTGTACGGTGTGTTTTAAGTGGTTTTCTTTGATCCTGCTCTGCCAGGGCCAGGGGAGGAAGTGTCTCCTCTACCAGGAACAGGTAGAAGTCCAAGCCCTTACTCAACTCCACTGACCTCAGAGAGACCCCTTTCCATTGGCAAGAGGTGGAATTCTGGTACCCACTTGACAAATGGTCTTATTACCTCTGGACCTTGGTGACATCCCTTGCTTTCCACCAATGATACCTGCCATTGCAGGTGAGAGGAACTGCTCATTCTTGCCTGGCGGAGGTAGGAGGCAAGGAAGTCTCACCATGTGGCTTCCACTGAGGCTGCAGAATGGATGGGGCCAGGTGGCTCATTTCCAACCAACAGAGATGCAAGTCACAGCCACTTGCTTGGCTTTTGCTGACTCTGTCACTGAAGTGTGTGGAGATGCCCTGTGACAGTTTTCACACAGTCAAATCTGAGCTCCCCACTTGCCTGGGTGGGTAGAGTGTGGACCTGGCTTCATTTTAGTTGTTTCATGTCAGTAGAAATCTGTCTTGGTTACTTTTCTCATTGCTGAGATAAAATACCTGATACCCAAATGGAGGAAGGACAGGTTTCTTTAGCTCACTGCTATGGAGGTTTCAGTCCATGCTCAACCAGCTCCACGACAGTGGCATGGCGGAGGAGCAGCAGTGCATGGTGGTGGAAGACAGAGAAAGCAACAAGACCAACAGAAACCCGAGCTCTCCTTTCCTCTCTTCTGTCCAGGATTTGAGTTGGAAGCTCTCATCCCTTTGGCATCACGTTTCTCTAATCTTCATTAATAAGGATTGACATCTGCCTTTCTGTATTTCAGGTCTTGGATTCTTTTGGAAGAGAAGTCAGTGATGCTTAGAACACCTCTGCAGTTGAGTCTTTCTGATGTTTCCGTATAATCAGATTCAGGCTCAGAATTTTTGGCAGAAATAGGAAATAATGGTGTGGGATTTTGGGTTCAGTTACAATGTTTATCTGTTGCAATCCCATGATTTAAAAAAACATTCTCTTCTCTTCTGTCTGTTTATTCATTCATTGTTTGTAGCAGGATTCTCACCTACTCAAAGGTTCATCACCTGTTGCTGCATTTATTAATTTTCAGGTTTCTGTGTCACTGAACACTAGAACCCCAGTGAATTCATTTATGTATCTTTTTTTCTAGATTTTTATTTTAAAAACAAAAAAGGATAAAAAAATATGGAAATTTCAAAACAAAAAATGGGAAATTAACATTAGGTAATATATTGCATTTTGTTATCTTCAATGTAGTTTTTCAGATTATAAGATTTAGGCATGAAAGAAATGCTCAGTCAAACAATGAACAAACTTCTTTTTGATTAACTAACAGAAATCAATAGTATAGTCATCTATGTCACACACACACACACACACACACACACACACACACACACACACTCTTCTCCTTTCTTTTTCTCCCTGAGGCGCGTGGTCTCCATTGCTCTTCCATCATCAGAATCAGCCATCTCTACAAGGTGTCTTGTTTCCTTTTAATGGAGATTCCTTCCTGGACATCATGGAGTTGGTGTTAGGCTTCCCATTGCTATCGGAAATGTGTTGTTTCTAGGATTTATTAGTGGACAAGGAATGTGTATTCAAGATTCAGTTCTCCATGTACACATGCATACACAGATCCATTCACATAGATTTCTTTCTGTACTGCAAAGCCTATGTGTAATTCATCCCTGACATATCCCACTTTAATCCAACATCCTAAAGTTTATTATAAATTTCTTCACTCCATATTTATATCTCCTTTCTCTGACAGTCAAAAGCCTAGTTTCCACTTATCTCAGTGTGTTTGTTGTTGTTGCTTTGTTGTTTTCACTGTTGTTGTCTAAAACTGCTGAACAAGTGCTACATAACATTCAAGGAGATTCCTGGTCCCCGTTCTAGGAACTAGTAAGTGTAATCTTGCATGAGAAATGGTCATGAAAAGGTGTGATTAAGTTAAGGGTCTTGAGATGGTGAGATTACCCTGGGTTACCTAGCTGAGCCCTTCCAGAGTGATTTTTTCCAGTGTTTTTATCCGAGAGAGGAAGAGAAAGAAAAAAACAGAGACAGTGAACACAGTGCAGCAGCAAAGGACAGCGCCCCAGAACTGCAAGTCAAGTCACAGCAGACCCACAGCAGCTGTTTCCAGGGGCAGCACGTGGTGCATTCTGGGCCAGAACAGCTCAGTGAAGCCCGTCCTAGCAGCAATTTGACTTTGGCCTGACATTGTGAATTTCACGTTCTGGCCTCCTGAATTGTGTTACAAAACATTTTCATTGCATTGAGCCCCTGATGGTGGCGGCCACAGGCAACGAGTGCACCCAAAATGTAATCAGGGCCCCTGTGCCCACTGTGGCCTTGGCTCCAAAACGTGGAGCTCAAGCTGTGCTGCTGACTTCTGCTTGGCCCAGGTAGCACTGGACCTTGATAACAAGACAGCATGGACACAAGCTCCATGCAGGCTCTCACTCTTAATCTGGTCTTAGTTCACTTTTCTTTGTTAAATGCTACCTGTAAGTATTGCTGTGTGACAAATCACTCCAGTATTTAGTGACTTAAAAACAACCACGCTTCTACCTGTGAGTATATAGGTCAAGGATTCAAGGAGGGCTCAGCTGGACAACTTTCTGTGGGGTCTCATGGAACCGGACATAGCTGCCAGCTGGGGCTGCAGTTACCTGAATGTGCACCTGGGCTCCAAGTCTAAGTTGGCTTGCTGGTACAGCTGGAGATGGGGACAAATTACAGCTTGTACAGCAGCCACTCTTTCCAATGCGTAACTACCCAAGGACTCTCTCTGTCTGGCAGTGGCTTCCCCCAGAGTAGGAGCACCAAGAGAACCACACGGGTGCAGGGAGACATTGCTCTGAGGAGGTTTTTGAAGACACAGAATGTTTCTTCTTACTCCAAAAGCCCATCAACTGAGGCATGGATAAAAAACACATGAGTTTTAATAGAATGGAATATTACTCAGCCATAAAGTAGGACAAACTAGAGACTTCTATAATAAATGGATACATCTCAATACCACACTCATAAGTGAAATAAATCAGGCCACGCGTGTAAACATTGTGTTGTCTCACTAGTGTGAGAAACGGAATGAGAAAATAAGATCAGATATCGGGAATAAGGAAGGAACTGTCAAAAGTAAAAGAAAAACTGTGATTGAGGAATGGAGAAAGGAAGAAAAGGAAAAGGAAAAAAATACATATATGTATGTGTGTGCCTATAATTATATGATATATATTTACAAGATAGTTAAAATAGTTATACAGCTAGTAACTCCTAGTTCACTGAAAAGAAAGGTTTGTACTGATAATCTTTGGACAATATTCCATGCCTGCATCTTACTCTCTAAACAACTCATGAATATAACAATGCACCATGTAAGAATTATTGTTACCCTCCTACTAGCTTCTTTTGAAACTCTGTTCTGTTATTATTTTTAATATTTTCTCTTTAAGAAAACGTCGCTTCTGCTGAACTTTAATTTTTGACTGGACTAGAATGTAAAAGCAAAGGACAAAGACTTGATGTCCTGGTGTGCAGAACACTGAAGAATCTCCAGTCACTGCTTTAAGCCTTCTGTTTAACCTTTTACCATCTCTAATTCATTTTACCCATCCATAAGTGCCACTCTGCTGTATTTACTGTGGATGAAATATGTTTATTCTTGAGAGACATGCAGTGATTGACTGGCGAGCATATTATTATTCATCTTTACAATTATTATTATGTTCTTAATTCTTGGCTTAAAGTTTAAACACTTCCTTTTTAACACTATGGTTTGGAGACCTATCCATTTTTATGTTCTTCTATGTAATACTTCAGTCTCCTTACATCTTCTTGAGCCACGTAAAATTTTCAACCTTGAAACACTATTTGATGGTTTGAATTTTGGCTGTTAAAAAATATATTGAAATCCTAAATTCTGATACCTGTTATCTAATTTGGAAATAGGGTCCCAGCAGATGCAATCCAGCGAGACTACACTCCTTAGGGTGGGCTCCTTAACCCTTTGCTGTAACAGGTGCCTGTATCCAGGGGGACTGTCACATGACAGCGATAGCATTGATGACAGCAATGCGTCTACACATCAGGGACACCGAGGACAGCTGACAGCTATGGGATGTTGGAGAGAGACTCAGAGCTTTTCTTTCTCCAGGATTCCAGCAAGAACTATCCCTACTGACACCTTGATTTTAGATTTCTAGTTTCCAGGACTACGAGATTAATTTCTGTTGCTTTAAGACTTATTATTTGTGACACAGCAGAACTTGGCATCATCACAAAACACTCACTGCACCCAGTGAGGGACACACGGGGGCAAAATGAAATCAGTAGCACCTGGGAGGCACTGGACACTCACTTGGTGTCCACTACACAATCGTTCTGCGAGTTACAGAGGTAAATATCTGCCGCCATCTCATCTGCCCTCTTTCTCTGCCTGTGAAGGCCATTCTGCTCCTGAACACAGGCATGTTCTGTTCCTCCTTACAAACTTGCCATCTCTCTAAGCTCATGTTGTGAGTCATTGATTGTTCTCCCCAGGAAACATGCTCCCTGTCATGGTTTAGAGATAGGGGTGACTTGGGAGATTCCAGTCATCACATTTCCATCCCCATCATCACCCTCCCAGCAGCTAAGATGAATCACGGTTACTTCTGCTTTCTCCGTGTCCTTCCCAGAGACTGAGAATCCCAGTGTTTTCACCCAACCATTGATCACTGCCCAACACAGTATTTGAAGTGAGATACTTAGGAAATATTTATAATAAATTCAAATCAGTTTCGTTGCACAGGAATTAAAGGACTATTTGCATGTTTTCTTTCCCAAAGTTTACCTTGTCTCAATTTTCCATTGTTTTATGTACAATAATATGATAGAAAAAAATTACAAGTGAATGTGTCATGAGATGCATGTGTTTATAAAGTAAGTGCAATCACTGACATAATTGAGCTTTATGGTTTATTAGCTAAAAGCATTTTTTTAAATATTAGAATCACAAAGGAATATTTACTTAACATTTGAATTGAGTCCTGAAAATAGCAAGCTGACCAGGCCTCGCCCTGGAAGGAATTTGTCTTAAGCTGAGAGCTATTATCTCATCTGTGAAAAATAAAACCAAATTAGGGCAAGCTATTGGAGATCGATTTCAAGTTATCTGAAAATAAAAGAAAGGTATTTTGTGAAGCTTGTGTGTAAAGAGATGAGGTGTGTATGTCCTGGCGGCCTCTTGTTCCCCTCCTTTCCATAGTATTATGTGGTATTCTGAGCTTTTAATAAGCAGACAGAGAACCACACAGACTCTTCCTTCCCTTTCTCTAAGTCATTCGCGGTGCAAACATCAGCGTTTACACCAACTGTGAACAAGGACAGACTTTGAAAGACATGTTTTATCCATGAGCTGGTCACGTCAGTGGAGGGCACTGACCAGCATTTCTCTACTGTGAGAATCCCTGTTATGAGGATGTATTTCTGGGAGCAAGATGGGCCATTTTGGCATGAGAAGTTGAGGGCTGGGGTGGAATAACAGTGATACAGTCACCCCAGATGCCCCATTCCCAAGGTCACTGTGTCCTCCCACTTTTACAGAGGAGAAAACTAAAGCAATTAGGTGTGACCAAGGACCCCTGGAAGCCCCTTCAGCTTGGAATTTTATTTGTTCTTCATTTGCTATTTCTATCTATTTTCTATTTTATTTAACAAAGAAACAAACACCCACCTTCCCCATTCTAACAGGGAGGCCATGGCCTCGCCTGTGAAAAGGCCGCCTTCTCCTGGTGAGGTCAGGCTGGGGTCCAGCCCCGTCACTGTCCTCCTTCTGTGTTGAGCCATTCGGCCTTGGGGAGTAGTTGTCCTCCGACTGGGCCCCAAGATGTCCATTCTGAAACTAAGGAGCCCGCGAAGAGGCTTGTTCCCTGGTAACTTTCAGAGAAAATACGCAAGTGAGCTGCCTGCGGCGCTGAGCCTGTCATGGAGAGATGCATGGCTCCTTTGGACTAACACAAGCACTGCTTTGTACGCTTCCCTTCAGGATGTTAACCCTGGAACCTTCACACAAACAAGTGTATCATCACTGCTTGAAAAACAGTAATCTCTGTCACACCTTCTCTGCCATAACCCATGCAGCTCCTGAGGTTCTTGGGGTGCAGGACCATGACAGAATGAAAATAAAGAAGACACAAAGCTGGGGTCCCTTACCCTCCTGATGGGGAGGAAAGGAGCTGGCCCCACCTTGCAGGGCTGATTGTACCTTTTAGCAACCTAATGCCACATGACACTCAGTTGTCCTAGTGGCCCACTCTTCAGATGGTCCTGGGGCCAGGTATTCTCTGGGCTGAGGCAGCTTCTTCCCATGGTACCCCAGGGGCTCTTTGCTCTTGGCTTGGTCATGCTCCAGCCTTGCTCCTGTGGTCAGTTTCCAGCTTCAGTGGCTCCCCACGCTTTTCTGCTCCCTGTCTGGCACCAGAGGCTGGCTGAAGGTCAGCTTCTGCCTCTCAGCAGCCCTATGTGGAGGACCCCCAGGCAACCAGAACCCTGCACTCCCTTTGATCTCTGCAAACCTGCCACATGCTTATGCTTCAGTGGTTTTGCACCTGGACCACTGAGTTCTTACAGACAGAAATGAACACATGCCAGTATCAAAATGACACATGAAAACTGACCGAAAATTACTGCTTTCAAAGGATGTGGTCTCTATAAATGTTTGAGTTGGCCTCCTGAGTCTCAGTCAAGGATTCTTGTCTCTCAGCAAATCCTAAGGTGCCATTTTTTTGAGCCTCTTTCTCCCTTTATGTGGTTCTTTGTGTTTATCTCAATTTATTGTCCCACCTCAGTTACAGTGAAGCATGTATGAGAATTTATTTAGATTAGGAGAGTGAGACAAAGCTTGGAGAGATCAGAAAATGCTTGACTTACCCAAAAAGCTTTGATTCTACTTTGTAAAACAGAAATGTAAATAATTAGCACTGCGCTATAATATCAGTGAGCCAGTTGTCCTGCATGTGTCCTGGGAGGTCCTGTGACAGCTGATTCCCATTCCTTCTCTCATTTAGTGTCACATGTCTGAGAGGTGAGGTCTCACCTCCCCTGTGCAGGTTTGGAAGCTGAGCTCAGATGCTGGCCCAGGTTGTCTGCCCAGGGTAGAGCAAGTGAGGGTGTTCCAGTGTTTGTTCCATGAGACTGAAGCTTCTCCGACCAGACTGGCTGTGAACTGACAGACATTTCCCAGGTCATCTTCAAATTCTTCATGGTGTATTCCATGCTGTCTTCTGTTTGAAGATGGCCTTGCTGTCTTTTCCCCCTTTGGGGGCTGGAGCACAGAGGCATGATCCAGCTGTCCTCCTTACCCATGACACAGAGTTGTGTTGTCACTGCGTATCTGTTTCCTCCTCTACATCAAATCCCTTCTTCATTCCCTCAGGAGTGGGGGCCGCAACTCCGATGCTCTTAGGAAACCCCCTGACCCTGGCATCACACATATATCCTTTTCATATTTTCTTAACTCACATTCGTATGACTGAACAGCAAGTTCAGTAAATAATGCAGATTCTTCTGGTGTTCCTTCTAAGCGATCTTAGGGTTTGTGTTCCTGACTAGATTGGTATCAATTAAAGAGCCTAAGAGAGAAAGCCTGGCACTGTACTGCAGCTTTCTCTACACAGAGTGATCTACAATTCCCGGAGCAGGAAACCAGGTCCTCTGGTGTGTACTCTTGGGAGGTGGAGTCACATGATACTGCACAAATAAAAATTGTCCACTTTAATAAAAAAGCTGTAGGTTCCTGAGTTAGATCTGAATGTGCAGGTCATGACACATACTGCTTTTCAAGTCAGTAGGGCACACACACTATTTGAGACATACTAAACTGTAAAATTTTTTGTTGTGCATCTTCTACTGAAATTTCCCTGGGTGCTTCTGTGCTGTGTCTAGTAACTCTCACAGTATTATGCTCCATAAATGCTACGTGAAATGACCAAGGAGGTCCTGCAGAAGGGAGTGACCACCAGGAGACAACTGTGAATGTCACAGTGCATGGAATAGGAGACTGCAGAAGCCAAATGAAAAGGAAACCTGAGCTGATTCGGACTGGAAGCCCTGCTAATTCTGAGCACATTTAGAGGTCACAGGAGCAGGTTAATCCCAAAGGGCTTATGAATTTGGTCTGGTACAAGGAAACAATTTGTAACCTTAGAAAGAAGTTAGAATACAAGGGATTATAAGAATGCTACCATTAATTTGGGGGATAAAGTGTATGTAATATAAGGAAGTAAAAAATAAATGTCCTCCCGCAACCTCCCCACTGCTAGACCCCACCCACAGCATTTTTTTATTTGGATTCCTATGGTTTATGGAAAGTGAAAAATTATCTGTATGTATAATGCAAAATTATTTGCATATCTCCTGTTTGCTAGTCAGTATCCTGTTCTCCTTTAGCGGAAGTTAGTTCTAACAGCTGTGGATGAATTTTTTAATGATAATCTCAAATGTAAAAATTTCTTCTCCTATAGCTGTTTTATTCTAAAGCTTGTCAGCTTTATTGCATAGATGTCCTCTTCGTCTCCTGAACAGAAAGCTATTTTTCTTTCTTTTTTTTTTTTTACTATGAAAGCATGGAGGTCTGCTCATTTTCACTGCTGGGGAGTGGGACAGTCTCTCATGCATAGTGGTGGTGTCAGGCAAAAAGCCAAACCAGGGAGACCCTGTATCTTTCTGGTTGCTCTGTTTCACATGCTTATTTGAAACGAATGTGCAGGGAGAGCACAAACGTGAGGCCTGGGCACCCTCAGCAGCATGCAGATATGTTACAGACATGTGGTACCCACATAGCATGACATGTACTCATTCGGCCCTGCTCTCCACACATTAGCACAACACAAAGCCCTCCCTGTACTCCAACAGGGTGGTCTGGGCAGGCTCTGAGATGCTGGGGGAGGAAGGCATCCCCATTCAGGACAAGGAGGCTTGGACAATAGTGTGGGAACAGCTTGCATTTATTTTTCTCTCTAACCTGTCTTCCAGCCAGGCACAGCGATGGTAGTAACCATAACCTCCAGGAGGCACAGCAAAGATCCCCAAGACAACATTTCCTCTCCAACTCTGTGAGCCCCAACTCTCTCCACTCCAGGGCAGGCACTGCTTGCAGCATCTCAGGTTTCCTTTGCTCTGCTGTATGCACCTGGGCCCCCAGAGGACTGAAACCCTGACATGGGCAGAAATGACTGCTGGTGTCCTATTCAGTGACTTCAGGAGATCACAGCATTTTCCACCACTGTAAAAGGTGACCCAAGGACACCAGGTGGCCCAGCAAAGCACTGCTGTACTCTCCAGTGTCTGCCACTGGGGAGGACTCAATAGGAGACCAGCATTACCAGAGGAGTGAGTCAGAACAGAAAATCATTACAAGAGATTTGGAAAATAAATGTAATCATTAAAGATACATACTGGAAATGCAGACCAGGACCTACATGCTGAACCCAAACTGGACCCTATTGGCTAGGAGACAGTATTCAAATAGGAACAACCCAATGTGCCTTCTGAAACAATAACTACCACTTCCAGGTCTCAGTTAAAATAAATCAGTCTGTGTACTAATAACCAGGAACACCACACTGTTATGGCTTGATAGATGGGGCTATTCAGAGGTAGTTGTGTCTAGGGTTTGTGCTGCCAGGATCAAGCATGTGCTTCTGGGATTAATTTACAGGGCAATGCTAAGATTAAGGTGTGAGTGCTGTTCACCTCGAAGGCAGGTGGCCTAGGGTAAGTGTAGGGAACATATACAGCACTAGTGTGTGGTTTGTCACTTGTTCCTTGGTTGCTTTTGCTGCCTCTGCCTGCCATGGACTGTCTTCTCTCCTCTGCCAGGCCTCTCTGCCTTGGGGCCAGCTGATTATGACCTGTAATCTCCATAGACTGTGAACCAAAATGAATCCTTCCTCCTTTAACATTGGATGTTGGGTATTTTGTCTCAGTAATTAGAAAGAGTAATTAATATGCACAGCTTGAGAAAATAAACAATAGGTACAAATGCTGAGATGGATCAGCTGTGGGAATTATTCCACAATCATTCTAAGTCAGGCATCATAAAAATGCTCAACAAGAAATTAAATAATTATTTTTAAAGAATGAAAAAATCAGAGCACAGGCATAGAAGTTAGGAAAATAGATGAAAGAAAGAAGGAAGGAAGGAAAGAAAGAAAGAAAGAAAGAAAGAAAGAAAGAAAGGAGAAAGACAACATATTAACAATTTTAAAAGAACAGAATAGGAAAAATAAAAGAAGCAGTTAAAGGAAAGGAAATGAGCTGAGTTCCCTGCAGACTAGAGTGGAGATAAAGGAGAAAAGATTTGGGGAAACTGAAGACAGATAATGAGATTTGCCCAGTGAAAATGTCAGAAAACAGATTTTAGAAGCAGAACAGAGCAATGGGGATCTGTGGGCCAATAAGAAAGCTTTGAGTTTTGTGTCATTAGAGTCACAGACAGAGATGGAAGAGACAGAGAGTGTCGGGCTGAAGTGGGTTTGGGAAAAAAACCTCTGAAACCGTCTTAAGTTTGGCAGAGAGAAAGCTACAGGGCTGATAAGATGAGAATTTTCAAATAAGACCAAATCAAAGGAATTCACGCCAGGATACATCAGAATTCAATTTCCCAAAATAGGAAATCACAGTAATACAAATTTAAAAACAGAGGGAAATGACACTGTGGGAAGGGTGCTGAGGAGCACCAATTCTAAGACCACAGATTCCTTATCTGAAAGCACAGGATTAGAAACACGGAAAGGTAGAGAAAATATGTCAAAACAGAAACCTATTCCTGGTAAAACCATCTTTCAGGAATGAAGGGGAAAGAAAGATGTTTTCAGGTAAAAGACAAACCAGTGGCTCTGTTGCTAGCAGAGCTGTGCTTAAAAAAACAGTCAGAAGGACATCGCCAGACAGAAGGAAGAGATAACAGAAGCCAAATTCACTGGGGAAGAGTAAGAGCCTTCCGGCTGAGATACTTCATGGCTTGGAATGTGACTACAGGGCTCAGGATGTGGACCAATGGCAGTGGTAGTGTTTACCACGTGCTGGGTTCCATCTCCAGCACACTCCCCACAAAGTGGTGCAGTTATAACCCCATAGGGTGGTAGGATCCCATAATTGCATCCACAACTGTGTAGGCTTTGAGTTTTGAACTGTACAATCTTTAAAGCCCCTTTCCACTGCCCTAAGAACCCTTGGGGGACTCCCTCAGACATGACTGATGCACCTGGGGAAGGTTCTGCTTTGTTTGGTGGCTACAGCTCAGCCTGCATCTTCAGGGATCAGCTGGGGCATCCAGTGTCCTGCGCTCAGCCAAACTCCAGAGAACTTTGGTTGTGTTTGGCAGCAGACAGCTGAGTCAGCATTCAGTGAAGTCCAGAGTGGAGCAGTTGAAGATGTAGGTGGAGCAGACCACAGGGGGACAGGACCAGGCCAGTTAGATGTGGTTCCCAGAGGATCCATAACCCGGAACTGTGTGGATGAGAAGCCAACTGGAGGGGAGGAGCACACTGAGTGCCTCCCTGACACTCAGGGAAGAAGCACTGGGTGTCCTGGAGGAGTTGTCCCGCCATCTGAGTGAGAAGCCAAGAATGTTGGTGAGATCACACCAGGCACGAGTGGTGGCTGAGGCTGCCATGGGAACTCCAACAGATACAAATGACAAGAAGAGGCCAAGAAACACCCGTAGAGGCAGCGGGGAGAGAGCAGGTCTCATTCTGAAATCTGGGATTAATGGTGGAATGCAGCCCTCAGGGGAGTTGGGTCTTACACCTTTAGGACCAGCAGTTGTCACCCATGACAAGACCTGGATTCTCAGCAGGCTCAGTATCCACTCAGTGCACATTCATGCTGGTCTTGCTGGTTCACATGCTGACACAGAGGCCAATGCAAGCAACCAACAGGTGGAAACAGATTTTAGAGCCAGTCAGCTGGCCACAGAGCCAGAGACAGCTGGAGTGGATGTTTGCAGACTGGTGACTCTGGGGACAGTCACAGACCCTAAAATGTTTGAAAATAAGACGTTTCCAGGTGCTGCGGCTCTCAACAGTCCAGTTCAAGAGTAGACAGGGTAAAGGCATTGTATTCCCTTTAGAAAGAGAAAGTACCCAAAGCCTACAGATGATTTTAGAAAGTGAAGTTGACTTCATCTCTTCAGAGAAAAGTTTGCACCATTTTTCCTGTCACCGATGTTGTTAGTTAATAAACGGGCAGAGAGGACAGTGATGACTTCAGTTTTTATTCATAAAGTTCTTCCTTGCTTCCTGTAGAAAAGTCAGTTCATCTTTAAGAAAAATTTGCTTTTCACTTTGTTCTGTTTTGGGGCACATTTCCTGGAGTCCAAGTCCACTCAGGGCTGGGGAGCAGGGCATGGGATGGTGCTGCATAGCCAAATTTTGGTCCCCTGGCCTCAGACGTGGGGTTGCACTTGCCCATGTGACTCCCAGCACCTTCATTGGAGAGATGCCCACTCCTATGGCAGAGGGGTTACAACCCTCTATCCTGTGGTTAGTTCTCATGAGAGAACTTCATAAGACACGGCGAGACTTTGTGTCCACCTAGTGCTGTAACATTAGTGGTGTGGAAAAGCATCCATCCCATCCCATAGATAATGAGCTTAATGTGCCATCAGGCTGTGTGCCCTGCATCTCACGGTCAGTTATGCAAGTTCATTCCTCCACGCCTCTGGCCTCTGGCATGAGCTGCACAGCCTGCATATCAAAAGCAGGTCCCTGTGACCGTGAAGGAGGTGGATCCCCAAGTGCACTCAGAAGCAAACCCCCTCTTTTCTGTGCATATACAGGAAACAAACAGTTCACCTCTAAGGATGCAGGACAGCTCTGATCCTAAACCACACCTCAAATTAGCCTTTTTAGATGATAGCTGCAGGCCATATCAGCCCCCACTAATTTTCTGTCATCTCGTCTGGTTGACTTGCCATGTGTATTAGTTATTTAATTGCCATTGTAAAGTAGGAGGTTGGAAGGGATTTCCTGACAAATTCTAGGTCTCCGCTTATCCCCCAAACACTAAAACAAAACCGATGTTTGTCCACAGGGCCCTTTCATGGCTCCTCGGAAATTACTTGGAAATAAAGAAGCACCTACTTCCTTTGGGTACAGTTGAGCTGTTCATCTCCCCATCAGCGTCCATAGCTGCCCTCAAACTGGCCGACTTGACTTTTCTGCCTGGTGGGCATTGAGGTGCTCACATCTAGCGCGCAGTGAATAAACGGCATGCACAGATGAGTTCTATTTCTTTATTTTTCATGTTTTAATTTTTTAGTCCCTGGGATTGAACTGCGCATGTGTTTTCATGCACACCTTTCCTGTGCGGGTCCTTTTGTCGATCCAGGCTAACGTGTCCACATCCATCTCTGTCCTCGGCTAAGTGCAAAGCTCTGAAGTCAGGCTGGTGCTGGCTGCATTTGAACCTTGATTCTGGCCAGTTGCAGGACACTGGGAAAAGTCCGAGCTTCACAGAGCCTGTTTCTTTAGCTGTAAACAGGGTGGTAATGGCAGCTACGTCTCTGGACCACATGAGAAGAAAGGAGGCCCTGCTGGAAGACCACACCTAGCGAGGCAGGAGTCAGGAGTCCCGCCATGGCCAGTGCAGGTCCAGATGAGCTGAGAAAACCACGCCTTCTCCATGTCATCCGCAGGTCCCGTCTCCAGGAACCCACACACCAAACGCAGGGATGCAGAGGCTCACTGGCTGGAGGGGACAGCTTCCACTCAGGGACTTTCTGAGAACTATGATGGAGCAAACAGCCAGTAGATTCACTGTCATTTCACGAAGGTCAGTGCAGGACAATGGTCCTCACTGACACAAGTCCTCAGGACAGATCTCCGGAAAAAGGAAGCATGAATGAACAGGTAGTTGGCTCTAGAAAGATCCAGAATGAGAGCATCTACATGGATGAAGGAAGCACAGAAACTGAACTCTTCACTGATGGGACAGGCCTAGGAGGAAGCTCCAGAGAGCGCACCATTGCATGCAGGCTCGCCAGCGCCCGGGTGAGATGGATGGGCTGCTACTCCTGTTCCAGCTGAGTCAGCTGATGTGCAGGTAAGGGACTTCCTCATAAGCCACAGGTGCAGGAATTCAGCTAAACCAGGATAGGGAGGGACCACCCTCAGTTACCAGCTCTGCAGTTCAGCTTCACCCTGGGCTTCCGGGTGGCCTTCCACAAGCCCGGTGTCACCAGACAGGGCCATGGCCAGCCCAGCCCAGCCCCTCCCTATTTACCTGGGTGGTTCTTGTTCCACATCTGGTGGAACCCATGAACCGATGCCAATTTCAACCTCTAACCATTAACCTTGGACACTCAAGAGCCTGCGGTGGATGAACAAAGCAGTAGCAAGAACAAATTCAAGAAAACCTGCACCTCACATTTATGTAAGAAAATCTCCAGGTAGTCACCTTGAGCGATTTCTAAATCGCGCTTCCAAGTTCGTTGCATTCTTCCCTATGGGCAGGAAGACTGTGTCTGAGTTTAATTTTTCCCTGAGCACTGACAAGATTGGATATAAAGATGGTTGGCTGATATTATATTATTCCTAAACTTGGGAGGTCCCCTACTCGACAGGGACGCATGAATCAGCCTGTCCTTGTTTAGCAGGCTCTGTCTGGAGGGCAGAACACTGGATCACACCCACTAATCACCCATTAAAGGGTGAGTGCTGGTGGTGGCACAAAGAGCTTTGTCAGTGCATTAACTGAAACTATCACTGAACAAGCCAGGGGAGCTTGGCTAATGGCTGTGGAAAAGCAGCTTTGCAGTCAATGGTGACTGATGCAACCAAACAGCACAGTAAATACCCTGGCTGGCTTTCTGATAGGAAGTCATCAGGCGGGGTCATCCTCACTGTGGAGTATGAGGCTGCTGAGGCAAAGCAGAAGGTCGGGACGGTGGCCTGGAGGTCACATCTGGTCATCCTGGGTCCTGCTGTGCAGGCTTTCAGTGTCCCAGTGAAGGGACGGTGCCTACCTTGTGCTCCTGAGCTCAGTACTTCCTGCTTCCTCACATGGACTGACCAAGGAAGCCTCGGGGCTGGCCCCACACTTTCAGTAAGAGTTTTGCAGGACAGTACTGGGGAGCCCCTGCCAGTGCCTGCCCCGAGCTCCCCACAGCCCTGGAGATTCTGCCCTCCAGTTCGTCCACATATGCAGAAGTTATCGGTTTTATTTCCATCTTCATGCTTGGCTTTTGGCTCACTTATTTTTATTTCTTTCTTATTGCTTTCATTAGGATTTTCAGCCTTTGCAAACTTACAAGTGCAGACTGCACTTTATCATGGCTCTTTTATTTAAAATTTCTCGATTTCTTATAAAAATGATGATTAACTGAATGTTCATTGGCTTTTTCATCTATTTTCTTGTAGTTATATTTTTAATACACTCTCAAGTTAGCATTAATAAATCCAGGAGTATCCCTGTGATTATTTCCATGTTAATCTTTGCTTTAGCACAAGTACACACAAAATGCCCCATCTAGGATATGGGTGATGATTCTGAAAGAAACGGACAAGATAATTTTATTTTGGAAGTGATGTAAATAATAAAATAATCAGCCAGCCCTCCATCTCTGTTTACTGTCACTCTGGACTAGAGCTCCGGGTCACTCTGCCCTCCTCTCCTCCTTTCTTTCTTCCTTCCAGACTGGCTCACACCAAGCTGCTAAGTTGCCCAGGGTGACACAGAGCCTGTCGTCCTCCTGCCTCAGCCTCTCAAAGAGCAGGGATGACATTATCATAAACATATGTCTGGCCTGAGACCCAGGATGCTGCCATTTCCGAGGCGGGCTGGGCAGCTCACAGCAGTCCCTGCTGGTAACAAAGGCAGGCCAAGGGTGGGTAATCAACTTCCGCAGACCGGAAGCTACTGACTTTATTTTCTTTGCATCCCCCATCCGGAAATGTTGCTGTCAATCATCAATGTCACATATTTTGAGTTTTATTTCCTTAAAGATCAAAATTTTAAAGCACAGAAAATTGGCAGAGTGAGAGAAAGGTATAGTGTCTGGGAAATAAGAAAACAACCCTCACATGAGGAAGCAGACAGAACTCAATTTAAAAATATAAAATTGCATTGCCTTGGATAAGAGGCTTCCGTGGCGTCTGCACCCATGCAACCAGTCTGGCCATCACTTCACTTAGTGCCTGCCCCTGCCTTCCTGGCCATGGTAATTATTGCTGCCAGGAAAATGCTTTCCTCAGTGTGGGGCTGGGGCGCCGAGGCCCCTGTGATGGAGGGGAACAGAGTTGCCCTGTTTGTGCTGCAGACAGGGTTCGTTTCTCAGCACCCTGCTACATGCTCGGGGATCCCTGAGGGGCCTCTCCTGCTGCAGGTCAGCATCCTGCTGCTCTCTCCTTGGAAAGAGGACCCAGGCTTTGGGCACAGCCTGGCAGGACTCTAACTATCTCCTCCCCTCACTACCTTAACTGAGATTCTCCTTCCCCCTTATCCAGGCATGATTGGGTTTCTTCAAAAGGCTTTGTGCTACAATAGTCCCCGGGGTCAGAGGGAAAGTGGGATGTGTTCCTTGTCTGTTTCTGGGCTTTTCCTTGTGGACAACAACATTCAGCAAGAAGCATCTTTCCTAAGTCAACGACAAAGAAAAAAGAGGAGAAAAGGTGCAGCTTTACAAATCTTTGGATTTTCCCAGCTATGTTCAACACATGGTTGCAGAAAAACTTTAAAAAATGGTGTGTGTGTGTGTGTGTGTGTGTGCATGTGTGTGTAAGACAGGGTCCCGCTATGTGATTCAGGTTGAACTTGGGCTCACTCTGTAGCCCAGGCTGGCCTCAAACGTCCAAGGATCCTCCTGCCTCAGTCTCCTGAGTGCTGTACTACCAAGCCCAGCTTAAACATGCATTATTTTTATACCTAATTTTCCGCAACCAGGTACTTCAGAAACTATGCAGGAGAACAGAGAAGCCATAGCATTGTTCCTCCCCTCTACCCTGTGCTCACTCCTTCAATCACCCTGCATCATTAACATTCAAGGAAAGGCCAAGTGGTAGAGTTACTTTGACCTTGTCTTTGATGCCTACAGCTGAAGGCAAGGGTGAGCTAAAAATGCCTTTTATATGAAGATGTCTGCAGGGGAGATTTCCTGTGGCTGCAGCCTCTGATGACAGGTCCTGCACCTCTGACCCTCCTGACATTTATACAATCTAAATTTGCCTCCAGCATGATCTAATGTTTCGTGTTCCATCCTGGGATCCTTTAAACTCAGTCTCGCCTTGGGAAAATCTCTTCCCAACCCACACAGCATCTCTGCAAAACCAGAAGAGAAAGGAAACAATTTTATTACTAAACAAGCATTAAACCAGGACAGAACGTAACACAGGTCCCAGGCACTGCGCTGAGAACTTAGCGGGAAGTTTGTTCCACACAAGTCACTCCCGTGCACCTGACAATGAAAGGCTCATTTGTGTTAGCCATCTAGGTTTATTCAGAGGGAAAAGAGTTTACCTTTAGGACAGGAAGTAGTTTTTTGACTTAGAGGGAAGATCACCAGTGTGTTTTTGGGTTCTTCTCTTCCTGGACAGTCACACTCGAGCCTAAAGGTCCAGGTACCTTGAGAAAGACACTCTGGTGTCTTAATGCTAGGAAAAGGCTCATATAGCACTTTAAAAGAATAATCTATATTCCAAGACATTAAGAAAGAACTTGCACATTTTCTAACTGGTGAGAGGAAAGTGCAGGAACACATATGAGAGGGGTCTCTGCATTTGTCCATAGAGCTTAATCTCTTACTTTTGATTTTGATTTTAAGAAGGAACCAATGACTCATTTGGAACATTTAGGAAGGATTATTCCTTTATGTGACTGTATTATGCCTTGAAAAGTAGATTACTTCTCAAAAATTATCACTGCTTGGCTCCCAAAGCGTCTGATGTCTGAGTCACTCTGCCCATTTGGACCCGCTCTTCCTCCCCTGTAGCTGGCTTTCCCTGTCTTTACCTTCAGGTCTCCAAATCATTTATGATGACATCATGCAAGATTCCAATTTAAATGCCCACTCTTTCTCCTTTGTACTCCTGGTTAATTGTGTTTAAACCGTGTCTCTTTTTCCTTACCCTGCATTCTCTGTAACCTCTCTTACTGAAGAAACTCTTGGGAAAATGCAGACATGACTTCATACCATGGCTTCTGAAGCAAGGATACAATGAGTCACAGGTGTGTGATTAAGTGATCTAAGTGCATTTTAAGATAAGGAAAGATTGTGCATACACATTTCAATGCTCAATGCACCGTAAGCCCTCTTTTGTAGCCAGCACTTCAGAGAGAACGCTAAACAGGCAGCAGTGCTGTGGCAAAGCTCCTTACACTGTCTCTTGAGTTAGTAAAGAGTATTATTTCACAATCTAAAGTGTATTCTGCGCTATGGGGAATTTCCAACTCTTATTTCCAACAGATAATGGCTTGATGGGCTCTCTGTGTGGATTGTTCCACTGATATTTTGTGAGTATGAGTTTTTCTTTCTGGAGCTTTGATTCACCCACAGAGTGAGTGCATGTCCTATCCTACACTGACATCGATGGACCACCATGGAGGATGTGCATCACCTTCCCAGTCTCCTGAGTGCTGTACTACCAAGCCCAGTCAGTGTATTTACTGGCTGATTTCAGTTCTCTGCCCACTGATGACTGCACTGTGGAGTGTTAAAGGCATCAGTCATCCTGCTACAAAGTGAAGAAAACAGAAATTTGGGGAGCATGTCATGAAGATCTGGGCCTCTCTGGCCTCCTAGCTTTCATCACAATAACACTTTGGGGTCAGGGCGGGGCGTAAACAGTAGACAGAGAGGGTGGTGAAACGCATCTCTCTATTGAGGTCTGCAGATGGCATGATTTCAAGCCTCATCTTGGTTTGTTTAGGAGCTGAGGTGCTGCAGAAATGGCAAGCACAGGGCAACAAAGGACATCTCAGCAATGGTGAGGGATTTGAAGCTCTTGAAGAATGTGCGGCTGATTAATATGTAAATCTTTGTATTTACACCCCAGCAGGACACGGAGACACCACAGGTTTTAATTGCTGGGCTGTGGGAAGGCAGATGTTCACAGGTCAGGTTTATTCTTTGACTTGACATTCAGAAATGTTATGCCATGTTTTTACAGCCTGGCACAATTTGCGAGGGCCAAAGCTGAGGTCATTCATCCTTGTCTCGCCTGCCCTGACCACCTCATTGCTGATGGAAAGGGGGAACATTTCAATGTCTCAAGAGAAAATTTGTGAATCTTTTGGGAGTAGGGTCTCAAGGTCAGGTAACTTCTTAGCCAGAGAAATCTAGAACTTTGCCTTCATTTTCTTTAATTCCAAAAATGACCTTGTCCTTGGTATGTTTCTTTAATCATAATTGCTTCTGAGCTAAGTTAGATTTCTCTATATCCTCTGTTAGAACAAAGAAGCTATCATTTCTATCTTTTGTTTTGTTTTGCTTTTAAAATAATAATAATTAAAAAAAGAAGCAAGGACAGGACTCCTAAAATTCATCCTTGAAATCTGTGTCATCTCACATTTCACCTTATCCCTTCTCTGTTGTGATAATTACACTTTTCTGGAGATTTCCCATGGGTGCAGCAGGCTCTACACCAGGTATATTAAGACATGGCCACATTTTTAAACTTAATAATAGCTGGTTTTAATATCTAACTTCGATGGAGAATTTGTTTCGTGCCATGCATAGTCCTAAGAAGTGCACATGACTAATTTATTTACCATCCTAATGAGGTAGATAACAGCTTGTTACTGTTGTAGCAGATCATTATACAAAGATGTTGAAAGACCACAGATCTATCCTTTACAGTGTCAAAGGTCAAAGGACCAACATATACTCCACCAAGTCAAAATGCATATTATCACTGTCCCTTGAAACTGGAGCTGAATGAGTTTCAAAGCTTACTTAGGTTGTGAGCAGAAGCTAGTTCCTCCAATCTGGAAGGATGAAGTCCCTTTTCATTGCCATCCTCTGTCTAAGTTACTTTTCTCATGCTGAGACAAAACACTCGACACCCAAAGTTAAAGGGGAAAAGTTTATTTATCTCACAATTTGTAGAGGTTTCAGTCCATAATCACCAGGTGTAAGGCCGGGTGGCAGTGCAGAGGAAAAGCAGCTTATGGTGGGCAGAAGGTAGCAAAGCAACAAAGGCCGACCACAGCTCCTTCTAGCCCTTTTATCTTATCCGGGCTACTCAGGGAAGGCAGCACTCACACCCTACATCACACCTCATGATCCCAGCACTGTACCATGAACCAATCCCAGTGACACACACTGTAGATCCAGCCACCTCTGAGAAACTCCACTCGTGACTGCATGAGGCTTTCAGGGGACATCTAGACACAAACTATAACAGCTGTCCATGCTGCAGGCCAAAGTCTCCGGTGTCCACCCACACAGACATGCACTGTCATTCCCTTCCTGGTCTTCTGTGATTCCCATTGCTTGCCAAGATTTGAGTGGTGTTATGAACATTTTTGAAATCATGGCATGTATAGGAACAAGTTCATTTACTTAGTTCCAACAGAGCAGGCTAAGTGTCTACTATGTATGTGCCTTAATAACTTAGTTTGAAGCCAGAAGCCAGATTGAAAAGAAATTATTTCCAGATAACCCTTAACATAAACTAAAATCCAGTGACAGGAGAAGGTCAAGGAGTTTTCTAGTCTTAGAGTTGAAGGTCCTTTGTTGCATTGTCTTAGAGATTTCCTCGTTTATTAACTTTAGTATCTTTGAAATATTTTGAACCAACACATTAACGAGGAAAAAGGATTAAGTATTTTCAGTTACTATGTTCTTACTCTCAGAATTTCTGTGTTATATTTCTCTAACTCTTGATTTTTCTTCCAAGTTTCTGATCTAACACTGCTCCCGCAGAAAGGACATTTCCAGAGTCCTAACTTGAACACCAACTGCTCCCTGTCTCCCCAGCAATGGATCTACTGTTTTCTGTTTTATGAACTTTTGGAGCAAGATTTATTGCCCAGAGGATTACTACCTATTCTTACATGTATTTCTTTCATTGAACATCTTTCTCTAACCTGAACATGAGCTTCCTGAGGACTGAGACTTTGTCCCTTTGGGTCAAGGAGGTAACCAGAGTGTCACAGTGCCAACCATGGACTGGGACCTGAGTGCATAAGGGCTGAAGGAAGGAACCTGGTTGAGTGGCCTGTCTCTCCACATGCCAGATGCTGCCTCTCTGCTGGTTACAGCTGATATTCTCAGGTACTTCCTCCATTTCCTTGGTCTTGTTTGGTTTGTTACTCACTTGGAAATTCTCATCCATCCAGGGTTCCACAAGTGACTGACAACACAGAGCCTGCTGAAAATAAGGAAACACGTGTTCTGTGGATGTGAGGACTCATGTCTGTTAGTGAGAAGGTAGAACCTTGGCACTAATAGACCAAAGGGTCATCGGACTACTGAGGTAAAGTCCATTCCTGGACATCACTGTCAAAAGCAAGCTCGCCTTGAATCTCTAAGACATCGGGAAAGAAGTGGTGGAAACGCACTCAGGGCTGAGTGTGAGGTTATGAGCAAAGCAACTCCCGCTCTTGGTCTTTGATTCTGGCTTCCACACTCACTGGCTTCTTCTACTTGAGACTTGTTGTTAATTACAAAATTAGCATATGGGCCCACACCATAAATTTCAATTGTGATAATAAAGTGTTAATTATGCAAACCATGTAGACATCTGTCTCATGATAATTTAGCATATTTATTATTATTATTATTATTATTATTATTATTATTATTCATTACTGTGGTAGTTGTTTTATATGCTGTAATTTTCAATAGAGATTTGTGTTAGTTCTAACTTCTATCACCTAATAGAACTTTTCTTTATTTTCATGTGAGCACTAACTATTACAGCTAAAAACAGTATAGGACTGAATTTCAAATGCTTTGCCTTTATACCCTGACAAGTCCTACGTCTGCATTGACATGCCTACACACCTTTACAGTGAAGCCAAACACCTGTAATACAGGAGGACATTAAAAATGTACACTGAGTGTTTAAATTTAAAATATTTCACTTATGAGTGGGGTCTCTAGTTGCATCCATTTACCTATAAATGCCTCAAGCTCATCCTTCTTTATGACTGCATAAAAATATCATAAGACCCGGCTGTTACAAGTTATGCAGCTACAAACACTGATCATTTTTTTGTGAGTAAGCCATGTAATCTGAACTGCATTCAAGATAACAATATTCAATGTATTAACCAATATTAATTTCCTATTTCTTTTTTCTGCAATTCTGTACCATCTTTATTGTTTGTTTTTACAATAAAAAATTTAAAAAATAAATTGAAAAGTTATTACAATGAAAGCAAATTGGCATTAATCCCCCTTAATGCAGTCCTCGCACTTCAAACACACTCATGCCATCTTCCTTGATGCCTTCTGAAGCAGTTCTGGAGTCCTCTTTCCTGAGGGTCTTTCTGAGAGATATTAAATATGCAGCAAGCACCTCTGCCAAATGTGGTCCAGAGGAAAGGCGGGCTCATGAAACATGATGGCACGACGTCTTCCACTTCACAAAATGAACCTGACCCACGGAGACGTCTACTTCTCCTCTGAAGTCAAAATACCCATAGAAGGTAAGTGTTTGGAGTCAATTCAGGACACCAAGACAGCCTCAGCAGCACAACTAAAGATGCTCAGGAGAGAGGACTTCCAGGCCTGCGTCACACAGTGGCAAGAGTGAGGGGGAGTCTTATAATCTGAGCAGCTGCTTTGCAGATAGCAATATGTAATATGTTGACCATTGTTAATTTCTTATTATCTTGTTTGAAAATCCATATTTTTTATTGTTTTCTGTTTAAAATGAAAAAAATTGGGATGTGCACGTGAGGAGAAGGAGGCTTAGTGGAAATATGTCTATAAACGTAATAATTGCTTTGCACAATCATTGCTTTTTTTGGGGAGAGGTACTGGGGACTGAACTCATGGCCTCACACTTGCCAAGCAGGCACTTATGCCACTGAGCTGAACCCCTGGCAATCGTTGTATTTTTTATTACATCTTATGTACTCACCCTCACTGGCTGTGAGGCTCTGTTGTGCATTATATGTACTAAGTAAACCTTGCTTGATTTACAAGTCAACATTGACTCCAACTTAGTGCATTTATTTCATGGCAGAAGTATACCAAGACCCTGTATGGTACGCACTGAGATCCATCCTAGCAGCAACCCTGGGCTCTGGAGGAATAGTGCTGATTAGACCATTGTTTTGCCCTTTTTCTATGTTTTCTAAAGTGTTTGTCAAGTTTTCTGCACTCAATTTTAATTTTCCCACTGGTTTGAAGTTATTCTGTTACATTTCTAGTAGTTTAATGGTTAATATTAAAATTTGAAAACACTTTGACATGTAACCCAGGCAATTTTTTTCATTAAAATCAAAATATCTTTTAAAATTTTATTGTCTGTTTTTTTCATATTTTCTGATTGCAGCATCTTTTCTTGTTGGAATATTCTTACAGTCAGAGTGTCATTTATAGGCACAGATAGTCATTTTTCAAAAGGAATGCATTATATTGAGTACTATCCACCAGAGCAATATGCTGGATACAGAATCGAGTATGATTTGTTTCAAATATTTCTAAGGATACATACACAAAATGTATAGTGGACTATAATGGGCATTTGGAGTTCCAGTTTATGTCCCAGTTTTACATGAGACCAGCTGACGTTCTATGAAACTTTGAATCTCTCACCAGCTCAGGGCCATGGCATATACAGTAGAGATGCTGTTTTCTGCCAAATAAACTTGACATAATGATTCAAAGAACCTCTGTATTTTAAATAAATATAACAGAGGAAACAAAGATATTCAAATAAACTCTTAGTCTGTCACTCAATTTTCTTAAAACTAGAATTCCTAAAATAACTCATTTTCACCAAAAGTATTTATTGAGGATATTACTAAGTTTGAGCCATAGTAAAGAGCTTTCAAGATGAATTATTAAAGCATCTTCCTATGAAAAATATAATAAAAACTGAGTCACTATTATGAGAAAGAGATGTAACTTCTCTGATGTTTTCACATAAATTACCACATTATTACTTAATAGAACATAACAGTTACATCATTCCAGAAAGATAGTGTTTTGATAGGAAGTTATTCTTTCTCAAATACAGTTCAGGATATAGGAAAAGTATGATGCATTTAATATTGAGAGGAATTTCTACCATATGCATCCTTACTTGGGCTTCAAGATAACATTTCATCAGGACTCGGTCTGTATGTCTACATTGCTGTTGGTGCTGCAGAAAGACACCCTCAGCCAGGGAAAGAAGCGCAGAAAGATACCCTCAGCAGTGTAGTGCCTGGACCCAGAGCAGCTCTTCTGTCCCTGCAAGGGATAAACACTAAGGAGCCAGCATCAACGTTTAGGGACTCACTTTGCAACCAAATTCCCTATCATTCATTAACTTTTATAGTACTTGGTAGGGAATTCTTATTTATAAAAAGGAAAAAAAGAGATAAAAAGATAATTGATAAAAGAGGCATTCAAAAGAAAGATATTTTCTTAGAATAATCCAGAAGTGATTATTTTTGGAGCTGTGTAACTACTCAAAGATCATTAATTTCCAATGCAAAAAATTCCGTCACTAGTCATGAAGTCAGCAGATTGTTTGCTGCTGAAGTTCACGAATATTAAAAAGAAAACAACTTATCTTAAAATAGTCACATAAAAATATTCGGTATGATTAGCTCTGATGATGCCTCTGCTGCACACGACTGTACTGATAAAAGGTATAGCTTTAGATCCAGGGAGATGCCTATGTATCTATGTTATTATCGAATGCTCCAGAGAGGAGCCCAGAAGTCAGGGCATTGATAGAAATAAACAAATGGGGTGTAGCTGGGGGAATCATGCTACCCTCCAATAGGGTCCAATGTCTTCATTCCTAGAACCTAACATGAATTCATTACAAATACTCATGTTGCAGGGCAGAGGGACAGCAAGGGAACAGGTGGATATAAGGATATTAATCAACAGAGGTCAGGATATTGAGATTATCCAGAACCATTGTGTGAGATTAATGCAATCACAATGATTTTCTCTTTAAAAAGCTTTAGAGAAATTTAAAGTATTGTGGACTAGAAGCTGAGGGATTAGGGCCAGATTAGAGCCATGGGAGAATGACTCAAGTGCTTGACGGCTTTTACAATTGGACTTTGAGCCAAGGCATGCTGATACCTTCTAGAAACCTCAAAAGCAAAACAGAGAAGAACAGGGAAAGAAAAGGGAGGAGGAAAAAGGAAAAAAAAAAGAACAAGATATTTCATAAGTTAGAGATCATCTAACATTGATTTTAGACCAAAGAGATACAGGTATGACTTCTCTCTGCAAAATTATACAATAATGAATTTGTTTTATTTTAAATAACTAATACAATAGTGATTGAATGTTCCAATTTGTGTCCAGATGTCCCCTCAAAGCCTCATGCTGTCACGGAGACAGGCTGCTAGAGTCTGTGACTGATTCATGGCCCAGTGCTGGGACTAAGGATGTGAGTGCTGTGCCAGCCCTGAGACAGGTGCCTGCATCCAGTATAAGGGGAAAGAACCTTGCTCTCTCTCCTCCTTCCCTTTTACTCTTGTTGCTTTTGCTGTCTTCCACCGCCATGAACTGTTGGTCCTCTGCTATGCCACGCTGCCTCAGAGCCAGCTTATTATGGACTGAAACCTCAACAGACTGTGAGCTAAATGAACTTTTCCATCCTTAATTTTGAGTGTCAGCCATGAGAGAAAAGTAACCAACACATTGGACCAACAGCACTAAATTTTAGTATAGGGTGCTTGGTAGATTCACACTTGAAACAAACATAGACTGTCATGTTGTAGTTGTTGCAGTGAAATAACTCTACTGATCATCTTCTCTTCCTTTCCCCAAAACAACCATGTAGTTCCATGTTGTCATGATTTTGAGCCATCCTTGGACTAAGAGCTTGCATGTGTCTTCAGCTGCTTCCAGTGAACGACTACCCATCAGAACGTGGCCCATCTTTATGCAGCACATGGATATTTACCATCTCTTCATGTCATCCCACTCTTGAGTGTCATACTGGTGTCCAGAGTCTCCTTGTTTTGCACATGCAGAAACTCTTTTTAAAGCTCATTACAGGGCCATTAATCTTACAAAAATCCATGTATTGTTAACTTATAGTAATGCTGAGCTATTTCCATAGCTATAAAATCTGTTTTCATGTTAGTAACTAGCATTTTGTTTCTCTGGAGAAATTCAGGGGCAACTCTGGAAGATCATTGGCTGAGAAAAAACTAAAAATCCTAGCAGGAGTCTTAGAATCCTAAAGTGCAGGCTCATGCAAATGCCTTCATCAGTATCTGAGCCTGGAAAATCTTTAGTGACCAAGAAAGCCAACGCTCCTTATTGGGTTCTATCCTAGATCCCTGATCTCCCAAATGAGTGTATGGCAGAAGTTAAATAAAAAGAAACAAACTATATGATTTTTAGGACTCCAGAAGGTTCAAAACTCTAATTAAGCTCGAGGCTTCGAGGGTAAAGACCAAAGTTTCTCTGGGTCAGTCCACTTATATTAGGACCAAAGACAAAAGGCAGAGAAATTGTGGAAAGTGCAGGCAATGAGCAGGACCTTGGGAGTCACTTCAAGGATGTCTCCAAGTCAAGAATCAAGTTAATATAGTAGCACTCTTTTATCATGAAGACATGGTAGAAGTGAGATTGTAGGAGTAATCTTTATAGCTGCAGTCTCTACCTTGTTAACTGGGGTTGGAACCAGAGTGTCCACAGATGTGGCCTTATTTTGCCCTCTGAGGTATCTTTGGCCTTACAGGCCACTACAGGCCTCAGCCAGGACCAGTGATTCATAGAGGTTCATTTACTATGAATCAGCTCCCGTCACCAGGCAAGGGGCTTAGGGTTACGACAGACTCACAGATAAACATAAGAAAGCCAATTAGTAAAATTTAAATCCTGCTCAGAGCTGCTTCGTAGTGGTCTCCAACAGCTCCCTATCAACAGACAGTTCTAGTGCCAAGACAAGATGGGATAGTGCCAGTAGTTGCATCCCTTTTTAATTCTGCTACTAACCAATGCCAGAATTCAATCTTTTCTGGTTGCCTGTGTTCTGCAGATCCTTTGGCTTTCTCAGTAGGGCACCTAGGGATCTGTTTCTATGAGTCTGTTTCTGCAGATCTCTAACCTGTACTCTGAGGAGCAGAACTAGGGTTACAGCTAAGAGAAACTTGGCTCTGAGTTGAGTTAAAGCTCTGTCCTTTATACACTAACCCTGATCTATTGAATGTGCCTGAGACAGGGAAGATCCACAACAGACACCTGACTCGGGGCTCCTGCAGTGCTGCAATGGGAGGATTCTCAGAAACAGACCACGTGCCCATTTCCACCCTCATGACCACGGGGAACTACTACTCGGCCCATTAATTTTGATGCTTTGGAGAAGGGCATGGCAGGAGTAAGCAGCTCCATCTGCTGGGTTTGAAGGCGCCTCATCCCAGTGCTCCCTGTAGGTATGAAAGGTATGCAAGTGTCTTCCCCTGCTCCCTGCAGGTATGAGGGGGGAGATGTCTTCCCTTTTCTGTGCAGTTGCCTGGCTGCGCCTTCTGCTTTCTGGTGGAGAAGCAGGATGGCAGCTTGGTGTCCCCTCTGCATCTGTAGAAGGGTGAAGATTGAAAGTGGCATCTACTTTAATCATTTACTTTCTGTCAGTTCCCCGAAATTCACACCTGTACAGTACACATAGCAGACCTCCCTCGGCCCTCAGACCTCTCTGGCTGGAGTGCAGACACTGGGTTATCACCTCAGCACGTGAGCACAAGAGCACCATCCATGTCCACATTAATGACATCACAGCCCAGCTTTCTGTCTGAGAAAAGAGCCACCTCCAAAACATAAAGGGGGTTTCTGGCAGAAGAGCAAATGAGCTTGTCAATGAAGCGGATGAAATTTAGAGTCATAATGAGCTATTCCATCACTAGTGAGAGCTAATTACATTGTCAGTGCTACTTACCATTTCATGTCAACTGAGATAAAATCAATCTTCTTAAGGACAAAGAAAAATTACACTTAGTCAGGGCTTGCTAATTTTTTTAGTTAGCCTTCCCATTGGAGGGACCAGGTATCTCATTCTCACAACTTAAAGGATGATGTGGTTTATTTGGCTCCTGGATTCATGGGATTCACTCCATGTTTGGCTGACTCCCGGGAAGGAACATCATGGCGAAAGAGCCTGATGGAGATGGGCTTCTTAGTTCATGGCAGTCTGGAAGCAAAGCAGGCAGATGGTGCCAGAGAGGATGAAACCAAGGACCAGACATACATTCCAAGTTCACACTTGCATGACTCACCTGGAAAGCCTAGGTGTGCACTCCACTGGGCTCCTGGGAAACTCCCAAGTTGATCAAATTGAAAATTGAAATTACCAATCTTGCTCAAATGGCAAACAGGAGAACCCAAAGTTGTGAGTCTTGAAAATGTGTTGCAAGATCTTCATACTTTGAGTTGCAGGGGACTTGTTAACTGCAGCTTGTTTGTCGAGAGCTGTGACTGGGGCAACATAGACCGAATATTCCTCCCGCTTTATACTTCAGACTACAAAAGGTGCTGCATTCTTGATCCCCTTCACTGATCCTTCACATTTGATTCCTTTTCTTTTCTTTTTATTCTTTTGTTTGTGTGTCTCTAGGCACTATCAATAGGATTTTGATAGTCAAAGGGACTGAGACTGAGAGTTCCCCTCCCTGCACTTTGCTGTGTCACCTTCCATCTCCTTGTCCATCCCAGCTCTGAGCTGTCCTCCTGGTCCATCATCTTCTCCAATCTGGGAGGTTGGTGGAAGTTTTGCCTGGATTCTCATTGTTTTAGGAGAATCACTTCCTTTCTGGCCAGCATCTCAAGCTTCCTTTCATGATTTAGGACTCAGCCAGGGTCTCCAGGTGAGGCACAGAGGTTTCTGGGGTCACCCAGATCTGTTTTCTTTTCCTCCTAGGGCCTTTGTGCTTCAAGACTAGATGGGACAGAGTGCTCCACAAGGCATTGAGTGCTGTCTCTCTGGGTGTTTTCTTGGTGGGAGGGTTGATGGAGTACTGGGGACCTAGCCAAGATCCACAGCTGTCTGCATGAGGGGTATCACCAAGGATGTGGAGGAAGCAGAAACAAATTTAGTAACTTATAACACGGGGACTGGAATGTCAGTAGCTCAGGATGGGCAAAGATCAAGACCTCTTCAGCTGGCCCACTTTTATTCATTCCTGTGCGCAGTGCAGGGGGAGGGAGAGGGTTCTTCTCCTGGAACAGTGATGAAGGAGTGCAGGAATGCACAAGTTTAATGTCTCACGAGAAACAAGTGAAGGTCCCTTCTCACACCTGGGTAATGGTGCCCTCCTGCATCGTCCTCAGCAGACCTCATCCTGTCCTGTGAACACCACAGCCTCGCTGACCATGAAGTTCTCAGCTGTGGACAGGAGGAAGTGGGCTTTCCACATTCCAAATCATCCCACAGGGCAGGGCAAGAAGGGTCTCGGAGGGATCCTATCTTTAGTTTATAATCCATGGTCCCCAAAATTCTTTAACATGTCCCGGAACCACTGGCCATGTTGGGTGCCAAATATTGTAATTCCAAATATGGAGCTCGGTCATCCAAGTATTATAACCCTCCTTCTAGTTTCCTCACAATCCAAACAGTTATATTTACAATCCCACTTGAGACGTTATTGGAATCCCAGCAGTCAATTCCAATCTACCACCACCAATGCAACCCACAGCGAGAGTAGACACAAAGACATGTTCCAAGTTAAGGGCAGCCAAGGGGTCCTAAATCCAATCACCATGAGGACATGCAGGCAAAGGCCTTGATCCTAGGCCTCTCCCAGCATTCATTATCTTGTGAAGAAGGGGGTTGGCTCAGGGATGAGTGACAGTGAAGATGGCAAAAATTATGTGAACAACTTGAGCTGGTTGCGCAGGGGCAAAAATGACATCTCTATAAATTGCAGAGGTAAAGATATACAAAAAGATCAATTTACATAATCCAAATATGTGTAGGTAGCAATAAATTGTTTTGGGAGGCCATGGCTTTGGTTTTTGATATGTAAACTCTCATGTCCTGGGGAGTCATAGCCTCTTATCTTGAGGCTGTACCCAGTTGACATTCTCAAAGCTATTAGCTCTAACATCTCGCGTGTTACTATCCTGTACACGAAGAACAATGTGCAAGAAAACAAGACTGTCTGTGGGCTTTAAAAATTACATATCAGCACCTGAGCTAGCCTTATTTACAATGCTTAGACCCAACCTAAAAAATATCTTAGCCAGCTTTTTACATATCAATATAAAAATGAGTCTCCAAATAATCAAAGTCACAATAATTGTTTTGCATTCAAAGGGAGTCACTAGAGTTGTCTACCACAACTGGTCATTTTTCTGTTGTAGGATTTTGAAGCTCCACCTACACAATCCCCCATTTTGAATGCATCTCAGCATTTTTGTTTTATTTATGCTCAGTTTTTTTGGTTGGATTCTTCGAATTAATTTAAGGAACATTAAGGTTATCTGAGTTTAAGCTAGAGCTTCTACATGAAAGAAAAGAATAAAATAAAGGACAGTAGGAAACATTCTCTTTTCTATTTCAGGAGAGAAAGCTGAGTTCTATGATCTGAACTTTTCTACACTAACTTCACAAACCTAGGCCATCGCATAGTAACAAACTGTGCCACATCCACAGCATAGAATATTATCCAAAAATAAGAATGGGCTATCAAGCCAGGAGAAGGTAAGGAAGGAAATTACATGCACATTGCTAAGTAAAATAAGTCTATGCGTAAAGTCTAAGTACTGTACGACTTCTACCCTAAACATTACCAAAAGGAGAAGTCATGGAGACCATATAGAGGATCAGTTACTGTGGTCACAGGGACAGAAAGGAAATGGGAATCTTCAGGCAGTGAAACTACTGGGTACAGCGCTGTATGGTGGACACAGGTCATAAATATCTAAGTGCACAGAACATGCAATACAGACAGTGAAAGGAATGTAAATTATGTGCCTTAGCTAATAATCACGAGAGTGCTACTGGTTCACCAATTACACAGATATGTAACTGTATAACATCAGTGTAAAATTATTACATCCGTCCAGGGAAGCTGGCAGAGGAGGAGACAGAGACTATGCAGGATGTTTCTGTGCTTTGCACGACTTAAAACTGCTTGACACGTGATCCACTAAAAATGGAAACCCCACAATAAATAACAAATACCATTTCTTTGCAAATAAGACTTATTATATTCACAGAACTGAACTGTGGAATTAATCATAACAATATAATTAAATCTGCTTGAGCCTGGTTTCTAAAACAAATCATCTGGTTTTATCTGTCAGGCTCCTACTGTGCCACTCAAAATATTTTCTTGATTTTTTTTTTTTTTTTACAGCATTGTTAGGCAATCAGAAGGTGGTGCATGCTGGGATTTTAAATAATGGGGCACATTTGCATAAACTGAGCATGCTGGGGAGTCCACCAAGACTCCCAGAAGGTTCTGGATGGGAGTACAGATGGGAGTCTGGGATGGAAACAAGCACTTTGTCCTGGCAGCATCCTCAACTGTCTGCAGCACAAGCTGATCCTAGGTTTGATTGCCGAAGGAACTGATTGCAGTTATTGACAGTTTCTTTTGACCCTAGATGCCTGATCTTCTTCAGTTCACTGATTTTGGATCTCCACCACTGCTCCCATGGTGAGAATCCCACTAGTGATAACTGTTCTAGGATCTCTTTGCACTGAGGAGTGTCTTATTCACAGCTGGGACATAAGAGGACAGCAGCAGGAAATTGTCTGGAGAGTCCTGCAAGTGAGGAGAGGCAGTGACCCTCACTGGGGTGGTCAGCCTGTGACAGCGGCTCACTTTAGAAACCCTCTGTGGAGAGCTCTGTGTAGTTGCCAACTGCTGGAGGATCTCAGTCATGCTGGTAGAAACCTCTGTGCTGCACAGTTGCAGGATTTAAAATCACTGAACATCAGAAGCGTGACCCACACCGCCTCTTGGTCTCTCCTGTCCCATTAGTGGCCCAAACTGTGTTGGAATACAGTAGCTATAGTGTAAGTCAGCCTCTGGGTACATGGATTGTACCCCCACCATACCTTTCTATGAGAACAGGGAGAGTTGTTAGATGCTTACGGAGCTGAGCCACCTTACTGTTGAACTCTGAGACACTATATTTCAGTAACAGAAATATTGTCTGGTGCAAACATATTACATCTGAAATGACCTAAATCAATGCAGTTTAGACACGGAGATCACAGCTGATTGGTTAAGGAACAAAAGGACACAGAAGACAGGAAGCAGGTGAGTGGAGAGGAAGGAGGGGGAAGTGGAGTTGCGGAGCACTCTGTGAATAGTGCTTGGAAGTGGAAACTGCTGCAGAGAAGATTGTGCGGGGACTCCCGTCACAGCTGTTTGTCCAAGGCCCGAGGTCACTGTCTATTCCAAGTTTTATCAATATAGCCAGTCACTCTCCTCTCACACCTTCTCACTATCTGGCTGCCTCACTCAGAAACTAACTGAATAAACTGCTTTCTGCATGGTAGCTTTGCAAGTGTCCCCACACATCCACAAGTGGAAGGCTTGATCTCCAGAATGACGCCATGGGAGATGGTGGGATCCTTAAGAGTGAGCTTTCTTGGAAGTCTTCTGGTCACAGGGACCACATCCCGCATGGAGAGAATCAGACGCCTGCCCCTCTATTCTCCCTCACTCTGCTTCCTGGATCCCCTAAGACAAGCAGCTGTGTGCTCCCACCATGATACACTGCCTAATCACCGTCCCCAAAGCACCAAGGCTGACTAACCATGGACTGAACTCCACAAGACCGTGTGCCAATGGAAAGCTTGCGTTTTTAAAAATTGATTACCTCTGGTGTTTTCTTCCCTAATGGATAGCTAATTAGCACACTTAGATTGTATTATTTGCATTGTGTGTTAGGCTCCTATGCAAACTTCGAAGTCTTAAAAGCATGGGCACAGTGTTTGTCTCTGCGATGACTATTAGGTGGATAGAACACAGTTCTACCCACCGGACCCTGTGCTGGGGGGTGAGCAGCCCAGCTTCTTTGTAGCCCAACCCAGGGCAGGAGATTAGCAGGGAGATCCCATCAGGGGTCTTACATCACAGCAGCATGAGCAGGCTCCAGAGTGCAATACTGCCCAGATCACCTGTACACTGCCTTCTGCGGCAGCAGAAAACTTAAAATGTTGTGATGTCTGTCATCACATGTTCCTCATTCCCTGAGCTGCCAGGTCTACTGCAGGGAGGGAGGTTTTATGATAAGAACGGCACCGTGGAAAGCCACAGAGCTGTGCTGCACCTCCGCGAGTATCACTGCTTGTACCTGTGTGCATTTTCTCCTCTCTCTCCCTAGGCCAGAGGCTCCCAGCAGGGCCCTCTATGGAGGTGATGGAAAGCAGACTTGGAGAGGTTGAGTCCAGCTGAGCACTGCTCCCGGCTAAGGCCGATTGAATAGTTTCTCTTCCTTGCCTCCTACCTGGTGATTTCTTGATAATTAGTTGTAGAGCGAAAGAAAGAAATGTGCCTAAGAAATTATTTTTACTGGGCTCTGTTTCCAAGACAAAGGAAACAGCACTATTTATGAATCCCTGTCCATTCTTAGATTTAAGCTGTTTCTGTGTTAAAAGTCACCTAGAATCCTCCCCTGAGGTGCCTCAGGATTCTGGCTCTTTATTCCCTCTAAGTCACTTTCCTGACTCAACAAAGGAGCATCACAAGTTGGAAAATAATAATGCTGTAGCTGACTCCATGTATGGGACACTGTTTCCCCTTTTTCACAAGGATAAGTGGTGATTTACCCTGTCCACATCATAAAATGGGTCAGGAAGCCAGGAGTGAGAGTTCTGTGCCTTGAATCTGAAGAAGTGAAATGGGAGCCTGCCTGGACCACGGCGGGAGGCCGAAGAGAAGGAAGGTAATTATCACCACCTCCCCCAGCTCCCTCGCTGTGGACAGCTGACCTTTCCTATAAAAAACTCAGTGCCTTTCAACTTGCACTTAATTTCTGTGGTGGAAAAAACAGTGTGGAAGCACTGAGCGGAAAAACACAGTTACTGTGCTCCAGGTTCTTTATTTGACATCTGACAGCTACAGGCAAGAATTTTGAACAAGACTTTTCAGTTCCTGTTGCTCCCCTTGCCTCTGGGGCTGCTGATCCCTGAGTCTCCTCAGCTGGGCCTGTCTTCTGCAGAGCTCTGGGTTTCCAGAGTGGGATGGCGTAGGGTAGGGACAGAAGTGGGTTCCTGCGGGAGCCACCGCTATAAGCTATAAATAATTTGGAGAAAGTCAAAGCCTTTCCCCACCCAGATTAATGGCTTGAGCTGAAATTTTCTAAAATCATAATCAGCTACAACTGATTTCCCAGCATTCCTGAAAGTGGCATTGATAACTGTGATTCTGCCTTTTATTCATTAACCCCATTCTGACAATGAAAGTAAAAGTACTTTGGTTTCAAATAACTTCTGTTAGAGAAAATGCAGCAACATGAACAGTGTGATTCATAATCTCGGTTCAGCAAGGAAATAACTGTGGTGCTGGGATCTCGTTGCTGGATCAGAATTCAGATATCATCCCTCTGTGTGATAAACTAAACGGGTTTCTGAATTCTGCAATATATCCCAATGAAATGCTTTAGTGAGCTCTCACAGGGCGCTCAGCATTCAGGGGCTTTCTCCTTATATGGCCAGAATTTTAGTACTTCGTCTTTTAAGTGATTTGTCAGTTTGAAAGTCAATCTAGCCACTATTATTTACTACATAATCCAATATTAAAGTTACTTACACATAGTAACTGTAAGATAAGAATGTATCTAACTCCTTATGTCAAGATTCTTTGAGATAGAACATATGGAAAAAGACTTACAATGTTTTTAAAAAGTCAATTCAAGCCCAAAATGTACCTTAAATACCTCTGCAATAAGGTTTAGTTGCGATCTTGGATGAATAATTTAAAATAAAGTCTTACGAAAATAATGCTTCATATACTTTTGAAGAAATACAAAAGACATTCATGGCAGAAAATTTAGGAAGTAAAAATAAACTAATCTTAATTTCAATCTGAATACAATCCCATTCAAGATTAAACCTTTTACTGTATAATTTTCTACCTTTGTGTTGTGTCCTGTAACTGTGTCCTTGCTCTGTCATGGTGTCCACGACGGATTATGGCCTGTTGTTTTCATCTCACCCTCAGCATTCCCGTGTGTTAATACTTTTTAAACGTTTATTTTAATGCCTTTACTGAATTGTATCATGGGAGTATTTGTGAATATCTATGTCCCTAACGGTGCACATTTATTTACATTAACTCCAGTTTTCATGGCTGTGTATATCTATGCTGTATATATCCTTGATAACCATATTGTAATATCTTTAGCATCTGTCCAACCAGGACAGCTCTAGAACCGGACTCCTTAGGTTTTCGCATGCATGCTCCCACAACATTGCCGCGAGGAGCAGCGGTTCCTACCCAAGCACAGGCCTCACCCTGGGCAGAGGTTTTCTTCTCCCAGTTGATTCTGGGGCTGCAGGGAGAATCTGACACCCACCTGTTTCCCGCACAAGCCAACTAGAGTAGCAGCCTCCATGGCAAGCGGCCTCCTGCCTCTGCTGACAGTGGGTGCAGGTTGTTCTCTCCTTGGAAATCAGAGAGACCCACCTGCGAGCTGAGCACGCCACAGAAAAGGACAAAGATGACCCAGGGAGAGCCATTACTGAGTCATCACAGAGAAAACAGTGTGCAGAGAAAGGAAAACTCATCTGCATGCTAATTGTATATTTATGTAGATTTAATGTATTTATGGTTTTATAGAATACATTATGTACTTATTGAATATATTCAATTTATTTTATATTCCTATTTATACTCACAGGTATATTTACATGTGCCTTCATGTGTATATGCATAAATACTTACATTTTATATTTCTACACATAAATACATATATAAATATATTACACACATACAGGTCCTTTTCTTTTCTTTTCATTTTAAAAAAGCAAAACATAAAAAAGGATAAAAATGATACAAAATTTCAAAAAACAATGGTAAATTGACACTAATTTATATGTTACATAATATGTTGATTATTATCTTAGAAGTAGTTTTTCAGGATTTAGGCACAAAAATTATCAAACTGTCAAACAAAGCACAAAGTGTTCTTTTGGAAACATACAGGTTTTATAAGTAAAAATTTGGACATAAAATACACTAAACAGGCAAAAAAGAAAAAAAAAAATTCCCCTCACAACCAACCTTACAGTTAATGTATTGAATGCACATAAATCAATCAAAGCTTTACAGGTACTGAAAGCTTGATAAAAATTTGCACACCATTCACACCTGTGAGGTCAGCTCCAAGCTGAAAGGTAACAGGGGAGCTGCCCCCAGAGTTCTGCCCCAACCGTTCCTGCTGTGTCACTGTTCAGAGGCACTATCTTGATTGCTAACAGCCTGGGCTAATTCAGCCTGTGCCTGTTCTCTATAGAAATGGACTCACATAGTATACAGTGCATTTATCTGTGACTTCTTGGCATCTGCGATGTGCAAAACATTGTGCAACTTTTAAATATTTTACAGCAACCTTCTCATTCTGCAGATGACAGGACTGAGGCTTAGTTCAAAAAGCACATTGTGTTTTATTTACTCTTTCAGTGTCTCTAATAGATATGGTGAAATAGGAAGAAATTGTTCAAAAAGAAAGAGAAACCATAAACAGGGAAAGGGGTAAAAGAGAAGGAAAGAAAAAAATTATAAAAGCAAGATAAAATGGAAAGAAAACTTTATAAATAAGGAAGTAGAGAGGGGAGAAGACTGGAGAAAAAGAGGAATCAAGATATGTTATGTACAAGCACAAGCTCCCTATGATGAATATGGTCATTCTGTATATCTAAATTGTACCAATAAACTTAATAAAAGCCACATTGTGTTAAGTGTGGTTATGGAGAGTTTGTTCTGGCTGCCACGATCTTTTGGGTATGACTACGCCATGATGTAGCTGTCCATTCTGCTCTTCATGGCCAGTTTGCTTTGCTTCAATGTGACTTTCATGGGTACTACCTGTGGGTGTGCTCGGGGCTGGCAGTATCACAGTCTTCTAGGTTCTGAGAAGGACAGATAAAGCCCGCTCTGTACTGAGGAGATGGATGTAAATGACAATAACTTTGGGGCAGGGTAGTACCATGTGAAACATCATGTGGGCGAGTTTGAAGGATTTGAGGGGCTGGGGGGCAGGAGACAGAGTGGTCACCCTCAATGTCTTTAAAAAGGGAGCATCTGAACTAGAGCTGCCTGAGGACCAGAGATGGAGCCAAATAAGGCAAAATGGAACATTAGTCCTGAGACAAGTGTTGTGAATACAACCAAGCCAAAGCTGGAAGAAGCCATGCTACTGATGAATGTAAAAAAGGCTGCCATGACAGGGCACAGTGGGGCGAGCAGAAAGTAGCCAAGGTGCTCCCAGAGGGCTGCACGAGCCCAGTGCACATGCTGAGGACCACAGTGAGGAGCAAAGCTTTCCCTGTGAAGCAGGAGCTGTGCATTAGGTCTACAGTGTCACCCAAAACTCCAAAGTGTTCTGATGCAGGGCATTTGGAAGGTGATTGGATCATGGGCTGCTGTATACAAAAGCAGACTGAACCACTGAGGCGTCCACAGCTGAGTGTGCTACTGGGAGGCGAACATGGTTGGGGGTGACGCCCGGAGGATTCTTCTGGAATTAGGGTGTCTCCCTCTCCCGCTGCTCACTTGCTTCTTTGCTTCCTGGTTGCCATGATGTGAGCTTTCTTCCACTACACGCTTAATGGACACTGATTTTACCCTGGAGCCAACCATGGACTGAACCCCCTGAACCATGAGCTGAGTTAAATCTCTTCTCCTTGATGCTGTGGGAGTCATTAAAGCAGGTGGATATGGTGGCTAAGAGGCCACTGCTGCCTTTGAGCAAACAGTGATATAATCATGTGTACAGCAGAATCCAATCTCATTTCCTGTCTTTTTGGCCATCTGAATTACTGATGTAAATAAATGAAAAGCCAAGTAGAAATGTAAGCAAACATAGAATTTAGTGGATCATGGAAATGGGAATTCAAAATAGGCTCATTTCAAAAATTCTCTCCTTTCTGCTTTAGCAGGCCCACTAAACCCAGATTAAATTCACTCGGAGAAACACTGCCAAGTGTATGACTTCAGTCTCTGTCCACATTTTCTGTCCAAATTGGCTACAGATTTGTAGGTCAGAGTTGGTTACATAAGCTAAAGCCAAACGCACTGCATCTATACTTATAACTTTGCTAAGCACCAAATGTGTTTACTGGAGATCAGATTAGGTGTCTGGTCATCCTTCCGTGTTTCCAGAGAGAGAGAAATGAGAACTTGTATGCAATTGTTTCAAATAGAAGTCATCTTGTCAGCTGTGCCTGTGAAGTTGAACCTTCAAATAGATTTTAGACAAAAACAACTACTTACCTATAGAGAGGAATCAATTTACTGTTATAACCAAATTTGAAGAATGATCTTTCTGGCAGGTTTTTTTTTTTTTTTCCTGAACTCTGAGCCTGAAATTCAGCTATCTGTGAGTTCCTTAGAAGCATTCCTGAATCTGTCATTTGCTTCAAATTTCATGCTCTTGGCTTTTATGATCAAGCTCAACTGTAATTCCAGGTTTATTCTTTACACGTCACATCCTGTCTATTTAGGAATAATTGTTTTCTGTGAAGCTGCTGCCGTTTGAAGCAACAAAGAGTTAGTGTAGGGAAAGGAGTGCCCTCTCCTTATGATGGTTCCAGGAAGTTGTCTTCAGCCAGTGGCGTTAATGACAGGTCTCTCAGGATGCTGAAAATGACTTGTTGGGCTAGATTCTGTGTTTCTGTATTCAGTCATATATACACCTAACAAATGTTGTTGACACAAATGAAGGTCCACACACTGACCTCTGACACAGGCAGTGGTATTAAAAAGATAAATTAAAGGAATCCGGTGATTGCCCTTAGAAAACTTAGAAATGAATAAGGATGAAAGATCATTTTATTTAAGTTAGCCTGTGGCTTCAAAATGTGCCCATTTTCCTTTGAAAAATTTAATTCATTTTTTACGGTCAAATAGTACTCAATTTTGTTGATATACCATGTTTTTAAAAATCTATTCATCTGTTGCTGGCCATATAAGCTGCTTTAGAGACTTAGCTATCATGCATTATGCAGCTATAAACGTGAGTGTACACCAGTCACTGTAAATTTACAGCTATTACAGCTGTGAGAGATCAAAGTGTGCTCCCAGCCTCTGTCAAAATAGGTGCCAGATGTGTTCCCTGGGGGATGAACAGTTTACTGGGAAAATGAAGTATACTCTGTAACTTTTATTGTAATCTAATATTTTAGCACTGCAAGTAGATGTTTTGTTCAACCACCTGTGCTGCATTTAGTCTTATGTGTAATATTCTAGGTGTTATACATAAAAAAAGGACTTTTAAAATTAAATAATTTTCAAAGGACACAAAAAATGTACTTTTCAACCTTTTAAGCAGGTGGTACGTAAAGTCCCACACACTGTTAGCGAGCATAATAACATGTTGAAATTACACCTGGACTGCTGAGTGGAGAGGGGAAGCAGAGAAAACGTGTGTCCACATCTTTAGAGAAGGTTTTAGAGGACGGTGTCATGCAGTGAAGTCCTCCTTCACTGTTTCTAAGTAAAATACCTTAAAGAGATTCCTTATAGTACTCATAGGAAATGGTTCACTTTTCCACACAAAAATGAAATAAAATTACCAGGCGATTCATGGAAGAGTCTCAAATACATTAAAGATAAGCCACAAAGCACGGTGATTCATGAGAGAAGAACTACCGAGGTGACCTCCGCAGCTGTCCACAGAGCTGCCAGGAAGGAAGCCCAGGCCATTGGAAGGAGCTGGCCATGGGGAGTCTCCTGCCTCTGTGAGTGAGCAGACAGAGTTGGGAGTCCAGCCAGGAGAGAAGTGGGGATCAGGGAAATCCATAGAGTAATTGCTGGCCATGTATGGTGCACCCACCAGCTGCCCGCACAGGTGCCTGGTGGATCTGACTGGACCATGCAGAGTGTGGGAGAATCAGAAGGAAGGGGACCCAGGTACCACACGGAGGCCTGCACCAGTCCCTGTGCCCTTAGCCACACAGAAGAACCTGCAATTCAAAGGGGAATAAGACTTTTAGACATCTTCATTCCCTACTGAGAAATAATTAGCTCTATCTCTAGATGAGTGCTTCTCTTTCCATTGTGTTCCACAACAATGTGAATGAATAACAGCAGAAACAAAACATGCATGGCACTCAGCAAGATAAATTCTACAATACCTGATCCAATCAAACATTGTCAGTGAGCAAATGAACCTCATACAAGGGAAATATAACCCGCAAGATGAAAAGTCAATCCAATTGACCCAAAACCCACACATTCAGGTTTAGAGGAAAATCACATTGAAATAGTTATTCAATAGATTTAAAAGCCTGGGAGAAAGAAATATTGAAAACATTTCATGGAGTAAAGTCAGATGTCAAAAAGACAAAAGTTGAAATTTGTATGTGAGATGAAAATCCTTTCTGGGTATGGTGAATAACAGACCACAATGCAGAATGAAATGAATGAATGCAATGACAAAGAAAGAAAAACAGCCCAGCCTTCAACAAAGACATAGAGAGCAAGGAGAGGGACAGAGAAAGGGAGAGGGAGACATTAACACTGGACACAATCAGAACCTCAGACATTCATTGTGCTTACAAGAATTAACATAATAGATATGCATTTCCAGGTCCAATGTAGAAAAGTAGAAAAAAATTCAAATAGAAAACTTAATGAAACTACAAACATATGAATCCAAGAAACTCAATAAAACTGAGGTGCAAGGGAAAAAAAGAGAGAAAATATGCACATCCTTATTGAGGGACGTTTTACAAAATGCCTAAGTGATAACCTTTGAAACTATGAAGGTCATAAAAATGAAAGAACTTTTTGAAATGGTCTCAGACCACTGGAGATCAAGGAGCTGCATCCACTAGAAATAATGTGTCTTATTGTATAGGATGCTGCAGCAGGAGAGGATAAGGAAAAACAAGGAAATTAGAATAAAGCAAGGACTTTAATTAATATTGATAAACAGCAGTTAGATGTGAATGTCAAATACTGAGGAGGAAAGTGGGATGTGGAGTTTTTGGGATCCTTTTGTTCTGTCTTTATAATTTGTCTGCAAATCTGAATCTTCTAAAATTAAAAAGTGGATACAAAAGAGAGACACACCACAACCAAATTGCTAAAAGCTAGTTACAAAGGAAAAATCCTAAAAACAATGAAGCAAAAATGAATACTGCATAGAGAAGGAGGTGAAGAACTCTAAAATGTTTCTTGTCAAATCCAAGGTAGGTAAGAAAGTAAGACTCCATTTTCAAATGAGAGAAAGGGAAAATGAAATCAAAGTAGAATTCTATGGCCAAAGTGTGTGTGTGTGCGTGCGTGTGTGTGTGTGTATACATACATGTATGGACATTGAAATATTTATGAGTCTTCAAGACATGATAAATCCATTTTGCAGAAGAAAAAAAGTAATACCAGATAGAAATATAGATGCAAACAAAGGAAAAAAGAAAACTTAAATAGCAACCAATTTGGTAAATGCAGGAATTTTACATCTTATCACTTCAATTAGCTGCAAAGATAACAAAGGTGAATTAATTCTTGGAACAAACACATTAGCTACTGATAGGTTATAGACACACCAGAGCATGTCTTGGTTATGTTTCTTGCATTGAGGAGACAGAATTACCCACAACACCCAAAATGAAGGAAAGAAAAGTTTATTTAGCTCACAGTTTGTGGAGGGTTCATCCCATAATCAGCTGGCTCCAAGGCAGGGTGGCATGGCACAGCGAAACACTTTAAAGTGAAAGAAGAAGCAAAAGCAGCCCGAGAAAAAGAAAGGGAGAACAAGCCTCTTCTCTTTTCTTATATCGTAAGGTGGCTAGCACCCCCAACCCCAGGACAGGTGCAACACTCACACCATCTCTGTGCCCCCCTCTTACACAGGCTGAGGAGGTTTACAATGTAAGGACCCTGGTCTCTGCTGAGTCACTTTGTTAAACATCTGACCTCAAATAAACACAATAAACAGATACCTAGAGCTCTTATGTCTGGTCCTGTACACCCCAGGATGTAGAACTTTTGAGTTACTTAGTTACATTTCTAGACTTTTCAAGTTGACACAGTGTATCAACCATAACAGGAGAATTTTTGGTTTACTACTCTGAAAATTCTCGATAAAGATAATTTGAAAGAACCATGAAATAACCTTAATCTAGAATAGAGATTACTATGTAGTATGTAGTCTTTATGACTTCATTAGAAACACAAGCCAAGATCCCAGTTATTCGTTAAACACTCATTACCAGAAAATGTATTTCCAAAAGCTAGATGAAGCTTCACTGACTTCCATATCCCATGAGAGATAACAGATTCCCTTTTTGTATGTACTAGAGATCATCAACTGCTGGAAATCACACAGGTATTCTGATTTAGCAGAAAATATTCTATATCAGCATGGATATAGCTTTTATACTGTTTAATAAACATTTTCCATATCTAATATTCTATTTCTAATCTGTGTATGAATTACTGAGGAGCAGAAACTCTACCTTTAATTGTTTTAAATAAAAATGAATGCACATAGAACTCTTGTACGAGAACATGTCAGTGTCGTCCAGGGGATGAGACAGGGGTTTGCTGAAATGAATTTATGTGTTGCTTCCTTCTCTACCACTTACCACCTTTGTCCTGCACTATTTTCCCAGATCTTCTGTCATCCAGGGCCACAACAAGGTGACTTTGAACCGCAGAAATTCTGCAGTCTACAAGTGTAAAACTCAAAGCATTGGCAGAGCCAAGCTCCCTCTGCACCCTCTACAGTGGGCCTCTCCTGGTCTCCTCAGATTCTGCTATCCCCAGGGCTCCCTCAGCTTGTGCATCCCTCCAAGCTCTGCTTCACTGTCACTTGGTCACCTTCCCTTGGGTGTCTTCCCACCATATCTCCATTTCATGTCTCTATGTACACATGTGATTTTTCATTCTTACAAGAAGGCTCACCTTAATGACACTCTCTTAACTTGACTTCTGCAAAGTCCCTGCTTCCAAATAAGGTCATATAAGGAACCAGTCTTGAGAGTGAGGACTCCAACTTGGCTTTCAGAGGATACAATTCAACCCATGAATGATGCTGAGTAAGCGGCTGACTATTCCAGCTACCAGCTTCTACACAAGCAAAATAAAAGCAGTAACACCAATAAGTAGGTTAGTAAAAACAGAAATGGGTTGGGGTAAAGAGTACAGCATTCCAGAATGACAGTCCTCCATGGGGAAGGCGGTTCATGGCTGGCTCTGGTCATCAAAGTGAAGTGACATGGTTGGGAATGGGGAATTGGTGGATGGAGGAGGGAATGGCAGTTTAGAAAACCACCTAAAATAAAAATTAAAAACATAGCAAGGAATGCAGCTCAGTGCAAAGACCCTGGACTCCAATCTTAGCACCTCAATAATAAAAAGCATAAAGATGAGAACATCTTAATGTGAAAAGAATTTACTAAATTAGAGCAGAATATGGGGAACAACTCATGAAATCAGTCTGAGCTGTGTGCAGTGATGGCACTAAACACACACAGCCAGCATCTGCATCAGCAGAGTTAAATGCATCTTGGTTTTCTAAATCGGAATCCAAAACCATTTGCAGATATTGCCCTGAGTCCTAACACTGAGAGGTTTCCACAGAGAGGCCTCAGTGGTGTCAGGCTCCACACACAGCTCATGGAGGCACTTTTTCCTTTGGGATCCTATCAGGATTCATCTCATTCAAGGCTGCCATCCAACGAGACTGCCACATTTTCCCAATTTAGAAGTTCAAACAGCTCCTGCTGGGTATTTCCATGGGGTGAGTTAAAGAGGCTGCTTAGCTCTTTGATGTTTTGGTTCCAATATCCATTTCCAACTTCAAAATTGCCAGCCACACACAGATGCTCATTTCCTGGGTCAGTGGCAATGTGCTCTGTGCAGGACGTGAGGTTCTATAGTCCAAGACACTTAGACTCCAGGGTAAACTCCCTGAGCACCTGTTTGAGTAATATTTTCTTCAGCTGGTAGCTTTCAAGCTGTTCCCAGGTGCTGGCCCCTCCTGGAAGAGGACAGACAGGGTATAATGTGCATTGCCAAGAACATTTAGCATGCAATGAAGAGGGAGCATGTGCAGAACTCACCCTGAGGGAGGATTCAAAGGGCATGGGTTCAAAGAGGGAAAATTCTCTGGTTGGTATTGTATGTAAACAAGAACACATTGTAAAGAAAAGCTCTGAGATTAGGAAATTGACCCAGATTGCTAGGCTTGGGCCAGGTGAGCCTAAAAGATCAGTATGTTGCACAAACATCAACACCTGTATGAAATGTCTCAGTATCTCATCTGCAAAGCTGGCTTGGTAGTGAGAACAGCGTCCTCTCTTGGGGCTTTTCCTACAGAGACATCCTGGGGGGAATCAGGGCTGTTACTGAGATTTTAACCCTGCTGGGCTTTGTCTCTCCCATTTCCACAGTTGTTAAACCCTCCTGTTGGACTTGTGTGTGTGCTGGCAGTGTGGTAGATGGGTGCCCAGTGCGGTACCAAACACTTAGCTTCTTTTGTCCATTTGATGAACAGCCCATTATTGGCCAGGGAAATTGGGCAAAACCCAGGCATCCTTTCTGAAGCCACATAACATGCCTTATCTCAGGATAGTCACTGTGAGTCTAGTACTGAAGCAGATTCCTACCTGGAGACACCAGCTTCTAAGTACTTCTGTCATGTCTGATCATGTAACTAACCAGCAGTGATATTGATGGGCTTGGAACTGAGCTGCATCCTTTCTCTCTTCTTGAAGATCTGATCTTCAGTTGTACCCTCTGATTTGTTCAAAAAGGAAAATTCTCTCTTAATCAATCTTACAGGGGAAATTGGTGTGTATGATTGACATTTATCATAGCAGTGAACTGCCAGCCATAGCCTAAGAAGAGGGGTGGGGAGCAGATTTCAAAATGATGTACCTTGACCTTCACTGAGGCCACACCTCTACACTGTCTTTCAAAGTTTTTAACCCACCATCCTAATCCCTAATATTGATGCCCCATGAATCACTCCGTGGATCAACTGGAGGGAACATCTCAAGGCATAAATTAAGCATTGTCTCTCCCTGCTTAAAACTCTTGTGACCTTTGCCATGTTGACTAGAATAAAATTCATACACCTTGCAACGCCCACCCATCAGGTCTGGGTTTGGTGTGATTCGTCTCCTCTCATCAGGGCTAGAGACCTCCCAGGGTCTCCATCTTCCTTCACTCCCCACCTCTAGCTACACCACTTCAAACTGACCAGTCGGCTCCAGTGGTGTTGGCAGAATGGAACTCTGAAGTCACAAGTCCACTCATCTGTGAGTGTAAAAGGCCTTTGCATCCAGGCACAGCATCTGATTCCTTTTTCTTCCACCATGATTCCTACTTGTGCATTTACAAATTCAGAGCATGAGTGAAAATCTATGTGTAAAAACGTGGCCACACGAGAGCTTTTCGAGTAGCTGTAACATGTATGGCACACGTGGTTTTGTTGCAGGCATACACCTGTTCCCTGTTATAAAATAAAGGCTGAAGGTTACCAAGGCAGGACAAAGTGGACCAACAGGCTCTCTGCAGGCACTTGTACATTCAAACCACTCTACTTCTCTGATCATTATCAAACTGCAGCTGTCAGAGGGCGATGGTGGAGTATTCTCAGCTGCCTCAGCCTGCATTTAAGGATTTATTCCTTTCTCTTCTTGTTCTCAGCCTCTCTGTCTTACTACATGTTAAAAGGATTCCTTGTTGTGAGGATTAAAGCATCTCCCAAGGTAACACTTCACCTGTGGACTGAACACTAAGCCAGCACATAAGCACCCATGTGCTGTTGCTTTACTTCTTGCAGAGGATGTTTAACTCATGTGGAACGTGATGTTTTACCCAAAACATCACAATTTCCAAAGCAATGAAGAGCCTAGGATGCAGAGTTTCAAAGGAATGTCTTGAACTTATTTATTCATTTGCAAAGCCACCACATCTCTGCAAGAACATAAAAAGAGGGAAGAAGAAAGGAGCAGATGGGGTGATAATGGAATTCCAAAGATTTGGTGGCAGTAGCCCATGGGCTGTGGGCAACACACAGCAGTGAGGATGACACATGGCAGACAGGGAGCTCCCTCCCAGCAGGGCCCTGACCAGAGCTCTGAGCACCGCACCCCAGGAGGAAGGAGGGCAGGAACTCCCGGTGGAGGTGAGACTGACAGGTTGTGCTGCCCAGCCCCAAGCTGGGGACTTCTGTGTCAGGGACTTCCATGTCAGGGACTTCCAAACTCACAGGAGACCCTTGCAGTCCTCATAGCTGCAGGATTCTCTTATCTGAGCCTGGAAGATATTTGAAATCTTTGCAAGGCAGGCAGACTCTGACCAGCTTAAAACATTTTTTTTGCATTGTGTTTACAAAGGTTGGATGTGGACAAATGTAAGTGAGGTCCTGGCAGATGCTGTAGCTCACGGGCCAGTCAGCTGCAAAGAAGAAATCAACCTAGTAGCTGCCATATTGAGGCCATCTTTGATTTCCTTACGCAACAGGGTAGAAATGAAAAGAAAAATCTTTCATAAAGATGGGGCTTCTAATGTGGTAGATCGGATGGTTGCTGCTGTTAATTTATTGCTCCCTGGGCCACTTAGAAAATGCAGAGGCACCGTAGATGGTGATATGAATCCTACCCAATAGATGCACATATCTTGGGGGACCTAGTGACTGGCCTGGGGACAGAGCTGTCTGGAGGCTGCTCCTGAGGAGAAACCCAGAGGCTTATGAGGCTGTGTGCACCTGTGCTCCTGTTCCAGGTGCCTCCTGTCCAAACAGGAATGCTTTGGAGCCTGATGGTGAAGGGGGGGGGGGATGTACATAATTACCTGTGACACTGGGAATTACCTGGGGTCATTCTGACTGAGAAGTAAGTTGTGCTCCCCACACAGCAGGGCAGCAGAGTCTGCAGTCTTTGTCAGGAATTTGCAGAGGTCCCTGCTGGAAGCAGTGGGAACATGGATGTCTAAACTGAGCCACTGGTAGGATGATCAGAAGTAAGGGAGGGCCTGGGAGGGAAGGAAAGAGGAGGCGGGGGAGACCGTCATCAGAGTAGGGAATCCTTAAAGAGTACCTGGACGTTTCCACAAGACAAGGAGCCAGACAAGGATCAGATTCCACTAACACCACAAAGACCTTGAAGTCCGAAGCAGGGCTAACATTTTCATGGTCTGATCCATCCTGCTTCTTCCATTCAATGCTGGAAAGTTGGGGCACCTGCTGGCAGAAGGAAAGCTTAGTTATCTCTACAGAGGCTGAAAAAGTCCCTAATACGACTCAACCCCATACCTAATAAAAATGCTGGAAAAATAAAAATGACAGAGATGGACTTCAATATTGCAACCAATGGTTTACACAATGAGGAAGACACTGAAGTGAACCCAGTGAGGGTGGGTAAAGCTGAAGCCAGACCTTTCCACGTTAATGTACCTGTTTTCCTGAAGCGCTAGAGAAGGCAATTAAATGAAAGGAAACAATTATGGCCATGAAAGACTGGGAATCAGAAATAAAATTATCTCTATGTGAAGATTTCATTATACAGCCACAAAATCAGTATAAAGCTAATCAAAGGCCTCAAAGTTTTCAGCCAGACAGCAAGACAATGAAGCAGAACATTAACATAAAAATTAATTGTGTATTATGTTTACATAATATCTAGTTAGAAGCTGAATCCATGAATTTCATTTTTAATAGCAATAAGAAATAAAAATTTAGGGATAAACATAATGTGATGTGCTTGCAGCCAAAATGAAAAATAGTAAAGTCAAGAAATTCTTCTGGGTGGAAGTAGGTTTGGACAGATAGGTCTGCTTATGTGAGGTGGGTCACTCCATGCAACCAACACACAAGTTCTTTCTAACACACTGTACAATTTTAATGTGATCCAAATGAATATGATGTTGAGTGTTTTTCTGGAGCTATATGTGCCATTATTAAACTTTGCAAGAAATCTAACCAACATATAAAGGGAATGTCTACATAAAAGACACATTTTAATGAATCTTCCTCAAAATCCTTTCCCTTGCTTTGAACACACTCCTCTCCACATTCTCTCGCTTTGTAAAGCAGTTATGGATCCTCTCAGGTGTATTTTTATGAAATGTGATAAAAAATATAGTGAACGCAGCTGGCAAGTACCAGCCAAAGGAAAGACAACTTGGGAAAATGTTCAGTGATAACTTCGTCTGCCATTTTCACTCCATCTAGCATCGTGTGACTTCTGGTTGATACTCAAAGTCAAAATTACCATGAAAGGTCGAGGTTTTGAAACTACTGAGTGCACTAAGGCAGCTGCAATAGCTCAACTAAAGACACAAAAGAGGGCCAGAAGAAGGCTTCGGGAGAGGGTGGTTGATGGGGTAACTGTGTCTGAAACGGGGATATTTTGGAGCCGATTCCTAGCAATGTGTCTTTTGTCATAATTTTTAAAAATGTAAACACTCACCCTATCTTTTGATCACACCTCTTATGGTAAATTAAACACACAAGAAGAGCTGGGAAAAGTCTGTCTGTCGCAGGAGTCTGAGGGTGAGCCACCAGGCCAGGCATTAAAGCAAATGGGTGGATCCGGCTCCTGAGCGGCCCCATCCCTGAGACAGACTGAGGATAAAAGAGAAGCCCAAAAGCTGATACAGAATGCTCATTCTTTACAAGGAGTGGCATTACGGTAAATGCTACAACTGGAGGAGACTGGAAGGCACAACCCTAACTGAAGCAAGCCAGATACACAAGGGCAGATATTATAGTGTGGCTTCTGTGACAGCCAGAACAGGAAGGCTGTGGAGCTGGGAGCAGGATCGTGTTTGCTGGGGCCTGGGGAGGGAGAATGAGGCTGTTGCCCAGTGAGAGCAGAGTTGTGATTCGGGATGAGAAAATAAATCTGGAAAATGGGTGATGGCAATGGCTGCACAACAAAGGGAACGAAGCTAATTCCCCTGAACTGGACGCTGGAAAAGACAAAAACATAACACGCAGTGATTATGTGTGTGTGTGTTCCCACAATAAAGGTAAGTAGAACGATTATATATACCCCACTGCCTCTTGTGCAAAGAAAACAGGGAGATCTGCATACATTTACAAAATTAATTGCAGGTGGGCACTAGCTGGGGTCTTCCAGGGAACCAGAGACAGTGGGGTAACACAAGACTTAGACAGATGGTGAATAGATAGACAGAGGTGCACAGGTGACAGGAGAGTTCTTGGCTCAGGGGATCCTGGGGCTGAGAAGTCTCACACCCCTGTAAGCTGGAGAACCAGGAGAATCAGTGGAATATCTCAGGTGGAGGTTGGGAAGCACAGAGGGAAGCTGGGGTGCGGGGGCCCTTAGGTGCTGTGACTTCTTGCCTCATAATCAGGGCCAGAACAGAGACCCTGCTCCAGGGGGCACAACTGGGGTCCTGACTGCAGAAGAGAGCGAGTTCGCCCTTCCCACCCTCATGCTCTGCTTGGGCCATCAGTGGATTGGGTGATGTCACCCTTTGGTGAGAACAGAATACTTTGCCCCTCTGCTGAATCAGAGGCCATTCTCTTCCACAGTTACCTTCCCTGACCACTCCGAATGTGCTCACCAGCTCTCTGGAAATGCCTTTACCCAGTCAAGGTCATACTTGAAATCAGCAGTCAGGGGCAGGGGCAGGCACAAAGCAAGCTGCCCATCAATCACACTGAGGGGAAAGAGAACTGAAAGACGAGGAGGGAGGTGGAGGAGAGAAGTGTGCATGGTGTTGAGATAAGCGTCAGCAACAGGTGAGTCACTGTGCAGACCTACAGGTAGGTTTTTGTTCCACATTTATTTTTCATACTTTTCTTAATCCAATACACTCTTCAAGTCAAAACTAAGGAAGGAAATGAGAATAACCAAAACCAACAACAACAACAAAAAAAAATGCTGCTATTACCTTGCTCCCGCCCATTCCCAGAATCTCACACCTGGCCAGGCAGCAGGCTGCGCTGTGCTTGAAATCTCGGAGGTGCGTTTCTGCTGAGCCCTCCAAATTGCTGCCTGAAGGAGCTCCACTGTCAGCAAAGAGAATTCCTGCAGAACCGTGCCTGGAGATACTTGAGCTTCAAACAAGCTCCTCGTCTTCCCCTTGACAACTCAGCTCCAGAGCAGGTGAGTCAGAGATTAGGAAAAAAGAAAATGAGGGGAAACCAAGGAAACAAAGCAGAGTTCTTCTCTGCAAAGATCACACAATTCAGACTCTAAATTTACGTTACCTGAAGGGGAAATAAACCACCTTGTGGTTTTTGAGAAACTTTTTATCTAGATATAAAAGAAAACAAGGTTGCTCCAAAACATTCCCTGTCTTCAGGCTGCTCCACAGTGCTTGTTGTAAAATACAGTTGTTTCTGAGGTTCACCCACAATTCTCCTCCAACTCATGTGGAACCAGGAGCTGCGGGAACCATGCCTTGCATACACGGAACTTTGGAGGATTCTCCAGACTGAGATCATAACAGACACTAAGGTTAAAATGGGACAACATGGACAACAACTTTCAGATGATTGTGAGCCTCTGCTTCTTTGAACCCTCTCTTGCATGTACACACTCACACACACACACACACACACACACAGGAACATTTTATTTAACTCTGGACTCAAGTTATGGGAAATCAGAATTTTAATCTGACAGAAGACTGTGGGTTCTTTTGCACACACAATGAATAAGAACAATTATGTGAATACCTAGTGTCTGGAACATTCTTGGTGCTGGGTAATAATCAGTTCTGTATGCTTCATACGTTAAGGGTGAATTTGGAGAGGCAGTGAGAGAGGATGTGAAGTCAGACAGAGGAAACAGGTACACAGGTTTCCCAAGAGAAGGCAAGAAGTTCCATTAGGGAAGGTGAGCTGTCACTGGTGGCCAAGGTCCAGCCACATTGGGTGAGTTTCAGTCCTGGTGCTTGGGGACACTTGAGCAAGGTGTGGCATGATCTGAGCTGAGTCTGGAGTGGATAATGTGTGGCAGAGGGGAGCAGAGACCCTAAAGAGAATAGATGGCCAGAACAATGGTTAGGGGACTGCACATGCTCTCGCTGCTGCTATAACAAACAGCCATCAACACAGTGGCTTCACACAGCACAGGTGTGTTGTCTGACCATCTAAGAGGTCAGAATTTCTAAAGTTAAGGAGACATCTGGGCTGTATCCTTCAGGGACTCTGGAGGAGAATTCACATCCTCATCTTTTCCAGCTGCTAAGACCACCTGTGCTCCTCAGTGACTGGTGTCTTCCTCTGTCTCCAAAGCCACAAGAGAACACCTTCAGTGCTAAACCCTCTGGCTCCAGCAGCTCCAGAGGGGGCTCCGGTGAGCCTCCACTCTGGTCACTGCTGGGATATGTGGGATAGTATATTCCAATTGGCCCCAACTTTTATGTCTAGCCTGGATCAAGAAGGTGGGGACAATGCCACACAACCTTCCAGTACTAGTGCAGGGGAAGTGATGTTCCCCGAGGATGTTATGAAATGGCCATCTAGGGATGTGGAAGGGAAACCAGAAACAGCAGGCACACATTCAGGAGCAGAAGTAGGGAACAGCACAGGGCCAGACCCTTCTGGGACTTCCTTCAGTGGGGGTCATTTCTAACACTTTCTTCTGTTAGCTGGTCACACACCTGGGTGTCATGGCCATGTCTGGGGCTGCTGGACATGCGTGTGCTCCACTCCTGTTGGCCTGTTTGATTACCTTTTTGAGAAAGTTTAAAATGAATTTACAAATGAACACTGAGCCAAGACACAAAGCCTGTTGGTAATGCTTTAGTTGGAAGAATGTTTTTGATTTTCAGATAGACACAGAGTTACATTAAGTAATGATGATACTTCTAGGGATGCATTTGTGTCACAAACTGCTCATCAGACAGACCCATAGCTTGACAGTGATGGGCAGGGAATGTATTGCTCATAAACAACCAACCACATATTTTTATCCTGAAGTAAAGAGACAAGCACACTTCTTCTCTTAAGTTATAGATGATATAAAACTAGATGTAATTAACAGCATGTAAATTAGAGTAACCATACTTGCTATGTATAATGTAAGCATCATCTTTTTCTCTTAAATTATATATAATGAGCTAAAAGCAGGTACATAAAGCATCATTGGAAATAACAGTGATAATGGTGCGTAAAAATACAGGCTATATGATTAATTTAATTATAGTGCATCTATTAACCAAATCTTTTGTTCAGGTCAAAAGAAAAAGCAAAGATTCATGTAGGCTCATCTGGAAATCTTTCTGAGATACACTTTGTATTTCCAATGCATATAACATGAATATATAGGTGTGCGTATATGTATTTATACTTAGTTTAGTCTCAGAAATGCACAAACATATAGAAGGATACAGGAAATGGTTCCCTGACAAGCCTGTCCTTCCCTGCACAGTATGCATTCCCAGGAAATGTTCCTATTCTCGTGGGTCCTAATAGCCCTTGGACATAAGCAAGTACGATTAGGTGTTCACAGATAACTGCATTTGGATTATGAGTTCCAAATTTGATACCCTCACCTATAACCCTTTCCATCCTAATGGCCAGAGTGCCCTTCAGAAGGGGAGATTACACAGGCGGCGTTGCTGCAGGGCCTAGAAGTCTCCGCTCTCTCGTCACATTCCCTCCCAAGGCAGTGAAGTCCACGTCACTTGTTAGTTATGTCAACAAAACAACAGAAACTCTACCTCTAACTTATTTCCTTTACAATGAGTGAATCATTGTTCTCAAGTGTTCACTGCCTTTTTTCTATTTGACTTGCCTATTAATGCTCCCTTTCCATTTAGTTGATAAATTTTCTCTTAATTTAATAAATTTACAAATTCTCCACCCTAAAGACATTCACTTTTTGGTTATCAGTTCTGTAAATATTTTCTCCAACATGTCATCTGCCTTTTTGATTTGTTTCTGTTTTAATGTGAACAGTAATTTCATGATGTTATTTATAGTGTAAGGTTTTTAATGGCTCATTCCTTCACCTTTATGATGAAAAAGTCTTTCTTGTCTGTACATCACATCAATGGTCACCTCTATGTTTCTCTAGTTTTTGTAGATTTTTTTTTTCATTTTACTATAGTAATGGGTGCATTTTGTGGCACTTCCTTTAGCCCATCAAGTAATCTCTCTCTCTCTCTCTCCTTCTTTCTCTCTCTCTCTGTGTCTCTCTGTCTCTGTCTCTCACTCTGTCTCTGCCTGTCTCTCTCCGTGTCTCTGTCTCTGCCTCTCTCTCATTATGATAAGACCACAGTGTACCATTATCCTACAAGAGAGAGGAGAGATGGGAAATCAAACATGAAGAGGCTGCAGTGCAAGTCCTGAGAAGTCGCCTGGGTGTAACTTCTCCTTCTCTCCCCAGTACTCACCTTTTATCTGGCACATCCCAGGGAGTGAGAGCTGTGCTGTCTTTCTCAGAGAGTGTCCAGACAGGAATGCCGAAGATTGTATAATTTGTTGCTCCAAAAATTTTCCAGGAGAAAGATGTGGGCTAAGCCACTTTGTGATTGGTGAATCACAGCACTTGACCCTTGCAATTTAAAGGAAAAGGAAAAGGAAAATTCATTTTGATTCATTATTTCAGCCCATGGTCAGCAAGCTCCAAGGCAGACACAGGACTCAGAAAGGCATGGTGAAGGAAAAGCGTTTGACTCATAACAGGCAGGAAGAAGAGAGAGAAGCAAGACCACACCCTTCTGGGTTACACCTCTAATGATCGTCTCCAAGCACACTCCACCTCCTGATGGTGCATCAGCTGCTGAACTTGTCCATGGATGAATCGGCTGGAGAGTAAAACGCCCCCAGGATCCATTGCATCCACGCATGGGAGACATCTGGATCTAAACTCTAACGTCCAACACCAGCTACCAAAGTCTCATGTGTGGGGGGGATGATTCGGCCACAGGGCTGCTGTAATTACCAGTGGACTCATCTATTAATGAGTTCATAACTGAATGGGCTGTTGGGAGCCATGGTTGCATGCTGATCCTGGGGGCATCATTCTTCTCTGTCTGCTGCCTGGGTGCTATGGACTGAGCCCTTTTCCCTCTACTATGCCCCTCTTCAGTTTTTGGCATGTAGTATTGTGTTTCAGAAACAGGCTAAGGTAAATTTGGGTATCGGAGAAACAGAGTCATGGTTGTGACTCCATCTGACCATGTGATTCAAAAACCAGGGGAACTGGTTTGTAGCCATTTGGAAAGGTGCTGGAAAGACACTGATGGAGAATTAAGCCAACTCTGATGGGTTATAATCTTTGGAGCACAGAAGAAAAGAGTGCTGATAGAAACAAAGGTGGGAAAGATCAACCCTAGGATGTTTCAGTTGGGAACAATGAGTTCCTTAATAGTTGGACAAGACCTTTGGATTATGCTTCGTCAAAAATTTTGTCTAAGTTTTTCTGATGGCTGGAGATTTTGACTCATGATTCTGGCAGAGAAAATTTAAATGCAGGCCAGTGTTCAGGCTGACAGAGGTAGAGCTGGCTGTCCTTAGCCACATCTACATAACAAAAAAACAGTAGAAAAGACTAGGAAGAAAAGATGTGAAAAGACTGTGGTTTCACTGGAGAAGAAATATTTGCAAAATTGGGTCCATGGAAAGCCTGGTTGGTGATTAGCATTTAAAAGAAGCCAAGTAGTTTGCACAATAAGACAGTTTGAAGATATCTCAGAAATAATCATGCCCCTAACCTTTTACAGGCTCAAAGGTATAAAACAACAAAACCTTCATTTAAAAAATATAGTGCCAGGGCAATCTGTCTTTTGGAGCCACAGGAGATAATATTTCCTGAGTTCAATCATCCAGGCACACAGGGGCCTTTGCAGTTATGATGCAAGTGGTCCCAGATACTGCTTGAGCCAAGATGGCATCATCCACATGGTATCATCTGTGTGGTAGTAGCTTTTCAAACATGTAGAATACATAATGCTTACACCTGATTTCAGAGGAAGGCCTGAGGGGCCTCCCAGTGTATCCTTGAGAGGAGAATGTGTGAAGAGGGCATCTGGGGAGGGATAAAGCTGAAAGTGCAGTGGAGGCCTCAGAAAGGAGGAGATGCCAGAAATGTGGAAGGTGCGCTGAGGGAGGCTGCAGACAGTGAGTGGAGCCACCCCAAGGGAAGACAGTGCGGTGAAGCTGAGCAAGTTCTTTGGAGCTCACATGTAACCACAACGTACTGTCCTGGCTGTAGAGCTGCAGGTTCTATTGCTTGCCTTGCTATTGCTTTGGTCCCATTCTTTTTTTTTTCTACCCATTTCTCACTTTTAGAATGTTAATGTTTACAATTTGCCATTGCATGTTGGAAATATTTAACTTTTGCGTGATTTAAGCATTGACTTGAATCTCGGAGGAGACTTGGGACTTAGACTTTCCAGCAATAATAGAGCTGTTAGAATTTTGCCAACTCTTAGCTATGGACTAAATGAAATTTCCACAGTGAGATGGGCATGAGCATTTGGGGGCCAGAGGGGGTGTTACGGTTCCACTCTAAAATGCTCCCCTTGTATTTCCATATATGCAGAAGGGGTGGGAGTGCTATACTCATCAGCAGATTTATTCCCTGATGGAGTCAATAGTGAATGTGCCTTTATGAGGTGAATCTGGTTGACTTCCACTGGAAGGATGTATTCTTCTTCCAAGCTTCTTCCATAGATTTTGCTTCTTGGGTGCCATGGATTGAGCACCTTTCCATTGCTGTGACTTGCAGGATCCTGTTCCTGCTTTGGAACTAGCCACCCATGGATTAAAACCGCCTAAATAAACCTCTCCTCTTTTAGATTGTGAGTGGGGGGGGGCAGTGACAAGAAAGTGACTGAGACAAATATGAAGCTAACCTCCTCAGAGCCAGCTCCATCGGTGCAGGAGATGGTGTGGTGACCTCATTCATCTCTACAGTGGGCTCCCCGGAAACTCAGGAGAAGCTGTTTGGCAAGGAGATCAGCCTTAGGACTCCCTGAGTCGTCACGTGGTACAGACTTGGTCCCTGGTCCATATGTTGTAGTGACAGGATAACCCAAATTAAAAGGAATTGAAAGAATTCTGCCAGCCAGACACCTTGTATTTCTAACCCACAGAAACAGGAAACCAGAATTCACAAACAGACCATGCAAACCTCATCTGACAGTGACTTAGAAAGTGAGCAGGCCTGGATGTGCTTTTCACAGAGGTAACACTATACGGCGATGCAGAAAGTTATCTGACACCTTCTGTGTCTCTCCCTGTCTCCCTCTTGTTCTCCCTGGAGAAATGACTGAATATATAATAGATGCAGACAATAAACAAAATGAGGCTGAAGCACCTTACAGTGTGAGAAAGTAAGGAATGAAAAAGAAAAATAATTCTGAAGGATGGGCAAAAGAAGCAACTGAAGCAACAGTGAACAAAACTGGAAAAAAATTAGCAATAAAATTGTATTAAAATAGCATTAGGTCACTGCCCCCAGTGTAAAATCAGTAACCCTACATCCATACTGACATAAGTAATTGATTGAATAGATAAATAATAATAAACATGTAAACAGTCTCAGGAAGGGAGATTTCAGATGACATATGTGGATATTCTGTTGCAAAGAGGTAGAATATAGTTCTTTTCTTCTTTAGTGTGGACTGGACCTAAAGAATAACAGTCAGGCAATAAGGAAAATTATTTTTCAATCTCATTTGTCCAAGTCCTGAATTGTGCTCCTGTCTCCCATTACTTCCTGTGTGAGAGTCAATTTTAAAATCCATGTTTATATCTGATTTATTCCACAATCATGAATAGCATCCCTCCTCTGTACTGTGGAGTCCACACCTTACCAAAGAGGAAGATTTTTTTTCCTGGGAGCTTACATGATCCATGAATCAGAAACTGCTATGTGTGTTTTATGGGTCAGGAGAACAGGGTTCTGCTATTACACAATCCAGATCATAAGTATTTATTATGTGATTCTTGCACAGAGAGAAGAACTGCCTTCTATTTCACTTGTTAGAATGTTGAGACAGTTGGAATACTTGATCGAAACACACTTTCCAAAAGTCTGGAAAAGGCAGGGCTTTCTGGGAGAGCAGAACTGTTCTAGGTGTAGGTGAAAAAGTGGCTAGAGGGGAAGAGGTGGGGGTGAAGGAAGAAGGGTGCTTTGTTTTGTTGATGGAGGTGGAGTCACAATGACTGTTTCCTAGCACAGACCAACCCTTGATGTTCTAAACATCAAGGGAATTAAGGAAAGTGATCTGTTCAGATATAGGGTAGGAGGAGTAGGGTGAGGGTGGGACCTGATGGGACCAAAGTTGTCAGCAAGAAGGGAGGTCTGTTACGCATTGCTCTGATGAAAGTACAAATTACCCCAGTTCTCAGCACTCAGCCTACACATGCTCAGGGGTGTGCACACCACGCAGATGCAACAAACCTTCCAGGCTGAAGGTCACTCACTTGGCACAGCCCACTGGGGAGCCTCGTGCCTCCCAGGCACCCTGGGGATAATCAAAATTCCTGTGTTATGGAATGAGCATGACAGTGAAAAGACAGGACCAGCCAGAGGTGTGGTGTTAGTTAACTAGGATTTACTCTATGGCATCTGAGGAAATAAGGTCCTGAGGGCTATCATAGTTACTTTTTTTTTGGTTGATGATACCTGATGCCCAAAGTAAAAAAGGCAAGGTTTATTGAGCTCATAATTTTGGGAGATTTCAGACCATACTCAGCAGGCTCCAAGGCAGGGGGCGGGGCTAAAGGGCAGACCCTAATAGAGGCTGCAGGTGACAAGAGCGAAAAGGCCAGAAGGGAAAAGTACACCTCCTTCCTGCCCTTATGTAATAGACTGCCTTTGCCCCTGGTTGGGTGCAGCATCCACACCACCAATCCCAGCGCGGACAAGGAACCAATCACAAAGGCTAGACTCAGCCACCTTCATGACTACGTGAGGCTTTGGGGGACACTTAAGCCATAACAAAGGGGAAAAATCCATCAACAATACAATAGATAAACCAAGTACTACTTGAAAAAAGGCTGTGACGCGAGTACCACATGGAAAGAATGAAAAAGTATGTGGCGTGGTAAGATGAGAAAACCTTCCCAACTTGCAGGCGCTGTGATCTCTAGGGGAATACCGGGCCAGCCAAACAGAGTCAGAACTTGAGACTGAAGAGGATCCAGTTCCCAGCAGTGGAGCAGGGAGAACTCAGACTCCTCAGGTGTCAGGAGATGAGAGTCTTCCAGAGGGAGCCGGAGGCGCACCCGTGAAAGACACACCAAGGCTGTCTGTGTCTCCGCAGGGATCCAGGCAGGAATCAAGCTTGACCCTGGAGCCTGAGCAGAACCCATGAGATCAGCAGCCCTCAGGGCTGACCCCAGGGAAGCCCTCTGTGTACCTAGACCTGGCAGGCTCACCGCGGGAATAGAGCAGAAGCCCACTTTTAACCAATGCACACTCAAAGGTCTGGTGAAGCCCCAAACCTGACAAAGGTCACGTGCTGGTGAGCAGTTTCAGCATAAACAGCTGCTGCTGTGCCCGCTCACAAAGCAGCCTGGAGCGCGTTTCTGGTTCTGGAGCACAAGTCGGGAAGGGTCCTCCGGGAACAGCCAGTCAGTCAGCACTGACTGGCCCTGAGAGATATGCTGCTGGCCTTTGCTGGTTCTAGACCTGTATTTATAATGAAAACGGATCGATTTTATGACTTTTAGAATGGAAATGGAATAATAGAAAAGGCTGAACAATGTTTCCCTCTAATAAGTGAAGTTTCTTATTGATTTTTAGCTGTATTTTGTTCGAAGTGCAATAGTACGATCTAGTCAGTTAATTGGAATAGAGATTAAAATAGTTCTTGGTTTTTTCGGTGAAGAAACATTAGAATATAAAGACAAATCAAATAAGGAGAAAGGGAGACTCAGAGACAGAGACGAGAGTCAGAGAGACAGAGACAGAGAGAGAAGACAGAGAGAGAGAGAGAGAGAGAGAGAGAAAGAGAAGACAGAGACAGAGAGAGAGAGAGAGAGAGAGAGAGAGAGAGAGAGAGAGGGAGATTGTATTTTTGGACTGAGAGTCACTGTTTAAGGGTGGAGCAGTTTCCTACCATGTTCAATTCTGTCTCCAGTACTGGTGAAAAACAAGCAGCGGAAAGCAAAAAAAAAAAAAAAAAAAAAAAAAAAAAAAAAAAAAAAAAAAAAAAATCCTTGTCTTTCCTTCTGGCAGAAGTCTAAATTCTAAGTCAGTGGGACAGGTGTTTGTCAAGCCAACCAGGAAGACCAGTCTCAGGATGCATGAATAATTACAGAGAAAATATCCAGCTCCTGAGCTCCGAGATTTGAGCACAGTCCTGCCTTCCAGAGTCACAGCTGGAGAGAAGGTGGAGCTGGGGCAGGTAGCCAAGAACTCCCTGCAAACAACAGGTTTTAATCATAAGGCTTTCTATGATAGAGAAAGCAGGCAGATGTGTTTCATAAAGAGTTGGTTATTTAAAGTTACACTTGCCTCTCTGGAGTGAGAGAAAGAATCTGTCGCATATATTTCTTTTTTCCTCAGTTATTTGTGTCGCATGCTTATTCTTAGAGACTCAATACAGTCACACTAGGTTTTTGTGAAATGCAGGGTCAATTTAATATTGCTGTTCTCATGGGTAATAGTAATATTTCACAAGGATGTAGGGAAGGTAAGTTTGCAACTTACAGTTAAACTATTATGGACCATTAAATTTCAGGTAGTCCCAAAGTTTGCACTATTACACACAGTATAGATGTGACCATGGCTGAACAAAGCCCACTGTTAGTAAAATGTGATTAATCCCTTGTGGTAAATATCCAGGACTGAGATTTCTGTTAGCCATTACATGTTTTCTAAAATTTTATTTTTAAGTTATTTTTTCTTTATTTTATGGCAAAAAGTAAAAGACAATCTCATAACAAAATAATAAGGGAGTATCAATAATTAATGCTTTGTATATTGTCATCTTCAAAGTAGTTACTCAAAGTACAAGTCCTGGGCATAGTAAAATCTCCAATTGATGTTAGCATGAACCTTCTTTTTCAATGATATAACAGACACTAATGGTACAGCTAACTGAAATTTTCTCTCTTTTCCCTTCCTTCCTTTCCCCTTTACCCCATTCTGGTTCCTTTTTCCTTTTAAACAATTACTTACCACTTCACAATATCTATTGTACATGTTAGACCTTATTTACTCTTTCATATTCTCACAGCAGGGGACAATATGATGTTTACACATGAGTGTGATTTATTTCACTTATGAGTATGATCTCGAGTTGCATCCATTTACCTCTAGAGGTATCAACTTTATCTTTCCTTATGACTGAGTAGTAGTATTCTATTGTTTAAAAATACCACATCTTTTTCATCCTTTCCTGGATCGTGGGCATTTGGGCTGTTTCTAAGATTTAGCTATCACAGATTGTGCTGCTATAAACGTGGTTGTACATATACTGCTGTGGTATGATCCTTTTAATTCTTCTGGGATGGCACCCAGAAGAAAAATAGTGGGGTCAACTGATGCTAGAGTTTCAAGAAATTTCCATACTGATTTCTATAGTGTTTTTGTTATGCTTCGTAAAACTGCCTCCCAAAGCATCTGTACTAATGCAGAACCTAACTAGTGACACATGTGAGCGTCCTCTGTTGGCCTAATTTCAGATGTTGGGTATGATCATATTTTTATACGTATTTTATTTAAAATATGTCATGGTAATTTGTCCTTGAAATTTACACAGATTTATATTTTGGTAAATCAGAACATCTCTCATCTCTTTAGCTCTTGTCAATGCTTCTTCTTTGGGGTTGTCAATTCAAAGTCTTTGTTTACTTTTCTCCTGCATTTTGTTGAATGTTTTATATGTCAACGATTGTAACAGAGGCTGAAGATATAGCTCAGTGGCATAAGTTCCTGCCTGGCAAGTACAAGGTAATGAGTTCAATCCCTGATACCAAAAACAAAGCAAAGCAAAATAAAAAAGTTTATCCCAATATGGCATAATACTTCCTAAAGTGATCCCAAGATCTAAGACAGAAGTCACCCCCCTGTAAATATAAGGCACGTGTTTGGTGTGGTGGGCATTGTCAAAATCACACTTACCCCCTGGTACTGATAAAAAAGGAAAAAGACAAAAAAAAAATCACATTTACCATACATTTCCCTTTGATCTTATCTTATTTCTTAATATGTTTCCCATATGATTGTATTCTTGGAAGCCCTTTAACCAAATGTGTATTGTTTATTAAGACTTAGCCTAGAATAGATTTACTTTTGATGGACACCAATTAGCCTCATCTCTTGGGTTTTATACCTCCCACTCTTTAAAGGATAATGAAAGCAAACAAAACGTAATTAAGTAACTTGGCATGCAGAAAAACGTTAAAGTCATCCACTAGGATTTATGTAAATGTATGTTCCTACCCACTACACCTTTTCTGATTCTCGTTCTTGCTCACCTTCTTCTTCAACATGAAATTTCTTTAAAATTTTTCTGCAAGAATGCATTATTTTCCTATCTCTTTCTGGAACACTTTTCTGAGCCCCGAGCTGTGCTGATTCCTCCAGACTGGTTCCTTTAGCCTTGTGCTGGCTCCTGTTGCAGTGGCTAGTCACAGTGACCTAAATTGGTTTTGTGCCACCACATCCCATTAAATAGGTAAATAGGAAGCATGGAGCAGGGAAGTTGTATCATTGTTACGAAGAAATCCTCTGACACAGCAGCAGCTAAATATATACTTTCCAAGAAAAACTTAGAAAACACTTTTTAAAATCGGACATTGTATTGTGCTTCCTGGTAAAGGCCAGAGAGGGCCCCATTATTCTCAGTTTGTGGGTATCAAGTGTGAGGCTCTGTCTCCAACTGTAGCTGCAGCTCTGTATGAGTTTATAATGATTTATTAAACCTGCACCTCCCATGTGGCCCTCATTCACCGTCCATCACCCAGGGAGGGCCTTGGGGTGATGCTGGGCTGGAAATGTGCTGGTGTCTGAGAGGGGACTTCATTTCCTCACCTTGATCACAGGCCATGCCATGGAGCTATGATCTGTGACATCTGCTGCCTGCCTGTGCCTTGGGTCTATGAGCACCGACTAGGAGAGGCTTGGGAAAGTCACTGGTGTGAAATAGTCTTGAGTCTAGTAATTGATGTTGTTTGGCACAACAGAGAAATCCTAGAATCATATGGGTGGAGGCCAACGGATTTGCTTCCCCTGTAAGTTCAGAGTGGACCTGCAGCTCTCTTCCACACTGCAGCAAAGACGGGAGGTACCTCGAGGAGGGGCAGGGACCCTTACCTTCCCCAGCCTGGATGGAAAGAGTCACTCATGCAGGAGTCCACGATGAGGAGCAGCTCAGAGCACTGGGATCACATTAGGGGTGCTGGAAGCATAGGTGTCACAGGGATTCACGCATGACACCGCCCATGTGGGTTCCCTGGGAGGAAGGGTTTACCCCAGAGTTAAGGTCATCAGACAGCTCCTTAGGAGTGAAATGCTGTCCCAGAGCCTCTTCTCTTCCTGGAGTCTGACATCTAATGTGTCCCCACTTCTACACCAGCTGCTGACCTGAACACAGACGTGCTCGACCTTCGAGTTATACAATGATTACTTCAAACTTGGTGAGAAAAAAAAAAAATTTTTTTTAAAAAGAAAACAGGTTCTGACAGAACAGGTGGTAGTCAGCTCTGTGTTTCAAATCCTTACCAATTGTGCTTTCTAGTTTTCTTGCATTTTTTGACAATTTGAAGGCAGTCTTTTTTTTAAAATGACTGTAGCTTAGCTTTAGATTTACAGACTGTTACAAGCACTGTTTTACATATACTTCGTTTCCTGTATTAATAAATTTATCTTAATTACCTTTGTCATAATTGATAAACAAAACTTTTATTATTAATAATTTTTTCAATTGGAAGATTGTTTTGTAGTCCAGCCCATTCTTCAGCCCACCCTAGTGCAAGCTGGTTTAACCTTAAAATCCTTATACATCATCCTCCCAGAGGTGAAGTTACAGGTTTTTGCCCCTGTGATCAGCAAAATGTTATGTTGATGAGTCATTACTGCCTAAAAACTGTCCATCATTCAGCTTTAGTGAACGTATTTTTCATGCTTTCCTGTTCCACACTCTCTGTAGCACCAGTCTCCGTGGGCTCTGTGGCCGTGCTGGTTCCTTGGACTTCCTTGTTTTGATGACCTTGATGGGAGAGCTTGGCAGGGACTCTGCAGGATGCACCCCAGCTGGGATTTGTTTATAGTTTTGCTTGTGCACAGACCAGACACCAGGGAGAGAAAGATTGCAAAGGTGAAGCATTGTCTCCATCGTACCCATCTGGGTCTCTGTCACCGACATGACATCCCATCACTGTTGGATTTGCATCTAACCACTGGGCTTCAGATCGGCCCCTACTCTAAAGTTAAACCCTGTACTCCACTCTTTGAGGAAAACCCCCTGCACAGGTCCAGACTCAGGGATCAGAAGCTACAAGAGCTTCCTATGTAGAAAGCTTGTCTCTTCTTCCATACTTAGTATTTATTCAATCAATTATGTCAGTGTAGATTTTATTGTGTATTTTAGTTACTATGTAAAAACATTTTACATATTTTTGGCTCACGTGATTCTGGGACTGACCCAGGGGAAACTTTTATGTAGTCTGAGTGTCACTGTGATCTATTACACCTGTAGTTTTTAAAAGGCCTTTCTTGCTTTCTTGTATACAGTATGCTTTGGGATCATCTTATGTGTCAGACACTTCTCTGAAGAACCTTCTTTAGTTCATTAGTAAATGATGTTAGAAATGAAGATCTGAGTGGCTGATGTGATCATTTTTATGGGAAAGGGGGTCCTAAGTCCTCTGAGGCTACAAAGCAAGGATGTGTTTTGCATCTTAACCCACACGGGCACATCTGATTTTTGCCTGTGCTGCCTTCCCATGTGGGCATCGGTGTCTGCAGTGTGATCCACTTCCACGCTGACATTCCAGCCTTCTTACATTACTTACCTATAAGCTGCCATCATTTTTTTCCTTCACATTTGATGTTTCTTGTTCTCCACTTTGTGTCTCTTCAACTTCCTTCAGTTTTAATGTACTTTACAATTTGCTGTTTTGTTGTCACATAGGCGTGGTGAGCGGAGTAACAGGAAATGGGTACACTGGTGCTTTGCATGAGGTTTTATATGGATCTGGGTAGGCATGAACTGCTAAGATCCTGTCTTGTAGCTGTAGCTTCTGGGACTTCAGATTTCTCAACTGCCTTTGGTTTTGTCTCCTGCCTTGGTAGGGCTTCCCTACATGTCCCTTACTCTGAGAAAGCCTACTGTGCAGGCCACTCTGCCACCATCTGCAGTCCCAGTGGAGCCCATAAAGGAGTTGGGAAGTCACAGGAGAGTGAGTCTTTCCCTGGATATATCTGCCTGGGTTGTGATCTTCACATGTAGCCTTTTTCTCTGTTTCTTTAGGTGAGAGAAGAGGACTGCAGCGGAATGGAGAGAAGGTCTGGGAAAGACATTTTTTTCTGGACGATGTCCATAGCCCGCATGTACTTTACCTTGGTCATCCTTCCAGCCACCCCACTCACCCAGAGACTGGAGGGGTCTTTTGTGAACTTCCCTGTGTCAACGTGGTGGGATCCTGCTGGTAGAACCCATGAGAGCATAGAGACGTCCAAGACTGCAGACACAGGCCTCTTTCTCTCCTGCCAGGCCCCATGTACCCTCCAGTAATGTGTCAAACTTGCCTTTGAAGGATTCTTATAGATTATGGTTCTAGCAATAATGGCTCTAATAACCAGATCTTAACAGCACCCTGAATGTGACTTTCTCTTTAGATTACAGGTAGCAGCTGTATCCAGTGACCTTGGTTCTCTGATGGGCTCAGATAGTGCCACTTATCTTCAGTCAACTCCCCTTTTGTGTGATTGTAGTGACAATGTCCATAACTGCTGTTTGTGGGAACTGAGAGAGGAGACACTCATGTCCTTTTAATGCATGTTCTTTGTGATATTTGAGAAAGTTTGTGTGTTTCAAAGGGAAATTGAGAGATTTGTTACTGACATTGTTCATAATTTAATCTGTAAATACCTTAACAGGATCTTTATTCAGAATGGTCATTAGGAACCTGAGTTGGAGAAGGCAATGCACTTCTCCTGCATCGTCCTGCAAAGTACAGAGCATCTGGTTTGTAACCATTTGAATCAGGAGTTGACTGAGTAGTAAGGGTGTCACCATTCAGAAAGATCATAGTTTTCACAGTGCCTTGGAGGTCTCTCAGACTGCCTTTCAGACTGCCTGCATTCATAATCCTCCACTGAATTTCATGGAATAAATCTCTGATGTGGGACAAATGAAGACTGGGTTCCTGGCTCATAAAATGGAGGTAACATAGTATCTGCACGGATGAAGTCATGTGTGGGAAAATCCTAGCAGATGCTTGCACTTATGTGGGAATCAGTAAATACTTGTGTCACCAAGTGTCTGAAGTGGCTATTAAAGTACAGGACCTGAGAGTCAGTGGCATCTCACCATGCACACACAGAAGGAGGACCTCAGAAAGCAGATTCTAATAATCTAGTGCTCAAAAATAGAGACGTAGGAAAATTCATTTTAATGCCACTTGGGTCATTTTTTTAAAAAGCTTAATGAATCCAGGTGTGCTGCTGCATTCCTGTACTCCCAACACTCTGGAAGGCTGAGGCAAGAAGATCACAAGATTTGACCCAGCCTGGGCATCTTATGTAACAAGGGCATATCTTAAAATAAAAATATATAATGATCTGGGAATATGGCTTGGTAGGAAGATTCTGGGTTCAAGCCCCAGAGTTTAAAAAATAAATATAAAAAAAATTTTTTACTAACATGGAAATGACTATGACATAGGGAACTCAGAAGCAGGATACCTTAGTTCAGTTTCTAAGCAATAATGTGTCAGCATATCACATTATTTATACACCTACACACATTGTTAGTTATAAATTTTAAAAACTGAGTTAAAAATGAGAGTTTAAATATGTAAAACTTTAGTTTGGTCTTATTTATAATATGAGTACAAGCGATCTTTATTTTCTTCTTTCTATTCCTCCATTTCCATAATTCACTAAATGAGTGCGGGTGATTCTGTAATTATTACCTATTGTAAACTAAGCCCTATTATTCTGTAACAGTGCACAGGTATTTGTGCATACAGACATAGATTTAGGGCTCTGAATACCATTTACACACCAACCACATTTTAGAATCGATGTGGTTTTACGCAATGAGAAAAAGAGGAAAGAAACACAAAATTTTTCTGTTATAAACAAAATTAGCATATTTGCAAATTTTTCTTATCTTTAATTTCAGAACTGGTTATGTGATTCATTTTATAACCTGGCATAGCTGTTTGATGCCTAGCTTAAAATCCTAGCTTATAATTAAAGAAAAATCTCACTGTTCTATCCACTTCACAAGTGACAACTTTGTATGTCACTGCTATTTTATTTCTACACTCATTACTCAGAAAAATATTTACTTGAAAATATTCGCAGACGAAAGAAGCTTCTACAGGAGAGTATTCTGTAATTACATGTAAATGGCAAAAATATGAACATCATTTATCAAGGTTGAGGACACTGACTTTACTTTCTAACCCCACATTTTTTTTACATTTTATTTTTCCCTGGAATTCACAGCCATTGTTCATTTTCTGTTAGTTGGTTCTGAATACGCTGCAATACTTTCATTCTCTTGAATGGTTTTACACTTTTTATATTTGATACTACAGTATGTTAAGGTGTACTCAAATATTTCAAGGAAAGAGACACTGTGGTAGCTGCTGTTATGTCAGACTGTCTTGTGGTAAAACACTATGTTGCTTAAATTGTTCTGCTCTGACCTGTGTTTTTATGCCCTGTTTTATCTTAATCTTTTTTTTAAAATAAAAAAAAATTCAAATGGCTTTGTAACTTGTTTTGCCCAGTGAAATGTGTGCAGAGGTGTTTACTATTTCTGGACTGAAGCTATAGGAGACTTCACAGTATGGTCCATTCCTTTACTTTATTTTATGATGTCCAAGTCGACTGTCTATGAGTACCATGCTGAAAGCAGCCCTTTAGCTGACATCAAAGAAGCACATACAGCAGTGAGACAAAAACCACGTATGCGTAATGACACAACCCCTCCACAGATGTTCTATGCTATACCTTAATTTTCTGTACATTTTGCAGTGAGACACCTCTATCTGAAAGGAAATTGTGCACTGATCTATTTTCTCCTTTCTCTGGCCTGTCCAGTCAAGGAACACTGTCCTTCACAGGACCCCACTCGCAGACTTGAAGGTTACCTGAAGCATGGCATGGCTCATTCAGATTTCTCTGAAAGTCTGAATTACTAAATAGTTTAAGCTAGAAATTATTTTGTAAGAAACTAAAACTGGATGAAGCTTCACTTTAGGAACCTTCATGCAATTTAAAGGCAATAAAAACAATCAAGACGCACTTGTCACTTTGGGAGTCCTGAACAAGCTCACAGCTGTCGAGAAATCTCTGCTGACTGGAAATGAAAGGGTTTTCTGTGATGGGAACTGGTAGTTCTGATTTACAAGCAATATATTTTCTTTCTTTCTTTCTTTCTCTTTCTTTCCTTTTTTTTTTTTTTTTTCCTTATTGGTGGACTAGCAAGCAGGAGACTGTAAACTCGACCTCGGGCAGGAATTACTGAGAAATGAAACATGGACGGAATGAGCGGAGCAGACGGTTACTTATGTTATCTCATCTCTCCTCCCTTATCAGGAGAGTTCAATAGTGACGATTTTAACTGTTTTATTAAAAAATTCCTTGTTCCCTGGAATGTCATACACTGAAGGAAGATTCCTTTTCACATGTATGAAAGAAACAAATACGTAGCTTTTAAACTCATTTTGGAAACACCTGCGACCCATTAAGCTCCCCTTCCCAGCAGCTCCAGACAGAGCTACGCTGGTTTCTGGCCTGTTCTGCTAGTCGCTCTCCATGGTCCTGAATACCGCGTCTGCGCCTGCGCACGGCCATTGCTCAAACTGCAGAGTACGCCTGCGTGAGAAAGCCCACTCGGCCCCGCCCAGAAAGGTCAGGCTTTGAGACTCCGCCTCCAGCCACACTCGGCGCTATCTGCGCCTGCGCAAATTTCGCTGTTTGCGCCTGCCCAGAGCGGCCACTTTGGAGGCTGTCCAGCCTCAGGGCCCTGTGGACCCTGAGCTGCCAGGCACTTGGAGTCACATCTAGAAGAGTCAGCAGGAGCCACATCTCGCTGTAGAGGTGGGGAATCCGCCCGTAATTTACTGACCTGTGTTATGTCTGTCTAGTGGTAGTCAGCGGAGGTGCAGCCTACTGCAGGCCTGGCACTCTCCCTGCCTGCCAGCATGCCATGCTTCTGCTGGCCCTTGTGCAGGGAAGGCCGGCTCACTCTCCTGCCCGAGGGATGCCTAGGTCCTTCTGCCTTCTTCCTGCTCTGTCTCGGCCATCCTGTTGGCCCTGAGTCACACCCTCCATGTCCTCAGCTTCTCTTTGCTCATTTCTCTATATCTAAGTTCTCCACCAACCATCCATAAACTAAAACCTTACTTATGATTACGTGTGTGTTGACATGAAACGGCCCTAACCCTGACTCATTTCTGTCATATTGATTTAATACTTTTGACAGTTATCATCATCTAAAAATTGGGGAACAAGGTCTTGGCCAGTCATGGCAGGTTACACCTTTGTGGGTCAGTGTCTTGTTAAAAATAAACGATGACGTGTAACTTCTATAACAGGAACTTCTAGAAGCCAAAATAAAGTAGGGGATTTTCATGTTGTCTGCTTCTGTGATTCATAGCAAATAGCAGGTTTTTTATACTTAGAAATATGAAAAAATTTATTTGATCTATATATCTGTGTTAAATACATGAGTTTGTTTAGAAAGATCCATACATAGATATGACATCAGGGTTGTGTAAAGGATTAAATTATTGGAAATCACCTAGAAGTCCAGCAACAAAATATTTTAAAATAAATCCTTTTAATACTAGTAACAAGATAACAATTATGAAACATTTTTATGCATGGCATGCTGGGCATTTTGTAATCCTCAAACATTTCTAATAAATACATGTTTAACATTGCCTCTATTTTGTGAATATATGCATTGGCATTCTGGATGATGCTGTTGATGTTTTCATTTAAACAGCTGTTGTGCCTCTGTGAACAGACAGCACCACAGTCTCTGTGGATATTATTCAGGAAATTTTGGGGGGACCATATTCTGTGAATTTTTTTCTGGAATCAGTGAAGTTCATCTGCAGCTAGAGGGACTGGCTTCAGCCTTTTCCGCTTTTCCAAGTCTTTCATGACCCTATTAGGAAAGGGGACACTAAAGATTTTGTCTCTGCTAAGTGAACCATGAAGGAAAAACAAGAAAGGAACTTTGCTTCAGTTCTCTTGCAATGCTTTGCTTTGGCAGGTATCAGAAACCACAGTGATAAACAGCACAGCCATGCGCTGGCTTCCACACACTCTCTGTCTTTAAAAGACAGCCAAGTCTCTTCTCAGAATCCAACCATCTGTATGAAGAAGCATGCATTTTATTTTTATAGCTGTTGTGAATGTGAGTTTTTGTACCTCAAGTCTGAAGATCTATCATCATTCCTCTTTGCTCAGGGTAGCTACAGCTCAAGGATGCTGAGGCTGCTTTCTACCATGGATAGCAGTGAGCCTTATGCAGACACTGATTTTCTCTACATACACAGCCTTATAACAAAGTCTTATTAATAAATTAGGTATAACAAGAGTTTAGTAATAATAGGTAATAAAACAGAAGTTATTAGAATACTTTATACTGAAAGTTATACAAATATGTTTCCTCTGCAAAGAATAAATATAAATAATGATATTTTTAGACTATCACTGGCCATCAAGAAAGCTACAAAGAGCAAAACAACATGCAAGGCCTGCTGGGCTACATTTTTGGTGTGTGAACTACCCAAACATTAAAAAGAAGTTTTGTGCTTGCATACCATTTAGAGCGGGAACATCCGGTCGAGGGAAAACTGTCATGTGTGCTCTCCAACGTCCAGCCAGCAATACGTCCTCAAAGAGGCCCTTCCGATTCCCTAAAGGTCACACATTTCCAGTTTGGTGATTCTCTAGTGTGTCTGTGCGCTTTTCTTTTCTTTGCATCAGTGCGATTTTACAGCAAGGATGTACGAGTGTAGCTGTGTGGATACCATCTGTCTCCTCTGTTTTCCACACTGTCTCACATATTCCACGGGTGCAGGAACTGATAAACGTTGTTCACTTCAGTCTGAAACACATTTCCCAGCACGGGGCTGCCACCTTGATACTCACCTAAGAAGATAAACAAGTGAAAAAATGGAATGAGCATCATCATCACAATCATCGGATACCGCCCAGACCTGCCACCAGATCGTTGTTGGCCAGCTTCCCATCATGATGTGGCTCTTCCTTGCCTCGTCCCCTCCCTCTGCTCCTCTTCCATTTTGTTAGTTCTCAGTTCTGAGCCACAGTCACAGCAAGTACCCCACAGAATGTGATGCTGCCTTACTTCTGGTATCAGATTGTCTCCCACAGAGGCTGAGCAACCACATAATGCCTGTCTGCAATGGAGGATGCAGAAGGTGATCAGCTAAAGTTGTGAAGCTGGAAGAATACAGAGCAGGGTGGCAGCTAGTGAGGCTCCGATCTGAAGCTGAAACCTGCAATTCCCCTGGAGAGGTGTGGGCATGAGTCTGAATTCAAAGGCTGAGGGATATGAAGTCCATTATCAGCGTTGACAAGAAATCCTGTACCCACTGCAGAAGGGCTCAGGACATACGACAGCAAGGTCGTCCATCTTCAGCTCTTTGCCAGCAGCTCCTGCCTCCTGGACAATGTCACCCACTTCCAGGCCAGATCTGTTTTGCACAGGTTGCTGAGCCTCACACCAGTCTTCTTAGAAAATCCCCCATGGACTCATCCAGAAGTGTAATTCATCAGTTTTCTAGGTGTTCCCTCAGTTCAGGCAAGTTGAAAATTAAAGTTAAAAATCACATAGTCTTTATTGGGAACAACCCTTACAGACCACTTTTGTGATTTCTCTTTCTCATCTTGTGCTTTTTTGTAAATGATTCAACAGGAAGCAAACACAATCACCTTAGCTGACATAGCATCCACCTGCCTTTCATTCTGAGTCCATAATAAAGTAGGAAACACAAGGTTTGTCCAAAAGAGAATAACTCCAAATCTCAGCACATCTCCCATGCTCAGAATATCATATGGAGTGATTTGTAGAGCTTAAGGTCCTGCTTGATGAACTGCATTATCCCTGGACTACCTTCCCTAGATGCTCAGGCTCAGGACCAGAACAGAAATATTTCAGATTTTCTATCCCACTGAAAGCTCCTTGAATTGTGGAAACAGGAATATTTTACCCACTAAACAGGACAAGACAACGCTTCCTCCGTGGCTAAAGAGGCTGTTTGGACCAATCCAAAGCAATGCAGGAAAGTAGATTTCACAGTGTACAGCCCAAGGCAGGGAGGGCTGGACCATATTCAACCCAGTTGTTGGTCAGGGTCGTTCACAATAGGTGCTTTCCATCACTCTGTCCACCTGAAGTCTCATTGCTCTTTGGGAAGAAGTGTACAACTAGCTATTTCGTCTGTGTATTTATTGATCTCAGAGACAAAAATAGTTATCCTGAACAGTCAAAACTATAAGGCCTTTCTTTCTTTTGATCAGGGGAATTTAAGTCCTGTGTTTACTATTGGACTAAAAACTGCCATCAAAGTCATGCTGAGCCTTAAAAGGGTCCTACAGACTTGGAGCTGGCATGGAAGTCAACTTTCCTGAGATTCAAAGAAAAAGATAGGACCATTGCATCCACTTCCCTTTCTTGTAGGAATGAGCAGGAAATTCAAGTGTCTGGTACTGTCTTTCTCCTGAGTATCTTGGTCCTTTAACTTCTGTCTCTCCCAGGCCATCTGACTACCTCACCTCATGGTGCTTGCTTTATAGCCTTGCATTCAAGGAAGTGCAAAATCATCCTTCCTCAGAGTTGGCTGTGATGAGGCAGCCGTGGCTGCTCCGTGACCTAGAGGAAATGAGCAAAGACTGTGTTTCTCGTTTATCCCACCTGAAATATGATGGACTCAGCTTTAACCTGCAGTTACTTCACTGTCTAGTAGTTAAACAAGTATTCATTCATCAATTCCTATCCTTCAGCACATATTTTTATTTTTCTCCTTGAAACTATGAAGGCATGGGGGCTCTGGATGAAAGTGTAATTTGTTATAACTAACCAGAAATGTGCATCATCTACTAGTACCAGTTTTTTCTACTTTGGGGTTTTGTTCTTACCGTCTTTATGCTCCCGGATTTCTACTGCTTAGGTCTGGACTGCTTCCCAGGGGCTCATGTGTTGAAGGCTTTGTAGGAGCTCCTCAGGTCCCTGAGATCATGCCCCTGCAGGGGACAGGGATACTCTGATACTTTCTTCTTTTTTTTTTTCTTTGCTTACTGGTCACTATCCTGGGTCACTTCATGCCCAGAAGCAGTGAGACTCATTGATCCTGAGCTGTATCTCTAAACTGTGAGCCAAAATAAACTTTTTCTCTCTATAAATTAATTACCTCAAGTATTTGTCATAGTGCTGGAAAGCTGACTAATATTTGGCTCAAACATTTGTGTGTTTAAGCATTGGGGTTATTTACGTCTATTTACTTTAATGTCCTCATATAATGTTCCATGTTGTGCAAGAACTGTAATGAATGGTGGATGTTAAATTATGTAGGTGTTATATTGCTACTTGATGCCCATGATTGATGTGCTTATTAAAACAGCTGACAATATAAATCACCATAGCTTCACAAACAAGAATTTATAGCCTGTTTCAAACTCCTAAGCCTGAAAATATTTTATGGCTATTGAAAGCTCAGGTATGAAGCAATTCAAACATTTAGCTGGTGACTACTTGAGATCCAGGAAAAAAAATCAAATTAGAGTTTGAACCCTTAGAAGAATCAATACTTCATCAGAGCACAGGCCATTGGCTTTGAATTGTCCAGCTGCTGGAATGCTGGGTCCTGGGCACAGTGGCTTCAGCCCTGCAGCTTATTCATGTATCTTGCACAAACAGGTTGCTTTCTCAGAGTTAAGTGTGTGGACAGGAAATGTCACCACGGTATAAAAAGATGTCCTTTCCTGATAAATCTTCCTATGCACTGCCCAAAGCAGTAACATCTCTGTGTCCATGGTAACCAGTGCCACCAAAGGGAGAAACGAGTGAGCAGAGGGAAGATCACTGACAACACACACAACACACATGAGATGACTGAAGATCGTGAGTTCTCTTTCTATTACTTGACAAGGCACATAAATCACCGATGCTTTACTCACCTTCTTGCTGCTGCCAAAAATATAAGAGAGCACCTCTGTGGGCACACAGACTCTTAGGATTGACTGATGCTGACTGTATTGCTCCAACAACCACTTTGTACTATGACTGGCTGTTGCATGAGACCCATTTTCAAGGAATCTCCAAAAGGAAAGAAGAGAAAAAGGAGGTTGGATTGAGCAAGTCTGTTGATTTGGACCTGTTGTCTTTATACTCTTGGTGAAGACTTAATTGGCTCCTGGTGTTGTCTGTGTGCTTCTCAATGAGTGAAGTGACCTCAGGCCTTTATGTGCCTTTTAAATCTGTGCCAGCTCTCCTGTTATTCTGGCACTTCTCAAAAAGTTACCTTCTGTCCAAGACTGTATCTCTCTATCATTTCTCACTCTTTCAATTTCTTTCCTCCTAGTTATTACAAAATAACAGAAAGTCCATCTACTGAGGAAGGAGCTCTCAAGGGTGTGGGAGAATGTTGGAAACTCGGCTAGGCCTGCTGCAGTGCTTGGCAAGAGGTAGGGGGAAAAACAAGAGTGTTCACAGAGTGAAAAGATGGTCTCATACAGAAGAATGAGTGGTCACTGTGGGTCACATTGAGGAAGTCATCAGGTGGTTTCCCTTGCAGGAATAAAGGACATCTAGGTGGGACCACAGTCCCTCATTGCCTCTGCTCCAGGATTCCTCAGGGGGCATTTCAGGTATTTTAGTGACAAAGGCCTTCCCTGATTAGGACAGTACATTCACTGTCACATGTTTGGATTGCTAGTCAGAAGTGCCAGAGTGTCCCTCAGTAAGTGTGTCAATCACGAGATTGTTTACAGATTTCCAAATCATCCTGAGGTTGAAATACAACATACAGATTGATCACTAATGGGGAAAAATCTAATAATTCACCTCAAAAAACTCATGAGAATTCAGTAAATAACAGACATTTGGGGTCAAACTTATGTGTATCTGAAAAAGTTGATCTGAGACATCAGCATGTTCATGGGGAAGAGAAAATAACTTAGCTTCTGAGTATTTGAGAAAAATCCTTCTAGAATTCATCTCATAACCTGAATTCACTTATGTTCTTGGAGCAGGTACAGTTTAAGAGCATGTTCTGTGAAACTCAAGTGATCAAGATTCAAGTCTTAGTTAGATTGAGAGGCTGGGCTGTCAACATCCTGTAGTATCAGCGTGTTTCCTGTCTTGACCATGACTCCTCTCTACAAGGTCAGCTGTCTGGAAAATTATCAATCATATTTCTCACTCCTGTTGTCACCTTCAAGAAAAAATTATATGTGCTACAAATTATATTTTGTAGAAATGACAGTGCATTTTCATTTCACAATGAGCAGACTTAGGCACACTTAGGCCTTTAGGAAACAAAAAACAAGAACAAAGATTATACTTCCTCAGTACTCATTTGTGAGATTTTATTGAGCATGTGTCACAATGTCCACAAATTGCAGTCACTAATTTCTTCTCATTAAAGTGTGAAACACATAATAACATGGTGTGAAACACATAATAACTGTGGCTTGGCAAGCATTCGCATAGTGGTAGATACCTATCCACCCACTTCCAAAGCACTTCATTGTCCAGAATAGAGAATAATTGTGGCATTAAAATGTTCTCCCATGGCTTCACAATCAGTGTCCAACTCTACCACTCCCTTTAGAGAAATGAGAGTAATAACCTTTAGTTTTGTGTGATTTTGAAATTTGAGCTGAGGAAATCTCTGAATATGAATTCTTCTATCTTTGGCTTTCTCTACTCCTTTGTATGGTGGTGAGATTTGTGCATTTTGCTCTGTGTTGCAGTGATTCATTTTCATCGCTGTGCTCGGCTTTCAGTTGTCTGGCATCGTTCACTTGAACGAGCACATTGCGATATATTTATTCAGTCTCGCATTTGCAAATGTTTTGGTTGCCTCCATGTGTGATTTTTGTGATGAACTCAATTCATTGGAGGCCAAGTTCCCCTTGGGTATATAGGCTGGAGAGAAGCATGAGGATTCTGGGTCTCAGAAGGTTGTTGGCTTAGACTCAGTAGAAGTTAGTGCTGCAAGGAATTGTCATGAATTCAACGTTAAATTGCCCCTAAATATGTTTCCTGCAAAAATGCCTTTCTGTCTTAAAATTGAAAACATGATATTTGCTCCAGCTGCATATTTTTGACTATCAAAACATCTTTTTATGTAAGGATCATATGATGAGAATCAAGGGAAATCAAGTGCATTTAGACTGTCCTGGGTGTCTTTCTTTCATTGCAAATCTTTCTCATAGCGTATAAACAGCTGATTCCTCTTCCTGTATCACTTGGAGTTCTTCTCATACTGTGAAATCCCCTCCCTTCCCTTCCCCTTTGGTTGCTTCACTGCAGGAAAGCAATCTGTGCAAGGGAAAGGGAAACAACAAAAAGCCAAGGAAAAGAAGACTTGCATTACCTGTATGGTGCAAAATTCTGTCTCATCTCAGGAAATCTCGGTCCAACAGGTCCATTCCTTCCCTATGGGAGGCTCACAGTGTCAGTGCTGGCAGGAGCCTTGCAGCCTCTTGATGACTGAGAAACACAAGTTTCTGCTGGCACTGTCTTTGTATCAGTCACTGAGCTGCGGCTCTCAATCAATCCTGAAATGTTAGAATTGAGGGCCTGCTGTGTCTTCCTGGCTCCGGGAGATCAAAGCACTTTCACAGAAGTGTAGAAATGCCTTTCAGAAAGGTTGAATTCCAACAAGAAGCTGTAACTTTATCCTGTAGAGTCCTTTTGTTTCTAGAACTTCAAACCGAGGAAAAACATATCTGGCTTAGCACAAGCATGAAAGATATCAACATACAAAGTTTTAGGAGAGAGAGAGAGAGAGAGTAGGGAGAGATAGAGATTTTCCTATAAGGAGCTGTGATGCAGCTGGGTTGTGGAGAACCAAAGTTTTATTACCTATACTGCTGGTACCAGATAGACTGTAGGTCGCTTTCCAAGGTACTGAGCCCTAGGGCTCCAAACACAATAAGCAGCATGAGGCTGCAGGTTGTGGAAATACAAATCTTCTTGCATGGTAGAAATTAGGCAGTTTGTTACTAAAGATGGGAAACAAACTGGTCAGATTCTTCGCCGCTGTTATCTGAACATAACATCACAATGAAAGATAAAAGCAAAAGCACAGAAGTTTCAGATGGACCATTAGTTTGCACTTCATAAATTTGATTCAGTATTAGGCGAGAAAGCTCAAATCATGGGAAAACCCTGCCAGAGAAGTTAAGCTTCCATACTTTCATTAACATGAAAAGTATCTGTGAGTCAGGTATGAGCTGTGGGGTGAGGGAGGCCAGAGCTGACTGTGTTCTATCAGAGGTGCTTCTGTGACCTGCAGTGTCCTGACACCTCATCCACTGATGGTAACCTGAGTGATGGAAAGGACACAGCTTGAACTCAGTCCAGGGGCATTAAGTGTGCACTGAGGCTGCTTATGGCTCAGCACAGCATTGAGGATGTGACCAAGTGACAGGAATGCTGCGAGATGCTCTGCGTCAGCCCTGCACTCCCACTGGCCTGGCGTATGCCCATTCTGCAACCCACAGTGGGGCTGAAACAGAATAACACTGCCTGCTCCCCGTTCTCTGCCCATGACTGTCACCTGCCCCTGAAACGGCGCCTTCTTGATTCTGCAGGCTGTGCTGGCTCAGCACATGGTATGAAGGGGCAAGGCTTGGTACCAGTGGGTGGCAGCACAGAAAGCCCTGTGTGAGCAAGGCAACAAAACACAGTAGTGATTCACTCCGCTCTGAGGTAGTGCAGCCCGGGGCACCAAGCTCAGCACTGCTCCTTGGGAATTCTGTCATGGAGCAGGTAATAAGCACTCTCTCTGCCTGGATGTGCTCAGCCATCTCACAGGATTGGTGAGACAGTAAAACTGGGAGGTGAGGACAGGGCCTGCCTCTAATTCCTCGGGCAAAAAAAAATAGTCCCAAACTGGTGCACAAAGAGGACACATTCTGATTGATTGAAGGATATTACGGGCAGACACACTCCTGCTGAGATGACTGAGGTGGATCATGTTGTGTTCTGCAGGTGATGGGGAACCTTGGTTCACAAGCTGTCCCTGTGGGCTCACCGGCCGGCAGGAACCCGACCTGCAATTAGAGATAGTATCAGAGTCAGGAGGAGGGCTGTCCATCTGGGGAGGACCACAGAGGACGCTCATAGCCACCTGCTCCATGGAGAAGCTGCTGATGGCTTCACAGAGCTGGAGATTGTTCCAGTGACACTTTATTGTCTACACTGCAGCCATCCACTTACCTGTGGCTCGAAGAGTAGATTTCTCTTCATTTAGTTATTTTACCAAGGAGTGAATTGCACACCGATGTGCACAGGTGATTCACATTTATTGTTCTCAGGTGAGTTCCTCTCTTTCTGATCTGATGGCTTCTAATCAAGTTTGGTATACATTAGGGATGGTCCAGACCAGTGTGCATTCTTTGAAAAACAAGATCAAAACAAACTTCTAGAGATAACTAAGGATCCACATATAATTGTAAGAAATAGAAAGGGCTCCACCATGGTCTTTCCAAGGGTGGTAGTGTGCATAGCCATTGCACAATGTCAGAATGAAAAGCCTCCTATCCTCTACCTTATCCACGCTTCGCCAGTTTCCTCTCACCTTTCTGTGTGGTGCGTGTTTTGGGGGAGCAGTCTTGTGAGACTGACTTGGTCACATAAGAAGATCGTTGTGCTTTCTTTTATGACTGTGGATTCTTTTAAATGAGTGAAATGTGTGCTCTAATATGGAGATGTATTTAAATCCATCACCATCTCCCAAGGTATCTGCAGCAACAAGGACCTGGGTTCTTGGCTTCATTCAGCTTCCACAGAGTCATATTCCAAACATCACTCACGGGCTAAGTGCAGGCTCTTCTGGGTGCTGAGGGCCACCCCAAGGCATGCTGGTGGCTGTTGTCCTGGAAACCTGAGCAAAGTACAGGGAACAGCCTCCAGGGTTCCACGGAGAAACAGCCAACTCCAGGCCCCGGAGAGTCAACCCTGGGGAAGGGAAGGGTAAAGTAGAGGAACATCCACCAAGAAGGGATTTACCCCCCTTCCTGTGTCTTCTACATTTTATTCACTTTAATTGTTTAGGTTTCATTATAGTATTATGTTCATCAATGATCACCAGACCTTGAAATACATAATATCTATGTGTCTGTATGTATATATCTATCTGCCTATCTGGTTTTTTTTCTGTCTAAAAGTTTAGTTACCATATTGAAATAATTTAAAGAGAAAAATTAAAGATAGATGATAGAGAAGAGGGAGATAGAGTTTGTGGGTTGGGGAGGGGAGATGGGAAAGGGGAGGTAAAAGTGACCGTGGTGCAAACACGTGTGTCAGGTCCCCTGGATGAATGCAGCTGTCTCACAAACACACACCAAGGAAAATTGTCAAAAAGGAAAAGTTGGAAAAATCATTGAACACGAATTCATGAATTCCCTAAGTGGCTGATGGCTGAGAAGTCTCTTACAATGAATTAAAGATGGCTTGGTTTTGCATGTAATAGTGTTCCACGCTACAAGTAGGTTATACACGGAAAAGAGCTGTTTTCCCAATGAGAGGCAAACTCTCCAAGTAATGACCAGAGGTAATTCTTTCCAAAAACAGTTGTTACTCATCTGAGTCTTGGCTACAGCAGGTCATTTTATTAGTTCAGGGGGGACAAGTGCTGGACAGCATGTGGTCACCTAAGTTAGCCGAGTAAAGAACTAAGCCAGAGGTTGAAATCAGGATTGGGTAGAGGAGTGAAAGTCTTCATAAAATCAATGTGTAGATTGCTCACACCTTACTAATAGTCACCATTATCAAGGGTGCACAGATAGTTTCAGGAAGAAGTGGACCTCCAACATCCCTTTCCTGACAATGGGAAGTTGAGCCAGGAGCACTGCACACAGCAGATGTATTTGCTTCCCTCCAGGTTGCTTGGTCACACACACACAGAAGCCAGGGCCCTGTACCCTGCCCTATCTGAGAAAGAAGGCTGGAATGCATCTAAAGAACCTGCTAATACATTTAATCCCTTACCATCTTGAATGTCTGACTTTTCCAAAAGAAAAAACCTGGAATTTGACAATAATACTGAGTCCAGGGCTAATCTGTCATGCAGGATCAAGCCTCTGATTGGTGATGGTTTTATCAGTGGTGCTCTGAAGGTAAGCCCTCTAAGACAAATCACAAGCAAATACATCTATTATCTTTCACATTTTCTTTCTCTTTTTCTTTTCAAGTAATAATAGGTCCTTAGTACTTAAAATTGTATATCCAATTTATAAGTATTTTTAAAAGAACCTTTCAATTGTTGTATTACTAACAACCATGCACTTCTCTTCACCTTCTGTTCTTTGACAGCAGCGTTTCAAACAATGGGTGAGCAATAAAATAAGCTTTCCTGAGCCAAGCTACTGCTCCCCCTAAGAATGGCTTTGGTAAATGCTTCAGTAGTTTATTTTCCTTACAGAGAAAACAACAAAAAACCACATACACAGCCACACAGTACAGAGTTTCTTGCCTACCTAGTGTTCACGCTCTCCCGGTTCACCCTCAGGCTGGCACATGCGCACACTCCACTCCCTCTCAGTCGGGAGGAATCTCACCACACCCCCACACCCGCAGAGAGCACTTCGTCACTTAGTACCATAGAAACCTGTGCTTTGTTTATTTTTGCCTGATTTCTAATTTCGTGTTCTGTTTTGTGCTTTCCCATAATCCGTCCTCCTTTCAGTACAAGAACTTGATTTCTTTTACCAGTTACTTTCCTTTCTCCCATCCAGTTATTCACACCTCCATGCATTTGATTTATTGGAGACTGACTTTAACCCCAGGCACACAGAAGTTACCTGACTCAAGCCTAGACCAATCAGTGCATCCACCTAACTGGGAACGCGTGAAGGGCATGTGTGTCAGCCAATGAAATCTCACGTTGGGGCTTTGCTAGGTCTGCTGAGAGGAAGCTGTTGGGGGTGTTCAGTTTTCTCTACCTGTCTGTGAACAGTTTGAACCTACAGGTTTCTAACTTGCCTTATCTGAAAAGGGTCTACCCGAGATCTATGGGGTAAAACATGGAGAAAGACAAAAGTCCCACTGAGAACAGTTTTTGAGCAACTGATAGTCTCATGTGCCTCTAAAAACCTAACAGTGCCTTCTGTCAGCTAAGTACTTACTCCTTACACATCGATTTGCACTTAGTCCTGTTCGAGCTAGGTCATTCTTACTGTCGCCCACAGGTACACACACACACACACACACACACACACACACACACACTACATCCCCTGCGGCCTTCCCACCTTTGCCACCTTGCATCAGCCTAGTTCCATTCTGTTGGTGAGTTTTGTGTACACTGCTTCCTGTTCTCAGTCTGCTAACCTCTCAACTATCCAATCAAATGCTTCTTCTTCTACTCTCCATAGAACTGGTGGTCACCATCTCTGATTTTTTACTGGACCAAGTTGTTCAAGGTTCTGAGGATGATGTCTCTGTACTACCCAGCACAGAGCAGGGCACAGGAGATTTCACCACGGGCTCACTGACTGGGCAGAAGAGGCCCCACACACTGGTCTTTACAGATTTTGGTGTCTTGTCAAGTCCCTGGTGGCCTGATAAGTCTCCTTCCATTATCCTGGCTTTGTGAGTGGCTTTTCTTTGGATCTTCCCTGGGAGGAAGATCCAATCAGCCAGCCAGCCATCATAATCAGCCAGCCCAGTCAAATCAGGTAGATGCGTGCACTGTATAAAGACTGTCATGGTCAAATACCACCTCCGCCATGATCAAAATTCTACAGTAGAACTCCAACTCTTTCATCACACAACTTTTGATCAATAGACAGTCCCAACAACAACAACAAAAAAAGCCCAGGATAAACATAATGGATACCCTGGAAATGTTTTTAGAATGCAATATTATTTTCAATTAAATTGTATAGACAGTATACAACATCAGGGTTGTTTTGTTTTGTTTTGTGTGTTTTTTTTTTTCCCCAAGAGGAAGGTTTTTTAAATATCCCACGGTCTGGCAGTGAGTCTGTTGAAAGGCAATGTCAAGGAGGTCCCTGTAGAGACCATGAATGATGCATGGATTCGGAGGAAAAGAGGTGTTGGAGTTTGAGCTGCAACTCTTATGGGATGAAAAGAAGCCAAGTCCAGACCCATATGGTTTGCCTTCTCCATTTACTAAAAATGGAGAAAATGTACCAACCAGTATTTCATTCTTATATGCCTCTGCTACAGTGTCTTGTTTCAGACATATGCAAATATGACGACCTCAAAGACATAAACAATGGGCTCATCTGTGGCCTTTCGTGGGTTTGGGACCTGTTTCTGACATTCCCGTTCTACTGGGTAGTTTTGGCACAATAGGAGCCAGCCTTTTTTTAAAAAAAAACTAAAAGTCAAAAGGTCTTGGAGAACTGAAGGAAATAATCCTTCAAGTAGATAGCAGCAGTGTCTACACGGCCCAAGACCACCAGTGTGCATTGTTCCTCTGGTCATGTGCACATGACTGAGTCGCAGACATGTGAGATGGAGCCAGTGGCATGTGGATGTGGCTCCACGGTTTCCTCTAAGGTTCCCCAAGGAAATGGAGTCCTCCTTGTGGTGGCACCACTGAGAGAGGGCAGAACCCCTAGAGGTGGGGCCTGGTGAAACCCTCAGGAGGGATGAGTGCAGCTCCTTGGGGCAGCTGTGCTCTGTTCCCTGGCATCTGACCTGGCCCTGAGCACCTCGTGCTTCCTTCTCATTGTGTGATGTCGCCTCACTCACGTGTTCCAACCGAGATGTTGCTCAGCATATTGTGATGGAGCCTGGAAGCCTTCACTACAGCCAAACACACCAGAGATCTGCCCTCAGGTCTTCAAAAGTGTGAGCTAACAAACCTTCTCTTCCATATGAATTGTCAGCCTCCGGTATAGTGTTACAGCAACAGTATATGGACTAAAATACGAATCCCTCACAACCAACAGTGGTGAATGGCAATGAATAACCACACTAGGACCCCTTTGCACTGCACTACCACCCTATCAGCCAGATGACCAGTATCAGGACCACCTCTGGAGCCAGCTAATGGTGAGTTGTTAACAGCTGCTGGAGAGCATATCCCAGCTGCCACTTGGTGAAGGACTTCTTGCACTCTTTAAATTTTGTCTAAGGCTTGTTGAAGAATTCAAATTCAACCTCAAATGGAAGGGATTCTTTTTTCCTTTTTTAGATATACAGATGTAGCTCTTCACACAGAAAGCTCACATACCCAGCCTTGCTGTTTGTTTTCAGGTTGAAGCCCATCAGACAATGTTCTTACTGCGTCCCCTGTGAGATCCAGGCTGTTATACTCCCCGCCTCAAATATAGAGGCTGCGAGGCACAGCTGGAGCAGTATCTCACCACTGCAGAGAAGAGAAATAGCAGTGTGATTCCCTACAAATTCCTATCTGTTCTTCATGAAAATTCACTGGTAAGGAACCAGAAAAGCAGAACCTCATCAGGAAGTCAAAACAGCAAGATCCGGAAAGAATGATTTGCAGTATCGTCATCTTTTCTTTCAGACCTTCCCACTTCAGCATACATTCATTCCGTCTCACGTCCTCAATGTCCATCTCTCCCCTTATCAAGACAAAATGATTTCAGTAGTCATTGGCCAATTGTTCAAATTTGTAAGGTGGTTTTTATTTTATTGGTTGCTTTTTAGACAAGTAAGGGTGATCCTTTGGGTGGAAACTTGGGAAAGAGTCACAAGTACGGTGATAAAACACCATGTGAATGCTGCTGCACTTCCCGAGAATCTCAGTGAACCACGAATATCTTGTCACGATGCCTGTGCTCTTCCCTCTCTCTGGCACCTCCACAGGACATGTTCCTGATGAGCCCTGCAAGTGCTAACGTCTTTGGAAACCACTAATCAATGTTTTTCAAAATGTTCATGCCTCATTTAGCCTCTATTCGACTGGACAGCTGGGGAGAGGTCAGAGTAGATCACATGCAGGGAGAATGCTTGCTCGATTTCTATGCATGTTTGAAGCTCTGAGAACCAATACTCATTAGCTTATTAAGTCAGAATAACCCACAGACTCCACTCAGGCCCTGGACACATACACACCATACCACAGACAGCCAAAGAGTGGCCACTGGGAATATTTCCAGCAGTAGAATCTTTGGTATGAAATAATGACACTCTTCAGTTCCTTACAATAAAACTGTGTGGCTGGGAATGGATTGTGAGCTGTTTTCCATATAGAATCCAACAGTTAAAGTTATACAAACACAGAAATATTTTCCAAGTGGGCCAGCTGCACACTTCAGCCCCAGTGTAACATCAGTACTTGTGAACAGTCATTATGTAAATTTCTGATGCATTGCCGAAGTAAAGTTCCTTTGCCCACTGTGATGTCACCACACTGACTGCCAGATCACTGCTTCTGCTAAGAAGCTTGGCAACAAGACTGTGGGGTGAACCAGGAAAACCGCACCTTGGCCCCGGCAAAACATGGAACTCTGTTTCTTGTAATTCTGCCCCATTTGTGTACCCACATAGCAAACATTTATCCAGAATGTGCAATGCTCATCATGAAACACAAGCTTTATATAGTGTGGATGTGTCTGCCTCAGAACAATATTCCAAGGAGGACCAATTTCACACCTCGGTTCTCTCAGCAAACATCTGCTTAGATTTCTGCAGCCAACCCCTGTCGTCAGTCCGCCTGTGGGCACGGGCTCCTCATCAGCCCTCTCAGCTTCCCTACATCTCCTCTCTGGAGTGTCTTATTCTCCTCTCAGATCTGCACTGCAGTCTATGTACATCAAGTATTTGATCCCGCTCGAAGACCCCCTAGACATCCACTGTCTAGATCCCTGTTTGCGCCCCGTCATCAGGAACTGGGCTCTTGCGGTCTTCTCCTCTAACTCAGCTGATTCCAATCAGCTGACAGTAAACAGAAGAGAAGGGAGTAACCATCTCCACTTCTGCTCTCCAGTGTTTGGTAAGCAGTCACTTCTTCATGAGACCCTTCAAGTCAGAGGGCAAAGAATTCCTCCTGTGGAGGGGAACCAGGTGTTGTGAGGCTGCTTTGCTCAGAGTGACTGGGGTGAAAGACCCGCAGACACCGGAAAGCACACCTAAGGAGGTGCAAGTCTGGGATGGGATCAGTGAGTCACAGGAAATGCTGCAAAGACCACCAGAAAAGTGGATCACTGAAAGAGGTGACACACATTCTGTCCCCTCTGCCTACAGACCCATGTTGGCTTCCCTTCCCTGGCCTAATTCTCACTGTCTTTAATGCTAAGCTTTGTGTGTTAACTTCAGAGAAATGACTTCTCTGGCTTCAGGTACCATGGCTAAGACATCGCTGCCGTGCATCCCCCTCCTGTGGAGTCCTGACCTGCCATCAGAGAGTCATTACATTTCCTATGACAACCATGCAGGAGACTGGGTCTTGCAAACCTCATGCATACTGAATACTAGGCTTCCAGAACAGATACAAAAAGCATGCCAGGTAAATCTGCATATCAAATAGACAGCAAATCACAGTTTTGATTTAAGCTTCCTGTGTCCACATCCTATCTGAAGAAAATCTCCTGGACTAGGGCACTAGGCAGGACAGGTGCCAGTCTTAGTGAATGAATGAACAGAGCATTTCAATGATATTCGGCCAACAGACCCAAAGGCAGATCCACACCTGATTTTACCTCACCGCAGTGAACCCTGCAAACCTTTATGCATTACTTTTTCATGCAATGGCAAAACATTAAGGTGCACCAGCCTCAGAAGACCCTTGGGCTATACATTTGATGCCATGACCATGATTCAGAACATTAAGATGGAAATTACAGAGCATTTCAGGCAATGAGGTGGGATAAGCTTGTGGGAGGAATAACCTGGTATCTAAACATCCACACATACCCAGGGTCTTTGTATTAAATCACTCATGGAAATGACTGGATTGAAGCAGTGAGTAGAACAGAACAACAGCTCGCTGTCCCACGGTGATGATTTCCACCCTCACCTGGGCAGCTAGAAGGTCACCCGTGACATCCCATCACAGTCAAGTGTGTCCTTCTCTAGGTAAAAGGTCATGCCAGTGCTGGGTGCAGGCTGGCACTTTGGGAAAATGTGACAGAGGATGCAGAATCAGGGAAGTAAGCAGACAAGCACAGACAATGCGAAATTCAAGCAGGAGTCAGATTCCATTAGCTATTTTCACTGCACATTTACTTCATTAGGGAACATCGTACCCGCAGGTCTTAATCTGTTTTCTTCAGCACAGATTTTCTTGGTCTCTCACACAGAGCTCCTTGTCATAGTTTGCAAACATCCTTAGCTTTCAGGAAGTAGGGACAATCTAGATAAGTAAGTTGGTGGTTACCTAGAGCCATTTAGCAACAATAGTTTTACTTATCAGTTATGTAACTTTTTATTTAATTAGTTTTATTTTGTGACACTTCTTTTTTTAAGAGAAATTTTAGATTCACAGGTAAAGCAGAATTATAGAAATGTCTCATAGAAGCACCTCCTCATGGCCAGGAGAAAATGCCTGACAAATGCAGCTTGAGAGTGAAGTTGCCTTGTGGCTCATGGCTTCGAAGGTTTCCATCCACGGTCACTGTATCCACGGCAGAGCCACCACAGTAGAAGGGTGTGGAGGGGGAGAGCTGCTCCCCTCAGGGAGTCCAAAAGCAGAGTGGGCTGTAAAGAGCCAGAGGAGAAGAGGCCAGGGATCTTGTTCAATGCTCACGACCCATTTTCTCCAGGTAGACCTCACCTCCTAGAGGCTCACTCAGCCGTGAGCTCACTGGTGGTGTGTTTGCTGCTCTCACAGCCCAGTGACCTCCTGGGAGTCCCATGAACAAGCCAAGCTGGCACTCCAGACTCACCAGCACACCCCGTGCTCACACATGCACAGTGCTCCCCCTTGTCAGCCCTCCCATTCTCCATGGATGACCAACATTCTTTGACACTTCCTTGTCACCCAGAGTCCACAGCTGCAGTGAGTTTTGTTCTTGGTGCTGTACTTTCTGTATATTTGGACAAATGGAAAATGACACATACCCATGTATTTCATATTTCAAAAGTTTATGGAGATATAAAAATAATACCCAGCCAGGCTCAGTACAATAAAATGATATCAGCCAGGCTCCTGGCTGTAATCTGAGCTATTTAGGAGTCTAAAGCAGGATTCCTTGATACCAAGGCTTCAAGATCAACCTAGGAAACACAGTGAGACCCTATTTCAAAGTGCCTTGTCTGTGGTTCGGTTTGAGAAAAATAATGGGAAAGGATACTATTGTCATGAGTGTTTGTGTCAAGCCCTTGGAAGGGGTTTGGCATAGCTTCTCTTAGCCCAGTCTTTCCATGAGCCGCTAAGGAAGAAACAGCAATTTTTCTCCATCATTGGAGAAACAGCACAATATGGAAGTCAATCCTAAGGGTCACACAGGAAGTGAGTCTCCAAGCTTGGGTTTTACCATGGTTCTTAAGGATCTGTGTCTCTAAGCACCACAAGGGGAATTCCATATACTTTCTGAAGACCCACCTGGACAGGTGGAATTCTGAGAGTGTCTCTAATTTATAAAGCTCAGTAATCTCTGACCACATCCTGGAAGTCAGCAAAGACAAGGGCCCATGGGGTGAGGGAGTCTTGGCTTGTTTAAGAGGCCTGGTGGATGGGTCTCACTCTGAAGCTGGATTTGGCATTTCTCACGTGTTCAATCTTTATCTTCTTTTCTCTGTCTTACCACAAAGAGTCTGGGACAAATTTGGCTTTTAAGAGGCAAATACTGTCCTTGATTTCCTTGAACCCAAGGCTGAGTGTCCCTCAGGAAGTGGAATTGCTTGATTTCCCTCGGCGTGCAGAAGGTCCAGCCTGCAAAGCTTCTTAACAAGATGATGGCCTCAGAGTCTGAGGGAATCGGAAAGCTCTGGGATATTGGGACTCGTGTGTTTGCCTTACTACAGCTTCACATTAAGGCGCAGACAGGGTACACCAGGTCGATCTGGGCTGCAGGCTTTGCTTGGCTCTGTCTGGGTTAACATCCTCAACCTCTCCCCTGTGCCTGTGGTCCTTGTTCTTCTCACTTGGTTCAAGAATTTAGGATGCTTGAGAGATCTATGAGGATTGCGTGTTTCCTGTCCCTTTATGTGTATACAGACACGCTGGTTAATATTTGTAAGTATTCTCATGTGATGCTTAAATACAAGTATTCCACTAGGAAGACCAGACAGCTCTTCCTTCTTTGGAGATGTTGGGGAGATTCCTTCCTTGATGGCTCCAGAAGAACACTGCTCTGTGCAGACATGGGCTACTGAGTAATTCTGATGCACAGCTGATGTCCACTGGGACACAGCACCCTTGGGAATGAGCCCTGTGGATGGAACTCAAGCTCATCCTCCTTTAAAGGCAGAATAGGGAAAAACAGGCTTACTGAAGCATTGTGTAATCTCTTAAGATGTGACATGTTTAATTTGGTAACTATTACTAAAATAAATGCTTATTAATAAGTGAGGTTTTGCAGCTTGGTGATGAGGTAGCATTCCGTTTTTTTTTTTCAACTGTGGATAATTAACTATGAAGGGAGAAATTATAGATCTTATAAGTAAAAATCAAATTAAATAATTGTATTACTTAGATAAGTATAAAATATTTTCCTCATTCATTTTTATAATTAAGAATACTAACCTAAAACTATTGAATGGCGTAAGAGTATATGATGTAATTTTTTATTTCAATTGTACTTTATGGTCAGGAAGAAAATGAAGACAAGAAAGGCTGACACACATCAGCGTGGAGCTAACATATCAGCCAGAAATCTGGAAATTTGGGTCCAACCAACCTGGAATCCATGACTAGAGAACTTTCTGAAGTCACCCTGTGATCCAAAAGAAATTCAAACTCAGTGATCCCTTTGGTCAAAATTAGGTCTGTGTACAAATCAAAGGGAGAGAGAGAGGGAGAGCGAAAGAGAGGGAGAAAACTATTGCTCCTCTTTTGCTAGTTGAATGAAAATAAGCAAAGTGTAGAAAGTTGAGCAACACAATCAATCAGACACAAATGACATCTGGTAACCGCTCCACACCCAAAGAGCAGGATAAACATTCGTCTTAGGTATGGATGGAGCTTTTGCCACTACAAACCAAACTCTGGGTCCTAAGAGATGTACCAATAAATTCTAAAGGATTCAAATAACATACAAGTTGCATTTCATAGTCTAAATGGAAATATAAAATAAGTCCATAAAGGCTTGGAAATTAAATAACACAATTTTAAAAAAGAACTCAAGCCCGAAATTGTAAAGTATCGTGCAATGAAAAGAAATGAAGAAGCAATATATCAGAATTTATGTGGTAATGCTAAAGCAGTGCTCAGGGGACCTGTGTTTCAAGAGTGTTCAATATGGCTTATTATCAGAAAAATAAAAATCGTGGCCCCAATGTAATAGAGCTCCAGCCCAATCAGAATGAATTTTATAGAAATTCAAAAAAAAATCCTCCACAAAAAACAAAAACAAACAGAAATACAACAACAAATATTGGAGAAGATGTGCAAGGGGGGAAGTCTCATATATTGTTCTTGAGAGTATAAACTAGTACAAATGCTACTGATGACACTAGGGAGGGAGGATCCCCAAAATATTTCGAAGCTTAGCTCCATCAGACAACTGGGTGTGCACCCAGAAGAAAAGAAATGGCTGAAGAGACACCCACACTCTCGGTTTATGTGGCACTGTTCACAGCAGCCGAAGTATGGAGCCACACTTGGGTGTCCAGCTATGGATACCTGCACCAAGAAATTACGGCAGAAGGCCTCGGGGAGCTCCTGTGCAGCCACGGAGTGGACGGAGTCCTGTCATCAGAAACTGCAGATATTATGTGATGTGAAATAAGCCAGGCAGAGAAAAACAAACTCTGCATGATCTTGAAATGTGGAATCTAAAAAGTCCAACCTCATGAAAACACAGAGCATTACCAAAGGCTCAGCAGGTGCAAAGGCAAAGGGGGTGAAGAGGTTTTGATTGGGTACACAGAGAAAAACAAGGTGAGTAAATTCTGATGACCTGTTAATCCCTGGGGTTATAATAATTAACAGAAATGAAGTGACTAGTCCCGAAAAGCAGAAGGGATGAGTGTGAAGATCCATGTGCTAAGGGGACCCCATGCATGAGCAGCCAGATTCACAGCAGAGCCACGTGGCTGAAGGGTGTGGCGGGGAGAAGTGGCTTAGTTCACAGTGGCTTGGAAGCAGAGCAGGAGAAAGGCCAGAGAGGAGGGGGCCCTTGACAGCACAGAAACCCAGAGTTGGGCCTCCGTGACCCCCAGAGACCCTAGAAGTGTGCTCCCCACTCCCTTGGGAACATTCCAAGCCAATGAAGCTGCTGCTCCCTCCTGGCCACCAGGACTCCTGCACACCCAGCTTACTACTTTCTTCCCTAAGACTCGATTCCTAGTGTAGCAAAACAGTTGCCATGGGCCCAGGCTTCAGGCTCCAGCAGACAGCGTACTGTCAGTGACCAAATGCAAGACAAGAGAGTCACACACACCATGTTGTCTTTAATCAGACAGCTGATTTTTGTCCCCAGAGCTCACAGGTTCTGACTTCTTGTGTCCTGTTCTCCAGGAGTGACTCACAGCTTGTCCCCAGCCCACTGAAGAGTTTTGGAGTCGGGTACAGTGTGGAAGCACTGGGCTGGACAAGTCACGGTGGACCCACTGGGTGTAAAGGAGCCCAGGAGAACTGAGGCTTATTTTGTAAACAGGAAGAAGTTGAGGATGTTGCTGAGCGGGGATTGAAGGATAAGGAGGATCTTAGAGTAAATTTAATCACAGTGGAGCTTCCTGTGGGTCAGGAGAGGATGCGGAAAGCTGTCATTCAGGATGCAGACTGATCCAGGGTCTTCCCACTGTGCTACTCCCCAGCCCTTTCAGGTTTTATTTTGACACAAGGTCTCCCTAAATTCCTAAGTATCCAAGCAAGGCTCTGGCTTATGGTTCTGCCGACTCAGGCTCCCAGAGTGCTGGAATTACAGGTGTGTGGCACCAGGAGGAGAGAATGCAGGGGAAGATTAGCTACTTCCTCAGTGTGAACTTCAGCTTCCTTAGGGTGATCTTTCTGCTCATGTCTACTCTAAAGAAATGAATGCATTGTAACAAACATTCCTATCATGAAGTTACATCAACCCATAAGTATGTAACAGGACATTTTTATGTGAGAAAAGGTAGAAAGATGTTTGATGGAAAAATAAAATGAAATTTCAGAACAAAATAATGGGAGAAGAGCAATAGTTAACACATTGCATATTGTTATCTTCAAAGTAGTTTCTCAGAGTACAAGACACAGACATAAAAAATTCTCCAGACAAAAGGAAGTCTTTTCAATACAATTTAGTTTTAAGTGTGGGCAGATAAAATTCCTCACAGTTGCCTGAGATAATCAAGAGCTTGGAAGCTACATTTTAATTAGAAGGGAAAAGGGAGATTTCTTTCCATTAAAAACAAGCTAGCTTGATTTGACTACCAATTATGTCAATTTTCCAGATTAAATGTGATCAGTTAAGGGTAAATTATATTTCACAGTCATTTAAAGAGAGCAAAGTTGATCACTGCGAGGGGGCTTATGGCTATGTGTATAAAGTTCACAATGAGCCAAGTGTACCCTTAAAGTAATATGCAAGGCTTGTGCACCTCGATGGTACTAATTTTACAAAAGCTACATCTGCTTCTGTGGATGACTCAGTCGTGACGTGCCAGGCATCTGTGTAAAATCAGCCGAGATGAGCTCATTTTGGCTGCATTAATAGCTGAATATCCGATGAGATGCATCAGGAAATGATTACCAGAGTCATCCAGAACCTTCTGCTGCAGATGGGAAGCTGCTAAGCAGTGATTCACATATCTGTGACTTTTGAAAGGGATAAAACTCCACGCCGTCTTCGGAGGCGTGAGCCCAAGTGAAGTTAGACAGAAAAGGGCACAGCCGGGTTCCACTCTGATGCTTCCAGGAGCCTCAGTCTACCAAGGGAGAGGTCAGGAGGTTAAGCAGTGTGGGCCTGCTGGACACACTGCAGCCTTTTGCGAAGTGTTGTCCACTACTGTTCTTTAAAAAAAAAAAAAAAACACACATTTATTCATTTTATTTTTGAACATTTTAACACAAATATGCACCTATTAGATAAGTAATTAAAAATCACACACACACAAAACCTTTACGGTTCAGGATAAAAGATGATACGGTACTGGAGAATTTCTCTCTCTAAGCAAATATAAAACACATAGACCCTGAGCATGTGAGCTCACACGTGTGGACTTTAACTGCAGCGATGTCCTCAGTTACAAGCAGCACATTCACAAGCAGCATTCCCAAACAAAAAATGAGGGGGTTTCTCTAAACAGAGAAATCCTTTAGAGGTGACATGATTCATGTGCCCCTGACCAGCTGGCACCACTGTTGTGAGCTCCTGCCTGTCCCTGAGGAAGTGGCCATAAAGCTAGGGCTCTGCACCTTGGTGCTCAGCTAACTCAGCTTCCTGAGCTGCTCTGGAATTAGTCACCAGTAAAAAATCAACCCTGATAAATGCCTCCCTTGGCTTGAAATCCATAACCATTAGCATAAAAATATTTTCCAAGTTCCTCTACTTCAGGTCAGTGTTTCATTGCCCTAAATGGGCTCACCTGGATATAAGCTGACCACCTGCAGGTGACATTTGCCCCTCACTGTACACTGGAGGCTGGGTCAGGTTAGAGAAGGAGACTTTGGTAAAACCACAAGAAACAAAAACGGCACCAACCCTTATTCAAGAAATTGACTAGTACTTCCCAGAATCATTTCCTCTGAAGATGGGCACGCAGGTGGCTGCAGTTTATTTCAGTTAAATTTTACCCTGCCGCTTCCACTTGTCCTTCCTCACTGACAGATCTGTAACAGAACAGCTAATGTGCAAGTGTGTATGCTGCCTCACTTTCTCTAGGCATGTGTTCTTCATCTCTACCCTGGACATTTTAATCAGAAATCTAACTACCATCTGCCAGAAACCTGGGGTGGAAACAAATAATCAATGCATTTCCTTGTTGTTTTAAGAAAAATGCATGTCTAAGTGGATCACTTTTGGAAAATTAGGAGCAGGGAGAGATCGTTTCTATACACTGTGGACTCGAGCAGAACTGTTCTTCTACTCCCTGAGCTATCATTATAACCAACATTGTTTTTTCTTGGGAACGCCAAGATGGAATGCTTAAACTTCTCCATGGTACAACAGGGAGATGGAGTCAGCTCATGCAAAAAATTAATAAAAACTTAAATCTGTGGACAACACTGAACAATCATAAAGGTGATAAGACTTCTCATAGTCTAGTCCCTGGAATACTTTTTCTCCTCTTGCAGAAATAAATGCTCAAGGACTTGGAAAATCAAAGGAAGAGAAGGAATTCACGAGGTACAGAAGGCTGCCACACTGCCCTTGTCTCGTGCAGGTGGGGCACAACTGTGCAGCTGGGATTTCCAATGCAGGGCGCCACCCACACCCCTATCACCACCTCCACAACCCACTCTGCTCTACCCCTGAAGTGCCATCTCTTCCTTCAGCATCTGAGAGGTGACTGCTCAGTCCCGTCCACCTGGAGATGCCTGTTTATCATTGTAATAGACTCATTTATGCAGTGGGGGTTTTTGACCATGGCACTGGTGAGACAGGAGGATCTTCTATTGGAGGTGGCTGTCCTGTGCACTGTGGGCTATGGCACCTCTGCTCTCTGCTCTCTGCCCACTAGAAGCAGTAATCCCTTCTACTTTGTAACAATCAGAACTCTTTGCAGATGTATCGGAATGTCCCTGGAAAGCAGCAAGGACCTAATGTCAGCTACATTGCTGTTGATGACCCAGTCATTGGCTGCGTTTTATCAGATAGAGTTGTGATTCCTTAATGCAGTACAGCAGCTTAGCCAAGGAAGAAGGCCTGGCACTGCACAGGCTTCTCCCAGTTGATAAGGGGAGATGTGTCTCCCCCATTGTGGATTCAGCCCAAGCCGTGCAGCCTATGAAGAGCTGTGATTCAGTCCCCAAATTCTGTGACCACCGTGCTCTTCCTGTAGTTTCACTCCCATGGGGAACTCCATTGCTAAGTTTCTATCTGAAGTCCTGGGTGGATTCTCTTCAGGTGCTTCTTCCTGCTCTTCTTTATGAGGGAAGAGGAAGCAGATTCCTGCAGACACCATCCCCCATGCTGATTCAGTACCTTGAACTTTCCCATTTCCCTTTCTCCCCCGCCCAGAACCCATTAAACTGCAGGAGTCTGTGTGTGGTGCAGGACTTTTCAGATGGCGAAGGCAAATAGGAGATGGCTTTCTACACTGCACAGAGCTTTGTGTTTCAAATCCAGGCTTTGCCTGGTAACTTGGCCTGGACCTGGTAACCTTCCCTGGAGTTGGTAACCTGCCCCAGACCTGGTACCTGGCCCTGGACCTGGTACACCATTTGCTGGCAATGGGCTCAGCAGTGTCTCCACTAACCATCACCTCTGTGGCCTCAGTCACAGTACCAGGATCTGGGAGTGCATGGGACCCTTCCACTCTCTTTCCTCTGGGCCCAGTCCTGTCTTGAAGACTCTCCAATTATATCCTGTCAACTTTCTCTGTCCATGAGTCATTCTGGAGTGTGTAAGTTACTTGTCCTCACACTCAGTGTTTGTCACCACAGCCACTCACTGAAATGCCCTTCTTTGTCCATGTGAACTCCTACCCCTCCCCTCCACATGCTCCCTGGGCCTGGGCCTTTGCAGTCACCTGAGCACCTCTTCCATGGTATACTGGTATTGCCAAGCACTGTGCACAGAAGGATGGCAGTGATCTGTGTGAAATATAAACTATTTCCTTGCTCTCATGCATTTAAGCCTACCGATGATTCTCTCATTGCCTGTAACTTTGTGAGTCCTACACATCTTCTCTGGGGTGCTGGTCACTGGCCTCTCCATTGCACACCAAGATCCTGGATTTCTGCATCTTCCTCAGTCACTCCAAGCTGTGCTTGATTCAGGAATTTTGTATTTGCTGTTCCCTTTTCCTACAATTCTTTTCCTTTCAGACTAGCGTGTCTGGTTTTTGCATCTTCCTTATCTCTGCTCAAATGTTACCTCATCAAAGCAACACTCGACCAAAAATACTACATAAAAGCACCACACCTCTCCAGCCATTTCCATCCCTTTGCCCTCGCTCATACGCTTCCTGTTCCCAGGACTCTCTGGAGTCACGGTCTTCACTGTCTAGCTCAGTGATAACCACACACGAAAGGTCAGGTCCCTAACAGTAGTGACCTTGCTGGCTCTATTCCACTACGTCCCCAACAGCTGACCAGTGGAGAGCGGACGCTTGTGAATATAAGTAAGATGATGACTGTTTTCCAATAAATACATCTCTCGAGAATGATCATAAATTCCTACAATTACCATTAATTCTTCCGGTTTTAGGCTCCTGTCACCGTCTCCTCCCCAGGACAATTAGTAGCCAAAGGCAGCTACCCAGCATGTACTTTTGGAGGCAGATGGTTCTTAGTCATGGCCTTGAGCTGCCTTTGGGGAGGCACACACCATCCAGCAGGGCTGCTTGGCTCTGTGATGTTCTTCCTTAAGTCTGCACACGGGATCTTCTGGTGAGACGGATTCTTAGTCCACTTGGGTACCTACAGTGAGGGCACTTCCCCTCCTAGTAACCAAACCCCAGGTTGAATATGTGGCAGAATCACAAACTACTCTTCATTTCTGTTCGTATTTTGTGCTATGAGTTTGTGGATCTGTGTACCACTTCTCCATCCTCCCTGCATGGCCCTGGACTAAGTGCTGTCTCAGTGTAGTTAACACAGACATGAACAAGACGGCCCCTTTCTCTCAAGGAAATTAAAGTCTGTAGAGAACAATGGATACAAACCCATAGGAGATGCCTGTATGACTCACGCTGCCAAAGGACATCACGACTGGGCATGGTTGGGTTCCCAGCCAGAGTGTGTTTCTCCAAACAGGCATTTACTTTTCTTCTCCAAAAGATTGGGCCATTGTTGAGTATCTCCCCTTCCTGACCTTAGGAAACTCTTTCATGTTTTATGCTTTTATTATCATCATCTACCACATAAATGATGCGAGTGAAAATCCCTGAACCTCTACCAACAAACACACCTGTGGGTTCTCTTTATCCCCTTGTCTCAACCTCCTATGCACAGATAAGATTTAACAAAACACTGAGCAACATCTTCACAAGGGGAAAGAGCATCCTTTGCAATGTTTACAGGTGGTACTGCAAAGTCACTCTTCACTTGGAAATGTATCTATCTGCGTTATGCAGACCTTGGGTTCTGTAAGTCTGTGCTCCTGAATGTACCTGAGAGAAATGAAACATT